>NC_141006.1:27172626-28372626 GCF_052327205.1 Somniosus microcephalus | reverse complement strand
GAGCTGATGCTACCCCGAATACCAGTCGGTTGTACTGGTAAAGACCTTTGTGAGTGTTTATCGTGAGGTATTTTTTAGATGCTTCTTCTACTTCCATTTGTAGATACGCTTGGACCAGATCAATCTTCGTAAAGCGTTTCCCTCCAGATAGTGTGGTGAAAATATCTTCTATCCGTGGAAGTGGATATTGTACTGTGTGCAGGACTGGGTTCACAGTTACCTTTAAAGTCCCCACAAATGCGAACCTTCTTCGGCTCCCCAGGCGTGCTGCTCAATGATTTCTTCATTACAGGAACGATGGGTGTGGCCCACTCGCTCCAGTCCACCTTGGACAGCACACCCGAATGCTCCAGACTCTCCAGCTCTGCTTCGACGGCTGGGCGGATCGCGTACGGTACCGGTCTGGCCTTAAAAAATTTTGGGTTTGCGTTATCTTCAATTTTTATCGTTGCCGTTACTCTTTTTAGAGTCCCAAGTCTTTGTTGGAACACCTCTTTCACGTCAGTTAGAATTTTTGACAGTCGTCCAGGTGTGACGTCGTCATCCTTTTTGTCAGCCACAGTTAGCACCTGAATGGAATGCCAATCCAATTGTATTTTTCGGATCCATTCACATCCCAATAATGGTGGTCCTCCATCTTGTAGTATATATAGATACAGTTTCTGTGTTTCCTTGCCGTTGTATTTAACGGGCACCCTTATTTTTCCTCTGGGGTAGACTTTTTGCCCCGTATATGTCTTCAATACAATGGACGTGTCCTTCAAGGGTATGTGTGAGAATAGCCGCTCATAGTCTCGTCGATTCATGAGAGTTAGGGCTGATCCTGTGTCCAATTCCATATTTACTTGGGACCCTGCTATCATGAGGGTGACCCAAATGGTTCAGTGATCCTCCTTTGTGATCACATTGTGTAACTTTAGATAACTTAGTCTCCTGCTCCCGGAGTCATTATCACTCTCCTGATCTTCTGAACTACTGTCTGTCATTTTTTTTTACTTTCTTGTACTTTTCCTTAGTAGTTCTTTTAGTGTTGGTTTTCTTTCCCGACCTGCAGACTCTTGCTATGTGTCCCACTTTTCCACATTGCCTGCATACTTTGTCCTTAAACCAGCAGTCCTTCTGGTCATGGGTTATTCTGCCGCAGCGATGGCACTTTTATGCTCCATATGCCATTTCGTTGGTGCTATATTCTTGCGGTTTCTGTTGTATTTCCGCAGCTCCCCGTGCTGCTGCTTCGTAGGATACTGCCACACTGAAAGCCTTTTCTAGCGTAAGGTCCTTTTCCGAAAGTAGTAGTTTCTGGGTTCCTTCACTCTGGAGCCCGCAGACAAACTGATCCCTTAAGTTATCTGCCAGTCCTGCTCCGAACTGGCAGTGCTTCGATAACTTGCGTAGTTCCGTAAGATAGTCAGCATTACTCTCATCTTTGTGCTGGTTTCTTTTATGGAACTTGAATCTTTCTGCTATCAGCAGGGGTGTAGGGTTTAGATGTTCCTGTAAGATATTGACAATCTCTTCAAAGCTTTTCTCCATTGGTTTAGCTGGGGTAATTAAATTCCACAATAGGCCGTACGTTCTCGCGCCCATCAAATTTAATAATACCGACGCCTTCTTTTCATCGGCCACCTCATTTGCCTTGCAGTACACTTCAATTCTTTCCACATATGTGGTCCAGTCTTCTATTTCGTTGTCGAAAGCAGTGCTACTGCCACTCTTCGGCATCTTGGGTGTTTTAAAATGGCGCCTCCCGCGCTTTTCCTTCTTCCCCAATGGATTAAAATGGCGCTTCCCACGCTTTTCCTTCTTCCCCTTGCTGCCAATGCTGCTCCTAGCGTTCTAAATAGTAATGGCAGCGCCCCGCGGCTTCGGCGCGTCTCTCTTTTGTTCGTTAAATTCCTTAGTTTTATTCTTCTTCGACGCTGTCCACTGCGCGTCTCTTTTCCTTCCCCTCTTTTTATTTTCTCTAAAGCTGCCCGGCTCTTGAGCACCGACCGCGCCCTGTGCGCTCCACCCTCTCTCTCTCTTTTCCTTCCCGACGATGCTGCACAGCCCCCTTGCAGAGCCGCTTGATCGAGCTCAAGCCCGCCGCAGTCCGGAAGGGTCAGCGCACTACCTGCTACCAGCAGGATTTGCTGGAACACCTTGACTGGGGAGCCAAGCCCAGCTCTCCACAGCCTCCCCTGCAATTCTCTGAACTCCAATGGATCACTGGGCGGTTGCCCGCGGTCGACGCCCGTTGCTCTGACTTCGACCTCCAAGAAGCTTCTTTTCAGGGATGGATCCCCGTGAGGTGATGCAGTACTGCAGGTGAGTTCGAACCTGCTAATTGCCAGTGTAGTGTCCGCGTATCAATAACACCGGACTGCAGGAGAACGGTAATAACAGGTGTTTACTGAACAGAGGGTATGCTGGAACTGAAAGTACAGAAGCCTGCTACGGCTTTATATACAGGTGTGGTCACTGCCGGTACTACAGTATAAAAGCAGTTCTCTCTTAAAGGTACATATAGAACATCCCCGCTGGCTGCTGCCCCCAGGAAAATTTCTTTCCCCCCATCTATAGCCCCTAGAGCTGGTGCGGTCTGCAAGTCTTTCTTGAGCCTGACAAATGCTGCCTGGCAATCCTCATCCCAAAGCCACTCCACTCCCTTGTGTAGGAGTTGGTGCAGAGGGGCCGCTGTGGCTGCATAGTCCTCAAAAAAGTCTCTACAGTAACCGGTTAGCCCTAGAAATGACCTCACACCCGTGACTGTGTTAGGGACCAGTAACTCTTGCACCGCCTCCCTCCTAGTCTTATCTATGGCCCTTTCTCCAGCGCGCACGGTCAGGCCTAGGAATTTCACCTCCTGCTGGCCGATCTGCACTTTCTTGGGGTTCACCTTAAAACCCTTTTGCCCAAGCAGCTCCAGCAGCTTGGCCAATAGTGGGCCATGCTCCTCTCTTGAATCGGTGAAGAGAAGCAGGTCATCCACATATTGTACCAAATGTCTGGGCTGACTGAAATCCTTTAAGCTGTTTGCCATGCACTGATGAAAAATGCTGGGGCTGTTGTGGAAGCCCTGAGGCAAGCAGTTCCACGTGTACTGTTGCCCTTTAAACATAAAGGCAAACTTGTACTGATCCTCCCTTCTTAAAGGGATGGACCAAAACCCGTTGGAAATATCCAGCACCGTGAAAGTGGTCGCGGATGCTGGAATACTTCATATCAGGTCGGCAACTGCTGCTACCGCGGGTGCACAGGCCGGGATAAGAACATAAGAAGTAGGAGCAGGAGTAGGCCATACGGCCCCTCGGGCCTGCTCCGCCATTCAATAGGATCATGGCTGATCCGAACCTAGACTCACATCCACTTCCCTGCCCTCTCCCCGTAACCCCTAATTCCCTTATCTGCTAGGAAACTGTCTATCTCCATTTTAAATTTATTTAATGTTGCAGCTTCCACAGCTCTCTGGGGTAGCAAATTCCATAGATTTACTACCCTCTGAGTGAAGAAGTTTCTCCTCATCTCAGTTTTGAAAGGGCAGCCCCTTATTCTAAGATTATGCCCTCTAGTTCTAGTCTCACCCATCAGTGGAAACATCCTCACCGAATCCACCCGATCAAGCCCCCTCACAATCTTGTATGTTTCGATAAGATCGCCTCTCATTCTTCTGAACTCCAATGAGTAGAGGCCCAAACTACTTAACATTTCCTCATACGTCAACCCCCTCATCTCCGGAATCAACCGAGTGAACCTTCTCTGAACTGCCTCGAGAGCAAGTATATTACTATTGAGCACCCAATAGTCCATCGTGGCCCTCCAGGAATTGTCTGGCTTTCTAACCGGCCACAATGGAGAGTTCACGTGGGTGGCTAGCGGTCTCACAACTCCCTGCTGTACTAAAGAGGACATGGCTGCTTCCATGTCCGGCTCTGCTTCCCTGGGGAAGTTATACTGTTTCCGTGGTCGGGCCATGGGGTCCCCGTCTACGCTGACCTCAAACCTGTTGACCCTCCCGCAGTCATGTTTGTGTGTGGCAAATGTGGCCAGGTGGGCCTGCACAAATGCCTGGAACTCCTGTGGGGTGTTACTGACCATAAGCTCGAGGTTATAACCCTCCTTGGGCTTCATGATGCACAGGGTTCCCTTCCCTTCTTTTCCTGGGATTACTACTATCTCACCGTCCTTTCCTTTACTTGCCGCCCACAGGCAATGATTTCTCAAATCTACTAGGATCCCGTGGCCTACAATAAAGTCAGCTCCCAGGACCCCTCTTCCACCCTCCACTTCCCTCTTCATCAGGACACAGGTCCACTTAGAGCAGAGCGGTCATAACCGAATGGCGAGCGAGATGGAAAACAAGCCGGCCTGCTCTTTGCCTGTGAACCCCAACAGACTGTATGGGACCCCGTTAAATAGAGGTGAGGTGGTGGGGTTAGCTGAGTGGACCACGGTGCATGATGCCCCCGTGTCCAACAGATAGGTCCCAGTCACCTTTTCCACCTCCATCTCCACGAGGGGTCTTTTCCATTCATCGTACCGGAGAGAACACAGGTAAACAGGCTGCGCTGGCTCCAGTCAGGACTGTGGGTTGGATGGGGCTGATGGTGTCAGAGCACCGGTAGCGGCTGCTACTTTCCCCTGGCCAGTCAATAAGGACCTCATGGTGTCCAAAAGTGACTCGACCGCTGCGGGAGGGATTCCTGCCTCCGCCTTTTGGGCTGGGGCTGTGGAATTCTTTCCCTTGTTATCTTTCCAAGGGTTTTTGCACTCCTTCCGCCAGTGACCATCCTTCCCGCACCCGTAACAATTCGTCTTTGTGTTGCGGGGGTTATTCCCTTCCTGGTGCTACTCTTTCCTACCCGGTCCGGGTTTTACCTCATGCACCTTCCCCTTAGGTGGGTGTGCATCGGTTCCCCTACCATTTTTATAGGCTAGAGTCAACTGTCTGATCACTGTAAGTTCGGTGGTCTGGGGGTTCTTGGGGCCGAACCAGACTTCTGCCTTGGCCCGGACCTGTGGCAAGCTGTTCGCCACCAGGCAACGGAGCCAATGGGCCAGGGGCTCCCCGTTCCGGAACACCCGGTTCGGTGTCCCCGGACAGGCCCTCCGGTACACCGGCCATAACCGGTCCGCGAAAGCCTGCGAGGATTCCCCTGCGAGCTGGACTGTCTTCTCTACACAGGAGAAAGGACACCCCTCATTCATCCCCATGGCCTCCAGAACTTCATCCTTGAGCATCTCATACCCGCTCTGCCCCTTCTTACACTCGTCAGAGAGGGATTGGAGGAGACTACTCTCCAGGGAGAATAGCAGCATCTTGGCCTGCTCAGCGCCATCGCAGTCGTTGACGCTGGCTGCCTGCTCTATTTCCCTGAAGTGGATCGAGGGGTCTGCCTTTTTGGAGAGCTTTGGGATATTGTTTACCATAGCCCAAAGCTGTTGGGTGCTATAGGGTAATAGGAACTGGTTTTGGAAGGGTCCCTCATCGTCGCCATTGACGGGTGGGCCGAACCTCCGATGCCATGCTGTACACATCGGCCCCGGCTCCGACCTCTCTGGTGGGGGTTGCTCCACCTCCGCTCCCACCTCTGGCTCCACCCCCCCTTGCTGCCAGACCTCGCTGAAACTTGGCGCTACGGGTGGTGATCGTGAGGCCTCCTGTCCCTCAACCGGGTCGTCCCTGGGCACTGTCGGTGATGTTTGAACTATCCTCCCCTCGTTCCCCATAAAATCCGCCTGACCTGCCTTTGGGCTTATGAGGCACACCATGCCTTTTGCCTTCCTGAGGGCCAGGCTCAGATTTTCTATCTGCCCTTTGCAGGGGCCATGGTCTGCCTCCTCAAACCCCTGTTTGCTCGTTAGCTTATAAGCTGCCTTTACCTCCTGCACTCTCTCTTCTTGTTCCCTAACTTGCCTTGCTAAGCGGGCGTTCTTTTCCCGCAACCTTAACTCATTTCCCTTGGCTTCGGTGACTTGGCACTGTAGGTATTCCAACTGGGCCTTGTGTTCTCCCATTAAATACACTCTCTCCTGATTCAGGGCCTGCAATGCTACCAATAACTTCTCCCCTGCTAGAGCCTTATCCTGGATCTCCAGGGCTGACTCCTTTAACTCGGCTGCCTGTGCTGCAATGAGCCTGTCCAAAAGCTGGACTGCTTTTTGAAACACATCAGCCAAACTGCCTTCTCTAAGGAATTCTTGTGTTACTTTCCCCCTGTCCACTTAGCTGCTGCATCTACCGGACGCCCAGCCCTTAACAGACTGGTGATCCACTTCTTCGTGATATTCACCTTACTAAACACATAATCAGAAATCCTTTCCTCCATCATGGTTTGCTCATCCGAACCATTGTCTACTGTATCGCAACCCTGCTGCCGCAGTCCTGCCGCGGTCACCATTTTCTGTAGGGGGGGCGTGTGGCCAGTCAGTTATGCCCCTGACTGCCTGTGAGCGGTTCGAATCGCTCCCACACCCCTGGGTTCTCGACACCAGACTTAGGTGCAGGCGACGATACAGAAAACAAGTAGACAATTGGTTTGGTACAAGAAAACCGTAAACTTTATTAAAACGATGATAAAAAAATTACAAATACTGAGAAATCATTATGTAGTCACAGGCTTATCAAAAGAATACACTTAAATGGGAATGGGGAACACACGGCACATTGAGGGAAAACAACTACATTAACAATCCCCTTATCCTTATCCCACCCCCTATACCTAACTAGATTATGCTAAGAGGGGCCAGGAATTCATGCTTACCAAGTCAAAATCTGCTGAGTTAAAACGGTTGTGGGGGTTCACTCTTTGTGCTCTCTGGGGCCTTCCGTCGTCACGTGGTCTCAGGGCGCTGCAAGGGCGTCGTCCAGGTAAATTACCCCGAGATTAAAGTCTTTGCTTGGGTACTTTACCTCGCAGGGATGAAGGTTCTTCTTCGGGTGGCAGCAGGTGAATTTTGCATGAAGATAGTTGCAGGTTAGCTGGATTAAAGGCCTGATTATTCGAAGCATTCTTCAATCTTCTTCCAATTCGTCTCCTCTCATCTCGTCTCGTCTGGCCTGGTCTGCCCGTGTTTGCCTGCTGCGGTACCGGGCTTCCCTGATGGATTTGGGGAACTCACGGGCAGTGCCCAGGTAGCAAGCGCAGGAGGAAGAGAGTGTGGCTACTGATGGGCTTACAATTATACTCCTTCCGAAGGCCCTTATCTGCGCGCCAAATCAGGTCAGTCTATTGTCCAATTTAGGCGGGCCCGTTTAATATAATTATACCAATCTAAGTTAACTGGCTTTAGATGACCATTTGTCGCACCTGATGGCCCCAGTGTCTGGGTTGTATTGTTATTAATGCATTTTAATCGGCCTTTCCAGCCTTGGTGGCTCCCTTGAACTGTTTCTGATTATTTATGCTGACAAACTAATGGCCTTATGCTTAGGCCTAGCTGAGCTTGATCTGTTTCGATCTGATGCAATGCATATTCAGTGTTTGCCTAAGCTGTCTGGTTTTCTCAAACACAAAGTCCTTTTCACAGAAATGCATTTTAAGTTTTGATTTCCCAAAGCTGCCTGTTTGTGCTACAGATTCCAAGCTTTTAAAATCTTACAGGCTTTTGGTCACGAGGTGCAGACACCATCTTTTTGGGTACCCTTTTTTAAATTGTCCATACAGGGTCCCTTTTATTAATAACCTTGGGGGAATGTGGGAATTTTGAGAACCTTAAACCCCCCCCCCCCCCCCCCCAATGGTGATGAGTGTGAAAGGAATGGCTTGCACATTGTAGGGATGCTTTATGGCGCTAGTGTGGGGTGGTGCCAACCTGGCGTATCCTGTGGCATCCACAGTGAACAGTGTTAAGTGAAGCTAATCTGGACATGGTGAGGCCAACGCTGGCGTCCCGGGCAGCAATGTGCTTGGGTGATGATGCCCTGTGTCCAGTGCAGCATCAGTTGACTGCGGAGAAGGTTAGTGTGGATGTTGTTGCTGCTGGTGTGCCCGGTGATGCTGGTGTTGGGGCTGATCGTTTTGGGATCCTGAGGACCAAGCTGAGATTTTTTGCAAGGGCACCGATGCTGCTGGAATAGATGGCAGGTGAGGTTGAGATGACAGAAGTAATCTGTCAACGTTGAGATAGGTTGTCACAAGGAGGTGACACGGGATAGAGAGGTTACTCCAAGCACTTCAAAAGTGCATAAAATGCAAAAGTGGGTTCCAAATACTGAAGGCTGAAGCTTCTGAGTTTCGAAAGTGACCAGCTGTAAAATGGTAGCTTTAATACCACCTTTGCTGCTATCACCTATTGAAAGAAATGGCGAGTTGTTCAGAACACAACATACTTACCTGATGTTATCCCCAAGCGACGGGAACCCCGTGGAAAACTTGGGAAAATGCATTGGACATGGTAAATGTTGATTCAATTGCTTTAACTTCCCTGATAACTATCAGAATTGTCTGACCCGCCGCTTAGTGCCGTGTCTGCAATGCGCAAGCAGAGCCGGCGCCAGGGAAACTCACAAGGAGGCGGATTCAGAGCGGGATACCGGCTCGCTGTCAATCTTTATGATTTTGACAGCAGACCCGCCTCCAAACCCGCCCACTAAGTGCCAGCAAAATTCAGCCCCACTTTTCGGGTCGATAAACTTTCATCTGAACTGGAAGACGTTAGAAAATTAATTGTTTATAAGCAAGTACGGATCCAAGGAAAAAGAGTGGATGTGGGGGGGGGGGGTCACGGAAAGAACATAAGGGAAGGTCTGTGATAAAATGAAGGGCAGGAGTGATTAAATGACGTGGGTGCAAGGCAAAAGGGGGTGGTAATGGGACACATAAAGAAACAAAAGATTGGTCCAGAGGAGGTGTAAATGGCAACAGCAGAACCATTACCAACACCTACGGTCCGAGAAAATGGGAGCGGTGGATATGATCGGAAGCTGCTGAACACAATGTTGAGGCTGGAAGGCTGTAAAGTGCCTAATCTAACACACCCGAGCACAAAAATCTAGGCTGACACACCAATACAGTATTGACACACCAATACTGCATCGTTGGAGGTGCCGTCTTTTGAATAAGAGGTTAAACTGAGTCCTCTCAGGTGGACATAAAAGATCCGGTTCTGGGGGAGGTGGGACCAGTTCAAACCAGATGGTTTGCACCTGGGCAGGGCCGGGACCGATGTCCTAGGGGGAGTGTTTGCTAGTGCTCTGGGGGAGGGTTTAAACTAAAATGGCAGGGGGTTGGGAACCTGAGCAGGGGGACAGAGGAAAGGGAAACAAGGATAAAAGCAAAAGATAGGAAGGAGAAAAACAAAAGTGTCAGTCAGAGAAATCAATGGTTTAAAGCAAACATGGCCACAGTAAATAATAATTCTAATAGGTCTTAGAGCGTTAAAAAAACAAGCCTGAAGGCTTTGTGTCTTAATGCGAGGAGCATTCATAATAAGGTGGATGAATTAGCTGCGCAAATAGAGGTAAACGAATATGATTTGATTGGGATTACGGAAACATGGCTCCAGGGTGGCGAAGGCTGGGAACACAACATCCAGGGGTATTCAATATTCAGGAAAGATAGGCAAAAAGGAAAAGGAAGGTGGGGTAGCATTACTGGTTAAAGAAGGGATTAACACAATTGTAAGGAAGGATATTAGCTCTGACGATGTGGAATCTGTATGGGTAGAACTGAGAAATACCAAGGGGCAGAAAACGTTAGTGGGAGTGGTATATAGACCTCCAAACAGTAAGGCGGAGGTTGGGGATGACATTAAAAGGGAAAATGAGAAGCGTGCAAAAAGGGCACAGCAGTCATCATGGGTGACTTTAATCTACATATAGATTGGGCTAACCAAATTAGTAACAATGCTGTGGAGGAGGAATTCTTGGAGTGTTTACAGGATGGTTTCCTGGACCAATATGTCGAGGAACCAACCAGAGATCAGGCCATCTTAGACTGGGTATTATGGAACGAGAAAGGATTAATTAGCAATCTTGTTGTACGAGGCCCCTTGGGTCAGAGCGATCATAATATGATCGAATTCTTCATTAAGATGGAGAATGAAGTAGTTGACTCAGAGACTAGGGTCCTGAATTTCAATAAAGGAAACTACGATGGTCTGAGGCACAAATTGGGTAGGATTGATTGGAGAATGTCACTCAAAGGGTTAATGAGGGATATGCAATGGCAAACATTCAAAGACCGCATGGATGAACTACAGAATTTGTTCATCCCAGTTTCGCATAAAAATAAAACAAAAAAGGTGACTCAACCGTGGCTAATGAGGGAAATTAGGGATAGCATAACATCCAAGGAGAGGACATATAAATTGGCCAGAAAAAGCAGTAACCCAGAGGATTGGGAGCAGTTTAGGATTCAACAAAGGAGGACAAAGGGATTAATTAAGAGGCGGACAATAAAATATGAGAGTAAGCTTTCAGGGGACATAAAAACTGACTGTAAAAGCTTTTATAGATATATGAGTAGAAAAAGATTGGTGAAGTCAAGCATAGGTCCCTTGCAGTCAGAATCCGGGGAATTTATAATGGGGAACAAAGAAATGGCAGACCAATTAAATACATATTTTGGTTCTGTCTTCACAAAGGAGGACACAAATAACCTCCCAGAAATGTCGGGGAACATAGGGTCTGATGAAAGGGAGAAACTGAAAGAAATCAGTATTTGTAGGGAAATGGTGTTAGGGAAATTGATGGGATTGAAGGCCGATAAATCCCCAGGGCCTGATAATCTACATCCTAGGGTACTTAAGGAAGTGGCCCTAGAAATAGTAGATGCATTGCTGATCATCTTCCAACATTCGATGGAATCTGGAACAGTACCCATGGATTGGAAGGTAGCTAATTTTACCCCACTATTCAAAAAGGAAAAAGGTGGTAGAGAGAAAACGGGGAATTACAAACCGGTAAGCCTGACATCGGTAGTGGGGAAAATGCCAGAGTCCATTACAAAAGATGTAATAGCAGAGCACATGGAAAACAGTGACAGGATCGGACAAAGTCAACATGGATTTACAAAAGGTAAATCGTGCTTGACTAATCTACTGGAATATTTTGAGGATGTAACTGGTAGAATAGATAAGGGAGAACCAGTGGATGTGGTGTATTTGGACTTTCAGAAGGCTTTCGATAAGTTCCCACATAAGAGATTAGCGTGTAAAGTTAAGGCACATGGGATTGGGGGCAAGATATTGACTTGGATAGAGAACTGGTGTAAGATTTGCAAAATTTCTGCATTTCCCCGAAGGCTGTTATTAATAAACGGGACCCTGCATGGACCTTTTAAATCAAAAAGGGTACCCAAGGTGGCGTCCGTGCCTCGTGGCAGAAAGCCTGTGAGATTTTAAAATGGACTCTGCAACACAGACAGCTTGTGGATCGAAACCCAAGTTGCAGGTTTCTGTGAAGAGAGACTTTGTATTTTGGAACCAGACAGGTCTCTGAATTATGCATTAGACCGAATTGGAGACAAATCTAAATTCAGTTTAGGCCTATAGTTAAGGCCATCAAGCAGTCTACATATATTATCGGAGACAGATTAACAGAGCCATCGAGGCCGGACAGGCCCATCAGGCCCATCAAGGTACTTTCATGACATTACAAGTCAATTATTGGGCTGGTAGATGCGATTACCGGCTATCTAAAACCAGTTAGTATGGATTGCTACCATTATTTAAAATAGCCCACCAAGATTAAAACAAAGAACTAACCTGATTTGGCGCGCAGATAAGGATTTTCGACAAAGATATAATTGAAGGCCCTCGGGTAGCAATCGGGGTGTTCTTGGTGTGTGTTCTTTGTTGGTTGGTGTGCTGGTGCTGCCGCTCTTCGGCCCCTCGCCCTCGTGGCTGCCGCTCTTTCCCCGTCCCGTGGTTACCCCCTGGCCTTTGCCCATGACCTTTTCCCACTCCATCTGGAACTAGCCCGGCACCGGGTTGGGCGGACACGGATAATTCAGGCCAGGCGAGGCGGGACGCGACGAGGGGAGGAGGGAAGACCACCTGAGGAAGACCGGCTGAAGAAGACTGGCTGAAGAAGACTGGCTGAAGAAGACCGGCTGAAGAAGACCAACTGAGGAGACGAACCGAGGGGAGGCTTTGAATTATCGGGCCTTCAGCCTCAGCCGACCTTCAAATATCTGCATACCAACTCAATCTGGCGGCTGTCAACGAAGAATCATTCCTGCATGGTAAAGTACCCAAACAGAGACTTTAACTTTGGGGTACTCGAACCTGGACAACGCCCTTGCAGCGCTCGGAGGTCACATGACGACGGCAGGCTCCAGCGAGCACCAAGAGTGAACCCCGAACCCAACCACTGTTTCGAGTCTAACAAACCCTTTTGATTGGTGAGCATGAAGTTCTGACCCCTCATAGCTTAACCTAGTTAGGTATAGGGGGTGGGATAAGGATAAGGGGATTGTTAAGATAGTTGTTTTCCCTCGATGTGCTGTGTGTTCCCCATTCCCTGTATAAGTATATTATTATTCTTCTTTTGTATTTTTTTTTGCCTGTAGAAGTGTACGCTAATAATTTTTCCATGAGATTGTATCAAGTTTTTCCTCTTCAATATAATCTTGGTTTTGTTTACATCCAACCACCTGTCTACTCGAGTCTTCTCTGTACCGCCGCCTTGTACCTAAGTCCGGTGTCTAGAACCCAGGGGCGTGGGAGCGATTCGAACCACTCACAAGAGTCAGGGGCATAACTGACTGGGCGCACGTACGCGCCAAGCAACATCACATGCCACCCCCTACACTGGTTGGCAGATAGAAAGCAAAGAGTTGGAATAAATGGGTCTTTTTACGAGTGGCAGGCAGTGACTAGTGGGGTACTGAAGGGATTGGTCCTTGGACCCCAGCTATTCACAATATATATTAATGATCTAGACAAGGGAACTAGATGTAATATCTCCAAATTTGCAGACAACACAAAGCTGGGTGGGCGTGTGTGCTGTGAAGAGGATGCCGAGAAACTACAGGATGATTTGGACAGGTTGGATGATTGGGCAGAAGCATGGCAGACGCAATATAACGTGGATAAATGTGAGGTTATCCACTTTGGTGTCAAAAACAGGAAGGCAGATTATTATCTGAATGGCAATAAATTGGGATAAGGGGAAGTGCAACGAGACCTGGGTGTCCTTGTGCACCAGTCGCTGAAGGTAACCATGCAGGTGCAGCAGGCGGTTAAGAAGGCAAATGGTACAGGAACAAGGATGTCTTGCTGCAGTTGTACAGGGCCTTGGTGAGACCACATCTTGAGTATTGTGTGTAGTTTTGGTCGCCTTATCTGAGGAAGGATATTCTTGCCATGGAAGGAGTTCAGCGAAGATTCACCAGGCTGATCCTACCTGGGATGGCAGGAATGACGTATTAGGAGAGATTGGGTCGATTGGGCTTGTTCTCACTGGAGTTTAGAAGAATGAGAGGGGATCTCATTGAAACTTATAAAATTCTGGCAGGACTGGACAGACTAGATGCAGGGAGGATGTTCCCGATGGTCAGGGAATCCAGAACCAGGGGTCACAATCTAAGGATAAGGGGTAGGCCTTTTAGGACAGAAATGAGGAGGAATTTCTTCACCCAGAGAGTGGTGAACCTGTGGAATTCTCTACCACAGAAGACAGTAGAGGCCAATTCATTAAATATATTCAAGAAGGAGTTAGATACATTTCTTAAGGCTAAAGGGATCAAGGGGTATGGGGAGAAAACAGGGGTACTGAACTTGGATGATCAGCCATGATCGCATTGAATGGCGGAGCAGGTTCGAGGGGCCGAATGGCCTACTCCTGCTCCTATCTTCTATGTTTCTATGTTTCTATCCCATGGCACTATTTCGAAGAAGAGCAGGGGAGTTATCCACGGTGTCCTGGCCAATATTTATCCCTCAATCAACATCACTAAAACAGATTATCTGGTCATTATCACATAGCTGTTTGTGGGAGCTTGCTGTTCGCAAATTGACGTGTCCTACATTACAACACTGACTACCAATGTCCAGGGGTCCCGCGCAGCCAGTGAGTCAGCTTTTAAATTGAAAAAAACGCATATGTGCAGACTTTTGAATGGACCCACAGCCCCTTAAAGGGGCTGCACAGCCCAAAACAAAATTACGGTGAACATTGGAACTACACTTCAAAAAGTACGTCATTGACTGTAAAGCACATTGGGGCATCCTGAAGTCATGAAAGGCGCTATATAAATGCAAGTCTTTTTTTATGAGGTGCTGTTCCTCGAGCTTGCATTGAGCTTCATTGGAACAGTGTCGGAGGCCGAGGACAGAGTAGGAGTGGGATGGAGAATTAAAATGGCAAGCTGAATGGAGGTGTTCAGCAAAGCAATCACCCAATCTGCATTTGGTCTCCCGATATAGAGGAGACCAAATGCATTGTGAGCAGCGAATATTGCATAAGTTGAAAGAAGTACAAGTAAATCTCTGTTTCACCTAGAAGTATTGTTTGGGGCCCTGGATGGTAGGAAGTGAGGAGGTGAAAGGCAGCTGTTGCATCTCCTGCGCTTGCATGGGAATGTGCCGTGGGAAGGGGAGCGGGTGTTGGGGGCGATGGAAGAGTGGACCAGGGAGTCGCGGAGGGAACGGCCCCTTCAGAATGCTGAAAGGCGAGGGAAAGATGTGTTGTACTTCTGTAGCCTTTCACAAAGAAATTTCCTGAGCCATCCTCCATAAACTGCATCTTATTCCCTTTCTTTGGAATATTTCTCAGTAGGTTTAATTGTAATGCTGCATGGTATTTTAAACTCTACATTAAAATCTGTTCAAATAAGCTTCCAAAGGTTCGTTGTGTATTTGTTACTGCTGAGCTACCAGCTCGAGAGCATCAACATGAATCTACAGACCTCTGAACCCAGAGCTAAATAATAGGCTTTTGATGCTTCCGTGCAGGCGAAGGTACGATACCATACAAATCCTGACATCTATTAACCACCTAGGTACCTCATTTCTATATTGCCTATTCTATTTGTTAATAAACTTAAGGAATATTGTATTAGAAGGAATGTGACTAATGGGTAGAAATTTATTAAATGACTGAAAACAGAATTGTGGTTAATGGTTGTTTTTCCGAAGGGAGGGAAGTAAACAGTAGTGGCCCCCAAGGGGTCAGTGTTTGGACCGTTGCTCTTCTCAGTATACATATGGATTTGGGCTTGGGTATAGGGCCACAATATCAATTCTTTTCAGACGTCAAAAAATAGGGTGTATGGTCAGCTGAAGACTAAGCAATTCAGGAGGACATAGACAGGTGACTAGACTGTGCGGAGTAGAGGAGCAAAGAGTCATAAAGTTTCAGGTACAGAAATCTTTAAAATTAGGATAAAGTTGATAAGTCTCTAAGAAAAGTACAAGGGATCCTAGAGTTTATAAATAGTGGAATAGCATACAAAAGCAAAGAGATGGGTTTGGCTGGAGTTAGATATGTGCATTATGAGGAATAGTATGAGGTAAATCATGAAAAAGTATTTCAAGTGGCCAGTGAGTCAGTAACTAGAGGGCATAAATTTAAGATTATTGTCAAAAGCACAAAGGGAGAGATTGGGAGAAATTATTTTATACAGTGGGGTGTCAGCACATGGACTGCCCAACCAGAAACAAGGGTGGAAGCAGAATAGTGTTTTTTTTTTTTTTTTTAAAAGGGAAGTGGATAACTACTTCAAAAAAGAAAAAGGTATGGGGAAAAGGGAGCGGAATGCAATGAAGTAGAAAGCTTTATCAGAGTGTCAGCACAAGCACAATGAGCGAAATGATCTATGGTGCTGAGTGTAAAATTCCATCATTTGATACTTGAATTGTCCTTTTTTGTTGAAATATCTCAAATGCTTCAAACAATGAATTACCTTTTGAAGTGCCATCCACCATTGCTTAATGACAAAGAAGATCAAGGAAAGCAGATAATCTTCACTCGTGCGGTTCAGAATACTTGTAAACCACAGATCACTCCAATGTACTTTGCAAGTAGCAATCTCAAGAGCACACAATCAGGACTGCTCCAGCAGACTTTACACACCTTACAATTAGGCCTCAAATCAAATAACCTCATCCCCCATACCTGAGGCAGAGAAAGAAGACAGCTCCGAGTCTAAAGGAGAGAATTGTCAGCTTTTGAAACCCAACCAAATTGAAGCAATTCTTTTCCACTCCAAGGGCTGTCTTGAAGGTTGCCCCTTCACTGACGATTCTGCTCCATCTCCCTCTCTCCACATAGCTGTCCTTCTACCATTCATTACCATGATAATTGTGTGTGTGAGTGAGGAGTGGCAGAATTCAGACATAATGGTGTGCAGCCCAATAGGTCTGATAATGTATCTGTAACACTTTTGAAATTGTTGAAAAGTAATTGGTGAACAGTATAGCACTTTTGCATTTGAAACACCACAGTTCTTCAAATTCATCTACTGGTAGATGACTGAAAGTGGCTGGGGGTAATTTTGACTCTGCAATAGTGTGAAATGGGTGATAGTGAGTCGGCAGCCTGTTTTACATCTCTCCTGATTGACTCCAGTGGAAATAAAAATTGGGAGTGATGTAAAACAGGCTCTTTGCATGTAGCAAGAATAAAGACATAATTTACTGACTTCACCCCGGCCTTCGTTCCCCATACATTGGAAAATTGGACGCCTGATTGTGTGAAAATAGTGAGTGGAAAATCACATCCGAGTTTCCAATTTGTGCTTCTGGCAGACAATGCTCTCCACTAGTACCCTGTAATGCAAAGTCAGAAAATGATCCCTTAGCTGTTTTTACGAGCTCGCTATATTTAGTAATTGATGAAACAGCTTCCTGTTTCCACATTGCCACCTGTGGTAAGGCTCCAGTCAGTCACCAATATTACAATAATTGCATTCAGGGAAAATGTTTAAAAGTTGATTCTTCCCATTATTTCTGAGTGGAAATGCTAGTGCAGGGAACGTTCGTTCACATTTGAAAACCTGATCTTGCTGACAAAATAACAAATCTGAGGCAGGTTGACCACGACACCATGCTATGCTGAAAAGCAATAATATGTTTCAGCTTTCAGTCAGCAGGCATCAGCTATTAAGCAAGTAAATGTCAAAGTTAATGAAATTTTATCGCTTTGCCACTAATTGCTTTCTCTGGAAATGGCGGGTCACGTTTGAAGACCCTTGAAGTGAGCTTCATGCAGTTTTTTAGTGCACTACTGTCCAGTTGATACAGATTTAATTACCTGAGAGGTGAGATGCAAATGCTGTGCTGCTCTTGATTTCAATTGTATTCCAGAGAGAGAGGATCTTCAACCAAACAGAAACCTATGAGTTATGCCAGAAGTGTAACCACCTCCTTGTCTAGCTGGATTAGATAACAGGAGGAGACTGACACCCTGGTTTCTAATACTGTACTGCATAAACTTCCTGGGTCATTGGCTTGAAGATCTGGTGAGTAGACAAGATACTTGAAGCCTGGTCGTAAACCAGAGAAGTGGTTTGACTCCAACTGCAATAAATGACATCCTCTGGTACTCTTCCACTTCTGCAGAAGTGAGCAAACTAAAATGATATTAAAAAATCTTCCAGCAAATTAACACGCCTCTGCTGTCTCACAGTATTATAAAAAACAATGGCCCAGAAATTCAGGTCGAGGGCTTCCATCGGGCGCAAGCCCCCGACCTGCACTTACCTTGCACGCCGGCCATTGAGCTGTGGGCCCCCGTGGAATTCCGATCCTGGGCCTGCTCCAACTGCCAGCGCGCAGTGCTTGCGTATCCCAGGGGCGCAGTTAGTTTGATGCGTCCCCTGGGATCACGTGGGCCATGGGGAGCCAATCGGAGCAGGGAATGCTTCATTCATAAGTTTGACAGGAAGGGCTGTCAAACTTATAAATACTACAAGCCCCAAAACATCACTAAATCTTCAAATACATTTTTATAAAAATCACATTTTTTAAATAAACTATAAATTACATGAAATAACTATTTTAAACAATAATTTAAATTTTTGAAAAAAATAATTTTATTTTCTAACGGGGCTAAAAATAAACTTACATTTCTTTAAAGTATTTAAAAATAATAAACCTGTGGAAAAAATGTTTTAATTTTAATGAATTCACCACTTACCTTGTAAAAAGCAAGCCTTGCGACTGCTTTTTATATGTGTAACTTCTGGAGACTTACCCTCCCGGGAAAACCTGCAACATAAATGTAAGTTCGATGCGCACGCGCTGCCTCTCCTGCGCACGCATTCGAACTCTGAACCCCTTCTTTCAGGGGAACGGAAGTGTCGGTTTCCCCACGCATGCGCAGTGCATGCAGGAAACCGGCACTTCCATTGGGCTTACGGGTGAGTACCCCGTGCGTACTCACCCGTGGAGACCCGAATTTCTGGGCCAATAACTAATGTATGCAACTCAGACCGACACTGCACCACTAGATATAAATGATTTGAAGCCAAGATTTTGCCACTCATGTTGCTGGCAGTGTTGCTGTGAACAAGGAGAAAGGATATCAATGAACACTGAGTAAATCAACACACAATAGTAGGAGTTAACAGTCATCTCCCCATTGGCTAAAGCCAACATGAACTCTTGATGTGCCTTATTATTGAGTAGTACTGATAAATAGATGAAGGGTTGTTCCCAGAAACTTTAGTAACCGCTGTAACCTTTGTGATGCTGTTATCATACTTATACTTGCTCATTAAAAAGAAAACTTTAGAATCATAGTATAGAATGATACAGCAAAGAAGGAGGCCACTCAGCCCATTGTGCCTGTGCTGCCTTTTTGGTAGAGTTATCCAATTAATCCCATTCCCCTGCTCTTTCCACATAGCCCTGTAATTTTTTTCCCTTCAAGAATTTATTCAATTCTCTTTTGAATGTTACTATTGAATCTACTTCCACCTCCCTTTCAGGCAATGCATTCCAGATCGGAACAACTGGCTGTGTAAAGAAATATTTCCTCATGCCGCCTGTTTCTTTTGCCAATCACCTTAAATCTACGTCCTCTGGTCAGCAACCCTTCTGCCACTGGAACCAGTTTCTCCTTATTTACTCTATAAAAAACATTCATGATTCTGAACACCTATAGCAAGTCTCCTCTTAACCTTCTCTGCTCTATGAAGAACAACCCCAGCTTTGCCAACATCTCCACATAACTGAAGTCCCTCATCCCTGGTACAATTCTAGTAAATCTCTTCTGCACCCTCTCTAAAGCCTTGGCATCCTTCCTAAAGTGTGGTGCCCAGAATTAAACACAATACTCCAGCTGAGGCCTAACCAGTGATTTATAAAGATTTAGTATAACTTCCTTGCTTTTGTACTCTACTCCTCTATTAATAAAGCCAAGGATCCCATATGATTTTTTAACAGCCTTCTCAACTTGTTCAAAGATTTGTGTGCAAATAACCCCAGGTCCTTCTGTTCCTGCATCCCCTTTAAGATTGTACCATTTAGTTTATATTGCCTCTCCTCATTCTTCCTACCAAAATGTAGCACTTCACACTTTTCTGCATTAAATGTCATCTGCCATGCGTCTGCCCATTTCACCAGTCTGTCTTATGTCCTCCTGAAGTCGGTTACTATCCTCCTCATTGTTAACTACATTTCTAAGTTTCATATCATCTGTAAACTTTGCAATTATGCCCTGTATATCCAAGTCCAGGTCATTAATATATATCAAAAAGAGCAGTGGTCTCAACACCGACCCCTGGGGAACACCCATTCACCACTATTCTCTGCTTTGTCCCTTAGGCAATTTTGTGTCCATGCTGCTGCTATCCCTTTAATCACATGGGCTTCAATTTTTCTAACAAGTTTATTATGTGATACTTCATCAAATGCCTTTTGAAAGTCTATATACATAACATCAACCACACTACCCTCATCAACCTTCTCTGTTACTTCATCAAAGAACTCGATCAAGTTAGTGAAACATGAGTTGTCTTTAACAATCCATGCTGATTTTCATTTATTAGCCCACACTTTTCCAAATGCCAATGAATTTTGTCCCGGATTATTGTCTCTAAAAGTTTCCCTACCACCGACATTAGGCTGACTGGCCTATAGTAGCTGGGTTTAACCCTTTTCCCTTTTTGAAACAGGACTGTAACATTTGCAATCCTTCAGTCCTCTGGCATCACCATCATATCTAAGGAGGATTGGAAGATTGTGACCAGAGCCTCTGCAATTTCAACCCTTACTTCCATCAGTAACCTAGGATGTATCCCATCTGGAGCGAGTGACTTTTCTACTTTGAGCGCTGCCAACCTTTGAAGTACCTCCTCTTTATCTATTTTTATTCTATCCAATATTGCTACTGTCTCCTCCTTTTCTACTACATTGGCAGCATCCTCTTCCCTAGTGAAAGCAGATGCAAAGTACACATTTAGTACCTCAAACATGCCCTCTACCTCCACAAGAATATCTCCTTTTTGGTCCCGAATTGGCCCCACCCTTCCTTTGATTACCCTTTTACTATTTATTATGTGTTTATAAAAGACTTTTGGGTTCCCTTTTATGCTAGCTGCAAATCTATTCTCTCTTTGCCCCTCTTATTCCCTTTTTACATCTCCTCTGTACTTTCTATAGCTATAACTTTAAAAATACATCTCACATATTGAGTCAAGTTTCAGTACATGATACTATTTATAGTCTTGTTAAATGCTACCAATAGAATACGTAGTCTAATCGCAATGTTGTTGGTGATAGATTGTTACTATTTATGGAGACCAGCTGGTTCCAAATCAGCACTTCAAAGCCTCTTTATTTTTGGAACTGCTAAGGTTTTAATAAGATCAGATACAAAGAAGGCTTCGATGAGCAGCACCAAGCCTTGCCTTCTAGCATCGCCAACTGCTTAACACTCAATGAACTTTCGATTGGCTAAAAAATGACAAATGTGCTAAAATGTAAGAGTGAAGATTAATGCAAGAGATATGAAAGGATGAATTAGATATCCATAAATGGCTAAAATGGCAAAGGGTGTTATTATTGATCATCACTGAGTAAACATGTTGGGGAGAAAATTTGTGCCCTGAGCACCTCCCGTTAGCGTCAGTAAATGGCACTAACGAGGCGCTAGACCAGTATCGCCGGTGTGAGGCAAATCCAGCACTGCACGCCAAATCCCGCCTCGTCCGTAGCACCGTCGGTAAGAGGTATCGCTGGGAACGTCAATGCCAGGTAGATCATGGCGTCAGTGAGTGTGCAACAGTCACTAACTGCCCGATTTGCAAAATTGATTTTTGCCACTTACCTCAACACCTGGAGTAAACACCGACAGAGAGAGCTGGTGTGCAGCATGAGGAAGTCGACTCCAGGGATGTTATTTAAGGGGATCATCAGTAATCACTCGCAGCTGTCAGGTTAGTGCAGTTTCAGTGGGTTTTTTTAGTTTCACCCACTGCAAAAGTTTCATTCAGTAATTTGAAGATTCTTTTGTATCAGGAGCCTTCTGGCAACTAAAAGGTAGCTACATTTATTCTTCAAAGAGTCAAACTGCTAAACTTGGTAACATTAATGGGAGCTGTACTGGCACCTCGCCCTCCAGGATCTATGGCAGAGGGAGCGTAGGCAGTGAGAAATATGGAAACATGTATGCAGCGAGAGGAGGAGCTTCCATCAGGGCTCTCAACAGGAGCCCTTACCCTCCGATAGTATTCCAAGAGCACTTCTCCTACTTTCACTTAAGCGAGGAGCAGTGTATTAGAAGGTTTCGCTTCACCAAGGAGGTGGTCACAGAACTCTGCCACCAGACGTCAAGCCTCAGACCAGGGCAACCGTGGTTCTCCCAGTTGCAGTCAAGGTCATTATGGCCCTCATTTTCTTCACCAGCGGATCCTTCCAGTCTGCAACAGGAGACATTGCTAACATCTCGCATTTCGCTGTCCATCGCTGCATCCGGGGGGTCACTGAGGCTCTCTGCACCAGGAGAAGGGATTACATTGGCTTCCTGATCACTAGAGAGAAGCAGGATGAGCATGCATGTGGCTTTACCAGGATAGCAGGCTCCCCATGGTGTAGGGCACCATCGACTGCATCCACGTGGCTTTGCGGGCACCGCATACAATCCTGAGATCTTCCGTAACCGCAAAGGCTACCATTCACTTAACGTGCAGTTGGTGTGCGATCACACACAGCGAATCCTTAATGTCAATGCCCGCTATCCTGGCAGCAGCCACAAAGCCTTCATCCTGTGCCAGACTGGTGTGCCAGCACTCTTCCAGCCACCATACCAAGCTCAAGGGTGGCTGCTCGGAGACAATGGTTATCCGCTCTCCATCCGGCTCATGATTCCCCTCCTCAATCCCAACACTCCTGCCTGTAGTGTATGTACCTTTAAGGGGAGAACAACTTTTTACAGCTCCTGTATACTGTAGTACCGGCAGTGACCACACCTGTATATAAACCCTGAGTAGGGATCTGTACTGTTAGTTTTAGAGTAACCCTCATCTAGTAAACACCTGTTGATTGTTCTCTGCAGTCTCTGGTCCAGTTATTGAAGGACACACAACATCAAGATACACGGATTTAACATTGGCGACGAGTCGATTCGAACCGACCTGCAACTCTGCAGAAGAAGGCCGATTCCACCAGCACGGGTGTCGACCATCCAGTGGAGACTCCAGCGACATGGGCTGGCAACAGGTACGGCGCAGACCCTTCCCGCACAGCAGCAGCTAGAGCCGACCGACGGCACAGGAAAAGGTCGAGCAGCGTCGACGGGAGCAGAGAGAGGGTATAGCGCACAGAGCGCAGCCGGTGTTCAGGACCAAGCGGCGTTGACGCGAGAAGAGAGAGGGTAGAGCGCACAGGGCGCAGCCGCTGTTCAGGACCGAGCGGCGTCAATGAGAGAGGCGCACAGGAAAACGCGCAGAGCGCAGCCGGTGTTCAAGGGCTGAGCAGCATCCACGGGGAAGAAAGGAAGCGTGGGAGACGCCATTTGAGCCACAGCGGAGAAGAAGGGAGAGCGCGGGAGATGCCATTTTTATTTTGAGCCACAGCGGAGAAGAAGGGAGAGCGCGGGAAGAAAGGAAAGCGCAGGAGACGCCATTTTGAGCCGCAGCGGAGAAGAAGGGAGAGCACGGGAGATGCCATTTTGAGCCACAGCGGAGAAGGGAGAGCACGGGAGACGCCATTTTTAGCTAGTCTAACCACACCCAGGGATGCCGAAGAGTGGCAGTGTCACAGCGTTCGACAATGAAGTCGAAGATTGGGCGACATATGTCGAATGCATAGAAGTGTACTGCAAGGCGAATGAAGTGCCAGATGACAGGAAAGCACTGGTATTGTTGAATTCCATTGGTGCAAAAACGTATGGCTTACTGCAAAACCTAGTAACCCCAGAGAAGCCAGTGGAAAAGGATTTTGAAAACAGTGTCAATCCTACAGGACCACTTAGACTCCACACCGCTGCTGATAGCGGAAAGATTTAAGTTTCACAAAAGGAACCAGCATAAAGATGAAAGTAATGCTGAGTATTTAACAGAACTGCGCAAGCTATCGAAACACTACCAGTTTGGAACGGGACTAGCAGATACTTTAAGGGACAAGTTTGTGTGTGGGCTTCAAAGTGAAGGAACCCAGAAACGGCTTCTATCAGAAAAGGATCTTACGCTGGACAAGGTTTTCAGCATTGCAGTATCACATGAAGTAGCAGCACGGGGCGCGGCAGAGATACAACGGAGACCGCAAGAATATGGCACAAATGAAATGTCATACGGAACAGTGAAGTGCTATCGCTGCGGCAGAACAACACACGACCATAAGGATTGCTGGTTCAAGGACCAAGTGTGCAGACAGTGTGGAAAAGTAGGACACATAGCAAGAGTCTGCAGGTCGGAAAAGAAAACCAGCAGCAAGAAATCCCCACAGGAGAAGTACAAGAAGGTACATAAGGTGACGGAGAGTAGTGCAGATGAACAGAAAAGTGATACAGACTCTGGAAGCAAGGAGCTGGGTTGTCTGAAACTACATAATGTCATCAAAACGGAGGATCACCAAACTATCTGGGTCACGCTCAAGATAGACGGAGTCCAAGTGAAAATGGAATTGGACACAGGATCAGCCCTAACAGTCATAAACCGAAGGGACTACAAGTGGCTATTCTCACATATACCCTTGAGAGATACAAAGATTGTCTTGAAGACGTACACGGGGCAAAAAGTCTACCCCAAAGGAAAAATAAGGGTGAACGTTATATAGAACGGCAAGGAAACACCAAAAATGGACCTATATGTATTGCCAGATGGAGGACCACCACTACTAGGACGTGAATGGATCCGGAAGATACAGCTAGATTGGCATTCCATACAAGCACTGACTGTAGGGGCTGAAAATTCAGTAGGGTTAGCGCCCATTTTGCGGCACTAGAGGGCCTAGCGCCGCAATGATAGCCGTTTCTGAAATTCACTTCGGCGCTGCAATCGGCGTTAGACGGTTGCGCTGCGCCGGCACCGATGATGTCATCGGTGTGCGCAGCGTCCCGGTTGCCGTGGCAACGCGCCCGAACGCCGAAATTCAGTTGCGGCCGCCTCGCCCGTGGCAGCCGCAACTAAGACTCTGGCAACCGAGTCTTACACAAGTTAGCGCCGGCGCATTAAGGTCGCGCGGCGGCCGGCCGCTTCCCCGCCGGCCGCCTGCCCGCACCTCCCTCCCCGGACTCCTCCACCCCCCCCCTGCGGAACAGATGCGTCTGGCCTGCAAGCCCGGCACTTGTCCGAGGTGCTGGGCTCATTTTTGAAAAAAATCAAACGGCCAGCGATCGGGTGAAGGCAGCGCCTCCTTAACGGGAGGAGGAGGCCTGCCGCACTGCATCGGGTGCCACAGCGCCGGATTAGCGCCGCAATGCGGCACTCAGTGCCCATTGGGAGGCACTCACGCCCGCCAGTAGCGCCGGCAGCCGTCTGGGCGCGGCGCTACTGAATTTTTGGCGCGTGCAAGGGAATTAGCGCCGGCGCTAAATTTCCAGCGCTAAAGCCCTGGCGCGGCGTCAACTCAATTTCTAGGCCTAGATGCCAAAAAGGATGACGACGTCACACCTGGACGGCTGTCAAAAATGCTAACTGATGCACAAGAAGTGTTCCAGGAGGGACTCGGAACACTAAAAGGCATAACAGCGACGATCAAAATAGAGGAAAATGCAAGCCAAAGTTTTTAAAGGCCAGACCGATGCCTTATGCGATCCGCCCAGCTGTCGAAGCAGAGCTGGAAGGTTTGGAACGTTCTGGAGTGCTGTCCAAAGTGGACTGGAGCGAGTGGGCTACACCCATCGTTCCTGTAATGAAGATGTTGTTGAGTAATACGCTTGGGGAACCAAAGAAGGTTTGCATCTGTGGGGACTTGAAGGTGACAGTGAACCCAATCCTTCACATGGTACAATATCCGCTTCCACGGATTGAAGATATTTTCGCCTCGCTATCTGCAGGAAAACGCTTCACTAAGATTGATCTGGCCCAGGCATACCTGCAAATGGAGGTAGAAGAAGCCTCAAAACAGTACCTCATGATCAACACTCATAAAGGTCTCTACCAATACAACTGGCTGGTGTTCGGGGTAGCATCAGCTCCGGCTATTTGGCAAAGGGCAATGGATCAAGTCCTGCAAGGGATTCCAGGGACCCAGTGTTATTTGGACGACATCCTGGTCACGCGCGAAAATGACAGCGATCACCTCGCCAACCTGGAGCAGGTGTTCACTAGATTGAAGGAATATGGGCTCTGAGCTAATCGCCACAAATGTGAGTTTTTCCAGAAGCAGATCTCGTATTGTGGCCACGTTATTGATGAAGAGGGGTTACATAAGTTCCCTGAAAAGATTGAGGCAGTAGTCAAGGCTCCAGCACTGGAAAATGTGTCACAACTGAGGTCGTTCCTCGGGCTGGTGAACTACTACAATAAGTCCTTGCCGAATTTGTCTACAGTACTGCACCCACTGAACACCCTACTGCAAACGGGGGTACCATGGAAGTGGAATGACGAATGTAAATGAGCTTTCCAGAAGTGCAAAGAATTGATCACATCAAAAGAGGTGTTGGCTCATTTCAAACCAGCACTACCAATTCGGTTGGCGTGTGATGCATCACCCTATGGTATTGGTGCGGTGCTGTCGCACAAGTTCCCGGACGGCTCGGAGAGGCCAGTAGCCTTTATGTCTCGGTCACTAACCTCAGCCGAGCGTAACTACGCCCAGAATGACAGGGAGGCCCTCAGCCTAGTGTGGGGAGTGAAAAAGTTCAACCACCATCTGCACGGGCAGACGTTCACCTTGCTGACTGACCACCAACCACTTGTCTCCATCTTTAATCCAAAGAAGGGCGTTCCGGTGATGACTGTAGCCGTTGCGCAAAGATGGTCCCTTTTACTAGGGGCGAACCAATATGAAATAGAGTATAAGGGCACGAAACAGCATGGAAACGCTGATGGGCTATCACGCCTGCCATTGCCTACTGCGGAGGAAGCACCAGCAGTGGACCCTGTCGAAATATTTTATTCGACTATAATTGAACGCTTGCCAGTAACTAACGCGGATATAGAGAAGGAGACCCGAAATGACCTGACACTCTCTCGGGTATATGACTTGACGGTGAAGGGATGGCCAACACATGGCGACTCACTGTTGCCAGCATTCTCATCCAGGAGAGAACAGCTGTCAGTATGCCAGGGGACCTTGATGTGTGGATCCCGAGTGGTAATTCCACCCAAGTTAAGGGAGAGAGTGCTCAATGAGCTTCACGAAGGCCATCTGGGAGGGGTGAAAATGAAAAGCCTTGCTAGGGCTTATGTGTGGTGGCCGGGGATCGATCAGCAAATCGAGGACCTGACAAAGAGCCGCTCAGGATGCAAGAAGTTCCAAAATGCACCACCACATGCCCCTCTACACCCATGGGAGTGGCCCTCATCTCCATGGCAACGGGTGCATATTGATTTTGCTAGTACATTCATGGACTCAATGTTTTTAATAGCCGTGGATGCGCACTCAAAATGGCCTGAGGTGATCAAAATGTCCTCCACCACCACGGAGAAAACGATTGCAGTCCTACGGACCATATTTGCCAGGAACGGCTTGCCAAAGCAGATTTGCTCTGATAACGGACCACAGTTTGTGTCCGAAGAGTTTCGGAAATTTATGAAAAGGAATGGGGTAAGGCATTACACATCCGCCCCGTATCATCCAGCCACAAATAGATTGGCTGAGGCTGAGAGGTTCGTACAAACCTTTAAAAAGGCAGTAAGGGCCATGTGCGATGATGACATTCCACTGCAGCATAAGGTGGACAATTTCCTGTTAGCCTACAGAAATGCGACACATGCAGTCACCAACCAGACCCCGGCCATGATGTTCTTTAACCGAAGGTTGAGATCTCGTCTGGATTTGCTCAGACCAAATGTACGAAGAGATGTTGAGAATAAGCAATTCCAGCACATCAATGAGAAGCCGACAAGGAGCTTCAATGTAGGGCAACTAGTCTTGGCCCGCGACTACCGAACAGAGAAATGGCAACCAGGAACGATATGCACACGGCAGGGGCCACTAATGTACACAGTGGATGTTGGGGAGAACATTGTGAGACGCCATGTCGAACAGATCCTAGAGTCACAGGAACGAGTCAGCCCCATGTCTCGCGTACCTGGCGATGAACCCGACATCCAGGTAGCATCTCCCCCAGAAACAGTAGCATCGGAAGCTGATGAACCAACCGACGACAGGGGGCCAGAATCGCCTCCGCACCAAGAGCAAGACACTCAGGAAAGGCGCTATCCAGAAAGGATCAGGAAGCTGCCCCAAAGACTGAATTTACAAATGGACTATTTTCAGTTAATGTTGCATGTTAAAAGTGTTAATTGTTACATGAATGTTATGGTATTAATCTAAAAGGGGAGGAATTGTAGTGTATGTACCTTTAAGGGGAGAACAACTTTTTACAGCTCCTGTATACTGTAGTACCGGCAGTGACCACACCTGTATATAAACCCTGAGTAGGGATCTGTATTGTTAGTTTTAGAGTAACCCTCATCCAGTAAACACCTGTTGATTGTTCTCTGCAGTCTCTGGTCCAGTTATTGAAGGACACACAACATCAAGATACACGGATTTAACACTGCCCATCACTCATATAATGAGAGCCATGCTGCCACCAGGAACATCACCGAGCAGACCATTGGCTTATTGAAGCAATAGTTCACTGCCTTGACTGCTCGGGGGGAGCCCTCCAGTACTCACCAGAGCGGGTGTCCCATTTCTTAGTGGTCTGCTGCATGCTTCACAACTTGGCCATCATGAGGGCACAGGCCTTGGCAGCAGGGATTGCGGGACCACCTCAGGCAGTGGATGAGGCAGAGGAGGATGAGGATGAGGAGGAAGAGGATGAGGAGGAGGAGCAACAGGAGGGAGGGAGGAGGCAGCAAGACAATTGGCCTTCTGGACGGGCTGTCCGTGACCAGCTCATCAGACTCTGATTCACATGAATGAAACCCCAGACCCCCGTAGCTAACCACATCCCAATCATACAATTCCTGTCTTGTGGCATAGCACAGCATCCTCCTGGGCGCAAAGGTGAAATGAGAGAGACCACAAAATATTCCAAAGTCTATTAATACATTTATCTATAAACATATCACACATAGCACATGAATTCTAATAACTAAATGACCCTTGTGCCTGCCATAGTTGAATAGCTGTCATTGTGTGCAAGGTGTGAGATTTTGGTGTGAGTGTTGCTAGGTAGAGATTGTTGGTGGGTGAGTGCTGGAGGGGTGGTGCTTTGGGCAGTGTGTGAAGCTTGTGGTACAGATGGTGGTATGTAGCATTTGTTGAAGCATTCACTCACCCTGACAACCTGAGTGAGGCCATTAAATTTCTTCCTGCACTGTGTCTGGGTCCTGGGGAACCACAGTGCTGCCCGAAACATGCTGCGCTACCTCCCTCCACATGGTGTGGAAGACTTGTGGCGAGGGCCTCCTGCCACTTGCCGGGTAGAGCACCGCCCTCCGTCTCTACACAGTGAAAACCAATCCCTCCAATGCTTCATCGGAGAATCTGCGGCTCTCTCCCTGTGGCATGGACCTCCTATGAGCATACCTGGTTCAGTACTCTGGCTCCTTCTCAGTGTTCTGCTCCTGCTTGCTGAGACAGCTGCACCGCCAGCAATGTTGAGAATGAGGTGCTGCAGCATCCATGAACCTCCCCTTTAATTAGTAAAATGCAGTGTGGCAATGCTGAGTTTCAATTAGACTGCACCCGATATTGGTCCACCATTTAAGTCTAATGCCAATGAGCTTGGGTTTTACAACTTGATTTAGGACTCCAATCATTTTATTGAGCAGTGAGCATAAATTTTTCATTGAGTCCAAAGCATTTGCACCTGGTGCTAACTCTCCAATTTTTCTACTGACCCCGCCCATTCCTTGGCTATAACGAATTTCTAGCCCAACGTTGACTTTTAATGAAGGTGTTCAAAACTCTTATTTAAAAATTCTGAAAACCAAGAAACCATGGAAAAAATTATTTTTCTCTCACACCCTGAATCTTTACAGATCACTAGGAATCTTGTCTTTTCTGACCACTGGAGAATTATATCTGTGGAACGCAACAGATCAGATTGAATAATATAAAGTAGCCTTGCTGCTACCTATTTTCACCTCCCCAGGAGATTAAATAAACAGGGTCCATAACAGTACAAAATGTATCTGATCTGTTGTAAGGATGACATTTCACGGTGAAACACTGCATTCTTAAATTCATTTTTTACCTGGGTAAATGTTGTGCTTGTCAAGGTAAAGGATACCAGTGCTGAGGAACAGAGCATTTTTCATTTGTTTCATCAATTTTCAACATAAAACGTTCCCAGGTCAGGTATATTGTGAATCAAACACAGGGTAAATCTTTTTCAGGTGTGCCTCAACAAAGTGCCTTAAGTTAATTCAGAGGAGCATTCTGCCTCCCAGTGCATGCATGTGATAGTTTCATTTCCCCCACCAGACACCTTATTGCCTCTGATTGAGATAACCTGGTGTGGCCATATGCGTCAAAGAAGCAGAGTTGAAGTGGAAATTCCAGTGTTATTCACAACCAGCACTGAAAGAGTTGCAAATCCATAAATTTGTTTTTCGCTTCTTTTGAAAATAATAAAAAATTCATTTTAATTTAATATCTTTTGATGAACAAAGAATAGATTGGGTAAAGACAGTTCTAATGAAAGTAAATATAAAAACAATTAGCTATCCTTCATGGATTGGACTTGTCTCTAGTATTGGTTAATTCCATTTTGTTATTGTCATTTACTCCTTCCTTCAAACAATAAGTATGCACAGCATGAAACTCGCAACAAAACCCAGATTGTAAAAGTGCCAGAATTACACGGATTATGTTATTGTGTGTGCGGATATGGATTATTGTTCAAGGCTCGGACTGAATTTCTGACAGCGTTGTAGGAGTGTTTCAAAGATGCATTCATATATTTATTCAATCACTTTTGAGGGTAGGGGTCAATTCCATCTAGTGCCAGAATCAAAGATGTTATTTTTATTATTCACACTTAAAGTAAGAAACATATCAAACACTGTTAAGACGCATTACAGATGAATGACTGGTTTATTGCTTAAATATTAAGGAAGATAGGAACATACGAAGAGGAGTAGGCCATTCAGCCCCTTGAGCCTGCTCTGCCATTCAGTTAGATCATGGCAGATCTGTATCTTAAACATAAGAACATAAGAAATAGGAGCAGGAGTAGGCCAATCGGCCCCTCGAGCCTGCTCCGCCATTCAATAAGATCATGGCTGATCTGATCCTAACCGCCAATCTACTATCACAGAACCATCTCCTGAATCTAACAAAATTAGACACACGAAATAGGAGCAGGATCAGGCTACACGGCCCCTGGGCCCGCTCCGCTACCCACAGGGCCATGACCGATCCGAACCTAGACTCATGTCCAAATTCCTGCCCGCTCCCCGTAACCCTTAATTCCCTTTACTTCTAGGAAACTGTCTATTTCTGTTTTAAATTTATGTAATGATGTAGCTTCTACAGCTTTTTGGGGCAGCATATTCCATGGACCTACCACCCTCTGAGTGAAGTAGTTCCTCCTCATCTCAGTTTTGAAAGAGCAGCCCCTTATTCTAAGACTATGCCCCCTAGTTCTAGTTTCACCCATCATCGGGAACATCCTCCCCGCATCCACCCGATCCAACCCCTTCACAATCTTATATGTTTCAATAAGATCGCCTCTCATTCTTCTGAACTCCAATGAGTAGAGTCCCAATCTACTCAACCTCTCCTCATATGTCCATCCCCTCATCCCCGGGATTAACCGAGTGAACCTTCTTTGTACTGACTCGAGAGCAAGTATGTCTTTTCTTAAGTATGGACACCAAAACTGTATGCAGTATTCCAGGTGCGCTCTCACCAATACCTTGTACAACTGAAGCAATACCTCCCTATTTTTATATTCTATCCCCCTAGCAATGAAAGCCAACATTCCATTGGCCTTCTTAATCACTTGCTGCACCTGTATAATAACCTTTTGAGTTTCGTGCACCAGGACCCCCAGGTCCCTTTGTACTTCAGTACTTTCCAGTTTCTTGCCATTAAGATAATAACTTGCTCTACGATTTTTCCTGCCAAAGTGCATAACCTCACACTTTCCAGTATTGTATTCCATCTGCCAAATCTCTGCCCACTTACTTAGCCTGTCTATGTCCCCTTGCAGGTTTTTTATGTCCTCCTCACTCACTACTTTCCCCCCCATCTTAGTATCATCTGCAAACTTGGATATGTTACACTCGGTCCCCTCCTCCAAATCGTTAATATAGATTGTAAAGAGTTGGGGACCCAGCACTGACCCCTGCGGAACACCACTAGTTACTGATTGCCAGTCTGAGAATGAACCATTTATCCCAACTCTCTGCCTTCTGTTAGATAGCCAATCCTCTATCCATGCCAGAATATTACCCCCAATCCTGTGATTTTTTATCTTAAGCAATAATCTTTTGTGTGGCACCTTGTCAAATGCCCTTTGGAAGTCTAAATACACTACGTCCACTGGTTCCCCTTTATCCACCCTATATGTTACTTCCTCAAAGAACTCCAGCAAATTTGTCAAACATAACTTCCCCTTCATAAAACCATGCTGACTTTGTCCTATTAAATTATGATTATCCAAATGTCCTGTTACTGTCTCCTTAATAATGGACCCCAAAATTTTGCCTACCACAGATGTTAGGCTGACCGGTCTATAGTTTCCAGCCTTCTGTCTACTGCCCTTTTTAAATAAGGGTGTTACATTAGCAGTTTTCCAGTCTGCCGGGACCTTTGCCGAGTCCAGGGAGTTTTGGAAAATTATTACCAATGCATCCACAATCCCTACCGCCACTTCCCTGAAGACCCTGGGATGTAAGCCATCCGGTCCAGGTGATTTATCCGCCTTGAGTCCCATTATTTTACTGAGTACCACTTCCTTAGTGATTTTGATCGTGTTTAGCTCCTCCCCCCTATAGCCCCCTGTTTGTCCAGTGTTAGGATATTCTTAGTGTCCTCTACTGTAAAGACTGATACAAAATATTCATTCAGTGTTTTTGCCATCTCCATATTTCACGCCATTAATTTCCCGGCCTCATCCTCTAAGGGACCAACATTTACTTTAGCCACCCTTTTTCTTTTTATATAACTATAAAAACTCTTACTATCTGTTTTTATATTTTTTGCTAATTTACTTTCATAATCTATCTTCCCTTTCTTAATTAATCTTTTTGTTATTTTTTGCTGTCTTTTAAAGTTTTCCCAATCCTCTATCCTCCCACTAGATTTGGCTACCTTATATGCCCTTGTTTTTAGTCGAATACTATCCTTAATTTCTTTACTTAGCCACGGATGGCTGTCTTTTCTTTTACACCCTTTCCTTCTCAGTGGAATATATATTGTTTGGAAGTTGTAAAATAACTCCTTAAATGTACACCACTGATCATGTATCGTCTTACCCTTTAATCTATTTTCCCAATCCACTCTACTCAATTCCGCTCTCATACCTTCATATTCTCCTTTATTCAAGCTTAGCATGCTTGTTTGAGATCCAACCTTCTCACCCTCTAATTGAATATGGAATTCAACCATGTTATGGTCACTCATTCCAAGGGGATCCTTTACTAGGACATTTTTAATTAATCCTGTCTCGTTACACAGGACCAGATCTAAGGTTGCTTGCCCCCTGGTCGGTTCAGTTACATACTGCTCAAGAAACCCATCCCTAATACACTCAATGAACTCATCCTCAAGGCAGCCCTGCCCAATTTGATTTGTCCAATTAATATGATAGTTAAAATCCCCCATAATTATAGATGTTCCCTTATTACAAGCCTCAACTATTTCTTGATTGATACTCTGTCCAACAGAGTTGCAATTGTGCTACTTTTATTGAGCACATGTAGACTTGTACAGCATCTTGTAGAGGCTTCCATCTTGAATGTTGCCTCGTGTGTAGCCTAGCCTCATGGGTAATGTAGTCTTAATATATATACAGCTGGGTAGTGTAGTCTTAATACATACAGCTATATACAGCTCTACGGCTCCACCTAGTGTCCACTATAGAATGACATGTTTTTGATCGTTACATCCCCCTTTCTTTGAGGTTTAACAAAATCAATATCAATCAACTTTCAAGAAAACAATAAAGATAATATCAGTAACACTTTTGTTTGTGCTCTATAAACATAAACATTTTCAAAACAGTCAACATATTTTCAAAGCTTTACATTGTACTCAAAGATTAAGTCGATCAGGCTTTTTTACTTCACGTGTGGATCTTCTCAACACGGGTAAGTCTGATGTGTCTTCATGAGATTGTTCTGGCGGTGAATGACAAGATGCAGTTGCGGCATTGTCATCAATCTGCTCTTGTATAGGTCGAGGTCTCCTTGCGATCTTTGATTGGAGAGGGTTTCAGTGTTTCCTTCACTCTTCATGCCATAACTCTCAATGTAGTCAATGCACTCTCGAAAAACTGCTGGCAGCTGGATCCCATCATACAGCATAGTCCTCTCAGCAGCTTCGGCTAATCGAACACCAAAGATTGGCCTGAGGGAAGAAGGAGTATCCACCAGAATTGCTTCCTGCTCTGGTGCAGGCTTCTTCTTTTTCTTTTTCTCTTTCCACTGCTTAACAACATCTGCTGTGGTTATATCTTTGGACTTTTTCTCCTTGTGTTTTTCCTCTTTGTGCTTTTCTTCCTTTGGCTTCTCTTTGACCTTAAAGTCTTTTTCTTTCTTCTTGGAGAAACTAGGCTTTTTGAAGACATGGATACCCTTTGGCCTTTTCATCCTTGATGGGCTCTCTGTTTCATCACCTGAGTCATCTGGTCTGCTTATGGCACAGTTTATACGGTAGACTCTTTTGACCAGTTCTAAGTCCTCACAAGCTTTGTCACCCAGTAGTGAATCAAGCCTTTCAGCCACAACAGAAAACATGAGATGATGCACTTTGTCTTTGACTGTCACTTTAAGTCTGCATACACCTAGGCTATCTATTTTCTGTCCATTATAGTCCTTTAGTAGTACTGACTTTTTCTGTATTTTGGGCTTTTCTTTCATATTGTTAATGTCACTCATACTGATTAAGTTTGCTTTTGCCCCAGTGCCTAGTTTCAAGGTAACTAATGCTCCATTTACCTGCAGTGGGATCATCCATTTGTCCTCTTTTACTGCATTAACTTTATGTTCAGCATTGTCTATTTCTGAGGGCTGCACATTTTCTGTATCTTTTTTGATATCCTCACATGACACCATTCCTACAAAAAATGTCTCACTTAAATCAGTGTCCTCAATCACATTAACTCGTTGCCCTTTCGTCGTTTTTACTTTTGAAAAGCATTGTTTGGCAAAGTGATTCTTTCCATTACACTTTGTGCACATTTTTCCAAACGCTGGGCATTGTCTTAACTGGTGTTTGTAACCACAGCGTTTACAATTAAAAATGTCATCCTCCAATTGCTTTTCATTTCTGTTCTGCCCACGTTTCTTCCCCTTGTAGGACACAGCACTGACAGCAGCATTATCACTCATTACATTCGCATCATTATTGATTTCACTGAAAGTCTTCGCGTGATTTCGAGCTAGCTCGCTGGCTTGGCATATTTTCACCGCATTTTCCAAATTTAGTTCGGTTTCTCTCAACAGACGTTCCCTGACATTTTTATCATGAATACCAAACACAATCTGATCACGAATCATGGATGCTTTGAGCTCAGAGAAATTACATGTCTGTGCTTTCAGTTTCAGATCAGTTATAAAGCTAACAAAAGTCTCATTTTGTTGCTGTGTCCGAGAACGGAAGATGTATCTTTCATACGTCTCATTCTTTTTGGGAGAGCAATGTGCATCAAATTTTTTTAGCACATCTTCTAATTTTTCTCTGTTCTCCGCTGGATTAAATACAAATGTATTAATTACCTCTATCGCCTGTGGGCCTGCAACCGTGAGCAGCAACGCTATCTTCCTTGCGTCTGGCTTCGTACCGAATCCAATGGCTGCAATGTAGAGTTCGAATTGCTGTTTAAAAGTCTGCCAATTGTAGTCGATTTTTTCTGTGAGATTCAAACGCTCTGGTGGCTTCAAATTCTCCATGTCGCTTTTCACAATTTTCAGCAGATCTTCACCACCCTGGTACCATGTTATGTTCATTAATAACTAGACATTCTTATTATGAACACAGCTAGCTTTTGCTAGTTACTTTATTGAGCCATGTGGACTTGGTACAGTATCTGTAGAGATGCAGCATTGTGCTTCTGTGTGCAGGCTGCCATCTTGACTGTTGCCTTGTGGGTAGCCTAGCCTCATGGGTAATGTAGTCTTAATGTATGTATAGCTGGGTAGTGTAGTTTTATACATACAGCTATATACAGCTCTACTGCTCCACCTAGTGTCCACCACAGAATGACATGTTATTGATCACTACATAGACTACGCCCACTAGTGTTTTTTTCCCCTTATTATTTCTTATCTCCACCCAAACTGATTCATTTTCCTGATCTTTTGACCCAATATCATTTCTCTGTATTACAGTGATTCCTTCCTTTATTAACATAGCCACCCCACCTCCCCTTCCTTCCTGCCTGTCCTTCCTGATCGTTAAATAACCTGGTATGTTTAATTCCCAGGCATTGTCACCCTGCAGCCATGTTTCTGTAATGGCCACAAGATCATACCCATATGTAGTTATTTGTGCCATTAACTCGTCTATTTTGTTACGAATGCTACGTGCATTCAGATAGAGAACTTTCAAATATGTTTTGTGACACTTAGTTCCTGCTTTTGCCCTTTTTATTACTTTACCTTTTACTCCATACCTTCTGCCCCTTCCTGACACGCTCTGGTTTTTAATTTCCCCACTGCTACATAAGTCTATGACCTTCTCTGTTGTCATTTTTATTATTTGCTCTCTAGGAACCTCCCCCCCACTAGTTCGTTTAAAACCCTCTCTACAGCCCTAGTTATATGATCCGCCAGGACTCTAGCCCCAGCACTGGCCAAGTGAAGCCCGTTCCAACGGAACAGCTCCCTCCTGCCCCAGTACTGGTGCCAGTGTCCCAGGGAGCAAAACCCATTTCTCCCACACCAGTCTTTGAGCCACGCATTTAACTCTCTAATTTTATTTGTCCTAGCCAAATTTGCTTGTGGCTCAGGTAATAATCCAGAGATTATTACCCTTGAGGTTCTGTCTTTTAATTTGACCCCTAGCTGCTCATACTCCTTTAACAGAACCGGCTTCCTAGTCCCATCTATGTCATTTGTACCAACATGGACCACGACAACTGGATCCACCCCCTCCCACTGCAAGTTTCTTTCCAGCCTAGAGGAGATGTCCTTAACGGTAGGCAACACAGCCTACGGGACTCTCGCTCTCGGCTGCAGAGAACTCTATCTATCCCCCTAATAATACTATCCCCTACCACTACAACATTTCTACTAACTCCCCCCTCTTGAATGGCCCCCTGTTCCATGGTGCTGTGGCCAGTTTGCTCATCCGCCCTGCAGTCCCTGCTCCTGTCCCCACAGGGAGTAAGAACCTCGAACCTGTTGGACAAGAGCAAGGGCTGCGGCTCCTCCAACACTACGTCCTGGATCCCCGTACCTGCCTCACTCGTAGTCACACGTAGTCACACCGTCCTGTCCCTGACTATGGGCTACATCTGAATTAATTAACTTCATAGGTGTGACCATCTCCTGAAACACAGAGTCCAGGAACTTCTCCCCCTCCCTGATGTGTCGCAGTGTCTGAAGCTCAGACTCCAGCTCATCAACACGGAGCTGGAGTTCCTGTAGCAGCAGACACTTGTCACAGACGTAATCACCGTGAGCCTCAATGGGGTTCACCGGCTCCCACATCTCGCAACAGTAACACATCACCTGCTCCATTCTATGTAATTAATTAAATCTTAACTCCATCTATCCGCATTGGTTCCATTACCCTTAATACCCTTGCCTAACAAAAATCTATCATTCTCAGTTTTGAAATTTTCAATTGACCAAGTCTCAACATATTTTTTGGAGAGAGTTCTAGATTTCCACTACCCTTTGTGTGATGAAGTGCTTCCTGACATCACCCCTGAACTGCCTAGCTCTAATTTTAAGGTTATGCCCCTCGGTTCCAGACTCAACCAACAGAGGAATCTATCTACACTATAAAATCCTTTAATCAGCTTAAACACCACAATTAGATCACCCCTTAATCTTCTATACTCAAGGGAATACAAGCCTAGTCTATGCAACCTGTCCTTATAATCTAACCCTTTTAGCCCGGTATCATTCTAGTGAATCTACATTGCAGCCCCTCCAACACCAATATATCCTTCCTGAGGTGCGGTGCCCAGAACTGAACGCAGTTCTCCAGATGCGGTCTAACCAGAGCTTAAATACAAGATGTGACAATAAGTCTTACAAAGGAGAGTGTGAGGAGCAATGTTTATTCATAGATCAATAGTCAGATCAGAGAGAGCAACAAAATAGAGAATGCGAAAGTTCAACTGATGTCGTAAACTGTAAACAGGTCAAATGAAACCTGAGATGGACATGTAGGTTTAGTAGTTGAGTTTGTGGCTGTTCTGATGCAAATGTAGACCAGGAGCCACACGGACTGCAGCAGTTCAAGAAGGGGACTCACCACCACCTTCTCAAAGGCAATTAGGGATGGGCAATAAATGCTGGCCTTGCCAGCGATGCCCACATCCTAGGAACAAATTTTTTAAAAGTCATACATTGTGACATTGAGTAACATTGTTGCACCCAACAATTGGAGAATCATTCACTTGTAATTGATACCTTATTCTCAATCTATCCCTTTTCCTAGCTGATTTTCATCTCTTAAGTACATTTGGCGCTGTTTTACATACGAACATAAGAACATATGAAATAGGAGCAGGAGGAGGCCATTTGGTCCCTCGACCCTGCTCTGCCACTCAACAAGATCATGGCTGATCTGATCTTGGCCTCAACTCCACTTTCCTGTCTGCTCCCCATAACCCTTGACTCACCTGCTTTTCAAAAATCTGTCTATCGCCGCCTTGAATATATTCAATGACCCAGCCTCTACAGCTCTCTGGGGTAGAGAATTCCAAAAATTCACAACCCTCTAAGAGAAGAAATTCCTCCTCATCTCCGTTTTAAATGGGTGCCCCCTTATTCTGAAATTATGCCCCCTAGTTTTAGATTCCCCCACGAGGGGGAACATCCTCTCAGCATCGACGCTGTCAAGCCCCCTCAGAATCTTATATGTTTCAATAAGATCTCATTCTTCTAAACTCCAATGAGTATAGGCCCAACCTGCTCAACCTTTCCTCATAAGTCAACCCCTTCAACTCAGGAATCACCCTAGTGAACCTTCTCTGAACTGCCTCCAATGCAAGTATATCCTTCCTTAAATAAGGAGACCAAAATTGTACACAGTACTCCAGATGTGGTCTCGCCAACGCCCTGTACAGTTGTAGCAAGACTTCCCTACTTTTATACTCCACCCCCCTTGCAATAAAGGCCAAAATTTGCCTTCCGAATTACTTGCTGTACCTGCATGCTAACTTTTATGTATCCCTGTATAAGGACACCCAGATCAGTCTGTACCACAGCATTCTGTAGTCTCTCTCCATTTAAATAATATTTTGCTTTTTTATTCTTCCTACCAAAGTGGATAACCTCACCTTTTCCCACATTATACTCCATCTGCCAAATTTTTGCCCATTCACTTAACCTATCTACATCCCTTTGCAGATTCTTTGGGCTGGATTTTGTCATTGGGAGCGGGCTGGGGGCGTGTCAGGCGGACGGCGTTTCAGGACCCCGCCTCCGATGTGAGGCAGGACAAAGGTGCGATTTTGCCATAATTGGGCACTTGTTTTCCAGCGTGTGGTGACCCCGGCCCAATAAGTCTTTTGATGCTGCAACTCACCTCCGATGATGTCATCTATGCAGCTGGATTTAAGGCTTACAAGCAGCCTTGGTTCTTTTTCAGCCTTACAACTTTATCAACATACATCTGAGGGATTCCTACTGCAACTATGTCTAGCACCAGACCAAAGTGTGCACCCAGATTCGATGAGGCCTCCCTCCAAGTTCTGGTGGAAGGAGCAAGAGCAAACAAGGAAGTGCTCTTTCCTTCCTCAGGGAGGAGAAAGCATCCACAACAGACTAAAGCTGTGTGGCTGTAAGTGGCACAGGAGGTGAATGCCATTTCAATGTGCAACAGAACCTGGCTGCAGTGCCGAAACAGGTTTCATGACCCTCTCTGCACAGGAAAAGTGAGTATTCCATCCCCATGACCCTCAATCTGATCCCCATCACCTCTCAACACCAGCACTCTGCTTTGTCAACCTCCTCCTCCACATCCCACTTCACCCATACCTCTCTGCACCCTTACCCATTCCCTCTCTCTGTATGTTCACATTCACTTAACTATTCCACCATGCAGCCCTCATACTCCCTATCACTGTGATGCTATGACAACAACTTACAACACACAGGGAGGGCCCTTGGTCTTGGCACCTCACGCCACCTTTGTGTCCTTCTAAGCATCAATGCTATGGATTCTCTTCACTCACTCCTTTATTCTCACTCAAACTCTACTGGTGTCCCTCATTAGAGTCATAGGGGGAGAAATTTGGTTGTTAGCGCCACCGATTAATGCCTAAAGAGGCCGAGAAGTGGGGCGCTAGCCAATTTCCGGGCAGGCGCAAGGTGCCTAGCGCCTTGCCCCATATTGAGCATGCATTTAGCGCCGGCGCTTATTATGGGGGCTGCATTGGAGGGGAACGTCCTGCTGCTGAATCATCTGGAAAGGGCACTGAGACGCTGGGAGGGGGGCGGGCATGGCCAGATGGAAGAGGGCCAACAGACGTCGCCACAGCAGACCTTAAGCTGGCAGGGTATTCCGACAGCAGTTTTCCTACATGAACATGCCGGAGGAGCAGTGTGTCAGAAGGCTGAGATTTAGAAAGGAGGTGGTGACTGAGCTGTGCCAGCTGCTTCAGCCAGATCTGCAGCCTCAGATAAGGTGCAGGACATCTCTGTCGGTGGCTGAGTAGATGCCTGCTGGCCTGAACTTCTACGCGAGCGGCTCTGCTCAGGCTGCGCGTCAGAGGCTGATCAGAAGTAGCTTCTAGGCCCCTCTCACGGAATGCTTGCTGCCATTCCAAGAACAGGAATGGAACCGGTCTGATACCCCCAAGCCTGTGAAGGGAAAGATGCATGTAAATAGCAGGCATAGCCATTGTAAATGAAGAAAGTGTTTCATTAAACAAAATGTGGTTCCTTCAAACATGAGAAAGCTATGGCAACAGAAAGCAAAACTAATACACTGACACATAACTGCCTCTCAGACCCGGGAGACTGTCCAAAACATAAATCACATTCCGACCATCTTCCTTGGCCTTGATTCCACTGCGCCAACCAAAGCATCCAATGCCCCATCAGTGAGGCGTTCCGCCCTCTGCCTCACCCTTTCCATGTCTTGCTAGGCTGGTGCGCCACAGGTAGGCTCCCACTGCTTTGAAGGCCTACAAGGCAGTGAGTGTGTCTGGTGATGCCAATTGACCTGCCCCTTTAAGAGCTGGCCGGCGCCACTGTGTCTCAGGGAAATGATTATTGACAGCATCTTCGCTGCGCCCCGCCACCGCGAAATTGGGTTGCGCTGCCGGGTTAGCACCTTAAGAGTAGCGTGCAACGCCTGATTTAGCGCCGTGATCACCTTAGGGGCGCTGCAACCCAATATCGCGCCAGGTGGCGCTAAATCGCAACTGGCGCTAGGCTTTGCGCTTCACCAGAACTAGCGCCCCAAATGGAACTATACCCAATTTCTCTGCCATAGAGTCATAGGCCTAGAAATTGGGTGTAGCCCCACTTGGGGCGTTAGACTTGGTGCTGCGCAAAGTTTTGCGCCAGGCGCAATTTAGCGCCACCTAGCGCGATATTGGGTCGTAGCGCCCCTAAGGTGATCACGGCGCTAAATCAGGCGTTGCACGGTAGGCTTAGGGCGCTAACATGGCGGCGCAACTCAATATCAGGGCGGCCGGGTGCAGCACAGGTGCAGTCAATCATTGATGATCATGAGAGAGTCAGGAGCCAGCCAGCTCTTAAAGGGGTGGGTCCAGAAGGATCAGCAGCCACACTCTGCGCCCTGCAGAACTGAATTTCGGCGCTGTGTTTTGTTTGGCGCTAAAAACGTTCTGAGGATGGAGAGGGCAAGGCAAAGAGCAGAGCGCTTCACGGATGATGCATTGGATGCATTGGTAGGCGGAGTGGAGCGCCGTCGAGCGTTCCTGTACGCGGACAATGGCAGGAGGCCTAGTCAGCAGGATTACCGCAGAGCATGGAGGGCCATCACTCAGAGGGTGAACTCCAGCAGCCTGGTGGTCAGGACTCCATTGCAGTGCCGCAAGAAATTCAACAACCTCACTCGGGTCGTCAGGGTGAGTGATGTTTTTGCAGTCCTCTTCATGCCTTCATCTGCACCTGACTTTCTGGCCAATGGGTGCGCCATGCCCCACTGGCCATCTGTCAGCACGCACCCATGGCCCTTTCTGGGAACACACTTGTACATACAGCTAACGCCATGATGTCAGGGCTATTCCACCAAGGGGGGCATGACATGACAGATGACGCCATGATGTCAGGGCTATTCCACCAAGGGGGGCATGACACGACAGATGAGGCATGATGTCTCATCATTTCCTGTCCTTTCTCCTGCAGTCCAAGCTGGCAAGGAACCGGCGAGAACAGCTCCGGACCGGTGGAGGACCTCCAAACCTCCAGAACCTGACGAGCCTGGAGGAGCGAGTGCACCAGATTGTTGGCAGCCACCTGACTGGTCCTGTCTCCACTGGAGCAGCCGACCCCATTGTGCATGGCGATGGTAAGGTTATGACATTTTTGATCTATGTCCTTCCACTTGTGACCCCCCACCGGCATGCTTTTTCACTATGGATCCATGTCATAGCATTGCACCAATCTTGCATCCCTTGCTGCCACCCTCTCCTCTCGCTAAAGCCACTCTTCAACCTCCCTGCTTTCAGATGCTGCATCACCAGATCGGGAGCCGGGCCCTCAAGCTGCCAGTCCCACTGAGTCCGGAGGCGACCAGCTGGAGGAAGCCGGCCCTTCCGTGCCAGCCTCAGGGAAGGCACGCCAGCTGCAGAGTGGGGATAGTTCTTCCCTGGAGGGGAGCGGGGTGGGTGCCTCTGATGAGGAACCAGCTCCAGGAACCAGCGGGCTGCACCAACGCAGGGGGGGAAGGGAAGCTCGGGGGCCGTCTCCCCGGAGGCCGAGTCAGGCCACCATGACTGCTGCACAGAGCGCAGAGGAGGTTCGGTCCCTAGCTGAAATGAGCGCCCAGGCTCGGCTCAGGCACAATGAGCTGATCGCTGCAGTGGCAAGGCTGCCTGAAGCCATTGACACACTGACAGGGAGTCTCCAGGACTTCGGTGCAGCACAGGAAAGGAGTGCGCAGGCCTTCTCCGATGCACAGGAAAGGACTGTCCAGGGCTTCACCGATGCACAGGAAAGGAGTGTCCAGGGCTTCTCCGAAGCTCTGGAAAGGACTGTCCAGGGCATCACCGAAGCACTGGGAAGGACTTTCCAGGGCTTCATCGATGCACAGAAAAGGAGTGTCCAGGGCTTCTCCGAAGCACTGGAAAGGACTGGCTAGGGCTTCACCGAAGCACTGGGAAGGACTTTCCAGGGCTTCATCGATGCACAGGAAAGGAGTGTCCAGGGCTTCTCTGAAGCACTGGAAAGGACTGTCCAGGGCTTCATCGAAGCACTGGCACCTGTCACGCAGTCACTCGCTGGCCTCAAGCAGGCGCAGATTGAGGCCACGCGAGCACTGACTGCTGCCACCGTTGAAGGATCAGGTAGGATTACCCGGGGCCCTTGCAGCACCACAGCAGGGCATCAATCTGTGGGCCAGCCGATTGGGGCGCATGCTGCGCTGCTGCCCCGTCAGAGTGCCAGTGTGTCGCACGCCCACGGAGCAGGTGTCCGCTCTCAGGATGTCAGCATTCCTGATGCCACCACTGGCACATCTCCACTGCAGCTGCCACCACCTGCAGGACAGACTGCATCCGCCCATGAGCAGTTGGAGCAGTCAGCACCCGGGCCCTCCAAGCCCAGAGGTCGTCCAGCCCGTCCCTCAGGGGCTTCTGCGCTTTCGGCCACTCAGCAGGCCTCCCCCAGCCTTGATGCAGCCACTGGGGTCCAATTAAGGAGGAGCTGCAGGGAGGGAAGGGGGCGTTCCAGAAAGAGAAGTCGAAGCCCATCAAGGGGTCAAAAGTAGAGGGAGCTTCAGAGACGACGAGGTTGAACATTTCAAGGCCCTCTACAGCTCTTGTGAATGATGGGGATGTGTTGGTTACTGTCGCGGGTTTGGCAGACATTAAAGTTGTATTTCCTTGCTGATGTGTTAAATCCTTAGTTATGTGTTTTGCCGTTACTTTTGTGTTAAATCCTTAGTTATGTGTTAAGCCGTTACTTAAGTGTTATTTCATTAGTTTTGCTCTCAGCTGCAATTGCTTTATGAAGTTGGAAGGCTCCACTTTCTTGAAAATAAAGATTTTTTTAAATTTACACTGGACATCTAAACTATTTACACTTAATCTGTCCTTCATAGGCTTTGGGTGAACCGGACGGTCCTCTCCCAAACACACCAAGCAATCCGTCAGTGGGGCCTAGAAACAAGTCGTTATGAGCCTCTGACGAACGGCCCTTCCAGTTTCGGGAACCCTCCCATCTTCCTCCTCCTCCTCCTCCTCCTCCGCCTCCTCCTCCTCCGCCGCCTCCGCCTCCTCCTCCCCCTCCTCCTCCTCTGCTGGTCCTTCAAGCTCAGCTGGCATTGGCTGGGTGCGTTGGATGGCGAGGTTGTGGAGCATGCAGCAGACAACGACGATGTGGGCGACTCGCTCCGGCGAGTACTGCAGGGCGCCGCCCGAATGGTCGAGACATTGGAACTGCTGCTTCAGCACACCGATTGTGTGCTCCACAGTGTTCCGCGTCGCCTGATGGCCGGAGTTGTAGTTCTCCTCTGCCTGGGTGCTGGGTGAATGTAGCGGGGTCATAAGCCATGGGCACAGAGGATAGCCCTTGTCTCCGAGAAGCCAGCCTCGTGGGTGAGCCGGGGCCTCGAAAAGGTCTGCCACTGTGGTCTGATGCAGGATGAAAGCGTCGTGGCTGCTGCCAGGGAATTGTGCATTGACCGCGAGGATCAGCAGCCGGTGGTCACACACCAGCTGTACATTAAGGGAGTGGAACCCCTTGTGGTTGCGGTAATCCTCGGGATTGTTCACAGGCGTCCGCAAAGCCACGTACGTACAGTCAATGGCGCCCTGCACCATGGGGAAGCCAGCTATTGCCGCGAAGCCTTCTGCACGCTCCTGCTGCTTCTCCGGTGTCAAAGGGAATGAAATAAATTGTCGCCTCCTGTTATATAGGGCATCTGTAACTTGGCGGATGCAGCAATGCACCGCAAACTGGGAAATGTTAGCTATGTCCCCAGTCGCAGCCTGAAAGGAGTCGCTGGCAAAGAAATTGAGGGCTACAGTAACCTTTACAGGCACCAACAGAGATGACCTGCACTGTATGCGTGGCAGAAGATCATCCTGAAGCAGCTGGCACAGCTCAGTCACCACCTCCTTATGGAATCACAGCCTTCTGACAGACTGCTCCTCCGACATGTTGTGGTAGGAGAACTGCTGTCTGAAAACCCTCGCTGCGTAAGGTCTGGTGTGGCGACGTCTGTTGGCCCTCCTCCGTCTGGCTACTCCTGGCCCTCTCTCCCTCTGTCTCTGTGCCCTCTCAAGATGTTCTAGCAGCAGGATGTTCCCTTCCAGAGCAGCCCCCATAATAAGAGTGATCAAGGTAAAGGTTGTAAGCTCTTACCAGCAGCTAGGTAATGTTCACAGGGCTAAAGGTCCTCTGGCACTGCTGGTTGAATGGCAATAAGGCTCTAGCACTGCAGCTGCTCAACTGTATCAAACCAGCCAACAAGTTGCGTTCACAAAAGGGCTGACATTTTCAGAACAGTGGTGTCCCCTTTAAACAGCGCCCCCCAACTCCGAGAGTGCCTGGGGAACGTTCCAGTGAGCTGTCACTATTAGCGCCAGGCGCAACAGAGGCGGGCGCCACCCAGTTTCCGGTCCGGGGCGCTAAAAAGGTGTTGCACCATGGAATGACGTCATGATCAGCCTGCGCCCGTGAGCGCGCGCTAAGATTTTGCGCCGGCGCTAAATGCATGGTCAATATGGGGCGAGGCGCTAGGTTCCCTGTGATTGCACAGAAATTGGCTATCTCCCCACTTTTCGGCCTCTTTAGGCGATAATCGGTGGCGCGAACAATCCAATTTCTCCCCCATAGAGTTATACAGCACAGAAAGAGGCCCTTCGGCCCATCGCGTCCGCGCCGGCCATCATGCCCTGTCTAATCTAATCCCATTTTCCAGCATTTGGTCCATAGCCTTGTACGCTATGGCATTTCAAGTGCTTATCCAAATGCTTCTTGAATGTTGTGAGGGTTCCTGCCTCTACCACCCTTTCAGGCAGTGAGTTCCAGATTCCAACCACCCTCTGGGTGAAAAAGTTTTTCCTCAAATCCCCTCTAAACCTCCTGCCCCTTACCTTGAATCTATGCCCCCTTGTTATTGACCCCTCTACTAAGGGGAAAAGTTCCTTTCTATCCACCCTAACTATGCCCCTCATAATTTTGTATACCTCAATCAGGTCCCCCCTCAGCCTTCTCTGCTCCAAGGAAAACAACCCCAGCCTGTCCAGTCTTTCATCATAGCTGAAGCTCTCCAGCCCAGGTAACATCCTGGTAAATCTCCTCTGCACCCTCTCCAAAGCAATCACATCCTTCCTATAGTGTGGCGACCAGAACTGCACACAGTACTCCAGCTGTGGCCTTACCAGCGTTTTGTACAGCTCCATCATAACCTCCCTGCTCTTATATTCTATGCCTCGGCTAATGAAGGCAAGTACCCAATATGCCATTTTAACCACCTTTTCCACCTGTTCTGCTGCCTTCAGGGATCTATGTACATGCACACCAAGGTCCCTCTGATCCTCTGTCTTTCCTAGGGTCCTACCATTCATTGTGTATTCCCTTGCCTTGTTAGTCCGTCCAAAATGCATCACCTCACACTTTTCAGGGTTAAATTCCGTTTGCCACTGTTCCGCCCATCTGACCAACCCATCTATATCGTCCTGTAGCCTGAGGCTTCCCGCCTCGCTATTTACCACCCCACCAATTTTCGTGTCATCTGCGAACTTACTGATCATACCTTTTACATTCACATCCAAATCATTAATGTAGACCACAAACAGCAAGGGACCCAGCACCGATCCCTGCGGTACCCCACTGGACACAGGCTTCCACAATAAGAGGGAGAGGATGAGGACAGGAGGAGGGCCAGCTCACCACTGTGGAGGAGGTGGCTCTGGAGATCGTGGGAGTGGAGGAGGATGCGCAAGTGGGGGACGGACAGACGGGCGCATCAGAGCAAGCTGGTGACAGAATAGTTTTTCATCTCTCTCAATGACATTGCATGAGTGACTGATATTGATTCTGATGCTCTAACGGTGTGATGAAATAACTGTGTTCTGATATTTGTACTTGTACTTGTAATGTCTGGAATGTTCCACCGGGGGGGAACAACTAATGCTCCTCCCTGGCCCCGCCCCTCTTCTGGTATGTTCTACCAAGGGCTCGGTCGATGATGAACTCTGTTAACTCTGCCATGATTCTTACTTAATAAAAGGCTTCAGTCTTAAGCTTTAACTTCACGGATTCGGGCAGTTATTTGGCACATCAATTTTATTAAGTAACAACTTTTGGAAGATGGATCGATTTTTGAAACCAGAGCGTCTGGATATCGATCCCCATTCGGCAGATGCGTCGAAGAAATTTACGCATTGGCTCCGATGTTTTGAACACTTCATCGCATCATCGACCGATCCGATGGTTAACAAGTTGGGTCTTCTAACCAACTTGGTAAGTCATCAAACTTACTCTATAATTGAAGATATTACTACATATGAAGAGGCCCTCGCAGCTCTTAAAGCCCAGTACCTTAAGTTGGTTAACGAAGTATATGCCAGGTATCTCCTGTCTACTCGCAGGCAATTACCCGAGGAATCTCTGGACGATTTCCTGCAGGACCTTAAGGCTTTGGCTAAGGGTTGCAACTACAAGGCTGTCTCTGCCATAGTGTATCAGGAAGAAGCCATCCGCGATTCTTTCATATCTGGCCTCCGATCTAATTATATTAGACAGAGACTCCTCAAGAACGACTCATTAGTTTTAAAAATGGTCGTCGCTGCTACTCGATCGTTAGATGTAGCCCAGAAGAATTCAGAAGTGTATGCATCAGCCCATGCATCTCTCTCAGCCTTGTGTGTTCCGAGTATGGAGGCATCCATAACACCAATGGAGCCCCCACTTAATCCTATTGTTGCGGCTGTGCCCCATGGGTCTTAGTGTTATTTTTGTGGCCAATCTAAACACCCCAGGCAAACTTGCCCAGCCAGAGAGGCTACCTGTTTTAAATGTAAGAAACGGGGACATTTTAGTAAAGTGTGTAAGGGTAATCCTGTACCCGATGTCTTCTCTGCTGCCGCCTATCGTTTTACTCTAGCCTCGGCTACGGTTGACCAGACCATACCGTGTTCCTTGTCAAAATCTATGATGGACATTAAGATTAATGGTCATCCTACTGGGTGTTTGATAGACTGTAGCAGTAATGAAAGTTTTATACACCCCAACCTTGTTAACTCCTGTTCATTGAAGGTGTATCTTACTCGAAGTGAAATTGTGATGGCGTCCAAATCCCTTACTTCAGAGGTAACTGGATATTGTAAAGTCACATTGACCATTAAGGATACGGAGTATAAGGACTTTAAACTCCTCATATTACCTCAGTTGTGTGTGAACTTAATATTAGGCTTGGACTTCCAGTGTCAGCATGAGAGCGTTACCCTTAAGTATGGTGGATCTCAGCCTCCGCTCACAGTCACAGAATCACAGAATCACAGAAACCCCACAGTGCAGATAGAGGCCATTCGGCCCATCGAGCATGCACCGACACATATCCCACCCGATCCCCGTAACCCCAACACCAACACATATCCCACTCTATCCCCGTAACCCCACGTATTTAATCCCCCTAACACGAAGGGTCAATTTATCATAGCCAAACAACCTAACCCGCACATCTTTGGACTGTGGGAGGAAACCGGAGCACCCGGAGGAAACCCACGCAAACACGGGGAGAATGTGCAAACTCCACACAGACAGTCACCTGAGGCCAGATTCGAACCCGGGTCCCTGGCGCTGTGAGGCAACAGTGCTAACCACTATGCCACCGTCTGCGGCCTTTCTACTTTAAACGTAAGTCCGCCTTCTTTGTTTGCGAACCTTGCTCCTAATTGTAGACCTATAGCGACTAAGAGTCGACGGTATAGTTCAGAAGATAAAACATTTATAAAAGAGGAAGTGGAAAGGCTTCAACGGGAGGGAATCATCGAACACAGTGGTAGCCCCTGGCGTGCCCAGGTGGTGGTGGTTAAAACTAATGAGAAGAAAAGACTTGTGGTCGATTATAGCCAGACTATAAACTTGTATACCCAATTAGACGCCTATCCTTTGCCTCGTATTTCTGAGATGGTGAACCAGATAGCTCAGTACCGCGTGTTCTCCACCATTGATTTAAAGTCTGCCTACCATCAACTCCCCATCAAAATAGAAGACCGACCTTATACGGCCTTCGAAGCTAATGGGCGCCTGTACCAATTCCTTCGGGTGCCCTTTGGAGTGACGAATGGGGTATCCGTCTTCCAACGGGAGATGGATCGTATGGTGGATGAATACATGTTGGAAGCAACATTCCCGTACCTGGACAATGTTACCATCTGTGGGCGTGACCAACGGGAGCATGATCAAAATCTCGCGAAGTTCCTAGAGACTGCAAAGAGGTTAAACCTGACCTACAACGAAAACAAGTGTATCTTCAATACTACACGTTTGTGTATTCTTGGTTGCGTTGTGGAGAATGGGGTAATCGGGCCAGACCCTGAAAGATTACGCCCACTTAAGGAATTACCTTTACCTCACACTGTAAAAGCTTTAAGAAGGTATCTGGGATTCTTCTCATACTATGCCCAGTGGGTGGCTAGCTACTCAGATAAAGTCCGACCTCTTATTAAGTCGACGTCTTTTCCGCTATCGGCGGAAGCTCAGGAGGTTTTCCTTAATATCAAATGGGACACTGAGAAGGCAGTGGTATGTGCCGTGGATGAGAAGATCCCATTTCAAGTGGAAAGTGATGCATCTGATTTTGCGTTGGCAGCAACTCTTAACCAAGCTGGTAGACCAGTAGCTTTCTTCTCTCGTACATTGCAAGGACCAGAAGTTCGACATTCTTCAGTGGAAAAGGAGGCACAGGCAATTATTGAAGCAGTCAGGTATTAGAGACATTATCTTGCTGGCCAACGTTTTACGCTCATTACTGACCAGCGATCTGTGGCCTTTATGTTCAACACTAAGCAGAGAGGCAAGATCAAAAATGATAAGATTTTAAGATGGCGAATAGAACTGTCAACATATGACTATGATATTCAGTACAGGCCTGGAGTATTTAATGAGCCATCAGATGCTTTGTCACGAGGAGTATGTGCTAGTCTAGGTACAGATAAGCTTCAAAGTCTCCATGACGCACTCTGCCACCCTGGGGTTACCAGAATGAACCACTTCATTAAGTCCCACAATCTACCCTACTCTATTGAGGAGGTCCGGACAATGACCAGAACCTGTCATGTTTGTGCTGAATGCAAACCCTGCTTCTATAAGCCGTCCGAGCCAGCTCATCTTATTAAAGCAACTCGACCATTTGAGCGTTTGAGTCTTGATTTTAAAGGTCCCCTTCCATCGAGCGACCGTAATGTCTATTTTCTTAATATTATAGACGAGTACTCTCGGTTCCCTTTTGTTATCCCCTGTCCGGATGTGACTAGTGCTGTTGTAATTAAATGCCTCTGCCAACTGTTTTCCTTGTTCGGCATGCCTAACTATATACATAGTGATAGGGGTTCTTCCTTTATGAGCGAAGAATTACGACAGTTTTTGCTATCGAAGGGGATTGCAACGAGTCGAACTACCAGCTATAACCCTCGTGGTAATGGGCAGGTCGAGAAAGAAAATGCGACAGTGTGGAAGGCTATCATACTGTCTCTGAAGTCACAAGGCCTGCCGACCTCTCGCTGGCAGGGTGTCCTGCCAGACGTGCTGCATTCCATAAGGTCTCTTTTGTGTACAGCGACGAATGCCACCCCTCATGAAAGGATGTTTAGTTTTCCAAGAAAAGCTACTAATGGAGTATCGTTACCCACATGGTTGACGACCACGGGACCTGTGTTGTTGCGCAGACATGTGAGAGGCCACAAGACTGATCCACTGGTGGAGGAAGTACAACTCCTCCATGCTAATCCCCAGTATGCGTATATTCAATATACGGATGGGCGAGAGGATACGGTCTCTATTGAAGATCTTGCACCTGCTGGAGCTCGAAAAGAGTTTGACTCTGAGAGTAGAGTTTTCAATCGTGGTATTGGACCTTCAGAGACACAAACCCTCAGTGTGGAAAATACTGATGATTCTGGGAATTCGAATGAACCGGAGTTAGTACTCCAGGAGGAGCCTCAGCAAGAGTTACGTCATTCCCAGAGGATTATCAGACCTCCTGACAGACTGAATCTATAGCAGGGGGTGAATGTGATGAAATAACTGTGTTCTGATATTTGTACTTGTACTTGTAATGTCTGGAATGTTCCACCAGGGGGAACCACTAATGCTCCTCCCCTGGCCCCGCCCCTCTTCTGGTATGTTTTACCAAGGGCTCGGTCGATGATGAACTCTGTTAACTCTGCCATGATTCTTACTTAATAAAAGGCTTCAGTCTTAAGCTTTAACTTCACGGATTCGGGCAGTTATTTGGCACATCAAACGGATTGACTTATGATCATCTACACAGTTCAATATGCATGCAACCTTTATCTCACATGTCTAACTCTCTCCTTTACTCCCCCACAGGACCAGCGACAGCCCCCATCCCCACTGTCCAGGAAGAACAGCCTGAGCCTCCAGACTCCTCAGAGAAAGCTGCAACCTCTGAGGGCACAGCATCAGCAGAATTAAGCACATCCAGCACCAGCGCAGACACTCACACCTCGGTGGGACCTTCGCGAGATAGAGTAGAGTTATCACCTGGTGTATCACAGCTCACAAGTGAGCATCAGCAGATGGTGGAGACAGGGACAGCAATGGAGAGTCCTCGTCGGAGGGCACAGGACTCTCCCAGCTCGGCTCCGCTGCATGTTGACCCTGTGCCTCCGGCTCCATCCAAAAGGAGAGTGGTGCTGGAACTCCAGGAACAAGTGCAGGAGTCTCTGGTAGGTTTTGTCTCCAGGGTCGCTGCGAGTGTGGAAGCGAATGGAGGAGTCCATCGTTAACATGAGCAGAGCCTTTGTGGAGGCGTTGGTGCATGAACGCATCGCCATGGAAAGGATGGCAAACACTGTGGAAAGGATGGCTACCTCCATGGTAAGGCTGGATACCTTAGAGGAGAGGATGGCTGTGGTAGAGGAGAGGATGGCTACTGCCATGGGGGAGCTAAGTCACCAGGGTCTTGGAAACATGGTCATTGTTCAGGATAGACAGACATCTCTTGAGGAGTGATGGTCAGCTATTGAGCAGAGAAACCAGACCTTCATGGAAGTCCTCTGGAGTAGAACTGCCAGTGCAGAAATGGGTCCTCCTGGCCCCCCTGAAGTGCAGCAAAGTGCTTTCAAGCCACTTGCTAGCTCTGAAGTGGAGCTGACCCATGAGAGGGATATTGGTGGCAGAGAACAAGGAAGTAGGGGCTCCTCCCCAAGTGCTCACACGACCATGCCACTTGTAAGATTTGCAAAATTTCTACATTTCCCCGAAGGTTGTTATTAATAAACGGGACCCTGCGTGGACATTTTAAATAAAAAAAAGGGTACCCAAGATGGCATCCGTGTCTTGTGGCAGAAAGCCTGTGGGATTTTAAAATGGACTCTGCAACACAGACAGCTTGTGGATCGAAACCCAAGCTGCAGTTGTCTGTGAAGAGAGACTTTGTATTTTGAAACCAGACAGGACTCTGAATTATGTATTAGACCGAATTGGAGACAAATCTAAATTCAGTTTAGGCCTATAGTTAAGGCCAGCAAGCAGTCTACATATATAATCGGAAACAGATTAAGAGAACCATCGAGGCTGGACAGGCCCATCAAGGAACATTAATGACAATACAAGTCAATTATCGGGCCGGTAGATGCGATTACTGGCCATCTAAAAACAGTTAGTATGGATTGCTACCATTATTTAAAATAGCCCGCCAAGATTAAGGCAAAGAACTAACCTGATTTGGCGTGCAGATAAGGGTTTTCGAAAAGAGTATAATTGAAGGCCCCCGGGTAGCAATCGCTCTCTTCTCTTCTCCCTCTGTCCACCCTCTTGGCTGCCGCTCTTTCCCCGTCCTGTGCTTACCCCCTGGCCTTTGCCCATGCCTTTTGCCACTCCATCGCCCCGGCACTGCATCGGGCCGACACGGACAATTCAAGCCAGGCGAGGCGGGACGCGGCGAGGGGAGGAGGGAAGACCAACTGAGGAAGACCAACTGAGGAGACGAACTGAGGAAATGGACTGAGGGGAGGCTTTGAATTATCGGGCCTTCAGCCTCAGCCGACCTTCGAATGTCTGCACACCAACTCAAACTTTCAGCTGGCTACGAAGAATCATCCCTGCAAGGTAAAGTACCCAAACAGAGACTTTAACTTTGGGGTACTTGAACCTGGACAATGCCCTTGCAGCGCCCGGAGACCACGTGACGACGGCAGGCTCCAGAGAGCACCAAGAGCGAACCCCGAACCCCGCCGCTGTTTTGAGTCCAACAAGCCCTTTTGATTGGTGAGCATGAATTTCTGACCCCTCATAGCGTAACCGAGTTAGGTATAGGGGGTGGGATAAGGATAAGGGGATTGTTAAGATAGTTGTTTTCCCTCGATGTGCTGTGTGTTCCCCATTCCCTGTATAAGTACAGTTATTCTTTCGTATTTTTGCCTGTAGAAGTGTACACTAGTAATTTTCCATAAGATTGTATCAATTTTTCCTCTTCAATAAAATCTTGGTTTTTGTTTACATCCAGCCATCTGTCTACTCGAGTCTTCTCTGTACCGCCGCCTTGTACCTAAGTCCGGTGTCTAGAACCCAGGGGCGTGGGAGCAATTCGAACCGCTCATAAACAGTCAGAGGTATAACTGACTGGGCGCACGCGCCACTCCACAGGCCACCGCCTACACACTGCAGAGCCCTTGGTCAGAGCCCCACCAGAATCCTCACCTAACTGAGATCGCACAGCCGCAGGAACAGCAGACTTTTGCCGAGCCCTCACAGGTTCACAACCCCAGAGGATGCCCGTCAAAGGTGTCAAGGCAGGAGCAGCAAGAAAGTGAGCAAAGTGCCTCCACATCTGCTGAAGCCACAGGGGAAGCACCACGTAGGAGCACGCGTAAGAGGAAGATAAAACACAAGTATTCACAAGGGTAGTCACTTGGGTGTTATGTTGTGTTTATTATGTAAATGCCATCCGTTGATTGTTGTGATAAAACATTCTGATGGCAAACTGTTGATGTTGTGGCCTGTTTCATTTCGCAAATGGGAGGGCTTAGGGCGACTTGCAATTGTCAGTATGGTGGTCAGAGTGATAGGAATCCGCAAGTTCTTGGCCATTGTCGATGTACTGGTAAGAAGGTGCGAGGCAAAAGTGTTTGATTGTCCAGGCTAAGCAAATCTGGCTAAGATGAGTGCGTCCCTTGCATCACAGGCAGTAATGTGCTCGCGTGCTGCTGCCGCTGGTTGTCGCTCTCCTCCTCCTCCTCATCTGAGGAGGCTATGTGATGAGTCACTTGTACCTCAGGTATCTGCAAGCCACGATGCTGTGCCATGATGATTTTGGAGAGTACTGCAGTGCTCCACCTGATCTATCAAGGCATCTGAAGCGCATCTTCAGCAAGCCGATGGTTTGCTCAATTATGGATCTGGTGGTAAAGTGGCTGGAGTTGTAGCGCTCCTCAGCTTCATTGGATGGGCTCTTCAACGGCGTCATTAGCCAAGTCCTCAGGTGATAGCCCTTGTCTCCAAGTAGCCATCCGAAAAGTTGGTCTGGCGGACTGAAGAGCAGAGGCACATTAGACTGGTGCAGGATGAAGGAGTCATGGCAACATACAAATTTTCCTTCTTGTGGTCACACACCAGCTGCACGTTGAGGGAGTGGAAGCCCTTGCGGTTGACAAAAATACCTGGAATGTGATGGAGTGCCTTAACGGCCACATGTGTGCAGTCAACGACACCCTGCACCCTTGGAAAGCCTGCCAGATTAGCAAATCAAACTGCACGCACGCTTACACTTGCTTGATGCTTGGAGAAGTTGATGTAATTGTGCACGATGGCAAAGAGGGCATCGGTTACCTGCATGATTCAAGTGGGTGTGGCTGCCTGGGAGACACCGCTGATGTCTGCTGCTGATCCCTGGAATGAGCTTGAAGCAAAAAATTTGAGTGCGGTGGTAACTTTGACGGCCACTGGTAAGGGGTGTCCACCTGCTCCTCTGGGCTCCAGGTCTTGCTGCAGCATTGCGCAGATGTCACCCACTACCTCTCGTGAAAGTCTGAGCCTCCTTTGGTCATGTTGAGGTAGCTCATCCTCTGTCTGTAAACCCTGTTTTGGGGGTATCGCCTGTGGCGGCGTGCTTCCATGCGCTGGCGCCTTCTTGCCTCTGCAGCTTCAGGTGGGTGAGCAGCAGCTTGGTGCTCCTGTTGTTGCTGCTGCTGTTGGTGCTGCTGCTGTTCAGGGATTTGCTGCTGCCGCGGCTGATCTTTGTCCGAATCTGATGTCCAAGAGGAAAGGAAATAAATGGTTCCCATTCTTCTGGTATATACCTCAGTTGAGGAAGCGCTCAGTCAAGCTGGGGAGAGGGGTTTCCCAGGAGGTCACACTGGAGATGGGTTTCCCAGGAGGTCACACTGGAGATGGGTCTCAAGCTCCAAACTTCCACAACAATGAGTATGCCTGCTAAAAGCTCCCCCAGACCTGAGACAACAAAGTTCTGCCACCTGCAAATGAAGATTGCTGAAATCTCCTTTTAATGGTGGAGCTACAGCTGTTAGTAAACAATCCACTTGTGAGGCTGCCAGGATTAACTGGCGTGTTCCAGAGGAGACGTGCAGGATGGGGGAAAAGTGTTAAATTCAGAAAGGCCTCTCAAAATTGGATTATAGAGGCAATTAACTGGTTGTTAAGGGCCTTAAGGGCCTATACCGCCTCTTGGAGGCGGGATGGAAACGAGGTCTGAAACCACGATTCTGGGAAAATTGCTCGGAGGCAGGCTGGGGGTGGGATCAGAACCGCACGCCATTTTTTGTGATTTTAACACCTCACAAGCTTCCAATCCCACCTCCTTCTGGCCTGGCAAAACCAAGCCCTTTGTGTCCTCCTCACAACTTGCTTTCCCATCTATCTTTGTATCATCAGCAAATTTGGTTACATTTCACTCGGTTCTTTCATCCAAGTCATTAATATAGATTGTAAATAGTTGAGGCCCCAGCACTGATCCTGTTGGCACCCCACTAGTTACAGTTTGCCAACCTGAAAATTATCCATTTATCCTGGCTCTTTGTTTTCTGTTAGTTAGCCAATCCTCTATCCATGCTAATATATTACCCCCATACCGTGAGCTCTTATCTTGTGCAGCAACCTTTTAAGTGGCACCTTATCGAATGCCTTCTGAAAATCTAAATACACTACATCTACTGGTTCCCCTTTATCCATCCTGCTCATTACATCCTCAAAGAACTCTAGCAAATTTGTCAAACACGATTTTCCTTTCATAAAACCATGTTGACTCTGCTTGATTGTATTATGATTTTCTAAATGTACTGCTACTACTTTCTTAATAATGGATTCCAGCATTTTCCCAATGACAGACATTAGGCTAACTGGCCTATAGTTTCCTGCTTTCTGTCTCCCTCCTTTGTTGAATAGGGGCGTTACATTTGCAGTTTTCCACTCCACTGGGACCTTTCCAGAATCCAGGGAATTTTGGTAGATTACAACCAATGCATCCACTATCTCTGCAGCCACTTCTTTGAAGACATTAGGATGCAGGCCATCAAGTCCAGGGGACTTGTCAGCCTTTAGTCCCATTAGTTTGCCAAGTTTTGTCCTCTTGAAGTGAGCCAGGGACTGCTACAGGGAGGTGGATGATATTCTCCGTAGCAAGTCCTCTGGTCAAAAGAGTAGCTGGCAGACCTGCCCCAAGTTGGCTGGTGGGAGTCACAATAGGAAGAGGAGCAGGAAATACACTGAGCACACCGGAGGGCTTAGAGCCTCACTGGGAATTCTTAGAAGGAAATTACATTAGATTTCTGAATTTATAGTTGAGAGCATAAGGAGACTTCAATTCAAGAGTGCTGCACACTATGTATAAGAATTGACAGCACTCAGGCACTCATCTAAGTGACTCTTCTATTAACTGTAATGGATCATCCACAGGGATAAAAGTGATGTTTTATGGCACAGGAAACATGAAATATCTACACAATGGATCAATGCCCATTGACAAAGATGTAAAATGAATAATATATGGGTTTAGTAAGCAACTGTTCATTGTAAGCATTCTATCAATATGGGGATGCAATCTGAAATGCTACTCAAAATCTTCTGAAATGTGGGATGCATCTCAGAAGCTTTTTTACTATAAATTACCGCAGATTATTTTAATCACCCGTGAATCATTGGAAAGGGTGTTTTCGGACCATTGCATTCAGCTATTTTCAAATGAGCACTGAGGAGTTGGAAGAGGTTGAGGGAAGATCAAATGAAAAATTGAAAAAGTGAGAGAACAGTCAAATGTAAAGATACTTGATTGGAAAAAAAAACAATTTTAATGAAATAATCATTCAGAACTTTTTTTATGCTGACCCTCCGTTTCAAGCTCATTTGAATTTTTCAATGTTCTCATCTATTCTTTCATAGTCCTCTTGCTATTGTAGTACCGGAAGAAATTTTTGCTGTTTTGTGTTGTCTCCGCACCTATGTTTTTTCTATATCTCTTTTTGCTCTACTGATTAACCTTTTTATGTGCTTCTGCAAATTTCAATTTCAGGAAATAGTAAAGTATTCTACAGACACATAAATAACAAAAGAAAAATCTGGATAGGGATAGGGCCACGAAGGGATACACATGATAAACTCACTGGTAATGACAGCAAAATGACAGGAATATTCAATAATTACTTTGCTTTGGTATTCACCAGGGAGACTAACATGGTGGACATGAGATTAGAAGAAGAGATCAAAAAAGATATCAAGACATTTAAGAGATAAAGAGGAAGATAATTGATAAACAATTCAAACTGAGAGAGGATAAATCCTCTGGCCTAGGTGGATTGCATCCGTGCATATTAAAAACAGTAAGTGAAGAGATAGCAGAGGCAGTATTACGTATATATAAACAGTCATTAGAAAAGTGCCAGAGAACTGGCGGACAGCTAACGTGATTCCGATATTTAAAAAGGGACGTAGAACAAGTCCAGGGAACGATAGACCAATTAGCTTAATATCGATGGTAGGAAAGATAATGGAATCCTTACTCAAAGATGTAATAGAAAAACATCTAGAAACTGAAAATATAATAAAGAATAGTCAGCGTGGATTTCAAAAGGGGAGGTCATGCTTGACCAACCTTACTGAATTCTTTGAAAAGTAACAGAAAAGCTAGACAAGGGTAATGTACAGGAAACTTTCTGATATCCGGCACTGACGGGACCGAGCTGGTGCCGTACAATCAAAAGTGCCGGACATACCAGCGTTAATGTTAAAACATACGGAACTGAAAAGCTCCGTGTGAATCAACAAACCCTGTTGCTTAGCAACAGCATCAAAACAGTCGGCTGCAGCTGCAAGCGTCTCTAGCTGAAGCTGTTGCTATAGCTACAGACCTTGCAGTGCCTAACTGGGGAAAAAAAAGCAACGAGAACTAAAAAAACTTATAGAAAACGGCTCCTGATTTTTGCCGTTAGATCGAGTATTCCGGACATATAACCTCCGGATAAACCAAAGTTTCCTGTAGTGGATTTTCAAAAGGCCTTCGATAAGGTACCAAATCATAGACTCATGATTAAGTTCAGAACATGTGGAGTCAGAGTCAGGGGGCAAGTAGCAGAATGGACAGCAAGCTGGCTAAGAAACAGAAAGCAGAGAGCAGGGGTTAAAGGTAGCTACTCAGACTGGCAAAAGTTTGGAAGTGATTTTTCACTTGGATGTACATTTTCAACATTTGTGGACAACACCAAATTTGAGGATATAGTTAATAGAACAGAAGGCTGCGACAAAATACAGGAAGACATTAATAAACTTGCAGAATGGGGTGTAATTGGCAAGTGAACTTCAATATAGATAAGTTGAGGTGGTGCATTTTGGTAGGAAGAATAAGGAGGCCACATACTCTGGGGAGTTAAGCATCTAATTGGAGTCAAGGAGCACAGGGACCTGGGGGTACAAATGCACAAATCACTAAAAGTAGCGACGCAGGTTAATAAGGTCATAAAACAAAATCAAGCACTGGGGTTCATTTCTAGAGGGATAGAACTGAGAAGCAGAGAAGTTATGTTAAACTTGTATCGAACCTTGGTTAGACCACATTGGAGTACTGAGCACAGTTCTGGTCTCCATACTATAAAGAGGATACAGAGGCACTGGAGAATGTGCAAGAAAGATATCTTAGGATGATACCAGAACTGGAAAGATTGAACAGGTTGGGGTGCTTTTCTTTAGAAAAGAAAAGATGGAGGAGTGACCTGACAAGATTATGAACGGGTTTGATGGATTAGACGTAGAGAAGATGGGGGCGATTTTCCCAGCCCGGGGAGGCAGGTTTGGGGACGGGACTGATGGGAAAATGGCAGAATCTGGGAGCAGGTACCCATCTCGCCCCCAACCCACCTCCGTGCCATCTTCCCAGGAGGTGGTTACCCGACCTGCGCCGGGTCCCGTCTCCTCGAGGGGGGAACGGGAATTACAGCCACTTAACTGCCTGTTAATAGGTAGTTAACAGACAGTTAAGAAGATTATCCCCATTTTTCCAACAGAAGTGTGGGCTTCCCGACGTCGGGAAACCCCGCCAGGGTCAGCGAGGCGAGCAGTGGGTCGGCGGGGGTCTGCGGGGCCAAAAATGCGCTGTGGAGGTGAGTGATGGGTGCAAATGTGGAGAGGTAAGTATGTGAGGTGAGTGAAAAGTCTTAGAAAAATTCCCGTACCTTTGTTTCTTTCTGCAGGCTTCAATCGTTGGGGATCCGAAGGCTCCGGCATCTCTATGGCAGAGATGACAGAATGGCTACTGCATTCTCTGATACAACAGCCATCTGGTTTCTGCTCAGAAAATAGGTTTGGTGAGCCTTGAGTACAAGAACTTCCCAAACAACAGAGATTGTCAGTGTTTGACAGCTTCTCAAAGCTGTCAAACGATGACAATTCATCTGTCAAAAATGTCACCGGCTTTCCCTTAATTGGCCTGCTAAGCCTGCTGGGCAGGCTTAACAAGGTTAATCAAGGGAAAATAGTGTGGGTTGGCCGGACATTGATGGAGGCAGGACTAAAACCCAACAAGTAGCAGTCCCGCCTCCAATGCGACATCATTGGCAAAATCACCCCCCATGGTTTCCACTTGCAGGTGAGACCAGAACTAAGGGCCATAAATATAAGATAGTCACTAATAAATCCAATAGGGAATTCAGGAGAAACATCTTAACCAGAGAATGGTTAGAATGTGGAACTCACTACCTCATGGAGTAGTTGAGGCGACTAGCATAGATACATTTAAGGGGAAGCTAAATAAACACATGAGGGAGAAAGGAATAGAAGGATATGTTGATGAGGTTAGATGAGGTTAGATGAATATTGGGGGTGGGGCGAGAAGGCTCATGTGGAGCATAAACACTGGCATGGACCTGCTGGGCTGACTGGCTTGTTCCTGTGCTGTAAATACTATGTAATACTATATAATCCCAATGACCCCCTTCCCATATCTCCCTGAAAGCTTTGTTAAGGTCTTTTTTCTCTCTCTATTTCATTTTTAATTTAGTTTTTAATCCATTTAGCCACATATTTATTTAGTCCAAGCTTGATGATACTGAGTCTGTATTTGTCCTCAGAATTATTGCTTTAAAGGTATTAATTTGTCTTCTACAGATGCAAAAAAGGAGCCTAATGCCAGCTTCTAGTCCCTGCTGTACCTTTGGTTTGTGCCTGAGGCAGCCAGGTTTTCTCCAGGAAAACCAACGCAAAACACCACATAAGTAAATAAAGGTAAGTACTTACCATAATGACCTCCGTTCCCATTCCCAAGATCTCTGACCCCACTCCCAACTCTGACCTCCAGCCCCCCACGGATCTCCCCCCGACCTCTTAGCAACCCACCCCCCCACCACCCGACAGCACTCCCGATCCCCCAACAATACACGCGATCTTCCTACCTGGATACCCCCCCCCGGCCATCAGCACTCCGATCACAGACCCCGAGGCCCAACTGTTCCTCCTCCAGACCCCTGTGATTCAACCCAACATCTCTGTTTTCAGACTGGATGCTGCAGAAACTGACCCCGTGGAATGGTCTCCTGGGAGACTCTCAACATTTCTAAAAAATTGACCTCGAGCAGACGCTCCAATTGCAAACAGCAGGATGCGGCCAATTGCAAGAACTGAAACCTGGGAAGAGACAGGTCTCAAACAAATATGGGCTGGGATGGATTCAAAGCACAATAAGGAATGGCAGGGATCATCACGACAGCAGGAAACAGCAACGGAAATACTGTAAATCAACTCATTGCCAGACATGTCCCAGCAGCTAGAAACTACCAGAGGATGGAAAATCATGTAAAAAAGAACACAGAAATAAAAAGGAAAAGCAAATCTGTCCAGTTTACTCAAGGAGGCAGATCCTTAATTCTCGGATAATCAAAATCAATTTATAAGGCTGGTTTACCCAGTTGATGTATTAAAGTGCTCTGTTTATGCACTTAACCCTGGAAATTGGAGCACTTACCTGTATGGGTTCCTACCGCAGCACCATTTACATTATAATTGGCCCTGAAATTAGGATCGGGAGTGTGCACTCACCCAACGCGCTGACATCTGAAGCCCGGGCCTGCTTGCATTTCCTGTCACTGGCCCGGTTCAGATGTCGGCGAGGTGTGCTTACCTGATCCAGCGGCGTAGTTAGTGCGATGTGCCGGCTGGGATCAGGTGAGCACTGTGCAGCCAATCAGGGGAGGGGAAACTCATTCATGAGTTTGAGAGTAAGAACTGTCAAACTCATGAAAAGTATGGGCTGCCAAAACACTACTTAAACTTTAAATAAAATTTTAAAAAACATCCCACTGGTTATATTGGCCCAGTAATTCCTGTCACAACGCTTGAGTACGAACGGGGTACTCATGCGTGTGCCCGGAGGAATTGCTGGTTTTCAGCATGCACAGCGCATGCGCTGAAAACCGGCATTTCCTGTCCTCTGACCCAAGGGGTTAAGAGGCAGAATGCGTGCGACTGCACAGGCAGTGCGTGCGCAGTGAAATTCCTTTTTTTTTTCAGAGTTGCCCGAGTGTAAAGGCCTCCGGTTTTTACGCGTGGAAAAGCCAGACGTAAGTACTTAGTTTTACAGGTAAGTGGGCTTTTAGTACAATTTAGAATTTTTTTTCCCACAGGTTTATTATTTTTAAAGAATTTACAGTGAGGTAAGTTTAGTTTTAGACCCTATTTTCAAAAAATTTATTTTTTTCAAAAAATTGATTAATTGTTTAAAACATTTTTTTATACTTATTTATAGTTAATATAATCAGTGGGATGTTTTTAAAAATTTTATTTAAAGTTTAAGTAGTGTTTCATGAGTTTGACAGTTCTTACTGTCAAACTCATGAATGAGTTTCCCCTCCCCTGATTGGTTGCACAGTGCTCACCTGATCCCAGCCGGCACATCGCACTAACTACGCCGCTGGATCAGGTAAGCACATCGCGCCGACATCTGAACCGGGCCAATGACAGGAAATGCAAGCAGGCCCGGGCTTCAGATGTCGGTGCGCAGGGTGAGTGCACATCGGGGGCTTGCACGCGCGGCAAGCTCCCGATCCTAATTTCAGGGCCATTAACTATAAATAAGTTTTTTAAAATGTTTTAAACAATTAATCAAATTTTTGAAAAAAATAATTTTAAAAAAAATAGGGTCTAAAACTAAACTTACCTTACTGTAAATTCTTTAAAAATAATAAACCTGTGGAAAAAAATGTCTACATTGTACTAAAAGCCCACTTACCTGTAAAACTAAGTACTACATCTGGTTTTTCCACGCGTAAAAACCGGAGGCCTTTACACTCGGGCAACTCTGAAAAAAAAAAGGAATTTCACTGCGCACGCGCTGCCTGTGCAGTCGCACGCGTTCTGCCTCTTAACCCCTTGGGTCAGAGGACAGGAAATGCCGGTTTTCAGCGCATGCGCTGTGCATGCTGAAAACCGGCAATTCCTCCGGGCACACGCGTGAGTACCCCGTCCGTACTCACGCGTTGGGTGAGGAATTACTGGGCCAATGAGGTCTGATGCCCAAAATCTGGGGCGCCTCGTACCTCCCCATTTGGGCTGTTAGCACTCTGCGGGTAAAGCACCCAAAAATTGAACTTCCGATTTCTAGCCCTAAGAATTTCAGACTCCCAGAGCATGTTGACCATTCTGTATTCACTATCCTACAGGGGTGCTGTAATTTCAATTTGCTGCATATTGTTTTGATCAGTAGCAAATAAGTCAAGATGAGTACTGCCTCTTGTGGCTTCCATGATACACTGGGTCATGAAGCAGTCATGCAGTACTTTGACTAACTTTGATTTCAAACCACTTGAGTTGTCCCTGAGGAAAGGTTATAAATTTAACTGTGGACATAAATTAAATGTAATGGTTCAAGTGCTGCTATCCAATGGTAATTGCCAGCTGAGGAAGCCAGCCAGTCAGATTTGAATCGTGTGAATTGTAATGGTCGCTTGATAGTTTGGAATTTTCACTTAATCACTTCATTGTTTTATTCCTCTGGACATTTTAACTTGAGGTAACTAAGGAAATTGGAAAGTTTTCAAAACAGTATAAACTGCATGTGATCTATGAATAGGAATGGCTAGCTGTACCATAATGACCTTTAGCTGTTCCTTATTTCTGTTCTTAGTGAGAAATTTAATTGAAATTTTGAACCACTTTGTTTTCATGTAGAGGCAGAGAGTGATATATCTTTACATCACTGTAACACTCTTTGATACAACTCTCTTTGATGATATGCACATATTTATATGAGGCAGAGAGGAAACTGGAAGTGCAAGAATCTCTTTACACGTTGAGGATTCTCCGATGTATTTTTCTACCATAATATTTGGTACTTTGTGATTGGCATTCCATTCCTAATATTGCAATATGTTTCCTTGTAGGCTTTTCCCTGAATTGATATATGTAAAATTCTACCTTTGCTAAATGCTGTTAGTCACTCACTCCCTATGGTTTGTTTTACTTAGTGACTTCTTTATGAGACTTTTATGTTATATTAATCCACCCTTGAAATGATCTATATTTTAAGTTTTATCCTTTGTTTAACTGGGATTTATTTTGTAGGATCTCTCTGTGTGCAGGAATACTGCATAGAGTCTCGCAATTTTTTTTTAAGTATGCAGAAATAAATTGCACATTATATATTAAGATATGATTCCCTTTTGCTTTACATTATGTACTTATGAAACTGTTTACACGAGACTTGTGGGTTGCAGACTTTGAAAGGATAGCCATAAAAATGTGGTATTAAAGACATACAATTTGAGATTTAAAAAACACCACTTATCATTATCACTTGTTTCTTAAAAATCTGCCATATCATGAATTATTTAGATCAGATTTAAATAAAAAAACTTTAGTCCATCAGTCCATCAATTTTAAAATGACAATGGGGGCGATTTTAACCCTACTTACTCAGCAGAAAGCTGGCGGATGGGCAGTTAAAATCGCTCTGGCTCTTACCTGTCCGAAAGCTGCTATGATCGCAATATCTGCAATTTTAACCTGCTCTCCTGAGCAGGCAGCAAGGACACGTGCCCGGAGCCAACAGGGTCGTTCCTTACATAAATGAGACCCGGCTGTAATTTGAACTCAGGCCTGAGCGGGGAATCCACCTGGAGTTAAAATCGATGTTCCTGGGGCTACTTTCTCTGAGAATAGGAGCCTTGAAAGCATTAGCCATCCTGAAGACTAGATTGAATTTGTGCTGTCACCTGTAATCGTGCAATGGAGTCCCTGTGGAAATGGAGTTAGCGCGTGAGTGGGCGGGAATGCACAGCGGCTGTTTGTTCAGCCTACCTACCTCCAAATACCAAGGAGTGGTGAGGTGTGAGTTTGTGTCTGTAGTCCACCATTCTAATGGAACACCAAGCTCAACTGAATTGCCATGTGGTGTCACATTGAGCAGAATCCAAATGCATTGCGGGGGAGGGGGGGGGAGGGGTGTTGTCATAACTAGGCTGCGTTAGTGGTTCTCCGCAGAACCTAAAAGCAGGTCAGGTGGAGTTGCTGCTTTGCATGGAGCTGGAGAAAATGAATTAGGGTGAGACAGCACAAATTCTGTTCCACTTCCAATAATGACAAAATCTCAGTGCTAGCTATTGTACCACCAGTAATGCTAAAAGAAAGAAAGACTTACATTTCTATCGCGCCTTTCACGACCACCGGATGTCTCAAAGCGCTTTACAGCCAATGAAGTAATTTTTGGAGTGTAGTCACTGTTGTAATGTGGGAAACGCGGCAGCCAATTTGCACACAGCAAGCTCCCACAAACAGCAATGTGATAATAACCAGATAATGTTTTTGTTATGTTGATTGAGGGATAAATATTGGCCAGGACAACGGGGAGAACTCCCCTGTTCTTCAAAATAGTGCCGTGGGATCTTTTACGTCCACCTGAGAGAGCAGAGTGCGACAGTACTTGAAAAGGATGTGTGCGTGCTATATGTGAGTCTCTGTGCTCCAACTTTAGTGCTAAGCTAGGTGCTGAACTGATTTTCTTTTACTTTATACTGGCGCAGAAATTCGGGTCTCCAAGGGTGAGTACGCACGGGGTACTCACCCGTAGGCCCAACGGAAGTGCCGGTTTCGTGCATGCACTGCGCGGGAAACCGGAACTTCCATTCACTTAAAGGAAGAGGTTCAGAGATCGAACGCGTATGCCGGAGAGGCAGCGCGTGCGCATGGAACTTACATTTTTTTTGCAGGTTATTACGGGAGGTTAAGTCTCCAGGAGTTACACATGTAAAAAGCAGGCACAAGGCTTGCTTTTAACAAGGTAAGTGGTAAATTAATTAAAATTAAAACATTTTTTCCACAGGTTTATTATTTTTAAATACTTTAAAGAAAGCTAAGTTTATTTTTAGCCTCGTTAGAAAATGTAATTAATTTTTTCAAAAATTTAAATTATTGTTTAAAATAGTTATTTTATGTAATTTATAGTTATTTAAAAAATGTGATTTTTAAAAAAATTATTTGAAGTTTTAGTGATGTTGTGGGGCTTATAGTATTTATAGTTTTGACAGCTCTTCCTGTCAATTTTATGAATAGGCATTTCCCTGCTACCATTGGCTCTCCATGGCCCACGTGATCCCAGGGGGCGCTTCAAACTAACTGCGCCCCTGGGATACGCAAGCACTGCGCGCTGGCAGTTAGAGCAGGCCCAGGATCGGAATCCCACGCGGGCCCACAGCTCAACGGCCGGCGTGGTAGGTAAGTACAGGTCGGAGGCTTGCACCCGGGGGAAGCCCCCGACCCTAATTTCTGGGCCACTGTACTTATCCAGGTGTTTATCTTAGTACAAGAAATTGGAGCATTTAAAAAAATATTTTGGGCACTTCTGTCACTATCAAGCACTTCCAGCTGAGACACAGGACACGTGAATGCAGAGTAAAGTGTCCTCTGATCCAAGAATGTGCATTAACCTCAATCTCCTTCCTTCCTACTGCACCAGTGTGCCGTTTCTTCACACACTTGCTGTTTTGATTTCTTTTTGGGTTCAATAAAGACTCATTTCTGAAAGAGAATGTTGTTTAATCTAAAGTCTTGTTCAAGACTTTCTACAGCTTTTTACAGAACACACTATGCTGTGATGCAGCTAGAATCAACCTGAAAGTAAAACTGCCAGCCTGCTTGTCTGGTCACATGACCTCTGCTGCTAAGGCACAAGCAATCAAAAACACAGACAAATATGCTGTAAGGCATAAGTAATCAAACACAGACAAATATCATCACTATTTGCTGATATCCTTACATCTCCCTTTCTTAAAACAAAAGTATTTTACTTTTAACTAACAACATTTAATGAACTTACATCATCATTATCATGATCAAGGTTTTTTACCCTTGCTTTGTGTGTTCACATGAAATATGTCAATACACTAGAACTTGAAGAAAGAATAAGATAACATTACTTCCTTCTTTAACAATAGTCCTTAAATTTGCTCAATGAGTCTCTCAGGAGGCTTCACGTGTCTTGAGGATTTTCTGATTAATTGTCCTTGAATCTGAGTTGTTGCCTCAGATGATTGGTTCTCAGCTGTGTGATCTGGTTGTTCTTTGAACTTCCTCACTTTCTCCCCCTCTTTTGTTTTCAGGAGTTTCTCCGGGATGGGTAGGTTTGACCTTAGCCGACGTCCCATCAGGAGTTGGGCTGGTGACATACCACACTCGAGCGGCGTTGTGCGGTATACAAGCATGCTCTGGTCGAAGTCAGTTCCACTGTCTTTTGCCTTGTACTTCAGTCTTTTCACTGTGTTTGCGGGCTCTCCTGGGTCAACAGCTCTGGACAACGTGTCTGCTGTATACATCAGCTTACCCGATGTGTACGCAACATTCAGTTCATCATAGACTGTCTCTCTTTCACTTTCCACAACGAGGACTCTCTTTACCAGGTTCAGCCTCTCACAGGCTTTTAAACCCAGTATGGCTTGCACATCCTTTGGCACCACGATTAATGCTAGCGTGTGCTCTCTGTCCTTGTGTGTTACTTTGACAATGCATTTTCCTTTCACTGGTATATCAGTACCTGAGTATCCGGTCACTTTCACTTGTATTCCATGTAACTTTGGTCTGGGTCTAATTCTCTTAAAATCGGTCTCTGATATCACATTAACTTGTGCTCCAGTATCCAATTTAAATGGAATGTGTATGTCATTCACTTTTAGTGTCAACATCTAGTCTCTTTTTTGTTTTCAGACACAACATCTACATAGAATTCCTCTATGTCGCTTGCATCTACTGCATGGACCTTGCTTTGTTGCACTTGGTTCTTGCAGCAACGGGCATAATGGTTGTTCTTGTTGCAACTATAGCAAGTTTTACCATATGCTGGACACTTTCTTGGTGGATGCTGCGTACCGCATCGACTACATGACTTCTGATTGTCCCTTTCATTTTCGTTTGCTGGCCACGTCTCTTTTTTCACATTGGCGCTCTCTTTGTTAAACGGTTTGTATCCGTGCTTTCTCACTGCATCCACGTTGCAGCTACTGTCACTGAACAGCTCCTTTGCCTGCAACTTCACAGTCTCTGTAACCCTACACAGTGCTATGGCTTTTCCCAGGTCTAGATCTTGCTCTCTTAGCAGTCTTTCCCTTAGACCATTATCTCGAATACCACACACCAGTCTGTCTTTTATCAGCGAGTCTGTGAGTCCCCCAAATTCACACGATTTGCTCCGGTTTCTCAGTTCAGTCACATACTGATCAATAGTCTCGCCGATTTTCTGTACACATGTGAAAAGTTTGTGCCTCTCAAAGGTCACGTTGCGTTTAGGTATGCAGTAGGCCTCAAACTGTTCCATTATTTTATCTAGCTTCATTTTGTCTCCATCAACGGCAAATATGAAATTATTATATACCTCCAGCGCTGCATCACCCACTACATGTAAAAACACGGACGATTTCTGTTTATTACTTTTATCGTCAGCTCAGATTGCTGATAAATACAACCCTACACGTTGTTTGAATCTCCTCCAATTTTCAGCCACATTACCGGTCAATTGAAGCGTCGCCGGTGGGTGTAAACCTTCCATTTTTTCACTTCGTTAGCTATTCTCTAATGGTAAGCAACGATGTTCTCTTCTGGCTTGCTAATATGTGGAGAGCTGATTTCGCTTACTTGCCACAACTGCTTTCACTGTCCCATCAAGTTGCTAACTTCAGATTTTTTCTCTTTCAGCCACTTCTGACATCATGTTTTGATTTCTTTTTGGGTTCAATAAAGACTCATTTCTGAAAGAGAATGTTGTTTAATCTAAAGTCTTGTTCAAGACTTTCTACAGCTTTTTACAGAACACACTATGCTGTGATGCAGCTAGAATCAAACTGAAAGTAAAACTGCCAGCCTGCTTGTCTGGTCACATGACCTCTGCTGCTAAGGCACAAGCAATCAAAAACACAGACAAATATGCTGTAAGGCATAAGTAATCAAACACAGACAAATATCATCACTATTTGCTGATATCCTTACACTTGCCATCCTGTGGCCTCAAAGAGTAAGATTGCCATTTAGGGCCGAACTGAGAGCAGATCTGAGTTGGGATCCATTCTCACTTCAACCTAGCTGAGACTTTCCAAACATATTCCACATAGGACACTTAGGGCTGGATTTTCCAAGCCCCGAGGAGGCGGGCATGGAGGCGGGACAGCACGTAAAATCAGAGAAAGTGGGGGCGGATGGCAAACCCGCCCCCATCCCGCCTCACGTGCCCTTTTGCCAGGAGGCGGGAGGATGTGGAGCTTCGGGTCCCGTCTCCTGGAGGCGGGAAAGGCTTTTAATCCTTTTAACTGCCTGTTTACAGATAGTTAACAGGCAGAAAAAAGGATTAGTGCCATTTTACCTTCACAGCTGAAGGCTTCCCGACCTCGGAGAACCCCGTCGGGTTGGAGGAGACATGGAGGAGGTCTGCGGCAGTCGGAGGCACCTGGAAGTAAGGTGTAGAGGTGAGTGATGGGTGCAAGTGTGGAGTGGTAAGTATGCAAGGTGAGTGATAAGTTTAAAAAAGTGTTCACTTAACTTTTTTTACTTCTGTAGCCTTTAGCCGTGCTGGATCGGGAGAGCGGACATCCACCTTGTCAATTTCAGGTAATGGTTGATGGACCCTCCGATCCATCAGACATCTGAAATTTACTTTTTTACAATGTTTTTTCCGTCCTCACCACCAAAACTAATCAAACTCAAGAGAATGTCAGTGTTTGACAGCTTCACAGAGCTGTCAAATGCTGTCATTTCTTCTTTCAAGAAGTCTTGACAGATAGCACATCTGACGTTGACGTGATCTGTCAGTGACTTCTTCCCTAATTGGCTTGCTGAGCCCGCAGGGCGGGCTTAACAAGCTCAATCAGGGGAAAATCCCTCTGGTTGGTCAGGCGAGGATGGAGGCGGGACATTTACATGACAAGCAGCAGTCCCGCCTCCAAGTCGCCTCCATTGACAAAATCCAGCCCTTACAGTCAGTTGGGCGAGGTATCATTAATCCTGTCAGTCTGGGCTGGATTTTAGAGCTCAATGTCCCTGAGGTGAATGCCTATTGTGTTAACCCACCATGTCACGCAGTTCCCACGATCAAATTTTGTGATAATGTACTTTTCACCCAACAGGCACTCTTTCATATTTTCCTTTTGACAATGACCGAGACCTGGGGCCAGGTTCTTGGTTGTGATTTTTAAAAATCTTCGTTGGAGTGTGATCCAGATTGTTATGATCGGGGATGCATTGATTGAAAGGATCGTGGAAGCAAATGCAATTGTAACTTTCAAAAGGGAATGGACCTCTACTTAAAAAGGAACATTTACAGGGCTATGGGGAAAGAGCAGGGGAGTGGGACTAATCAGTAGCTCTTCCAGAGAGCGGGCACAGGCATGATGGACATGCCTGTGCCCGCTTTGGTGCTGTATGATGCTATAATTCAATTCAATTCAATTCAATGCTCTTATGTTCTTATGAGTGGTCCTTTAAAGTGTACATTTCCCTCAGGTACCTGAAACTCAACATTCTCACGTTGAAAACTTATGGTTTAAATGCCATATTCCAGCACAGCAACAACACTGGCATCTACCCAACAATGTGGAAAACTGCCCAGTTATGTCCTGTCCACAAAAAGCAGGACAAATCCAATCCAGCCAATTACTGCCCTATCAGTCTACTCTCAATCATCAGCAAAGTGATGGAAGGTGTCGTCGATAGTGCTATCAAGTGGCACTTATTCACCAATAACCTGCTCACCAATGCTCAGTTTGGGTTCCACCAGGACCACTTGGCTCCAGATCTCATTACAGCCTTGGTCTAAACATGAACAAAAGGGCTGAATTCCAGAAGTGAGGTGAGAGTGACTACCCTTGACATCAAGGCAGCATTTGATCGAATGTGGCATCAAGGAGCCCTAGTAAAACTGAAGTCAATGGGAATCAGGAGGAAAACTCTCCACTGGCTGGAGTCATACCTAGCACAATGGAAGAAAGTTGTGGTTGTTGGAGGTCAGTTGGCTCAGCCCCAGGGCATCGCTGCAGGAGTTCCTCAGGACAGTGTCCTAGGTCTAACCATTTTCAGCTGCTTCATCAATTACCTTTCCTGCATCATTACGTCAGGAGTGGGGATGTTCGCTGATAATTACAGTGTTCAGTTCCAATCGCAACTCCTCAGATAATGAAGCAGTCCATATCCACATGCAGCAAGACCTGGATGACATTCAGGCATTGGCTGATAAGTGGTAAGCAATATTTGCACCAAACAAGTGCCAGGCAATGACTATCTCCAACAAGCGAGAGTCTAACCACCGCCCCTTGACATTCAGCGGCATTACCATCGCCGAATCTCCCACCATCAACATCCTGGAGGGTCACGATTGACCAGAAACGTAACTGGACCTGCCACATAAATACCACGGCAACAAGAGCAGGTCAGAGGCTGGGTATTCTATTACGAACATAAGAACATAAGAAATAGGAGCAGGAGTAGGCCAATCGGCCCCTCGAGCCTGCTCCGCCATTTAATAAGATCATGGCTGATCTGATCCTAACCGCCAATCTACTATCACAGAGCCATCTCCTGAATCTAACAGAATTAGACACACAAAATAGGAGCAGGATCAGGCTACACGGCCCCTGGGCCCGCTCCACTACCCACAGGGCCATGTCCGATCCAAACCTAGACTCATGTCCAAATTCTGCGGCAAGTGTCTCGTCTCCTTACTCCCCAAAGCCTCTTCACCATCTACAAGGCACAAGTCAGGAGTGTGATGGAATACTCTCCAATTGCCTGGATGAGTGCGGCTCCAACAACACTCAAGAAGCTCGACACCCATTCAGGACAAAGCAGCCAGCTTGATTGGAGCCCCATCCACCACCTTAAGCATTCACTTCCTCCACCACCGGCGTACCGTGGCTGCAGTGTGTACCATCTACAAGATGCACTGCAGCAACTCTCCAAGTCTTTTTCGACAGTACTTCCCAAACTCGCGACCTCTACCACCTAGAAGGACAAGGGCAGCAGGCACATGGGAACACCACCACCCCCAAGTTCCCCTCCAAATTATACACCACCCTGACTTGGAAGTACATCGCCGTTCCTTCATCGTCGCTGGGTCAAAATCCTGGAACTCCCTCCCTAACAGCACTGTGGGAGTACCTTCACCACATGGACTGCAGCGGTTCAAGACGGCAGCTCATCACCACCAAGGGCAACTAGGGATGGGCAATAAATGCTGGCCTTCCCAGCGACACCCACATCCCATGAACGAATATAATAAAAAAAATTGTGAGCTGGTGGTTGTGGTCGGAAGTGGGAAGGTTCTAAAAACATATATGCACGGAAAATCAAACTAGGATAGTACAGTTTGATGCATGGAGCTGATTATTATGGGATATAAATTTCCTGTTGCCTCATGATGTGTTGTTGAGTCCAAGAGTTTTTTTGAATCAATAAAGCTTTAATGTTGAATTTTAAGTTACAGGTCGATTTAAATTGTTAGTTTGAATTTAAAATAACGAGAAAGTAGCTGCCCAAATCTCAAAAACATTTTAGGGGTAAATTTGACGTTTGGCAACAGTGTAAAATAGGTGATATCAGGTTGGCCGCACATTATACATCTCTCCCGGAAAATCGGGCCGATGCTATATCACCCCTTTGCACCACTGGCAAAAGTTAAAATGACCCCTTTGTGTTGCACCCTCTCTTCAGTGACATCACAGTGTGCAATGATTGGTGGGGTCAGACCATGACGTCACTGAAGAAGGGACCCTGGACTTCCTAACAAACAGACCCCAGTCTGTCAAATTAGGTAACCACACCTCCCCCCCCTGACCCTGAACACGGGGGCCCCACAAGGATGTGTGCTGAGCCCCCTCCTCTACTCCCTCTTCACCCACGACTGTGTGGCTGTTAATGATTCCAACACCATCATCAAGTTTGCGGATGACACCACGCTAGTAGGCCAGATCACCAACAACGATGAGTCAGCCTACAGGGAGGAGGTCCAGCATCTCGTGAAGTGGTGCGCCGATAACAACCTGGTCCTTAACGCCAAGAAAACAAAATAAATCATTGTGGACTTCAGGAAGTCCAAAGGCGGAAGTCACACCCCCATCCACATCAATGGGGCTGTGGTGGAAAGGGTGGACAGCTTTAAGTTCCTCGGAGTCCACATCACGGAAGACCTCTCCTGGTCCCTCAACACCTCCTCTCTGGTGAAGAAGGCCCAGCAGCGCCTATATTTCCTAAGGAGGCTGAAGGGATGTAATCTGTCACCCCCGATCCTCTCTAACTTTTACCGCTGCACTATAGAGAGCATCCTGACAAACTGTATCACAGTATGGTATGGCAGCTGTAGCTACTATGACCGGAAAGCCCTGCAGCGGGTAGTCAAAACTGCCCAACGCATTACCGGCACCCGGCCACCGACCATAGAGCACATATACCAGAAACGCTGTCTACGGAGGTCACGGTCCATCATCAAAGACCCTACCCACCCCAGCCACAGTCTGTTCGCCCTCCTGCCATCTGGGAGACGCTACAGATGCATTCGCACCCGTACGACCAGATTTAGGAACAGCTTCTTTCCCAGGGCTGTCATCCTACTGAACTCCACAAATAAACTCTAAAGCCTGCACATCTGCCAATGCACTTTATTATGGTTATATTTATGTTAATATACTACAAGCCAAATGTATGTTGAATGTTTAAATGTCTTAATCCAAATGTACACTCTCGGGAGCCGCAAGCCTACATTTCGTTGTACTGCACTTGTGCACTAACAATGACAATAAAAGTTGATTTGATTTGATTTGATTTGAATGTGAACTAAATGCCTGCTCCGGGGCAGTGCGTGACTGGTTGAATCACAGGAGATAAGGCCAGGACTTAGAAAAAGTGAGCGTTAGCACTAAGTGTACAGGTAACTCCCTTAATAACACTTACACTTATTTTACAATGCAGTAAAACACACTGCGCTTTTAACTCCCACCTGTTCGATCTTGCTTTAGGCAATTATAACACTCATTTAACGTCATGGTGTATTAACTTACAGAAATGTCTGTTGGCCCTGTAAAAATGTTATTAGCTGGTGTGGGAAATTAAATTAAATGTGCAGAGTAGGGCTTGCTCTTCTGAAGTTGGGATTAATGTACATTGCTTGGGCAGAGTTGGGAGTTTTATTCTGCTTTTATCTGTGCTCTTTCTGACAGTGGGAACCAAAAGAAAACGGTGATGAGTGCACATGTCAAACCCCCAAAAGGTACAAAAGTAGGCCAAAGGTTACCCATTCATAGTTTCTTCATTGCATTCAAAATGCACTTAAACAGTATGCAAAATATGTAAGTGTCAATGCAGAAGGCCCTAATCGAGACAGCTGTGTTAAAACCAAGCTCAGCACAAGGCAATAGATTATAGAATACTGAATACACTTGACCTTTTCCAGGCCTTTCGTGGTGTCACTATTATAAACAATCATAACTGAACTGTTTACAACAGGCATTAAAGAAGCCAATAATTCACCATTGATTTTGTGCCTTCTCACAAGTATACAGTGCTTTTGATAACTCAAACCGTATTGATCACAGAAACAAACAAAAACAGTAGATAGAGAGTGGATAAACAATATGTGACATTGATGACTGTGGTTGACAGCTTAAAAAGGATGAGGAAACTCAGCACTGTGTTGCAACTCAATTCAGTGCTAGTTTTATACGATGCCAGCACCAGCCTCACTATTGACGTGCATTATATGTGTATTCCTATAATAGCAAAATACTGCAGATGCTGGAAATCTGAAATAACAGCAGAAAACACTGGAAATACTCAGCAGGCAAGGCAGCATCCGTGGAGAGAGAAACAGTTAACGTTTCAGGTCTGGGACCCTTCATCAGAACTGGAAAAAGCTGGAGATGTAACAGATATTAAGCAGGTGCAGAGACAGGAGGGGAGGAAGGAATTGAAGGAACATACTGTGCTTTTGTAAGAGGCAGGAAAGATAAAGGGCCAGAAATTCGCGGCCAAAGGCGTGAGTGTGCTCGGGGTACTCACGCATCTGGCCGTTGGAAATGCCGGCGTTCAGCATGAACAGCGCATGTGGGGAACGCCGGCATTTCCAGACCTCGAGCGCGTGCGACTGCACAGGCAGCGCTTGCACAGTGAACTTCGTAGATTTCATTCATGAAATCCGTGAGGGTAAGTCCTCAGAATTTACACTTGAAAAAAGCAAGTGTAAAGTGGTTCATTGGCTGCGGAGGAAGAAACATTTTATCGTGGAGCTTCTGAAATGCAATATTTTTGTTTGGGAAAGGGAGGGAAGTTATTTTAAGAAATTTTAAGTAAGTTTTAAAGTTAAAATTTTTTTTTTTAAAGGGTTTTCAGAACGATAGGTAGAAGGAGCAATTGTGGCTGTGTGAATGGAATGTGAGAATGAGTTATGTATGTATGTCCACATATATTCCTTTACGTATATGTATGTATGTTTTATATTCCTTTACTAATGTGTATGAATGTATGTTTTTAATTATGATTTTCCAATAAGTTACTTTCTCTGAAAGTCATAATTAAATAATACATTCATACACATAAGTAAAGGATTATATACATAACACGCAAAGGAATATATACAGACATACATACTTTCAGAAGCTCCACGATAATAAATATCTTCCTCCGCAGCCTCTGGAGCAACTGTACCCATGCTTTTTTCATGTGTAACTTGTAATGACTTGACCTCACTGAAAGCATTAATGAAAGCGGCGAATTATACTGCGCACGCGCTGCCTGTGCAGTCGCACGCGTTCTGCCTCTGAACCCCTTCGTTCAGAGGACAGGAAATGCCGGTTTTCCCCACATGCACTGTGCATGCTGAAAACCGACATTTCATCCAGCCAGATGCGTAAGTACCCCGACCGTACTCGCGCATTTGGAAGGGAATTACTGGGCCAACATTTTACATGTCAATAAAATGAAAAATTTAACAATTGCACGACTTGCCCCCTCGCATCTGCGACTGAGGGTCCAAGGAGTTGCATTGCGCAAGAGGTCATCATCGTACGTATCCTCACACTGTTCCCTTTGGGGAACTGTATGAAGTGGTGGAAGGATTTATGGCCGTGATTAACGCTCATTCCGTGACCGTAACCATCTTTGAACCAGCCATTAGGGTGGTTAGTCCTATGGCGGGAGGGTTTTATGGGCTCCCACAACCCATCTGAGGCGGGGGGGGGCCACCAACACCCACGGACGCAAGTATCCCGCTGGATGTCCACCCAGAATTTAAAGTTGGAACTCCGACTCCACTTGCCGGGACTGTCTGGAGTGGGGTTCAAAACCCTACTCCTTCTGGCCCAGCGGCGGGGATGCTTACTGCTACGCAAAAGGCCCACTCCGCACAAAAGGTGACACCCATACGTTTACTGCGCCTTTTCCCTCCCCGTGACTGGAGCCCTATGCTGCCATTTCACGTTGCTAATCGGATTGGGCCTTTGTCATAGCGGTAGGATCCCCACCGCTGGGCCAGATCAGGGTAGGGTTTCGAACCCCGCTCCAGACAGTCCCGGCAAGTGGAGTCGGAGCTCCGGCTCTAAATTCTGGGTTGACATCCAGTGGGATATTTGCGTCCGTGGGTGTGGGTGGCCCCCCCTCCTTGTATAGCTTGTGGGAGCCCGTAAAACCCTCCCGCCATAGGACTAACCGCCCTAATGCCTGGTTCAAAGATGGTTACGGTCACGGAATGAGCGTTAATCATGGCCATAAATCCTTCCACCACTTCATACAGTTCCCCAAAGGGAACAGTGTGAAGACACGTATGACGACGACATTGCTAAATAAATAAATGGAATTTAAAAAATTCTTTTAGGGCTTTTAAAAGTCTTTAAATTGCTTTAATTCTGTTTAAAACTACTTCAGATTACTCAAAATAATGTAAACATTTTAAAAAGTTTATAAAAGTTACCAAAATCTTCAAAAAACTTCCAAAAACCTATTTAAACTGCTGCTTTGCATGTAAAAATGGTTAGCAGCTTGACAGAAACATTGGGGGCGTGTCCAGTGAAACTGAGACCTCAAGGGGCGTGTCTCACTTGCACTGCACGCTCCTGGCTTCGCGCTGGCTGCACTCCTGGGCGGCGTGACGTCATACGCTGCCCGGGATTCTTCTTCTGGAAACACCAATTCCAGGCATCCCTGGAGCTGATCGGCAGTAGCGCGGGGTAAGTGTAAATACGGGGCTTGCACGCGCTGCAAGCCCCGTTCTGGAATTTCTGGGCCAAAATGTTGCAAATGGGAATGGCAAAATCATAGAGCATGAAAAATGGGGGCAGGGGTTATAGTTTGAAATTGTTGAACTCAATGTTGAGGCCAGAAGGCTTTAAAGTGCCCAATCGAAAGTTAAGATGCTGTTCCTCGAGCTTACGTTGAACTACATTGGAACAATGTAATAGGGCAAGGACAGAGAGATCAGAGTGGGAGTGAAGCGGTGAATTAAAGTGACAGGCGACCGGAAGCTCAGGGTCACCCTTACGGACTGAACAGAGGTGTTCCGCAAAGCTTGGTCTCCCCAATGTAGAGGAGACCACATCGTGAGCAGTGAATACAGTATACTAAATTGCAAGAAGTACAAGTAAATCGCTGTTTCACCTGGAAGGGGTGTTTGGGGCCCTGGACAGTGGGAAGGGAGGAGGTAAAAGGGCATGTGTTGCATCTCCTGCGCTTGCACGGGAAGGTGCCAGGCGAAGGAAAAGGGCTGTTTGGGGTGATTGAGGAGTGGACCAGGGTGTCGCGGAGGGAGCGGTCCCTTCGGAATGCTGAAAGGGGAGGTGAGGGGAAGATGCGTTTGGTGGTGGGATCACGTTGGAGGTGGCGGAAATGGCGGAGGATGATCCATTGAATGTGGAGGCTGTTGGGGTGAAAGGTGAGGACAAGGGGAACCCTATCATGGCTATGGGAGGGAGGGGAAGGGGTGAGAGCAGAAGTGCGGGAAATGGAACGGACACAGTCAAGGGCCGTGTCAACCGCAGTTGAGGGGAATCCTTGGTTGAGGAAAAAGGAAGACATGTCGGAAGCACTGGTATGGAAGGAGGCATCGTCAGAACAGATGCAGCGGAGATGGAGAAACTGGGAGAATGGAATAGAGTCCTTACAGGAAGCGGGGTGGGAGAAAGTGTAGTCCAGGTAGCTGTGGGAGTCAGTGGGCTTGTAGTGGCTGTTTGTGACCCTGAGCTTCCGGTCGCCTGTCACTTTAATTCACCGCTTCACTCCCACCCTGATCTCTCTGTCCTCGGCCTATTACATTGTTCCAATGTAGCTCAACGTAAGCTCAAGGAACAGCACCTCATCTTTCGATTAGGCACTTTAAAACCTTCTGGCCTCAACATTGAGTTCAACAATTTCAAACTATAACCCCTGCCCCCATTTTTCATGTTGTATGATTTTGCCATTCCCATTTGCAACGTTTTATCTTTCCTGCCTCGTACAAAAGCACAGTATGTTCCTTCAATTCCTTCCTCCCCCCCTGTCTCTGCACCTGCTTAATATCTGTTACATATCCAGCTTTTTCCAGTTCTGATAAAGGGTCCCAGACCTGCAACGTTAACTCTGTTTCTCTCTCCACTGATGCTGCCTGGCCTGTTGAGTTTTTCCAGCGTTTTCTGTTGTTGTACCCACACAAATCAAAGACCAATTTTTTTTTAATAGGTGATAACATTTTACTGAGAATGACTGTACTTGGCATCAGTGCTGATGGACAACCACACTGAAGGGCCGAACTGGTGACTAATTTGAGATAATAACAAGCAAAACTGAATCCTGGAAATCTCAAAGTCTAAAACAGAATACGCTGCTAATGTCCCTTCGGATGGCTGATGCCTTCACAGATGTGCTTTCCAGTCCAGGCATCAGCTTGCACCTATATGAGGAGGAAATGATTTGGTTTTAAACTGGTAATGCAAACACTTCACTCAATCCGAAAATCAAAGGTAATTGGAGAAAAAAACAAAGTTGAGAATCTTTAAGAACAATGTTCTGGCTTTGCTCCCATATGGATCAGAAACGTGGCGATCCAACAAAGCCATCCAAAAGAAGCTCGCTAGCTTCCAGTGTAGATGCCTGTGGTGGCTCTTTAACATCAGATGGTTTAACAAAGTGACGTATGGAAGTCTACTTCAGGGAGCACAGATATCACCACTGAGTATAACAGTGGGGGAACAAAAATAGACCTACATTGCTCGCATTCCAAGAATGCCTGACACAGTGATCCTGAAGCCAACATGGAAATGGAAGCCACGCGGGATAGAGCAGGAGGTTGACCAAGATGAATTCTACACAACACGGTAACGACGGATGCTGCTGAAGTGCACTTGCAACTACGTGAGCCGAAGGCAAAAGCCCAAGACATAATTGAATGCCGTCGATTGGTTATTGCCTAATGCGCTCTAACAGCACAGGATGAATGACGATGATGATGAATGCACAACAAGTCAGTGGGCATCTGTAAGAGGGTAGGTTGACACTTCGATGGGGCCTTCGTCGGAACATAACCTGACCAGTTGCCTACTCTGACCAATCAACGCTTCTTCAATTAGTTTCACAGTCACCAATGTTTTCATTAGTGTTCCTGCGAATCCCATATCCTTGTTGTAGCTAAATTTGCTCATAGATTTATATCTCTGATAAAGGTACAATTTACAGTCACAAATCCATGATTGCCATTCCTCTTTGTCTTTTGACTTTTTAAAATTTGCACATACACTGACAAAATCCTGACTTGTGGCTGTTTGCATTGGAGTGTTTTGTGGTACAAATTGCATCTTAAGCTTAAAATACAATAGCAAGTAAAAAGAAAGTATTTTCTTATTAAGTGGGTGTAAACTGAATCCTTGGCTACCAAGCACATCCATGAAGAGGTCAGCAACCTTAAGGTGCATTTATTATGACAAAGCACTCTTCGGGCTGGATTTTCCCAGCGGAGGCGGGTTCGCGTCGGGTTCGTTGTTTGGCAGGTTCCGGTCTCGCTGTCGGCTTCAACCATGCTGAGCTAACGATTTTCATTTTATTGGGCTTATTAAGCCCACCATGTGTGCTACCCGGCCCAATCAGTGGGTGTGGGTCGACTGCTCACCTCTGCTGACATCTTCGACTCACCTGCATTAAAGGGGCCCATGTCGCCTTTGTGTTTCATTGACTTTCTGATGCTCCTGAGTGCTAGTCTTTGCGAGGTGACTGCTCCAAGAACAAAGGCTTCTCCCCACTTTGATGATGACTCCCTCCATGCTCTTGTGGAGGGAGTAAGAGGGCACGAGGAGGTTCTGTTCCCTCCCAATGGACCGAGGAAGCCTCCTCAGCAAACAAAGGCAGCCTGGCTGTTGAGGAGGTGAGTGTAACGTCCGTGTGTAATTGAGACACGGACTGCAGAAGTTGGTTATAACAGGTGTTTACTGAATGGAGAGAAAACTGGAACTACTATACCAAGTTACTACACAGGCTTATATACAGGGGTGGTCACTACTGGTAGTGCAGTATACAGGGGCTGCAGAATATAGTTCCTTCTTCAAGGTACATACACTACAATTCCTCCCCTTTTAGCTAAACAGTACATAACATTCGATTAATAATTAAATAACATATTTACAATTACAGTTGCTATATACATTAGCTGAAGTTAATCAATTATAAATTCAGTCTTTGAGGAGGCGTCCTGATTCTGTCCGGGTAATGCCTCTTTGGGGTATCAGGTTCTTCTGGCAAAGTTGATTCGGGATCAACGTCGTTGTTTGGTTCGTCTGCTTCCAATATCACCGATTCTGAGGTAGATGCAATTGGTACTTCGGTTTCATCACCAGGTGTGTCGGATCGTGGTGTAGATTTGACGTTTTCCAGTGACTCTAGAATCTGGTCAGCATGGCGTCTTACAATGCTCTCTCCAACGTCCACGGTATACATTAGAGGTCCTTGCCGTGTGCAGATCGTTCCTGGCTGCCATTTCTCTGTGCGGTAGTCCCGGGCCAAAACTGGTTGACCTATCTTGAAACTCCTGGTAGGCCTTTCATTCATATTCTGAAACTGCCTGTTCTCCACATCTCTTCTGATGTTTGGCTTAACCAAATCCAAGCGGCATCTTAGTCTTCGATTGAAGAACATCATGGCTGGAGTTTGGTTGGTAACCGCATGTGTCGCATTCCGGTAGGCAAACAAGAAGTTATCCACCTTGTGTTGTAGGGGTATGTCTTCATTACACATTGCCTTGATAGCCTTCTTGAATGTTTGAACGAACCTCTCAGCCAATCCATTGGTGGCTGGATGATATGGGGCGGATGTGTAATGCTTAACACCATTGTTCTTTAAGAACATCCGGAACTCTTCAGACACAAACTGTGGTCCATTGTCGGAGCAAATCTGTTCAGGCAGCCCATTTCTGGCGAATATGGTTCGTAAGACTGTGATAGTTTTTTCTGTGGTGGTTGAGGACATTTTTATTACCTCTGGCCACTTTGAATGTGCATCCACCGCAATTAAAAACATCGAGTCCATAAATGGACCAGCAAAATCAATGTGTACCCTTTGCCATGGAGATGAGGGCCACTCCCATGGATGTAGAGGGGCTTGTGGTGGGGCGTTTTGGACCTTCTGGCATCCTGCACAGCTCTTGGTCATCTCTTCAATTTCTCTATCGATTCCCGGCCACCACACAAACGCGCTGGCTAAGTTCTTCATTTTTACCCCTCCCAGATGACCCTCATGAAGCTCATTGAGCACTCTATCCTTCAATTTGGGTGGAATTACTACTCTGGATCCACACATCAAGGTTCCTCGGCACACTGACAGCTGTTCTCTTCTCGGCGAGAATGCTGACAACAGTGGTTCGCCATGTGCTGGCCACGCCTTCACCATTAAATCATAGACCCTGGAGAGTGTCGGGTCATTTTGTGTTTCCTTTTCTATGTTTGCATTCATCACAGGTAGACATTCGACTATGGTCGAGTGGAATATCTCCACAGGATCCACTGCAGGTGCTTCTTCCACCGTCGGCAATGGTAGGCGCGACAATCCATCAGCATTCCCATGCTGTTTAGTTCCTTTGTACTCGATGTCATATTGGTGTGCCCCTAGGAAAAGGGACCACCTCTGTAGCCGTTGTGCTGTCATTATCGGGACGCCCTTCTTAGGGTTGAAAATGGAGACAAGAGGTTGATGATCAGTTAGTAGAGTAAATTTCTGTCCGTGCAGGTAGTGATTGAACTTCTTCACCCCCACACCAGGCTGAGGGCCTCTCTGTCAATCTGGGCGTAGTTACGCTCGGCTGCAGTTAACGAGCGTGACGCAAAAGCTATTGGCCTCTCTGGACCATCAAGGGATTTATGTGACAGTACCGCTCCAACGCCGTAGGGAGATGCATCGCACGCCAGTCTTATCGGTAGCGTTGGGTTGTAGTGAGCCAATATTTCTCTTGAAGTGATCAGGCCTTTACACTTCTGAAAGGCTCGCTTACATTCATCGCTCCATTTCCATGCTACTCCAGTTTGTAGCAGGGCATTCAGTGGGTGCAGAATTGTGGACAAATTCGGCAAAAACTTACGGTAGTAATTCACCAATCCGAGGAATGACCTCAGTTGCGACACATTTTCAGGCGCTGGAGCCTTAACTACCGCTTCAATTTTGTCAGGGGACTTATGTAACCCCTCTTCATCAATCACGTGGCCACAATACTATATTTGTTTCTTAAAAAACTCGCACTGGGGCGATTGGCTCGTAGCCCATGTTCTCTTAGTCTAGTGAGCACCTGCTCTAGGTTGGCAAGGTGTTCACTGTCATTTTCACCTGTCACTAGGATGTCGTCCAAGTAACACTGAGTCCCCGGAATCCCTTGCAGGACTTGTTCCATCGCTCTTTGCCATATAGCCGGAGCTGATGCAACTCCGAATACCAGTCGATTATACTGGTAAAGACCTTTGTGAGTGTTTATCATGAGATATTTACTAGAGGATTCTTCAACCTCCATCTGCAAATATGCTTGCGCTAGGTCAATTTTTGTAAAACGTTTCCCTCCAGATAGTGAGGCGAAAATATCGTCTATCCTCTGTATTGTGTGAAGGACTGGGTTCACAGTCACCTTGAAGTCCCCACAGATGCGAACCTTCCTTGGCTCCTAAGACTTATTGTTTAAAGTTTTCTTCATGACAGGAACGATGGGTGTCACCCACTCACTCCAGTCTACCTTAGTTAACACGCCTGCATTCTTCAGATTCTCCAGCTCTGCCTCGACGGCTGGGCGAATTGCATACGGTACCGGTCTTGCTTTGAAAAACTTGGGAATTGCATTCTCTTCTATTTTTATCGAGGCGGTTACGCCTTTAAGAGTTCCCAGTTCTTGTTGCAATACCTCTTTAGCGTTAGCCAAGATTTTTGACAATCGTCCAGGTGTGACGTCGTCAACCTTTTTACCAGCCACCGTCAGTGCTTGAATGGAGTGCCAGTCTAAACTTATCTTTCTGATCCATTCATGTCCCAATAACGGTGGTCCACCATCTTGCAGTATGTACAGATACAATTTCTGTATTTCCTTGCCGTTGTATTCGACAGGCACCCTTATTTTCCCTCTGGGGTATACTTTCTGCCCCGTATATGTCTTCAAGACAATGGATGTGTCTTTCAAGGGTATGTGTGAGAATAGCCGCTCATAGTCTCGTCGATTCATGACGGTCAGGGTTGATCCTGTATCCAATTCCATTTTGACTTGGGACCCTGCTATCGTGAGGGTGACCCAAACGGTTCAGTGATCCTCTTTTGTGATTACGTTGTGTAGTTTGAGACAGCTTAGTCTCTTGTTCCCGGAATCACTATCGCTCTTCTGGTCTTCGGAACTACTGTCCGTCATCTTTTGTACTTTCCTGTACTTTTCCTTAGTAGTCTTTTTGTTGTCGTTAGTCTTCTTCCCGGACCTGCAAACTCATGCAATGTGTCCCATCTTTCCGCATTGCCTGCATGTTTTGTCCTTGGACCAGCAGTCCTTCTGGTCATGGGTTGTTCTGCCGCAGCGATAACATTTTTCAAATCCCCATGTCATTTCATGGGTGCCGTATTCCTGTGGCTTTTGCTGTATTTCCGCAGCTCCCCTTGCTGCTGCTTCATACGATACTGCCACGCTGAAAGCCTTATCTAGCGTCAGCTCTTTCTCTGAGAGTAACCTCTTCTGGGTTCCTTCACTCAGGAGTCCACAGACAAATTTGTCCCGTAGGGTATCTGCCAGTCCTGCTCCGAACTGGCAGTGCTTTGATAGCTTGCGTAGTTCCGTAAGGTAATCAGCATTGCTCTCATCTTTATGCTGATTTCTCTTGTGGAATTTAAATCTTTCTGCTATCAGCAGCGGTGTAGGATTTAGGTGTTCCTGTAGGATATCAACAATTTTGTTAAAACTCTTCTCCATCGGTTTGACTGGAGTGATCAGGTTCTGCAATAGGCTGTACGTTCTTGCGCCCATTAAGTTTAGTCGTACCGATGCCTTTTTCTCATCGGCTACTTCATTTGCCTTGCAATATACTTCGACTCTTTCCACATACGTGGTCCAGTCTTCCATTGCATTATCGAAGGCAGTGACATTGCCAGTCTTCGGCATCTTGGGGATCTAAGATGGCGCCTCCCCCGCTTTGCCTTCTTCCCCAATTGAACAAAATGGCACCTCCCGCGCTTTGCATTCTTCCCCGCTGGATTAAGATGGCGCCTCCCGTGCTTTCTGCCTTTTTTGCTGCTGCCAGTGCTGTTGCTGGCATTTTTATGCCTTGATGGCGACACCCTATGGTCTTCGCGCACTTCCCCCCGCGCTGCTGCCAACGCCGCTCTCCGCAGTCCCCGTGGCAAACTGCAGCTCCTCGCGGCTTTCTGCGCTTCTAATTTCTTTAATTTTAATTACTGTTCCCATCGTCAGAGCAGACCCTATGGGACACTTTCCTCCCTCTTCTCGGGTCTGTACGCTGCCCGGCTTCATAGCACCGGCCACGCCCTGTGTGCTCCACCCTCTCTCTCTCTATCCTCTTCCCGACAACGCTGCTCGGCCCCGTTGAAAAGCCACCCGATCGAGCTCTAGCCTGCCGCAGCCCAGGAAGGATCAGTGTACTACCTGCCACCAGCCCGATTAGCTGGAACACCATAGACTGGATAATCAAGCCCTGCTCTCGACAGCCTCTCCTGCAAATCTTCGAATTCGATGAATCAGAGGGCTGTTGCCCACGGTCGACGCCCGTTTCTTCTGTTTGTTATTTTTTCTTTTTGGATTTCTTCCTTCTGGCCTCGACCTCGAACAACTTCGCTTCAGGGATGGATCCCTGTGAGGTGGTGCAGAACTGTAGGTAAGTTCGGATCTGTTCGTCGCCAATGTAACGTCCGTGTGTAATTGAGACACGGACTGCAGAAGTTGGTTATAACAGGTGTTTACCGAATGGAGACAAAACTGGAACTACTATACAAAGTTACTACACAGGCTTATATACAGGGGTGGTCACTACTGGTACTGCAGTATACAGGGGCTGCAGAATATAGTTCCTTCTTCAAGGTACATACACTACAGTGAGCGCCAGGTCTTTGTGTACACGCACCTGGGTTCAGTGCAGAAAAAGGTTCAATGATCTGCTACGCTCAGCAAAAGTGAGTTTAAAATCACACTCACCTTCAATCTGCTCCCCATCTCTTCTCATCACCAGCACTCTGCATTGTCAACCTACTCCTCCACATCCCACTTTATCCTTACATCCCTTGCACCCTTAACCATCCTTCTCTCTCTATGTACAGAATCACTTCACCATTTTACTATGCACCCCTCACACTCGCTCTCACTGTTATGCAATGACAACAACTAACAAAGCACAGGGAAGGACCTAGGTATTGGCACCTCACTCCATCTTTGTCTCCCTCTAAGCATCAATTTTAAGGATTCTTTACACTCACTCCTCAATCGCGCTGACACTCCACTTGTGTCCCTCGTTGCAGGAAAAGAGAGGCCACAATAAGAGGGAGAGGGGGAGGATAGGAGGAACCCCACCTTCGATGGCGCACTTAACTAACGCTGAGAGGGCTTCTATCGAGATCGTCAGAGGTGCAGAGGAGCTGGAAATGGGGGACGGAGAGATGGGTGCAGTACAGCAAGCTGGTGACAGAATAGATTTACATCCCTCTCATTTAGATTTCATGAATGACTGATATGGCATCCACTGTTCATACAGATTGAGTTCTGTTCATAGGATGTGTCTGCTACCTAAATATCACATGTCTAACTCATGCCTTTACACCCCCACAGGACCATCGAGAGCCCCCCTCCCCACTGTACAGGAGGAAGAGCCAGACAACTCCTCAGAGGAACCTGCAGCCTCTGAGGGAGCAACGTCAGCAAAAATCAGCGTAGCCAGCACCAGCGCAGATACTTACACCTCAGAGGATTCTTTGCGACATAGAGTAATGTTGTCACCTGGTGTATCACAGCTCACAATTGAGCATCAGAAGATGGTGGAGACAGGGACAGCAGTGGAGAGTCCTCGTCGATGGCTGCTGGATGATCCTAGCTCTGCTCAGCCGCATGTAGACGCTGTGCCTCTGGGGCCATCCAGAAAGAGAGCGTGCTGGAGGTTCAGGAACAAGTGCAGGAGGCTCTGAATGCATTTGCTTCCATGGTAACTGCGAGTGTGCAGAGAATGGAGGAGTCCATGTCCTACATGAGCAATGCCATGGTGCACGCAATGGCGAATGTAGGTGCTGCCATGGAAAGGATGGCAATGTCCATGGAGGATATAAATCACCAGACACAGCAGAACATGGTAACACTTCTAAATAGATGGTCATCTATGGAGGATAGATGGGCATCTATTGAGGAGAGCAACCAGAGATTCATGGACGTTCTTGTTATGAGGAATGTCAGCACAGAAATGGGTCCTCATGGCCCCACTGATGTGCAGCAAGGTGCTCTCCAGCTACTTGCTAGCAGTGAAGTGCGGGTGACCCATGAGAGGGATGGTGGTGGTCGACAACAAGGAAGTGTGGGCTCCTCTCCAAGCTCTCACACTCCCATGCCACCATGGAGCCCTCCATCTGAGCCCCAGATTCCTCACCCAACTGAGATGGCCATCTCTGCCTCTGCACAGCCACAGGAGAAGCTGACTGTTGCGGAGCCCTCCCAGACTCCCAAACCTAAAGGCATCTAAGCAGATGCAGCAGGGAAGTGAGCAAGGTTCCTCCACATCTGCTGAAGCCATAGGGGAAGCACCATGTAGAAGCATGTGTAAGAGAAAGTTTACACACAAATAGTCACAAGGGGACTCACTTGGGTGTTTTGATATAATACATAGTTACATTTGTCATCTTTATTTCTATTATATTAAACAAATGCAATGTCAATGATTCAAAGAGTTGGCCTATGTGTGCTCAGAATTGGAAGTGGCACTGTGAGGGGTGAGGGCGCCTTTGATATGCAGTGATGGTGGGGAGAGTGATAGGAATGCATAGTTCATTGTACAGAAGATCTATGGTGTGTAATGAAGGCACTGCAAACCCTCATATCCATGTGCTAGCCACATGCCTTTGCTGTGTGAAGTTATGCAAATCTGGCATGGATTAGTGTATCCCATGCCTCATGGCCAGCAATGTGCTCGTGTGCTGGTGGCACTGGGAAAGCTGCCTCGGCCAAATCTTCCTCATCTGCAGCTTCATTCAGATCTTTCTCCTCTTCCTCTGATGAGGAGACTGTGCACTCTGCCACTTGTTCCTCAGGCAGCGCTAAGCCACGCTGCAGTACGATGTTGTGCAGGGCACAGCAGAGCACGATGATTCTGGAGACCCTAGCTGGTGAGTACTGTAGGGCTCCACCAGATCTGTTGAAGCATCTGAATCGCATTTTGAGCAAGCCGATGGTTTGCTCTATGATGCTTCTGGTGGAAATGTGGCCCTCATTGTAGCGCTCCTCAGCTTCGTTTGATGGTCTCCTCATCAGTGTCACTAGCCACGTCTTCGGGAATAGCTCTTGTCTCCAAGGAGCCATCCGGAAAGTTGGGTTGGTGGATTGAACAGCTGAGGCATGGTAGACTGCCGCAGGATAAATGAGTCATGGCAACTGCCAGGGAACTTGTTGGAAACATGCATAATGTTCTTCCTGTGGTTACACACCAGCTGGACGTTAAGGAAGTGGAAGAACTTGCGGTTCACAAATAGAGCTGGATTGTGATGGGGTGCCCAAATGACCACGTGTGCAGTCTACGACGCCCTGTGTAATGTATGTACCTTTATAAGGGGGGGAACTACTTTCTACAGCTCATGTATACTGTAGTACCGGCAGTGACCACACCTGTATATAACGTTGAGTAGTAACCTGTTGTTTCAGTTGCAGTTTGAACCACGTTGAGTAAACACCTGTTGAATCGTTCCCTGCAGTCTCTTGTCTGATTATTGAAGGACACAACATTAAGATACACGGACCTAACATTGGCGACGAGACAGATTCGAACCTACCTGCAACTCTGCATCACCTCCCAGGGATTCGCTCCTGGAGAACAGTGGAAGAAGGTCGAGTCCAGAAGCACGGGCGTTGACCACGGGCAACCGCCCAGTCATCCAGCGGAGATTTGAGCATCACAGGGGAGGCTGTCGAGAGCCAGGCTTGGCTTTCCAGTCACGGTGGTCCAGCAAAATGGGCTGGCAACAGGTACTGTGCAGACCCTTCCCAGACAGCGGCGGGCTAGAGCCCGACCGAGCGGCACAGAAAAAGGCCGAGCAGCATCGACGGGGGAGAGAGAGAGGGCAGAGTGCACAGGGCATAGCCGGTGTTCAGGATCGAGTGGCGTCAACGGGGGAGAGAGACGAGAGAGAGCAGAGCGCAGCCGGTGTTCAAGGGCCGAGCAGCGTCAACAGGGGAGAGAGGTGTGCAGGAAAATGCAAGGCGCTGCCATTGCCATGAGGACCGCAGAGAGCAGCATTGGCAGCAGCGCAGGAGCAGCGTATGAAACCCACAGGGCGTCGCCATTTGCCACAAGGCCCGCCGAGAGCAGCGTTGGCAGCAGCGCGGGAGACGCCCTTTTAAGCCGCAGCGGGGAAGAAAGGAAAGCGCGGGAGACGCCATTTTAAGCCAGTCTAACCACACCCAAAAATGCCGAAGAGTGGCAGTATCATAGCGTTCGACAATGAAGTCGAAGATTGGACGACATATGTCGAACGCATAGAAGTATACTGCAAGGCGAATGAAGTGCCAGATGACAAGAAAGTGCTGGTATTGTTGAAATCAATGGGTGCAAAAATGTATGGCTTACTACAAAACCTAGTAACCCCAGAGAAGCCAGTGGACAAGGATTTTGAAAACATAGTGTCAATCCTACAGAACCACTTAAACCCCACAGCGCTGCTGATAGCAGAAAGATTTAAGTTTCACAAAAGGAACCAGTATAAAGATGAAAGTAATGCTGAGTATTTAACGGAACTGCGCAAGCTATCGAAACACTGCCAGTTTGGGACGGGACTAGCAGATACCTTAAGGGACAAGTTTGTGTGTGGGCTTCAAAGTGAAGGAACCCAGAAACGGCTTTTATCTGAAAAGGACCTTACGCTGGAAAAGGCTTTCAGCATTGTGGTACCATATGAAGCAGCAGCACGGGGCGCTGCAGAGATACAACAGAGACCGCAAGAATATGGCACAAATGAAATGTCATATGGAACAGAGAAGTGCTATTGCTGCGGCAGAACAACACACGACCAGAATGATTGTTGGTTCAAAGACAAAGTGTGCAGACAGTGTGGAAAAGTAGGACACATAGCACGAGTCTGCAGGCCGGGAAAGAAAACCAGCAATAAGAAACTGACCAAAGGGAAGTACAAGAAGGTACATAAGAAAACGGCGAATAGTTCAGACGAACAAAAGAGTGATAACGACTCCGAAAGCAGGGAACTGAGTTGTCTGAAACTACATAATGTGATCACAACGGAGGATCACCAAACCATTTGGGTCACTCTCAAGATAGCAGGAGTCCAGGTAAAGATAGAATTGGACACAGGATCAGCTCTAACAGTCATAAACCGACGGGACTATGAGCGGCTATTCTCACACATACCCTTGAGAGACACAAAAATTATTTTGAAGACATACACGGGGCAAAAAGTCTACCCCAAAGGAAAAATAAGGGTGACCGTTATATATAACGGTAAGGAAACACCAAAACTAGACTTGTATGTATTGCAAGATGGAGGATCACCATTACTGGGACGTGAATGGATCCGGAAAATACAACTGGATTGGCATTCCATACAGGCACTGACTGTGGCTGACAAAAAGGATGATGACGTCACACCTGGGCGACTGTGAAAGATCCTAACTGACGCGAAAGAAGTGTTCAAGCAAGGAGACGGAACACTAAAAGGCATGACAGCGATGATGAAAATTGAAGAAAATGCAAGCCCAAAATTTTTTACGGCCAGACCGGTACCTTATGCGATCTGCCCAGCCGTCAAAGCAGAGCTGGAGAGTCTGGAACGTTCAGGTGTACTGTCCAAGGTAGACTGGAGTGAGTGGGCTACACCCATTGTCCTTGTGATGAAAAAGTCGTTGAACAGTACGCCTGGGGAACCAATGAAGGTTCGCATCTGTGGGGACTTTAAGGTAACAGTGAACCCGGACCTTCACACCGTACAATATCCACTTCCGCGGATTGAAGATATTTTCGCCTCGCTATCTGGAGGGAAACGCTTCACTAAGATTGATCTGGCCCAGGCGTATCTGCAAATGGAGGTAGAGGAAGCATCAAAAAAATACCTCACAATCAACACCCATAAGGGTCTCTACCAATACAACCGGCTGGTATTCGGGGTAGCATCAGCTCCGGCTATTTGGCAGAGGGCAATGGAACAAGTCCTGCAAGGGATCCCAGGGACCCAGTGTTATTTGGACGACATCCTGGTCACAGGCGAAAATAACAGTGATCACCTTGCCAACCTGGAGCAGGTGCTCACTAGATTGCAGGAATATGGGCTCCGAGCTAACCGCCACAAATGCGAGTTTTTTAGAAAACAGATCTCGTATTGTGGCCACGTTATCGATAAAGAGGGGCTACATAAGTCCCCAGAGAAGATTGAGGCAGTAGTCAAGGCTCCAGCACCGGAAAATGTGTCACAACTGAGGTCGTTCCTCGGGCTGGTAAACTACTACCATAAGTTCTTGCCAAAGTTGTCTACAATACTACACCCGCTGAACACCCTACTGCAAACTGGGGTGCCATGGAAGTGGAGTGACGAATGTAGACGAGCTTTCCAGAAGAGCAAAACACTAATCACATCAAAAGAGGTATTGGCCCATTACAACCCAGCATTACCAATCCGGTTGGCATGTGATGCGTCGCCTTACGGCATTGGAGCGGTGCTCTCGCACAAATTCTGGGGCGGCTCAGAGAGGCCAATAGCCTTTGCGTCACGATCACTAACCACAGCCGAGCGTAACTATGCCCAGATTGACAGGGAGGCCCTCAGCCTAGTGTGGGGAGTGAAAAAGTTCAATCACTATCTGCACGGGCAGAAATTCACCTTGCTGACTGATCACCAGCCTCTTGCCTCCATTTTTAATCCGAAGAAGGGCGTTCCGGTGATGACTGCGCAACGACTACAAAGATGGTCACTTTTACTCGGGGCACACCACTATGAGATTGAATATAAGGGCACGAAACAGCATGGAAATGCTGATGGGCTATCACGTCTGCCACTGCCTACTGCGGAGGAAGCACCAGCAGTGGATCCTGTCGAAATATTCCATTCGACCATAGTTGAATACCTACCGGTAACTAACGCTTGTATCGAAAAGGAAACCCGAAATGACCCGACACTGTCTCGGGTATATGATTTGACGGTGAAGGGATGGCCAGCACATGGCGACTCACTGTTGCCAGCATTCTCGACAAGGAGAGAACAGCTGTCAGTGTCCCTGGGGACCTTGATGTGTGGATCCCGAGTGGTAATTCCACCCAAGTTAAGGGATAGAGTGCTCAATGAGCTTCATGAGAGTCATCTGGGAGGGGTAAAAATGAAAAGCCTAGCCAGGGCTTATGTGTGGTGGCCGGGAATCGATAAACAAATCGAGGACCTGACCAAGAGCTGCTCAGGATGCCAGAAAGTCCAAAATGCACCACCACAGGCCCCTCTACACCCATGGGAGTGGCCCTCATCTCCATGGCAACGGGTGCATATTGATTTTGCTGGTCCATTCATGGAATCAATGTTTTTAATAGCCGTGGATGCGCACTCGAAATGGCCTGAGGTCATCAAAATGTCCTCCACCACCACGGAGAAAACTATTGCAGTCCTACGGACCATTTTTGCCAGGAATGGCTTGCCAGAACAGATTTGCTCCAACAACGGACCACAGTTTGTGTCCGAAGAATTCCGGAGGTTCTTGAAAAAGAATGGGGTAAGGCATTACACATCCGCCCCGTATCATCCAGCCACAAATGGATTGGCTGAGAGGTTCGTACAAACCTTTAAGAAGGCAATAAAGGCTATGTACAATGACAACATTCCGCTGCAGCACAAGGTGGACAATTTCCTGTTCGCCTACCGGAATGCGACACATGCAGTCACCAACCAAGCCCCGGCCATGATGTTCTTTAACCGAAGGTTAAGATCTCGCCTGGATTTGCTCAGACCAAACGTATGAAGAGATGTTGAGAGTAAGCAATTCCAGCACATCCATGAGAAGCCAACAAGGAGCTTCAATGTAGGGCAACCAGTCTTGGCCCGTGACTACCGAACAGAAAAATGGCAGCCAGGAACGATATGCACACGGCAGGGCCCACTAATGTACACAGTGGACGTTGGGGAGAGCATCGTGAGATGCCATGCTGACCAGATCCTAGAGTCACAGGAACAAGTCAACCCCATGCCTCGCCCATACGTACCCGGTGATGAACCCGACGTACAGGTAGCATCTACCCCAGAAACAGTAGCATCGGAAGCTGATGAACCAACCGACGACAGGGGGCCAGAATCTCCTCCGCACCAAGAGCAAGACACTCGGGAAAGGCGCTATCCAGAAAGGATCAGGAAGCCTCCCCAAAGACTGAATTTATAAATAGACTATTTTCAGCTAATGTTGCATGTTAAACGTGTTAATTGTAATTAGTTTGATATTTAATTGTTAAATGAGTGTTATGGTACTGTTAATCTAAAAGGGGAGGAACTGTAATGTATGTACCTTTAAGGGGGGGGGAACTACTTTCTACAGCTCATGTATACTGTAGTACCGGCAGTGACCACACCTGTATATAACGCTGAGTAGTAATCTGTTGTTTCAGTTGCAGTTTGAACCACGTTGAGTAAACACCTGTTGAATCGTTCCCTGCAGTCTGTTGTCTGATTATTGAAGGACACAACATTACGATACACGGACCTAACACCGTGCACCCTTGGGAAGCCTGCCAGATTGGCAAAACCAACCGCCCGCACGGTAACACTTGCTTCATCAGTGGAGAAGTGGATGTAATTGTGCGACTTGTCAAACGGGGCATCAGTAACCTGCATGATACAACTGTGTGCGGCCGACTGGGAGATGCCGCTAATGTCTGCCACTGATGTCTGGAAGGACCCTGAAGCAAAGATGTTGAGGGCGGTGGTGACTTTGACAGCCACTGGTAAGGAGTGTACCCCTGCTCCTCTGGGCTGCAGGTGTTGGTGCAGCATTTTGCAGATCTCAGTGACTACCTCTCATGAAAGTCTCAGCCTCCTTTGGCATTGCTGCTCACTCATGTTGAGGAAGTTCATCCTCTGCCTGTAAACCCTGTGTTGGGAGTATCTCCTGCGGCGCAGTGCAGTCATGCGCTGATGCCCTCTGCTCTGTGCAGCATCAGGTGGCTGAGGAGAAGGTTGGCGCTCCTGTTGTTGGTGCTGCTGGTGTGCCTGGCCCTGCTGCTACCATGGCTGCTCTTCCTCCGAATCTGAGGTCCAGGATGAGAGGGTATAAATGGTTCCCATTCTGCTGGTCTATATCTCAGTTGAGGAAGAGATGTTATAAGCGCTGAGTCAATGTGAGGCGAGGTTATTCTAAGGAGGTCACAGTGCATATAGATCTCACAACATGCACTTACATCCGCAATACACCTGAAAAATGTCTTCCAAATCCTGAAATCAGAAAGTTCTGGCATCTGAAATTGAACTGATGTTACAGGTTAGCTTTTATGCTGCAGGTGCAGCTGCGAACTATTCAGCTAGTTGCTGAACCCGACACAATCAGCCGGCGTGTTTGTCGAACGACGTGGAACACGCTGAAAATGGGGCAAAATCAAAAAAGCCTGTAAAGATAGGGCTGTTCACAAGCTGTTAACTACCCTAACTGCCTCTCCCGCTGCTTGGTGTCGGGTCTGATCGAGACTCACAGACTCGACACTTTGGAAAGTCGTGTGGAGGTGGGATGGCGGCGGGTTCGCAACCCGCTGTCAATCATTTTGGCCTAGAAATTGGGTTGGTAGCGCCGGCGCTGAGCGCCTAAAGAGACCTAGAATTGGGGCGAAGCACTATGTTGGGGCGGACGCTATGAAGATAGTGCCAACTCAGATATTGACTATACATTTAGCGCCTGCGCTAAGTGTTTGCGCGCGCCCACGAGCGCAAGCAGCTCATGACGTCATTTCAGTGTGCAGTGCCTTTTAGGAGCGCCTGAGCGTATATTGGGTGGCGCCCGGAGCCTTAGCGCCCAGCGCCATTAGTGACAGTTTGAGGGAGGGCTAACAGGCCCTTCTCGGAGTAGGGGGGCGCTATTTAAAGGGGACAGCTCTACTGCAGAATCTTCTGCCACTTGGCCTGCTCATTGCGCTCGCTGCCAGAGAGAGTTGGCGAGCGAATGTGGAGCGGAGTTCTGGGATTTGAGCTTTACAGTACTTGATACCTTCAACCCTGTCCGAAGCACTTGCACCACTACACCTAAAAGCCTTTTGACCAACTGGCATCGGAATGGGAGCTTGTTTGGAGGGCGACGGACCTCATCTGCACTCTGTGCAGCAGTCATGACGACCTGCCTTGCCCTGCGGGGAGATAGTGGCCGAACATGCCTATCCCCCCTGCGTTGCTCCATGCCACTTGGTCCGGCAACTGGTTCATCCTCAGAGCCACCCCCCCTCCCCTCCAGGGGACTACTATCCCCAGTCTGCAGATGTCTCCACTCCCCGGATTCTGCAACGGCTGGTCCGGATTCCTCCTGGTCCTCGCCTCCGGTGGCACTGGCACTGGCAGCTTCAGCGCGTTGAGCCCGAGTTGGTGCTGCTTCACCTGAAAGTGGGAGGTGGAAGAGTGGCTTTAGCAATAGGACAGGTTTGCTGAAAGGCATGCCAGATTGCGGCAAGGCTCTGACATGGCTGCACACTGAGGATGCATGCTGGCGGGGGGACCAAGTGGAAGGCAACAGGTGGAAAAGGTAAGAGTCTTACCCTCGCTGTCGGCAATGGGATCGGCAGATGCAGTGGCCACTGGACCAGACAGACGTCCTCCAAGTACCTGGTGCACTCTCCCCTCCAGATCCGTGAGAGTGACCACTTGTGCAGGTCCGCCACCGGTTCGACGCTGCTCCTTTCTAATCTGTGCCATCTTGGACTGCAGGGGAAAGAAGGGGAGGTTCTGTTACATGAGGCCTTGAGACCTCATCGCATGCCCCCCATGGTGCAAGAGCCCTTACATGAGGCCTTGAGACCTCATCGCATGCCCCCCATGGTGCAAGAGCCCTTACATGAGGCCTTGAGACATCTGTCCATGTGTGTGGCCAGAAAGGGCCATGGGTGCATACTGACAGATGGCCATTGGCGCATCATTGCAGCAGGGTGCCCGAAGTCAGCTGCAGATGGAGGGAAGCACAAGTTTGGTAAACCATCACTCACCCTAACGACCCGTGTGAGGTCGTTGAATTTCTTCCTGCACTGAACAGGGGTCCTGGTCGCCATGCTGCTGGAATTCACCCTCACAACAACCTCCCTCCAAGATCACCGATAAGCCTTCTGATTTGGCCTCTTGCCATTATCCGGATTCAGGACCTCTCGACGGTGTTCAACTGCAGCCACCAAGTGGTCCAGAGCCTCAGTGCTGAAGCGCTCTGCTCTCTGCCTAACCTTCTCCATAATGCACAAGTTTCTAACGCCAGACAAGGGCGAGCGCCGAATCTGAGGCCTACATGACGTTGGGTGTTGAAGCTCAGTCTGACTGACCCGCCCCTTTAAGAGCCGGCCGGCGCCTGTAGGTCTCGTGCTTTCCCGTAATTGAGTTCACCTGCGCTGCACCCGTCCGCGTCGATATTGAGTAGCGCCTGACCTTTTGCGCCTTAAGAGCACCGTGCAACGGCTGATTTAGCGCCTCAATCCCCTTTGGGGGGCGATGCAACCCAATATCGCGCCAGGCAGCGATAAGTTTCATCTGGCTATAAACTTTGCCCATCGCCAGTTCTAACGCCTCAAGCGGGGCTATACCCAATTTCTAGGCCTTTGATTTTAACTCCCGACCCGCCTCCAAACCTGCCCTCTGAGCACCGGCAAAATTGCAGCCTTAGTGTTCAAGGATGGGGGGCCTGATCTTAAATGCTGCTGCCTTGCAGTCCCGTTTGGGTTTCAGGTTTTTTTTACTTTACAACAATGGTTTATATTCATATAATCCCTTTAACGTAGAAAAATGTCTCAAGTTGCTTCACAAATCAAAAAAAGACACCGAGCCAAAGATGGAGGGGCGATCGAAAACCTGGTTGTAAAGCGACGTTTCAAAGAGCGTCTTGGAGGTGGAAGAGTTTCGGGAAGGAATTCCACAGCACGGGGCCTAGCAGCTGAAGACACAGCTGTCAATGGAGGGGGGGATACACAAGAGGCCAGGGTCAGAGGAACAGCGAGTGGCAGCGCTGGAGGAGGTTACAAAGATAATTTGCACCCTGTTATGAGTCATTTCTCTTCGCATTCTATGTATGTGCCCCATCTCTCCTCAGCCAAATTATTCCTACAGTGATCAACAGCCTGAAAACTGCAGCGAAACTGGAAGGGAAACTGTTATTAAAAGAATCAGTTAACAGACAGATCATGGGTATTACAACTGGAGGCATCAGTCTCCAGTGAGTTGTAAGAAATAAATTAAACAGTAGAAGACCAGGGCTCTAATTTACACCATAATTGGTAAGTAACGTCACATCAGGAGTCATGTTTTAGTTAGTCTATGAGGTATTGCTTCCAACGTATTGATTTTATACCATTAAGAAGTAATTGGGGGAGAAATTTCTCTTTGCAACGCCATCTCCGTTTGATCTTAAAAATGGTCTGGTGATGACTGGTGGATGCATTGACTTAACATGAAGGAGAAAGGAATAGAAGGGTAAGCTGATGGGGTTAGATGAAAAAGGATGGGATGAGGCTCGTGTAGAGCATAAACACTGACATGGACCTGTTGGGCTGAATGGCCTGTTTCTTTGCCATAAACACTATGTAATTATGGCCCGTATTTTCCGATGCCTACGGGTGTGTACGGGCTGTGTACACACCCGTAGGGACACCGGAAATGCCGGTTTCAGGCATGCGAAGTGCATGCGCTGAAAACCGGCATTTTCAATCTGTCAAGAATGCCCTTCACAGATCGGACACCTGCCCTAGAGAAGGGCCTCTGCGGGGGGAGAGTTCCACTTTCTGTAGAACCTCAGCCCGCTGAGAACCCTTAGAAATCTTATGCCTGGTAAAAGCAGGCATAAGACCTGCTTTTACCAGCATAAGAGTTAAAAAAAGTAAAACAAATAATTTTTTTTCACTAATTTATAATTTTAAAATACTTTTAAAAAAGGTAAGTTTATTTTTAGCCCCGTAAAAAACTTTAATTACTTTTTTCAAAAAATTTCATTTTTGTTTAAAATATTTAATTTAATATAATTTTAACTCAGTTTAAAAATGTGATGGTTTTTAAAAAATGTATTTAATGTTTTACTGTGTTTTTGGGGTGATCTCCATTCATATATTTGACAGGTCTATCTGTCAAAAGTATGAAGGGAGATTCCCTTCTCCTATTGGCTGGCCTGGCCCACGTGATCCCAGGGACACTTGCGAACCGCATGTGCCCCTGGGATACCTGGGCCCTGCACATTTCGAGTTTGGAGAGGCCCAGGAGCGGAAATGCATGGACCTCAGGAGCCCCCCGGTAAGTTCATAGATTTTTTTTCCAATAGGAGGCATCTGCACGCAGGAAGCCTCCTATTGGAAATTACGGGCCAAGACAAAGTTATCTGGAAAGACGAGAGACGCTGAGATTGTTCTTCTTGGAGCAGAGAAGGTTAATGGGAGATTTAATAGAGCTGTTCATAATATGAAGGGTTTTGATAGAGTAAATAATGAGAAACTGTTTCCACTGACAGGTGGGTTGGTAACCAGAGGACACAGATTTAAGATAATTGTGTAGGGGGGCATCTTTTAACTGGTTTACGGTAATTTACCTGGTCAAGCAGCTTTGCCTGCATTCTGACCAATTCCAGCCTTTTACCTGGTTTAAGGTAATTCACCTGGTCAGGCAGCCCTTGCTGCTACACTGTAAACCAATTCAAACAGCGGTTTCGAATCGCTACCCCACCTTCCAGTTCTGACTGGAGGGCTTATAATTATTGATATTAAAATGGACAAATGGTCTGGATGAGAGAAAAATCAAGCTTAATTAACTAAATAAACAATACCACACGAACACAGTAATTACAGTAAAATTGCTTAAATGGGGGGAAGGCAGATGGCAAAAACGAGGGGTAAGTGGCTACAATGTTAATTAAACAATCTTAGCAATACCCCCTTAATCACCACCCCCTAACTCCTTACTAGGTTGCCTTGCTGAGGAGTGAGAAACCCTGCTCACCTGTGGTCCAGCGAAGTAAGAGCGAGATAGCTTCTCAGGAGCTATCTTTATACCTGGTGGGCTCCTGCTGTTTTGCTGTCTGCAAAATTCGCGCCCAATAGTTCCAATATACAAGAGAATGACCGTGATTGGCTGATTCAAAATGGTTGGAGTGATTGAATGTGACTGCACTCTGGGGCCGGGATGTTCCCACCCACCTCCGGAGTTCCCCTGGCTAAAACAAAAGGGATACAACTGCCCCATTGTCTGAGTGATTCAAACCCATCCATACTGATCTCTTTCAAAGGTCCTTTTCCCGGAGTTTCAAATGTGCCTCAATTGTGAGTAAGTGCTTTCAATGGGTTTGGATTTCTGTGTAAACAGAAGCCGATTGTTCTGCGGTTTGTCTCAAGTGGGCTAATCTCTTAAGTAAATAAACATCCTGCAGTTTTGTATAAACAAACCTTGCCTATCCACAAAAGGGAACCTCCCTGGTTTGATTGACAGGTCTTTCACACAGACACATTACAAGCTGCTTTTCCAAACCCCACTGTTCTTGGCCAATGCTTTCTGTGGCCATTTTAAAACCTTTTGCTTTCACCAAACTCAGGGAACAATTTTATTAATAAAAGTACTGTCTTAAGGTGTGTGAATATTTTCCACAGAGCTCCTCGACTCCAGTGTTGTCCACGTACTGTCCATCTCAGAGCAGTCTTTTGCGGTTCTGGGCACATTTTTAAACATTGTAGACAATTCACATCACCCAATTCTTCATCCACGATGTGGACCAATATTTTTGATCTTCGGGGAAAATAGGGAAATTTTGCAAACCCCTACATTCCTCCCTTTTGATGCTTCAACTTGCTTGTAGTATCCACTTGAAGAAGTGAACAAAATTTTCTGACCCCCCCGACAAACAATCATCCCCTGTATTTACCTAAAAGCTACCTACCACTGATCCCCGTCCTGTCTATTCCCCTCGAATTCGAGAAAAACCGTGGTACGGTAGGCATCTTACAGATACATCAATTTACAATAAAGGGTCTCATACCCCTGCTTCACTTGTTACATTATACAATGCATCAAAATTTACAAACACTTGTTACATTATAACTTATTACAAAATGTTGCAATCTTAGTTATACAATGCAATCAAAATGATCCCAAGCACGGAGAGGGACCTACGCATTTGCACCACTTGGAACTGTAACAAAATGATCCCAAGAATGGAGAGGATCCTACGCCTCTGCTCAACTTGGGGCTGTAATACAAAATACAAAAATCTTGAACAACATGCTTAAACAAACCCCGACCATTATGTGCCAATGATGGGTCATGAAATTCAAGTGGGTATTGCTCCTCCCACCCGGGCAGTAAATGTATCTTCCACCCCCTTTGATTGTCTTAAACTTTAAAACAGACAGAATGGATTTACAGACCAGCCTGCTCCGCCAGCCCCGAGCTGTCCTCTTGTCCCTTTGTGGAGGCGGGGTACCCCTCATGTTTAAGATTACCTTGGCGCAGACCGAGACCGGGGAGTATGGGATCGTGACTCCCAGTCCCTCCCCCTCCAGTCTTCCCTCGACTGGCTGCAGAAAATGATGGGTGCCTGTGTGGCAGCTCTCCCTGGCCCCACACTCAAACTTGGATCCCAGATCCGGCCACCCATTCATCCTTCCCAGCCACACTTACACTCTAACTTTGCCCGTGGACCCCCGGGTGAGTTCCTCCCTTCCCTGAATGCACCCATGTGACTCTTGGGTCTCCCCCTCCCCTTTACAATCTTTCCCGGGCCATCACCACCCACTCCCGGGGAACGCGTCCCTATCTGACAAGGCGCCCGTGCTTCCCCACCATGACTCCTCAACAGCTAGGTCTCCCGCAAGTGAACTTCAGTCAGGATAGTGCTGGGTTGGGGGCCGTGCCCTAACCAGCTGTGGCCATCTCTTTCACGTAGGAGGAGTAGGCAAGTTCCTCCGGACCCTGTCCGGTTTCTCCAGAAGGTCGCTGCGGGGTTTCCCTCTGGATTTGTCCAGTGGCGAGGTGATCCCCAACATTCTGAATCCATATTTTCATTCGATGCCCAGCTCGGGCTGGGCGAACAGGGCTGCTTCATCTTCCACTCTCCTGCAAAACTTAAAAGGACATGCAACCAGGTCTCACTGACCTGCTGCCTTAGGTGGAGAGATGGTCGGGTCCCTTGACCTCGGACCAGAATACAAACATTTGGCACACTTGTAAACTTAAACTTTAACTTAAACTACAACAGTTAATTCTAAACTTACAATATACACCTTAAAGCAAGCTATATACACATATAGCTATAATACAAATGCCGCCCATCTCCGGACGGCCAGGCTAATCTCTGGCACTGTCGCAGATTACTGCTGGCTGCAGCGAAGCTGGACTGCCTCCTGCTGCTGGTCCCTCGCAGCTTATGGCTGCTGGTTGGGGACCTCTGCCCTTTGGCTTCTCCCCGGTTTGGGAGATTGCTCTTTGTGGCAGGTACCCTGGTGACCACCATTTCTTGGGCTTACGGGCCCGCTGAGACCTTCTGAGGGGCGTCTCTGTGGGGAAACTTTGGCTGGCGGACCCTGAGCTTGGGTCACAGCCCTAGCTGGCTAGGAACCTTCTCCCCCTGGTGCCAACAGCCCGCACTGTGTAAGATACCTGGCAGCCTGCTGGTACAAGTCTCCCTCTCCCGATCCAAAACCTGGTGTCAGCTCCCTCCCTATGTCTCCTGCAAGAGGGATTGCTATCCCTGCCTCCCCAGGGTCCCACATCATGGGGGGGACCACTCTGGAAGTGGGCTGGGAAGCTGGTCCCTTTAAACAGGCCACTGCGCCTGCGCGGATCTCCTCCCAGGAGTCCCGCGGCAGAGGCTGTGAAGCCCCTGGCTTTAAACAGCAGGCGCACCTGCCTGAACTTCGTCTTCGTAGTCGCGCGGCAGAGGCTGTGAAGCTTCTGGCTTTAAGCAGGCGACTGCGCCTCCGCAAACTTCCTCCTTGTAGTCCCGCGGCAGAGGATGTGAAGCCTCTGGCTTCAAACAGGCGATTGTGCCTGCGTGGGATAACTTAGAAAGCTCCACTGGGGTCCCTCAGGCAACTGTGCCTGCATGAACAATTTCTCTAAAAAGGGTTGGAAGAACCGTTGAGTCTTCCAAGCAGGCCACTGCACCTGCGCATACAGTTTGGGAAGCGGGGATTTTTAAACGGCCAACTGCGCCTGCGCGCTCGGCCTCAAACTGAGCAAGAGCCGCTGGGGGTTCCGAGTCCGCGACTGCGCCTGCGTGAACCCGGTGTTGGGGAACCTTTCCCCTCAGGCGCGCGGCTGTGCCTGTGCGAACCTCCTGTTGGCAAAACTCTCCCCTCAGGCGCGCGACCGCGCCTGCACAGGAAAACTGAGGAAGAGCCGCTTGGGGTATGGGCTGGGGAACCGCGCTTGCGTGAACCTGATCCTGGGAAACCTCTCCCCTCAGGCGCGCGACTGCGCCTGCGCAACCTGGTCCTGAGAAACCTCTCCCCTCAGGTGCGCGACCGCGCCTGTGTGAACCTGCTGTTCAGAAGGCTGGGGAATTCCTGCCTCCAGACCAGTGACTGCGCATGCGCAGGCAGTCTTTTCAAAGTGCTGCTCCTCCCTGAAGCCCCCCAGGTGATTTTCAGTGAATGGATTGGCAGCAGCCTGCAGATTTTTAATTTCAGGTTGCTGTTTCGGTGGTTTTGAGCCACATAACTTGCTCAAATTTAAACTTTGGTTCGAATTTAAGCTCTTGACAAAATTTAGGTCCCACTGGGGTGGGGAAGTGTCCCAATTTGTGGGCTGGACAACTTTACCCTGGAAACAAGCCACAGCGCCTGTCTTAACAGGCGGTGAACTTGAACTTGTCTGGTCAGATTTATACAATTTTACTAAATTTCTCTGTGTCCCATCCCTGCCTGCCACTGGCCCAGACCCATATAGGTCCCAGAAAGTGCCTGCACGTGCACCCTCCTTGGCCAGCACACCGGCCAGTCATTGTGGGGAGGCAGAGGTGGGCGAGGGGGCTGCAGCACCATTGATGGTTGCCAACTTTCCCTGGTTGGTCAGGAGAGACCACATTGCCTCCAGTAGTGACTCGACTGAGGCGGGGGAAATTCCTGTCTCTACCCTTTGAGTTGGGGCGGGGGTCCTGGCTTTATCATCCCTCCCAGGCTTTTTGCAATCCCTGCGCCAGTGGCCATCCTCCCCGCACCTGTAACAAGTGGCCTTGTTCTGGGAGGGACGGCTCCCCTCCTGGCGCCACTCTTTCTGATATTGAGCCCCAGGTTTAACCTCGTGGACTTTACCCTTTTGCTGGGCGGTCTCACTATTCCTCCCATTCCTATATGCTACCGTGAGCTGCCGGATTACAGTCTCTTCGGTTACTAAGGGGTCTCGGGAGTCAAACCAGGTATCAGCATTTACATTTATCTGGGGCAGGCAATTGGACACCAGGCAACGAAGCCATTGGGTCTGCTGCCGCTGGTTCAGTTGTGCCCTATCTTGTCCCCCTGCACAAGCACGGTTGTAGACTGGCCACAGCCTGCCTGCAAATGCCTGTGGGGTCTCCCCTTCCTTCTGCAGGGTTTTCCCTACGCGGTCGAATGGATTGCCGTCGTTCGCACCCATGGCTTCCAGTATTTCCTCCTTCAGGTCCTCAAAACCCTTCTGCCCACTCTTAGCCTCATCTGAAAGGGTCAGATAAAGCTTGCTATCCACAGAGAAAAGCAACATTCTGGCTTTCTCTTCATCATCACAGCCGTTAACACCGGCTGCCTGGTCTACTTGTTGGAAGTGCATTGAGGGGTCTCCCTTTTCAGAGAGCATGGGAATATGTTTCACCATGCCTCTGAGCTGTTGGGTATCATAGGGTACCAGATAGGTATTCTGAACAGCCCCTGGGTCATTATCATTCACGGGCGGACCGTACCTCCATTGTCGGAGGGGGTACACTGGTCCTGGTCCCCGCCTGCCTAGCGGGACCTGCTGGCGCTCTCCTACCACCCCATTGTCCACCCCTCCTTGCTGCGAGAGCGCCTCAAAACCCGGAGCTGTGGGCTGCTGTCTTGGGATCTCTAATTCCCTAGCCAGCCTTTCCCTGGGTGTTGCCTGTGGGGCGGTTTGATTTTGGCTGCTGGTAAAATCCGGCTGACCTGCCTTTGGGCTGATCATGCAAATCATTCCCTTTGTTCCCTTTAAAACCAGGTTAAGGCCCTACAGGGGCCATGATCTGCTTCACTAAACCTTTGGTTGCAGGCCAGCTTATAAGCTGCCTTTACTACCCTAACCCTTACCTCCTGCTCTGTAACCTCTGACATGAGGCGGACATTCTCTTCCCGCGGTCTCATCTCGCTATGTCTGGCCTCAGTGACTTTCTGCACAAGGCGCTCTATCTCTGGCTGGCATTTTTCAAGCTGGGACTCCCGATTCTTGGCCTCTTTAACCTGGCCACCTATACTATAATAGGCCAGCTTACACACTGCCACTACCTTCCACAGGACTGCCCACAGGCTAAAAACAAGAAAAGCAATAGCTGATGCTTTCTCCAGATCCAGACCACTTATCAAATCAAAAACTGCCTCCAGTCCTGCCACGGTCGCCATTTTGTAGGGGGCATCTTTTAACTGGTTTACGGTAATTTACCTGGTCAGGCAGCTTTGCCTGCACTCTGACCAATTCCAAACTTTTACCTGGTTTACGGTAATTCACCTGGTCAGGCAACCCTTCCTGCTACACTGTAAGACAATTCAAACAATGGTTTTGAATCACAACCCTACTTTCCAGTTCTGACTGGAGGGCTTATAATTAATGATATTAAAATGGACATATGGTCTGGATGAGTGAAAAATCAAGCTTTATTAACTAAATAAACTATACCACATGAACACAGTAATTACAGTAAAATTGCTTAAATGGGGGGAAGGCAGACGGCAAAAATGAGGGGTAAGTGGCTAGAATGTTAATTTAACAATCTTAGCAATACCCCCTTAATCACCACCCCCTAACTCCTTACTAGGTTGCCTTGCTGAGGAGTCAGAAACCCTGCTCACCTGTGGTCCAGCGAAGTAAGAGCGAGATAGCTTCTCTGGAGCTATCTTTATACCTGGTGGGCTCCTGCTGTTTTGCTGTCTGCAAAATTCGCGCCCAAATGTTCCAATATACAAGAGAAGGACTGTGATTGGCTGATTCAAAATGGTTGGAGTGATTGAATGTGTCTACACTCTGGGGCCAGGATGTTTCCGCCCACCTCCGGAGTTCCCCTGGCTAAAACAAAAGGGATACAACTGCCCCATTGTCTGAGTGATTCAAACCCATCCATACTGATGTCTTTCAAAGGTCCTTTTCCAGAGTTTCAAATGTGCCTCAATTGTGAGTAAGTGCTTTCAATGGATTTGGATTTCTGTGTAAATAGAAGCCGATTGTTCTGCGGTTTTAGCAAGTGGGCTAATCTCTTAAGTAAATAAACATCCTGCAGTTTCGTATAAACAAACCTTGCCTATCCACAAAAGGGAACCTCCCTGGTTTGATTGACAGGTCTTTCACACAGACACATTACAAGCTACTTTTCCAAACCCCACTGTTCTTGGCCAATGCTTTCTGTGGCCATTTTAAAACCTTTTGCTTTCACCAAACTCAGGAAACAATTTTATTAATAAAAGTACTGTCTTAAGGTGTGTGAATATTTTCCACAGAGCTCCTCAACTCCGGTGTTGCCCACATGCTGTCCATCTCAGAGCAGTCTTTTGCAGTTCTGGGCACATTTTAAAACATTGTAGACAATTCACATCACCCAATTCTTCGGCCATGATGTGGACCAATATTTTTGATCTTCAGGGAAAATAGGGGAATTTTGCGAACCCCTACAATTGGCAAAGAAAATTAAGAGTGAAGATGAGGAGAATTGTTTTATGCAGCGAGCTGTTGTGATCTGGAATGCACTGCCTAAAAGGGTGGTGGAAGCAGATTCAATAGTAACTTTCAAAAGGGAATAGGATATATTCTTGTAAAGAGTAGGGGAGTGGGACTATTTGAATATCTCTTTCAAAGAGCCAGCACTGGCACAATGAGTGGAATGGCCTCCTCCTGTGCTGTACATTTCTATGATTCTATGACCTGGTGTGGTGTTGCGCCATACAGGCCGAAATGATCATAGATCTAATCTCTGGTCTCTGCTAACTTTTTTTAAATTCATTTTTGGGATGTGGGCATTGCTGGCAAGGCTGGCATTGATTGGCCATCCTTAGTTTCCATGAAAAGGTGTTGGTGTGCCTTCTTCTTGAAGCTGATCTCAGCCAGGGCCCGCAGTTGGGTTGTTACAATTTGTGTAAGTGCTCCTTGGTTAGACAGGGTTAACATCAGTCTGCCTTGCTGCTCCTGAATCTTATCCAGTTGTCCCAGTTGTAATTGTGCATGTGGGGACATTTAGTGAAGATGTCATGAAGCTTGGCTGTCATTGCTTTATGGTCATGCATTCTGCCAACATTTGCTACCTGAGCCCATACAAGCTCACTATGTTCTTATTACTTACTCTCAAACTACAGAGTCTTGTTTCCTTTCAGTGGCCACTCACTATCTCGTTAAAGTTCTTATTTGGCTTTTATTCAGAAGTGACATATTTATAAAGCATAAATCAAATAATTCTTAATTTAGGCAATCCAATAATATCAATAATGAATGACCCAGTACCTTTCCTGCTGGAGATGGGGGCCTTGAGCAGATTAAAACATTTAACTCTTCCATATGCTTTAATAAGCTCTCAATCCCCTATTCCAGTGTAGAATACATTGGAGAGTTCATTACCACCATCTTTGATTTCCCTTTCCACATTACAAAAACAACAGAAATGAGACACTGTAAACTACTACATTCCGTACGTTGGGTACTGCCAATGCAGTTGCATAGCAACACTAATGCTAGTGGGACATTGGATGTAATCTCAGGAGGCTAGAAATGGTATTGTGTGTGCTACTGGCGTTGAGTTTTCCTGCTTTTAGCGCTAACTCCAAAGTTCTTCCCTGCGTGAACCAATTGTACATCACATTAACAGCATAGAGATTGTAGGAGTATAGTTCAACTTGGGAAATTGGTGATAGTTGACATTGAATGATATCTTGAGCACTATTCCCTACCTTGTACTTCATATGTACTTCATGTGTAAGATGTATTTATAAGGTACTCTTATAAGGGATCAGCCATTTAGGACTGAGATGAGGAGAAATGTCTTCATTCAAATGGTTGTGAATCTTTGGAATTCTCTACCTCAGAGGGTTGTGGATGCTCAGTTGTTGAATATATTCAAGATAGAGACTGATAGATTTTTGAATACTAAGCCAATCAAGGGATATGGGGATAGTACGGAAAGGTGGAGTTGAGGTAGAAGATGTACCGTGATCTTATTGAATGGCGGAGTAGGCTCGAAGGGCCAAATGGCCTACTCCTGCTCCTATTTCTTATGTTCTTATACACAAAGAGTGGAATGGTCGCATCACTGAAGTATTGCTTTGGAGGCCTAATGCGAACTGTGGGACCCAGCAAGACCAATGGAAGCAGCAGAAGAGGAAAGAAAAGAAGAACAGGGGAGGGGGAAAGAGGAAACCTTGGTAAGGCAAGTGCTTGAAAAGCAGAATGACTTTGTCCATTCCCACAGTTCGTAATAAAAGTTGTCTGTGTACCATTCCTCTTTTTTCCTCTATTGACCATTCCACTAATTGGAGAATTGAATTCCAATTAACTCAATGATTGTTCTCAGACTGATGAGTCAGTCTCCAGTGAGTAAACAGCATTTGATTTATATTTTCAATGTTGACCATAATATGTAGGAAAGGCAAGCGAGTGCAGCTACCTCACATCACTCAGGAGCTTCGTGTGTTAGGTAGAAAGGAACTGCTCCTTGGAGGATTCGGTTCAGGTCAAAGATTGTGTGCGCATTTGGAGTAAATTTCCTTTGCTGCCAAAATGTAATGGTTTCAATATCTTACTCCTACTCTTTGCTGGCAATTCCGGTGCTGTATTCACCAGCAGTGATTTTTATAAAGCGATATTTGAAAGCTTCATTTCAGTCATAACAGATTTATGCTGTAAAGTGCTGGGTTCCATGGCTGGCAGCATCATTCTTCGGATTGGCTTTCATATGCTAGTCAACCAGTGATAAAGCATGTTTTAAGGATATGTACAGTATAAGGGACATGTACAATGTTGGGTCTCGTCTTAGTGAACAATAACATGAACCTATTGCTTTGATTTATTGGTCTGTCCTGGGGCTTCAGTTGCTCCATTCATACTAATTACAATCAATTAAACAGTTTAACGAACTCTATCAAATGGCAGGTAGAGCCCAATTTAATATACTTAGCACTGACATAAGCCAAGTTCCTGGCCAGATAATGGATCAATCAGGAGTGTGTCTGCTGGGGGTGGGAAAACAGCATGGATACGTGCAAAGACATTTCCTTTTCCTAAAAAAAGGGATTTCTTTTCCGCTGAACTTTGAATGTGAACATCGTTGTCACAGAAATTGCATTACTCCATCAAACTACACTAATAAAAAAAATATTAATACAAGGGGTCGGAGAGGAATTTTCCAAATTTTTCCCCCTAATTGGCCTGGGTTTTTAATCTGTTTTTTCACCTCTTCCAGGAGATTACATGGCTTCCTGGTGGGGTGGAGACTGTATAGAGTGTGATGCTCAAGGCATTACAGTTGCGTGGGACAGGCTGGATGGTGTGTTGACTCTTTTCCTGTTGTCATGCTTCGTATGTTCATATAGATCCTCTGAGGACAAAAATCCCATTTATGACTCGTGCGTTTTGCGCAGTTTTAATTTTGGGAACAAAAATAACAAGGTTCCTTAAATGACTTTAGTCTTCAGAAGCTATGTCTCCCTGGTAACAACCAAAGAATGAGAGCTTGTGTGGTTCTTTGTGTTTCACGTGTCACATTTGAATATTCTGCCGCCCCATCCCCCCGCCGAGTTGTCTCCCTCCTATTTTGAAGTTGGTGGCTGAAGTATGGTTCCAAAGGGACTGGGATCCCTCCTCCGTCTCATTTGAAATGCTTTTCCTCATATGCAGCTTGGTTATTTGATCATATGGCCACTGCAATCCAGCCCGATCCTGTCCAGGGTTACTGCCTCCTGACTGCTCCTCCCTAGTCAGGGATACTGACGCCATTCATAGAACCTCCAGGTCCACCTTAACTGAGATCAGTGAACTCTACCTAGACCAGGGACAGTTGAATATTATAATGTGTTGCAACACAAAACATTGTGTAGATCCCAGAAAAGATTACAATAAAAAATATGTGGAGCTCGCTGTGTGTCCTATATAAAAGGTCTCTCTTTACAGTGTCCAGCTTGTGAGCCAGTGACTCTATGCAGCTCAGTACATCAGTAAGTTACAATTCTGGTAATAAATGATGGATTTCCAATCTGTGGAGCTGCCTCATTGCTTTCCCCCAGGAGGAATTACTTTAATCATAATGGGTTGCAGCGACATTAGAATGAGTATAACACTTCATCATTAGAGCAGATAATGCTTCTCTTCTGCCTGTCCATCTGGTAGCACAGAGGTTGGGTGGATGGTGATTTGTTGGAAATGCATTAAATATCTTTCATTCGAAAATTCATTGTTGTCATCTTCATTAGGAATATGCACATCAGTTATGCTTCCTGTGTTAGGATAACAAGACTGATCTGATTTTTGTCCTTGCACACAAGATCCCAATCAGCTTAGTTATAAATGTGACTCGTTTTCACTGACTCCTCTGCAGCATGTTGCTTATAACTGTCTATGGCTTGTGTTGTAGAACTAGTTTAAATTGTTCTTGATTGAGAGATGAGGACATGCTGCTGAATGTCGCTCACTGCAGCCATACCAGAGGTTCTGTCACACACTCGCCTTAAGGTTTATTTTGCTCTGAGCTTCAAATCTCTCCACTTGGTATCAAATTTTATCACTAGTTTTGCGTATTTCTGGTTTCCAAGAGATTTACTTCAAATCTGGTTTTGTTGGTGCAATTCCATATCTATCCGAAATAACAACCGGTGATGCTGGACACGCTCAGCAGGTCAGGAGGCATCTGTGGAGAGAAAAACACAGTTCAGGTTTCAGGTCGATGACCTTTCGTCAGAACTGGAAGACGTGAGAGAGATGAACCGCTTTTAAGCAAGTACAGAGCCAGGGGAAAATGGGGCGAGAAAGGAACAAAGGGAAGAGGTCTGTGAAAGGGTGGAGGGCATGAGTGATGAAAAAAGAGATGACTTGAGGTGGGCTCACAAGAGGTTGAGGCTGAGGCCTTTTCTGAAGGCTGACTGTTCAGGGCCAGAGTTCGAGGTGGGGGCATAAGGGGATGAAGCTGAGGCTTTTGCTAAGCACTGATTCTTCAGGGTCAGAGCCGCTGCTCTATATATATATCTGTTTCTTCCAGCTAGCAGCCCTTAATGGTTGAGTTACTTTGTCAATCTTATTTCACTAAAAGGAACTGCTTTTTGGGATGTGGATGTTATTCTACTTAAGAGATTTTTTGGACACATATCTAGTATTGTACAGTTTATTTTCATCCCAGTCTCAAATTCTGTATGAACAGAAGCAAAACTGGGTGTACAATGCACGGTTACCACAAGGGAGCAGGGGAAGCAATGCTGAAGAGGGAGGAATGAGTACAGCAGGCCCACAGTACTATGCAGTCGTTAGGAGTTACAAAATGTGAATCACGTTGTGCTGAAGGTCACTATCTCTGCCATCTTGTCAACTCCCAAAAGTTCAAGTAGCGCTGGAACTGTGCATAAAAGAAGCTGCAAGTCCTGATAGCTTAGAAGCTAAATGCATCACGTGGTGTGGCACCGCACCACGCAGACACAGAACAGCTGAGGCATGATCACTGACCTGCGTGGAATTGGCTAATCCCAACTGGAGCAGCAGTCTGGCCCGTGACAGTTAGCTGCAGTGCCCCTGGGCTAAGGAGGGGCATAAATCAGGATGGGTTTCTGCTCCTGATCACTACCCAGCAATTGTCGGCTGGAAAGTCCCTGTTCCTGGATGATGAGCGAGAGCAGGATCAGGCCCTCTGTGACATGGCGCACTGGCAACATGCACCAGGGAACCATATCCCAGCATGCACCACTGCCTGCAGGTGGAGAAGGGGGAAACAATTCTGAACAGCGATGTAAGGATTGGTCACGAAGCTCTTGAGGAAGTCAGCCTGGCTTCATCATGATTCTAAATCCCTATTTTGTATCTGGCCTTGGTGATCATAGCAGAAGAAGCCTGCAGGTAATAATTGTTCATTTACCTTGCTGACTGGAGTCAGGAGGAGCAGGAGCAATAAGACTGCAGACCACTGCCAGCCCGCGCTCGCTCCCGTCCCTGGCCAAGATTGGTCCTGCCCTGACAAGCGAGGTGAAATATGATGATGGTTTAGGGTGCTAATGAATTTGGGCCCCATAGAGACTGTAATTGGCATAACATAAATTAAAGTACTGCAGAGTGTATTTGACCAGACTTATTAGGACAGTGCATCAGTTTAAAGCAAACACAGCAGAGCAGATTTACCCATATGGTACTTCATTTCACTAATACATATCAATACAGTCAATAGTGGGATTAAGGTGTCATCCGTGGTTGGTAGTGCTCTCGGAATCTGAAGGTTGGAATTTCAAGTCCCACTCCACAAACTTGAACACATAATCCAGGCCTTGAAGGAGAAAAATTGCAGGGATATGGGGAAAGTGCAGGGGAGTGGGACTAACTGGATTACTCTTCGAAAGAGATGGCCCAGACCCAATGGGCCAAATGGCCTCCTTCTGTGCTGTACTATTCTATGGTTCTATGACACTCCAGTGCAGTGCTGAGCGAGTGCCGCACTGTCTTTCAGATGAGACGTTAAACCGAGGCCTTTTCTGCTCTCTCAGATGGACGTAAAAGTTCCCATGGCACTATTTCGAAGAGGAGCAGGGGAGTTATCCCCGGTGTCCTGGCCAATATTTATCCCTCAACCAACATAACAAAATCAAGTCATTATCACATTGCTGTTGGTGGGACCTTGCTGTGCGCAAATCGGCAGCCGCCTTTTCTGCAGTACAAGAGTAACTACACTTCAAAAGTACTTCATTGGCTGAAAAGCACTTTGGGACATCCTGAGATCATTTAAGGAGCTATATAAATGCAGGTCTTTCTTTTCTTAATTACAATCAAATTACACTACCTGTTAGACATAGCACAGATCAACAACCAACTTTATGTGGAATCTCTTGGAAATGTTCTTGTAACGGGCGGGCTGCTACTTGTACACTACAGTTGCATTTTTTTCATTGCATAGAGAATTTTAATTTGTGGTAAGCATGCAGGTGCAGCAGGCGGTTAAGAAGGCAAATGGTATGTTGGCCTTCGTAGTGAGAGGGTTTGAGTACAGGAACAAGGATGTCTTGCTGCAGTTATGCAGGGCCTTGGTGAGACCACATCTTGAGTATTGTGTGCAGTTTTGGTCGCCTTATCTGAGGAAGGATGTTCTTGCCATGGAGGGAGTGCAGCGAAGATTCACCAGGCTGATACCTGGGATGGCAGGAATGACATATGAGGAGAGATTGGGTTGATTGGGCTTATACTCGCTGGAGTTTAGAAGAATGAGAGGGGATCTCATTGAAACTTATAAAATTCTAACAGGACTAGACAGACTAGATGCAGGAAGGATGTTCCCGATGGCCGGGGAGTCCAGAACCAGGGGTCACAGTCTAAGGATAAGGGGTAAACCATTTAGGACAGAGATGAGGAGGAATTTCTTCACCCAGAGAGTGGTGAACCTGTGGAATTCTCTACCACAGAAGGCAGTAGAGGCCAATTCATTAAATATATTCAAGAAGGAGTTGGATATATTTCTTAAGGCTAAAGGGGTCAAGGGATATGGGGAGAAAACAGGGACAGGGTACTGAATTTGGATGATCAGCCATGATCTCATTGAATGGTGGAGCAGGCTCGAGGGGCCGAATGGCCTACTCCTGCTCCTATCTTCTATGTTTCTATGTTTCTATGTGCTCCGTGTTTTTGATAAGGAGTATTACAGCCCCTCTATCTTTCAGTTGCTTGTCACCCTTGGTCTTGTGTTTATCCAACTGAACAGATAAACTCTTATCTGGTAAAAAGCTTCTAGCACAGCTTGGTTTTATAATGATTATAAATCCACCCTTTGTATCCATCCCTGGTGATAATAATATTTAGTTGTGTTGGGCAGATTTTATTTCATTGCAGGTAAATATCTGTCCCATACCATGCCTTTTCTGAAGCTGATAACCAGCCCATAATTGCTTGAAAATTGGACAGGCCTCCTCTAAATTCATGTTGAACTCCTCGTGTTGCTTTGCTATATTCCTGAAGACAGCAGGGTCGATCCTGACTTTGTGCGATCGTGTTAAACAGGTGATAGCGAGTCGGCAGCGCATTTTATATCTCTCCCCATTACTATTTCCATTGTCCTCGATGGAATTGGAAGAGATGTAACACAGGCTGCCAACTCGCTATCACCCATTTTATACAATTGCACAAAGTCAAGATCTACCTCCACGTATCAGAAAAGCCCCCGTCTGTGTCTCCTGTTGTCTCTAACATTACAAAGTACATCTTTAGTGTACTACACTCCAGTCAGGGTTCCTGGAGACAGCAAGCTGCTTGTATTTTATCCTATTCATTTGGCACACTGCATCAAATTTGACTTTAAATGTGAAATATTCTTAGGATGAAATTGTGCTCTGTGATATTAGCATCTGACATGTAATGCAGTCACACGTGATGGCTCCTATTTTAATGGTAAAATGAAAGTCACACTTCATCAGTATTTAATGCAATTCCCTGTTACAACTAAGCCCATTATAAATGGGAGGAATACTGCATCTATAATGTCTCAGATACATCTCTTGTACATATGACCTGCACCTCCTGCTTATATTGTGTTGCCTTGGGGGCATCACAGTTGAGATGGTTCCTGTTCTCACGAAACATCCACATATGTGTACTTTCCAGCAGATAAAAATAGGAGCAGGAATGCTGTCTCTTTCCTCGCCCAGGAATGCCAAAGCCTGTGGTAGCACCCCCATTGCCACCTGTAAAGATTTCGCAATAATTTCGAAATTTCCTACGGTTCCGAAGATTGATTTTTGATTAAATAATACCTGGGTAATATACCTTTAAAATCCAGGGATCAAAATGGCCGACAGACCTCGTGGCAGAAGACAAAAGGGACTTGAAAGGCAGCCTGTTGTGTCTGTGAAAAAGGGGTAATCAAAGATGGCTGTCCAACCTCGTGGCAGAACACAGGCTGTGGACATATGACAAGGGAAGATCAAAGATGGCTGACAAAGGATTTAGAAAAAAATCCCAGCCCTGGAGTAATGGAGTAGTTAAATTGCCAATCAAAGGCAGTTCAGGGAGTTTCCCTCCCTGCAGAGACACTCGATGTTTGTTTACAGAAACTGCTACAATGTTTACACAAAGGATTAACCACTTGAGACTGTGGTTTCAGTTTGACCACAGGACAATGACTTTTGTTTACATTAACTTCCAAGGCTGTTTACTCAGCAAGTCAGGAAAGACCTGCTTTTTTTTTCAAACCAAGACAGCTCTATTCAAACCCACTATGATGAATGGGAATACATTCACAAACCCATCATGATAAATGGGTAATTCTTCCAAAACCCATCACAGTTTAATGGGGACATCGGATCCCTTTTGTTTAGCCCAGATGCATCTGGATTTGGGCGAGAAGGTTTTGGCCCCAAATGGGGTATAAGATAGCTTCTCAGGAAGTGATCTCTCTCTCTGCCGCCTCGGCTCCGTGCTCTGCCTACAGAAGAACAGCTCAGGAGCCTGCCTAAAGGAGTGGAATACCAGCAGTTTACTTTTAAATACTGGGGTATTCTCTATTTCAGGGCAGTGAAGATCATAGACCGCAGGTGGCACGGAGCAGGCATTTTCATTAGTGAGCATATCTTTTCTGGCCCATTACAAGGCAACTTAGAATAGGTATTAAGGGGTGGGAATTAAGGGGAATTTTGTTAAAACTGTAATTTTAGTCAATTTTCCCTCATTGTGTCCGTTTTTCTCCTCCCCTATTTAAGTAAGACAGTTTTGCACTAGCAGAAAAGTGCTGTAGTGAACACTAAGCGTTCTGTATCAAGAGTGCTATTTAAGTAACAATGTTGCACTAGCAGAGAAGTGCTGTAGTGAACACTAAGAGTTCTGTATTGAAAGTGCTGTTAAAAGAGTGTTGCACTAGCAGAAAAGTGCTGTAGTGAACACTAAGAGTTCTGTATTGCAAGTACTGTTAAAAGGGTGTTGAACTAAGCAGAGAAGTGCTGTAGTGAACACTAAGTAGCTGTATTTAAAAGTGCTGTATCTAAGTAACAGTGTTGTACTAAGAAGTAAAGTGCTGCATTTAAGCAACAATGTGTTCTATTATGTAAACGGGTGCTTTAGTGGACAAGAAGTGTGCTGTGTTAAGTGAAGTGCTGTATTTCAGCATAAGTGTGCTGTATCGTTTATTTTCAACTAGCTGGAGTGCCCGGCGGTGCCGTGGCTTTTTCGAGGGCATGTTGTTGTTGGAAGAGAGAGAGAGAGCGACTGGGGGGAAGAGAGAGAGCGACTGGGGGGAAGAGAGAGAGCAACTGGGGGGAAGAGAGAGAGCGACTGGGGGGAAGAGAGGGAGCGACTGGGGGGAAGAGAGAGAGCGACTGGGGGGAAGAGAGAGAGTGACTGGGGGGAAGAGAGAGAGCGACTGGGGGAAGAGAGAGAGCGATGGGGAGGAGGGGGAGGAGGGGGAGGGGGAGGGGGGAAGGGGGAGGAAGGGGAGGGGAGGGGGAGGGGAGGGAGGGGGGAAGGGGGAGGGGAGGGGAGGGGGGAAGGGGGGAGGGGTGGGGGGAAGGGAAGGGGAGGGGGAGGGGAGGGGGAGGGGAGGGGGGAAGGGGGGAAGGGGGGGTGGGGGGAGGGCGTGTATGGGAGGGGGGGAGCCAGCAGACCCTCTCCCCTCTGCCGGTGATGGCTCCGCGGAGCTCCGTGCCGCCCCACACACTGACATGGCCCAGCCGAGCGCAGCGCCCCGGTCAGCCCGAGCCCCGCCCCCTGCCGTCCCGAGACCCGCCCCACGCCCTCCCGAGCCCCACCCCACGCCCTCCTGAGCCCCGCCACATGCCCTCTTGAGCCCCGCCCCACGCCCTCCCGAGCCACGGCTTCAAGACCGCCGATTGCGGCTGGACTTGCGCGCTGCGCGGGGAAGGAGAGAGAAAGCCGCTGCTCCTCCGGTCGATGTGTTGTGGGCCGACCCCTGATGAGCGCCCGATCAGCTGAGCCCGAGCCTCGCGGTGACTGCAAATCACCTCCCGCTAGGCTCCCTCCCGCCCCGCCAGCCTTTACCAAAATGGCGGCAATCGCGGGGCGGGCCCATCAGGAGGGGCGGTGCCTAGCTCGGGCATGGCTGGGCAACAGAGGCCCATGCTTCCAGGCCTGCAAAAATGGTGAAAGGTAGGAAAATTATAGAGGTTAGAGAAAAGATTGACAAATTAATTAACTTTTTTAAAAAACAATTTGTGTTTTAAAAGCAACTTTTTTTTTGCTGGAAATCTAGATTTGAAAAGAAACACGCAGAAAGTGGGAAAAAAAAACTTACGAATCAAGATGGCTGACACTCACCTCAGTTCAGAATGATAAGGCCCGCCCACACACGCACCGATTGGCCAACTGTCAGGTCACTGAACTGTAGGATTGGTCAATCATCACGTCACACAACTCTAGGATGGCCCGCCCGCACACACAATGAACCCGCCCTCACTCGATGCTAATGAGCGGATAATGAGCGGAATTTTGAACGTTTTTTGGATACCGTTGGCACAATTTTTGTCCGACCAAAAAGTAAATACACCTACAAGAGTCCCCTAATGATGAGCTTTCTTTTGATATAACATATGTGTAGGTACGCTCTATAACTTTTGATTGTATAGCCGGACAGACAGACAGACAGAGAGACAGAGAGCCAGAGAGACAGACAGACAGAGAGACAGAGAGACATACCGTTTTATATATATAGATTTGTTTCCTTCTTTTTGGTTCAATAAATGCTGGTCTGTTTTGCACCCAACCACGAGTCACGTTTTCTGTCTACATCGCTACCGAATAAGTCCGGCGGTCAGAACCAGGAATAGGTGAGCGATTCGAAACCGCACGGGGGTCCCTGGAGCAGCTCAGATGCTTCTGACTGGCCAGAGACAATAACCCCAACCCAGCAGTTAATTACTACACACCCTTAAAGATAAATCAGATTAAGGAGGCCTTTCAACCCATCAAATTGCCTGTTGAAGAATTCCAGAGTTTTTAACCTTAAGTCTCCCCCACAGAAGACCATTCCAGGTATTAATCACAAAATGTACTCCTGCCACAAGTCCTGAACTTACCTTTTAGCAGTTGGTGCCTATGTCTACATGTCATGGGATCATGGTTTAAGTTGAAATGGTACCCAGGGTTATTCTACTTTGTAACTTGTATACCATGCTCGATGCTTTCATGCTTTTCAGACCGGGAGGACACTTTCGGGCATTCGGTCGCCTTCTTGATGACATTAGCTTGCAAGTTCACGGTGAGGTAGCACGCACAGGGAGACCATGTGGAGGTTGTCATCAGCTCCCCAGTCACCTCAGTCCCGAAACCAAGATGGAAAATCCGTAAGGCTTCAAGGTCCACATTCACGAGCATTGTCGCGGACACAATCCAGAGAATACCGTCGCCTCCAAACAACTGCTGAAAGTGAGGGTTGCCAGAAGCATCCCGTGTGGCTACAGGAAAGAATACATGCCATGCTGGTCCCAGGAGAGCGAAAGACTGCTGGCAGAGTTCAATGCTACTCAAGACCCGGACACAGCAGCAGCAGTCATGGATTCCCTAGATGAAGGCAGATTAGTGCAATGGTGAGAAACCACGGAAAACCTGGATTTCTCAAAATTGAGCAGGAAACCCTGGATCCTGCTCTGCCAGCTTGGCACCACCTCACTGCCCACGAGGCGCCAAAGGTCAGTGCAGATGCCATTGCGGCCTGCCTCCCAACCAACTCAAAAGATAACGACTACCCCCGAAAACAAACGCAGAGTGAAAAAGCTGCTTAAGCCCCCTCTGTAAAGAGCCGCTCCTCACACCACCTTTTTCACCGCCTTCATCACCAAAAAAGTGGTCACAGCCACCAAGTCTGGGAAGGCTGCCGAGATCGATGGCATCGACCCAGAATTCCTCAAAAACCAGAGCCCAAATGGATGGATGTGGCTTGTCAAAGTCGCCTCCAACATCCTTGACACTGGGATAATCCCAGATATCTGGCGCCATTCCAAAGTCATTGCCATTCTAAAGCCAGGAAAACCAGCTAACATTCCCAAAAGCTACTGCCCCATTGCCGTTCTCTCTATGGCCTGCAAGGTGGTCGAACGGCTCGTTCTTAACCGGATAAAGCCGGTTTTAGAGGCCGCCTTCCCAAACGAGCAGGCGGGCTTCAAAGTGGGAAGAAGCTGCTCTGATCAGGTCCTTGCACTCACTACCAATACTGTCCCACACTGCCCCGCCTGCCATTCACCATGAAGCTACCGTGCTTTGTGAGATGGAAAAAATCATGAGCAACATTAACATTCCCACTCAGGAAGACGCGAATATCCCACCACGAAAGGGCTTAAAATCACACCGGCCGTTCTGGAAAGCAGCAGCCAATATTCATGCAGCTGGTATCGACCTATTATCCAGATAGAATCGTGGGACACATGCAACATAAAGAACCATCACTGACCCAACAGCAGAGGTCCCTGGCTCCGACCTCCCTCGAAGACAGTGGACGGCGCTCCACCGAACCCACACAGGGCATGGACGATGCGGCCCCTGATCCACAAGTGGAAGATGAGGAACGACCCGAAGTGCAACTGTGGCCATGAGTCCCAGACCACGGAACACATCACATCAACCTGCCCGCTGAGATCTGTTGCGGGAGGCACTTCATTTCTCCACTCGGCATCTCAGGAGGCCATCGCATGGACAGCCAAACAAGACATCCCATTATAAGCTGTTCCCGTCATATGAAAGTAGCAGTACTTGTACACCTCTTATAAGGTACTCCCTCATATGTGTTCCCTGGGACTCTTCAGTCTTGAGAGTCCCGGCTAACACTGAGTAATCTGGGGATTAGAACTGAGCTCTTCTTGCTGCACAGGGCTTGGTTATATTCTGGGCAGTGCAATTACTGAAGAAGCCATCAGGGCAGCATTTGCTTGTATAGAGAGCTGGCATGACAGCATGCTGAATTAATTGAACTTGTTGGTATTGGTTAACAAAGGAAAATATCTGCTACCATCATTTTCATGGTCCCAAGAATTCCACAGTTACCTTGGGACTATGTGCCTTAATAATACTTCTTGTCCCACAAGGCCATTGCCAATGGATGCGGCATTCTCTCGCTATCCAATCTGTTGACTCAGCAAAAGAAAGTCATGGGATTTAAGTTGTGATTTAAGGCGTTCATAAAACTAATGCTGCGGGATTATCACATTGATGGAAAGGGGACTTAATATGATTAAATAAGTGCAATTACAATTTTAAGTAATTACTTAATTACTTAGTTGGATCGACTGCTGCTGTGTGTCAAATGCTCCTTTTGCTGGGTTGTGACCAATTTATGGTATGCACCAGGAAGGCCAGATGCAATCACTTAAAAACCTTCAGTTGTCTTAACCATATCTGCAGTCCAGAGCGGGTATATCTTTTTGAATTTTCCTCAAGAAAAGTTATGTCCTGTATAATTCCTCAGTGATTATTTTTTTTTGTAAAAAGCAGCAAGTACTTGATGCGCCATCAATTACTCAAAAGACTGAAGTTGAGCGAGTAACAATCAGGCTTTTATTAACTAAAGAATGAAGGTCTTGTCTCGAGTGGTCGACCCGTCCAGAATACTAAGGGACTGGGAGGTAGTCACTTATATACCTGGAATAGTGGGAGGAGTCAGCCGAGGCATGTCCAGACCTGTACCTAGTGGAATACACATACAGACACAGACAGGTATGACAGTGGTTTACCACATTACTTTATCAGGCAAAACTCATAAATACTCATATATCTCAGTGTACATTCTGTAAGGAGTGCTTTTCAGATAAATAACTGCAGGCGCCAGGAGATAAACCTCAAGAAAACCAAAGAAATCATTGTGGACTTCAGGAAGTCTAAAGGCGGAAGTCACACCCCCATCCACATCCATGGGGCTGTGGTGGAAAGGGTGGACAGCTTTAAGTTCCTCGGAGTCCACATCACGGAAGACCTCTCCTGGTCCCTCAATACCTCCTCTCTGGTGAAGAAGGCCCAGCAGCGCCTATATTTCCTAAGGAGGCTGAAGGGATGTAATCTGTCACCCTGATCCTCTCTAACTTTTACCGCTGCACAATAGAGAGCATCCTGACGAACTGTATCACCGTATGGTATGGCAGCTGTAGCTACTATGACTGGAAAGCCCTGCAGCGGGTAGTCAAAACTGCCCAACGCATTACCGGCACCCGGCTACCGACCATAGAGCACATATACCAGAAACGCTGTTTACGGAGGTCACGGACCATCATCAAAGACCCTACCCACCCCAGCCACAGTCTGTTCGCCCTCCTGCCATCTAGGAGATGCTACAGATGCATTCGCACCTGAACGACCAGATTTAGGAACAGCTTCTTTTCCAGGGCTGTCATCCTACTGAACTCCACAAATAAACTCTAAAGCCTGCACATCTGCCAATGCACTTTATTATGGTTATGTTTATGTTAATGTATTACAAGACAAATGAATGTTGAATGTTTAAATGTCTTAATCTAAATGTACACTCTCAGGAGCCGCAAGCCTACATTTCGTTGTACTGCACTTGTGCACTAACAATGACAATAAAGTTGATTATTGATTGATTATTGATTATTGATTAGAGATGTTGTTTAGCAAAGTGGAGACTATACAGTGTAAGAAACAAGGTATGGTAGTGTAGTGGTTATGTTACTGGACTGGTAATCCAGAGGCCTGGACTAATATTCCAAAGAACGCGAGTTTACCATGGGAGTTTGATCATTTGAATTCAGTTAAAAACAAAAATTTGGAAATAAAAAGAACAAGTATCTAAAAATAAAAAGCTGGTATTGTTAAAAGGTGACCATGAAGCTATCGGATTGTCATTTAGAAACTCAATTGGTTCACTAATGTCCCTTAAGGAAGGAATCCTGCCGTCCTTACCCTGTCTAGCAGATATGTGACTCCATTTACACACCAATGTCATTGACTCTTAACTACCCTCTGACGTGGCCCAGCAAGCCATTCAGATGAATCAAACCATTACCTGCTGCGGTTCAAGGCGACGGCCCACCACCACCTTCTCAGGGCAACTAAGTTTGGGCAATAAATGTTGGCCTTGCCAGCGATACCCACATGCCGAGAATGATTATTTTTTAAAAAGCTGTGGCAAAATATCGGACCTCAACTTCCCTCGACCAATTTTTACAGTGTTTAAAGAAGAAAATGGAATAACTGAAATCAAATAAAAGCAGAAAATGCTGGCAATGTATGGCAAGTCTGTCAGCATCTGAAAGAGAAAAACAGTTTAGCATTCTTAGAATCACCGAAAATACAGCATGAAATGGGACTATTTGGGCTAGCTTTTCAAACGGAGCTTTCACTCTAATCTCAGTCCCTCGCCCTTTCCCTGTATACTTTTAAATTCTTCTTTTTCAAAATACTTATTCAATTGTCTTTTAATTGATTGTATAGTCTCTACCTCCATAGCCAATTGGGGCTAAGCATTCCATGTTCGTAACCTCCTGTATGAATATTTTTCTTCTAACTTATCCTTTGTTGTTCTGGTGATAGATAATCCTGCCCTCTTTGCTGCTGATTTGCCAACCAGTAGGAACAAGTTTTCACAATTTATCATCTTGTCAAAATTTTGAAAAATTCGTCCCTTAACTTCTCGGCCCCATTGGGGGGAAAAAAAAAAGAATGTTCAAAGCCATTCTTCATCACTTTGCCCTTCAAGTTCTGGTGTCATTCTCACGAATCTTTGCTATAACATTTTCATGGCTCTAATATGCTTCCAATGCCCAGAACAGCATGCAGCCCTAACCAGTGCCTTGTACAGATTCAGCATCACCTCCTTGCTTTGATATTCAATGCCCAGAATCCGACTGCCTATACTCTCACCTTCGGCCCCCTGATGAGAGGTCTGACCTGAACTGTTAACTTTTCTCTTTCCTTCACTTGCTGCTTCATCTGCTGTGTATTTCCACCATTCTGTTTTCCATAAACACTTTGTAGTTTGTGATTATTATGCTTTGTTGTAATATTCTTATGGCAACAATGAATGACTTGACGTGGCTTTCTTAGAGTTTTTACATGTTAAACATTCAGCCACCTTGTGCCAAAGTAGTCACTGCCCTGGACCTACATGTTGCTTGCTGTTAATTAATGGGCCAGAAATTCGGGTCTCCACGGGTGAGTATGTGCTGGGTACTCACACGTAGGGCCAACGAAAGTGCCGGTTTCGTGCATGCACTGCGCATGCGCGGGAAACCGGAACTTCTGTTCCCTTAAAGGAAGGGGTTCAGAGGTTGAACGCGTACGCCGGAGGGGCAGCGCGTGCGCCTGGAACTTCCGGTTTTTTTGCAGGTTTCTCCGGGAGGGTAAGCCTCCAGGAGTTACACATGTAAAAAGTAGGCGCAAGGCCTGCTTTTAACAAGGTAAGTGGTAAATTCATTAAAATTAAAACATTTTTTCCACAGATTTATTATTTTTAAATACTTTGAAGAAAGGTAAGTTTATTTTTAGCCCCGTTAGAAAATGTAATTAATTTTTTTGAAAAATTTATTGTTTAATAGTTATTTTATGTAATTTATAGTTATTTTAAAAATGTGATTTAAAAAAATTTATTTGAAGTTTTCGTTAGGTTTTGGGGCCGATCTCTATTCATAGATTTGACAGTTCTTCCTGTCAAATCTATGAATAGAGATTCCCTGCTACGATTGGCTCTCCATAGCCCAAATGATCCCAGAGGACGCTTCGAACTAACTGCGCCCCTGGGATACGCAAGCACTGCGCGCCGGCAGCTGGAGGAGGCCCAGGATCGGAATCCCACGCGGGCCCACAGCACAACAGCAGGCGTGCTAGGTAAGTGCAGGTCGGGGGCTTGCACCCGTGGGAAGCCACCGACCCAAATTTCTGGCCATTGTTCATTTTCAAAAGTTCTCTACAGAGGCTTTACTCCAGTAAGTTGTTAAAGAAATACTTGCATTTATGTAGTGCATTATCACATTTCTTAGATATGTTTCTTATACTTCACATACAATGAATTATCATTGGATGTTATATTGGAAACATGAGCACATAAACTAGGTTAACATTTCAGTGTAGAACTGAGTGATTGCTGCACTGTCAGAGATGCCGTCTTTCAGATGAGATCGTAAACTGAGGCCCTTTCTGCCCTCTCAAGTGGACATAAACAATCGAGATAGAATAGGGGAGTTCAGCCAGTGTCTCTCAATCAAAACTATCTCTCGAACATAGCTATCTCAGATAGTTCAAACCGAGGTTAAGCACCATTAATAATTGTGCAATTTTCAGATGTGAGTCTTTACCAAGATTTCTGAGCTGCCAACAAAAAGATGATTCAGCCCAGACGGTAGGTATGGCCAGTCACAGTTTAGACAATGGGCTGGATTTTAACTCAGGTGCGGGCTGGTGTCGTGTTATCTGAATTTCGTGTTTCCCACACGAATCTAAATGGATGTTGGAGATTGATGCAATTTTAACTTAAGTGGCCAATTGATTTCCAACGTGTGGGAAGCCTTTGCAAATGGGTTTTTCATGACTGAAAGTCCCCTCCGATGACATCATCATTGTTGCTGCATTTAAGGTCCACAGCAAGCCTTGCTTCTTCTGCAGACTACCAAGCTTCTTGACTGTGCAGTGTGAGGGAGCTGCAGCAAAAATGACAAGCGGGAGGGCAAGATCAGCTCCTCGCTTTGACGAGGCGGCCCAGCAGGCATTAGTCGATGGGGCTAGGGCCAACAGGGAGGTGCTGTTCCCTTCATCAGGGAGGAAGAGGCCTCCCACTCAGACCAAGTCAGTGTGGATGCAGGTGGCTGAGGAGGTCAACTCCTTGGGAGTCACCCGCAGAACCTGGATACAGTGCAGGAAAAGATTTCATGACCTTCAGTGCACTGGAAAAGTGAGTATGAATTTCCCATCACCCTCAATCTGATCCCCATTGCCTCTCCTCACCAGCACTCAGCTTTAGCAATCTCTTCCTCCACATCCCACTTGACACTGACATCCATGCATCCTTACCCATTCCCTCTCTCTCTATGGTCGCATTCACATAACTATTCCACCTTGCAGCCTGTAGGGGGTGGCGTGTGCGCCCAGTCACCTTCACCTCTGACTGTCTTTTGAGCGGTTCAAATCGCTCCCACACCCCTGGGTTCTAGACACCGGACTTAGGTACAGGCGGTGATACAGAAATAGAGTAGACAACTGGTTTGGTGCAAGAAAACTGTATTTTATTAAAAGGCACAAAAAGATTACAACACGGAAAATTACTGGAATAGTTACAGGCATACAAGAGTACACTTAATTAGGAATGGGGAACACACGGCACATCGAGGGAAAAATCACATTAATAATCACCCTACCCTTGTCCCACCCCCAATATCTAACTAAATTGTGCTATAAGGGGCCAGGGATTATGCTCACCAATAAGGGTTTCTGGACAGGTCGAATCCTGTTGATTAAGCCAGTTGCGGTTTTGGGGTTCGCTCTTTGTGTCCTTTGGGTCCTGCCATCGCCACGTGGTCCCAGGGCGAGGTGGTGGAGTTGTCTGAGTAAAGTACCCTCTATTCTCCGTTAGAGATAGGGAGTAAAGTCTTTGTTGGGTACTTTATCTTGTAGAGTGGAAAAAAACTTTGGGTTTTGTTCTTTTGGTGGTGGTCTGGTCGTCGAAGTTTTGTTGCGGTTGGGGTTCGGTTGGCAGTCTTCGGTGTCGGCTCGGTCATGGTGGCCTAGATCGTTACCTGTGCAGTGGTAATGGTCTGAAGGTATAGTTTACCTGGCCCTTTGTTACCGCGGTGCTTGTGGTCGTTCCTCGTGTAAGGCTGTGGCTGCGGCCTAGTCGTCTTCGGTCGAGCCTGCCCCACCGTGCCTGTCTGCTTCTTTGTGTTTCGAGTAACTCTGAACCTGAGCATGTGCCTGCTCACCACCCCCCCCCCCAACGCTTCCTTGCGTTTCGAGTAACCTGGGCCTGAGCGTGTGCCTGCTCGTCCCCAATGATTCTCCACACTGCCCTTCTCTGCTTGCTTGTCGGCCTTGCCGTTCGTCTCGCCTCGCTTGTCTGCTTGCTGCACACTTTTGGTTACCGGTAGGCCTACAATTATACTATTTTGGAGGTTATTATTTGCGCGCCAAATCAGGGTTAGTTCTTTGTCCGATTTTTGGCGGGCTCGTTAAAGTGATTATAGTTGTTCACCTTAAATGCTTTTTGGGTGGTTGCCCCGTTGCTAAATGATCTTTACTGTCTCGGTGTTTGTTATGCATAATGTGAATCGGTATCTTCCTGGCTTAGTAACCTGTTTAAACTGTAAGCGATTATTTATGCAAAGGTTTGATGGGTTCAAGATTAAGTCTTTCCTGAGTTGATTTGTTCAAAAATGAAGAATGCGTATTCTGTATTATCTAGATGTCTGGCTTCAAAATAACAAGTCTCTCACAGGCCCAGGCATGTCAGGTTTTTCAAAGCCTTTTGAACTTGGCCTGCCATTTTTTCAGGGTTCTGCTTTCAATCTTGCAGGTTTCTGCCACAAGGTCCAGAAGACATTTTCTTTGGGGTACCCTTATATTAATAACTTTGGGGAATGTGGGAATTTTGAGAACCCTACAAGCCCTCACACTCCCTCTCACTCTGATGCTTTGAACACAACTGACAACACACAGGGAGGGCCCTTGGTCTTGCAACCTCACTCCATCTTTGTCTCCTTCTAAGTATCTATGCTATGCAATCTCTACACTCACTCCTTCATTCTTACTCAACCTCCACTTGCCTCCCTCATTGCAGGAAAAGAGAGCTCACAACAAAAGAGAGCGAGCCAGGACAGGAGGAGGGACAGCCTCATTAGCCCAGCTCACCTACTGGGAGGAGGCCGTCCTGGAAATTATGGGCATTGAGGATGATTAGCGCATGGGGGATGGACAGAAGGGTGCAACACAGCAAGCTGGAGACAGAAAAGTTTCCCATCTCTCTCTTTGACATTGCATGAGTCGCTGATAATGATTGTGAAGCTATAACAGATGGACTTATGAGCATCTGCAAAAAGCTATGTGCATGTAGCCTTTGCATCACATCTCTGACTCTTTCCTTTACTCCCCCACAGGACCATCACAAGCATCTGTCCCCGCTAGCCAAGAAGAAGAGACTGAGCAGCCAGACTCCTCAGAGGAAGCTGCAACCAGAATTCAGTGCACCCAGCACCAGCGCAGACACTCACACCTCGGTGGGACCTTCGGGGCATAGAGTAGTGTTGTCACCTGGTGTATCACAGCTCACAAGTGAGCATCAGCAGATTGTGGAGACAGGGACAGCAGTGGAGAGTCCTAGTCGGAGGGCGCAGGACTCTGCCAGCTCGGCTCAGCAGCATGTCGACCCTCTGCCTCTGGGTCCATCCATAAGATCAGAGGTGATGGAACTCCAGGCACAGATGCAGGAGTCTCTGGCAGGTTTTGTCTCTAGGGTCGCTGCGAGTGTGGAGCGAATGGAGGAGTCCATAGCGAACATGAGCAGAGCCTTTGTGGGGTCATTGGCGCATGAACGCATCACCACGGAAATTATGGCAACCTCTGTGGAAACGGTTGCTACCTCCATGGTAAGGTTGGTTACCGTACAGGAGAGGATGGCTATGGTAGAGGAGAGGAGGGCTACAGCCATGGAGGAGCTTAGTTGCCAGGATATGGAAAACATGGTCGTTGTTCAGAATAGAATGACATCTCTTGAGGAGCAATGGGCATCTATTGAACAGAGAAACCAGACCTTCATGGAAGTCCTTCTGTGTAGGACTGCCATTGCAGATACGGGTTCCCATGGCCACCCTCATGTGCAGCAAGGTGCTCTCCAGCCACTTGCAGGCACTGAGGGGCACCTGACCCATGAGAGGGAGGTTGCTGGCATACCTCAAGAAAGTGGGGGCTCCTCTCCAAGCGCTCACACTTCCATGCCACTGCAGAGCCCTTGGTCAGAGCCCCACCGGCGTCCACACCCAAGTGAGATAGACATCTCAACCCCTGTACAGCCGCAGGAGCAGCAGACTGTTGACAAGCACTCAGGCTCGCAACCGCACAGGACGCCCGCCAAAGGTGTCGAGACAGGAGCAGCAGCAAAGTGAACAAGGGGCCTCCACATCTGCTGAAGCCACAGCGGAAGCACTGCATAGGAGCACGCGTAAGAGGAAGATAAAGCACAAGTAGTCACAAGGGTAGTCACTTGGGTGGAATTTTGTGTTTAGTGTAAAAATGCCATCACGTCGTAATTGTACATAAAAATTCTGATGGAAAATATTGCAGTTGTGGCATCTGTCATTTTGCTATTGGGACTTCCAAATTGAGGCCTTAGGAATACTTGCAACTGTCAGTATGGTGGTCGGAGTGCTAGGAATCCTCTGGTTCTTGGCGATTGTCAATGCTCTGGTAAGAAGCTGCGAGGCAAAAGTGTTTGATTGACTAGGCTAAGCAAATCTGGCCAGGATGAGTGCGTTCCTTGCATCCCGGGCAGCAATGTTCTTGCATAATGCTGCCGCTGGTTGATGGGCCTCTGCAGGATTTTCGTTTTCGCCCTCCTCCTCCTCATCTGAGGAGGATATGTGATGAGTCACTTGTTCCTCAGGAATCTGCAAGCCACGACGCTGTGCCATGTTGTGAAGTGCACAGCAAACCACGATGATTCTGGAGACACTGGCTGCTGAGTACTGCAGGGCTCCACCTGATCTATCCAGGCATCTGAAGCGCATCTTTAGCAAACCGATGGTTTGCTCAATTATGGCTTTGGTGGACATGTGGCTGAAGTTGTAGCTCTCCTCAGCTTCGTTGGATGGTCTCCACAACGGCGTCATCAGCCACGTCCTCAGGGGATAGCCCTTGTCTCCAAGTAGCCATCCGTTAAGTTGGTCTGGTGGACTGAATAGCAGAGGCACACTAGACTGGCGCAGTATGAATGAGTCATGACAACTGCCAGGGTACATGGCACAAACATGCAAAATTTCCTACTTGTAGTCACACACCAGCTGAACGTTAAGGGAGTGGAAGCCCTTGCGATTGACAAAATTACCTGGATTGCGATGGGGTGCCGTAAGGGCCACATGTGTGCAGTTAACAATGCCCTGCACCCTTGGAAAGCCTGCCAGATGAGCTAATCCAACCGCTCGCGCCGTGACACTTCCTTGGTCCTTGGTGAAATGGATGTGATTGTTCGCGAGGGCAAAGAGAGCATCGGTTACCTGGGAGATGCCACTGATGTCTGCTGCTGACCCCTGGAATGAGCCTGAGGCAAAAAAGTTGAGTGCGGTGGTGACTTTGACGGCCACTGCTAATGCTTGTCCACCTGGTTCTCTGGGCAGCAGGTCTTGCTGTAGGATTGCGCAGATGTCAGTCACTACCTCTCGCGAAAGTCGGAGCCGCCTTTGGCACTGCTGCTCAGACATGTTGAGATAGCTGACCCTGCGTCTGTAGACCCTGTTTGGGGGGTCTCTCCTGCGCCGATGGGCTTCCAGGCGCTGGCCCCTTCTGGCCTGTGCAGCCTCAGGTGGGTGAGCAGCAGCCCGCTGCTCCTGCTGCTGCTGCTGTTGCTGGTGCTGCTGTTGTTCCTGGTTCTGCTGGTGCCGTGGCTGGTGCTTGAGCTCCTCTAATGCCCAGATGGGAAGGAAATAAATGGCTCCCATGCTTCTAGTATCTGCCTCCGTTGTGGAAGCGCTGAGTGAAGGTGGCGAGAGGGATTTCCCAGGAGGCACACTGGAGATGAGTGTGAGGCTCCAACCTTCCACAGGTGTGGTTAAGCCTTCTAAAATTTGCCCCAGACCTGAGACCACTAAGTCCTGCCACCTGCAAATGATGGCTGATCAAATCTCCTATTTAATGGTTGACCTGCAGTTGATAGTCAGCAATCCAATAGTGCTCCCGCTACGTTTCACATTCGTGTTTCCTACCAGGCGTGTTTTACGTGGGTAAAGGGTTAAATTTGCAAGGGCCTTTTAAAATAGGATTATAGAGGCCATTTAGTGGTGATTAAGGGCCTTAAAGACCAGCCCTGCCTGTTGGATGCGGGAGTCGGGACCATCAGACACGCCTGAGTTAAAATTGCTCGGAGTCGGGAACCAGGAGGGGGGGTCCCGCCCGCCAGTTTTTGCAATTTTAACCCCCTGCACGCCTCCAAGCCTGACTCCACGGCTCAATGAAAATCCTGCCCAATGTATCTAATCTTGGGCCCAAATGTAGAGACATGCTTAAGAGGACAAATATACAGCCAGTTGTCAGGGGGAACGTTTTAAATTAAATAAATGGAATGTTGTTGCCTCCATCACTGCAATTTGTATCTTAATAAATTGAAAGCTAGTGACAATTACCTGTGTCCTGCCCCCAATTATCATAAACATGCCTAATGGGAGTGGTTGTCCATTACCACTGGCGCAAACTGTAAAATACTGCCGCAGTTGGAGGCCCAATAGGGTTAAGTTCATTGGCTGTCTTTAAAAATAGCTTCCTTGAAATCTGAATGTCATAAGTGTATTTACTTAGTGGAAAAGAGGAAATAAGGGAGTCTTACTTTCAAAACAAAAATCCAAGTAAGTCTAGTTAAATATTGAAAGGAGGGGCCGTTTTAACCTAATGCGTCCGGTGGGGACCTGATGGGATTGGGTGCAAATCTGGTTTTACTGCCCACCCGAGTTGAATGGAGAGTAATATTAGGCAGGGTGTAAAACTTGTGTTCCAGCCAAACTCGTTGGTTTCCTGCTAACCGAGTTAGGTTAAAAATACCCCTGGTCTCTGCACCAATTTAGTTCAAGACAGGAGGTCTGAAATTTTACCTTGTACACAAAACTAGGTTTGCATATTTTAATTTGACATCTTCTGACAAAGGCTTGAAGCAGCTGAAAGGACGGGTGAAACATTGCTGGAAACACCAGTGGTGGAGGGCGCTTTTCGTCTGCCTATTGCCCCGTTAACGCTGGAAATCCAGGACGGTAAGCAGATGAAAATCTGTGAAGGAAACTCCCGCCTACTGACCGCAGGAGGCCCACCCGACTTGATTATCGCGCGGTCTTCGCCAATTATCGGCCACGCTCATACCCGAAACTGTTTTATTTAAATATTTAACTGGGGTGCTAGGCCACTTGTAGGACCTTGATACAATCCTTATCCACCAACAGACTCTGCCCAGTGTTACTGGATGTAGAGCGGCCTAACTAGTGGTCCTTAAAGTGACAGCTGGAGAACAGTCCCAAATGCCGAAGGAAGCGCTGATTTTTGTGGGGCCAGGAGGAGCACGAACAAAATTCTTCCCTTCCGCTGCCAAATGCAAACATACTGCAGGCTGCCAGTTTTACACACCGAGAGAGATGAAGTTAAAAGCTTCCGATCAGACCCTTTCTTTGGCTCTCTGTATTGAGGATTGACTTGCTGAGCTGTCTGTTTAGAATGCCATCTGGGATCAGAAACCTCCCCCTGGTGTGACATCCATGGTAATTATATTGCCTCTTTAGCTAAATTACCTGCTATGTTCAGTGACTGAAGCCAAACCAACATTATAAGTGTGAACATCTATGAAATGTGCTGACGGCTCTCCCCATTGTCTAAAATTAATCTGGTCAGTGAGAAACTCAATTTTGAGAAGGTTGGTGTTCCAGTTAATTTGCCTTGAGCAACATCCCAGATAGCATGTGAAGAGATCGCAAAGTCTCTGTTTGACGAATGGACTCAGTAGAGAATATTTTTGTGGACTTTATGGGCTGAGGGTGTTTTCCCTGTGGTGGGATCACCCTGTGCAGATGCGTGGGGGACTGGTTTGTTAAAACTCCCGAGAACGCATGGCAGTTGGCTGTGACAAAGGAATTGTCAGTCATCCAGAATGCATGGGTTCACCCGACAGTCCTGGAAAAAGGAAGGGGGCCATTGAACTTGAACTTATTAGAAAGCCACTCTAATATGCAAAAGCACTTCTCACCTCCATCTCAGAAGAGAAGCCGAACAATGAACCCACCAGCCTCAGCCAGCTTAAGAGGAGCCAGTTTTTCCCAACACAAAGACCGAAAGATATGTCCCAGACTTAGGGCCACTAATCCAATCACGGAATATTCATGGGTCCGTGATGGCCTATTTCCTCCCTGGATCGCCACCTTGTCGTGGTGGAGAGGCTTGTGTGAACCTATGAACCCGAGAGCGATGCCGTCGGGAGCACAGCTCTTGGCAGGGTCACACAAGGCAGCAAGGTCAAGGGGGAGGTTCCAGACGAAGTGCGATCCATACCAAGTCCTCAACGGTGGAACAGGCGGATGACGGTGGTAACTCTGAGCCACTTTGGTTCAGGGGCTGCGAGAAGCACCACAACGGCTGTGAAGGCGGAAGAAGGCTGCAGCAGAGAGGGGTCCCCAGTCGTCTCGGTTGTTCCTTGCCACTGGACCCTGGCCCCTTTTCTGTCAAGGATCGTGTGGTGGCTGACTGTGCACCAACCACCCCACGCTAAAAGATACCACACACAGGCGTCCTTCAGAGGGATCTACATCTACCTCTACAACACGCCAGCGTAAAGTCCTGTGGCGATCAGTAAGTGGTGATGGGGGCAGGATTGTGAGGTCTGGAAGCTCCTAATCACAAGCTGGCACACTAGGCGGTGGGTGTCTGATTCAGTCGTCGGGTTCCTGGATCGAGGCAGGGGAGCCCCCCGGCAGCTATACCCACAACTGAGCAGCCCTATTTAGGATCCACTCTGCTCACTCTCAACAGAGAGGGGGCTAGAAAAGGTGCCCCAAAAATAGCCTGCCACAATAACACCCTGCCTGGAATATCGCATCCAGAGGGGTCACCAAAAATGCGGTCCTTAAGACAGAAAATTGAACTTCGGAGCATGGAATGTGCGGACACTAGTAGACAGTGCAACAAGTGATCGACCGGAGAGAAGGACGGCCATTGTATGCAGAGAGCTGAAATGATGCAACATTGATATAGCGGCCCTATCTGAAACTCGACTAGCAGAAGAAGGTCAATTGAAGGAGGAGAAGGGGGGTTACACATTCTACTGGAAAGGGAAGCCAATGGAAAACCCTCGGATCCATGGAGTTGGATTTGCCATCAAAAATGAACTTGTTAGCCAACTCTCCGAATTTCCTGTGGGAATCAATGAACGCCTCATGAAAATGCATCTAACCCTATCCAACAATCATATGGCTACAGTTGTGAGTGCTTATGTTCCCACCCTGGATTCGCTAGATGAAGTAAAGGAGATCTTCTATGCTGACCTGGGTAAAACCTTGCCTGGTATCCCAAAAGACGATAAAGTCATTCTTCTTGGGGACTTCAATGCCAGGGTCGGGCGGGATTACCAACTATGGAAAGGCATCATAGGAAAAGAGGGCATCGGAAAGTCCAACTCAAACGGACTACTTCTTCTCACTAAATGTGCTGAGCACAACTTCATAATCACAAACACTTTCTTCCGACAGAAAAACAAGTACAAAACCTCCTGGAGGCACCCCCGCTCAAAATTGTGGCATCTCATTGACTATGTCATTGTACGGGCAAGGGATCGCCGTGATGTTCTGGTCACTAGGGCCATGTTCAGCACTGATGACTGCTGGACAGATCATCGCCTTATCCGAGCAACTATGTCCCTTAAACTAAAGTCCAAAATACGTGCTCAGAAGAAGCAGTTCCGGTCAAAATTAAACATTGAATGTCTTGAGGACACTGCCATACAGCAGTGCTTTCAGGATTCCATCAGGCAAAGTCTTCCAAAGGAATACCCACATGATACTGGAGAACACTGGGAACTGCTGAAAGCCACTATCCTCAACACCTCCCAGAACATACTCGGTTTCAAGTCCAGAAAACATCAGGACTGGTTTGATGAGAACGACTCAGAAATTGAACAGCTCATAGAAAGGAAAAGGAAAGCTTTCTGCGCCTGGCAAAACAACATCAGCAGCAAGGCGAAAAGAGAGGCTCATGCCAGAGACAAGGCAGATGTCCAGCAGAGAATAAGGGAGATGAAGAACAACTGGTGGTCTCAAAAGTCCCTAGAAATACAACGTATGGCTGATACTGGGGACTCCAGAGGCTTCTTCAGTGCCACCAAGATAGTTTTCGGACCAAGCTACCGTGGTTTAAACCCCTTACGCTCTAAGGATGGTTTAACTCTGCTCAAGGACAAGAAGGCAATTGACACAAGATGGAGGGAGCATTTTCAAGAACTGCTCAACCGACACAGTAGCGCTGATCTGGAGTCTATCAATCAATTACCGCAGAGACCAGTAAGGGAGGAAATGGGGGCACCTCCAAGCATTGTAGAAGTGCAGAATGCCATCAGGTCCATGAAAAACAACAAAGCTGCCGGCTCAGATGGGATTCCAGCAGAAATCCTTAAAAAAGGTGGCCCTAAGCTCCTGACACACATACATGCCTTCCTCCTAAAAATATGGCAGCAGGAAGAAATTCAACAAGATCTCAGAGACGCTTTGATTGTTACTATCTTTAAAAAGGGGGAAAAGTCGGTGTGTGGTAACTACCGAGGTATCTCCCTTCTTTCTTCCACAGGAAAAGTGCTTGCCCGTGTCCTTGCTAACAGACTTTTGCTGTTATCTGAGGAGGTGCTTCCGGAGTCGTAGTGTGGTTTCCGACCATCCAGAGGAACAGCTGACATGATCTTCACAGTACGTCAATTACAGGAGAAATGCCGTGAACAAAAGCAACCACTGTTCATAGCTTTCATAGACCTAACTAAAGCTTTTGACACCGTCCACTGCCAAACTTTATGGCATATCTTGTCTAAGCTTGGTTGCCCCGATAAATTCATCTTAGTCCTGAGGCTGCTACATGACAACACGTCCGCAGCAGTTCTCAGCAGCAGCGGTTCTATTTCAGAGCCCTTTACAGTTGAGACAGGAGTAAAACAGGGATGTATCATTGCTCCAGCCCTTTTTGCAGTGTTCATCTCAGTTATCCTCCATCTCATCGGCAATGATCTGCCCACCGGAATTCAAATCCTTTATCGTACTGATGGCCGACTTTTCAATCTCAACAGGCTTAAGGCCAAGAGCAAAGTCTCCACCACCACCATCATGGAGTTACAGTATGCAGATGATAACGCCATCACAGCTCTTTCCAAGCATGATCTACAACACACCTTGAATGCTTTTTCCAGAGCCTACAAACTTCTGGGCCTCACCATGAATATAAAGATAACCCAGGTGCTCCACCAGCCATCACCTAATCAGCTCGCGACTCCTCCCTCTATAAAGATTGACAATAACACCCTTGAAAATGTCAACACTTTTCCATATCTTGGTAGCCAGTTATCCTCCAAAGCTGACATTGATTCTGAAATCCATCACCGCCTGAGTTGTGCAAGTGCAGCCTTTTCTAAACTGAGGAGGAGAGTCTTTGAAAATCATGACCTCCAAGTTCAAACTAAAATTCTTGTATACAAAGCCATCATCCTTCCCACCCTTTTATATGGAGCTGAAACCTGGACTACGTATAGTAGACATCTCAAAGCCTTAGAGCAATACCACCAATGCTCTCTACGCAAAATCCTGAGGGTCAGCTGGGAGGACAAGCGTACCAACTGGAGTATACTTGAAGAGGCCACTATCTACAGCATCACTACGCTCATCATGCAGTATCAACTCCGATGGGCTGGACATGTCATTCGCATGTCAGACTCACGTCTCCCAAAACAGGTTCTGTACTCCCAGTTGAAGGAGGGGCAGAGGTCTCCTGGTGGTCAAAAGAAGCGTTACAAAGATAACGTCAAAGTAATTCTTAAAAAGTTCCATATCGATATTAATAACTGGGAGGAAATCACACTGGACAGAGACAATTGGAGAAAAAGCATCCACAACGGTGCCACACTACATGAAAAGAATCTCCAGCGTGCCGCTGAGGATAAACGCCAGCGCCGTAAGGAGAGACAACAACTTAAGAAGACCTGTTCTCCAGTCACTACCAATAGTCTCACATACCCACACTGTAGTAGAGTCTGTGGATCTCGGATCGGTCTCCACAGCCACCTGAAGACCCATAAGTAGATGACTGATGAAGGACATACCATATTCGAATTCGAGTGGTCGCCGATGATGATCACTGATTAAGCACCGGAGTGCTTAGAAACAAAAGGATTTTAAAGATTGGCGGGAAAGATAGGGCTAGCCAGACTCCTATAAAGATAGATTCTTTTCCACCATTCTTTCTCTTTCTCTCTCTCGCTCCACCAAGATCGACCTAACAAGAAGTTCCAGAGGAAGAAGCCGCTGAGCGGAGCGATCGAGGCGGACTGTGTGTGGTGGTAAGCATGGTCTCGAGTGTCCCAAGCCAGCAACCAGATATCCCAGGCAAGCTGGGTGAGGTGTAAGGGCTCAGGGTTTTTCTCAGAAATGAAGCTTTTGGGCTATTCCGAGGGTGGAAGCTTCGTTTGGTTCAGCCAGGCAAAGGGGTTTATGCGACTGGGTAATTCGTTGGTAGGGGTGGAGTTAGAGTCCACCATAGCAACAAGGGAATTACTGCATGTTATAGTCCCCAGTTGTGTACTGTATGTATGTTGTTTGTAACCTGGATTTTATTCTCCACAGAGACAGTGATTTCGTTTAGTAGTGCATGTTTTAGCCAGTGTGTGTTAGACCAAATAAATATAAGTTTGATTTTTCACCGAAGCATTTCTGTCTGTGACTTATTCCATTTACACTCTGAATAATAATTCCCAGGTATAGAACTTTCGTAAGGTGGGGGCGATTCGAACCGTCCGTCTAGCAATTGGGCTCGGATCAAAAACCGCTTACACTTGTATTTCTAGAAGTTATCAACATGTGAACCAAAATTAATCTACTAGCAATATCATAATATAAATTAACCTGAAAAGGCAAAAATCCCAAAATATAATGGATTGCCTGTTTAAAAATAGCCTAATAAGTAACAGCCAAACCGATTTCAGAAAGAGGAAGTCCTGCCTGACCAATAGTTTTGATTTTTTTTGTTAGTGATATCCCAAGTGAAGGTTGGAAACCTCCATAATATAACTTATCCAGGTCTTCTGATGCTTCAGTAAAGTTAACAAGAAAGAATATAAACAGAAAATGCTGAAACACTCAGCAGGTCAGGCATCATCTGTGGAGAGAGAAACCGAGTTAACGGGGGCGATTTTGCCAGCCCTGGGGGGGCGGTTATGGAGGCGGGACTGCCGGGAAAATGGCAGAATTTGGGGGCGGGTGGCAAACCCACCCCCAACCTGCCTCAATGCCATCTTCCCATGGGTAGGTAGCCGTCCTGCGCCGAGTCCCATCTCCTTGGAGGCGGGAAGGGATTAAAGCCTATTAACTGCTTGTTAACAGGTAGTTAACAGGCAGAAATTAGGATAATCCCCTTTTTGCCCTCACAAGTGTGGGCTTCCCGAAGGCTCCAAAACCTGCCAGCTCAGCTCAGCGATTACTGCATCTGCAGGGGCCGGGGGGCCGGGGGGTGCTAAAGTGTGGTGTGAAGGTAAGTGATGGGTACAAGAGTGTAGAGGTGAGTATCTGAGGTAAGTGCAAAGTGTTTTTTAAATTGTATTTACCTTTGTTTCTTCCTGCAGGCTTCAGTCGGTTTCTATGCGGAGGGTCTCGCACCCTCCGTGTTGCAGATGAGAGATGGCCGTTGCATTCTCAGATGCAACAAACATCTCATTTCTGTAAAAGAAAGAAGGTTGACGGGGTCTTGTATGCAAGACCTCATCAAACTGCAGAGAATGTCAGTGTTTGACAGCTTCACAGAGCTGTCAAATGATGACAATTCATCTGTCAATATTTTTTGACAGATGAAATGTCATACGTTGGCATTCTCTGCAACCGGCTTTCCCTTGATTGGCCTGCTAAGCTCGCTAGGCGGGCTTAACAAGGTCAATCAAGGGAAATTAGTGTGGGTTGGCCACAAATCGATGGAGGCGGGACATCGACCCGCCAAACAGCAGTCCCGCCTCCAACTCGCCCCCAGTCACAAAATCACCCCCATTGTTTCAGGTCGATGACCTTTCGTCAGAACTGGGAAAAGTTAGAGATTCAGCAGTTTTTAAGCAAGTGCAGGGGCTGAGAAAGTGGGGAGGGGAGGAATGAACAAAGGGAACGTCTGTAATAGGGTGGGGGGCAGGAGTGATTAAATGACAAAAGGGATGATGGTGCGAGGCAAAAGGGGGTGATAATAGAACAGGTGAAGAAACAAAAGATGAGTCTAGAGGAGCGGTAAATTGCAACAACAGAACCATTACCAGCACTTGCTGTCCGAACAAAATGGGAGCAGTGGTTATTATCTGAAATCATTGAACTCAATGTTGAGTCCAGAAGGTTGTAAAGTGTGTTGAAAAAATGTTACGTTTTTTAAGGTCGTGGGTGTACAATGTAAAGGTTGAAGGTTGATAAGGAATTGCTGAAAGAAGGGACACAGTAGGAACTAATTAGTGAAGTGATGCCTGGTTGGGGAGATGCTCTGATTAAAATATCCCTACTGCTTCCAATCAACGTAAATGACCTGCATTCAGAAATCAATCCAAGTTGTTCAAATCCACAATTGATTTGAACTAGGATGCGAGCAGTTAGAGCAGTCAAGTCTAATGAAGCAACCAAAGAACAACATTTGCAAGTGAGCAGAAAGCCAATGTGTGTAACTGCAAAGTGTTAGCCATTAGAAGAAAACAATGGGCCACGCAGTTCCTGCATTACAACAGTAGTTGCAAATACTTAATTGGGTGTAAAGCGCTTTGGGACGTCCTGAGGTTGTGCAAGGCGCTATATAAATGCAAGTCTTTCTTTCTTTAAGGATGATTTGAACTAGTTGAAGGGGGAGCTGATGGAGAGCTGGGGGTGGTAATGGACTGAACAATTACTGGCCTAGGCCTTCAACCTACATTCCCCTACCCACCTACCCCTCCCTTTCAATTAGAGTGAATCTCTAGCCACCCTGGACATGCCCCAGTGACCACAGCTATATTTCTATCTCTGGGCTATGGGTGGAGGACTCCCTGGTTTCCGCCACCAAGTTACTCCAATATGGGGACAGCAAGTTGCTTCCTCAGGGGACATGGTGCAGGAAGAGATGGCTGGTGAACTGCCTGCTAAAAATATTGTTTTGCCCTGAAAACGTTTTCACTTTACTGATTGGTCTGTGGACGGCCGAGCTCTCTGAATGCGACGGTGGCTGGCCTGTGGTTTTAATGTGGAGCCGGGATGAGATCTCCTACTCCTCCTGGTTCCACAATCAGCTAAGTAGAAACCTTAAAACTTACCTTTTGGGTGGCAATCTCCATCGGCCCCTTAAAGGACCCCTGGTTTGGCTGCTGAGCGCCTGATGAAAATGGCCATAGCTTGTTGCGGTCTTTCGCAGTCCAATTTTGCAAAGGGGCCTGAAATAGCTATTAGGCCTATTTGCATATAAAACAGGGCCAAACGTTGGTTTCAGGTGCACACCCTGGACGCCTACAGAGGAGCCCTAACCAATATGGTGGGTGACACACTTATGGCACAGAGTGAGCACGCGCAGGCCACCATATTGGATACTTAGATGCCCGCTTTTTACACCTGTAAAAAAAGCACATTGCAATCCAATTTCTAGGTTAGAATTTCTGTCATTCACATGTAGTTACCATTTGCCTGACCACACATGGACAGGTGTAGATTACCCCAACAGGCCCAGGAAAATGGTGGCAAGCCAGGGTCACAGCAAAGTTCCTCCACTGATGTCCAAGCTCGATCTGCTGGAAAATTGGCAGGGAGGCAGCGGAAAGCCTAAGCTGTCATGTTGAATCATTGTGGAATGGCAATCAACAGATCTAGCAGCATGCTGAGCTATGTGAATGAAGTCCAGACTTACACCATCAGGCTGAAGGCCTGTTTAGTTCTGAGAAAGACCATGAGGCTAAGCCTTAGGACTGAGCTTGAAGGAAAGGTTAGAAAGACTGAGGTTGCAAAATTTGACTCAGTAGCGCCAATTGTTTTGGTGCTACGAGTATCATTTAGGTTCCAAAATGGCACCCACAGCATGTTGTAAGGGGTGGTGTGTGGGTCAGCTTCACCTCTGACTTATGAGCGGTTCGAATCGCTCCCACTCCCTTGGTTCTAGACCTGGGACTTATTTGGGGGTTGTGATGAAAAATGCAGTAGGCAACTGAATCTTGGTGAACGAAATAAGATCTTTATTTGAGAAAGAAAATATACAACACAATAATCTTAACACTCTAAATTGGGAGAACACTTCGGAATATATGAGGGAAAATAACAATAGACAGAATACTTCACCCCTCCCAATCCCACTTCACTAGCTAAGTTGGGCTCCAGAGGACCAGGGATAATGCTCACCAAAACGACTTCTTTTGACAGTTGTAGAGGTTCGCAATTTCGGGGTTCTCTAGATGTGTCGGTTGGGGCCTGCCGTACCCCGGATGCGGTAGAAGACTTCAACTGCGTGGCTGGTCAGTCTTCGTGAGTCTGCTGATACGATGGGGTGCATATTGGATCTATCAGGTGAGTACCCAATTTCTTTTGGTTAGAAGTAGGGTTTAGAGTCTTTTCGATTAAATCTTACCCAGGGGTAAGTCAGGATAGTTTGTAGAGTGGAAAAACTTGCGGATCTTCGGTTTCTTCCAAGTTGGTTTCTTGTTGGTCACGGTGGCCCAATATTACCCGGTTGCTGGTAATATTTGGCTGTTTGTTTTGCAGGGCCCTGGTCTGCCATGAGGTCTCCGATGGTGTGTTACTTCTTCGAGAGGGAGAACTGCTTCGAGATGCTTCTTCTTGGACTGGGCTGAATGTGATGACTTGATTTGAAATGAACGATGAACCGAACTTCCTCCAGCACTGAACTGCTTGAACTCCTTCCCACTCCTTCCCACTGCTGTTATAAATCAGGCCCTCAATTATACCGATTGAGGCCTGCTAATCTGCCCACCAAATCAGCTCTGTCTCATTGTTAGTTCTGGCGGGCTCGTTAACATTGATGGGTTAAAAATTGTTTAATAGGTTTCGGGATGGTCCCATCGATCTTAATTGGTTTAAGATTGCGTGAAGTGGTTTCGGGGTGGTCCCATCGATTCTTAAGTGGTTTTAAGCGATTGCTTAACCTCTTGTTTAATTGCAGTAAAGTTGTCTTTTCCTGTGGGGGCCAAGGTTCTTTTGTTGGTTGGTGGCATGTTTTGCATTATGCAAGGTTTTGGATGGTTCAGTAATTTTAGCGGGAACTGCTCTTCCGTTGGTCTATTGTCAGTATGTAAAATGACTGAGACAGTCTAGATAAGTCCCCAGACAGCTTGGTTAATGCCAATACCCAAAATCGTCCATTTACAGAGGCCAATCCCAATTCCTTTATTGCAGCCCCTTTTTTCTTCCACAGGCTCGAACATGCTTTTAAAATAAAAACCAAAATCCTGGGGTCCTTGATTTTTAAATCTCCCTTTGGCCCAAAATTCTTATACCATTCTGACATGGTTTATTAACAGTCCAAAAATCCCTTCTTTAGGGTAATCTTCTTGGCTTTGGGGAATCTGCTGAATTTTGCGAATCTTACAGTGTGCGCGCACTTCTGGAGCGGGCTGCATTGGACACCATCTTGGGGAGGGCGTTAGCAGTGAGCATCCACCAGAAGTATGCATAGTAGGCAGACCTTGATGTCAATCAGCGTGCCATGCTGGTTTGATGCCAGCACTGCCATTTTGGAGCTAATGCCCTCTCTTAAGCTCGCACAGCTGAACATGTGTTCAAGTGCAGGAAGGACCCCCCCAGCAGTGCTATTTAAAGGGATCATCACCTACTTACAGGTTCGTTTCTGATTGATTTCTACTGGCTGCTGCTGCATTTGTAGAAGATTTTGGTGGTTTCTAAAGTTACTAAAGTTTACAAGAGGGGTGTGGCAGGTGCTGAATGAATTTGTTCTGCCTTCGAGGATCCTGCACAGACTACTTGCTCCCAAACATGGGTGCACTAGTAGCAATTCCCCTTGGCCTACAGCATGACAGGGAGAATGAGCAGAGGTGACACAGAGCAGGACAAGCTGCTGGAAGAGGGTGAAGGAGGAGGAGGAGAAGAGCTCTCAGCAGGAGGCCGTATCCACACAGGGTGGTCAGGGAGCAATATTCCAACATGTACCTCAGTGAGGAGCAGTGCGTCTGATGCCTGTGCCTCACTAAGGATGCCCACACTGAAATATGCCACCTTCTGCAGCCACAACTGTAACCTCAGAGCAGGGCAAGGACCGCATTGCCAGTGGCTGTGAAGGTGACCGTGGCCATGAACTTTTATGCATCAGGCACCTTCCAGGCTGGAGCAGAAGATATTCGTAACATTTCCCAGTTTGCCATCCACAGCTGCATAAAGGTGGTAACTGACACTCTGTATTCCAAGAGACTGAATACATTTTATTATTTCTTGCCAGAGAAGCTGACTGGCCTGTAATTACATGGTCTGCCCCTTTCTCCCTTTTTAAACAACGGTACAACTTTAGTAGTCCTCCAGTCCTCCGGCACCACACCTGTAGCCAGAGAGGATTGGAAAATGATGGTCAGAGCCTCCACTATTTCCTCCCTTGCTTCTCTTAACAGCCTGGGATACATTTCATCTGGGCCTGGGAATTTATCGACCTTCAAAGCTTTCTGGCAGGCTTCCCACTGCACCAAACATTTCAATGTGCATACCCATCAGCCTTCATCTGTAGCCTGCCCCATCAAAGTGCTCATCTGAGTCCTCTGCAGCAGAACTCATGTGCCACCTCGCCCTCCGGAGAGCTGGCACCTGCGCTACCCTTGCCCCCTGCCCTGGCTACAGACCACTCATGCCCAGTGTCTCACCACGTGCAGATCCTGCTTCTAAGCTAGTCTCTGAATTACATGTATTGCCAGTATCTGAGCTGTTGGCTGCGAGTGACGCTGCTATGTCTTCATCATCACTGCCTTTTTCCTCTTCCACCTGTTGCTCTTCCACGACTGCCTGGTCAGGTTGCAGTTCTTGAATATCTGAAAGGAGAGTGGCACAGGGGTAGGGCTGCATTGTGGGGAGGGGGGAAATTATAAGGTGCATGCTTGCACCATCTGCAGCTTTTAAAACAAAAGACGTTGCAGGATGAGGGGCAAGCAAGAAGGAGGATTAGGTATGAGGATACTGTCATCTTCGATGGTTTCTGCCCTGCCACTGGCCACAGCCTCGGTGACGGCCGCTCCAATGACGGTGACCACCATCTCCTCCATCGAGGTGAGGTCATGCAGCCATGCCTGTCCCCCACCGTTTAGCTCCTGCTGCCTCTGGTTATGCACCAACTTGTTCTGCAGGAGAGAGGGAAGTGTGTCAGTGAGTGATGGTGCAATGTGTTTGGGTGATGTGCCTGTCATGGTTGAATAGCTGGAAGTATGTGCTGTGAGATGTGGGTGTGTGTCTTGCAGCAGTGCTAAGGGTGAATTGAAGTTATGTTTGTGAGCTATGTCATGATTGATAGAGATTGTTGGTAGGTGAGTGATGGGGTGTTGGTGCATTGAGCAGTTGCTGAGGCTAGTGGTGCAGGTGGTGGGAAATGGCATTTGAAGATAAATTAATTGACCCTGACCACTCGTGTGAGGTCAGTGAATTTTTTGCGGGACTGCATCCAGGTCCTTGGGGTTTGACTCCTGGCATTGACCCCCACAGCTGTCTGCTCCCACTGCCTTCGCAGAGATTGTCTGGCGGGCTTCCTGGCCAACTGGGGTTAGAGGACCTCGCTCCTCCTTTCCACCTCCTCTGCCAAGGCCTACAGTGCAGCGTCAGAAAATCTTGAAGCATGCTCTCAACCCTTGTTGCGCCATAATTCAGTCTTCTTCCTGCTCAGACTCTCTTCCACAAAAAGTTCCAGCACCTGCTCCAGCCAGAATGCACCTCCCCTTTAAGAGGTGCAGGCTGGTTTTAAGCGGTACTAGCCTCGCATAAACTTGGGCCCCCTGCTGAGGCATGCAGCCACTCAACAATGCATTTAGACCTGGCTGCATGCTGCAATCATTTACATTAGCAGCCAGCACAAAGCTTGCGTGCAGCCTGCATCGGAAACAACGGGTGCGGGTTAATCGCGATCCCCACACCCATTTGTGCTATCAGATTTAGCCCCCTCATAACATCGCCTGTCTCCGCCCTTGCCTCAGTTTATCCGCTGCTGAAACCTTCATCCATGCCTTTGTTACCTCTAGACTTGATTATTCCAATGCACCTCTGGCTTGCCTCCCACATTCCACCTTACGTAAACTTGAGGTCATCCAAAACTCGGCTGCCCGTGTCCTAACCGGCCCCAAGTCCTGTTCGCCCATCACCCTTGTGCTCGCTGAGCTACATTGGCTCCTGCTTAAGCAGCGCCTCGATTTCAAAATTCTCATCCTTGTTTTCAAATCCCTCCATGGCCTCACCCCTCCCTATCTCTGTAATCTCCTTCAGCCCCACAACCCCCAGAGTTATCTGCGCTCCTCTAATTCTGCCCTCTTGAGCATTCCTGATTACAATCGCTCAACCTTTGGTGGCTGTGCCTTCTGTTGCCTAGGCCCTAAACTCTGGAATTCCCTGCTTAAACCTCTCCACGTCGCTACCTCTCTTTCCTCCTTTAAGATGTTCCTTAAAACCTACCTCTTTGACCAAGCTTTTGGTCACCTGCCCTAATTTATCCTTATGTGGATCGGTGTCAAATTTGTTGCCTTAAAATACTCCTGTGCAGCGCCTTGGGACGTTTTACTACGTTAAAGGCGCTATATAAATACAAGTTGTTGTTGTTGTTGTGACTTCAGTCTTGAAAGGAGGTGAATGAAAGAGGCATTATAGAGGTATATTATATATTAAGTGTATCGGAAAAGGTGATGTGGAGAAGTATTTTACATTAAATTATGATTGCAGGACAAGAGAACATAATTATACACTGGTAAAAGGTAAGTCCAGGACTACTATCAGGAATCACTTCATGTAAAATGTGAGTGATTCCAAGGAATGGTCTGGTACGTAGGGTATTGAAGGAAAAAGATGTTCAAGAGCCACTCAGATGTGATGGTGGCATCATTGGTTTCTATGGAGAGATGTGCTAGAGGGTCGAAATAGCATCTCTCATCTGACTTATATTCATGAAAGAAAATCTTAAAGGAAGAAAGCACCAATAAGAAGGCTCAAGGTATTGAGAAAGCTAGTGGTAAGAAAGGAAACTGTGAGATTTGGGGTGGGGGTGTGGGGAAGAGAAGGAACAGTATTAAGTCTGTGTGTTATATTGCGAATTACTACACAGACCACAAGAGTAAACTTTAACAGGACTTTACTATGCGAAGGTCAGGGCGGAACTGCCCAATAAATCATTACACAGCACTTATATACCGGTGTGGTCACCGCCGGTATTACAGTATACAGCAGCCAAGATAAAGTAGTGCAACCCTTAAAATAGTTCTCTTAAAGGTGGAACGGTTACATACACTACAAACAGGAGCAAAGGCAAACTGGGATAAGGTCTTCAGATGGGACTTTAATATCAATAATCTGAAATTGCAGACTGTAGATTGGACAAATGCAAGGCATGGCTATTGTAGCATTGGGAAGATCAGATGATTTTAACTCAAAAAGAAATTGTACAGAACATTGAGAAAATGAGAACTGCAAGATCAAAAGGAATCATTTAGACTTTGTCAGAGAAATTCATAAAAACAAGTTTAATAAAAGATTAGTGAGGTTCCACAAAATGCAAAAGAAGTTTCCTCTGGTTTATGCTGTAGCTTAATAAGAGTCGCTCGGATACCTATACATTGCAGGGGATATTGAGGGCTTGTAGAAGATCCAGAGAATGGTGGCCAAATTGATACCTAGAGGTCGATGCTAAGTCTATGCGCCCAGCGAGGCAGTTAAAAAGGAATAGGTTACTTAGCCACTCAGAACCCGAACCTTTCCCGCTATCTCCGAGCAGCACAGTTCTGTAAACGGATCAGGTGTCCGTCTAAAGAAGGCAGGAGCCTCACGGATTTACACAAATCGGAGGGGTCGGCCATTTAGGACTGAGGTGAGGAGAAATTTTTGGTGAATCTTTGGCATTCTCTACCCCAGAGGGCCGTGGAGGCTCAGTTGTTGAGTGTATTCAAGACAGAGATCGATACATTTTTGAACATTAAGGGAAGCAAGGGATATGGGGATAGTACTGGAAAGTGGAGTTGAGGTAGAAGATCAGCCATGATCTTATTGAATAGCGGAGCAGGCTCAAAGGGCCAAATGACCTACTCCGCTCCTATTTCTTATGTTCTTATGTTCTTATATCCTATTACATCAGTTGGACACCAATGGTATTTTAACCCGGGCCTGAGCAGCTGCAACTATCCCGCCAGGTTGAAGCAGGTCGACAGATGGTGGGAAGGACAAAAAGGCCCCGCAGGTAAGTCAGAAGTTTTCCTTTGTAGGGTCAGGGGGAGCATACAAAATTTGCAGCATCCTCTGCCCTGAACTTACCCTGAGCATCCACTTACCTTTTAGCTATAAAATGTTGTCTGGTGCAGTCAGATCAGGAATGGAGGAAAGCGAGTTTCTGCCTCCCACCAGGAGATTGGATAGCTGTGGTTACAACATGTATTATCTTAGCATGTGAAATGTCCTTATCACTATAACTTCCTCCAGCCCTGTAACCCTCCTCCAACGCTGGCCTCTTACACATTCCCCCATTTCCTTCGTCCCACAATTGGCGGCTGTGCCATCAACTGTCTAGGCTCTAAGCTAGCTCTGGAATTCCCATCCCAAACCTCTTTGCCTTTCCACCTCTCTCTCCTCCTTTAACGCTGCTTAAAACCAACCTCTTTGACCAAATGCTTGGTCACCTGTCCTAATGTCTTCTTCTTTGGCTCAGTGCTACATAAACGCAAGTTGTTGTTGTTGTATGCCTGATATTCACAAAATGAGCTGTGGACCATGAAGATCTCTTGATATTTAAGAAATGTTTCCTTTTTTGTGTGTGGCGAATCAACATTTGAGGTTCAGTTTTCTTTCAGTTTCAGACTGTCTCAAGTAATCTCCAATGTCAAATGTGCGGGGTTTCTCAATATGTCTCTCTGAGGTTGAACTTTGGATGATCAGGAGCTCAAAGTATTCCATTTCAATCGTCTGAATCGGAAGCGATGACAACAACAACAACTTGCATTTATATAGCACCTTTAACGAAGTAAAACATCCCAAGGCGCTTCACAGGAGGGATTATCAGACAAAAATTTGACTGTTTCAAAAAGCAATGAAAGTGTATTCTCACAAGGTACCCTGAACAGACAGCCATCACTGTAATAGTTATCACTCTTATTGCTGAGTGACAAGAAAATAATGAGCGCTCTACCCTGGTGCTGTAAAGTTACACTTACCAATTAGAAGGGGAAGTCACTTTAGTGAGCTGAAAACAAAGTGATTCACCAGCTTGCAAGTAACATCAGTGTTTGTCCTTCTATCTCCAGCACTTACTTTTGTTCTCTGCTTTCATCCTGCATCTGAACTTCAGTGGGTTGTTGCAGTTCTTCCCTACCCTCAGCTATAATGAAAACTATGTATTATATTCTTTTTAAGGATTCATTTCCTCTGGGTGAAATTAAAAGTTTTTAGAAAAATGGATATGTTAACTCAAAAAAGTGTCAGTCTTGCCCATTAGCAGCATTGACTCCAGCATGCCAGGTACAGTGTGTCCTAAGGTTAGATCATGTGTTGAAGTATTGAGACTGACTGAAACAATTGGACTTTTTTAGAAAGGCTTTCATTTCCTGAGAATCACTCTTGATCTTCACACATAATCTGTTAGATCTTCAGAAAACTGTGGATGCCACCAAGAAGATGAACAAAATCTAGAAAAAGGCCATCAGTGGTATTGACTTCTTGACTCAATCATACAACTGTGAGTACAGTCATTCGGTTCAATTACTATGTGTAATGGGAGCTCAACAGATACATTGGGCAAAAGGCAAAATACTGCGAATGTTAGAAATCTGAACTATAAACAGAAAATGCCGAAAATACTCCGCAGGTCAGGCAGCATCTGTGGAGAGAGAAACAGAGGTAACGTTTCAGTTCTGTGATGAAGGGTCACCGACCTGAAACATTAACTTTGTTTCTCTCTCCAGAGATGCTGCCTGACCTGCTGAGCATTTTCAGTTTATTTGCATGTTGGACAAGTAGATGGAGCCTCGAAGGCGTTTAGGTATAAAACGACATCTTGTTGGTGATCATACTGAATGTTTATAGTGCGGTGCAATGGTTCTCCAACTGCTACTTGGAATTAAGGGGGAAAAATTGAGTCACGCCTCCTTTGGGGCGCTAACTTCGCCAGGGCGCTACTTTTAGAGTCCCGAAAAAATTAGTGCCCCCGCGGCCAAAATTCATCGGCGCTACTGGAAGCGCAACCTGCCCGGCCCAGCTGTGTCAACGGGGATCAGCAAAAGAGCCCGGCACTCAAGAGAAGTGCCGGGCTCACGGAGCGCAGCCGGCACTCTGCGGAGGAGGGGGGTTTCTCAGAAGGCCGGGAACAGCAACGGGGGCAGATGCTGGCAGGCGGCCATCAACAAAAATGGCCGGCCGGCACCTCACCTTTAATTAGCGCTGCCCTGGTCACAGGCAGGCCCCCCTGACCCTGTCGAACATAGCGTCCAACAGTAAGTCAGAGGGCGCTACCGAAGATCGTGGCTGGGGCGCTAGCGGGGTACTGTGCACCTCATCACCGGTGGCGCAGCACCACGGGGCGTTAACGGTTACCGCTGCCGCTACCCTCCCGCTGAATTTTGTGGGAGGTGCTGGCCACGCCGCGCCCCATTAGCACCCTCTTAGGACGCTAACGGGAGGCGCAAAGCAACTGAATTTTTCTCCCTAAGGGTTGGACCCTCGCTCAGGAGGAAGGCAGCTCATTTGATTAATGTGAGCAGGAATGCCTCTGAAGGATAACTGGGATTAAATAGCAACAGAGGATCAGCAATGCTGTTGTCAGGGAAATAACATCTCCACCGGCGTTCAGCTGGGTGAGACTGCACTCACCTGGTTCCATTCTCATCTATCTAATCGTAGCCAGAGAATCACCTGTAACGGCTTCTCTTCCTGCTCCTGCATCATTACCTCTGGTGTCCCCCAAGGATCTATCCTTGGCACCCCTCCTATTTCTCATGCTGCCCCTTGGTGACATCATCCGAAAACACAGTGTCAGTTTCCACATGTACGCTGACGACACCCAGCTCGACCTCACTACCATTTCTCTCGACCCCTCCACAGTCTCTAAATGTCAGACTGCTGGTCCGACATCCAGTTCTGGATGAGCAGAAATTTCTCCAATTAAATATTGGGAAGACCGAAGCCATTGTTTTCGGTCCTCGCCACAAACTCCGTTCCCTAGCCACTGACTCCATCCCTCTCCCTAACATCTGTCTGAGGCTGAACCACACTGTGCGCAACCTTGGTGTCATATTTGACCCTGAAATGAGCTTCCAACCACTTATCCACAGCATAACAAAGACCGCCTATTTCCACATCCATAACATCGCCCGCCTGCGCCTCAGCTCATCCATTGTTGAAACCCTCATCCATGCCTTTGTTACCTCTAGACTTTCCTATTCGAACGCACTCCTGGCTGGCCTCCCACATTCTACCCTACGTAAACTTGAGGTCATCCAAAACTCAGCTGTCCATGTCCTAACTCGCACCAAGTCCCGTTCACCCATCACCCCTGTGCTCGCATTGACTCCTGGTTAAGCAACGCCTCGATTTCAATGTTCTCATCCTTGTTTTCAAATCCCTCCGTGGCCTCGCCCCTCCCTATCTCTGTAATCTCCTTCAGCCCCACAACCCCCCCGAGATATCTGTGCTCCTCTAATTCTGCCCTCTTGAGCATCCCTGATTATAATCACTCAACCATTGGTGGCCATGCCTTCTGTTGCCTAGGCCCTAAGCTTTGGAATTCCCTGCTTAAACCTCTCTGCCTCGCTACCTCTCTTTCCTCCTTTAAGATGTTCCTTAAAACCTACCTCTTTGACCAAGCTTTTGGTCACCTGCCCTAATTTATCCTTATGTGGATCGGTGTCAAATTTGTTGTCTTAAAATACTCCTGTGCAGCGCCTTGGGACATGTTACTACATTAAAGGCGCTATATAAACACAAGTTGTTGTTGTTACCAGCATTGCAGTTAATTGAATGGAAAAGGTTTACGCGGTTTGACTTTAACTGCATATTTGGTAACAGACTCCATTGAAAGGTTTCATTATAAATTGCGGAATGTTTAAGATATCACCACAACAATTGGGTAGTGACATGGAAGAGCTCCAATGCCTGACAAAGATAGTGGCGTAAAAAGATGTCCTTTGATGACCGCAAGACCTGTAATGTAATGGATAGTTGAGCACATGCAATTCTTTGGTGAGTAAGCTATTACATTCCAGTAATATGATCTACTGTCTATATAAAATCCTGCTGTAGTGGGTTTAGTGCAAATGGACTCAGTTGAGTGATACCTGGGTACTTTTCTAGATGGAAAACATAGGCGGAATTGTCCGGGGTGGTAGCGGGTGCGATCGGTGGTGGGTTGGGTGGGAAAATTATTTTTGACAGCGCGTCTGTCATCGCGGAGCCGACCCAACCGGCAGCGGCGGGCGACCCAATTGAAATCATCATCAGATAGTTTACAGGCACTTAATAGCCTTTTTTCACTTACTTTTTAAATTTCCCTGCATGGCCACGGGATTCACCCAGCTCAGGAACCACGTCAGTCCATTTCCAGCACAGATTCTGCAGGCTGTAAGTGTTTCCAGCAAAGTCTCCATCCAGTGTTACCTCATTGGAAGAACTCTCTCACCATTGACAGAATATTTCTGTAATCTGTACTTCACCCGCCATCTATTCTATCAACATGGGTGCCATTTATACTCTCTCACCTTCGTCCTCAGAATCGGACCAAGATGAGCCCCAACACCAGCAGCACCAACAACCACACCAACCTTCACCGCAATCACCTGATGCTGCACAGGACACAGGGCATCAGCACCCGAGCACCTTTCCGCCCAGGAGGCCAGGGCTGGCCTCATCATGGACAGATTTAGGTAGCTTTATGCTGTAAACCCATATGGCTGCCACATGATGCGTCAGGTTGGCACCTCCCCACAGCAACACCATAAAGCATTCCTACAATGACCAAGCCATTCCTTTCACACTCATCACCATTGCAGGCGGTACTGTTATGTCTTAGCATTCACTGCAACTCATTAAGCCACTTCAAAGGTGCACACAGCTCTGTCAAGAACACAAAGTGTTGATAATAAAGATGTTTATGTTTGACACCACATTAACAGAAATTTTACAAGAATATTGCATAAAACTCCTTGGGGGAAAAATTGAGTCGTGCCTCCTTTTGGGTGCCAACTTTGCTGGGGCGCTACTTTTAGCACCCCGAAAAAATTAGCGCCCCTGTGGCCAAAATTCATCGGTAGCGCCCCAAGAGGGAAGCCAGGGGGTTGCTGGAAGCGCCCCGCCTCCCTCTTGGGGCGCTGTGAGCGAATATTGCAACACTGTGTGACACAGCGCCACACATTGCGGCACATCATGCCACGGTACTGCAGGCCTTACTCCCCTTCTAAAAGGGGAGGGACCTTGCGCAGCATGACCCAGGGCCCAGCTGGGCCACCAGGGATTGGAGTGCTGGCAAAAGAGCCCGGCACTCAAGAGAAGTGCCGGGCTCACGGAGCGCTGCTGGCACTCCACGGGGGTGCTGGTCAGGAGGCCAGGGACGGCAGAGGGGGAAGGTGCTGGCAGGCGGCCAGCAACAAAAATGGCCACCCGGTACCTTCCCTTTAATTAGTGCTGTCTCGGCCATAGGTAGGCCCCCCTGACCCCGTCGGACATAGCGTCCGGCGGTAAGTCAGGGGGCGCGACCGAAGATCGCGGCCGGGGCGCGAGCAGGGCGCTGTGCATGGTGATGACGTCATTGCCGGTGGCGCAGCGCCACGGGGCGCTAACGGTTACCGCCGCCGCTAATCTCCCGCTGAATTTCGCAAGAGGCGTTGGCGGGGCCGCGCCCCATTAGCGCCCTCTTACGGCGCTAACAGGAGGCACAAAGCAGCCGAATTTTTAGGCCCTTGTGTGCTGTTAGCTGCTCTGATTGCACGAGGATGAGGGTTAGTGAGATGGGGATGTGATAATGTAGACAGAGAGGGATGGGTGGAGGTGCAAGTTATGTTGGTGTGAGTAAGGATGTGCAGGAGTAGAGTTGGGAAGGCATAGTGATAGGGATGATGAGAGACACAGCAGGATGAAGGTGAGTGTGGCTTTGTACTAACGTTTCCTCATCTAATAAGGTCATTGAAACTTTTGCAGCACTGCACCCAGGTCCTCCTGGGCGGGCTTAATAGGCCCCATTAAGATAAGTTCATTTTCAACAGCGGGATGGAGCCAGTAGCGGGGTCGCGACCCGCCACAACACCGCCCGCACCGAACCCGCCCAGGTAGGCAATATTACAACCCAAAAGTTAGTAGGAAGAAATAAGTCAAAGTTTTAACATCTCATTATCAGAGAAAGCGACAATGGTTTCAGCTGCAGCTTATATCCTTCGAGTCAGTGCTTTCCCACTAGATCCTTGTACAGCCTTTTAACTCTACCATCTATCATGGAACCTGTGATATAGCTCACCGCACCTCCGCTACAGTTGGCCTCTTATAGACAAACAGTATGATAGACGGACCTCCCAGAGTTCTGACAGCTCTTGCTGCCTCTCCGTGCTCGGGGTCAGTCAGCGTCCACTCGTTCAAAGCATTACTCTTGGATGTCTGCTAGGGCTTTTTAAAAATCTTGCTGATGCTGCACTTGTGGGATTTTCCCCATGCGTCTCCTAATGCAGAATTGCCAACTTAATAAAGAAACTAGCAAAAGTTGATCAGTTTCAGAAAAGCTGACACAGCTCTCTGCAAAACTGCCATGAAGTTTAGTGACACTGAGTGTACTCTCCTCCCTTTTGCCCCATGCCATTTGACCCTGGAACTCTTTTGTCCTGATTCTCCCCTCACTGCCACTCCCACCACCGCCTTTTGCTCAATGGCAGTTCACACTCGTCTGCCCTGATTCGCCCCTCACTGCCCCATGCAAGTTCACACGTGCACTCCTCAGTCCTGATTCACCCCGCACTGCCCCACGCGAGTTCACACGCGCACTCCTCGGTCCTGATTCGCCCCTCACTGCCCCACGCGAGTTCACACGCGCACTCCTCGGTCCTGATTCGCCCCTCACTGCCCCACGCGAGTTCACACGCGCACTCCTCGGTCCTGATTCGCCCCCCGCTGCCACTCCCACCTCCCACCGGCTGCGGCAGATGATGCTTCAGGGGGCCGAACGTTGTTGCACATTGTGAATGTGCATTCCTCACCTTGCAACGTCATCAAGATCAAGGAAGTCTCTCTCCACCTCTCAGGTGCAGGAGTTATAAAGTTTATGTTGTAATTTAGTACAAGCAAACCCCTTCCCTTCAGCATCTTTTTACAGTTATACAGGGCCTTGGTGAGACCACACCTGGAGTACTGTGTGCAGTTTTGTTCTCCTTACCTAAGAAAGGCTATACTTGCCATAGAGGGAGTGCAGCAAAGGTTCACCAGACTGGTTCCTGGGATGGCAGGACTGTCGTATGAGGAGAGGTTGGGTTGACTAGGCCTGTATTCACTAGAGTTTAGAAGAATGAGAGGGGATCTCATTGAAACGTATAAAATTCTGACAGGGCTGGACAGACTGGATGCAGGGAGGATGTTTCCCCTGGCTGGGGGGTCTAGAATGAGGGGCCACAGTCTCAGGATATGGGGTAGGACATTTAGGACTGAGATGAGGAGAAATTTCTTCACTCAGAGGGTGGCGAACCTGTGGAATTCTCTACCACAGAAGGCTGTGGAGACTGTGAGCTGGATTTTGTGAATGGAGACAAGTTGGAGGCGGGACTGCTGCTTGTCGGGTCTATGTCCCACCTCCATCATCTTCTGGCCAACCAGTGGGATTTTCCCCTGATTGACCTTGTTAAGCCCTCCCTGCGGGCTCAGCAGGCCATTTAGGGGGAAGTCACTGACAGAGCACATCAATGTCTGACGTGCCATCTATCAATACTTCTTGAAAGAAGAAATGTCAGCGTTTGACAGCTCTGTGAAGCTATCAAACACTGATATTCTGTGTAGTTTGATGAGTCCTTGTGTTCAGGACTCATCAAACCTTTCAACTTTGTAGATTTCAGATGACTGTTGGTTCGGAGGATTCAACAGCCAGTCTGTGAAATCAACAAGGAAGATGTCGGGACTCTCGATCCAGAGCGGCTGAAGGCTGTAGGCAGAAACCAAGATAAGTGAACATTTTTTAACACTTAACACTCACCTTCCATACTTTCCACTCCACAATTGCACCCATCACTCACCTCTACATCTTACTTTCAGGCCCCTCCGACCCCCACAGACCTCCTACTCGACTCCACCAACCCGGTGGGGTTCTCCGAGGTCGGGCAGCCTTCACCTGAAAAGGTAAAATGGGACTAATCCTTTTTTCTGCCTGTTAACTACCTGTTAACAGGCAGTTAAAAGGAGTTAATCCCTTTCCCGCTTCCAGGAGATGGGACCCGAAGCAGCACATCTTCCCGCCTCCTGGCAAAAGGCCACGGAAGCCGGATGGGGGCGGGTTTGCCATCCGCCCCCATTTCCTGCTACTTTACCAGTAGTCCCGCCTCCATACCCGCCTCCTCGGGGCTGAGAAAATCCAACCCTAAGTCACTGAATATATTTAAGAAGGAGATAGATAGATTTCTAGACACAAAAGGCACTAAGGGGTATGGGGAGAGAGCAGGAATATGGTATTGAGATAGAGGATCAGCCATGATCATATTGAATGGCGGAGCAGGCTCGAAGGGCTGAATGGCCTACTCCTGCTCCTATTTTTTCTATGTTTCGAACATCTTTTCTAGTTGCCATACTTGTTGCAGCAAAGTTTCATTCCAAAGCAGCAGATGTATAAATTAGGAGTCAAGAGAGGAGCTAGACCCTTACAACTGAACCACAGTATAGTGAACTATGAATGTTCATTAATTTTCATCCATAACTGCAGGCACTTAATCTAAAATGCTGGCTGTCTATATAAAACACTTGGCATGTATGTGGTAAGCTATTTTTAGGTGAGGAGCATCCCAGCTGATTCGATCCTGATCGCACCTGGCGACCCACATCACAAAAAGAATACAGGACCACTGGAGAAAGTGAAAAAGAGATTTACAAGGATGATACCAGAACTGAGCGCGTACAACTATCAGGAAAGACTGAACAGGCTGGGTCTCTTTTCTCGAGAAAACAGAAGGCTGAGAGGTGACCTAATAGAGGTCTTTAAGATTATGAAAGGCTTTGATAGGATAGAGAAGCTGCTTCCACTTGTGGGGGGTCCAAAACTAAGGGCTATCATCATAAGATAGTCACTAATAAATCCAATGAAAAATTCAGGAGAAACTTCTTTACCCAGAGAGTGGTTAGAACGTGGAACTCGTTACCACGTGTAGTGGTTGAAGCAAATAGCAGAGATAAGCTCGATAAGTACATAAGGGAGAAAGGAATAGAAGGATATGTTGATGGGGTGAGATGAAGTAAATAGAGTGGAAAGAAGCTCATGTGGAGCATAAACACTGGCTGTAAGAACCCTATGTGAAATGAGTTCAGACAGTCTGGCTCCGATAAGAACAGGGAGGCGGGAAGGTTATGTGAGTAAAAATTCTCTGTTTCCTGGCCGCAGGCAACCAGATTGAAGGGCATTCTCGGACAGGTAGGCCTGTGGTTCCAGGCCAACATCAGCCTTCTGTCAATGGCAAGGGAGCAGTCATCGGGAGGCGATCGGTAAGATCGCGGGTGAGTTTAGACAGATCGCGAGCTGGGTCGGTCAGATCGCGGCGGGGGGTTTGACAGATTGTGAGGGGGGTCGGTCAAATCATGGGGGAGCTTTGACAGATCGTGAGGGGTGGTCAATCAGATCACAGGGGGGTTTGGCAGATCCTGCGGAGGGGGCTTACAGGTTAGCTGGTTGGGCCTGGAGGAAACATTCGTGCTCCTCCTGGCCCACAAGCAGTGCTGTAAAGGCACTTACCACATGGATTCAGCGCTTCACACCTCCCTTCAGTTGACGGATTTCCCGAGGCCCTGGAAACCAGGCTTGCAGGTGTTAAAAGGTATGCTAAAATGGAGGATTGCGGCCTCCTTAAAATATTTTAAGTGCCAACATGCCTCCTGAGAGCAGTGTTTTCGGCCAACCCCCATGACCTACACCCTTTAAAACGGGGAGTCGGCGGGTTGGGGTCGGGTTGGCCATTAAAAAAAGTATTGGCACCCCCATCAACCAAATTTAATGGGAGGACCTCATTTGAATTTTCTTTCTCCGTTTCCCGCCCTGCAGCCAGCCAGATTGAGAGGCTGGGTGGCTGTTGGGCGGCAAGGCCTGCGGTAGAAGGCCGCAGCTGGGAACCGGATAGGAGGGAAGGGGACGGGAGAGATCTCATGTGGAATAGATCGGGGTGGGGAGGGTTCTCGCGGCGGGGAAGAGATCGCAGGGGGAGGCGGGGAAGGCATCGGATCATGGGGAGGGAGGCAGGTTAGCTCGGGGGCCCAGGGGAAAAAGCAGTGCTGGAAAAGTACCTACCTGATGGATCCGGCAGTTCTCTCCTCCCTTCAGCTTCTGTGTTTCCCGAGCACTGGAAATCCCGGCCTGCAGCCGTTACTTTATGGGGCTGCTAAAATCTGAGGTACGCAGCCTCATTAACATATTAAAATTACTCACCCACCTCTCGAGAGCAGGTTACTCACCTGCCGCCCAACCGTCCCGGTTAAACTGGAAGTAGATGCGTTTGTGGTGGTTTGGGGTTGGGTTCCCTATTTTTAATAATTTAACCCCTCCCCCCCTCACTGTCCTTCTCCCACCCATCCTGGGGGGGTTAAAATTCCCCCCACTGGGTTGGAGTAGACTGAACTTAATTTTCTGATGAAGAGTCATCGACCTGAAACGTCAACTCTGTTTCTCTCTCCACAGATGCTGCCTGATTGCTGAGCATTTCCAGCATTTTCCATTTTTATTTTTAATTTTGCATCTGGCTGACCTGGGAGTGCTTGGTGCTGACACTTTATGCTTAAATGGTTGGGAGAAAGATCCTTCACCAGGAACCAGCCAGGGAGCAGGCTATTCTGGATTTGGTACTGTGTAATGAGAAAGGGCTAATCAATAATCTTGTGATAAAGGGGCCTTTAGGGACAAGTGATCATAATATGATTGAATTTTGTATTAAGTTTGAGAGCGATGTAGTCCAATCTGAAACTAAGGCCTTCAATCTAAACAGAGGAACTACAAGGGTATGAGGGACAAGTTGGCCATGGTAGATTGGGAGACTACACTAAAAGGTATGAACAAGCTCAATCAAGTGAAAATCGAGTGGGTTGGCCACAACTCGATGGAGGCGGGACTACAACGCCAAAAGTTGTAGTCCCGCCTCCTACACGCCTCCAGCATCAAAATCCAGCCCATGGTTTCTGTCTTCACGGAGGAAGATACAAAAAATCTCCCAGAAATATGAGAAAACCAAGGGTGTGGCAAGGATGAGGAACTTAAAGAAATTATTATTAGTAAAAAAACCGTACTAGCAAATTTATTGGGACTAAAAGTCGATAAATCCCAAGGACCAGATGACCTACATCCTAGGGATTTGAAAGAGGTGGCCATTGGGATAGTGGATGCATTGGTTGTCATCTTCCAAAATTCTATAGATTCTGCAATGGTTCCTGCAGATTGGAGGATAGCAAATGTAACCCCGCTATTTAAGAAAGGAGGGAGAGATTGAAAATGGGGAACTACAGACCTGTTAGCCTCACATCAGTAGTTGGGAAAATGCTGGAATCTATTATAAAGGATGCAATAACTGGGCACTTAGAAACCAATAGTAAGATTGGGCAGAGTCAACATGAATTTATGAAAGGGAAATCCTGTTTGACAAACCTATTGGAGTTATTTGAGGATGTAATTAGTGGAGTAGACAAAGGGGAACTGGTAGATGTGGTGTATTTGGATTTTCAGAAGGTCTTCAATAAGGTCCCACACAAGAGGTTGGTGAACAAAATTAGGGCACATGGAATTGGGGGCACTATACTAGCATGGATTGAGAATTGGTTAACAGACCGAAAACAAAGAGTAGGGATAAACAGGTCTTTTTCAGGATGGCAGGCTGTGACTAGTGGGGTATCGCATGGATCGGTGCTTGGACCCCAGCTATTCACAATCTATATCAATGATTTGGATGAGGGGACTAAGGCCTAGAAATTGGGTTTTGGCTTAGCCAGGGCTTTAGCGCCGGAAATTAGTGCCGGCGCTAAGTCCCCTGCGCGCGCCAAAAATTCAGTGGCGCCGCGCCCAAACGGCTGCCGGCGCTGCTGAAGGGTCTTAGCGCCTGGAAAAGGGCGCTAACTGCCGTTTCGCGCCGCAATTCCGGCGCTGCGGCACCCGATGCGGTGCGGCAGGCTGGGGAAGTGCAGGCCTCCTCATTCCGTTAAGCAGGAGCTGCCTGCACCCGGCCGCGGCCCGCGCAAATCTGCTTGAAAATGAGCCCGGCACCTCGGACAAGTGCCGGGCTTGCATCTGTTCCGGGGGGGGGTGAGAGAAGTCCGGGGAGGGAGCTGCGGGCAGGCGGCCGGCGGGAAAGCGGCCGGCCGCCGCGGGGCCTTTAATGCGCCGGCGCTAACTGCCGTAAGGCACCTCTGACAAAACGCTGGTTGCGGCTGCCACGGGCGAGGCGGCCGCAACTCAATTTCGGAGTTCGGGCGGGTTACCACGGCAACCGGGACGCTGCGCACACCGATGACGTCATCGGTGCCGGCGCAGCGCTACCGGAGCAACGCCGATTTAGGGCCCCAGGGAATTTCACTACTGGCCATAACTCCGGCGCAAGGCCCTCTAGCGCCTCAAATGAGGCGCTAAGGCTACTGAATTTTCAGCCGTAAATGTAACATTTCCAAATTTGCTGATGATACAAAGCTAGGTGGCAGTGGCAGTTGTGAGGAGGATGTGAAGAGGCTTCAAGGGGATTTCAATAGGCTCAGTGAGTGGGCGAGAACATGGCAGGTGGAATATAATGTGGATAAATGTGAAGTTATCCACTTTGGTAGAAAAACAGAAAGGCAGATTATTTCCTAAATGGTGAAAGATTGGGGAATGCAGATGCTCAAAGGGACCTGGGTGTTCTTGTATATGAGTCGCTGAAAGTGAATGTGCAGGTGCAGCAAGCCATTCGGAAGGCAAATGGTATGCTGGCCTTCGTTACAAGAGGATTTGAGTACAGGAGTAAAGAAGTCTTACTCCAATTATATAGGGCCTTGGTGAGACCACACCTGGAGTACTGTGTACAATTTTGGTCTCCTTACCTAAGGAAGGATATACTTGCCATAGAGGGAGTGCAACAAAGGTTCACGAGATTGATTCCTGGGACGGCGGGACTGTCGTATGAGAAGAGATTGAGTAAACTAAGGCGATATACTCTTGAATTCAGAAGAATGAGAGGGGATCTCATTGAAGCATACAAAATTATTACAGGGCTTGATAGGCTGGATGCTGGGAGAATGTTTCCCTTGGCTGGGGAGTCTAGAACCAGGGGCCACAGCCTCAGGATAAAGGGTAGGCCATTCAGGACTGAGATGAGAAGAAATTTCTTCACACAGAGGGTGGTGAATCTTTGGAATTCTCTACCCCAGAGGGCTGTGGAGGCTCAGTCATTGGGTATATTCAAAACAGAAGTCGATAGATTTCTGACTAGTAAGGGCATCAAGGGATATGGCGATAGAGCCGGTGAATGGAATTGAGGCAGAAGATCAGCCATGATCTCATTGAATGGCGGAGCAGGCTCGAAGGGCCGAATGGCCTACTCCTGCTTCTATTTCTTATATTCTTAATGTACCTCACCTCAATTAGGATGACGAAAAAAGACCTTCGAAATTTTTGGAACCCTAATTTGGACATTATTTTATGTGTTTTTTTGAAGAATAGTGACGGAAACTCCAGTAGGTAAACAGGGTTGATGACAAAGGATTCACAAACAGACGTCCATTACTTTCCCTAACGGAACAAGGTCCATTTAATGTAGAAGACCTTGTAATTAAGATCACGGCCTTCGACTTTAGAACGGGGTACCTGGAATTCCTCTTCTGCATCCCTCATTGAAACCACTTTTCCGACCATCGATCCCGAGTACATGAGCCGTGTGCAATTAGCTTCTCAATCTCTGCAGCATAAAGAACAGAAAGAGCAGCCAACAAATATTGAGCTGAATTTCAACGTGCATGTACTGGGTAACTGCAGCGGCAGAATCGCTCGGCAGTGTAAAGGTGGCTGTGTTGAACCCTCCTGTGAATCGCTGGCACATGAAAATCAGCTGCTGTAGCATTTTGCTAAAGGTCCTGATGACGCATTCCTTCACTTTTGATTAACGTTCTCTCAACAGCAACACATCAACAACTGCCTGTGTAATGTTTTTAATAATCCCCCTCCTCTCGTAAGCATTGTCATAACTTTTACAATTATAAATAACCGATGCAGTTAGCGAGCTAAACGCTATCGTTTTTTTTCTCTTCCCTCCCACATGGCAGCTGTCCTTCATTCTGCCAGCACAATTTACACTTCATCTAGAGCCATCCTTTGTTTCTTAACCTGTCCCATTACCATCTCCTCTTGCCTTGAATATCTCTTAATGCCTCTTTACTTCTCCTGCCTTCCATCCTATCACAGACCTTCCCTTTTGTTCTTTCATCCCCTCCCCCATTTCCCAGCCCCTAAACTTGCTTTAAAATCTGTTCCATTTCCTGCTTTTTTCCAGTTCTGACAAAAGGTCTTCGACCTGAAACGTTAACTCTGTTTCTCTCTCCATGGATGCTGCCTGGCCTGCTGAGTTTTTCCAGCGTTTTCTGTTGTTATTTCAGATTTCCAGCATCCGCAGTATTTTGCTATTGTAATAGTTCAGCACACACCTGGCTTGGGGGACATTACTGTTTAATGTAACAGTATCCATTTATTCCAGTGGTAATGCATCTTGTTGCAGCCTTCCTCCCCATCACCTGCAGCTCGTGTCACAGACGTTATATCCAGGTTGATCTGAATCTCAAATCCATGGATCTGCCCAGCTATGGGTTGTTGCTTGATCTAGAACTGAGCATTGATTCCCTCTCATTTTTTTAATTCATCCTCTGGATATGTGCGGCACGAGCAAGGCCTGCATTTATTGCCCATCCCTTGTTACCCTTCAGAAGGTGCTGGTGGGCCTTCTTCTTGAACCACTGCAGTCCATGTGGTGAAGGTGCTCCCGCAGTACTGTTAAAAATTTAAATGAAGTGAAAAAAATGCAGTTTTCAGCCCTTACTGCCTTTATTAAAAAAAATTAACATTAAAAAGAAGTCCCAAATGGAAGTCTTCAGCACTTAAAGCTGAAGTCCCTTCCAGGTCTCAAAAAATGGGAAAATTGCTTCAGCACTAACAAAAATGGCTCAGCAAGCCAGGGCACCCACGGTCTCGCACGCAGCACTCCGGGTTTGTGTAGGGGGTCAACACAGCAACAGAAATCCTACCCACAGGGGCCAGAAGGCCCTCCAGAAAGAATAATGTGGGACTACATCACCGAGGCTGTCACTGCCAGCAGTGTCGCCCCCCACCACCTGGCTCCAGTGCCCAAAGAAGCTTCATGACCTCAGACCACTGGTCAAAGTCAGTGAGTGCATCTTCAAAAGCCGTCTCCTACCAACTGCATCACCAGTGTAGGGGGTGGTGTGGTGTGGTGCGTACGCCCAGTCAGTTATGCCTCTGACTGTTTATGAGCGGTTCGAATCGCTCCCACGCCCCTGGGTTCTAGATACCGGATTTAGGTACAGGCGGCGATACAGAAAAGACTCGAGTAGACAGGTGGATGGATGTAAGCAAAAACCAAGATTTTATTGAAGGAAATTAACACAATCTTATGAAAAAGTTACGAGTATACACTTTTACAGGCAAAATACAAAATAACTATACTTATACAGGGAATGGGGAACACACAGCACATCGAGGGAAAACAACTATCTTAACAATCCCCTTATCCTTATCCCATCCCCTATACCTAACTAGATTAAGCTATGAGGGGTCAGAACTTCATGCTCACCAATCAAAAGGGGTCTGCTGAACTCAAAACAGTGGTGGGGTTCGGGGTTCGCTCTTGGTGCTCTCTGGAGCCTGCCGTCATCACGTGGTCTCTGGGTGCTGCAAGGGCGTTGTCCAGGTTCGAGTACCCCAAAGTTAAAGTCTCTGCTTGGGTACTTTACCTTGCAGGGATGGCGGTTCCTCTTCCTCGGCCAACAGTTTGAGTTTGCATGAAGATAGTCGCAGGTCAGCTGAGACTGAATGCCCGATGATTCGAAGTCTGTCTTCAGTCGTCTTCCTCAGTTCGTCTCCTCCGTTGTCTTCCTCAGTTCATCTTACCTCCTCACCTCATCGCGTCCCGCCTCGCCTGGCCTGAATTGTCCGTGTCCGCCTGATGCAGTGCCTGGGCGATTCCAGATGGAGTGGGTAAAGGCACGGGCAAAGGCCAGGAGGTAAGCGCGGGACGGGGGAAGAGCAGCAGCCACGAGGGCGAGGGGCCGGAGCTGGAGCAAGGCTGAGAGCAGAGCGCGACAAGGTTCCTGGTGGGCCTACAATTATACTCCTTTGAATGGCCCTTATCTGCGCGCCAAATCAGGTTAGTTCTTTGTCTTAATTTTGGCGGGCTATTTTAAATAACGGTAGCAATCCACTCTAACTGTTTTTAGATGGCTGGTAATCGCATCTACCGGCCCAATAATTGACTTGTTTTGTCATGAATGCACCTTGATGGGCCTGTCCAGCCTTGATGGTTTCCTTAATCTGTTGCCGATTATTTATGCAAACAGCTTGATGGCCTTAACTATAGGTCTAACTGGGTTTAGATTTGTCCCCAATTTCATCTAATACATAATTCAAAGTCTTGTTTGGTTTCAAAAATGCAAAGTCTCTCTTCACAGAAACTTCAGCTTTGGTTTCGATTTCTCCACGAGCTGCCTGTGCCACAGAGTCCAAGTTTTAAAAAATCCCACAGGCTTTCTGCCACGAGGCGCGGACACCATTTGGGGTACCCCTTTTTCATTATAATGTCTATGTAGGATCCCTTTCCTTATTAATAACCTTTGGGGAAATGTAGAAATGTTGTGAATCTTACACTAGCCTCACACACTGCTCAATGCACGACTCCCCCTGCCCAATCACTCACCTACCAACAATCTGTACCAATCACGTGGCACATCTCCCATTCCTAGCCACACCTCACCCCCTTGGAGGAGACGGTGCAGGACATTCTTGGTAGGGGCATGGCTGAGCCCTTGGCCAGTGGTGGGGCTGAAAGGATACAACATAAGAACATAAGAACATAAGAAATAGGAGCAGGAGTAGGCCAATCGGCCCCTCAAGCCTGCTCCACCATTCAATAAGATCATGGCTGATCTGATCCTAACCGCCAATCTACTATCACAGAACCATCTCCTGAATCTAACAGAATTAGACACACGAAATAGGAGCAGGATCAGGCTACACGACCCCTGGGCCCGCTCCACTACCCACAGGGCCATGTCCGATCCGAACCTAGACTCATGTCCAAATTCCTGCCCGCTCCCCGTAACCCTTAATTCCCTTTACTTCTAGGAAACTGTCTACTTCTGTTTTAAATTTATGTAATGATGTAGCTTCTACAGCTTTTTGGGGCAGCATATTCCATGGACCTACCACCCTCTGAGTGAAGTAGTTCCTCCTCATCTCAGTTTTGAAAGAGCAGCCCCTTATTCTAAGACTATGCCCCCTAGTTCTAGTTTCACCCATCATCGGGAACATCCTCCCCGCATCCACCCGATCCAACTCCTGCACAATCTTATATGTTTCAATAAGATTGCCTCTCATTCTTCTGAACTCCAATGAGTCGAGTCCCAATCTACTCAACCTCTCCTCATATGTCCATCCCCTCATCCCCGGGATTAACCGAGTGAACCTTCTTTGTACTGACTCGAGAGCAAATATGTCTTTTCTTAAGTATGGCCACCAAAACTGTATGCAGTATTCCAGGTGCGGTCTCACCAATACCTTGTACAACTGAAGCAATACCTCCCTATTTTTATATTCTATCCCCCTAGCAATGAAAGCCAACATTCCATTGGCCTTCTTAATCACTTGCTGCACCTGCATACTAACCTTTTGAGTTTCGTGCACCAGGACCCCCAGATCCCTTTGTACTTCAGTACTTTCAAGTTTCTTGCCATTAAGATAATAGCTTGCTCTACGATTTTTCCTGCCAAAGTGCATAACCTCACACGTTCCAGTATTGTATTCTATCTGCCAAATCTCTGCCCACTTACTTAGCCTGTCTATGTCCCCTTGCAGGTTTTTTATGTCCTCCTCACTCACTACTTTCCCTCCCATCTTAGTATCATCTGCAAACTTTGATATGTTACACTCGGACACCTCCTCCAAATCGTTAATATAGATTGTTAAGAGTTGGGAACCCAGCACTGACCCCTGCGGAACACCAATAGTTACTGATTGCCAGTCTGAGAATGAACCATTTATCCCAACTCTCTGCCTTCTGTTAGATAGCCAATCCTCTATCCATGCCAGAATATTACCCCCAATCCCGTGATATTTATCTTAAGCAATAATCTTTTGTGTGGCACCTTGTCAAATGCCTTTTGGAAGTCTAAATACACTACGTCCACTGGTTCCCCTTTATCCACCCTATATGTTACTTCCTCAAAGAATTCCAGCAAATTTGTCAAACATGACTTCCCCTTCATAAAACCATGCTGACTTTGTCCTATTAAATTATGATTATCCAAATGTCCTGTTACTGTCTCCTTAATAATGGGCTCCAACATTTTACCTACCACAGATGTTAGGCTAACCAGTCTATACATTCCAGCCTTCTGTCTACTGCCCTTTTTAAATAAGGGTGTTACATTAGCAGCTTTCCAGTCTGCCGGGACCTTTGCTGAGTCCAGGGAGTTTTGGAAAATTATTACCAATGCATCCACAATCCCTACCGCCACTTCCCTCAAGACCCTAGGATGTAAGCCATCAGGTCCAGGTGATTTATCCGCCTTGAGTCCCATTATTTTACCGAGTACCACTTCCTTAGTGATTTTGATCGTGTTTAGCTCCTCCCCCCCATAGCCCCCTGTTTGTCCAGTGTTGGGATATTCTTAGTGTCCTCTACTGTGAAGACTGATACAAAATATTCATTCAATGTTTTTGCCATCTCCATATTTCCCACCATTAATTTCCCGGTCTCATCCTCTAAGGGACCAACATTTACTTTAGCCACCCTTTTTCTTTTTATATAACTATAAAAACTCTTACTACCTGTTTTTATATTTTTTGCTAATTTACTTTCATAATCTATCTTCCCTGCCTTAACCAATCCTTTTGTTATTTTTTGCTGTCTTTTAAAATTTTCCCAATCCTCTATCCTCCCACTAGATTTGGCTACCTTATATACCCTTGTTTTTAGTCGAATACTATCATTAATTTCTTTACTTAGCCACGGATGGCTGTCTTTTCTTTTACACCCTTTTCTTCTCAGTGGAATATATATTTTTTGGAAGTTGTAAAATAACTCCTTAAATGTACACCACTGATCATGTATCGTCTTACCCTTTAATCTATTTTCCCAATCCACTCTACTCAATTCCGCTCTCACACCTTCATAGTCTCCTTTATTCAAGCTTAGCACGCTTGTTTGAGATCCAACCTTCTCACCCTCTAATTGAATATGGAATTCAACCATGTTATGGTCACTCATTCCAAGGGGATCTTTTACTAGGACATTTTTAATTAATCCTGTCTCATTACACAGGACCAGATCTAAGGTTGCTTGCCCCCTGGTCGGTTCAGTTACATACTGCTCAAGAAACCCATCCCTAATACACGCAATGAACTCATCCTCAAGGCAGCCCTGCCCAATTTGATTTGTCCAATTAATATGATGGTTAAAATCCCCCATAATTATAGATGTTCCCTTATTACAAGCCTCTACTATATCCTGATTGATACTCCGTCCAACAGAGTTGCAACTGTTCGGAGGCCTATAGACTACGCCCACTAGTGTTTTTTCCCCCTTATTATTCCTTACCTCCACCCAAACTGTTTCATTATCCTGATCTTTTGACCCAATATCATTTCTCTGTATTACAGTGATTCCTTCCTTTATTAACATAGCCACCCCACCTCCCCTTCCTTCCTGCCTGTCCTTCCTGATTGTTAATAACCTGGTATGTTTAATTCCCAGGCATTGTCACCCTGCAGCCATGTTTCTGTAATGGCCACAAGATCATACCCATATGTAGTTATTTGTGCCATTAACTCGTCTATTTTGTAACGAATGCTACGTGCATTCAGATAGAGAACTTTCAAATATGTTTTGTGACACTTAGTTCCTGCTTTTGCCCTTTTTATTACTTTACCTTTTACTCCATACCTTCTGCCCCTTCCTGACACGCTCTGGTTTTTAATTTCCCCACTGCTACCTAAGTCTATGACCTTCTCTGTTGTCATTTTTATTATTTGCTCTCTGGGAATCTCCCCCCCACTATGCTGGTATCCTTCTATGTTATCCTCCTTCTGGCATGCACCTCTTGCTTTCCCGCCCTCCCCTCACCACTACTCCCCTATTGTGCCTTCCTCATTTCACACACCCAAGAAATGCAGCATGCCCAGCCAATGGTTGGCCAAGAAGAGGGAGAGGAGAGTGAAGAAGAAGAAGAAGAAGCAACATTGTCACTTAATTTGACACTCCCAGCCACCAGCTCCTCAAGGTCGACCAGCAAGGCCATTTGCAGTGTCCCCCCACTGAAAGTCAGCAGCCTTCCACCAGCCATGCTGCAGCCATTAGGGGAGCACTGTGTGACATCAGTAGGATAGGCAAAGGCACACAAGACAGTCACTAAGAGAATGCATAAGGGTGATGAGTTGATTTCTTGATGTCATATTGGATGGGTAGATGTATAAAGTTGTATTGGAAAGTTTGCTTTGTGGTGGCTTTTATTTCAGCACTGTGGCCAAGAGGATGCTGTGATGGTCAGTAACAGAGGGAAGGTAAAGTGTGGGACTAATGTTGAAAGGGGAATTGGGATTGTGGTCACTTGCACTGCAGGTGGATGATTCCAGCCTAGATATCCCAGCCAGAAAGGGGCGGTCTGGGTTGCATCCTTCCTTCTGCCTCCTCCTCTTCTGCTTCCTCCTCTTCTGCTTCGTATTTGCAGCATTTTCTGTTTCCCCAGAGGCCTTTCTTTACCATCCGAAGCCTTGAAAGCATCCAGCAGCACTCCACACACAATTAAAAAAACTTTTAACATCTACTGCAGCAAGCCATTGCTTCAATAAAATCAAAAAATCCCAGTCCAAAAGTGTAAATGCAAACTTACCTGAAAGATGTGTGTGCCCCTTTAAGAGGTATTGACAGCGCCTGTGTGAATCTGCTTGCACGCTGGGTTTACCTGGCGTGCTTAGGACCCAGTGCTGAACTCAGCGTTAGGGTCGAAGTTCACCGTGATGACGTTAATTACCACTCTGCCATTTTTCTTTGCAGGGCGATACTTCTTAACAGCAGCGCTACTGGGACATCGAAAATGCAGGACGCTGTGGGATCAGCTGGCAAAAGAGTGGTGTCCGCCTTCTTTTTGCCAATTTTTGTCAGTAAGAGGTGGCATTAAGCCCCTGAATTTTTAGTCCTGTAGTTTGAATAAAATCCCCCAATTCTTCCTAATTGGATGCTGATACTTCTTAAATGGGCATGTTCCCCGATTCAACCCCCGTCTGTACTTAGTTGATTTTGAGGCTGCTACAGTTGACCTCAGGGCCAACTCAGATGTAAGAGGGTGGATAAAACAGATGGAATTCCTGATGATGATCAGCTGCTGGCAAATGCACATATATGGCTGTCAGCGGAGGATCGTGATTTAATGCTTTGTGTGGTCGAATAGCCCGCCAACATCTACTGTCAAGGTTCATACGTGAAGGGCCAGTTAGGTTAGGCACTGGTGGAGCCATATTCCAGTGCAACTCACTGCCTGTAGCAGGGGAAGATCTGAGAGTGGGGAGAATGGAACATCTTCATCAGGAGCACAAAAGATGCTCATCCAACTCAATGAGATAAGCCTTGCATTACCGAGCCTTGGGACTGACTTCAAACTTGACACATTCCTTCTACAGTAACAAGTGCTGTGTGCTTCCATGCTGTAACACTGCTTCTTTCTCATAATCTTTCAGTATTATTTCAAGATTGCTATGGAACCTACTCTATTCAAGATATATTAGCTCATTAAAACACTGCCTTTACGTATCATTTACATTTTATATTGCAACAAAATACTTTTCTAACCATATAGTAGTTTTGAGACTCAACAGGGAGAATATAATTGAAGCAATCTGCTAACAGAAGTTACGGTGATAAATATAATTGTATTATTATTGTTTGGTATAATCAATTCATATTTGAGTCTTTTCCCATTTAAGTAATTTATAGGACAGAGGTGTGCAAATCCACAGTGCACATAATTGAGACATTTACCTTGGATGCTTCTGTTACTATCTTATTATTCTGTAAAGATCTATTTCTTGCAACAGACAAATGAAATAACATGATAACATAAAATTTCAAATGGAAGAGGCGACGACATGAATTGCAATGAATGACTGAGTCTAGAGAATGCTCCCACCCCAAGAGATGCTCATTCATTTAGCTCTCATTCTTAACTGGAGTTGCTGATTGAGATGGTTGACATTTCCAATGTTATCCACGGTCCTGGAAAACTTCCGAGTCTGGTGCTGTTACTAAAATTGTCTGAGCATACCGCAAACAGCAGCCTTTGGTTTGCTGTCACCTAATGAAACGCATGCATTGGCACTGCAGTCTATAACTTATGCTAATGGAAAGCAGTGAGTAATGAAGCTGGCATTCCATTTTCCTGAGAGCAGATGGTTTGCTGTGGCATTTATAGTGGGAATAGCACTTCTGAGGAGAATGCATTTGTCATTTCCAATCATACCCTCTATGACTAATCCCTGTAAACATGGATAAGTTCAGATGAGCTTCCATTGCTGAAATCTTTTGTGATTTTGGTGCTTGATTGTTGCTTGGAGAAAAAGACAAATCTGGTAACGCTCACCTCAAACCTCAAAGGAAAAAACAAATACCCAAGGGCTGCAAAGTCTTTAAATGCAAGTCCCAACCAGCCCTTACTAGAGAAGGGGTGAATGGTCTTACCTACAAGCCTAGCTGACAAGGCTTTGTTATTAATAACTCCTGGGGCTGGCAAATAAGTCCTCATCTTACTGAGGTTAGGGAGAACCTCTGCTAACTGTAACAGACTTTCACCATCAGACTGATCAGTACTGGTGGAAAAGTCTGGTTTTGTGGGATTTCTTTTTAATTTTATTTTTTCCAGAATTTTACCTATTCTTTTTTTTTTGTCTGTGGCTCAGTAGGTGGCACTCTCGCCTCTGAGTCAGAAGGTTTTGACTTCAAGTTCCACTCCAAATACTTGAGACTGTAATCTAGGTTGAGACTTAAGTGCAGTACTGAGGTGGTGCGGCACTGCCGGAGGTGCCCTCTTTCAGATGAGACGTTAAAATGTCTGCCCTCTCAGATGGACATAAAAGATCCCGTGGCACTGTTCAAAGAAGAACAGGGGGAGTTCTCCCCGGTGTCCTGGCCAATATTTATCCTGCAATCAACATCACTAAAACAGATTACCTGGTCGTTATCTCACTATTGTTTGTGGGAGCTTGCTGTGTGCAAATTGTTTGCCGCATTTCCTTGTGACACTTGGAGCAGGTTTGGGATCTACAATCATCTTTCCTCTCGTATCAACCTGCCTCTCCCGTTGAGTTTATAATAATGAGACATTGTTGTGAAGTCAAAGGTTTTTGGAACAGTTAACGTGTTTTGCAACACAAACTGTAAATTCTTGAGAAGTCATCATAGTCCATAAAAGATGACCTTACTTATATTCATTGGTCTTTTCAAATATATGGAAAACTATCTTGTTGTACTTGCAGGGGACAAAATCATTTCATGGCTGTTGTGGAGGGATATTCCCTTCTATTCTTACAGATGCACTAATGCTTTAATTAGTATTCATCGGCAAATAATGGGTATGTGCTATAAATAAGCCGTGTTCAGTCTAGAAGTAATATTACCCGGCAATTAGTTAATCCGTCCAGCTGACATTTTTACAGCTGTTAGCTTATTAGTTTAAATGGGTCAATGCCTCCATCAAAATAGCAGAAAAAGAACATCACATGAGCCCAAGTGTTTAACTGTAAACATCATCAACAGTCATTTCTAAGTTTAAATGGGATTAGACCTGAGGTGTCTAGATCCTTGTCCAAGAACTGCAAAAAGTCTATGGGCGCAAAATTCGAATCCATAGCGCCCATTTTGTGGGTGCTACGAGTGCCCTTAGAGGTCCAAAATGGCATCCGCAGCATGCATGCACACTTATGGGGTGAATTACGCCAGACGCCATATTGGTGAGGGTATTGGCACGCATGCAGTGAGCGTCCGGCAGAAGTATGCAGAGTAGGCAGATCAGCATGCAATTTTGGAGCTCAACGTTCCAGCTAATGCGCTCTCTTAAACTCGCACAGCTGAACATGCATTCAGCAGCAGGGAGGACGCCCCACCAGCGCTATTGGAAGGGATCATCAACTACTTACAGGTTAGTTGCTGGTTGATTTCTTCTAGCTGTGGGTATGCATCTGTAAGTATTTGATGCTTTCTATAGTTGTTTAAAGTTGCCAAAGTCTACAGGGAGTGGTGTGGCAGGTGCTGAAGGACTTTGTCCTGACTTCAAGGGTTCTGCACAAACCACTTGCTGACAGACATGGGTGCACGAGTAGGATTTTCCCTTGTATACAGCATGACTTGGGGAAAGAACAGAGGCCATGCAGAGCAGGACAAGTTGCTGGAAGAGGGAGGAGGAGGGGAGAAGGGCTCACAGCAGGAGATCATATCCACCCAATGCGTTGAGGGTGCAATTCTCTTACCTGAACCTTAGCAAGGAACAAAGGGGGAGAAATTTATTGTAGCCCAAGAATGGGCGGTAACTTCAGAAAAGTTTGAGATTCATGCTGCACGCAAAATTAAGTATCATCGCTCAAAGAAAGGATTGGAGCGCTAACTCAAGCGCTAATGGCCTAGCTCAGTGGCGCTACACTGAAAGTGCTAACCAATATCAGGGGCAGTCTAATCACAAGTCATCATTGCCACAGGCTCCTTTCAGTTCTTAAAGGGGAGGTTCATTGATGCTGCAGAACCTCATTCTCAGCATTGCTGGCTGTGAACCTGTGTCAACAAGCAGGAGCAGGCCAAGCCCAAGGAGTCGGAAGGCTTAAGCAGGTATCATGATAGCAGATCCACGCCCCAGGGAGAGAACCCACAGATATTCAGACAAAGCATTGGAGGAGTTGGTGTCCGCTGTGGAGAGATGCAGGCGGTGCTCTACCTGGCAAGTGGCAGGAGGCCCTCGCCGCAAGTCTTCCGTGTCATGTGGAAGGAGGTTGCCCAGCATGTCTCAGGCAGCACTGTTGTCCCCAGGACCCACACACAGTGCAGGAAGAAATTTAATGACCTCAGTCAGGTGGTTAGGGTGAGTCAAAGCCTCAACAAATGCTACATACCACCACTTGAACAGTCTGCACACACTGGTCAAAGCACCACACCCCCCGAGCTCACCCATGAACTATCTCTATCTACCAACACTCACTGTAGTGTATGTAACCTGTACCACCTTAAGAGGCTACCTTAAGGTGATGAACTACTTTCTGATGGCTCCTGTATATTGTAGTACCGGTGGTGACCACACCGGTATATAAACCCTGTGGAGCAGTTTGTATTTCAGTTCAGCCCTGACCCTCAACTACTAAAGACCTGTTTAAGTATTCTGTTGTCTGTGTCCAGTTATTTAGCATAACTACATTTGGGAAAACACAGACTCAACACTCACACCCACATCTCACACCTTGCACACAATGGCAGCTATTCACTATGGCAGGCACATCACCCAAACACATTGCTCTACACTCATTCACACACTTTCCTTTCTCTTGCAGGCCAAGGTGACTCACAACAGGAGGGAGCAGGAGCGCACAGGCGGGGGACAAGCCGACAGCCAACCACTGTCTGCGCTGGAAAATAGAGTGCTGGAGATTATTGGGCACCAGGTGGTGGGCTCCATGGTCACCGGTGACGTTGGGCCCCTTGGAGATAACAACGGTATGTTCACTACTCCTTCTCACATCCCACTTCCCCCTCACCCCACAAGCCTTTCGCACTTTCCAGCTACTTTCCAGCATGCATGCATTTCTCCCTTCCTGGCCCCCTCCCCTCAACTTAAACAGACTATTGTGCCTTTATGCTTTCAGATAATGAGAAAGCACCTGAGCAGCCTGTCCCTGAGGGCACTGTAGAGAGCGAGGTCAGAGGAGAGGAGGATGAAGAACACACCACATCACTGCATGTCTCACCCGCAGGCACCAGCTCAGATACTGGCATTACGCATTTTTAGAGGTTAGAATAGTAGCGGGAGCTGCACAAGGTGATGCACCGGGAATGAGTGGGCTGCAGCAAGGCCAGGGGGAAAGGGGAGCTCGGGGGCCAGCTCCCCGGAGGGCGAGTTTGCGCATGAGATCTGCTGCCCAGGACTCAGATGAGGACCTCGATGGGGAGCCATTTAGAAGAAGGGTGCTGGGCATGCAGGCGGAGATGATAGGTGCAATGGCAAGGGTGCCTGAGAACCTGTCAGTAATGGTAAGGAGTGTGGAGGAGTCCACCTCCAACATTGCACAAGGCTCTGTGCACACCATGGAGCCCATCATTTCCAGTCAGGAAAGAATGGTCGACTTCCAGAGAGACCGTGACGACCCAAACTTGATGCCGCGTGTGATGGGTGATCTGGCAGCTTCCATTGCAGCACAGGTGGAAGCGACGCAACATCTTAGTGCTGTAATGCAGTCTATGGTTGGTGGCATCCAATCTCAGACTGCTCTCATTCAGTCTCAGCTTGATGCCACACAAGCTCTGACTGATGTCATCGTGGCTGGCTTTAACACCGTTGACCGGGGCTTTCACGGTGTCGTAGCAGGTCAGCAATCTGTGCTCCAACATTTTTTCTAGGGATACTGAGGTACTGCCCCAGGGGAGTGGCAGTGGGTCAGTGGAGCAGGAACCTGCTGTCCTCTCTCAGGATGACAGCATTCCTGCTCCCACCACTGCCACTCCGCCATTGCCCTTGTTGCTGCCTGTCATCCACCCAGCCCAGACTGCTGCCGCCCATGCTGAGGTGGTGCAGTCTACAGCCAGGCCTTCCAGGCACAGAGCTGGTCGAGGGCTTCCTGCAAGGCCATCTGAAGTCTTCTGCACAGACACTCAGCAGCCTTCCACCAGCCGTGCTGCAGCCATTGGGCCAACACTTCGTAGGAGCACTAGAATAGGCAAAGGCACAGTAACGAGAGGCACTAAGGGATTGGACAAGGGTGAATAGTTAATATTGTTGTTGTAAATATATGTATATGATTATCGATAAATTTATTAATTCAGTTTGGATTATTTTGTGGTGTGTCTCATTTTAGCTTTGCGCTGTGAAATGGCCTGTGACAGGGATGGAATGATGGGAATGTGGTGAGCAATGGGGATCTGAGGTTTAATTTATTGGAATTGCAGTCTGATGAGGCGGTCACGGATCGACCTTCTGGAAGGCCGATTGAGTGGCTGCCTCCTCCCTCGCTCCTGTTCCTCCTCCTCCTCATCGTCCTCCTCATCCTCCTCATCTTCCTCTTCCGCCTCCTCCTCCTCCTCTCCCTCTTCATCCTCCTGAGGTGGTCCCGCAATCCCTGGTGGCAAGGGCTGCACCTTCATGATGGCCAAGTTATGGAGCATGCAGCAGAGCACCACGAAATGGGACATTCGCTCCGCTGAGTACTGGAGGGCTCCCCCCGAGCGGTCAAGGCAGCGGAACTGTTGCTTGAGTACCCCGATGGTCTGCTCGATGATGTTCCTGGTGGCTGCATGGCTCTCATTATATGAGTGCTGGGCAGGAGTGTTGAGGTTGCGGAGGGGAGTCATGAGCCAGGTGGAGAGCGGATAGCCCTTGTCTCCAAGCAGCCAGCACGAGCTTGATGTGGTGGCTGGAAGAGTGCTGGCATACCAGTCTGGCACAGGATGAAGGCATCGTGGCTGCTGCCAGGACAGCGGGCATTCACATTGAGATTTCGCTGTGTGGTCACACACCAACTCCACATTAAGTAAGTGGTAGATTTTGCGGTTAAGGAAGATCTCAGGATTGTTATGCGGTGCCCGCAAAGCCACGTGGGTGCAATCAATGGCGCCCTGCACCATGATGAAGCCCGCTATCCTGGCAATGCCACATGCATGCTCGTCCTGCTTCTCTCTGGTGATGGGGAAGGAAATGTAATCCCTTCTCCTACTGTAGAGAGCCTCTGTGACCTCCTGGATGTAGCGATGGATGGCGAGCTGCAAGATGTTAGCTATATCTGCAGTTGCAGACTGGAAGGATCTGCTGGCAGTAGACACGGCACTGGAAGAGAGCAGACGTGTCTCTGTGAGCTCCCACAGCTTTGTTTATTTTTTTTTTTAATTTTCCGCCCCTTTTCGCTACTGCGGCCGCTCTACCTACCTATCTACTTACCTGCTTCACCTCTGGGCTTACCTGCCTTTCCGTTGCCGTTCGGCCGCCTGGTTTCCCACGGGTTCGTTGCTGCTGCCACCGCTTTAGGGACTACCTACCTTGCGTCTGGGCTTAACTGTCTCACCGCCATCGTTCGGCCGCCTGGTTTCCCGCGGGTTCGTTGCTGCTGCCGCCGCTTTTGGGTGTCTACTTGCCTTGCCTATGGGCCTATCTACCTGGCCTCTGGGCCTACCTGTCTCGCCTCTAGATCTACCTGCCTCGCCTCTAGACCTGCCTCGCCTCTGGGCTTACCTGCCTCAAATATAGGCATACCTACCTCACAGCCTCTGGGCTTACCTGCCTCAAATATAGGCATACCTGCCTCACAGCCTCTGGGCTTACCTGCCTCAAATATAGGCATACCTGCCTCTCAGCCTCTGGGCTTACCTGCCTCGAATATAGGCATACCTGCCTCACAGCCTCTGGGCTTACCTGCCTCGAATATAGGCACACCTGCCTCTGGGCCTACCTGTCTTGCCTCTAGACCTACCTGCCTCGCCTCTGGGCCTACCTGTCTGGCCTCTAGACCTACCTGCCTCGCCTCTAGACCTACCTGCCTTGCCTCTAGACCTACCTGCCTTGCCTCTGGGCCTACCTGTTTCGCCTCTAGACCTACCTGTCTCGCCTCTGGGCCTACCTGCCTCGCCTATGGGCTTACCTGCCTCGAATATAGGCATACCTGCCTTCCCTATGGGCTTACTTGCCTCGAATATAGGCATACCTGCCTCACAGCCGCCGCCTCGTCTACCACGGGACCGCTGCTGCTGCCGTCGCCGCTCTGGGCCTATCTGCCTCACCGCCACTTTTAACTTCGCCGCCGCTCGACCGCCTCGTCTCCCGCAGGTTCGCTGTTGATTTTTATTTATTATTATGTGTATCCTGAGCGCGAAAGTGGTTATTATATATAGTCGCCAAACACTTTTGGAATTACGGAACATCCCAGTGGATTTTTACGGAAATACAGACATCACAACAAGAAACTTAACAAAAGACTTACCTGTGGAGGTACTGAGGGACAATGGAGAACAGCGGGGGCAGGGGAGTCCACCCCTCGACCAGAACCATCAGGCCCCGGGGAGTAGGTGCAGACGAGCCCACGGGCGGGGGTCGCGGGCAGGCCTGCTAATTAGATCACGCAGACGGGGGGTGGAAACCAGCTTTGCCCAGCATTCTCCTTGCCAATGTTCAATCTCTGGCAAATAAGATTGACGAGTTGAATTGCCGTATCGCTTCACAGCGGGACATTAGGGAGTGCTGTGCCATGTTCCTAACAGAGTCGTGGCTAACCTCCATGATGCCTGACGAGGCGGTGCAGCCCCAGGGATTCCTTCTGTTTCGGGCCGACAGAACAGCTGATTCAATGGGGAAGAACAGAGGTGTGGGTGTCTGCTGCCTGATCAACAACAACTGGTGCACAGATGTCCAGGTACTTTCACAACACTGTTCACCTAATTTAGATCTACTAACAATTAAGTGTCGCCCTTTTTATTTACCGAGGGAAATCTCTGCTATTCTCATGGCAGCAGTCTACATTCAGCCACAAGCTGATGCAAATGCTGCACTGAGTGAACTTTACAGTGAGGTCAGTAAACTTCAGAACCGGTATCCCGAGGCAGTTCCTATCATTGCGGGAGACTTCAACCATTGTAGTTTAAAGAAAGTATTGCCAAAATACTTTCAACACATCTCCTGTCCGACAAGAAATGGAAAAACTCTAGATCACTGCTATACAACAATAAAGCACGCCTACCGTGCCATTGCTCGGCCGGGCTTCGGCAAATCAGACCACATTTCCGTACTCCTACTTCCTGTTTACAAACAGATGTTAAAGAGCACACCTACAACAGTAAAAATGGTGCGATGCTGGACAGCGGACACAGAACTACAACTGCAGGGCGGGCTGGAAATAACGGACTGGAGTGTTTTCAAGAACCCAGACCTGGATGTGTACGCAGGCCACGTTACTGGATACATTAACAGACTGGTGGATGAATGCATTCCTACCAAGACTGTCCGTTTATTTCCTAACTGCAAACCATGGATGAACTCAGACATCCGCAACAAACTAAGAGAATGGCGTACCGCTTTCAAATCAGGGGACACCGAACTCTACAAGAAGGCCAAGTATGACCTCAGGAAGGCTATCAAAACAGCAAAAAGAGACTATAAGAACAAACTAGAGTCTCAGTACGGCAGGGGCTCCGACGCCAGACGCATGGGGCAGGGACTAAGGGCCATCACCAACTACAAGGGGAGCTCAGCGGGAGTCACCAACACCAATCTCTCCCTACCAGACGAACTGAATACTTTTTATGCTCGCTTTGAGAGGGAGAACACTGAGCCGGCCATCAAAACCCCCAGCCACCCAGAGGATTACACATTACAGCTGACTGAATCCGAGGTCTGGAAAACCTTCAGGAGGGTGAAAGCACGGAAGGCAGCCGGCCCAGACGGGGTTTCACCCCGTGTCTTCAAGACCTGCGCAGACCAGCTGGCTCCTGTGTTCACGGCCATTTTTAACATCTCATTGCAGCAGTCTGTTGTACCAGTGTGCTTCAAGGAGACAACCATTGTGCCGTTACCTAAGAAGACCAAGGTAACAGGCCTCAATGACTATCGACCCGTGGCTCTAACATCCATAGCCATGAAGTGCCTGGAAAAGCTGGTCATGACACACATAAGCAGCATCATATCCGATTCCTTGGACCCGTTCCAGTTCGCATACAGGGCGAACAGGTCTGTAGACGATGCCATCTCCCTAACACTACACACCGCCCTGGAACACCTAGACAGGAGGGACACTTACGTCAGACTGTTGCTCATTGACTACAGCTCTGCATTTAATACTATTATTCCCTCCAAGCTGGTCCTGAAATTGAGGGACCTCGGCCTGGGCACCCCCATCTGCAATTGGATTCTGAATTTCCTGACTGGTAGGCCTCAAGTGGTGAAAATAGGGAACAACACCTCATCCACTCTGGTCCTCAACACCGGAGCGCCACAAGGCTGCTGCCTCAGTCCTTGGCTGTACTCTCTGTTTACACATGACTGTACAGCCATACACAGCAATAATCGGATTATCAAGTTTGCCGATGACACCACAGTAATTGGCCTGATAAGCAGCAATGACGAGACGGAGTACAGAGATGAGATAGTCCAGCTGATGAGATGGTGCAATGACAACAACCTTGCCCTGAACGTTGGCAAGACTAAGGAGCTCATCGTGGACTTCAGAAGCCACCGAGGGAACCATCACCCCATCAGCATAGACGGGACACCAGTGGAAGTCGTCAGTTGCTTCCGATTCCTGGGACTGCAGATCTCTGATGACCTGGCCTGGAACCATAATACTGAGGCTATGCTGAAGAAGGCAAACCAGCACCTCTACCCTCTACGGTGCCTGAGGAAATGCGGCATAAGCACACAGTGGCTTGTGAACTTTTACCGCGGCACCATAGCGAGTGTCCTGACGAGTGGTGTCAATGTGTGGTATGGTAACACCACTGCACAGAACAAGAAAGCCATCCAGAGAGTGGTGAATACGGCAGAAAAAATCATCAGGTGTGCACTTCCGTCCATCGAGGAGATCTTCCAGACCAGGTGCCGGAACAAGGCCCGCTCCATCATCCAGGACACCAATCACCCTGGGCACAAACTGTTCTCCCTCCTGCGGTCCGGACGTCGGTACCGCAGCATCCGAACCAGGACCAGCAGGTTTAAGAACAGTTTCTATCCACAGGCAGTGCGCCTACTGAACTGCTAACCGCACTGCCCCACATATTATCGTTATATGTTTATGTAAATATATATATTATATTTATATTACCATATATTTATCACATTACATTACTATTATTTCCAGTGGTAATTGAGGCTTTTTTGCACTATTCATCATATCCTGTTATTGCTATACTTTCTGCTTATTTGCTTATTGTCTTTATTTATGCTTGTTTTTACTTTTTGCTTTTATATTTATATGCTTGTATTGTGGGAGTGAGTGGGGAGTAAGCATTCCATTGTACTAGTTACATATGGCAATAAAATGATCTTGAATCTTGAGTAAATTGAGGGCGACGGTGACCTTGACTGCCACTGAGAAAGCCGTGGTCACCCTGATCTGAGGCTCGAGGTCTGGTTGCAGGAGGTGGCAGAGTTCCGGTGACCACCTCCTTGGTGAAGCGGTGCGCTCTAATACATTGTTCCTCGCCTAATTGAAGGTAGGAGAAGTGCTGTCAGGATACTCTTGGAGGGTAAGGCCTCCTGTTGAAAGCCCTGATGGCCCTCCTCCTCCCTCTGGCCACATGTTCCAATTTTTCTTGCTGACTCCTCTCCCTCTGCCGTAGATCCTGGAGGGCGAGGTTAACTGCCAATACAGCCCCCATTAATATAACCAAGTGTAGCACTTTGATATGTTGTGAGAATAAATGTAACTAATTTTTAGTAGCCACAACACTCTGGAGACTAAACAACCTTTCAATGACTGATTTAAACTGTTGTACAATGTCAAACTGACAAGGAAGCAGTGAAACAGCACTAACCTGAGAGCTGCGACTCATTACTCCCTTTAAGCAATGCACTTGGAGCCAGCTAACGACTGCTTCACGCCTCCTCTCCCTGTCACTGTTGGGGCGAGGCTCTAAGGCAGGGGGCGATAATCAATTATGCAGGTCGGTGCCCAGTGAGCGTTAGACGCTCACTGACGTCACAATCTGCCTGGCACCGAAGTCCTCGGCGCTAACTCACAGTGGAGGTGCTAAGGGGGTACCAGATTTGGCGTGCGTTGCTGGATTCATCTCGCTGCGGTGTAGTGTCCGAGGATCAATAATACTCAGACTGCAGGAGAACAATAAAACAGTTATTTACTGAACAGAGAGTAATTCAAGACTGAAATACAGAAGACTGCTATGGCTTTATATACAGGGGTGGTCACTGCCGGTACTGCTGTATAGAATCAGTTCTTCTCTTAAAGGTACATACACAACAATTCCTCCCCTTTTAGATAAACAGTACATAACATTCATTTAACAACTAAATAATAACTAATTACAATTACAATTTTCTCTGTACTATATACATCAACTGAAATAATCATTTATAAGTTCAGTCTTTGAGGAGGCTTCCTGATCCTGACTGGATAGCGCCTTTATCGAGTATCCTGTTCTTGCGGCGGAGTTGATTCTGGCTCATTGTCATTGGTTGGTTCGTCAGCTTCCAATATCACTGCTTCTGAGGTAGACGCAATCTGAACTTCGGGTTGATTACTAGGTGCACCTGCTCGTGGTATGGGTTTGGCTTGTTCCTGTGACTCTAGAATCTGGTCAGCATGGCATCTCACGATGCTCTCTCCAATGTCCACTGTGTACATTAGTGGTCCCTGCTGTGTGCATATCGTTCCTGGCTGCCATTTTTCTGTTCGGTAGTCGCGGGCTGATGCGCTATCAATTACTGAGAAAGACTGGAAGTTAAGAGAGTAACAAACAGGCTTTTATTAGCTAAAGAACGAAGGCATGCCTCTAGTGGTCGACCGGTCCTGAATGCCTGGGGAACTGCAGAGCAGCCGCCTTTATACCAGGGCATATGGGTGGAGCCAGGGGCGGAGCCAGCTGAGGCATGCACAGACAGGTACAACAATGGGCAAGAGTGAACAACAGTGAAGTGAACAACAGTGAACAACAGTGGAGTGAACAACAGTGAACAACAGTGGTTTACCACATTCACCCCTTGCTTAAAAAATGAGTCCAACGGGGTGAAGTGTATTAAAAGTTCATATAATTAAGTCTTTCTGGGGGTCTTGTATGCCATCGTGATCGTCGTGGCGACGGCTGAGGTGGTGCAGCTTCCGACGCCAAGTCCCGCGTGGGCCGGAGCACTGGCGTGTCGTCCTCATGGGTGTTGAGTTGGTTGGTGATCAATGACGGGTCACGGGGCCACGGCGTGCCATCTACAGGGGTTAGGTATGGGTCCGTTGCCGCCGGTGCATTGTGGGTAGCAGTGAAGGGCAATGGTAGTGGGTAGTGGGTGATGTTGGTTTCAGGGGCCCCCAAGGGTGCGAGGTCTTGTATGGAGACTGTGTCCTCCCGCCCGTCCGGGTACGCAACGTAGGCATACTGAGGGTTGGCGTGGAGGAGGTTGACCCTCTCAACCAGGGGGGCCATTTTATGGGTCCTCACGTGCTTCCGAAGTAGGACGGGCCCTGGAGACATCAGCCATGGTGGTAGCGAGGTCCCCGATGTAGACTTCCTAGGGAAGATGAACATTTTTTCGTGAGGGGTGGCGTTAGTGGCAGTACAGAGCAGTGACCGAATGGAGTGGAGCGCATCGGGGAGGACATCCTGCCAGGGGGAGGTTGGAAGGCCCTTAGATTTTAAGGCTAGCAGGGCGGCCTTCCAAACTGTCGCGTTCTCTCTTTCTACTTGTCCGTTCCCCCGGGGGTTGTAGCTGGTGGTCCTGCTCGTGGCAATACCTCTCACGAGCAGGTACTGGCGGAGTTCGTCGCTCAGAAACGATGAGCCCCGGTCGCTATGGATATAGCTGGGGAAACCGAACAAGGCGAAGAGGTCATTCAGGCATTTAATGACCGTAGCACTGGTCATGTCTGGGCAGGGGATGGCAAACGGAAAACGGGAGTACTCGTCGATGATAGTGAGGAAGTACGCGTTGCGGTCAGAGGAGGGGAGGGGCCCTTTAAAATTGATGCTCAGGCGCTCAAAGGGGCGAGTGGCTTTTATCAGGTGTGCTCTGTCTGGCCTATAAAAGTGCGGTTTGCACTCGGCACAGACTTGGCAGTTCCTGGTCATGGTCCTGACCTCCTCGATGGAGTAAGGCAGGTTGCGGGCCTTGATGAAATGGAAGAACCTGGTGACCCCCGGGTGGCAGAGGTCATTGTGGAGGGCCCGCAGTCTATCAACCTGTGCGTTGGCACATGTACCTCGTGATAGAGCATCCGGGGGCTCATTGAGTTTCCCGGGCCGGTACAAGATATCGTAATTGTAGGTGGAAAGTTCAATTCTCCACCTCAAAATCTTGTCGTTTTTGATTTTGCCCCTCTGCTTGTTATTAAACATAAAAGCAACTGAACGCTGGTCAGTGAGTAGGGTGAATCATTTACCGGCCAGGTAATGCCTCCAATGTCGCACAGCTTCCACAATGGCCTGGGCCTCCTTTTCGACAGAAGAGTGTCTGATTTCGGAGCCTTGGAGGGTTCGTGAAAAGAAGGCCACGGGCCTTCCCGCCTGGTTAAGGGTAGCGGCCAGGGCAAAGTCGGACGCATCGCTCTCCACCTGGAAAGGGATGGACTCGTCCACCGCATGCATGGTGGCTTTAGCAATGTCCTCTTTGATACGGTGGAAGGCTAAGCGGGCCTCTGCCGCCAGGGGAAAAGAGGTGGACTTGATAAGTGGACGGGCTTTGTCCGCATAATTAGGAACCCACTGGGCGTAGTAGGAGAAAAACCCCAGGCATCTCTTCAGGGCCTTGAGGCAGTGGGGCAGGGGGAGGTCCATAAGGGGACGCACCCGGTCGGGGTCGGGGCCGATGACTCCGTGTTCCACAACACAGCCAAGGATAGCGAGGCGGGTTGTGCGGAATATGCACTTCTCCTTGTTATACGTAAGGTTTAGGAGTTGGGCAGTGCGGAGGAATTTGTCGAGGTTGGCGTCATGGTCCTGCAGGTCATGGCCGCAGATGGTCACATTGTCCAGGTAGGGAAAAGTGGCCTGCAACGCATTCTGGTCGACCATCCGGTCCATCTCCCTTTGGAAAATGGAGACCCCGTTGGTGACGCCGAAGGGAACCCAAAGGAAGTGGTAGAGGCGGCCGTTTGCCTCGAAGGCAGTATACTGGCGGTCCTCATAGCAGATAGGGAGTTGGTGATATGCTGACTTAAGGTCAATGGTGGAGAATATGCGGTATTGTGCGATCTGATTGACCATATCAGATATGCGGGGGAGGGGGTATGCGTCCAGTTGGGTATATCGATTAATTGTTTGGCTGTAGTCAATGACCAGGCGCTGCTTCTCGCCGGTCTTGACGACCACAACCTGGGCTCGCCAGGGGCTGGTGCTAGCTTCAATAATCCCCTCCTTCAGGAGCCGCTCCACCTCAGATTTAATAAAAACTCTGTCACCAGCGCTGTATCGCCTGCTTTTGGTGGCGATGGGCTTACAGTCGTGGGCGAGGTTAGCGAACAATGCGGGGGGGGGGTGACTTTAAGCGTGGAGAGGCTGCAAAAGGTGCGCGGCGGGCAATTTGAAAACTGCTGGTTGCAGACTGTGAGTGGGGGAAGGGGTCCACCGTACGCCATCGTGACACTCTTAAGGTGGCACTGAAAATCCAACCCCAGTAGAACGACAGAGCAGAGATGGGGCAGGACAAGCAGTTTAAAGTTTCTGTACTCTGTGCCCCTCACCGAAAGGGTCACCACGCAGTAGCCGCCGACGTCCGCTGAATGGGACTTGGAGGCCATAGGGACCCGGTGGCGCGCTGGCAGGACCTGGAGAGAGTAACGCCGCACCGTGTCGGGGTGGATAAAGCTCTCCGTGCTCCCGCAGTCGAAAAGGCAGGTCGTGGCGCGGCCGTTTACCTTAATGTCCATCATGGACCTGGCTAGTTGGTGAGGTCTAGATTGGTCCAGTGTAACGGAGGCCAGCATAGGGTCAGGCGTGTCGCTGCAGTCATCAGGTGAGGCGGTGGGTGAGTCGGGGGCCCGTTGCAAAAATGGCGGCCGGAACGGATCACCCATGGTTGAAGGCGTCCAAGATGGCGTCCAAGATGGCGGCGCCCATGATCCACACGCGGCTGGAGGCGTACAAGATGGCGTCCAAGATGGCGGCGTCCAAGATGGCGGCCCGCTCGGCCCACACGCGGCACTGCTGGAGTTTGGGGTAGGTTTAGCCTTGCAGACGCTGGCATAGTGCCCTTTCTTCCCACAACCAGAGCAAGTAGCGTTTTTCGCCGGGCAGCGCGCTCTGGGGTGTTTGGCTTGGCCACAGAAGTAACACTTCGGGCCCCGGGACATCGCTGCAGAAGTTGGGCCGTTGGCGGGATGTGACGGGGTGGTGCGGCGCAGGGTGGCGGTCCTACCGTGTCCCAGGATGGCGGCGCCCGCGCCATCCACGATGCGGCCGTGCGGTCAGGGGAGTAGGCGTCCATGTTCCGGTGGGCCACGCCTAGCGAGAGTGCGAGGGCCGTGGCCTTCTTCAGGTCGAGTTCGCCCTGCTCCAACAGTCTCTGCCGGGTGTAGTTGGACCTGAGGCCCGCGATGAAGGCGTCCCGGACAAGTTCCTCCGTGTACACCGCGGCCGACACCTCTTTACATTTGCAGGCCCGGCCGAGCACCTTCAGCGCCCGTAGGTATACCTCCATCGATTCCCCGGGTGGCTGTTTGCGGGACCCCAGGAGGTGTCTGGCGTAAACCTCATTTACCGGGCGTGCGTACTGTTCTTTAAGGAGGTCGAGAGCACCCTTGTAGGTAGTCGCCTCTTGGATGAGCGAATAAGCTTGGTGGTTCACCATGGAGGTCAGAATTTTTAGTTTGTCGCCATCGTTTTGAACAGTTTCGACGGAGGCTTCTAGGAAAATTTCGAAGCATCGCAGCCAGTGTGCGAACTTGGTAGATGAATCCGCCTCTTGAGGGTCTAGTTCCAGGCGTGCTGGTTTGAGGATTTGCTCCATCGAAAAAAAAGTTTAGCTAATAAAATTGATGCACTATCAATTACTGAGAAAGACTGGAAGTTAAGAGAGTAACAAACAGGCTTTTATTAGCTGAAGAACGAAGGCATGCCTCTAGTGGTCGACCGGTCCTGAATGCCTGGGGAACTGCAGAGCAGCCGCCTTTATACCAGGGCATATGGGTGGAGCCAGGGGCGGAGCCAGCTGAGGCATGCACAGACAGGTACAACAATGGGCAAGAGTGAACAACAGTGAAGTGAACAACAGTGAACAACAGTGGTTTACCACACGGGCCAAGACTGGTTGCCCTATCTTGAAGCTCCTGGTTGGCTTCTCATTTATGTGCTGGAATTGCTTATCCTCAACATCTCGTCTTATGTTTGGTTTGAGCAAATCCAGGCGACATCTTAGCCTTCGGTTGAAGAACATTATGGCTGGAGCTTGGTTGGTGACTGCATGTGTCGCATTCCGGTAAGCAAACAAGAAATTATCCATCTTGTGTTGTAGTGGTATGTTGTCGTTATACAACGCCTTTATTGCCTTTTTAAAGGTCTGAACAAACCTCTCAGCCAATCCATTTCTGGCTGGATGATATGGGGCAGATGTGTAATGTTTCACCCCATTATTCCTCAGAAACCTCCGGAAATCCTCGGACACACACTGTGGCCCATTGTCGGAGCAAATCTGTTCTGGCAAACCATTCCTGGCGAAGATGGTCTGTGGGACTGCAATAGTTTTCTCCGTGGTGGTGGAGGACATTTTGATGACCTCTGGCCATTTCGAATGGGCGTCCACGGCGATTAGAAACATTGAGTCCATAAATGGACCAGCAAAATCAATGTGTACCCGTTGCCATGGAGATGAGGGCCACTCCCATGGGTGTAGCGGGGCCTGTGGTGGAGCGTTTTGGACCTTCTGGTACCCTGTGCATCTCTTGGTCATATCCTCGATTTCTTTATAGATTCCCAGCCACCACACAAATGCCCTGGCTAGGCTCTTCATTTTTACCCCTCCCAGATGACCCTCATGAAGCTCATTGAGCACTCTATCTCTCAACTTGGGTGGAATTACCACTCAGGATCCACACATCAAGGTCCCCCGGCACACTGACAGCTGTTCTCTCCTTGGCGAGAATGCTGGCAACAGTGAGTCGCCATGTGCTGGCCATCCCTTCACCGTCAAATCATAGACCCGAGAGAGTGTCGGGTCATTTCGGGTTTCCTTCTCTATACTTGAGTTTGTAACATGTAGACATTCGACTATGGTCGAATGGAATATCTCAACAGGGTCCACTGCAGGTGCTTCCTCTACCGTAGGCAACGGTAGGCACGACAGCTCATCAGCGTTTCCATGCTGTTTCGTACCCTTGTACTCTGTGTCGTACTGATGTGCCCCTAGAAAAAGTGACCATCTTTGCAGCCATTGCGCCGTCATCACCGGAACGCCCTTCTTTGGGTTAAAAATGGAGACCAGGGGCTGATGATCAGCCAGTAGGGTGAATTTCTGCCCATGCAGATAGTGATTGAACATCTTCACCCCCCACACCAGGCTGAGGGCCTCCCTGTCAATCTGGGCGTAGTTACGCTCAGCTGAGGTTAACGAGCGCGACGCAAAGGCTATTGGCCTCTCTGAACCGTCAAGGAATTTGTGTGACAGCACCGCTCCAATGCCATAGGGAGACGCATCACATGCCAACCGAATCGGTAGTGTTGGGTTGTAGTGGGCCAATACTTCTTTTGAAGTGATTAGGCATTTACATTTCTGAAAGGCACGCTTACACTCATCACTCCATTTCCATGTTACTCCAGTTTGCAGCAGGGCGTTCAGTGGGTGCAGAATTGTAGATAAATTCGGCAAGAACTTATGGTAGTAATTCACCAACCCGAGGAACGACCTCAGTTGCAACACATTTTCCGGTGCTGGAGCCTTGACTACAACCTTAATCTTGTCTGGTGACTTATGCAACCCTTCCTCATCAATCATGTGGCCACAATACGAGATTTGTCTCCTGAAGAACTCGCATTTGGGGCGGTTGGCTCGTAGCCCATATTCCTGTAATCTAGTGAGCACCTGCTCCAGGTTGGCAAGGTGTTCACTGTCATTTTCGCCCGTAACCAGGATGTCGTCCAAATAACACTAGGTCCCTGGGATCCCTTGCAGGACTTGTTCCATCGCCCTCTGCCAAATAGCCGGGGCTGATGCTACCCCGAATACCAGTCGATTGTACTGGTAAAGGCCTTTGTGAGTGTTTATCGTGAGGTATTTCCTAGATGCTTCTTCCACCTCCATTTGTAGATACGCTTGGGCCAGATCAATCTTTGTAAAGCGTTTCCCTCCAGATAGTGAGGCGAAAATATCTTCTATCCGTGGAAGTGGATATTGTACTGTGTGCAGGACTGGGTTCACAGTTACCTTGAAGTCCCCACAGATGCGAACCTTCTTCGGCTCCCCAGGCATGCTGCTCAATGATTTCTTCATTACAGGAACGATGGGTGTGGCCCACTCGCTCCAGTCCACCTTGGACAGCACACCCAAACGTTCCAGACTCTCCAGCTCTGCTTCACCGGCTGGGCGGATCACGTAAGGTACCGGTCTGCGTTATCTTCGATTTTTATCGTTGCCATTACTCCTTTTAGAGCCCCAAGTCCTTGTTGGAACACCTCTTTTGCGTCAGTTAGAATCTTTGACAGTCGTCCAGGTGTGACGTCATCATCCTTTTTATCAGTCACAGTTAGTGCCAGAATGGAATGCCAATCCAATTGTAGTCTTCGGATCCATTCACGTCCCAATAATGGTGGTCCTCCATCTGGTAGTATATATAGATACAGTTTCTGTGCTTCCTTGCCGTTGTATTTAATGGGCACCCTTATTTTTCCTCTGGGGTAGACTTTTTGCCCCGTATATGTCTTCAATACAATGGACGTGTCCTTCAAGGGTATGTGTGAGAATAGCCGCTCATAGTCTCGTCGATTCATGACAGTTAGGGCTGACCCTGTATCCAATTCCATCTTTACTTGGGACCCTGCTATCATGAGGGTGACCCAAATGGTTCAGTGATCCTCCTTTGCGATCACGTTGTGTAACTTTAGACAACTTAGTCTCCTGCTCCCGGAGTCATTATCACTCTCCTGATCTTCCGAACTACTGTCTGTCATTTTTTTTTACTTTCTTGTACTTTTCCTTAGTAGTTCTTGTAGTGTTGGTTTTCTTCCCGACCTGCAGACTCTTGCTATATGTCCCATTTTCCCGCATTGCCCGCATACGTTGTCCTTAAACCAGCAGTCCTTCTGATCATGGGTTGTTCTGCCGCAGCGATAGCACTTTTCTGCTCCATACGCCATTTCGTTAGCGCCGTATTCTTGTGGTTTCTGTTGTATTTCCGCAGCTCCCCGTGCTGCTGCTTCATAGGATACTGCCATGCTGAAAGCCTGTTCTAGCGTCAGGTCCTTTTCCGAAAGTAGTCGTTTGTGGGTTCCTTCATTCTGGAGCCCGCAGACAAACTTATCCCGTAAGGTGTCTGCCAGTCCTGCTCCGAACTGGCAGTGCTTCGATAACTTGCGTAGTTCTGTAAGATAGTCAGTATTGTTCTCATCTTTGTGCTGGTTACTTTTATGGAACTTGAATCTTTCTGCTATCAGCAGCGGTGTCGGGTTTAGCTGTTCCTGTAAGATATTAACAATCTCTTCAAAACTTTTCTCCATTGGTTTAGCTGGGGTAATTAAATTCCGCAATATGCCATACGTTCTCGCGCCCATCAAATTTAATAATACCAACGCCTTCTTTCCATTGGCCACCTCATTGGCATTGCAGTACACTTCAATTCTTTCCACATACGTGGTCCAGTCTTCTACCTCGTTGTCGAAAGCAGTGATACTGCCACTCTTCGGCATCTTGGGTGATTTAAAATGGCGCCTCCCGCGCTTTTTCTTCTTCCCCAATGGAATAAAATGGCGCCTCCCGCGCTTTTCCTTCTTCCCCTTGCTGCCACGCTGCTCCTAGCGTTCTACAGGGTAATGGCGGCGACCCGCGGCTTCGGCGCGTCTCACTTTTCCTTCCCCGCGTTCTATCCTCTCCACGCTGCCCTGTTCTTGAGCACCGACCACGCCCTGTGTGCTCCACCCTCTCTCTCTCTCTTCCTCCCGACAACGCTGCACGGCCCCTTTGCAGAGCCGCTCGATCGAGCCCGAGCCCGCCGCAGTCCGGAAGGGTCAGCGCACTACCTGCTACCAGCACGACTTGCTGGAACACCTCCACTGGGGAGCCAGGCCCAGCTCTCCACAGCCCCCCCTGCAACTCTCCGATGGATCCCTGGGCGGTTGCCCGCGGTCGACGCCCGCCGTTCTGACTTCGACCTCCAAGAAGCTTATCTTCAGGGAAAAGATCTCCGTGAGGTGGTGCAGTACTGCAGGTGAGTTCAAACCTGCCCGTCGCCAGTGTAGTGTCCGAGGATCAATAATACTCAGACTGCAGGAGAACAATAAAACAGGTACTTACTGAATAGAGTGTAATTCAAGACTGAAGTACAGAAGCCTGCTAGGGCTTTTTATACAGGTGTGGTCACTGCCGGTACTGCAGTATAAAATCAGTTCTTCTCTTAAAGGTACATACACAACATAAGAACATAAGAAATAGGAGCAGGAGTAGGCCAATTGGCCCCTCGAGCCTGCTCCGCCATTCAATAAGATCATGGCTGATCTGATCCTAACCGCCAATCCACTATGACAGGACGATCTCCTGAATCTAACAGAATTAGACACACGAAACAGGAGCAGGATCAGGCTACACGGCCCCTGGGCCCGCTCCGCTACCCACAGGGCCATGACCTATTCGAACCTAGACTCATGTCCAAATTCCTGCCCGCTCCCCGTAACCCTTAATTCCCTTTTCTTCTAGGAAACTGTCTATTTCTGTTTTAAATTTATGTAATGATGTAGCTTCGACAGCTTTTTGGGGCAGCATATTCCATGGACCTACCACCCTCTGAGTGAAGTAGTTCCTCCTCATCTCAGTTTTGAAAGAGCAGCCCCTTATTCTAAGACTATGCCCCCTAGTTCTAGTTTCACCCATCATCTGGAACATCCTCCCTGCATCCACCCGATCCAACCCCTTCATAATCTTATATGTTTCAATAAGATCGCCTCTCATTCTTCTGAACTCCAATGAGTAGAGTCCCAATCTACTCAACCTCTCCTCATATGTCCATCCCCTTATCCCCGGGATTAATCGAGTGAACCTTCTTTGTACTGACTCGAGAGCAAGTATGTCCTTTCTTAAGTATGGACACCAAAACTGTATGCAGTATTCCAGGTGCGGTCTCACCAATGCCTTGTACAACTGAAGCAATACCTCCCTATTATTATATCCTATCCCCCTAGCAATGAAAGCAACATTCCATTGGCCTTCTTAATCACTTGCTGCACCTGCATACTAACCTTTTGAGTTTCGTGCACCAGGACCCCCAGATCCCTTTGTACTTCAGTACTTTCAAATTTCTTGCCATTAAGATAATAACTTGCTCTACGATTTTTCCTACCAAAGTGCATAACCTCACACTTTCCAGTATTGTATTCCATCTGCCAAATCTCTGCCCACTTACTTAGCCTGTCTATGTCCCCTTGCAGGTTTTTTATGTCCTCCTCACTCACTACTTTCCCTCCCATCTTAGTATCATCTGCAAACTTTGATGTGTTACACTCGGTCCCCTCCTCCAAATCGTTAATATAGATTGTAAAGAGTTGGAGACCCAGCACTGACCCCTGCGGAATACCACTGGTTACTGATTGCCAGTCTGAGAATGAACCATTTATCCCAACTCTCTGCCTTCTGTTAGATAGCCAATCCTCTATCCATGCCAGAATATTACCCCCAATCCCGTGATTATTTATCTTAAGCAATAATCTTTTGTGTGGCACCTTGTCAAATGCCTTTTGGAAGTCTAAATACACTACGTCCACTGGTTCACCTTTATCCACCCTATATGTTACTTCATCAAAGAACTCCAGCAAATTTGTCAAACATGACTTCCCCTTCATAAAACCATGCTGACTTTGTCTTATTAAATTATGATTATCCAAATGTCCTGTTACTGTCTCCTTAATAATGGACTCCAAAATTTTACCTACCACAGATGTTAGGCTAACCGGCCTATAGTTTCCAGCCTTCTGTCTGCTGCCCGTTTTAAATAAGGGTGTTACATTAGCAGTTTTCCAGTCTGCCGGGACCTTTGCTGAGTCCAGGGAGTTTTGGAAGATTATTACCAATGCATCCACAATCCCTACCGCCACTTCCCCCAAGACCCTAGGATGTAAGCCATCAGGTCCAGGTGATTTATCCACCTTGAGTCCCATTATTTTACCGAGTACCACTTCCTTAGTGATTTTGATCGTGTTTATCTCCTCCCCCCCTATAGCCCCCTGCTTGTCAAGTGTTGGGATATTCTTGGTGTCCTCTACTGTAAAGACTGATACAAAATATTCATTCAGTGTTTTTACCATCTCCATATTTCCCACCATTAATTTCCCAGCCTCATCCTCTAAGGGACGAACATTTACTTTAGCCACCCTTTTTCTTTTTATATAACTTTAAAAACTCTTACTATCTGTCTTTATATTTTTTGCTAATTTACTTTCATAATCTATCTTCCCTTTCTTAATCAATCTTTTTGTTATTTTTTGCTGTCTTTTAAAGTTTTCCCAATCCTCTATCCTCCCACTAGATTTGGCTACCTTATATGCCCTTGTTTTTAATCGAATACTATCCTTAATTTCTTTACTTAGCCACGGATGGCTGTCTTTTCTTTTACACCCTTTTTTTCTCAGTGGAATATACTTTTTTTGGAAGTTGTAAAATAACTCCTTAAATGTACACCACTGATCATGTATCGTCTTATCCTTTAACCTATTTTCCCAATCCACTTTACTCAATTCCGCTCTCATACCTTCATAGTCTCCTTTATTCAAGCTTAGCACGCTTGTTTGAGGTACAACCTCCTCACCCTCTAACTGAATATGGAATTCAACCATGTTATGGTCACTCATTCCAAGGGGATCCTTTACTGGGACATTTTTAATTAACCCTGTCTCATTACACAGGACCAGATCTAAGGTTGCTTGCCCCCTGGTTGGTTCTGTTACATACTGCTCAAGAAACCCATCCCTAATACACTCAATGAACTCATCCTCAAGGCAGCCCTGCCCAATTTGATTTGTCCAGTTAATATGATAGTTAAAATCCCCCATAATTATAGATGTTCCCTTATTACAAGCCTCAACTATTTCCTGATTGATACTCCATCCAACCGAGTTGCGACTGTTCGGAGGCCTATATACTACGCCCACTAGTGTTTTTTTCCCCTTATTATTCCTTATCTCCACCCAAACTGTTTCATTATCCTGATCTTTTGACCCAATATCATTTCTCTGTATTACAGTGATTCCTTCCTTTATTAACATAGCCACCCCACCTCCCCTTCCTTCCTGCCTGTCCTTCCTCAGTGCCCCGTTAGCACCCCCGCTAAGCATTAACTGGAGATGCAAAGGCACCGAATTTCTCCCCCAGAATGTGAGACATCTACCTTTCAGTAAGGATGTCCTCACTGAAATCTGCTGCCTGCTGCAGCCACAAATGTAACCTCAGAGCAGGGCAAGGACCGCTTTGCAAGTGGCTGTGAAGGTGGCTGTGGCCATTAACTTCTATGCGTGATGCAGGATGCCATTGACTGCATGCTCATCGCTTTGCGAACATCGCATGTCAACTCTGCCATGTGCTGGAACTGAAAGGGATTCCACTCCCTTAATGTCCAGCTGCTGTGCGACCATAGGCAACAAATCATGAAGGTGAATGCCCAGTATCCTGGCAGCTGTCATGATGCCTTCATTCTGCAGCAGTCTGCCATCTGAATTTGAGCCACCACAGCAAACCAAAGGGTGGCTGCTAGGCGAGAAGGGCTATCTGCTGACGACATGACTGATGACCCCGGTACGCAACACATGCACACGTGCACAGCATGCATACAATGAAAGCCATGCTTCACACAAAATGCCATAGAGCAGACCATTGGTGTGCTGAAATAATGCTTCTGCTCCTTGGACTGCTCTGGAGGAGCCCTGCAGTACTCGGCAGAGCGGGCGTCAAGATATGTGGTGGTCTGCTGCATGCTGCACAAACTCGCCATCATGAGGACACAGCCCTTGCCACAAACTATATGGTGAGCAGCTGAGGAGGAGGAGGTGGAGGAAGAAGAGGTGGAGGAGGAGGAGGAAGAGGATGGGAGGAGGCAATCTAGACAACCCATTTCTGGCTAGGCTGTTGTAAAGAACTCATCCAAGTACGATACTGGTAACTGTAACCCCAATTCCCCATTCAACAACATTCCCACACCTTACCTTCCCTTTGTCATTGACCATCACAGGGCCCACTTGGCCACAATGCAAAAATAAAAGGCTCCACAAAATAAACATTCCACACCAAATTTATAAATGATATCATGCCATATTGCATACAAATGTAAACTAATTACCCTTGTGCATTCCCTTAGTGCCTGTCTTCCATGTGCCTTTGCCTGTCCTAGTGTTCCTACGCAGTGCTACCCCAGTGGCTGCAGCATGGCTGGTGGAAGGTTGCTGATTTTCAGTGGAGGAGACTGCAGATGGCCCTGCAAGATGACCACAAGAAGCTCTGGGCCTAGAAGCCCAGCTGCGGACTGCACCATCTCAGCATGGGCGGCAGTAGTCTGGGCTGGCTGGCTGACAGGGAACAGCAAGGGCACTGGCGGAGTGGCAGGGGTGGGATTATGAATGCTGTCATCTTGAGAGAGGACAGCAGGTTCGTGCTCCACGGAGCCACTGCCACTCTCCCGGGGAGGCGCCTCAGCAATCCTAGTTATCTGTTGGAGGGCAGATTGCTGGACTGCTGGGAACTTTTCACACTGTAATCCACAGCCACGATGGCAGCAGTCTGAGCTTCCACTGCAGCATTCAGACATTGGGTGGCTTTTGATTGTGCTGCAATGGAAGCTGAGACATTGGCCATCAGACGCTGCATCATGGTTTGGTTCACAAGTGCGCTAATGGAGTTGGCCACCAGTTCCATGTTGGAAAGGACGGGCTCCAAGCTTTGTGCAAAACCCTGTGCCAAGTTGGTGCTGGACTCCTCCATGTTCCTTGACTTTGAAGGCAGGTTCTCTGGCAGGCTTCCCAATGCACCAGGCATTTCATTGTGCATACCCATCAGTCTTCTTCTGTAGCCTGCCCCACCGAAGTGCTCATCTGAGTCCTCTGCAGCAGAATTTGCATGCGACCTCACCCTCCGGCAAGCTGGCACCTGCGCTACCCTTGTCCCCTACCCTGGCTATAGCCCACTCTTCCCCGGTGCCTCACCACGCTATGCTATCCTGTAAATTATGCGCCATGTCAGTATCTGAGTTAGTGGCTGTAAGTGTGAAAACGCGTGATGGTGTGTCTTCATCTTCACTATCTTCCTGTTCTTTCACCACTGCCTGGCAGGTTGCAGCTTGGGTATCTGAAAGGACAAAGGCACAAGAGTAAGGTTGTGGTGAGGGGAGATGGTGGTGGAAGCATGCTTACACCATCTGCAGCTTGTAAATCAGAAGAGATTGTTAGATGAGTGAGGTGGGATGTGAGGAGAATTAGGTATGAGGACATCGTCATCTTCTATGGTTCCAGCCTTGCCCCTGGCCATGGCCTGAGCAATGGCTGTCCCAGTAATGGCCAGCACCATCTCCTCCATGGATGTTAGGAGATGCAGCTGGCCATTACTGGGACAGCCACCTTTTGTCCCCCACCTTTTAGCTCCTGCTGCCTCCCTGCTGTGTGCCAACTTGTCCTGCAAGAGAGAAGGAAGGGTGTCAGTGAGTGATGGTGTAACCTGTTTTGGTGATGTGGCTGTCATGGTTGAATAGCTGGCAGTGTGTGCAAGCTGTGAGAGTTGAGTGTGAAGCTTGCCGCAGTGCTAAGTGTGTGAGGGTGAGGTGAAGCTATGAATGTTAGGTATGAGTCATGATTGATAGAGATAGTTGGTAGGTGAGTGATGGGGTTGTGTTGCATTAAGCAGTGTCTTAGGCTAGTGTTGCAGTTGGTAGGATATGGCATTTGATAGAAACATAGAAACATAGAGGGTAGGAGCAGGAGTAGGCCATTCTGCCCCTCGAGCCTGTTCTGCCATTTAATGAGATCATGGCTGATCATCCAAATTCAGTACCCTGTCCCTGCTTTCTCCCCATATCCCTTGATCCCTTTAGCCTTAAGAAATATATCCAACTCCTTCTTGAATATATTTAATAAGTTGGCCTCAACTACCTTCTGTGGTAGAGAAGGTTCACCACTCTCTGGGTGAAGAAATTCCTCCTCATCTCAATCCTAAATGGCTTACCCCTTATCCTTAGACTGTGACCCCTGGTTCTGGACTCCCCCGCCATCAGGAACATCCTTCCTGCATCTAGGCTGTCTAGTCCTTTTAGAATTTTATAAGTTTCAATGAGATCCTCTCTCATTCTTCTAAACTCTAGCGAATCTAAGCCTAATCGACCCAATCTCTCTTCATACGTTATTCCTACCATCCCAGGTATCAGTCTGGTGAATCTTCGCTGCACTCCCTCCATGGCAAGAACATCCTTCCTCAGATAAGGCGACCGAAACTGCACACAATACTCAAGGTGTGGTCTCACCAAGAACCTGTACAACTGCAGCAAGGCATCCTTGCTCCTGTACTCGAATCCTCTCGCTATGTAGGCCAACATACCATTTGTCTTCTTAACCGCCTGCTGCACCTGCATGCTTACCTTCAGTGACTGGTGCACAAGGACACCCAGGTCTCATTGCACTTCCCCTTTTCCCAATCTATTGCCGTTCAGATAATAATCTGTCTCCCTGCTTTTGCCATCAAAGTGGATAATCTCACATTTATCCACATTATACTGCATCTGCTATGTATCTGCCCAATCACCCAACCTGCCCAAATCATACTGGAGTTTCTCGGCATCCTCCTCACAGCACACACGCCCACCCAGCTTTGTGTCGTCTGCAAACTTGGAGATATTACATCTACTTCCCTCGTCTAGATCATTAATACATATTGTGAATAGCTGGGGTCCTAGCACCAATCCCTGCAGTACCCCACTAGTAATTGCCTGCCACTCAGAAAAAGACACGTTTATTCCAACTCTTTGCTTCCTGTCTGCCAACCAGTTCTCTATCCAAGTCAGTACCTTACCCCCAATCCCATGTGCTTTAATTTTGCACACCAATCTCTTATGCGGGACCTTATCGAAAGCCTTCTGAAAGTCCAAATACACCACATCCACTGATTCTCCCTTATCTATTCTATCAGTTACATCCTCAAAAGATTAGTCAGGCATGATTTACCTTTTGTAAATCCATGTTGACTTTGTCCAATCCTGTCACTGTTTTCCAAGTGATCTGCTATTACATCTTTTATAATGGACTCCAGCATTTTCCCCACTACCGATGTCAGGCTTATAATTCCCCGTTTTCTCTCTACCACCTTTTTTAAACAGTGGGGTTACATTAGCTACCCTCCAATCCATGGGAACTATTCCAGAGTTTATAGAATTTTGGAAGATGACCAGCAATGCATCTGTTATTTCTAGGACCACTTCCTTAAGTACCCTAGGATGTGAATGAATTCACTGACCTTGAGCACTCATTTGAGGTCATTGAACTTCTTGTGGCACTGCTTCCAGGTCCTCAGGGCTTGACTCATGGCTTTGACCACCACAGCTATCTGTTCTCACTGCCTTCAGAGCATGTATCTGGAGGGGCTCCTGGCCCCCTGTAGATACAGCACATCTCTCCTCCTTGCCACCTCCTCCACCAATGCCTCCAGTACAGTGTAGGAAAACCTTGGAGCTCGCTCTCTCCCAAGTTGTGCCATTATTAATTGTTTCCCAGGTCAGAATCTGTTGTAGAATGACTTCCAGCACCTGCTTGTAGGGGTTTTGCACAGGCGTGTTCAGGTCAGTCAGCTTTGCCTCTGACTACCTTCCTTGAGCGGTTTGAATCGCTCGCCCCCTGGGTTCTGGACACCGGACTTAGATATAGGCAGCGATACAGAGAAGACTCGAGTAGACAGGTGGGTGGATGCAAACAAAACCAAGATTTTTATTGAAGAGGAAAACTCGATACAATCTTATGGAAAATTATTAGTGTGTGGCGTACTGATCACAGAAAGGACACAATCCGCTTTCCGGTCCGTAGACTATAAATCAGGCGTCATGCCTTTAAGAAGGATCACACCTTTAAGAAACACGATCTGCAACATAGTTAAGCCCAGAGCGGGGGAGGAGCAGTCGAAGCTGTGGACTGATGAAAGGCAGTCGGACTTGGTGTAGTCTCTGCCGCCATTTTTGTGTTCAACATGTAGTCTCAACAATTAAACCTTTTCTGTTCAACCTCTCCGAGTTCAGTATTTTTTGTCAGGAGTACGTAGACTCCTACATTGGTGACCCTGATGCTCAGGACGACTCCTAAGCGTAACCATGGCTGACACAAAAGCAGTTTCTGTGAAGCTGCCAGAGTTCTGGGAGAACCTAGCCACCGCCAGGTTCCTTCAAGCCGAATCGCAATTCCGACTCCGCGGCATCACCGCCGACGCAACGATGTACGACTACCTCCTCGCCTCCCTGGGCAGCTCCACAATCACGAAAGTCTGGACAACACTACAAAACCCTTCGGAGGAAGGCAAGTATGCACATCTCAAGGCCGCGCTCCTTAAAAAATTCACAGCCTCCCAATTCGTGCGCAACTGCCACCTCCTCGACCTCCCAGGCCTCGGTGACTCCACGCCGTCAGACTTGCTCTCACACATGCTTGCTCTGACCGATGAGAAACCGCCCGGCTCCCTCTTCCGCACGCTCTTTATCCGCCAACTACCTCCCAGCATCCGCCCAGCGATCGTGGCGTCCAGCCTCACGGACCTCGAGGCCCTGGCCGACGAAACCGATAAGCTCCTGTCCGCCGGCTCCAACCACGCCGTCACCCCCGACCTGGCCTCCGCAGCATCGGCACGCGCTCCACCCTCTATCGCGCGGCCACACAGCTCGGCCATGAGGCCCCCCAGGCCCCCACGTCCCCCAAGCCCTCCGACCCAGGGCTACTGCTACTTCCATACCCGGTTCGGCACACGGGCACGCCGCTGCAGCCATCCCTGCACGTTTCCAACCGCCCCCACACCGGCCTACACGATGGCCATGGGGCAAGCAGGCGCGCTGCTGTACGTTACGGACAGACCCTCCGGACGCCGTTTCCTATGCGACACGGGTGCGCAGCACAGCATCATCCCCGCGTCCGCTCTCGAGATCCAGCGAGGCGGCCACGGCCCTGTGCTGGCTGCCGTCAACGGCACCGACATCCGGACGTACAGCACCCGCACCGTCACCATCGACCTCGCAGGCCGCCGCTACCACTGGGAGTTCATCACCGCCAAGGTGCTCTCCCCGCTCCTCGGTGCAGATTTCCTGTGCGCCCACGGCCTGTTGGTCGACATGCCTCGGCGCCGCCTCGTGGACATGAACACCATGTCACCTATCCCGGGCGCCATGGCCCCCCCCCAACCCACTGAAATGGTGTGGCAGTGCCGCGCCCGCTCAATGGACGACTACTCAGCACTCCTGGCTGAGTTCCCAGCCCTCACCAACCCGACCTTCTCCGCGAAAGTTGCTAAGCACGGGGTAGAACACTTCATCCCCACCACAGGCCCACCGGTGTATGCCCACGCCCGCAGGCTGGACCCGGCCAAGCTGGAGATCGCGCGGGCCAAGTTCGCCACAATGGAACAGCTCGGCATCATCCGCCGCTCCAACAGCCCCTGGGCCTCCCCACTCCACATCATCACCAAACCCGATGGGGGATAGTGCCCCTGCGGGGACTACCGGCGCCTAAACGACGCCACCACGCCAGATCGGTACCCCATACCGCACATTCAAGACATCTCGGCTAGACTGGCCGGCCGCTCAGCCTTCTCCAAAGTCGACCTGGTGCGCGGTTACCATCAGGTGCCAGTCCACCCCACGGACGTTCCCAAGACGGCCATAATCATCCCTTTTGGGCTATTCGAGTTCCTCCAAATGCCCTTCAGCCTCAAAAACGCGGCCCAGGCCTTCCAGCGGCTCATGGACTCGGTCCTCCGGGACCTGAAGTTCCTCTTTGTCTACCTGGATGACATCCTGGTAGCTAGTTCCTCCAAGCAGGAACACATCGAGCACCTCCGCACCCTGTTCCAGTGGCTCAGTGAGCACGGGCTCATCATCAGCCCAGCCAAGTGCCAATTCGGCCTCAGCAGGATCGAATTCCTCGGCCACCACATCACGCAGGACGGAGCCATTCCCCTGCTCGCCAATGTGCAATCCTTCCAGCAGTTCCCCCGGCCTACCACCATCAAAGGCCTCCAGGAGTTCTTGGGGATGATCAACTTTTACAACCGCTTCATTCCCGGAGCGGCCTCCCTCATGCGGCCCCTATACGAAGCCCTTCGGGGTAAGAAAGACAGAATGCCGATCGAGTGGTCGGCGGACATGTTGACCGCTTTCGACTCGACCAAAAAGGCGCTCGCCGCCGCCACCATGCTCGCTCCCCCACAGCCCAACGCCAGGGTGGCCCTCACCACGGACGCCTCCGACCACGCGGTCGGCGCCGTGTACGAACAGTGGGTCGACGGGGCCTGGCAACCGCTGGCCTTTTTCAGCCGCCAACTGCGCCCCCCGGAGGCCAAATACAGCGCCTTTGACCACGAGCTCCTCGCACTGTACCTGGCAGTCCGCCATTTTAGATTTCTTCTGGAGTGCCGCCCCTTCACTGCGTTTGTCGACCACAAACCCCTGACATTTGTGATGGCAAAATCTGTGGACCCGTGGTCAGCCAGGCAACAACGCCAGCTCGCCGCAGTATCCGAATTCACCACGGACATCTGGCACGTCTCCGGTCGAGACAACGTGGTGGCCGACTGCCTATCCTGCCCCACCGTCCACAGCGCCCACCTGGCAGTGGACGATGCTCAACTGGCAGCGGAGCAACGCACCGACCCCGATCTGCTCTCTTTGCCCACAACCCTCCCAGGGCTGCGACTGACCGACGTCGCCTGTGGCCCGTCCGCCGTCACAGTCAAATGCGACACCTCCTTGGCGCAACCCCGCCCCGTAGTCCCGGCGTCCTGGCGAAAACGGGTGTTCGACATCGTCCACGGTTTCTCACACCCCGGCACCCGCGCGTCCATTAGACTGGTGGCCAACCGATTTGTCTGGCGCGGCCTGCGCAAAGATGTGCGCGTCTGGTCCAGATCCTGCATAGCTTGCCAGCGTGCCAAAATCCACCAGCACGTCAAAGCCCCACTCGAGGAGTTCACCATGCCAGAAAGAAGGTTTGACCACGTCCACATCGACCTCGTCGGCCCCCTGCCGCCATCACAAGGTCACACGCACCTGCTGACAATCGTGGACCGTACCACCTGCTGGCCCGAGGCCATTCCACTGACGTCCACCACCACCGCCGACATCGCGAGGGCGTTCATCGGTATCTGGGTCGCTCGGTTCGGCGTCCCCTCCGACATGACGTCGGATAGAGGCCCGCAGTTCACCTCTGATCTGTGGGCCGCCATCGCCCGAAACCTCGGGGTGCCCGTTCACCACACCACGGCTTACCACCCCCAAGCCAACGGGCTGTGCGAGCGATTCCACAGGTCCATGAAGGCGTCACTCCGCGCCAGCCTCAAGGACGAGGCTTGGATCGACCGCCTCCCGTGGGTGCAACTTGGCCTACGCTCCGTGGTCAAGGAAGACCTGCAAGCCTCGGCGGCGGAACTCGTGTACGGCCAGCTGCTGCGCGTACCCGGAGAGTTCCTGCCCACCGCCACGACCCCCTGGTCAGCTGACCAGCAACGCCACGCTTTCGCCAACCGAGCACAACAGTTCGCTCTGGTACCCACCGGCCGGCACGGCGAACCAGCAACCCGCGTACCACCTAGCCTGCACATGGCCAAATTTGTTTTCGTGTGCCATGACGCCCACCGAGGACCTCTACGGCCCCATACGATGGACCCTACAAGGTACTCCAGACGGGGAACAAGTTCTTCCTCCTCGAAGTGGGCGGCAGAACTGACAAGGTGTCGGTCGATCGGCTCAAGCTGGCGCACCTAGAGCCCGACGAACCCATTCAAGCGGGCCAACCCCCAGAGCGGGGCAGACCGCCTAAGAGCCCGACGCGTCCGACCGCCCCGCTCCCGACACCAACCACCAAGAGCCGTTCTGGCCGTGCCATCAAGCCGCCACGCCGGTTCGTACACTCCCTACTAGCGGATTCTGTGGGGAGCTGTGTGGCGTACCGATCACAGAAAGGACACAATCCGCTTTTCGGTCAGTAGACTATAAATCAGGCGTCATGCCTTTCAGAAGGATCACACCTTTAAGAAACTCGATCTGCAACATAGTTAAGCCCAGAGCGGGAGAGGAGCAGTCGAAGCTGTGGACTGATGAAAGGCAGTCGGACTTGGTGTAGTCTCTGACGCCATTTTTGTGTTCAACATGCAGTCTCAATGATTAAACTTTTTCTGTTGAACCTCTCCGAGTTCAGTACTTTTTGTTAGGAGTACGTAGACTCCTACAAGTGTACACTTCTAGAAGCAAAAATTACAAGAGAGTCATAATAATACTTATACTTATACAGGGAATGGGGAACACACGGCACATCGAGGGAAAACAATTACCTTAACAATCCCCTTATCCTTATCCCACCCCCTATACCTAACTAGGTTAATCTATGAGGGGTCAGAATTCATGCTCACCAATCAAAAGGGTTTGTTAGACTCAAAACAGCGGTTGGGTTCAGGGTTCGCTCTTGGTGCTCTCTGGAGCCTGCCGTCGTCACGTGGGCTCCGGGTGCTGCAAGGGCATTGTCCAGGTTCGAGTACCCCAAAGTTACAGTCTCTGCTTGGGTACTTTACCATGCAGGGACGGTACTTCGCCGACAGCTTGAGTTTGCATGAAGATAGTTGCAGGTCGGCTGACGCTGAAGGCCCGATGATTCGAAGCCTACCCTCAGTTAGCCTTCCCCGGGTGGTCTTCCCTCCTCCTCCCCTCGTCGCGTCCCGCTTCGCCTGGCCTGAATTGCACGTGTTCGCCCGACCCGGTGTCGGGCGAGTCCAGATAGAGTGGGAGAGGGCACGGGCAAAGGCCAGGGGGTAAGCGCGGGACGGGGGAAGAGCGGCAGCCACGAGGGCGAGGGGCCGAAGAGCCGGGGGAGCGGCAGTACCGACAGCAGCAGAGCAGCAGAAGAGCAGAGCAGGAGTTCCTTCTTCTTTCCGATTGCTACCTGGGGCCCTTCAATTATACCTTCGTCGAAAAACCCTTATCTGCGCACCAAATCAGGTTCGTTCTTTGTTTTAATTTTGGCTGGCTAGTTAAAAAAATGGTAGCAATCTATACTGACGGTTTTTAGATGGCCGGTAATTGCATCTACCGGCCCGATAATTGACTCGTATTGTCCTGAAGGTCCTTGATGGACTTGTCCAGACTCGATGGATGTGCTTAATCAGTTTCTGATTATGTATGCAGACTGTTTGATGGCTTTAACTGTAGGCCTCATTGAATTTAGATCTGCCTCCAATTCGGCCTAATACATAATTCACAGTTCTGTCTGGGTCCCAAAACACAAAGTTCTTTTCACAGGAAACCTGCGGCCTTAGTTTCGATTTCCCCCAAACTGTCTGTGCTGCAGAATCCATTTTGGAGACCCGTAGGCTTTCTGCCATGAGGCACGGATGCCATCTTGGGTACCATTTTTAATTTCAAAATGTCCTCGCAGGGTCGCTTTTATCGATAATAACCTTCGGGGAGATGCACAAATTTTGCAAATCTTACATTCCCCCCCTGTGATACTAAAACTTGCTTGAAGTATCATACTTTTCAAGGTGAGCAAAATTTTTCTGACCCTCCATAGTCAGCCTTCCCCTTTAATTATCTATCTGATACACCCACGACACATGCACTTCCCATTTTGAGTGTACATCAGCATACAAAGAGTAAAATTACAGGCTTTACACACACATCCAAGCATGGAGGGGTCCTACACCCTTGCACCACTTGGTATACATATCTTTATTAAACTGCGTCGCAAAAGAAAACAACAACAACAAAAAAACCTTTAATTGAAAATAACAAACACAAAGAAACAACAATTCTTCAATCGAAAACAGGGAGAAACTTAAACCGGCGTATCTTCCTCCACATTTACATAATGTTCTTTCCAAAAACTCTGGTTTCGGAATTCTGACCACCGACCTTTTCCCTTACACTGAATGCAAATTAAATACAGCACTATTCCTAACTGGCAAACCATGAGAATGTGAGAAGCCAGCCTGATCCACGAAGGGACCTCTATATTATTGAAAAGGTTCCAACAGGGTGGAGTCACAATATCCAATATCTTAGTCCCCATCTCTACTGTTTTCTGCTTGAGAGTGTAGAAATGTTCCTGTGAAACTATAACTGCTTTTAGAATTTTAGTCAAATGTTCAGGGAGAGGGGGAATTTCATAGCCAAAGTGCGCTACATACTTCTGCAAGTTCGTAAAATTCTCCTTCACAGTGAGGTGAACAGTGGAGAGTTCAGGGATGGGGACAATTCACTCCTGGGCCACTCGAACATCTGCCTTGGGTTTAAAACAGAAACGGCTGTCACTAACCGGGCACCAGCTGTGCTGTCCATGCTGGTAGTGGGATGCGCCAATGGCGACACAATATGTCCCACCCCCTATATATGCTACCTGCAGTGGAACATGGCCGTGTGCCATTGCCTCCATGGTACAATTTATAGGCTTCGCGTCAGCAGCTCTGCACCCACACTGCGGTCTTGAGAAGGCATTCAAGTGCTGGGGACACAGGATTATGTGTGCTCCCCGGCTCCGGCACCCTGAGAGGTCAGTACCTGTCATAGCATGCTCCCACTTAATGACCTAAGGTGGGACCGCTGTGAACCGAATGTGTGCACCCCCCTGAATGACTCCAATGTTCTCAACCCTGTATACCGGGGCGGGTCGGGCTGTCCTACCCATGACCGGCATCCTAACTACTATTCCCATGATTGTGTGGTTGGACCGCCCACAATCCATGGGGACTGGATAGGCTTCAGAGGCTAGCCGGAGTTGGCACGGGCTCAATGTGTTCTCAAAAGGGTGGAGGGCTGCGAGGTGCTTGTTCCAATCCAGGAGGGGACCAAACCTTGTTTTAATTCCTCCAGATTACTGCGGCCCTCGCCCAGTAACCACGCCCCATATAACACACACACCTCATTCTGCGCAGCTTGGTCAGAAGCATTTCTGTCCTCCCTTATGAGAGCATTTACCGTCTTTGCGTGCTTTTCCAACTCGGCTATGATCTCTTTTAAATGGACCGTCATGGCCTGGTCCTCATGCAGCTCCGAGCCCACTACCTTGTTCTCATCCAGTAATATCACTTTTAACTGTGTTTTTAAACCGTTTATCTGGGTCTGTATGTCATCCAAGCTGTTGATGACAGAGGACCCAGTGTTAAACGCAGTAAAAACATAATTCCATACACCCCTTCTTTGTCTCCCTGGGTTACCCAAAATTCCCGGCGTATGGTGTAGAGTTCGGTCTTGTCCACGTGGGCAAAATCGAACTCGTAAAATTTCTTGAACATGTCTTTTAATGGGGCCTGGTATAACTGCTCTGTTTCTTTGGGGCACCACTCCGGTAAGTGTATCTCCGTGAGATTTAAAAACACGGAGGCTACCGTGTAGTGTACCCCCTGGTACAGCATCTGATCGGTGGGGACTAGTACCAATCCATTCCCTGGTCCCTTGGTGGTGGTGGGGCAATCTTCCCTGGATAACCTCGCCGCCTGCGCCGTGGGCGGGGGCTTACGGGGGCGGGTTACCAGCTCAGTGGCATTGACTGGGATCTGGGAATACAGGACCGCACACACCTTCCAGCTGGCATCCCACCTTATCCCCTTCCTGGTGTCGTGCCACTGCCGGTGGAACATAATGGATATGCCTGCGGGGCAGACCTCCTCTGACCCCCACATACAGATATAAATCCCTTGGTCTGGTTCCCACCACTTGTCCCAGCATACACTCAGTCCTCCATGAGTCCCGGTAATTGTCCGATGGGTGTTATTACCCAAACGCTCCCATTCGACTTCGGGGTTCCTCATGTCCTTGCTCAACTTTCTGAGCCACCACCATCTGTCCAGTGGAATGTGTCCTTTGCATGTTAAACATATTCGCTTTCCAACGGTCACGCTGACCCTCGTGGTAACGACTCGTACCCTGGGGTACAGGAGGGAGGCTACCCCGTACGTGAATCCGGTTTGGCTGGAGTACTGGGATGAATTGGACCCCAACCATCCTGGCCACCTTCCCTCGTGGAAGTAGACGGCGGTCTCCTCCGCATCCCGTTCGCCGCTCCCATCGATCGCTAGGGGCGCCTTGTCTCCCGAACACCCATAGATGTGGGAGTCTTGGATGTCGCCCCTCCTCTCCTTACTCATCCTGATTAGGGCGAATAGGACCACGATCCAGTCCATCCCGAACATCTTTCTGTAAAAAGATGTAAAAAAACATGCAGCCAGGTCCCCAAGAGATTCTCTGGCTTGGTGAGGCATGGTCGGGTCCCGCGACCTCAACCCAAAGATACACTCTTAACAGACTGCTTAACTTAAAACTACCCATCACCCTATCTAACTTAAATTACAAACACCCAAACTTAAGCTAAACAATTACACCTTACTCAAACTTAAACCAACTATATATATCCGCCGCCCATCTCTGGGCGGCCAGGCTAATCCCTGGTCGGACTGCGTCTCGCCGCTACCCCCGGCGTGACTGCACCGTCCGTCATGGTTGGTCCCTCGCAGCCCGAGGCTGCTGGCTGAGGAACTCTGTCCTTGGACCTCTCCCTGGCTCGAGGGGCGCCCTTGGGAACTGGAGGGCTGGTGACCATTGCTTTCTCGGCTGGGGCGTCCGCGGGGACTTTCTGGGGGCTCTGGCGGGTGGGGCTTTCTTGGCCGCTGGGCCTTTTACCTGAACCGCTGCTCCCTCAGGCTTGACCCCTCCCGAACCTGGGCTGGGGGCAGGTAACTCTTCGCAGCCTGCTGCTGCGAGCTGAGAGTCTCCGCCCCCAGGTCCCATGGCTGGGTCCGGGGCGGGGTTTTTGACCTCAGGTCCCTCCCTCTTTACACCTGGGTTAGGGGCGGGGTTTTCACCCTCAAGTCCCTCCCTCTCGTCTGGATCCCAGAAGAGTGGGGGCGTGTCCCAATCGATGGGTTGGATGGCCCCTCCCTTCAAGCAAGCCACAGCGCCTTCCTGTGCAGTCTGTGAACCTGCTCGTGCTGCGGGCTGAGGATCTTTATCCTCAGACCTTACCCCAACTGGCTGTTTTCCCCTTTCAGGCTGAAACAGTTTCCACTGGTTGATGTAACCAGCGGCCTGTTTTAAAACTTGTGTGGAGGGCTCGCCCGCTGCCCCGAGCGGACCTTCCAGGGGCTGTCTTTTCTCTTTCCTCACCGGGACGGTCATACAGACGGGATCTTGGATCCGGACCCGCTTTGTGTCCGGGGCCAAAACTACCCCCGTGTGCCTCCCTTGTCCTGGACCGCGGCTTCTGGGCCAGCCCGATAGGGGTCCCAGGATTCTCCTTCCCCAGCCCTATCTATGGCCCTTTCTCCAGCGCGCACGGTCAGACTGAGGAATTTCACCTCCGGCTGGCCGATCTGCGCCTTCTTGGGATTCATTTTGAAACCCTTCTGTTCTAACAGCTCCAGCAGTTCGGCCAATAGTGGGCCATGCTCCTCTTTCGAATCAGTGAACAGGAACAGGTCATCCACATATTGTACCAACTGTCCGGGCTGACTAAAGTCCTTCAAACTGTCTGCCATGCACTGATGGAAGATGCTGGGGCTATTATGGAAGCCCTGAGGCAAACAGTTCCACGTGTACTGTTGCCCTTTGAACGTAAAGGCAAACTTGTACTGATCCTCCCTCCTTACAGGGATGGACCAAAACCCATTGGAAATATCCAGCACCGTGAAAGTTGTCGCGGATGCTGGGATCCTTCCTATCAGGTCGGCAACTGCTGCCACTGTGGGTGCACAGGCTGGGATGTTACTATTGAGCACCCGATAGTCCACCGTGGCCCTCCAGGAATTGTCCGGTTTTCTAACCGGCCACAACGGAGTAAATGTTGGTCCCTTAGAGGATGAGACCGGGGAATTAATGGTGGGAAAAATGGAGATGGCAGAAATACTGAATGAATATTTTGTATCAGTCTTTACAGTAGAGGACACTAAGAATATCCCAACACTGGACAAACAGGGGGCTATAGCGGGGGAGGAGCTAAACACGATCAAAATCACTAAGGAAGTGGTACTCGGTAAAATAATGGGACTCAAGGCGGATAAATCACCTGGACCTGATGGCTTACATCCTAGGGTCTTGAGGGAAGTGGCGGTCGGGATTATGGATGCATTGGTAATAATTTTCCAAAACTCCCTGGACTCAGCAAAGGTCCCGGCAGACTGGAAAACTGCTAATGTAACACCCTTATTTAAAAAGGGCAGTAGACAGAAGGCTGGAAACTATAGATCGGTTAGCCTAACATCTGTGGAAGGTAAAATTTTGGAGTCCATTATTAAGGAGACAGTAACAGGACATTTGGATAATCATAATTTAATAGGACAAAGTCAACATGGTTTTATGAAGGGGAAGTCATGTTTGACAAATTTGCTGGAGTTCTTTCAGGAAGTAACATATAGGGTGGATAAAGGGGAACCAGTGGACGTAGTGTATTTAGACTTCCAAAAGGCATTTGACAAGGTGCCACACAAAAGATTATTGCTTAAGATAAAAAATCACGGGATTGAGGGTAATATTCTGGCATGGATAGAGGATTGGCTATCTAAAAGAAGGCAGAGAGTTGGGATAAATGGTTCATTCTCAGACTGGCAATCAGTAACTAGTGGTGTTCTGCAGGGGTCAGTGCTGGGTCCCCAACTCTTTACAATCTATATTAACGATTTGGAGGAGGAGACCGAGTGTTACATATCAAAGTTTGCAGATGATACTAAGATGGGGGGGAAAGTAGTGAGTGAGGAGAACACAAAAAACCTGCAAGGGGACATAGACAGGCTAAGTAAGTGGGCAGAGATTTGGCAGATGGAATACAATACTGGAAACTTGAAAGTACTGAAGTACAAACGGATCTGGGGGTCCTGGTGCACGAAACTCAAAAGGTTAGTATGCAGGTGCAGCAAGTGATTAAGAAGGCCAATGGAATGTTGGCTTTCATTGCTAGGGGGATAGAATATAAAAATAGGGAGGTATTGCTTCAGTTGTACAAGGTATTGGTGAGACCGCACCTGGAATACTGCATACAGTTTTGGTGTCCATACTTAAGTAAAGACATACTTGCGCTCGAGTCAGTACAAAGAAGGTTCACTCGGTTAATCCCAGGGATGAGGGGATGGACATATGAGGAGTGGTTGAGTAGATTGGGACTCTACTCATTGGAGTTCAGAAGAATGAGAGGCGATCTTATTGAAACATATAAGATTGTGAAGGGGTTGGATCGGATGGATGCGGGAGGATGTTCCCGATGATGGGTGAAACTAGAACTAGGGGGCATAGTCTTAGAATAAGGGGCTGTTCTTTCAAAACTGAGATGAGGAGGAACTACTTCACTCAGAGGGTGGTAGGTCCATGGAATATGCTGCCCCAAAAAGCTGTAGAAGCTACATCATTACATAAATTTAAAACAGAAATAGACAGTTTCCTAGAAGTAAAGGGAATTAAGGGTTACGGGGAGCGGGCAGGAATTTGGACATGAGTCTAGGTTCGGATCGGTCATGGCCCTGTGGGTAGCGGAGCGGGCCCAGGGGCCGTGTAGCCTGATCCTGCTCCTATTTCGTGTGTCTAATTCTGTTAGATTCAGGAAATGGTTCTGTGATAGTAGATTGGCGGTTAGGATCAGATCAGCCATGATCTTATTGAATGGCGGAGCAGGCTCGAGGGGCCGATTGGCCTACTCCTGCTCCTATTTCTTATGTTCTTATGTTCTTATGAGAGTTCACATGGGTGGCTATCGGCCTCAGAACTCCCTGCTGTACTAACGAGGGCATGGCTGCTTCCATGTCCGGCTCTGCTTCCCTGGGAAAGTTATACTGTTTCTGTGGTCGTGTCATGGGGTCCCCATCTACTCTGACCTCAAACCCTGTGACCCTCCTGCATTCGTGTTTGTGAGTGGCAAATGCGGCCAGGTGGGCCTGCACAAATGCCTGGAACTCTGGTGGGGTGTTGCTGACCATGAGCCTGAGGTTATAATCCTCTTTGGGCTTCATGGTGCATAGGGTCTGCTTCCCTTCCTTACCCGGGATAACTACGATCTCACCGTTCTTTACCTTTCCTGCACCCCAGAGGCAGTGATTCCTTAAATCCACCAGGATCCCGTGACCTACGATAAAATCGGCCCCCAGGACCCCTCTTCCACCCTCCACTTCCCAATTCATCAGGACGCATGTCCACTTGGAGCGGAGCAGTCCTATCCGAATGGCGAGCGGGATGGAGACCGAGCCAGCCTGTTCCTTACCCATGAACCCCGATAGACTGTATGGGACCCCGCTAGAGAGAGGTGAGGTGGTGGGGTTAGCTGAGTAGATCACGGTGCGTGATGCCCCCGTGTCCAACAGATAGGTCCCCGCTACCTTTTCCACCTCCATCTCCATCATGGGTCTCCTCTACTCATCATATCAGAGCGAGCACAGATACACAGGCTGCGCCAGCTCTAGTCACGGCTTTGGGTGGGATGGGGCTGACGGGGTGAGAGCACCGGTGGCGGCTGCTACTCTCCCCTGGCCAGTCAGTAAGGACCTCATGGCGTCCAAAAGCGAGTCAACCTCTGCGGAAGGGGTCCCTACCCCCGCCTTTTGGGCTGGGGCTGTGGGATGCTTTCCCTTGTTATCCTTCCAAGGGTTCTTACAATCCTTCCGCCAGTGACCATCCTTCCCACACCCGTAACAATTGATCTTTGTGCTGGGGGAGTTACTCCCTTCCTGGTGCCACTCTTTGCTACCCGGTCCAGGTTTTACCTCATGCAGCTTACCCTTGGGTGGGTGTGCATCGGCTCCCCTACCGTTTTTATAGGCCAGAGTGAGCTGTCTAATTACCGTGATCTCTGTGGTCTGGGGATCTTTGGGGTTGAACCAGGATTCTGCCTTGGCCCAGATCTGTGGCAAGCTGTTCGCCACTAGGCAACGGAGCCAATGCGTCGGAGAATCCCCGTTCAGGAATCCCCAGTCCCGCGTCCCCGGGCAGGCTTTCCGGTATACTGGCCACAACCGGTCCGCAAAAGCCTGCGGGGTTTCCCCTGAGAGCAGTACCGTCTTCTCCACGCGGGAGAAAGGACTTCCCTCATCCATCCCCATGGCCTCCAGAACCGCGTGTCTAAGCTCCTCGTACCTGCTCTGTCCCTTCTTACACTTTTCAGTGAGGGATTGGAGGAGATTACTCTCCAGGGAGAATAGCAGCATCTTGGCCTTTTCAGCGTCATCGCAATCATTGATGCTGGCGGCCTGCTCTATTTCCCTGAAGTGGATCGAGGGGTCTCCCTTGGCGGAAAGCTTCGGGACATTGTTGACCATAACCCTAAGCTGTTGGGTGTTAAAGGGTAATACGAACTGGTTTTGGAGGGGTCCCTGATCTTCGCCATTGGCGGATGGGCCGAACCTCCGATGCCGTGCTGGGCACATCGGCTCCGGTTCTGACTTTTCGGGCGGGCGTTGCTCTACCTCCGTCTCCACCTCTGGCTCCATGCTAGGCTCCAGCCCCCCTTGCTGCCAAACCTCGCTGAAACTTGGCGCTATGGGTGGTGGTCGTGAGGTCTCCTCTCTCTCAACCGGGTCATCCCTAGGCACTACCAGTGACTCTGGAACTGTTCTCCCCTCGTTCCCCATAAAATCTGCCTGACCTACCTTTGGGCTTATGAGGCATACCATGCCTTTTGCCTTCCGGAGGGCCTGGCTCAGATTTTCTATCCTCTCTTGGCAGGGGCCATGGTCTGCCTCCTGAAACCCCTGTTCATTAGCTAGCTTGTACGCGGCTTTTACCTCCTGCACTTTCTCTTCCTGTTCCCTAACCTGCCTTGCCATGCGGGCGTTTTTCTCCCGCAACCTTGACTCATTTCCCTTGGCCTCGGTGACTTGACATCGTAGGTATTCCAACTGGGCCTTGTGTTCCCTTACTAAATGTACTCTTTCTTGGTTCAAAGCCTGCAGAGCTACTAACAACTTTTCCCCCGCGAGAGCCTTATCCTGGATTTCCAGGGCTGACTCCCTTAACTCGATTGCCTGTGCGGCAATGAGCCTGTCCAGAAGCTGGATCTGCTTTTTAAAGCACATCAGCCAAACTGCTTTCTCTAAGGACTTCTTGTTTTCCTTTCCCTCTGTCCACTTGGCTGCTGCATCTACCGGACGCCCAGCCTTTAACAGAGTGGTGATCCACTACTTAGTGATATTCACCTTGCTAAAAACATAATCAGAAATCCTTTCCTCCATCACGGTTCGCTCATCCGAACCATTGTCTACCATATCGCAACCTTGTTGCCGGTGTCCTGCCGCGGTCGTCATTTCTGCAGGGGGTTTTGCACAGGCGTGTTCGGGTCAGTCAGCTTTGCCTCTGACTACCTTCTTTGAGCAGTTCGAATCGCTCACCCTCTGGGTTCTGGACACCGGACTTAGATACAGGCAGCGATACAGAGCAGACTCGAGTAGACAGGTGGTTGGATGCAAACAAAACCAAGATTTTTATTGAAGAGGAAAACTCAATACAATCTTATGGAAAATTATTAGTGTACACTTCTACAGGCAAAAATTACAAGAGAGTCATAATAATACTATACTTATACAGGGAATGGGGAACACACGGCACATCGAGGGAAAACAACAATCTTAACAATCCCCTTATCCTTATCCCACCCCCTATACCTAGCTAGGTTAAGCTATGAGGGGTCAGAATTCATGCTCACCAATCAAAAGGGTTTGTTAGACTCAAAACAACGGTTGGGTTCAGGGTTCGCTCTTGGTGCTCTCTGGAGCCTGCCGTCATCATGTGGGCTCCGGGTGCTGCAAGGGCGTTGTCCAGGTTCGAGTACCCCAAAGTTACAGTCTCTGCTTGGGTACTTTACCTTGCAGGGATGGTTCTTCGCCGACAGCTTGAGTTTGCATGAAGATAGTCGCAGGTCGGCTGAGGCTGAAGGCCCGATGATTCGAAGCCTACCCTCAGTTGGCCTTCCCCGGGTGGTCTTCCCTCCTCCTCCCCTCATCGTGTCCCGCTTCGCCTGGCCTGAATTGCCCGTGTTCGCCCGACCCGGTGTCGGGGCGAGTCCAGATAGAGTGGGAGAGGGCACGGGCAAAGGCCAGGGGGTAAGCGCGGGACGGGGGAGGAGCGGCAGCCATGAGGGCGAGGGGCCGAAGAGCCGGGGGAGCGGCAGTACCGACAGCAGCAGAGCAGCAGAAGAGCAGAGTAGGAGTTCCTTCTTCTTTCCGATTGCTACCTGGGGGCCTTCAATTATACCTTCGTCGAAAACCCCTTATCTGCGCGCCAAATCAGGTTAGTTCTTTGTTTTAATTTTGGCGGGCTAGTTAAAATAATGGTAGCAATCTATACTGACGGTTTTTAGATGGCCGGTAATTGCATCTACCGGCCCGATAATTGACTCGTATTGTCCTGAAAGTCCTTGATGGGCTTGTCCAGCCTTGATGGATGTGCTTAATCTGTTTCTATTATGTATTCAGCCTGTTTGATGGCTTTAACTGTAGGCCTCATTGAATTTAGATCTGCCTCCAATTCGGCCTAATACATAATTCACAGTTCTGTCTGGGTCCCAAAACACAAAGTTCTTTTCACAGGAAACCTGCAGCCTTAGTTTCGATTTCCCCCAAACTGTCTGTGCTGCAGAATCCATTTGGGAGACCCGTAGGCTTTCTGCCACGAGGCACAGATGCCATCTTGGGTACCCTTTTTAATTTCAAAATGTCCACGCAGGGTTCCTTTTATCGATAATAACCTTCGGGGAGATGCACAAATTTTGCAAATCTTCCATGCTCCAGCCACAATGCACCTCCCCTTTATGGGGTGCAGGCTAGCTTTAAGTAGTGCAGGCTAGCTTTAACTTGTGCTAGCCTCTCATGATTTTGGGCCCATTGCTGATGCATGCAGCCAACTAAAAGCACAGTTAGTGCTGGCTGCACAGTGCAATCATGATAATCAGCAGGCAGCATGAATTTGGTGTGTTTCCTGCATCACATTGAACAGGTGCGTGTTAATCACAATCCCCACCCTCGTTTTTAGGGGCTATCGAATTTAGCCCCCTATAGTTTTTCTCTGCCATAAAGATTCCTGATAAGCGTAGTTTATTAATTGTTTACAATGGTACAACATGCACAGAAGACAGATGATTCATTCAGCAATAGATATCTAGTGACCCTTTGTTCTATTCCTCTAATCAATGTGGGCAAAGATAGATAACAAGCAGTAACCCACATGTTTTCATTAATCATCAAATGCACTTAAAGGGGAAATAAAGTCTCAGGGGAGTTCTTTCTGCTGAAAGTACTCACCCAATCTATCTCTGGAAAAATTATAGCTATAAAAATACGTATTATCATTTACAAACTTTCGTCAATTTTCTATCCTAGTGCGGACTCACGATTTGGGATTTTCATTCTTCCAGAACTACCTTTGTCCCAAATCGACTTCATTTATTTCTCGGTTTCAGACTGGCCTGAGAGATGATCTAGAGCCAGCAACACATTGCTTTTTGAAGCTGGTAGGCTTTGGATCTGCACGCAAGCTGATCCTGAGTTATCCTATTGAAGTAAAACCCGATTGGTTAAGTTCGTAGTTGATACTCAATTGAGAAGAATGGGGAGGAGAGGGGCGGCGGGATTTGCAGGAAGGAAGGAGATTGGAACTCTAAAATAAGATTAAGTAAAAGGTGTTTGAAGGCCAATTGATGACAGATTCAATTCAATTTGTACAAGGTAAAGGTGCTGCACATTGGAAGGAAAAGTTAATGTCATAGTATATAAGGGTGGTGTAGAAATAGCTGCGGCTGAAGGCAATCTGGGCCTGATAATTGACTGTGGGGCAATAATGAACAAGGCGACGAGAATACTAAATTCTATTGCTAGATCACTGGAATATAAACAGGGGGAAATAATATTTCGAATAAGATGGTGAAAGGAAAAGACAGATTCATTCAGGGTGCAATTAGATGACCTGATGGGAGGAACACAAGGCTTTTATTCTTGATAGATGAGCAAAGCTGGTTGATTGACCTCCGATAACTGTATGTATCTTCTTGTTCTGTGAATTGAATCTTTCCAGGAAAGAGATAAATTCCCCTAGCCAATAATACAAGAGCAAGAGAGAGAAAAGGCTTGGAATGGTGAGTCACAGCAGTGCTAAATAAAAATTGGTTTTAATTTAAATGACATTTTTTCCAGAAAGTGATTGGGGGAGTACCTTGATCAGAAAGTGCTTCTAAAACTTCCTTCCACTTTAACTACCCTGTGGCACAAACCTGTACCTATGAATGTTCCAATAAAGTGCAGTGCACACATTATTAACTTAATATACAGGTTGAATCCATTTACATAATGCATTGGTCAATAACATTAGCTTGAATCCATCAGCTTGTGAATGGGTTAAGTCCTGTTTAGAAAATCAGTTTGTGACTGAGGCTGAGAGTCAACGGAAACCTCTTGTCATCTCAAATCACTCTGTTTACTTGATAACCTATTCAAAACACATCCTGGTTGTTTCATTTTTAGTTACAGTATTGCTATGCAATTTATGTATTTCATACATTTTTAAAAGAAAGACAAACAGTAAGATCTTTCTTAGGCTGAAGGAGCTAAATATTTACATTGTGGCAGAACCACTGAATGGCTGGCTAACTGTATATAATTCTCTTTAACGATGTTCTAACACCAGCCTAAACCTATACCATTGTGTTAGGCATTACTGTGTTTTGTATATAGAGTTTGCATGTACAGGGCGTGGCCCCTTTAAGAGCGCGGGAAAACGTGGGTAAACGCGATGACATCATGTCGCAAACCACGGGGCTGCCCAGGCAGTCCTCGTGGCATCTCCGTTGAGTAAAGACCTGTTTGATTGTTCTCTTGTGTCGATCTCCGTTATTCGTAGGAATTCGTTAATTCCTACATTGGTGACCGCGTTTTTGTGAACGTTTTCACAAAAGAAGAGCACAGCATGGAAGCAAACACCATTTCGCTAAAGCTACCGCAGTTCTGGGAGCAGCAAGCACCTTCGTAGTTTATTCAGGTCGAGGCCCAGTTCGGCCTGAGGAACATCGATGCGGATCAGACCAAGTACCTTTATGTGGTCTCCGCACTCGACAGCTCTACCGCCTCTCGGATTGTCAGCCTCCTCGAAAGCCCCCCAACGGAGCGCAAGTATTAAACCCTCAAAGCGTGGTTACTGCAGGTTTTCGGGCTCACAAAATCGGAGCACGCCCGTCGATTACTCGCTGTGCCCGGAACCGGGGACTCCAAGCCTTCAGAGTTGATGAGCCAAATGCTCACGCTCCTGGGCTCAGAACGGGAATGTTTCCTATTCTGCGAGATTTTCCTCAGCCAACTGCCTGAACAGGTACAAACTGCCCTGGCCAGATCTGACGTTGAAAACTGCGCAACACTCGCTGCGGAGGCTGACAAAACTTTCGCTGTAACTCGGCATGACTGCGCCGCCACGAGGCACCCATCCCCCGCAGACACCGCCCCAGCTCGTCAGCCTGCTGGGCTGTGCTTCTACCACGCGCAGTTCGGCGCGAAGGTGAAGCGTTGCCGCCCTCCCTGCAGTTTTCCCCAACAAAACAAAAAACAACTGAAACTGCGACCACCGAGGAACGGGTCTAACGGGCACCCCGCGGCCGCAATGGCGATCGGCAACACGGGAAAATTGCTGTTCATCACTGACAACCTCTCCGGTTGTCATTTTCTGTGCGACACCGGAGCGCAGTGCAGCATTTTACCCGCGTCCGCCCTCTATGTGCAGATGGGGAATCTAGGCCCCACCCTTGAAGCGGCCAATGGCGGAGCAATTCGGACCTTTGGCAGAGGGCGAGTGGAGTTGTGCCTCGGCGGGGGGGCGCAATGCTTTCACTGGGAGTTTGTTACGGCCAATGTTTCCCAGCCCCTCCTCAGCGTGGATTTCCTGTGCGCCAACAGCCTCCTGGTCGACGTTTGGAACCGACGGCTGATCAACGCGGCAACTTTTAATTCTCCTCCGTGTTACCGCAGTAACACTATGTCACGCACCGTCTCCTGTGCGTTCCCGACTCCTGATGAGTTCACTCGCCTGCTCGGCGTATTCCCCGACCTGACAAGACCCACGTTCTCCTCCACAGCCACGAAACATGGTGTGGAACACCACATCACCACCAATGGTCCCCCGGTCTACGTGTGGGCCCAGCGCCTGGTACCTGGCAAGCTGGCGGTCGCAAAGGCGGAGTTCGCCACCATGGAATGGTTAGGGATTATTCACCGGTCAAATAGTCCCTGGTCTTCACCCCTCCATATCGTCCCGAAGCCTGGCGGCAGATGGCGGCCATGTGGCGGCTATCGACGCCTAAATGACGCCACCACTCCTGATCGGTACCCGATCCCCCACATTCAGGATTTCTCTGCCCATTTGGCAGGGAACACTGTGTTCTCAAAGGTCGACCTCGTCCGGGGCTACCACCAGGTCCCAGTTCATCCACAAGACGTCCAGAGGACCGCAGTCATCACCCCATTTGGCCTCTTCGAGTTTTTACGAATGCCGTTTGGGTTAAAGAACGCCGCCCAGGCTTTCCAATGCCTGATGGACTCCGTGCTGCAGGACCTCAAGTTCCTCTTCGTCTACCTAGATGATATCCTAATTGCCAGTCCTACTAAGGAAGAACATACCTGTCACCTACGCACCCTTTTTCGACGCCTCAGCCAACACGGCCTGATTATCAACCCGGCCAAGTGTCAGTTTGGCCTGCACCAAATTGACTTCCTGGGGCATCGCATCACCTCAGAGGGAGCGGTTCCTTTATCTTCGAAAGTAGAGGCGGTGACATCCTTTCCATGCCCGCAGAACGTAAAGGCCCTGCAGGAATTCCTTGGCATGGTAAACTTTTACCACCGTTTCGTGCCTAAGGCGGCGCTACTCATGCAGCCCCTGTACAAGGCCCTCAAGGGCAAGACTGGCAAGAACCCGGTAGACTGGACGGATGACATGGCCCGAGCATTCGCCGACACCAAAAGCGCCTTAGCCAACGCGACTATGCTGGCGCACCCACTGCCAGGAGCCACCATCGCCCTCACCACCGACGCGTCAGACTATGCAGTAAGTGCCGTGCAACAGCAGTGGGTGAACGGGACGTGGCAGCCACTGGCATTCTTCAGCCGTCAACTACGGCAGAACGAGAGAGCATACAGCACGTTCGACCAGGAGTTGCTCGCCCTTTTTCTGGCCATCCGCCATTTTCGGTTCCTCCTGGAAGGACGTCCTTTCACCGCCTTTGTGGACCATAAGCCGCTAACCTTTGCATTGGCCAAGACCGCCAAACCGTGGTCAGCCCGACAGCAGCGTCAACTGACCTACATATCCAAATTCACCACGGATATACAGCACGTGGCCGGTAAGGACAACCTGGTGGCAGACTGCCTCTTCCACGCGATCGTCAATACGGTTCATTTGGGCATCGACTACACCCTCATGGCAGCGGACCAAGCCTCAGATCCGGACGTCCAAACTTACAGAACGGCCATCACTGGCCTCCAGTTGGCCAACGTCAAATTCCATTCGGCAGGTACCACGCTGTTGTGTGACGTCTCCATACAGGATCCTCGCCCTGTCGTGCGGGTCATCTGGCGCCACAAAGTGTTCGACGCCATACATGGGTTGTCACACCCAGGAATGAAGGCCTCTCAGAAACTGATGTCAGCGAACTTTGTATGGCATGGCATGCATAAAGATGTCCGCGACTGGGCCAACACCTGCGTGGTCTGCCAAAAGGCCAAGGTACAGCGCCACATCAAAGCTCCGTTGGCCACCTTCACAGTTCCGGAGCGACGTTTGGACCATGTCAACGTGGACCTGGTAGGACCACTCCCACCCTCCCATGGTTTTTCACACATCCTGACCATGGTTGACCGCACCACCAGATGGCCGGAGGCGGTCCCCCTGTCATCCACTACTTCGGGAGACGTGGCCAAGGCGTTCATTTCCTCCTGGATCGCCCGTTTCGGCGTGCCCGCAGATCTTTCGTCAGACAGGGGACCGCAGTTTTCCTCCGAACTCTGGAACGCAGTGGCCCAAGGACTCGGTGTCAAATTGCATCGCACCACAGCCTACCACCCACAGGCGAATAGCCTCTGCGAATGCTTCCACCGGTCAATGAAAGCCACCCTGAGGGCCAGCCTCCAGGACGCGGGATGGGCAGACAAGCTACCGTGGGTTCTGTTGGGCCTTCGCACGGCCCCCCAAAGAAGACCTTCACTCTTCATCAGCGGAGCTTGTGTATGGTCAGCCGCTGCGAGTCCCGGGGGACTTCCTACCAAATTCGACGGAGCCATGGTCCGCGTCTGCCCAGCTTACTAGTCACCAAGAGGCGGCCAGATGCTTCGCACCGGTGCCCACTTCACACCACGGGCCGCAGAGGTCACACGTTCCCACGGAGCTTCACAAGGCTGAATACGTTTTTATTCACCATGACGCACATAGGGATCCGCTCAAGACCCCATATACCGGTCCCTTCCGCGTGTTGGAAGCAGGGGACAAAACCTTCACGGTAGATGTCAGTGGTAAACCGGACCACATTTCGGTCGACCGCTTAAAGCCAGCACATTTAGACCTCGACCGCCCCATCGAGACATCACAACCGCCGAGATGGTGTCGGCCACCCATCGTCGTTACGGCAGACCAAGTGCGACCGCCCGCCAGACCGCCAGCCGACCAGCAGCCTCCGCCTCGAGAGTACAGGAGTCATTCTGGCAGGCTCGTCAGACCCCCTCACCATTTGACTTTGTCCGTTAAAGCAAATTCTGGGGGGGCGCATGTGGCAGAACCACTGAATGACTCTGGCTAACTGTATATAATTCTCTTTAACGATGTTCTAACACCAGCCTAAACCTGTACCATTGTGTTGGGCATTACTGTGTTTTGTATATAGAGTTTGCATGTACGGGGCGTGGCCCCTTTAAGAGCTCGGGAAAATGTGGGTAAACGCAATGACGTCACGTCGCAAACCACGGGGCTGCCCAGGCAGTCCTCGTGGCATCTCCGTTGAGTAAATACCTGTTTAATTGTTCTCTTGTGTCGATCTCCGTTATTCGTAGGAATTCGTTAATTCCTACAACATGATCCATGCAGTGTTCCATGGAATGCTTTTAGAGTGGGTAACAGACTTGAGGGGCGATTTTCGGCAGCGTGTCAGGGCGCTAACGATCCTATGAAATGGCCAAGATGGGGTCTTGAGCAGAAACGGTGGTTTAGCCCGCCTTTAGTACCGGACGCCATCTTGGTAAAGGAGTTGAAGCTTGTGCTAGGAACAGCTGCCTGGAGACTCGTTAAGGGGCTGATTGCCACTTAAAATGCCTATTACCGCTTATTAAGGAGGCTGTGTGACATTTTGGTGTTTAGCGCTTATCCTAACACCCTCTCCTAATAGCGACCAGCTGTTTGCTGCAGCTATGAAGAGAACTTCTGAAGCACATTGTGAGACTTTCTGGGACACTTTGTCAATACTTCACCAACACTCGAGCAACATTTATTCTGCAAATTCTCTGAGGACTTCACCTAAAAAGAGTAAATGCTGTGCTACTGCACCTTATTGGATAACTTATAGGAGTCACCAGGAGAAAGGGAGTTTTTGGTCCTGGGCATCTTGCTAGGGGTCCCACTTGGTCTGGAAGAGGAATGGGGGGAGGACATGAGGCCAGGCAGAGCAAACACCAGCTGCTGCAGAAAAGAGGGACAGGAGGGCAAGGTGACGTCCGTCCCCCCTGTGGGTACAGGATATCCCTCCTCCTCTGGACCTCCTCCACCAGGACCTCCAGTGTCACATCCAAGAACCTATGCACCCTCTCCCTTGTTCCCTGAGCCATCCTGCAACATGCTACTGAATGCCAGCCAGCGCATGCCACACCTTCAGTGAACGTGAGTGCGTGGAGCCCACATATACTGCTCCACTAATATTGCATCTAATCAGCAGTTGAGTGCTAAACCTGCAGGTGTCTGGTTTAGCACCTCCAGGAACGTTCAAATTATGGTAATCAGCAATTAGGACCAAAATTGTGTGCTAAAACCAGACTTTGAAACAGCACTTTGTCTTATTAGCACAGTACCCATTTTCACCCTTTGGCCAAAATAACCCCCTTGGTGTGTGTTGCAGATTCACTTACTGTCCTGTCATTTTTATTACCAGTAACAAGTAACACAAGCTCTCTGATCAGTTGATACACTATTCAACCTTTGGCTGATGTTGTAAACAACAACAACCTGCATTTATACAGCGCCTATAATGTAGCAAAACGTCTCAAGGCGCTTCACAGGAGTGTTATCAAACAAAATTTGACACCAAGCCACATAAGGAGATATTATGGCCCAGAAATTCCGTTCGCAGGCGGAGGGCTGCGATTTGAAAAAATCTCCGCCTAGACCGGAGGGCTCCTGGGAGGCGCACAGTTCCATTGCTGTGCCTCTTCAAACTGCCGGTGCGCAGGGCCCACGTATCCCGGGGCGCAGGTAGTTCGCAGCGTCCCTGGGATCACGTGGGCCACGGGGAGCCAATCAGAGAAGGGAATCTCCATTCATAGATTTGACAGGACACCTGTCAAATATATGAATAGAGATCAGCCCCAAAACATAAGTAAAACTTCAAATACATTTTTAAAAAAACATCACATTTCTAAAATGATTATAAATTACATAAATTAACTATTTTAAACAAAAATTTAAACTTTTGAAAAAAATAATTAAAGTTTTTAACTGGGCTAAAAATAAACTTACCTTTCTTTAAAGTATTTTAAAATGATAAATCAGTGGAAAATATTTTTTTTTTTACTTTCTTCAACTCTTAGCCTGGTAAAAGCAGGCCTTGCGGTGAGGAGCTGACGGCTGTACGCCTGCTTTTTCAGGCGCAGCTGTTTCCGACTTACCTGGACTGAAGCAACTGTGAAAGAACTGGAAGTTTCAGCTGTAAGCGCTGCCTCTCCAGCGCAGGCGTTTGACCTGTGACGCCCTTTCTTCACAGAATGGAAGTTTCGGTTTCCAGCGCACGCGGAGTGCATGCCTAAAACCGGCACTTCCATTGGCCCTATGGGTGAGTACACAGCGCGTACACACCTGTAGGGAACGGAATTTCTGGGCCCTTAAGACAGATGAGGTCAAAGGGGTAGGTTTTAAGGAGCGTCTTAAAGGAAGAGAGAGAGGCAGAGAGGTTTAGGGAGGAAATTCCAGAGTTTAGGGCCCAGGCAGCTGAAAGCACAGCCGCCAATGGTGGAGCAATTAAAATTGGGGATGCGCAAGAGGACAGAATTGGAGGTGAGCAGAGATCTCAGGCTGGAGGAGGTTACAGAGATAGGAAGGGGCGAGGCCCTGGAGGGATTTGAAAAGAAGGATGAAAATTTTAAAATAACGTAACAACGAAAGAAAACATTGAGCAAGTTTTAACTTGATGGCCACATCTAAATGCATTGGAATTGGCTCAATTTGTCATCAGCTATGTGTGTTACGCTGCTGATGTTTCTGCTGGAGGGTTAAAGCTCTGTTATAAACATTCTCAATGTTGTGCTTACAATTAGAGTTGAAATATTTCAATCTGTATAAACTTTTGTTGTCCTTGTAGACGATCACGGTTATATGGTCATACTTGACATACCCTAGTATAATGTGCAGTGATACAGCTGTGGAAAGATTGGAGGTCACCTTGTGGCCAGGCAAACCCTACCAACCATGGGACAGTAAGTTACGAGGAGAGACTCTCACAACTGAACTTGTTTTCAATAGAGAAAAAAATATTGAAGAATAAAATGATCCAGATCTTTAAGTTGCTAAGAAACAGATATGTAGTTCTAAGTAGTTCTAACTTAGGCACAGAACTAAACGGCTCAAGTACAAAATTAACGAGTGTGAAACCAGCCTGAAGGTTGGAACATAGGATAGTACAGGGCTGGAAAAGATTATCAGGCCAAACCCCAAGATGAATACCTCTCAAAGTCTCACTCTCTCAAATATCTATTTAATTCTTCCTTACTTTTTTTCCACAATAGAAACATGGAAAGAATTTTGTTTTCTCCAGTGAATATGTGGAACAGACTCTCAGCAAAAGCAATTAATTCTGCCAGTCAACTCCTTCATAAAGAGCTGGATAAATATCCAGTTAGGAATGGAATTGAAGATGGTACAGAGAATTATAGGCACAGGTGATTCAATACTTCATTGGACACAAAGGCCTAGAAATTCAGTATAGCCACGTTTGGGGCGCTACAGCATGGCGTTTGCTAACTTTTGCGCCCGGCGCAACTTAACGCCACCTTCGCCGATATTCAGTTGCATCGCCCCAAGAGGTTGCTGCTGCGCTAAAGTAGGCGATGCACGACTATCATTAGGCGCTAAGCCGGCGATCCGGGACGCTAACACCGAGGGCGGGCGCAGCGCAGGTGCGCCGAGTTGCTCATTGAGGGCAGACAGTCAGGCGCCGGTCAGCACTTAAAGGGGGAGGGTGGAATTGTTTGGTTGCCACGCCCTGCACACTGCAGCCCTAAGGCAAGGCCTGAACACTGCTTCTGGAACTGCTCCACGCCCAGGAGAATGGAGAAGGCCAGGGAGAGAGCGCAGCGCTTCGGCGAGGGTGACCTGAGGCTGCTGGTTGGCGCAGTGGACCGCAGGCGCCATATCCTCTTCCCTGAGGGTGGCAGGAGGCCGCTGCCCACCGAATATCGGAAAGCATGGAGGGAGGTGGCAAACAGGGTCACGTCCAACAGCGTGGTTGGCAGGACACCAACCCAATGCTGGAAAAAATTCAACGACCTCACTCGGGTTGTCAGGGTGAGTACCCTTTCCAGTATCCTCCTCATCCCTGCATGTGCACCTCACTTTATGGCCAAAGGGGCCTGAAAGCCCTAATGGCCAGCCCTCATCCAGCAGCTATGGGACTGTCATGAAAAGCACTTGCACATTCAGGACTTTAGACACTGTCAGGGCTATTCGACCATGGGAGGCAGTGCAGGCGCGATCAGGGCTTGACACTGTCAGGGCTGTTCGACTATGGGAGGCAGTGCAGGCGAGATCAGGGCTTGACACTGTCAGGGCTATTCGACCATGGGAGGCAGTGGCAAGGATGCCTGACTCCATGGAGTCCCTGTCAAGGAGTGTGCAGGAATTCGGGGTAGCACAGGCCAGGAGTCTGCAACAATTCAGTACAGCACAGGCCAGGAGTCTGCAGGATTTCGCGGCAGCACAGGCTAGGAGTCAGCAGGACTTCGCTGCATCACAGGCGGCTTCTAGCCAAGTGCTCAGTCGTGCCGTGCATTCACTGGCTGGTGTCATGCAGACACAGACCAGGGCCACATGGGCACTAACTGCTGGCACCCTCGCTGGATCGGCCAGGCATCGCCGGGGCACTCGCCGTGCCGCAGCAGCCCAGCAGTCTGTGCTTCAGTAGATTGTTGCGCATGCTGCAGTGCTGGCCGTGCGAGTGCCAATGTATCAGCCGACCAGGGAGTGCCTGTGATCTGTCAGGTTGGCAGCATTCCTGCAGCCAACACTGTCACTCCTCCATTGCAGCTGCCACCAGCCATTGGACAGACTGATGTCGCCCAAGCAGAGTTGGAGCAGTCAGCAGCCGGCCCCTCCAGGCCCAGAGCTGGTCCAAGCCGACCCCCAAGGGCATCTGCCGTCTCACCATCTGACCCTCAGCATCCTTCCCCCAGCCTTGCTGCAGCCACTGGGGTCCCATTGAGGAGGAGCTGCAGGGCGGGTAGGGGCCAGTCACGGAAACGAGACGGATCACCCTCACAGGGGAAAAAGTAGAAGGTGTGGCCAAATGTTTTGTTTTATTTATAAAGGCCGAGACTGCTGTATTTGTTTTAGATATAACGGCCGAGACTGGTATATATCTTTTACATTTAAAGGCCGAGACTGGTGTATTTCTTTTATATATAAAGGCCGAGACTGGTGTATTTGTGTTTTTAGGGGGGGTTTCTCTCCATTAGTTTGTCATGTGGGAAGGGCACAGAGGTATCACAGTAAAAAAAATTCTTAAATCGCACTGTCCATGTTTTCTTTTGGAAGTCCTGGTTGCCCTGCTCGGCTGAGGGCTTGTGGAGTGGCTACATTCACCTTCTGCCATTGGCACAAGCCATTCCCTGAGAGGGGGCCTAGAACCGAGTTGCAATAAGCCACCGACGGGCGGCCCTTGCACTTTCTGCCTCCCTCCCATGCTGGTCCTCCTCCTCCTCCTCCTCCTCCTCCTCCTCTGGTGGTCCTCCAATGTCTGCTGGCAGTGGCTGAGTCCTGCGGATAGCCAGGTTGTGCAGCATGCAGCACACGACAACGAAATGGGAGACTCGCTCAGGCGAGTACTGTAGGGCTCCCCCGGAATGATCCAGACAGCGGAACCGTTGCTTGAGCAAGCTGATTGTTTGCTCAATTATGTTCCTGGTTGCTTGATGGCTGTCATTGTATCGCTCTTCAGCAGGGGTGCTGGGCACACAGAGCGAGGTCATCAGCCAGGTGCACAAAGGATAGCCTTTGTCCCCGAGAAGCCATCCTCGTGGGTGAGGCTGGGCCTTGAACATGTCTGCCACAGAAGTCTGGCGCAGGATGAAGGCATCGTGGCTGCTGCCTGGAAAGCGGGCATTGACAGCTAGGATGAGCTGCCTGTGGTCACACACCAACTGCACGTTGAGCGAATGGTAGCCCTTCCGGTTGCGGTAATCCTCAGCATTCTCTAGAGGTGCCCGCAAAGCCACATGCATGCAGTCAATGGCGCCCTGCACCATGGGGAAGCCCGCTAATGCTGCAAAGCCCATTGCACGCTCTTGCTGCTTGTCCACGGTCATGGGAAAGGAGATGAACTGACGTCTCCTTCTGAAAAGGGCATTGGTCAACTGGCGGATGCAGCAAAGTACCGCGAACTGGGAGATGTTGGAAATGTCCCCAGTAGCGGATTGGAAGGAGCCGGTGGCTTAGAAGTTGAGAGCCACCATCACCTTCACTGCCACCGACAGAGACGTCCTGCTCCTCAGCTGTGGCTGCAGGTCTCCGCGAAGCAGGTGGCAGATCTCTGTGACCACCTCCCTTCTGAATCGCAGCCTCCGAACACACTGCTCCTCAGACATGTTCAGATATGAGAACTGCTGGCGGTATACCCTGGGTGGGTAAGGCCTCCTTTGCCGACGCCAGTTGGCCCTTCTCCGTCTGGCCATTGTTGTGTTGGTACCTTTCTACCTAGACACAATTTAGGACTCAGAACTCAGAGATTCAAACATGAAGTGCTTTATTGGAAGGAAAGGAAGTTCTGGAAAGTTCCGAACAAAGAGAGCTAAACTTAACAGAGAACACCCAACCATTTATCTCCTGTGACAGCGCCACCACAGGTGGGAGGAGAACACACAATAGAACACACAATACATAACATTTCCTGCCCTCTTAAATGGAAGGTCCACATTATTCCTCAACAGGTAAGTTACTTTAAATGCACTCAACGAACCTAGGGTAGAGGTAGACTGCCTCAAACCCTGACTTTACCCTGGGGTTTATTCTGCCCCAGTCTTGTGGGTAAGTCACTAAGCCTACAGATCCAAGCGTCTTGGAGGCCGCCACTCTCTGACAGGATACCGGCGGTCATCGCTGGCTTCCACAGCAGTAGGCATTGACACAGACCTGGATGGAGAAGGTGCCTGTGTCAGTCGAAAGTCAGGAGTTTGCACAGGTGGAACAGTCTCTTTGACTTCCTGTGTTGGAGAAGAGCACTGTGGCAAAGGATGCTGGTTTGCGGTATCATCCGGAAACAGTTCAGGCCAACCAGCCGTTGGAGCCTCTGTGGCTGTCTCTGCTCCTAGCAACAGTTGATCTGTGTGTCTTCTCCAGACGACGTCCTCAGCAGTCTCAATCGTGTAAGACACAGGGCCTGTCTGAGCGATCATTGTAGCAGGAACCCATTTCGGTCCAGTGTTGTAGTTTCGAGCTAGGACGTGCTCGCCAGGGTGAAACCGTCTCTCCTTGGCTCTTTTCTCTCTCTTTTCAACTTGAGCTTGTTGTTGACAATGGACAACCTGTTCTGCCCTTGGAGGTTTGAGTAAGTCAAAACTTGTCCGCAACTGCCTCTTCATCATGAGCGAAGCGGGGGAAGTTTTGGTTGTGGCATGCGGCTCGTTCCTGTAGGACAACAGGAAGCTGTTCAGACATTGGTGGATTGAGCACTGACCTTGCGCTGCCCTCAAGGCGTGCTTCAAAGTTTGCACAAACCTTTCTGCCTGGCCGTTAGTAGAGGGATGATAGGGCGCAGACCTGATGTGTTGGACACCATTCACATGCAGGAAGGTTGCAAACTCCTGTGATACAAATTGTGGACCGTTGTCACTTACGAGTTGTTCCGGTGAGCCATAATGGCTGAACATCTCACCAATTTTCTCAAATGTTTTCTCTGCCGTGGTAGACCTTATCACAGCGACCTCCGGCCACTTGCTACGAGCGTCCACAACCACCATAAACATCTTCTCTTCGAAAGGACCGGCGAAGTCCACATGTACTCGCTGCCACACTTCTGCAGGCCAATCCCAGGGGTGTAGGGTTGCCAGCTGTGGAACATTCCGGACCCTTTGACATGGGGAACATGTTTTGGCTTTCTCCTCAATATTCCCATCGAGATCTGGCCACCAGAAGTAGCTTCTTGCCATTTCCTTCATCCGAACCATCCCACTGTAGCCTGTATAAAGTTGTTGCAGTATAGGTTCCCTCAGAGGTGGCGGAATGATGACACGGCGTCCCCAAAGCCTGGATGGAGAGCTCATTTCTTTTTGAAACATAAGGTTTCAAACTAGGAGAATCTCCTATAGCTCTCCCTTGAATGACATCGTCCATTACCTCAGACGGGACTGGATCGTTGCGGGTGTACCTTCGCACCTGAACTGCAGTGACAGGTGCTCCCTCCACTTGTCTAAAGTAGAAGATATCTATCTGACGAGACTCTGGGGGAGTAACAGGCAAGGGTAGCCTCGAGAGACCGTCTGCGTTGCCGTGCAAATCTGATTTGCGATATTTGATGTCGTATGTGTGTCCTGACAACAGTAAAGCCCACCTTTGCATCCTGCTTGCAGCGAGAGACGGAATTCCGGTGTGGGGCCCGAAGATTGAAGTCAATGGACGGTGGTCCGTCAGGAGTGTGAACCTTCTCCCAAACAGGTACTGATGACATTTTCGAATTCCAAAAACGATTCCCAAGGCCTCGCGCTCGATCTGTGTATAGTTACTCTCGGCCTTGTTCAAGGTGCGTGATGCGAAGGCGATAGGTTTCTCTTCACCCGAAGGCATGATGTGGGATATGACTGCTCCCACACCATATGGTGATGCATCACATGCTAGCTGCACGGGTAGCTTTGGGTCGAAGTGTGTCAGGACCTCCGATTTCAGCAATGCTTTCTTTGCTTGGGCGAAAGCTTCGTGGCACAGTTCAGTCCATTTCCATGTTTTGCCTTGACATAGCAACTGATGTAACGGCTTCAGCAATGTTGCTAAGTCTGGAATAAACTTCCCATAGTAGTTAAGTAGCCCCAGAAATGAACGTAACTGGCTCACATTCTGGGGTGCTGGGGCCTCCACGATCGCCTTGACCTTTGACGGCGCCTTGTGCAGGCCAGTAGCGTCAATCACATGCCCCAGGTACTCAACTGAAGACTGAAAGAATTCACATTTGTCTTTACGAACTCTGAGTCCGTACTCTTTCAGTCGTTGTAGTGTCGCATCCAAGTTCAGAAGATGATCCTCCTCATTTGTCCCAGTGACAAGGATGTCGTGCAGGTAACACTGGACTCCTGGCAGTCCACTCAAAATCTGATCCATTGCCCTTTGGAATAGAGCAGGGGCCGACGTAATTCCAAACGGAAGGCGGCAGTACCTGTATAGCCCCTTGTGTGTCACAATTGTCAGCAGCTCCTTTGATTTGTCATCGACATGCATTTGTAGATAAGCCTGGCATAAGTCTATTTTGCTGAACTTTTGCCCTCCGGCCAGGCCCGTAAAAAGATCATCAATGAGGGGAAGAGGGTACTGTTCCGCAGACAGCACCGGGTTAATAGTCACTTTAAAATCCCCGCAGATTCGAACAGATCCATCCTTTTTCAGGTCAGGAACAATGGGTGTGGCCCATTTGCTCATGCTCACAGGCTCCAGGACTCCATTCTCGACTAAGGCCTCCAAGTTAGCCTCAACTTTTGGCCTAATTGCATAGGGTACAGGTCGGGCTTTGTGAAACTTCGGCTTGCTGTCAGGTTTAATGTCCAGTCTCACGCTGATCTTTTTCATGCTCCCAAGTTCCCCATTGAAGAGTTCTGCATGTTTGTTTAACACTGCAGTCAGACCTGACTCCCCTTTTGACATCATGCGGACTGCAGGCCAGTCCAGCGTGATTTTCTCTAGCCACGCACATCCCAGTAGTGATGGGTAATTTCCCTTTACCACATATAGTAGCAGTTTTGCAGTCTGTCCATTCAATTTAACTGTCACCTCAATGACACCTCTCATGGCCACAGGTTCGCCGGTATACGTCTTTAGCACAATGTTTGTTGGCTGAAGGGTAAGATGCTTTAGTATTTTGTTGTAGACAGTGTCTGAAACAAGGGACACAGCCGCGCCTGTGTCCACCTCCATCCGCACTGATTGTCCCTCCACCAGTGGTGACACCCAGTAGCTATTTAAATCACCTGCAACCGTCAGTATGTGCACCTCTTCCTCCTCAGAGGTGTCGCTCCCCTCTGTTTTGCTTGTTCCATCATATTGCACTGAATGAACACTCTTTTTCCTCTCTTGTCCAAATACAGACATTTTGCTTCCATGATTCCTGTTGTGTATGTCCCTTTAAGGGAATAACTGGTCTCAGACTGCAGTACCGGCAGTGAGCATCCCTGTATAAGAGGCCGTGGCAGGCTTATGTAGTTTCAGTTTCCAGATTGTCTCCATTCAGTAAAGACTTGTTAAACCAACTCCTGCATTTCGTGTCTCCATTAACACACGGATTTAATACTGGCGACGAGTAAGAAACAAACTTACCTGCAACTCGGCAGCACCTCAGACGACGTTATTGAAGGTCGAAGCCAGAAAAGAAATGAAAAAAAAATAATCCAAAGAAACTTGAGAAATGGGCGTCGACCGTGGGCAACCGCCCTCCAAATCATCGGATTGAAAACTTGCAGGGGAGACTGTCAAGAGCCAGGCTTGGTCCCCCAGTCTGTGGTTTCCCAGCTAATCGGGCTGGTGGCAGGTAGTGCACTGATCCTTCCTGGGCTGCGGCGGGCTAGAGCTTGATCGGGTGGCTCTGCAACGGGGCCGGGCAGCGAGTCGGGAAGCAAAGAGAGAGAGGGTGGAGCACACAGGGCGCGGCCGGTGCTTCGCAGCCGGGCAGCGTTCGGACCTAAGAAGAGGGAGGGAAGTGTCCCAGAGGGTCCGCTCCACGACGGGAATGGTTAAAAATAATAATACCGCGGAGAGCGGCGTTGACAGCAGCGGAAGCGGCGGAAAAGCGCGGGAGGCGCCATTTTGATCCATCGGGGACGAAGGAAAAGCGCGGGAGACGCCATCTTAGGTTTTCAAGATGCCAAAGACTGGCGCTATCACTGCCTTCGATAATGCAATAGAAGACTGGACCATGTATGTGGAAAGAGTCGAGGTATGTTGCGAGGCAAACGAAATAGCCGAGGAGAAAAAGGCATCGGTATTGCTAAATTTAATGGGCGCAAGAACGTACGGCCTATTGCGGGACCTGATTACTCCAGCCAAACCGAAGGCGAAGAGTTTTAACGAAATTGTATCTCTACATTCTGCAAGATGGTGGACCACCGTTATTGGGACGTGAATGGATCAGAAAGATATGTTTAGACTGGCACTCCATTCAGGCACTGACGGTGGCTGGTAAAAAGGATGACGACGTCACTCCTGGACGATTGTCAACAATCTTAGCTGACGCCAAAGAGGTATTTCAACAAGAACTGGGCACTCTTAAAGGCGTAACCGCCTCGATAAAAATAGAGGAGGATGCAATTCCCAAGTTTTTCAAAGCAAGACCGGTACCATATGCAATTCGCCCAGCCGTCGAGGCAGAGCTGGAGAATCTGGAGAATGCAGGCATGTTATCTAAGGTAGACTGGAGCGAGTGGGCGACACCCATCGTTCCTGTCATGAAGTAAACGTTAAACAATAAGTCTGAGGAGCCAAGGAAGGTTCGCATCAGTGGGGACTTCAAGGTGACAGTGAACCCAGTCCTTCACACAGTACAATATCCTCTTCCAAAGATAGAAGATATCTTTGCCTCACTATCTGGAGGGAAACGTTTTACAAAAATTGACCTAGCGCAAGCATATTTGCAGATGGAGGTTGAAGAATCCTCTAGGAAGTATCTCACAATAAACACTCACAAAGGTCTTTACCAGTATAATCGACTGGTATTCGGAGTAGCATCAGCTCCGGCGATATGGCAAAGAGCGATGGAACAAGTCCTGCAAGGGATTCCGAGGACTCAGTGTTACTTGGACAACATCCTAGTGACAGGTGAAGATGACAGTGAACACCTTGCCAACCTAGAGCAGGTGCTCACTAAACTACGTGAACATGGGCTATGAGCCAATCGCCCCAAGTGCGAGTTTTTTAAGAAACAGATATCGTATTGTGGCCATGTGATTGATGAAGAGGGGTTGCATAAGTCCCCTGACAAAATTGAAGCGGTAGTTAAGGCTCCAGCTCCTGAAAATGTGTCACAACTGAGGTCATTCCTCGGATTGGTGAATTGCTACCATAAGTTTTTGCGGAATTTGTCCACAATTCTGCATCCACTGAATGCCCTACTACGAACGGGGGTAGCATGGAAATGGAGCAATGAATGTAAGCAGGCCTTTCAGAAGAGTAAGGACCTAATCACTTCAAGAGAAGTATTGGCTCACTACAACCCATCACTACCGATAAGACTGGCGTGTGATGCGTCTCCATACGGCATTGGGGCGGTACTGTCACATAAATTCCTTGATGGTTCTGAGAGGCCGATAGCTTTTGCGTCACGCTCGTTAACTTCAGCCGAGCGTAACTATGCCCAGATTGACAGAGAGGCCCTCAGCCTGGTGTGGGGGGTGAAGAAGTTCAATCACTACCTGCACGGTCAGAAATTTACTCTATTAACTGATCATCAACCTCTCGTCTCCATTTTCAACCCTCAGAAGGGCGTACCGATAATGACGGCACAACGGCTACAGAGGTGGTCCCTTTTCCTAGGGGCACACCAATATGACATCGAGTACAAAGGAACTAAACAGCATGGGAATGCTGATGGATTGTCGCGCCTACCGTTGCTGACGATGGAAGAAGAACTGGCAGTGGATCCAGTGGAGTTATTCCACTCGACTATTGTCGAATGTCTCCCTGTGATGAATGCAAACATAGAAAAGGAAACACGAAATGACCCGACACTCTCCTGGGTCTATGATTTAACGGTGAAGGGATGGCCAGCACATGGCGAACCACTGCTGCCAGCATTCTCGCCGAGAAGAGAACAGCTGTCAATGTGCAGAGGAACCTTGATGTGTGGATCCAGAGTAGTAATTCCACCCAAATTGAAGGATAGAGTGCTCAATGAGCTTCATGAGGGTCATCTGGGAGGGGTAAAAATGAAGAACTTAGCCAAAGCGTTTGTGTGGTGGCGGGGAATCGAAAGAGAAATCGAAGAGATGACCAAGAGCTGTACAGGATGCCAGAAGGTCCAAAACACCCCACCACAAGCCCCTCTACATCCATGGGAGTGGCCCTCATCTCCATGGCAAAGGGTGCACATTGATTTTGCTGGTCCCTTTATGGACTCGATGTTTTTAATTGCGGTGGATGCACATTCAAAGTGGCCAGAGGTAATAAAAATGTCCTCAACCACCACAGAAAAAAACTATCACAGTCTTACGAACCATATTCGCCAGGAATGGGCTGCCTGAACAGATTTGCTCTGATAATGGACCACAGTTTGTGTCTGAAGAGTTCCGGAGGTTCTTAAAGAACAATGCTGTTAAGCATTACACATCTGCCCCATATCATCCAGCCACTAATGGATTGGCTGAGAGGTTTGTTCAAACATTCAAGAAGGCTATCAAGGCAATGTGTAATGAAGATATACCCCTACAACACAAGGTGGATAACTTCTTGTTTGCCTACCGGAATGCGACACATGCGGTTACCAACCAAACTCCAGCCATGATGTTCTTCAATCGAAGACTACGATGCCGCTTGGATTTGGTTAAGCCAAACGTCAGAAGAGATGTGGAGAACAGGCAGTTTCAGAATATGAATGAAAGGCCGACCAGGAGTTTTAAGATAGGTCAACCAGTTTTGGCCCGGGACTACCGCACAGAGAAATGGCAGCCAGGAACGACCTGTATACGGCAAGGACCTCTAATGTATACCGTGGACGTTGGAGAAAGCATTGTAAGACGCCATGCTGACCAGATTCTAGTGTCACTGGAAAACCTCAACTCCACACCACGATCTGATACACCTGGCGATGAAACCGAAGTACCAATTTCATCTACCGCAGAATTGGTGATATTGGAAGCAGACGAACCAAACAACGACATTGATCCCAACTCAACCTTGCCAGAAGAACCTGATATCCCAAAGAGGCGTTATCCAGACAGAATCAGGAAGCCTCCTCAAAGACTGAACTTATAATTGCTTAACTTCAACTAATGTATCTAGCAATCGTAATTGTAATTGTAATTAGTTATTATTTAGTTGTTAAATGAATGTTATGTACTGTTTATCTAAAAGTGGAGGAATTGTTGTGTATGTCCCTTTAAGGGAATAACTGGTCTCAGACTGCAGTACCGGCAGTGACCATCCCTGTATAAAAGGCCCTGGCAGGCTTCTGTAGTTTCAGTTTCCAGATTGTCTCCATTCAGTAAAGACTTGTTAAACCAACTCCTGCATTCCGTGTCTCCATTAACACATGGATTTAATAATTCCCAGCTCTGTCTGTTCTTTTTTAGCCATGGTGTGGAGATGCCGGAGTTGGACTGGGGTGGACTAATGTAAAAAGTCACACAACACCAGGTTATAGTCCAACAGCTTTATTTGAAATCACAAGCTTTCGGAGCGCTGCTCCTTCTTCAGGTGAAGTGGAGAAATGCATAAAGACACAGCTTATATAGTCAGAGAATCATGTCAGATGTTTACAGGTAACCTTTCCAACTTTGATGTAATGTTTCCCTGACTGACCTGTTTGGACACCATTCACACCTTTGACTGCTGTGATTATCTCTCTGCCGAGGTGTGATTAATGGCAGTTGGAAAGGTTACCTGTAAACATCTGACATGATTCTCTGACTATATAAGCTGTGTCTTTATGCATTTCTCCACTTCACCTGAAGAAGGAGCAGCGCTCCGAAAGCTTGTGATTTCAAATAAAGCTGTTGGACTATAACCTGGTGTTGTGTGACTTTTTACATTTGTTCTTTTTTAACCTCTACAGGCGCGTTCAATGTGACCCTTTTTGCCACAATTTCGGCATTCTAGCTCCGTACACCAGCAGTCATTAGAGTGATGGCCCGTTTTCCCACAACGGTAACATGTGCCGTTCCGCGCACCTTTAGGCTCAGACGACACCTTGTGAACTCTCCCTGTTGAACTCAACTGGTGAGCCTCCTTTTCCGCCATCTCCATGGAGACACTAACTTCAATGGCCTTTTCAAGAGTAAGGTTGTCCTCAGTAAGAAGGCGTTTCTGTGTGGCTGCATTTTGCAGACCACACACAAGTCTGTCTCTAATGGTGTCATTCAGTACCTCCTTGAACTGGCAGTGTTCTGACAACCTTTTTAAAGCAGCAATAAGCATAGTCACTGATTCCCCCTCCTCTTGGTTCCGTTCGTGAAATCGAAATCTCTCAGCAATAACCAGAGGTTTTGGTGAAAAATGTGCTCCAAGAATTTCCACTAGTTGCTTATATGTTTTAGTTCCTGGCTTATCTGGTTGCATGAGGCTGCGAAGTAAATTGAATGTCTTCGGCCCGATTACACTCAAAAAGGTAGGCACGACCTTTTCATTTGCCACCGCATTTGCCAATACAAAATAGTCAAAATGTTCTGTATAAGCACTCCATTGCTCCACATTTTCATCAAAATCACAGATGTTTCCTAATATAGTAGCCATCTCACGTTTCAAATTAAATTTTCTGTTTACTCACTGCACCCGTAACGTACGCAGATTCATCCGCTCCTCGTTGCCACTTGTTGTGTCGGTACCTTTCTACCTAAACACAATTTAGGACTCAGAACTCAGAGATTCAAACATGAAGTGCTTTATTGGAAGGAAAGGAACTTCTGGAAAGTTCCGAACAAAGAGAGCTAAACTTAACAGAGAACACCCAACCTTTTATCTCCTGTGACAGCGCCACCACAGGTGGGAGGAGAACACACAATAGAACACACAATACATAACAGCCATGACTGGCACTCTCTCACGGCATCTCTGAGCCCTTTGAATGCAATGGAGAAGCCCAACATTTCCACCCATTGCAGCCCCCATTATATGTTTCCAATCAATGCTATGACACTGAAAGTTAAATACAAGTGCAAAGCTCTGGCCTGAAGCCACAAGTACCTGTGCGAGTGTTGAGCCAAACCAGAAAGCTCTCTACCTTTGTCGCTCTCCAAATATCCGTCTCTCACAAAGAAGGAGTGGAGCAAAATGGCTGCCATTTATACTGCAGGAGGAGTCCCCTTTAATTAGTGCCCCCCGAGCCCCGCAGCGACTGGGAACCGTTCCCCTCTACCAGTCGCGGGGGGCGCCAGGCGCACAATAGGCCGGCGCCACTGAATTTCCAGTTCGGGGCGCACAAAGGGCGTTGCAACATGAAATGACGTCAGGATCTGCGCGCACAGCTGAGCACGTGAAAAGGTTTTGTGCCACCGCTAAATCTTAACTGAATTTCGCGAGAGGCGCAGATCGTACCGCGCCCAGGCTCTAGCCGCTTAGCGCCTCACTTCTCCTCCTCCTAAGGCGCTAGCGGCTGGCGCAAACAACTGAATTTCTAGGCCAAAGATCCTTATGCTGCTGGGACCAGGGGAACATCATCTGCCAATTGTGGATAGGTAGGGATGGCTAGGTAATCTCGAGTCTTGCTTGATTACCTATCCTTTGGGGAATACTTATCCAGAGGTTTCCCTTAGGAGAATTAATAAATGGGGTTGAGTTCAGGCTGGGGTAAATGGTTGGTGAAGAGAGCCTTTTTGTATTCCATGTTCCTGAGTGATATCACTGTCCCTAATTAAAGTCTGATTGGTTGTCACTTTAGGGAAATAGACCTTTCCCTTGTGCAGTGTGTCCAGGAGAAAAGGGAGTGAAAAAGGTGACTGCTGTTGCAAGGGGAAGCACTATTCAAACAAAGCTCATTGCTGAAATCAGGAGAATCAGTGAGAGGTTTTTTTTTCCCTCGGTCAATACATTGAGAGGTGAACAGCCTTTCCTCTCAATGTACCAGTCCCCTTCAAGTTTTAGTTCAGGCTCTGAGTAAAGACCATGGGCTAATTTTGTTGACCCCCTCCCCTGCCTGGGTGCATTTTGCCTGTACAGGCATTACCATCACCGAATCCCCACCATCAACATCTGGGGGTCCCCATTAACCAGAAACTTAACTGGACCAGCCACATAAATACTGTGGCAGCAAGAGCAGGTCAGAGGCTAGGTAGTCTGCGGCGAGTGTCTCACCTCCTGACTCCCCAAAGCCTTTCCACCATCTACAAGGCACAAGTAAGGAGTGTGATGGAATACTCTCCACTTGCCTGGATGAGTGCAGCTCCAACAACACTCAAGAAGCTCGACACCATCCAGGACAAAGCAGCCCGCTTGATTGGCACCCCATCCGTCACCTTAAACATTCACTCCCTCCACCACCGGCGTACCGTGGCTGCAATGTGTACCATCTGCAAGATGCACCGCAGCAACTCACCAAGGCAGCCCCTCCCAAACTCGCAACCTCTTCCACCTAGATGGACAAGGGGAGCAGGCGCATGGGAACACCACCACCTCCAAGTTCCGCTCAAAGTCACAAACCATCCTGACTTGGAAATATATCACCAATCCTTCATCGTCGCTGGGTCAAAATCCTGGAACTCCCTCCCTAACAGCACTGTGGGAGCACCTTCACCACACGGACTGCAGTGGTTCAAGAAGGTGGCTCACCACCACCTTCTCAAGGGCAACTAGGGATGGGCAATAAATGCTGGCCTTGCCAGCGATGCCCAGATCCCACAAACGAATAAAAAAAAAGTTCAAGGAGCACCTAAAGTTGCTGGGCTAGGCCATTACCATGGGCTAGTCACCCCCAGTAGCACCTTGCACTGGGAAGAAAACTGCCAGCCTCGAGCCTTTTGGCTGTTGGAAGACAGCAGCCAGAGGCTTCTGGGCTTAAAAATAAACCTTGGCCTACAGGAAATCATTTCCCACTTACCTTCTTGCTTTGCTGCACTGCCGCGCGCCCCCCCCACCCCCCCCAACGGATCTTCTGAGGTGCACCTGAAAATGGATACTCAATTGACGAGCGAAGAGAAAACTGAGATGGGATAACATGGAATGCCCTCTGCCATCTCACACACCTGACATAGTTGGACCTGGTGCAGGCCTAGTTTCCCCTGCTCCACAGCCCCCCACCCCCGCAGAAAGACCCAGGAGTCTGAACGTAACAGGTCTCTTCCTTCCTTCCCCATTCCTGACCTTTGCAGCTATGGAAAAGGTCAGGAGAATCCGCCCCACAGTATTAGAAAGATGTAGACAGAAACCTAGAATAATGCCTAGTAAAGCCACTAAAGAGCTAAACATTCTGACGGCTGAAAATGTGGCCTATTTTTGTCTATAGAGTATAAGAACATTCCTTGACTAGTACATGATTTTGGCTGATCCTTTCTATTGCTGCCTGAAACCAGATTGTACTGATGAACCTGGGTTTGCAGGAATGTTGGTGCCAGTTTTGTTATGGTAAGTAGTATATAATCTATATATTGCATTATATAAAGAAACTACAAAGACCAGGTGGCACTGTCCTTTTAAGAAATTGTCCTCGGTTTGAATTAGGCTGATTGGGTGAAAGTTTCCCTTCTCTGTTGACCGTGGGACTGTTTGTTGAAATAATTTTGGGAGCACCATAATCCAGACCCTTGTGAAGGTGAGGCCACAACACGAAGTTGCTCTTAATGACAAACAGATGATTTCAAAGGTCAGGCAGAGGTACGTGTTTGGCAAAACAAAATGTTAAACTGATGTAATAATCTCAGCGAAGATGAAGGGTTTGAGATATGTTGCGGGCAGATTTCCCCCAGTCACTGTTAGTGACATCGTAAACATGATGGGATGGTTTCTCCTGACCATTACTTCCAGTGAAATTGCAAACCTGTTCTTTTAGAATGCACTTATTGGTTTGCTAGGAATGGCTAACATAGGAAATCTGCCTGCTATGTTTACAATGCCACTAACACATGGGGGTGATTTTATCAACGGGGACGCGGTGGAGGCGGGAAAGCTGCTTGTCGGGTTTTAGTCCCGCCTCCATCGACGTCTGGCCAACCCACGCTATTTTCCCTTGATTGACCTTGTTAAACCTGCCCAGCGGGCTTAGCCGGCCAATTAATGGAAAGCCGGTGACAGATGACGTCAGCAAATGACGTTTCATCTGTCAAGATTTTTTGACAGATGAATTGTCATTGTTTGACAGCTCTGTGAAGCTGTCAAACACTGACAATCTGTCTTCTAAGTTGAGAGCTTGGACACAGGCTTACTTAGAAAGCTTTCCTGAGCAGCGGCCATTCTGCTTTCTCTGCTGATGAGATGAGACAGCTCCGCAGCCTAAAGGGATGAAGTCTGGAGGAAGAAGTAAAGGTAAGTAATCTTATTAAAACACTTTAGACTCACCTCACGCACTTACCTCTCCACACTTGCACTCATCACTCACCTGCACACTGGACATTTCAGCCCCTCCGACCCCCGCAGACTCACGGCTCGCCTCGCTGACCCTGGCGAGGTTCGGAACCGTCAGGAAGCCCACACTTTAGGGCTCAAAATAGGGATTAGCCAAAAAACTGCCTGTTAACTACCTGTTAACAGACAGTTAATTGGCACTAATCCCCTTCCCGCCTCGAGGAGACGAGACCCGATGCGGGTCGGGTATCCGCCTCTTGGGAAGGTGGCACAGAGGAGGGTTGGGGCGGGATGGGTACCCGCTCCCAGATTCTGCCATTTTCCCGGCAGTCCCGCCTCCATACCCGCCTCCCCAGGGCTGGGAAAATCACCCCTAGAGTGACAGAAGGAAATCTTCTACCTTGTTGGCACAGTGGAGAGCAAGTTGTGCTTTGCATCCAACCTGTGCTTGCTACTGACACGGGCAACTTAAGGAGAAACAATCCTTTCTCCAGTACTGATGTGTTACAAGACTTCACTGAGAAAAAATTACATGAAGCAATAAACTATATTTAAGTTATCTTTTAATTATGGACAATATATTGCAGTACTATTAATGACCTATTTGGGCAACTCGTATATGATTTAAATATATTCACATCACTGTACGGGGTGATTTAATTTGTGCAATCTGGTGACATTCAAGAAGTAATCGGCTTAAAAAATGAAAGCAATGAGATTAAAAGAGTGTACATCATGATGGTATCATTGTGTGCTTTGCAATGTTATTCTGATCACATGTGCTCTGAGATTTGAACACAGCCTTTTTTCTGCTTCTGTTGATCTAATGTTTAACTTCCTATGTGTACGTGAGATATCGCTACTGTACCCACTCACTGACACAAGCCAGAGTCACTGAAATCACGAGATGGCACTAATAGAATGCAATTCCTTTGCTTAGATGGGAACCGTGGGGTGGTAGTCACACTGATCTACACACGTAGTGCAGACCTGCTGTCACAAGTCTCGCCTATGGCTGCTTGGTCATACTGGTTGTGCAGGTCTATGGACCAGACGGTCATAGATTTTGAACTCCATTCAGGTCCACTGGAAAGACTGGGGGTAAGTTTGGATTTGTGTGATAGTGTAAAATGGGTGATAATGAATCGACAGCCCGTTTCACCGCTCTCCAGCTTTTTATTTCCATTGACTTGATTTCTATCACACAAAATCAAAATGACCTCAATGAGTTTAATAGGGTCAATTGCCTCTCATTCCATAAGCCAATCGTTTCTCATCCAAAGTATAATATGTTAAACCAACACCCCTACCCCCACAACCAACAACCCCCCGCCCCTCTCCATCCAGTGCTGATGAACACTAGTAATCCTGTGATGAATAAGTCAGAGTTCAGGGAACTTGTTGCAGAGAAGATTTACAAGGATGATACCAAAAATGCGAGGGTCTACATATCAGGAAAGGATGAACAGGCTCTTGAAAAAAGAAGGTTGAGGGGTAACCTAATAGAGGTCTTTAAAATAATGAAAAATTTTGATAGAGTGGAGAGAGAGTGTTTCCACTTGTGGGGAAGAGCATAACTAGAGGCCATCAATATAAGATGGTCACCAAGAAATCCAATAGTGAATTCAAAAGAAACTTCTCTACCCAGAGAGTGGTGGGAATGTGGAACTCGCTACCAGAGGGAGTAGTTGAAGTGAATAGGATAGATGCTGTTAGATCCGTGGTTCAGTGGATAAATAATTACACGGATGCTGTACATAAACAAACAACAGGTCTTTACTGGAGGAGGGTCATCTCTAGACTGGAGTACAGAGGCATGCGCACAGCTTATATACCGGTGTGGTCACTGCCGGTACTACAGTATACAGGAGCTGTAAAAAGTAGTTCTGACTTAAAGCACATACACTGCAATTCCTCCCTTTTTAGATTAATAATACCCCCTTAATATTCAAATAACAATTACATTTTTACATGTACATTCAATAACAAAAAGTCCATTTATAGATTCAGTCTTTGGGGCGGCTTCCTGACCCTTTCGGGATAGCGCCTTTCCGGAGGTTCTTGTTCTTGGTGCAGAGGCGATTCTGACCCCTTTTCATCGGGTAGTTCATCGGGTTCCACTGCTACTGGGTCTGAAGTAGATGCTACCGGTATGTCGGGTTCAACCCCAGGTACTCGAGACATGGGGTTGACGCCTTCCTGTGACGTTAAGATCTGATCGACGTGGCATCTCACAATGTTCTCCCCGACATCCACTGTGTACATTAATGGCCCCTGCCTTGTACATATCGTTCCGGGTTGCCACTTCTCTGTTCGATAGTCACGGGCCAAGACTGGTTGCCCTACATTGAAGCTCCTTGTCGGCTTCTCGTTGATGTGCTGGAATTGTTTGTCCTCAACATTTCTTCGCACATTTGGTCTGAGCAAGTCCAGACGAGATCTCAACCTTCGGTTAAAGAACATCATGGCCGGGGTCTGGTTGGTAACTGCATGTGTCGTGTTTCAGTAGGCTAATAAGAAATTGTCCATCTTATGCTGTAGTGGAATTTCCTCGTCGCACATGGCCTTTATCGCCTTCTTAAAGGTTTGTACGAACCTCTCAGCCAATCCATTGGTGGCTGGATGATACGGGGCGGATGTGTAATGCCTTACCCCATTCCTTTTCATGAATTTTTGGAACTCGTCGGACACAAACTGTGGTCCATTATCAGAGCAGATCTGCTCTGGCAAACCGTTTCTGGCAAATATGGTCCGTAGGACTGCAATCGTTTTCTCTGTAGTGGTTGAAGACATCTTTATCACCTCAGGCCACTTTGAATGAGCATCCACTGCTATTAAGAACATTGAGTCCATGAATGGACCAGCGAAATCAATGTGCACCCGTTGCCATGGAGAGGAGGGCCACTCCCATGGGTGTAGAGGGGCATGTGGTGGTGCATTTTGGACCTTCTGGCATCCTAAGCAGCTCTTAGTTAGGTCTTCAATTTGTTGATCGATTCCCGGCCACCACACATAAGCCCTAGCAAGGCTTTTCATTTTCACTCCCCCCAGATGACCTCCATGTAGCCCCTTTAGCACTCTCTCCCTTAACTTGGGTGGAATCACCACTCTGGATCCACACATCACTGTCCCCTGGCATACTGACAGCTGTTCTCTTCTGGATGAGAATGCTGGCAACAGTGAGCCGCCATGTGTTGTAGGGGATTTCTCTTGCTTGCTCTGGTCTCCTGCCAGGCTTCTTGCAATAATTACCCGTGAGTGGTTCGACCCACTCGCCCCTACGGTTCTAGACCTTGGACTTAGGTGCAGGGAACTGTAGTGCAGAAAAACTCAATAGACCAGGTCGAATAGCACGAAATGGATGCCTTTATAAAACAGTTTGCAGCATTATAAAATACATGTCATAAGCACAGATTAAAGCAACTACAAGCATGCACACATCTATAAACTTAACTCTATAGAAATGGGGAACACACGGCACATCGTGAAAGGGGTAACACATTAAAATTACCCTTAACCCCCTCCCCTAAACCTAACTAAGTTTCGATTTGAGGGACTCGGGATCATGCTCACCACTTTAAGAATTGCGAAAAAGGCTTTGCAGCCTTTCGACACAGCTTTCCGTCGTCACGTGGGTTTGGAAGCTTCTGGCGCAGCTTGTTTTCCTCTTGGTTCTCCTGCGATGTAGGCAGCCGATACAGCCTTGGTGAACGCTCGCCATGGATGGATCCGTTACCGATGTGATTTTTAAGAACTGGATGCACACGGATGAATCCGTTACCGATGTGATGTTGAAGAAACTGGATGCACACTCCGGGAACCTGAGTGTCTTCTTCTCCGGCCTGGGTCGTCGATGATCCCCCGACAAAAGTACCCGGGCCTCCCTCGTCGTCTTCCCGTCGTGGCCGGGCCTTGCCTGGCTGAGCTGGCTTCCAAGCCAAATTCTTCTCGTCGTCTTCTCGTCGTGGCCGGGCCTTGCCTGGCCGAACCCCGAACACGTTCCGAACCGAAATTGTTCCGAAGGTCCGAACCGAAGTGCTGTGTAACCGAAGAGTCTGTCCCGAAGCGTCTTAAACCGAAGTCAAACTCTTCTGATGGACTTTACTCAATCCACAGTTATACTTTTGGGAACATTCTTATCTCCCGCCAAATCATAGTCCTGTCTTTGTAATAATTTTGGCATTCAGAACTCTCTGCAGGGGTGTTTTGTCTTCATAATGGGAGTCGGTGATAGCTGAACTGGCCTTCCTGGGCCGATAATGTCTTTGCTTTGTTACCGTAACTTGGTTTGTATATTGATCGTTCTGGAGATTGCCCTGGATGGCTGTTAAACGGCTTCTCTTTGTACAGTGTAATGGGTTTAAAGCGTTCGTTCAATTGTCCGCCCATTCCATGCTGTGTCTCATCCTGCCACCCAAATCTGTCCTGTACTTATAATCTAATCAATATGTATGCTCAGTTCCATGAGTTTCGGCTTCCCGAAACTGGTTTTCGCGGGCTTTTAATGCCCTCAATCCACAAGCCTGTCTGGCTTGCAGTAACAGAAATTCAAATGGTCCCAGAAGCTGGTCACGAGGTCTGGCGGCCATTTTGTGTGCCCTTTTATCAAAGGTTTCTCTGTATAAGCTTCTTTTGGTCAATAAAGCTGTTTTATTAACCCTATTTTCCGATGTGATTATTTAATGAAAATTTCGCGAATCTTACAGAGTTGGCCATCCCCTCACCGTCAATTCATATACCCGTGACAGTGTCGGATCATTGTGGGTCTCTTTCTCTATATCCACGTTTGTTACTGGCAATCGTTCAATTATCGACGAATAAAATATCTCAATAGGGTCCACTGCTGGTGCTTCCTCCACCGTAGGCAGTGGCAGGCGCGATAGCCCATCAGCGTTCCCATGCTGTTTCGTGCCTTTATATTCTATTTCATATTGATTCACCCCTAGAAACAGGGACCATCTTTGTAACCGCTGTGCAGTCATTACTGGCACGCCCTTCTTAGGATTAAAGATGGAGACAAGTGGTTGGTGGTCAGTCAGCAAGGTCAACTTCTGCCCATGCAGATAATGGTTGAATTTTTTTACTCCCCATACTAGGCTGAGGGCCTCCCTGTCAATCTGGGCGTAGTTGCGCTCGGCTGAGATTAGTGACCGAGACGCAAAGGCCACTGGCCTCTCCAACCCATCTGGGAATTTGTGCGACAGCACCGCTCCAATGCCATAGGGTGATGTATCACATGCCAAATGAATTGGTAGTGCTGGGTTGAAATGGGCCAACACCTCTTTTGATGTGATCAATTCTTTACACTTCTGGAAAGCTCATCTACGTTCGTCATCCCACTCCCATGGTACCCCTGTTTGCAGTAGGGTGTTCAGCAGGTGTAGTACCGTAGACAAATTTGGTAAGAACTTGTGGTAATAGTTTACCAGCCCGAGGAACGACCTCAGTTGTGACACATTTTCCGGTGCTGGAACCTTGACTACTGCCTCAATCTTGTCAGGGGACTTATGTAACCCCTCTTCATCGATGACGTGGCTGCAATACGAGATCTGTTTCTGGAAAAACTCGCACTTGTGGCGATTAGCTCGTAGCCCATATTCCTTTAATCTGGCGAGCACCTTCTCCAAGTTAGCGAGGTGATCACCGTCATTTTCGCCCGTGACCAAGATGTCGTCCAAATAACACTGGGTCCCTGGAATCCCTTGCAGGACCTGATCCATCGCCCTTTGCCAGATAGCCGGAGCCGAGGCTACTCCAAGCACCAGCTGGTTGTATTGATAGAGACCTTTATGGGTGTTGATCGTAAGGTAATGTTGCGAAGCTTCTTCTACCTCCATTTGCAAGTACACCTGGGCTAGATCAATTTTGGTGAAGCGTTTACCACCAGATAGCGAGGCGAAAATATCCTCAATTCGTGGAAGCGGATATTGCACCATGTGAAGGACTGGGTTCACTGTCAGCTTAAAATCCCCACAGATGCAGACCTTCTTTGGTTCCCCAGGCGTATTACTCAACGACCTCTTCATTACAGGGACGATGGGTATAGCCCACTCGCTGCAGTCCACTTTGGACAGTACTCCTGAACGTTCCAACCCTTCCAGCTCTGCTTAAACCGCTGGTCTGATTGCATAAGGCACTGGTCTGGCCTTCAGAAACTTTGGGCTTGCATTATCCTCTATTTCAATTGTTGCTGTTATTCCTTTTAGTGTTCCTAGTCCCTCCTGGAACACTTCTTTTGCATCAGTTAGCATTTTTGACAGTCGTCCAGGTGTGACGTCGTCATCCTTTTTGGCCTCCACCTTCAGTGCCTGTATGGAATGCCAATCTAAATGTATCTTCCGGATCCACTCACGTCCTAGCAGTGGTGGTCCTCCATTTGGCAATACATATATATCCATTTTAGGTATTTCCTGACCTTTATATGTCACTTTCACCCTTATTTTTCCTTTGGGGTAGACTTTTTGCCCCGTATAAGTCTTCAAGACAATCTCTGTAGCTTTCAAGGGTATGTGTGAAAATAGCCGCTTGTAGTCTCTTTGATTTATGACTGTTAGAGCTGACCCTGTATCCAATTCCATTTTCACTTGGACTCCGTCTATCTTGAGTGTAACCCAGATAGTCTGGTGATCCTCTATTTCGGTTACGTTATGTAGTTTCAGAAAGCCCAGCTCCTTGCTTCCGGAGTCTGTGTCACTTTTCTGTTCGTCTGAACCACTGTCCATCACCTGGTGTACCTTTTTGTACTTCTCCTGTGGAGATTTCTCACTTGGTTTTCTTCCCAGACCTGCAGACTATTGCTATGTGTCCTGCTTTCCCACACTGTCTGCACACTTGGTCCTTGAACCAACAATCTTTCTGGTCATGTGTTGTTCTGCCGCAGCGATAGCACTTCCCTGTTCCATAGGTCATTTCGTTGGTGCCGTATTCTTGCAGTCTCCGTTGTATCTCTGCAGCGCCCCTTGCGGCTGCTTCGTGTGATACTGCCATATTGAAAGCTTTGTCCAGCGTAAGGTCCTTTACTGATAGAAGCCGTTTCTGGGTTCCTTCACTTTGTAGCCCACACACAAACTTGTCCCTTAATGTGTCTGCTAGTCCCACTCCAAACTGGCAGTATTTCGATAGCTTGCGCAGTTCCGTTAGGTACTCAGCATTGCTTTCGTCTTTGTGTTGGTTCCTTTTATGGAACTTAAATCGTTCTGCTATCAGCAGCGGTGTGGGGCTTAAGTGGTCCTGTAGGATTTCTGCTATGCTTCCAAAATCCTTGTTTACCGGCTTCTCTGGGGTTATTAGATTTCGCAGTAACCCATAAGTTTTTGCACCCATGGAATTTAACAGAACCAGTGCTTTATTAGCATCTGGCACTTCATTCGCCCTGCAGTACACCTCAATACGTTCCACATATGTCGCCCAATCTTCGACTTCATTGTTGAACGTAGAGATACTGCCACTCTTCGGCATCCTTGGTTGTGCGTTAACTATCCCCAATGGCGCCTCCCGCGCTTCCCCTTCTTCTCTGCTGGCACAAAATGGCGTCTCCCGCGCTTTCCTTCCTTCCCGCGCTCGCCTGTCTTCTCCACTGCGGCTTCACAAAATGGCGTCTCCCGCGCTCTTCCTTCTTCTCCGCGGCTCAATGGCGCCTCCCGCGCTCTCCCTGCTTCTCCGCGGCTCAATGGCGCCTCCCGCGCTCTCCCTGCTTCTCCGCGGCTCAATGGCACCTCCCCTTGCTTCGCCCCGTGGACCCTGATCAGCCCGTGATCCCTGGCTGTGCTCTGCGCGTTCTTCTCTTGATATTTGTCGACGCCGCTCAGTCTAGAACCTGGCTGTTTCTTACCCTCTCTCTCTCCAGTTTGCAGTATTTTTCCTCGACGCCACTCAGTGATCAATCCCCGGCTGCGCCCTGCTCTCTTCACTCTCTTTCTTACCCCATCGACACTGCCCGGCTCTCTCTCTCTGCCGTCGGTCGGCTCCAGCCGCCGCTGCTCGGGAAGGGTCTGCTCTGGACCTGTCATCGGTCTCTTACTGCTCGTTGTGGCTGGGGAACCAAGCCCGGCTCTCCACAGCCGCCCCAGCGAAATTGGATCTCTGCCTGACTGCTGGGCGGTTGCTCGCAGTCGACGCCCGTGTTCCTGGACTCGACTATTTTTAAAAAAAAATTTCTTTGTTTAATGTTGCAGGTAGATTCGCATCAACACTCGTCACCACTGTTAGATCCATGGTTCAGTGGATAAAGAATTACACGGATGCTGTACATAAACAAACAACAGGTCTTTACTGGAGGAGGGTCATCTCTAGACTGGAGTACAGAGGCATGCGCACAGCTTATATACCGGTGTGGTTACTGCCGGTACTACAGTATACAGGAGCTGTAAAAAGTATTTCTGACTTAAAGCACATGCACTACAGATGCATTAAAGGGGCGGCTAGATAAGCATATGAGGGAGAAGGGGATAGAGGGTTAGGCTGATAGATTTAGATGAGGAAAGACGGGAGGAGGCTCGAGTGGAGCATGGACTGGTTGGGCCAAATGGCTTGTTTCTGTGCCGTATATCCTATGTAATCCTATGGATGTAATAATTTGTATATGTTGTGATGCACAAGATATCACAATTGTGTGAAACAGGCTGGATGGACCAGAGAGTCTTTTCCTGCCTGTCATTGTTTATGTGTTTGTACAATAACCTGTTTCTGCCTCATTGTGAATGAAATGTTCAGTTTCACTGGTTTGCTGAAGTTTGCTGCAAGATACCTCTTGCTCCTGGTCCCAGGAAAAGTTTCATTAAAATCCATATGAAACTTACTGAGCTGGAACTCCATTAATAACAATTCCTTCGCTAGCCTCATCAAGTTTGTACGAATGAGGTTCTACCAGGTAGAGTTATGTTTAAAACTGCCATATTTGTAATTCCAGGAAACGATTTTCACCAATGCTGAAATTAAATAATGTTTACTTAATTATCTTCATCTATCTGCTGGAATGCAGTCAGCGTGGGCACAGAGTACAATGGGAGAAGACGTATAAGATTTCTAAGTTAAGGTTCATTGTGAAAGATGGGCTCATTAACATGATTTACAATGCAGTTCATTTGCTTTCCTGTCTGATTTATCCACTTCAGAAATACACAACAGAATGGTTGCTGCCATCACATGCACATTATCCCCCAGGAAGTAATATCTTCCTCCTTATCCAGCTGTTCCAGGCGACTGTATTCCTGCCCTGGATAAGAACTGTAAAGGTTTCAAAATATAGGGACAGTAAAGAAAGAAAAGTGATTTGGGCTCCACATTACTGTCTTTTGTGGATTTATACAAAGCAGTTTCAGCTTTGCATCATTGCAAAGTCTTGTGGTAGACAGGTGCATCCTAGATTTCCTTCTCCCCACCATTGGCAGCTGTGCCTTCAGCTACCAAGGCCCTAAGCTCTGGAATTCCATCCCTAAACCTCTCTATATCTCTCTTTCCTCCTTTAAGGCACTCCTTAAAACCGATCTCTTTGACCGTGCTTTCGGTCACCTGTCCTAATACCACCTTACGTGGCACGGTGTCAAATTTTGTTTGGTAACGCTCCTGTGAAGCGCCTTGGGACATTTTACTACATTAAAAGCACTATATAAATGCAAGTTGTTGTTGTATATGTCAGGTGTACCGTTGCTCGAATAGAATTATGACCAAAATCCAGGAGGTAGTCACTCATTGCTTCGGCTACACACCAGCTGAGGTACAACTTCCTACGTAACTACAACCAGTGCAAATCAAACTTTAAAAGGTTCTCGAGCAGTTGGCTGGGCCGCACAGGAATTTTATCTTGTACCTTTTTAATGTTGGCAAACAGCCAACCATCCTGTTGGCTCGTTAACATAAACATTTTCTTTATATTTGGCAGCTGGTGAGTGGGCATCGTGTGTATAGAGAGCTGCCTTCCACAGGGCTGTGTGGAGCTGTCAGTACAAGCCAGGACTGCTGTAAGCATCTACTTGTCTGAAGCCTTTTACCTGTAGTGCATGACTGCCCGAAAACTTTACCGATTAAGTGTAAATGCTGCTATAATTTTTCACTTCCCATCTTCCCTGTGCTTCCAATGATGAGATTGCCAATCTCACTCAGACCACCCCATGATAGTTGGTATGGGAAATCAAAGTGTTACACAGGTGCCACAAAGTTGCTCCTTTGAAGTTGGACTTATACCGTGCTGCTGGACTTGGTAGAGTAAGCTGAACTGTGTATTGGGCCCTGACCTGCGATTGCTTGATGACAGCATCAAACGTCTGGAGCAGAAAAGTCCCCAGCACTGACCTCCCTCTCAGTGAGGCCAAGCGCTCTTCAAAGAAATGAATGTGGCTGAATTCCTGTCAGCAGTTACACTAAGATGTGTGAAGAAAAAACAGTTACAATATATTTTCAGGCAAGATTGAGATCGAATAATCACCTGTGTTGAGGTTTTATTGCCAACAGCGTTATGTACAAAAATAGAACATTGGACAACAGCAAGAAGCCTTTGAACTCATTTGAATTAGGATTCAGTTACCAGTTGCTCAGTCATCATACAATTTCTGAGCAGTGTGGAAACAAAGAACAAAATGGTTAGATTCTCGCCATGGTTTTTATAAATATTGCATATGTGTGGTAATCATAGAGCCATAGAATCATAGAAATTTACAGCACAGAAGGAGGCCATTCAGCCCATCATGTCTATGCCGGCCAAAAAAGAGCTATCCACCCTAATCCCACTTTCCAGCTCTTGGTCCGTAGCCCTGTAGGTTACAGCTCTTCTGTGGTGTATGTAACCTGTTCCACCTTAAGAGAACTTAAGCCTGTTCCACCTTAAGAGATGTACTACTTTCTCTGGCTGCTGTATACGTAATACCGGTGGTGACCACCGGTATATAAGTACTGTGTAGTGATATTGTATTTAGTATAGTCCTGACCTCCAACTAGTAAAGACCTGTTGAACTTTATTCTTGTAGTCTGTGTCAGTAATTAATCTTAATACAACTGGAACACACAGACTTAACAGTGGCGACGAGTCCGATTCTTACCCTGCGGCAGTTTATATCCACGGCGGCTTCGTCCACAGAACGGGCGTCGAAGGGAGGCATCCACCCTCATCACCCTGCTGGAAGACACGTCGCGTGGCAGGCATCGAGAACCCGGAGTGCAGAAGACATCCTGAACTCGAAGCCTCCATCAGCGGCAGTCAGCTATCTTCTTTCTATCTCGGTGGTGGGTAAGCCGGTCAGCGACGCGAGCAGAAAGTCGGCCGCGTTGGCTGTACAAACGGGGGGAGGAAGACGGAGGAATAAGGGCGGTGAGATCGATCGCGACCGGAGATAAGGGCCAGGCTGCATTCGGGCCGAAAGGCGCAGCGCGGGGACATCGATCGCGGCTGGTGATAAGGGCCAGGCCGCTTTCGGGCCAAAAAGGCGCAGCGTCTGGGGCGACTGAAGGCGCGAGAGCCGCGGTGAAGGCGAACGCAGCCGGTGCTAATAACCGGGCTGCAAGAAGGGCTGCGAGGCGCGACATCGGGGAAGCGCGAATGCCCGAGGGAGCCGCGGTGAAGCGGAGACAGCGTCGGGGGAGTTACTAACCGCTGGGAAAGGGGAGCAGCAGCGGCACGCCAAACGCCATTGCAGCCAGTGGGTGAAGACCGCCAAGCGCGGGAAAACCGCCATTTTGTAGGCGGAGGACGAAGACAAGAGCGGGAAGCCGCCCTCTTGGGATAAAATAAATTGCAACGATGCCTAAACATGGGAACATTAATACCTTTGATAGCGACATCGAAGATTGGGCCATGTATGTAGAACGCATACAAAATTATTGTAAAGCAAATAAAATCCCAGATGCAGAGAAAGCACTAACTTTATTAAACTTAATGGGTGCGAAGACATACGGGCAATTGAAACACCTTTTATCAGCAGATGAACCGGCGGATAAGACGTTCGAGGAGATTGTTACTGTCCTGAAAAATCATCTAAACCCCACGCCGCTGATGCTAGCGGAACGATTTAAATTTTACAGCAGAAGGCAGCTGAAGGATGAAAGTAATGCTGAATATTTAATGGAATTGCGTAAGCTAGCAAAGCACTGTCAGTTTGGAACGGGACTAACAGACGCGCTAAGAGATAAATTTGTGTGTGGATTATTAAAAGAAGATACACAAAAGCGACTGCACGAGGAGAATGAGCTGACGCTTGAGAAAGCGGTCACTATGGCAGCAGCACACGAAGCCGCAGTGAGAGGCACGGCAGCAATGCAGCTACGGTCACCGGAACTCAGTACAAATAAATTGGGTTTGAGTACTGTAAAATGTTATCGTTGTGGAAAGACAACACACGATCAGAACCAGTGTTGGTTTAAAAACCAAGAATGCAGAACGTGTGGCAGGCTTGGCCACATAGCTAAAGTATGCCGGTCAGGAAAGAAGACCAGCAACAAAAAGTCACCGCAAGGAAAATACATAAAGGTGCACAAGGTGACAAAGACCAGTTCGAATGAACAGAAGTCAGATTCAGACACGAACAGTAATGAACTGGGTAGCTTAAGAGTACACAACGTTGGTAAGGATGCAGATCTCCAGACAATTTGGGTCACTCTTCAGATAGCAGGAGTCCAAGTAAAGATGGAATTGGACACTGGATCGGCATTGACGGTCATGAATAAGAAAGATTACGAAAGGTTATTCCAACATATTCCCCTACGGGATACGGAGATTATATTGAAAACATACACGGGGCAAAGAGTGTACCCCATCGGAAAGATAGAGGTAAAAGTGGTCCACAAGGGCGAAGAAAGCCAAGTAATGGACTTATATGTGCTACCTGAAGGAGGTCCACCACTACTGGGACGGGAGTGGATTAGGAAAATGAATATGGACTGGCACTCCTTAAAAGCACCAACGGTAGATTCCGGGGAAACAGATGTCAAACCTAAACGATTGTCCAAAATATTGGATGATGCTAAAGAGGTGTTCCAGCAAGGACTGGGAACACTGAAAGGAATTATGGCAAACATCAAGATTGATGAACATGCACAACCAAAATTTTTCAAAGCCAGTTCGGTACCCTATGCAATACGACCTACTGTAGAAGCGGAACTGGAAGCGCTAGAACGTTCAGGTGTACTGTCTAAGGTAGACTGGAGTGAGTGGGCTACGCCCATTGTTCCCGTTATGAAACGTCCTTCGAGCAACAAGCCAGGAGAACCAGGGAAGGTTCGCATCTGTGGAGATTTCAAGATCACCGTTAATCCGGTGCTTCACATGGTGCAGTATCCGCTTCCGCGGATTGAGGATATTTTTGCTTCATTGTCTGGCGGGAAACACTTCACCAAGATAGACCTGGCGCAGGCGTACTTGCAGATGGAGGTTGAAGAAGAGTCACGCCAGTACCTCACGATCAACACGCATAGAGGTTTGTACCGGTATAATAGGCTGGTTTTTGGAGTGGCATCGGCTCCGGCAATTTGGCAGAGGGCCATGGAGCAGGTATTACAGGGAATTCCAGGCACACAATGTTACCTGGACGATATTCTGATTACAGGTGATGGTGATGAAGAACACCTCGCAAACTTGGAACTGGTGCTCAACAGACTAAAAGAGTATGGACTTAGAGTTAATCGGCAGAAATGTGAGTTCTTTCAGAAGTGGATCTCGTACTGTGGTCATGCCATTGACCGGGAGGGGCTTCATAAGTCTCCTGACAAGATAGAGGCAGTTGTAAAGGCTCCCGCTCCGGATAATGCCTCTCAGTTGAGGTCGTTTCTGGGATTGATTAACTATTACCATAAGTTTCTACCGAATCTATCCACGGTACTGCACCCGCTGAACGCTCTTTTACAGAACGGGGTACCATGGGAATGGAGCGAAAACTGTAAGAAGGCATTTTGCAAAAGCAAAGAATTGATCACCTCAGAGGAAGTGTTGGCTCACTTCAACCCGACACTGCCTATTCGGTTGGCTTGTGATGCTTCTCCATATGGTATTGGGGCAGTACTCTCACACAAGTTGCCAAATGGCACGGAAAGGCCAGTCGCATTTGCATCCAGATCATTGACCTCCGCTGAGCGCAACTATGCGCAGATCGATAGGGAGGCTCTCAGCCTTGTATGGGGAGTGAAGAAGTTTAATCATTAGCTGCAGGGCCAAAAATTCACACTTCTGACAGACCATCAGCCGTTGGCATCCATTTTTAACCCTAAGAAGGGTGTTTCGGTGATAACAGCACAGCGACTCCAGAGATGGTCCCTTTTCCTAGGGGCACATCAATATCAACTAGAATTCAAACGTAAAAAGCAGCATGGCAATGCTGATGGGCTGTCGCGCCTGCCACTACCTGAAGCAGAAGAGACGACGAAAGTTGACCCTGTTGAGTTATTTCATTCGACCATCATCGAGTGTTTACCAGTCACCAATGCAAGTATTGAAAAAGAAACCAGGAACGACCCGACACTGTCCCGAGTTTACGAGGTGACAGTGAAGGGATGGCAAACACATGGTGATCCTCTGTTACCGGCATTCTCGGCAAGGCGAGACCAGCTGTCCGTCTGCCATGGTACTTTGATGTACGGGACAAGAGTGATTATTCCTCCCAAGTTACGGGAAAGAGTTCTAAAGGAACTGCATGAAGGTCATCTGGGGGGAGTTAAGATGAAAAGTCTTGCTAGGGCTTATGTATGGTGGCCGGGCATTGACCAACAGATAGAGGAGTTGACAAAAAGCTGCGCTGGGTGCCAAAAAGTGCAAAATGCACCTCCGATCGCACCGCTACACCCATAGGAATGGCCTTCAGCCCCATGGCAACGCGTACATATTGACTTTGCTGGTCCATTCATGGACTCCATGTTCCTAATTGCGGTGGACGCACATTCCAAATGGCCAGAAGTGATCAAGATGAATACCACTACTTCAGAAAAGACAATTGCGGTGTCAAGAACAATATTCGCAAGGAACGGATTGCCAGAACAGATATGTTCGGACAACGGACCACAGTTCGTGTCGGAAGAATTCCAAAAATTCTTAAAGAAGAATGGGGTGAAACATTATACCTCTGCCCCATATCATCCGGCGACAAACGGGTTGGCCGAGAGATTTGTCCAAACATTCAAAAAGGCAATAAAGGCCATGAATGATGATCAGATTCCGTTACAACACAAGGTGGACAATTTCCTAATGGCATATCGAAACGCCGCTCATGCAGTGACTAACCAAAGTCCTGCCATGATGTTTTATAACAGGAGGTTGCGGTCCAGGTTGGACTTGTTAAAACCAAATGTGCGGAGGGAAGTGGAAAACAAACAGTTCCGGCATATTAATAACAAATCCACTCGAAGTTTCAACGTAGGACAACCAGTGTTGGCAAGGGGCTATGGAAACGAAAAATGGCAGTCCGGAACAATTCCGGCCAGACAAGGACCTCTGATGTACACAGTAGATATTGGTAACAATGTGATAAGGCGTCATGCGGATCAACTGGTAGAATCAAGAGCAAGGGTCGAACCCATGGTTGCGACAGAGACAACTGTGGAAGACGTTAATGAACCTGAAGCATCTACCTCGGCAGGGACTGTACCTGATGATGACGTCCAATACATAGGAAACCAACAAGAAGAGTCACCTCAGCAACAAGAATCAGAGACCACTGAAAGGCATTATCCAAACCGAATCAGAAGGCCTCCTGAGAGACTGAACCTTTGAACTGTTTAGACCTGAAGTTATATATGTATATATGTTATTATGTTATGTTAAATGGGGATATGACTGTTAAGCTAAAAAGGGAGGATTGTGGTGTATGTAACCTGTTCCACCTTAAGAGAACTTAAGCCTGTTCCACCTTAAGAGATGTACTACTTTCTCTGGCTGCTGTATACGTAATACCGGTGGTGACCACCGGTATATAAGTACTGTGTAGTGATATTGTATTTAGTATAGTCCTGACCTCCAACTAGTAAAGACCTGTTGAACTTTATTCTTGTAGTCTGTGTCAGTAATTAATCTTAATACAACTGGAACACACAGACTTAACATCTTCAAGCGCATATCCAAGTACTTTTTAAATGTGATGAGGGTTTCTGCCTCTACCACCCTTTCAGGCACTGAGTTCCAGACCCCCACCACCCTCTGGGTGAAAAATGTTCTCTTCAACTCCCCTCTAATCCTTCCACCAATCACTTTAAACCTATGCCCCCGGGTTATTGACCTCTCTGCTGAGGGAAATAGGTGCTTCCTATCCACTCTATCCAGGCTCCTCATAATTTTATCATCACAATTAAATCTCCTCTCAACCTCCTCTGTTCCAAAGAAAACAACCCCAGGCTATCCAATCTTTCCTCTTAGCTAAAATTCCCCAGCCCAGGCAACATCCTCGTAAATCTCCTCTGAAACCTCTCCAGTGCAACCACGTTGTTCCTGTAGTTGTAATGTGCTAACTTTTTCATTTTGCGTGCAATCAATATAGTGTTGTTGCATAAAACTACTGCAACTTGGTGTAAAAGTTGTACAAGTTTTATGTTTTAACAAGAGGCAAGGCAAAAGAAAAAGGGTTGATATTAGAACCGTCCCCTTTGTGAGAAGCCATCATACTGATCTATAGCTCAGTGTTTCAGTTGTTAAAGTCGTTATTCTTCGGTAAAATGAAGCAGCTGTTGTCCAGGTTTCAGTGTGTATTAATATCCAGCAAACATTAGACACTGGTCACTGCACAGTGCCATCATGTCCTGCTATTAACCAGTGGAATCGATTGCTCCGATTGGATGAGTTAGCAATTCTGTCTCTATTTTGGAGGTAAATTCTTTTCATGCATGACATTTATTTCAGGGGCAAAATGAGTATTAACAGGAAATAAATCTTGTGCTTTGTGCTAAAAATTGTCTGGAATAGATTCTGCAGTTGAAAGCCAATTGAAGGGGCCCCACATTAAGTTCTCCAGACATGCACGTCCTATTCTGCGTGTAGGTAGCAACTGTTCAGGACTTGCATTGGAGCAGCAGAAGGAATGGGAAGTTGTATAATGTGAACTCAAACAACGACTTGGCTTTCATGAAGCATTTTTTTTGTGAAAGGAAGCTCTGTTTGCTTTATGGGGGAGGAGGAAAGCTTGAAAACAAAAGGAACGTGTGGAACAGTGAGGCAGTTGAGACAAGTACAAAGCCTGGCATGGAGAGCGGAGAGCACCCGAGGCTGTCCGGATGAGAAAATGGTGCAGATGTCACAAACACCATGTGGGTGATGAGGGCATGTATCATGATTATTGTTAAGCCCATGAGTTTTGTTTCCATTGTACTGCATATCTTTTTTTTTTATTCATTGATGGGATGTGGGCGTTGCTGGCTAGGCCTGCATTTAGTGCCCATCCCTAATTGCCCTTAAGAAGATGGTGGTGAGCCGCCTTCTTGAACCGCTGCAGTCCATATGGTGTAGGTACACCCACAATGCTGTTAGGAAGGGAGTTCCAGGATTCTGGCCCAGCGACAGTGAAGGAACGGCGATACAGGTCCAAGTCAGGATGGTGTGTGGCTTGGAGGGGAACTTGTAGGTGGTGATGTTCCCATGCGTCTGCTGCCCTTGTCCTTCTAAGTGGTAGAGGTCGCGGGTTTGGAAGGTGCTGTTGAAGGAGCTTTGGCGAGTTGCTGCAGTGCATCTTGTAGATGGTACACACTGCAGCCACAGTGCGCCGGTGGTGGAGGGAGTGAATGTTGAAGGTGGTGGATGGAGTGCCAATCAAGCGGGCTGCTTTATCCTGAATGGTGTCGAGCTTCTTGAGTGTTGTTGGAGCTGCACTCATCCAGGCAAGTGGAGAGTATTCCATCACACTCCTGACTTGTGCCTTGTAGATGGTGGAAAGGCTTTGGGGAGTCAGGAGGTGAGACACTCGCCGCAGAATTCCCAGCCTCTGGCCTGCTCTTGTAGCCACAGTATTTATATGGCTGGTCCAGTTCAGTATCTGATCAATGGTAACCCCCAGGATGTTGATAGTGGGGGATTCAGCGATGGTAATGCCATTGAATGTCAAGGGGAGATGGTTAGAGTATCGTTTGTTGGAGATGGTCATTGCCTGGCACTTATGTGGTGCCAATGTTACTTGCCACTTGTCAGCCCAAGTCTGAATGTTGTCCAGGTCTTGCTGCATATGGACACGGACTGCTTCAGTATCTGACGGGTCTCGAATGGTGCTGAACAGTGTGCAATCATCAGCGAACATCCCCACTTCTGACCTTATGATGGAGGGAAGGTCATTGATGAAACAGCTGAAGATGGTTGGGCCTAGGACACTGCCCTGAGGAACTCCTGCAGTGATGTCATGTGATTGAGATGAATGACCTCCAACAACCACAGCCAACTTCCTTTGTGCTAGGTATGATTCCAACCAATGGAGAGTTTCCCCCTTGATTCCCATTGACTTCAGTTTTGCTAGGGCTCCTTGATGCCACACTCGATCAAATGCTGCCTTGATGTCAAGGGCAGTCACTCTCACCTCACCTCTTGAGTTCAGCTCTTTTGTCCATGTTTGGACCAAGGCTGTAATGAGGTCAGCAGCTGAGTGGCTCTGGCGGAGCCCAAACTGGGCGTCAGTTAGCAGGTTATTGCTGAGTAAGTGCCGCTTGATAGCACTGTTGACGACACCTTCCATCACTTTGCTGATGATTGAGAGTAGACTGATGGGACAGTAATTGGTCGGGTTGGATTTGTCCTGCTTTTTGTAGACAGGACATACTTGGGCAAATTTCCACATTGCCGGGTAGGTGCCAGTGTTGTAGCTGTACTGAAACAGCTTGGCTAGGGGCGCAGCTAGTTCTGGAGCACAAGTCTTCAGTACTATTGCCAGAATGTTGTCAGGGCCCATAGCCTTTGCAGTATCCAGTGTCTTCAGCCATTTCTTGACATCACGTGGAGTGAATTGAATGGGCTGAAGACTGGCATCTCTGATGTTGGGGACCTCAGGAGGAGGCCGAGATGGATCATCCACTCGGCACTTCTGGCTGAAGATAATTGCAAATGCTTCAGCCTTGTCTTTTGCACTCACGTGCTGGGCTCCACCATCATTGAGGATGGGGATATTTTTGGAGCCTCCTCCTCCTGTTAACTGTTTAATTGTCCACCACCACTCAGGACTGGGTGTGGCAGGACTGCAGAGCTTTGATTTGATCCGATGGTTGTGAGATCGCTTAGCTCTGTCTATCGCATGTTGCTTCCGTTGTTTGGCATGCAAGTAGTATTGTGTTGTAGCCTCACCAGGTTGACACCTCATTTTTCGGTATGCCTGGTGCTGTTCCCGGCATGCTCTCCTGCACTCTTCGTTAAACCAGGGTTGATCTCCCGGCTTGATGGTAATGGTAGAGTGAGGGATATGCTGGGCCATGAGGTTACAGATTGTGGTTGAATACAATTCTGCTGCTGCTGATGGCCCACAGCGCCTCATGGATGTCCAGTTTTGAGTTGCCAGATCTGTTCGAAATCTGTCCCATTTAGCACGGTGGTAGTGCCACACAACACGGTGGAGGGTATCCTCAACATGAAGACGGGACTTTGTCTCCACAAGGATTGTGCGGTGGTCACTTCCACCAATGCTGTCATGGACAGATGCATCTGCAACAGGTAGATTAGTGAGGACGAGATCAAGTAGGTTTTTCCCTCTTGTTGGTTCCCTCACCACCTGTCGCAGACCCAGTCTGGCAGCTATGTCATTTAGGACTCGGCCAGTTGTGGTGCTACCAAGCCACTCTTGGTGATGGACATTGAAGTCCCCCACCCAGAGGACATTTGGTGCCCTTGCTACTCTCAGTGCTTCTTCCAATTGGTGTTCAACATGAAGGAGTACTGATTCATCAGCTGAGGGAGGGCGGTAGCTTGTAATTAGCAGGAGGTTTCCTTGCCCATGTTTGACTTGATGCCATGAGACCTCATGGGGTCCTGAGTCAATGTTGAGGACTCCCAGGGCTACTCCCTCCCGACTGTATACCACGGTGCCACCACCTCTGGTGGGTCTGTCCTGCCGGTGGGACAGGACATACCCAGGGATGGTGATGGTGGTGTCTGGGACATTGGTTGTAAGGTATGATTCGATAATTATGACTATGTCAGGCTGTTGCTTGACTAGTCTGTTGGGACAGCTCTCCCAATTTTGGCACAAGCCCCCAGATGTTGGTAAGGAGGACTTTGCAGGGTCAACAGGGCTGGGTTTGCCGTTGTCGTTTCCGGTGGTCCGTCTGGTTTTATTCTTATTGTTTTTCGTAGCGGTTGTTTACAACTGAGTGGCTTGCTAGGCCATTTCAGAGGACATTAAGAGTCAACCACATTGCTGTGGGTCTGGAGTCACATGTAGGCCAGATCAGGTAAAGGCAGCAGATTTCCTTCCCTAAAGGACATTCGTGAACCAGATGGGTTTTTGCAACAATCGACAATGGTATCATGGTCGCCATTACTAAGCCTAACATTTAATTCCAGAATTAAATTGAATTGAATTTAAATTCCACCAGCTGCCGTGGTGGGATTTGAACCCATATCCTCAGCGTATTTGATTAAGACCTCTGGCTTATATAATCTAGTGACATAACCACTACGCCACCGCAGGCAGAACCAAAGAACACTACTACACCATTAGGATGCACTTACTACTTATTCAGTCACCATATAATTCATAAGTTGTGTGAACAAAATTGTTAAAGTTTTAGCATGGTTTGTAAAGTACGGCACTGCTAATGTGTTATAAAATCATACAGGGCCAACATATTACTAATAGGATTGGTGAATTTTATTAAACTGGTTGACATTCAACCTGGTGTCATGTCATAATTACATTATAATTGACCACACACTACAGGTATTCAAATGATGTCCATATTCTGATCACCAGATAGATTTATATATATATATATATATATATATATATTAATATTAAAATGGTTCTTTCTGAATTGAGCATGGGAGTTGACGGCTGATACTGTAACTAATGTTATTCAGCATCGCAGTGTTATTCATTGGAGTGTTAAGCACATACTGGCAATGTTCAGCTGCACTGATAGCTTTTTTAATGCAAGCTAGGAATGCTGATGTCGTAATGTTTTATGAAATGTGTTAGCAAAATATTAAGTTTTACATCTTAAATAATAATCTTGGTGTCAGGCTGTTCTTCCTGTGGCAGCTGTGAAGTGATACTGAAAGCACAGATCAGAGAAAGACCACACAGAATACTGACCTGCAGCTTTTAATGTCGGTTACAAGTTGTGAAACGTTATCATTGTTAACATATATCTAGCCGGATGGAACAGTCTGTTCATTCAGCAATTGTAGATAAGGGCCCTGAATTGATCTCTCTCTGAAATGTATCATAATTTGCATTAATGTTGTTCAGAACCTTACATCTTGACAAGAAGCATGGAAGTAACTGCGAGGCAGATTATTTAATGTTAGTGAATGTTGGTTGACTGCGAGAACACCTGGTGAACTGGATAGTGTTTTTTGAGACACAATCAGCTGGTTCTTATGCCCAGTTGAGGTAGAGAGAGCAAAACCATAGAGAGATGCAAGGAAAAAGCACTATACAGTACAGCGAATACATTAGAACTGGTCAGGTTATTAGTGGAAAATCTAAATGTCTAAGGGGGTGTAATTGGATGCCTTGGCGCTTCCTGTTAGCACCCCCAGGGGGTGCTAATGGGATGCAAATGGCTTTGCGACCGGGCACAGAGTTGACATCGACTCCTGTCATATTCGGCAGGAGTTTTGCGATGGCGCTACGGCATTGCGCCCCGATCTCCTTCGCTCGGAGATCGTGACGTCATCACCGTGCGCATCGCCCCGGACCCGAAATTGACCTCCGCCCCCTGCAGCAGCGCCGGTCGAAAACACTGACAGCTGCAGGAGGCATGCGTCGTGCGGCCGGCCACTTCGGGGTCGATGATTAAAGGTGAGGTGGCCGAGGTAAGTAAATAAAAAAACTTTCGCAGGTTCCTGCCCGTGATCAATCGCTCTGCTTGAGTGCCGAGCTGATCGCGTGGGATCGCAGCTGCCTTGGTGGTCCAGGTCGGTACTTTTTCTGTTGCAGAGCCTGCAGCGATGGCCCTTCCCTTTAAGGGAGGGAAGGAGCCTTTGAATGCGGCAGCGCTGCACGGCCCAGTGTACAGCGCTGCTGAAGTCTCCACCACGCTCTCCGACGTTGGTGCCCTAAGAAGGAAGTGGAATGCTTGACTTAGCGCTCCACCTCCCTCTTGGGGCGCTAAAACTCAATTACGCGGTTGCTGCCGCTAATTAGCGCCGGGCACTTAAGTTAGCGCCCAGGCGATGTTAACGCCCCAAAATGGTCGATACTGAATTTGTACCCCCCAAGTTCCTCCCTCATGACACTTAGGCCGGAATTGTTTGGGGTCCACGCGGGCGGGAATGGAGGTGAGTCGGGTGGGAAATTTGAAAAAAGTGGGAGTGGGTAAGGAACCCGCCATCATCCCGCCCCCCACGGGCCTTTCCCTTGGGTGTGTTTGCTGGTGCGGCAGCGACCTGACCGGCAGAGGCGAGTGACCTAATTGAAATCATTATGAGGTATTTTACAGGCACTTATGAGTCTTTCTCCCTCCCTACTTTTTAAATTTCCCTGCATGGGCACGGAATTCACACAGCTCAGGAACCATGTCTGTCAACCTGAGGTGAGAGTTGAGTGGCCATTGCTCCAGCTGATTACTTGACAGCATCAAATGTAGTTTAAAAGCTCCCACCTTTCCTCAGGCAGAAGCTGTTGCTGATTGCATTCCCACCACAGATTGAGCTTTCTACAGGCTGCAAGCCTTTCCAGCAACGTCTCCATCCAGTGTCACCTCATTGGAAGAACCTCTCTCACCATTGACAGATTGCTTCTTTCAACTCTACTTGACCTGCCATCTCTTCCATCAGCAGGGGTGCCATTTATACTGTCTCATCTTGGTCCTCAGAATCGGACCACAATGAGCATCAACACCAGCAACACCAGGCACACCAGAAGCACCAACAACAACAACACCAACCTTCTCCTCAATGCCCTGAGGGCATCAGCGCAGGGCTGCACCACGTCAGAGGCAATGCCCCCAGCACAGGTATACAGGCAGAGGATGAGCTTCCTCAACATGACTGAGCAGCAGTGCCAAAGGAGGTTCAGCCTATCGTGCCAGGTCATCACAGACATTTGCACATTGCTGGAGCAAGACCTGCAGCCCAGAGGAGCGGGTGGACACGCCTTACCAGTGGCTGTCAAAGTCATCGGCGCCCTCAACTTCTTCACCTCAGGCTCCTTCCAGGGATCTCCAGCAGACATTTGCGGTATCTCGCAGTCGGCCGCCCACAGATGCATCACTCAGGTCACCGATGCCTTCTCTGACAAGTCAGCCAATTATATCAACTTTGCCACTGATGAAGCCAGTGTTAGTCGGCAGGCGCTCGGCTTTGCCGCTCTGGCTAGCTTCCCACGGGTGCAGGTCGTCATCAACTGCAAACATGTGACCATCAGGGCACCGTAGCATCACCCAGGAGTGTTTGTGAACCGCAAGGGCTTCCACTCCCTCAATGTTCTGCTTGTCTGCAATCATAGGAAGATCATCATGCATGTTTGCACCAAATTCGCTGCCACCTGCCATGACTCTTTCCTCCTGCGCCAGTCCAGCCTCCCTCAGCTCCTCCAAACTGACTTTCCGGCTGGCTGCTTGGAGACAAGGAGGGAGTAATTCCCCTAGAGGGCCATTTGGGGCGCAAAGTTGAATATGTTTGAAAAGTTAGTGCCAGGTTGAGTGCCGGGCTGACCGATCGCGGCACTCAGCCCGCGTCTGGGGCTCAGCTACTTTTTTCATGTCAGCTGGCCACCATGCCTTTAAATGGCGCCCCGCGAGAGGCCGGCTTCACTGATCGCGACCCCTGCAGCAGTCGGTAACATCGCCCGGCGCTGCTGCGCGGCACGAGTGGCAATTTTTCTCCCGAGGCGCTGCACCCGGAGATGACATCATGATCTCCGGATGCAGAAGATTGGGGCAATACCTGATAGCACCGCCACTAACCTCCTGCGGAATTTCGCGGGAGGCGCGGTTATCACCTCGGGGGGGGCGGAAAGCCATTTGCGCCCGTTAGTGCCTCCCACCAGAGGTGCAAACAAGGGGAGCTTCCCCCCCCCAAGGGCTATCCACTGAAGATGTGGCTTAGGACACCCTTGAAGAGGCCCAGGAGAGGTATAATGAAAGCCTCATCTCTACCAGATGTGTCATAGAGCAGACAATAAGCATGCTGAAAATGCGCTCCAGATGCCTTGACCGATCTGGAGGAGCCCTTCAGTATGCACCAGCCAGGGTCTCCAGAAAAGTCGTGGTCTGCTGCTCCCTGCACAACATAGCGCAGCAGCGAGGATTAGCGCTGCATGAGGAGCAAGACACTGAGCGCACAGCCTCTTCAGAGGAGGAGGAGGAGGAGGAGAAGCAGGAGGATCATCCACTGGAAAACGAGGAGCAGCAGGAGCTGGAGGAACCTGCAGTGCAGGTGGCACCAGCACTCGAGCACATTGCTGCCCAGGAGGCCAGGGATGGCATCGTCATGGCCAAATTTACTTAACTTTACACAGTACACCCATATGGCTGCCAGATGCTTTGCCAGGTTGGCAACACCCCACAGCTACACCATAAAGCTTCCCTACAATGACCAATCTATTCCTTTCACAGTCACCACCATTGCTGGAGGTAATGTTATGTCTGACCCTTCATTCCAACTCACTGAGCCACTTCCAATGGTGCACACAAATTTGTCCAGGTTGAAAGGTTTGAAAAGAAAGAAATTTATGGTTCACATTAAATTAACTGAAACTTCACATCAACATTGAATAAAACACACAAGTGACTACCCTTGTGAATCTACTTGTGTTTCTTCTTTCTCTTACGCGTACTTCTACAAGGTGTTACCCCTGTGGCTTCAGCAGAGGTAGAGGCAGCCTCCTCACTTCGCTGCTGTGATTGCTTAAACACTTTTGGCGGTTGTCCTCGGGGTTTTGGAGCCAGTGATGGCCCCGCCAAAGTCCGCTCCTCCTGCGACTGTGCAGGGGCAGACCTGGCCATCGCTGTGTGGGGAGGCATCTGGGGCTCTGACTGAGGGGGGGGGGTGCAAGGGGGGAGAAGTGTGAGCACTTTGAGAGGAGCCCCCACTTCCATGTCCCCTCTCACCATCATCCATCTCATGGGCCACCCGCACTTCCCTGCTAGCAAGGAGCTGGAGAGCACTTTGCTGCACAGCAGTGAGGCCATGAACACCCATGTCTAAACTGACATCCCTCCTGGAGAGGAGGTCTATCGGCTCTGTCACCTATTCTGCATAGAGACTGATGTAAGAAAACTACTAGGCACTTGGTCAGAGTACTAAACAAGGCTTTAATCGACTGTTTCACAACATGGAAGTCTAGTTATCCTTCACTAGTTCCTGTTTAGAAAATGTCCCTGAGCAAGCTAGGCCCGTGCCCAAGTATTTATACTCTCCCTGGACAGTGCCACCAGCAGGCCACCCAGTATATTTCATAAGTAGTTTCTACATGAATGGCACGATTTATATCATTCTTCCCGCCTGAAAGATTGAAAGTCCGGTGGCTTCTTTCTACCGAATTAGTTGGACTAAGAATAGACGCAGTCATTTGGATCTCCATCGGTGGCCGGAAGGCATGTCTCCTCGGACCGTGTTTTGGTCCCTGGGTCGCTTAGTTCCTACCAGCGGGCTGGCAGAGTCTGTGTTGCCTTGATCGACCTGAGGGGGACTGGGGAGATCATGGCTCCGGATGCGTTTGGATATCTGTTGGTGGCCGGAAGGCACATCTCCTCGGACTGTGTTTTGGTCCCTGGGTCGCTTAGTTTGCACTAGCGGGCTGACAGAGTCCATGTCGCCTTGATCGACCTGAGGGGGACTGGGGAGACCGTGGCTCCGGGTGCGGGTCCCCACTGGTGCAGAGCTGGCTTCACCCTGCCCAGTAGTCAGTGACTGACCGGCGTCTTGGCTTCGTGTGGCCATCCTGCGGGGAGCAATTCTGTTCCCTGGGTTGATCCGGCGGAATAGCTGGCAGATCCCTTGACGTCCCGGGTAGGGCGTCATCCTCAGAGGAGCGCAGGGTATTGGCGTCATTGATGCGGGTCCCACCCTCGATTGGGTCCGTGGGACCGGTTGGATGGGAAGCCAGATCCCGAAGTGACACAGTGGACTCCCGGCCATCAGGGTACAGCATGTATGCGCACGTGGGATTGACATCTATCAGTTCCACTTCGTCAATGAGGGGATCACTCTTAGAGGATCGGACAAATCTTCGGAGCAGCACAGGGCCAGGAGCTGCCAACCATGATGGTAGGGACATGCCATGAGTGGAGCGATGCTGGAACCCGAAGAATCATGTGTGAGGAGTAGCGTTGGTGGATGTAGAAAGAAGAGACCTGATGGATTGCAATGCGTCAGGGAGCATAGTTTCCCACTGCTGGTCTGGTAGGTTGTGTGACCTCAGTGCAAGACGAACAGCGTTCCAAATGATAGCGTTGTATCTCTCAACCTGTCCATTTCCAATAGGATAATACATTGTCGTTCTACTTGTGGCGATTCCCCGTTGGGAAAGATAACTTTTGAGTTCGCTTGCCATGAAGGAGGGACCCGATCAGAGCGGATGAATTTGGCGGTACCGCAAAGGGAAAAGACCTGATCGAGGCATTTGATCACTGTGGAAGTAAGCATATTGGAACAGGGGAAAGCAAAGGGAAAGCATGAATATTCGTCCACCATAATAAGCAAGTAGGTGTTTTGCATTGAGGAAAGCAGTGGCCCTTTAAAGTCAATGCTGAGTCGCTGCATAGGCTGTGTAGCGTGTATGAGCGAGCCATCCGACGGACAGAAGAATTGCGGTTTTAATTCCGCGCAAATTCTACAAGTGGAACATGTTTTTCTCACGTCTTCCATAGAAAATGGGAGATTTTTAGATCGCACAAAGTGTAACATACGGGTAACGCCAGGATGGCATAAGTCAGTATGAAGACCCGCAAGAGTCGAAGTTGACATGGAAGAGCAGAATGCCCGCGTGAGGGTATCCGGGGCCACATTCTCTTTGCCGGGTCGATAATGTATGGTGTAGCCAAAGGTGGCCAGTTCCATCCTCCAGCGCTGTATTTGTTTATTCTTGATCTTAGTGCGTTTCCAGTTATCCAGCATAAAGGCCACGGAGCGCTGATTGGTTATAGGCGTGACATGGCGATGAGCGAGAAAATGACTCCATTTACATACTGCTTTGATGATAGCCATAGCCTCCTTCTCGACAGGAGGTTAATGGAGCTTGCTACCCTGCAAAGTTCTGGACAGAAATGCAACGGGTCGACCACCTTGATTCAAGGTAGCCGAGATCGCCACATCCGATGCATCGCACTCGACCACGAAAGGGAGATTTTCAACGATGGAATGAAGCATGGCTTTTTCCAGTTGTTGCTTGAGGAGGTCGAAAGCTGAAATAGCCGTTGCCTTCAACGGAAATGACTTCACGTGAAGCAGGGGCTGGATCTTGTCGTAAAAGTGGGGTATCCACTTCGTATAATAGGCGAACATGCCATGGGCTCGACAAAGAGAGCCGAGATTCGTAGGAGGAGGGAGCTCCTGAAGCGGACGAAATCACTCCGGATCCGATTTGATGACACCATTGCCCACCCAGTAGCCAAGGATGTTGACTGATGGTACTGATTTCACAGATTTTGACTCATTTAAGGTTAAGTTGCGATGACGGAGAACGTCAAGAAATTTCTGGAGGTTGGCATCATGCTCCTTCTGGTCATGACCAGCAATGGTGATATTATCCAGATATGGAAAAGTGTCCGTTAAGTTCTCCTGTTTGACGAGGCTATCCATTGCCTGTTGAAAGATGGCCACCCCATTGGTGACCCCAAATGGAAGGCGACAAAACTGGGAAAGCCGACCATTGGCCTCAAAGGCCATATATATTTTTTCAGAGCCCTTTATCAGTACTTGATGGTATGCGCTCTTTAAGTCAAAAGTTGAAAATACCTTATCGTTGGCAAGGTTATTGACCATGTCATCAATGCGTGGTAGTGGGTAGGCATCCAGGTCAGTATACTGGTTAATAGTTTGCGAGTAATCGATGCAAAGACATTTCTTGTGTTGCTTCAGAGGATTTTTAACAATGACGACTTGAGCCCGCCAGGAAGATGAACATGGCTCAATGATACCATCAGCTGGAAGGCGAGAGATCTCTGCCTCGATAAAGGATAGATCATCTTGGCTGAAACGTCGTGATTTAGTGACTATGGGCTTACATTGGGGGGAAAGATTGGCAAACAAGGAGGGCTCTTCGAGCGAAGCCGCCGAAAGTGCACAAAACGGTACTTTGGGAATAGTAAGCTCCGGTTTTGACCCTCCAAACTCAAAAGTGAGTCTTTTATGTTGTTTCTGGAAATCCTGTCCCAGGAGCACATCATTGCATAGGTTTTTGAGCACCCCGAGCCGGGTGGAGGAATAAGTGTGGCCATTGAGAATAAGGTCGACAAGACAAAAGCCGGAAGAGTTGATGGTCAGTGTCGTCAGAGCCTTTGCAATTTCCCTGTCCGAGGGGTAAATACGCAGTTTTAACTTACTGACAGCCTGCTCACTGATGAAGCTGTTAGAACTGCATGAGTCGATTAGCGCACTCAAAATGTGTCCATTTACCGAAACCTTTGTGGCTGCATGGGACATGCTTTGGGGAAAAACAGCTGTGATGGGAGGAGGAGTAGTTTTACCCTTGACAGTTGTAACCTTAGTAGTGGCTCTTGGGGGAGAAGTTGTTTTATAGATAGCAGCTGTAACCTTAATAGTGGCTCTTGGGAGAGGAGCAGTTTTATATATAGCAGCTGCAAAACTAACGGGGGCTCTTGACCAGTATACCTTAGAAAAGTAACCTTTCTTACTAACAGAGGCTCTTGACTGGCATACCTTAGAAAAGTGACCTTTCTTACTGCAATGACTGCAGGTTGCATTACAAGCAGGACAAAATTTCCAATAGTGGAATGCACCTCCACAGAAGAAACACTTCCATCCAGATTGCCAAGATGCCGCTAGGGCAGGGTTGTCATCAGTGAGGGCTTCTAGGGTAGCGTCGTCATCGGCTAGGATAGAGTAGTCATCAGTGAGGGCTTCCACCCGAGGCCCATTGGAGGAGTCACCAAAAGTGACAGCAGCAGTCCGTGCACGCGGTAAAAGATAGGCATCTGCATTTTTTTTTGCTAAGTCCAGAGAACATGCCTGTTCACAGGCAGCTGCATTTTTTTTGCTAAGTCCAGAGAACATGATGGTCATAGGCAGCTTGTAACTTGAGGGTTTTATTCTCCAACAGACGCTGGCGTATGAAAGGAGATGCAATTCCATTAATAAAGGAATCACGAATTAACTCTGATGAAGGGTCCCAGACCTGAAACGTTAACTCTGCTTCTCTCTCCACGGATGCTGCCTGGCCTGCTGAGTATTTCCAGCATTTTCTGTTGTTATCACGAATTAACTCCTCCTGGTACTGCTCAGCTGAGACAGCTTTGAGATTACAATCTTTGCTGAGCCTGCGAAGCTTTTGAAAGATTTCGTCAAGTGATACCCCGGGTTGTTGTCGAGTTGTGGCCAGTAGATGCCGAGCAAAAATTTTGTTTGGAGCCTTAACATATAGCTGCTGTAGTATTTGGATAGCGGAGTCATAGTCTACACAGTCTTCGATATAGTCAAACACATGAGGGGATACATAATTGGCAAGTATCTCTAACTTATCAGAAACATTCTCACCACACACCCTGAGGAAGTTGCTGAAGGTACGATACCAGTGTTTCCATACCTTAGCCGTTGTAGGTGAATTCGGGTCCAGGTCAAGACGGGCGGGTCGGAGCAGTTTCTCCATGATGGATTGATTACTACCTCTGGTTCCCTTCTACCATTTGAGTTGTAGCTGTCTGTTCCCAAAACCACTCAGAGTGTGGAGCAGCAAGCAGTTGATTAAATTGACGTAAGAAAACTACTAGGCACTTGGTCAGAGTATTAAACAAGGTTTTAATCGACTGTTTCACAACATGGAAGTCTAGTTATCCTTCACTAGTTCCTGTTTACAAAATGTCCCTGAGCAAGCTGGGTCCATGTCCGAGTATTTATACTCTCCCTGGACAGCGCCACCAGCAGGCCGCCCAGTATATTTCATAAGTCATTTCTACATGAATGGCACGATTTATGTCAGAGACCATGTGCTTCTGTGAGTGGCGCATTAGCTGCTCCATGCAGGCGGCCATCCTATCCATGGAAGAGCCTACCGTCGCCATCGCCTGCGACACGGTGGTGCTCATGTTGGAGATGGACTCCTTCATTCCCTGAACATTTGCCGACATCGCAGTCGCAAATGCTGTCCGAGCCTCCTGCACATGTTCATGCAGCTCCAGGATCGCCCTTTTCTGAATGGCCCCCAAGGCTCAGCATCTGCCTGCAGCTGAGCAATGCTGGGGGAGTCCTGCACCCTCCGACGAGGAGTCTCCACTGCTGCCCCTGTCTTCACCATCTGCTCCTGCTCGGTTGTGATTTGTGAGACACCAGGTGACAACATTACTCGATCTCATGAGCGACCCTCCAAGGTGTGCATTTCTGCACTGGTGATGGGTGTGCTGATGCCTGGTGACGGTGCACCCTCAGAGGCTAGCGGCTCCTCTGAGGAGTCGTCTTCCTCTTTCTCCTGGACAGTGGGAGCGGGGGGAGGTCTCTTGATGGACCTGTGGGAGAATAAAGGGATGAGTTAGATATGTCATATGTAGATTGGGTACAGCTACCATTATGCACATAATGACCATTCAACGGCTGCTGACATCAGCCCCCATATAAGTGACTAATGTATGCCATACAGCTGGAGGATATGTAATTCTGTCACCAGGTTGCTGAGATGTCCTCCTCTCTCCATCTCCCACCTCCTGGTGCTCAGCGACTCCCGCCAGCTCTAAGGCAGCCTCCTCTGCTGTGGTTAGGGTGGCCATTGATGCCGTTCCACCACCAATTCTCCCCCTCTCCCTGCAAGGAGGGAAAGAAGAGAAGGTTGAGAGAGAGTGATGGAATGAGTGTAAGGAATGGATGGGTTATATCTGTAGAGGGTGACTATGATGGAGTAGGGGGGCAATTCCAACTGGCCTCCTTGTGTGTTGTTAGTTGGTATGCTTGCACTAGGATGAGGGTGAGTGTGAGGGGTGGCGAGTGAGATTGGGATGTGAGAATGTAGATAGAGAGAGAGGGATGGGTGGAGGTGCAAGGTATCTTGGTGTGAGTAATGATGTGCAGGAGCAGGGTTGGGAAGACAGAATGATGGGGATGTGATGAGAGGCACAGCAGGATGAAGGTGAGTGAGGCTTTGTACTCACCTTTCCTGATCTAACAAGATCATTGAAGCTTTTGCGGCACTGCACCCAGGTCCTCCTGACCACACCCCTGCTATGCACCTCCTCTGCTACTTGGAGCCAGGTTCCTTTGCACTACTGGAGAGGTCACCTCCTCCCATCAACAGGGAAGAGGACCTTCCTTTCTGCACCGGACCCATCCAGGTAAAGAAAATTCCGGCCTTAGTCGTTCTTTTATTACTTGCAGTGCAAAATGATAAACACCTCAATTTTAAAATTCTTATCCTTGCCCCTCTCTATCTCTGTAACCGCCTCTGTAATGTATGTACCTTTAAGGGGAGAACTACTTTTTACAGCTCCTGTATACTGTAGTACCGGCAGTGACCACACCTGTATATAAACCCTGAGTAGTGATCTGTATAGTTAGTTCTAGAGTAACCCTCATTCAGTAAACACCTGTTGAATCGTTCCCTGCAGTCTGTTGTCTGATTATTGAAGGACACAACATTAAGATACACGGATGTAACAGCCTCTAGCCCTACAACCCTCCGAGAGCTCTGCGTTCCTCCAACTCTGGCCTCTTGTGCATCCCCCATGTCCTTCACCCCACCAGCGGCGGCCATGCCTTCAGCTTTCTAGGCACTAAGGTCTGCAATTCCCTTCATAATCCTCCCTGCCTTTCCATCTTTCTCTTCTCATTTAGGGGCCCGAACCCCCCTTAAAAATTCCTTCTTTGGCCAAGCTTTTAGTCACCCTTCCTAATATCTCCGTCTTTGACTCTGAGTCAATTTTCATCTGATTATGCTTCTGTGAAGCTCCTTGGGACATTTTTCTCGATTAAAGGGGACGTAAGAATACAAGTTGTTCAGGCAACTTTGTTCTTTCTCATAATAGTCTGAGCTGGATTTAAAGCCTACTCCCGGAGATGAAAGGACAGCGTTCTAACTAACTACACTTCCAAATTCCCAATTAATAATTTTTTTTTAAAGTCCTGAATGAAATCAAGGCTATTTAAACCCAGTACGTGACCTATTATTTTAGAGACGTGAAGCTGAAATGAAAATCAAAATTGTGCAGAGAGAGCCCGTATTCCAAGATAAAGGAGAGTGAAAATTTCACTTGCGTCTTTGTTTGCCTGATGCCCGTTTTAATGATCTTCCTTGAAACTGAATAATCATCAAATTTCCATTTTCCTCATTTTCCAGTTACTGAAGTGTTGCATTAGCTATCAATCAATGGAATTGCCCGGCGTGTTCGTACCACAGCATCTTGTCGTTCTGTCAGGCAATATGGAATCAGTCATATCGAAAGTTTCCAAAAAGTTTCACAAGTAGCTTGTTTTGAGTTGCGGCTTTCACGGTTTTCAGCAGTTCCCCGCATTTAATTTTCTTTGGTTGAACGGGTTCCTAAATTATCTGACAAGTCTTATTATTTTGGACATGCTTGGTAGTAATGGAGTACATTTCAATATAATGCCATGGAGGATGGTGAAGAGCCCCCAGAGCGTTCTGTATATTTTATTGATTTATGATTAATGTAGAAGTCTAAAGAGGAGTGAATAAGCAGGTTAATATTGTGTGAATAATACAACATTTATAATTGCATTGAGTATTTGAACAAGAAATGCTAAAAACATAATTAGTTAAAGGGACATAAAATGAAGAATAACGTAAGTGATTGTGATTACACAGTGGGACACCATAGCTATAATAAACTTAATTTACATGTAGCATATAAATCTTAATGATACGTGCTGATGTCAAGGTACCGAGGTTCCTTTTTTAATTGTTTTTAAAAATAACAGTTAATTTGAAAAGATATGAACTTGTTCTGTGGATCCATATTGCACTGAGCTGCATATAATATAATCATCGAAGCTGCTTCTTCCCATTAAAGGTTGGAAAAATCCATATATCTAATGTTTGGGATTTGGTGATGGACAATGGTAGCTTTGGAACATGGAGCATTCCTCCATCTTTTTCTCTTCTCCCCCACTCACGTTAGTGGCATATAAATGGTCATGAATTAGTTGAATATGTTTGTATGCAGGGGCCCTCATTTGCATTGCGTTTTACCCTGTATAGACTGGACTTGACAATCTAATGGAAGAGTGCAGCCAAGAACGAGAATCCCGAAGGGTGTGTTGCCTACCCGGTGCCAGGCTAAGGGATATCTCACGGCGGCTGGGGAGGAACTTGGAAAGGGAGGGGGTAAATCCAGTTATTGTGGTCCATGTTGGAACAAACAACATAGGTAGGAACAGGGAGGAGATCCTGCTGAAAGGGTATCAGGAGTTAGGATCTAAATTAAAAGACAGGACCTCGAGAGTAATAATATCTGGATTATTGCCCAAGCCACGTGCAAATTGGCATAGAAGCAGACAGATCAGAGGAATTAACAAGTGGCTGAAAGGCTGGTGTAGGAAAGAGGGGTTCCTTTTCATGGGACACTGGCACCAGTTCTGGGACAGGAAGGAGCTATACCGATGGGACGGGCTTCACCTGAACTGGGATGGGACCCATGTCCTAGTGGAAAAGGTAAATAGGGAGGTGGCAAAGGTTTTAAACTAGTAAGATGGGGGGAGGGATCTACAAGAAATGCAACCAGCCTAATTATAAACAAAACAGGAAAAGAGAGCACAGGAAAGAATAAAGTAAGAGAGGACATTGATGGCAAGGAAATAAATAGAGTTATAGAACAGGAGTCTAAAAAGAGGGTTAAACATAAAGTGAGAGGGAATCCTACTAAAATGAGTTAAACTGTCTGTACAGCAATGCACACAGTGTCTGTAGTAAAACAGGGGAGCTGAAGGCAATCATGTGTTGCGAGGAACCTGTAAGATTTGCAAAATTTCTACATCTCCCCGAAGGTTATTATTAATAAAAGGGACCCTGCATGGACATTTTAAATTAAAAAAGGTACCCAAGATGGCGTCCGTGCCTCGTGGCAGAAAGCCTGTGGAATTCCAAAATGGATTCTGCAGCACAGACAGCTTGGGAGAAATCGAAACTAAGGCTGCAGGCTTTCTGTGAAGAGAAGCATTTGTGTTTTGGGACCCAGACAGAACTTTGAATTATGTATTAGACCGAATTGGAGGCAGATCTAAATTCAATGAGGCCTATAGTTAAAGCCATCAAACAGTCTGCATACATAATCGGAAACAGATTAAACACAGCCATCGAGGCTGGACAAGCCTATCAAGGACTTTCAGGACAATACAAGTCAATTATCGGGCCGGTAGATGCAATTACCGGCCATCTAAAAACTGTCAGTATAGATTGCTACCATTATTTTAACTAGCCCGCCAAAATTAAAACAAAGAACTAACCTGATTTGGCGCGCAGATAAGGGTTTTCGATGAAGGTATAATTGAAGGCCCCCGGGTAGCAATCGGTCTGGTCTGCTGCTGTGCTGGTGCTGGTGCTGCTGCTCTCCCTGCTCTTCGGCCCCTCGTGGCTACCACTCTTTCCCTGTCCTGCGCTTACCCCCTGGCCTTTGCCCGTGCCTTTTTCACACTCCATCTGGACTCGCCCTGGCACCGGGTCGGGCGGACATGGACAATTCAGGCCAGGCCAGGCGGGACGCGACGAGGGGAGGAGGGAAGACCACCGGAGGGAAGGCCACCTGAAGAAGACCAACTGAGGAAGACCAACTGAGGGTAGGCTTCGAATCATCGGGCCTTCAGCCTCAGCTAACCTGCGACAACCTTCATGCTAACTCAAGCTGGCAGCTGTCGATGAAGGACCATCCCTGCAAGGTAAAGTACCCAAGCAGAGACTTTAACTTTGGGGTACTCGAACCTGGACAACGCCGTTGCAGCACCCGGAGCCCACGTGACAATGGCAGGCTCCAGAGAGCACCAAGAGCGAACCCCGAACCCAATCGCTGTTTTGAGTCTAACAAACCCTTTTGATTGGTGAGCATGGATTCTGACCCCTCATAACTTAACCTAGTTAGCTATAGGGGGTGGGATAAGGATAAGGGGATTGTTAAGATAGTTGTTTTCCCTCGATGTGCCGTGTGTTCCCCATTCCCTGTATAAGTATAGTATTATTATGACTCTCTTGTAATTTTTGCCTGTAGAAGTGTACACTAGTAATTTTTTCCATAAGATTGTGTCAAGTTTTCCTCTTCAATAAAATCTTGGTTTTGTTTGCATCCAACCACCTGTCTACTCGAGTCTTCTCTGTACCGCCGCCTTGTACCTAAGTCCGGTGTCTAGAACCCAGGGTCGTGGGAACGATTTGAACCGCTCACAAAACAGTCAGAGGCATAACTGGCTGGGCGCACGCACGCGCCAGACAACACCACCACCCGCCACCCCCTACAAACCAGACATAATAGGGATTACTGAGACATGGCTACAGAAAAATCAGGACTAGGAATTAAACATTGCAGGGTATAACCTAGTTAGAAAACATAGAGAGGGAAAAAGGGGAGGCGGAGTGTAGCTGTACTTATTAGGGATAACCTAATGGCAGTAGAAAAAAGTGACGCAGCTATCAGCAAGACAAAAATAGAATCCATATGGATAGAGATAAAGGATAATAAAGGATCAATCACACTAATAGATGTAGTCTACAGACCTTTAAAGATCCTGGCTGAAAACGCATCATGAATGACGTCACCAAACCTGCTCCATCTAATTGGGCCAGGTAACGAGCTGGGCGGGCTTAATAGGTCCCATTAAGGTAAGTTCATTTTCAACAGTGGGATGGAGCCAGCAGCGGGTCACGACCCACCACAGACACCACCCACACCAGACCCGCTCAGGTAGGCAAAATTTCGGCCAACAAGAGTGTTTCCACTTGTGGGGAAGAGCAAAACGAGAGGCCACCAATATAAGATAGTCACAAAGAAATCAAATAGGAAATTCAGAAGAAACCTCTTTACCCAGAGAGTGTGAATGTGGAACGCGCTACCATAGAGAACTGTTGAGGTGAATAGTATAGATGCATTTAAGGGTAGGCTAGATAAGCATATGACAGAGAAGGAAATAGAGGGTTATGCTGATAGAGTTAGATGAGAACAGACGGAAGGAGGCTCGAGTGGAGCATAAACAGCAGCATGGACTGTGGGCTGAATGGCCTGTTTCTGTGCTGTATATTCTATGCAATTCTATGTAAAGGATGGTGGAAGCAGGTTCAATAATAACTTTCAAAAGGGAATTGGATATATACTTGAAGGGGAAAAATTTGCATTGCTATGGGGTAAGAGCAGGGCAGTGGGACTAATTGGATAAACCTTTCAAAGAGCTGGCACAGACACGATGGGCTGAATGGCCTCCTTCTGTGCTGTACGTTTCTAATAGTGGAAGGAAGGTGGAAGAAGAAATATGCAGCCAAATTAGGGAAATGAATAAAAAACATAGAATAATAATCATGGGGGATTTCAACTACCCTGATATTAATTGGACAGAAGAGGTAGGTAAAGGGGATAAGGGAATGGAGTTCCTACAATGTGTACAGGACTCCTTTCTAACCCAATATTTAAAAAGCCCAACAAGGCAGGATTCACTATTGGATCTAGTAATTGGGAATGAACCAGCGCAGATAAGAGAAGTAAAAGTAAGGGAATATCTAGGCAATAGTGACCATAATATAACACGCTTTAAGATGATAATTGAGAAGGACATAAGTATGATGAAAACCATAGAAACAGATTGGAGAAAAGCTGATTTTGAGGGGCTGAGAGTAGAACTTGGGAAAATAAAATGGGCAACAATATTGGCAAACAACGATGTAGAACAGCAATGGGAAACATTTAAAATGGTGTTCAACAGAGTGCAGGAACAATTATATTCTGCTAAAAGGAAAGAACAAGCTTAACAGTAATTAGATTCCATGAATGAATAAAGCCATAAGGGAACAATTGAGGGTAAGGAAAGATGCATACATTAAGTACATAGACAGCAGGGGAATGCATGATAAGGGAGAATATGAAGAGATTAGGGGAGAAGTCAAAAAAACAATTAAGAAGGCAAAGAGGAACTATGAAATTAAATTATCAAGGCACATAAATCAAAATAGTAAAATATTTTACAGGCACATCAATAAAAAAGGAAGGTTGTGATGGGAATAGGTCCATTAAGGGATAGACAGGATAATACCACAGGTAACGATAAAGAGATGGCAGAAATATTAAATAATTATTTTGCTTCAGTACTTACCAGGGAGATAGAACAGGTGGACATGACATTGGATGATGAGATTAGTAATGAGATAAATGCATTTAAAATAAATGCAAAGGGAAAGTCTTGCTTGACCAACCTCATTGAATTTTTTGAAGAGGTAACAGAGAAAGTAGACAATGATAATGCAGTAGATGTAATTTATCTAGATTTTCAAAAGGGCTTTGATAAGGTACCCCATAATAGACTGATGAACAAGGTCAGGGAATGCGGAGTCAGGGGACAAATAGCAGAATGGATTGCCAGCTAGCTTCAAGACAGAGAGCAGAGAGTAGGGGTAAAAGGTAGCTATTCACAGTGGCAGAAGGTGAGTAGTGGTGTTCCACAAGGATCAGTGCTGGGATCACTGTTGCTCACAATTTATATTGATGATTTAGACTTTGGAGTCAAAAACACAATTTCTAAATTTGCGGATGACACCAAATTGGGGGGTTAGTCAATACTGAGGAGGACTGCAACAAATTACAGGAGGACATTAATAAACTTGCAGAATGGGGATATAATTGGCAAATTAAGTTCAACACAGATGAATGTGAGGTATTACATTTTGGTAGGATGAATAGGGAGGTCACTTATTACTTGGAGGGTGCGAGTCTAGGTGGGGTAGAGGAACAAAGGGATCTCGGAGTACAAATACACAAATCACTAAAAGTTGCGACACAGGTTAGCAAGGCCATAAAAAAAGCAAACCAAGCACTAGGGTTTATTTCTAGAGGGATAGAATTGAAAAGTAGGGAAGTTATGCTGAACCTGTATCGAACCTTGGTTAGACCACACTTAGAGTACTGGTCACCATATTATAAAAAGGATATGGAGGCACTGGAGAGGGTGCAGAGAAGGTTTACAAGGATGATACCAGAAATGCGAGGGTACAACTATCAGGAAAGGATGAACAGGCTGGATCTCTTTTTCTCTTGAAAAAAGATGACTGAGGGGTGACTTAATAGAGGTCTTTAAAATTATGAAATGTTTCGATAGAGTGGACGCAGAGAGAATATTTCCACTTGTGGGGAAGAGCATAACTAGCGGCTATCAATATAAGATAGTCACCAAGCAATCCAATAGGGAATTCAGAAGAAACTTCTTTACCCAAAGATACCACAGGGAGTGGTTGAAGTGAATAGCATAGATACATTATAGGGGAGGCTAGACAAGCATATGAGGGAGAAGGGAATAGAGGGTTATGTCGATAGATTTAGATGAGGAAAGATGGGAGGTGCGTTGAGTGGAGCATAAACACCAGCATGGACTGGTTGTGATGAATGACCTGTTTCTGTGCTGTATATCCTATGTAATCCTATGTAGTCACAGATATTGTACTGTACTCATCTCCCCCTACACAATCCCTTGATCAAATCACCAGCAAACAGAAACAAATCAAAGCTAAAGGTGAATGTATTCAATATACAGTAAACTCTTTTGTATCCGGCACCGACGGGACCGGGATGGTGCCAGTTGATTAAAAATTCCAGATAACGGAGAGGCATATCTACCGAGGCTATTTATAACAAACAAAAATGGTAGATCGGAAGAGCCTACCGGCAGCGCGGGAGAGTCAAACTCGGCAACATTACTTGTTATTGAGGTGTTCGGATCGGAAGAGACTTCCGACAGTGCCAAGATGCCGAGTAGTGGCGGTTTGGAGAACTACCCCCACAATGCTGCTTTTCCACTCACCATCACCACTGACTAACTCAGCCATTGCGGGAGACTCGGCAACATTTCCGGTTATTGAAGTGTTGTTTTCTGAGTATCAATTTTGCCGGTTATTAGAGAATTCCGGATGATTAAGTGCTGTTTAAACAAGAGTTTACTGCAGCGTGAAAATATTATCAAAATGTCATTGCATTTCCTTTATGAGCAAAAACTTTTGAGCACTTTATAACCTAACAGAAGGAGAGAAAATAGATCTGTGCAATAATTCCCCATCCTTTTAACTGCTGATTGCTTAATTCCATAAAACTATTTGATACAACAAGCTGCGTTGTGGAGCCCAGGGGATAACAGACACCATGAATGATACTTGTGCAACTGCGTTTACTCCAAGGGTGTCAGCCTTGACTCAGTCATAGCACTCTCACCTCTGAGTCAGAAGGTCATGGGTTCAAGCCCCACTCCACAGATTTGAGCACATAATCTAGGCTGACACTTCAGTGCAGTACTGAGTGAGTGACGTCTTTTGGATGAGACGTTAAATCAAGGCCCATCTTCCCTCTCAGATGGGCATAATACATTCTATGGCACTATTCAAAGAAGAGCAGGAGAGTTCTCCCCAGAGTCCTGGCCAATATTTATCTCTCAAACAACATCGCTAAAACAGATTATCTGATTATCGTTTCATTACTGTTTATGGGACCGTGCTGTGTGTCAATTAGCTGTCGTGTTTCCCTACATTACAACAGTGACTACACTTCAAAAAGTACTTCATTGGCTGTAAAGCTCTTTGAAGTTGTGAAAGGCATTACATAAATGCAAGTTTTTCCTTATATGGGCATCATGGAACATGCTGAACCTTTTGAATTTAAAGTAATATTCCGATAGCTTCCTGGTGGCTTGATAAGTTACATAGAATATACAGCACAGAAACAGGCCATTCGACCCACCCAGTCCATGCCGGCATTTATGCTCCACTCGAGCCTCCTCCCATCCTTCCTCATCTAGCTATCAGCATAGCCCTCTATTCCCTTCTCCTTCATATGCTTATCTAGCTTCCCCTTAAATGCATCTATACTATTCGCTTCAACTACTCCCTGTGGTAGCGAGTTCCACATTCTCACCACTCTCTGGGCAAAGAAGTTCCTTCTGAATTTCCTATTGGATTTCTTCGTGACTATCTGAGATTGATGGCTTTGAGTTTTGCTCTTCCCCACAAGTGGAAACACTCTCTTCAATCAAAAACTTTCACTAAATGAGTAGTTGAATCGTACAGACCAGGGGCAGTCCCAGGTCTAGTATCCAGTCTGTGTTCTCAGCTGTGTAGATGGTAGTGGCACTGCACCTGGCGTTGGTCTCCTTGGGTAAAGGAGGTTAACATCAACAGGTTTCCCAGTTACTATCCAGTTGATATCTGCTGAAAATGTGAATATGTGGACTTCAGATCAGGGCAAGGTTAGGCTCAGCTATGATGCCATTGAGGATGGTCTACTGACCTGCATACACTCTGTCGAGATTCGTTCATGGATATATTGGCCTCTTAGACGAGGTACCAGAGATTGACTTGCACCCGTCCAGCCTTATTGCAGCAAAAAGCTAAGGTCTTCAAAAGAGAAGAGGGGAGAAGATTGGCAAGAAAAATAAAATTCCCAGGGGAACCATTCCCCATCCATAAACTCTCAGGCGATGTAAATGAACCAGTTAGAATCATGAAAGCTATGACAAAAACTACATTTTTGCCATCTGATAGTGTAACCATCACTAAATCACATCAGCCATAAGTCTGCATTTAGCTTCATTAAAATATTCTTACTTTTTGACATTGAATTCTGCTTGCTGCCCTCAGCACACCCTGTGCATCCACTTCAATGTAGTTGTTCTCCCCTATCTTCTAAAATTGTCTGGCATAATCACTTTAAACAGCACTTGTAAGATCTGCAGCAGTTTGTGATAGGGTTGGGGAGAGCGGCCCATTGAAGAATCGCAGGAGGTCTGCATGCTTAGTTTTGTACTTTCTGTAGATCTTGTTAAGTTGTTCTCAGGAGGGCCAGAGGGGGGCTCGGTCTTAATGCATCTACCCAGTAGGAGTGTAAAATTCAAAACACTGCGGGCTGAAAGCTCCCAACAGCTAGAACGAAATAGAAATTAGAAGTGGCTTAATGTAGCTGAAGTTTGTTTTGGTAGAAGTGGTGTCGTTTGATTTTAAAAACAAACCACACACAAAGTCCTTTTTGCGGAATTTAATGGGAAGCAAGCACTCCTTAAAGAAGAAAGGACAGCACGCTGGATGTGAAGTGAGACAACTTGTGGAGAATATGTTTTATTTTACCACAGACAATCTGTGTCCAAGTGATGAATGGTTTCAAAATAGGCTTTAGACATCATAAAATTAAAAAAATTAAAAATGCCAGAAATACACCAGTTTAGTCAGCATCTGAGGACAGCAAAGAAGGTTTACGACATTTTAGTTCTGCAGCCGCCATCTTCCCAGATGCTGACTGGCCTGCTGTCGACTTCCAGCGTTTTCAGTTTTTATTTAAGACATCTGCAGGCTTTCTTTTTCATTTTTGACATTTGTAAATATGCTTAGCTTTTATTGTAGTGGAAATATCTACTTCATGCAATACTTGCAGGCAATCTTTAACAACTGAACATTTATTTAAAAAATCTGGAATTTGGCCCTGATTTTAAGTCTCACCTGCCTGGCAGAAACTGGGCCGGGGGTTCTGGGGGGTGGGGGGGGCGGATGGGTGGGGGGGGGCGGCGGGTGGAGCAGTTAAAAGGAGGGCAGCAACTTACCCCCGCTGTGATCACACTGCCTTCCCATCATGTCCTGAGGTAAACCTGCTCTTGTGAGCAGGCGAGCGGGACACCCGCCCCAAGCTGGCGGGGTCTTGTTTAAATATGCGGGTCCCATAGGCTTGCCAATTCTGGTTGAATGTATTCCTAGAGGTTTCATCACATGACCGCCTGCCTCCAATGGCCCCGCCCCCACAGTCCCGCCATTGGTCCCCCGACACGTCCCACGTCCATCCTCACAGCGCACCGACTTCCCACAGCCAATCAGGAAGTGAACAGACTCTTCATTGCCCAGTTGGATGATTCGTGACTATCAGTCAAACAGCTTTTTTCCCCCTCCCTCTCCAATATTTTTATAACTAATAAACAGAAGTGTTCAAAGAAAATGGAAAAAAAAAATTATTTTTAATGCCCCTCTGATTTTTTTTTTCTCCCGGGTCGCTCGCAGCAGTGTCGTGGAGATTAATTTTCAATTCCTGGAGACTCCAGGCCAAACCTGGAGGGTTGGCCACCCTCGGGCCCTGCAGCCCCGGTGGAGCATTCAGTTATGGGTTGTCAACGGCAACCCTCCGTGCGGTAGGCTCGGCCACTGGGCCTCCTCACAGTGGAGGGGAAACCCCCTCGGGTCCATCAAATCCAAGCCGCCCTTCAGAGCAGCCTTGGTGGAGGGCCCGGGGCAGGTCAGTCACCCACATTCGCCCACCCTGAGGGTAATCCACCAATAAACAGGAGACGTGCATTCATTTTGTATGCAAATTAAACAGTGATCCACTAAATTGCAGTCCAGAACAGCTGTTGCAAAAACATGAGCTAATTATTTCCTTGTTTAAAAATAAAAGCACAGAACATACAGGAAATGGATAGCAGGTTGATCAGCAAGTGAAAGAGAAAAATAGGTAAATATTTCAGGCGGAACCCATCATCAGTTCCGAAGACAGCTTCCACCTGTGGCATTAGCCAATCATTATCTTTCAGTTCCTGGTTGACGTGCTGTGCACTTCCAGAATTTTCTCTCTTCTTTTTTTTTAATAAGGAAATAAATAGCTTGTTTTCTTTTTGTAACATCTGTTCTTAGCTGCAATTTACTTGATTCATGCATCCTCGTTTAATTGGCGGATACAATTAATCTGAGTCTTCATTCTACTATATGGAGAACAACAAAATGGAAAGGCTTTATGATATTTTCCACTGGAGTGCCAGTATAAGAACAGCCTGCCAGCCATTTAATACTGTGACCTATAGCTGGTGGCTGTGTAGACTCCTATATCTTTCCTGATTACCATTTCTGATGTTGCATCTAACCTTGTAATGATATTCCCCTGTCCTTGCTGACATCCCTTATAAGCAGTGCAGCCATTTTGAGATTGATAATTTACTCGGCTGTAAGCTATTGATGAGGTTGGTCAGGGATGAAGACTCCCATTAAATAGAGTGTTGTAGAAGTAGGGAATTACAGAACCATAAAACATGCTCCCTGCCTGGTTCTCAGGGGAGGTGTAGCATGAAGAGCACTTACCTAGTTTAAAGAAATTGAAAGTAATCACAAGGCAGTTTGGATGATAGACCTGGCACAGTTAGAAACGGAGAGAGAAAAAAATTAGGCCAAATTCCATTACAGTTTTTTAAACGTTTCAAGTATATAAAATGCTTCATATTTTCAGTTGTAATATTGCCCCGATTTTGTGTCATGTTTTCGATTTCGATAAAATTACTTTCAGGTTTTTATGTCAAGAGTTGTGAACTTCAAGAAATGTGATGGATGAACCAGTTTAACCAAATTGTGTAATGTTTATTGCTTTCCCATCTTCCTTTCAAATGAATTGTTTGAAGTCTCTTGTGTGCCCATCGATGGTGTGGTGACTTGTGACATTTTTTTCTGCTGCTACTGCCTGCTGGACTCGGATGTTCTGATTGTTTTTGAGATTGGCGTGTTAGTGATATTAAAGGCCCATGTTTTGCATTGGTGTGGTGTGCGTTTCATGGCATATTGACCCAAAAACTGCATTTTCTGCGCCTACGGTCAGCCACGATCTAATTGAATGGTAGAACAGGCTTGAAGGGTTGAACAGAATACTCCTGTTCATTTGTTCCTGTGCCCTTGATTGAAAAGTATAGCCCAAAATCGCTGGTTCAATTACCCTGTTTTCCATTCATGGGGTCTATAATGAAAATTATTAATTGGGGTAGAACTCTGATATTGACGTGTAAACTACATTGCAGACAAAGTAGCTGGTACAGTGGGTTTGAGCACCAAGTTCCTGTCTAAGCCATCCTGACTTGGAAATGTGTCATTGCTCCTTCATCGTTGCTGGGTTAAAATCCAGGAGCTGCCTACCTAACAGTATTGTGGGAGTACTTTCACTACATGGACTGCAGTGGTTTAAGAAGGCTGCTCACCACCACCGTCTTAAGGGTAACTAGGGATGGACAATAAATGCTGGCCGTGCCAGCAACATCCATATCCCACGAATTAATTTTTTTTTTAAGTCTACCCTCTGGGACCTTAGTTTGAATCTGGACCGGAATGGTGGGCTGCAATGATGCTTTCCTTCATCCACACTTAAGGGTCCACCATATAACTAGGTCAAGGTTGGTCTTGTTTTTTTAAACAGATTTGTGTAGAAGGGGGAGAAAAAAAACAGCACTTGACTTTTGTAACAGTTTGACTGAAGGACCAAACAACCGTAGGGTAAGCAGTAAACATCAGTCACATGACCGATTAGCTAATTCCTTTCCAGTGGAAATGCATTTTCACCACAGCTCCCTTCTTCGGAGTGAAAGAAATGAACACATCCTACCTAGTCACCATCTTTATACTGTATTGGCTTTCTCATAATCCTGCCATAAGAAGTTCTTACTTCAGACTTTGCTGTTACTCCTGTTGTACTAGTGTATCAGTATCACCTTGAGTGATAACACTTGAACACTAAAATCTTCAGGCTCAGATTCATCTCATCTCATTCTCCTGGAAATCTCCTTTCAACTGGTTTGGAAGTGGGTTGACCTTAATTGGAGCTGTCTCCAGTTCTTGCAGATGCTGCTGTCTGCACAATATACAATCTTGAAGTCATGTCCTTGCCTTTCACTGTGGCAGAATATCCCCAATTTTCTGCCCGTCAAGCTTGATGTTTCTTTGATCACCGGGTTCTAGCAATGGGAGTACTTTAATTGGATATCACTGGTTACAGAAGTGCTAGTAAGCCTCCTTAGCTTCTTGGCAGCTGTTTTAATTTTCTGCTTAGCTTTTTTGGGCTTAGATTTTTGTCCCATATAGGAACCATACTTCAAATCTCTCTTCCCTTCATTATCTGTGCTGGGCTACTACCTCTGTCTGGAATTAGTGCTGCTCTGTAACCTTGTAACACCAGGAAAGGAGCCTGTTTTTTTTTTAAAGAACGTGTTCTGCAGTTTGTACAGACTTTTCAGCCTCTCCATGAACTTGTGGATAACAAGGACTAGTAATGATATGTACAAAGCCTGACTGAGCTCGGAATGCCTCAAGGTCTGGCGACATAAATTGTGTTCCATTATCCATATGAAGTTCCCAGGAACCCTAACGAATAAATTTCGCATCTTTACCTCTGGTGTCCCCCAAGGATCTATCCTTGGCCCCCTCCTATTTCTCATCTACATGTTGCCCCTTGGCGACATCATCCGTAAACACAGTGCCAGTTTCCACATGTACGCTGATGACAACCAGCTCTACCTCACCACCACTTCTCTCGACCCCTTCACGGCCTCTAAATTGTCAGACTGCTTGTCCAACATCCAGTTCTGGATGAGCAGAAATTTTCTCCAATTAAATATTGGGAAGACTGTGTTAAGTCTGTGTGTTATATTGAGAATTACTACACAGACCACAAGAGTAAAATTTTAACAGGTCTTTACTAGTCGAAGGTCAGGGCGGAACTGCCCAATAAATCATTACACAGCACTTATATACTGGTGTGGTCACCACCGGTATTACAGTATACAGCAGCCAAGATAAAGTAGTGCAACCCTTAAAATAGTTCTCTTAAAGGTGGAACGGTTACATACACTACAATCCTCCCTTTTTAGCTTAACAGTATATATTCCTCATTAAACATAACATCATAACATATATACACAACTTCATGTAAACACAGTTCACAGATTCAGTCTCTCTGGAGGCTTCCTGACTCGGTCCGGATAACGCCTTGGTGGTGTAGTAGTTTTCGGTGGTGTAGTAGGTTCCTTTGGCAAGGTCGATTCGGCTTGAATGCCAGTGTCGGGTTCATCTGATTCCAGTATTACCGGATCGGAGGTAGATACTATGGGTATCTCTGCTTCATCATTAGGCGTATAGAGTTGTGGAGTAGGTTGGCCCTTTTCGGATGACTCTATGATCTGGTCAATATGGCGCCTTATTATGCTTTCACCAATGTCCACGGTATACATCAGCGGTCCTAGTCGTGTGCAAATAGTTCCAGGCTGCCATTTCTCGGTACGGTAGTCCCGGGCCAAAACTTGTTGACCTATCTGGAAGGTTCTGGTTGGCCTTTCATTCATGCCTTGAAATTGCCGGTTCTCTACATCCCTTCTGATGTTTGGCTTGATCAAATCCAGCCGGCATCTTAGTCTTCTATTGAAAAACATCATGGCGGGAGTTTGGTTTGTGACCGCATGTGTTGCATTCCTGTACGCCAACAAGAAGTTATCTACCTTATGTTGTAGATTTATGTCTTCATTACCCATGGCCTTTATGGCCTTCTTGGAGGTCTGGACAAACCTTTCAGCTAATCCATTGGTGGCGGGATGGTATGGGGCGGACGTGTAGTGTTTAGCCCCATTGTTTTTTAAGAACTTCCTGAATTCTTCGGACACAAATTGCGGTCCATTATCAGAACAGATCTGTTCCGGCAGCCCATTCCTGGCAAATATGGTCCTTAATACTGTGATGGCTTTTTCCATGGTGGTGGAGGACATCTTTATTATCTCCGGCCACTTGGAGTGTGCATCCACCGCGATTAAGAACATTGAGTCCATAAATGGGCCAGCAAAGTCGATATGTACCCTTTGCCATTGAGATGAGAGCCACTCCCATGGATGTAGAGGGGCTTGTGGTGGGGCGTTTTGGACCTTCTGGCATCCTAGACAGCTCTTGGTCATTTCTTCGATGTCTCCATCGATACCTGGCCACCACACAAACGCTCTGGCTAGGTTCTTCATTTTCACTCCACCCAGATGCCCCTCGTGAAGCTCCTTTAGCACTTTATGCTGAAGTTTGGGTGGAATCACCATTCTGGATCCACACATCAAGGTTCCTCGGCACACTGACAGCTGTTCTCTTCTTTGCAAGAATGCTGGCAACAGTGGCTCGCCATGTGCTGGCCATCCCTTCACCGTTAAATCGTAGACTCGTGAGAGAGTCGGGTCATTTCTCGTTTCCTTTTCAATGGTAGAATTTGTTACTGGTAGACATTCCACTTTGGTTGAGTGGAACATCTCCACTGGGTCCACTGTAGGCGCCTCTTCTACCGTTGGCAACGGTAGGCGCGATAAGCTGTCAGCATTCCCATGCTGTTTTGATCCTTTGTATTCTATGTCATATTGGTGTGCCCCTAGGAAAAGGGACCACCTCTGTAGCCTTTGCGCTGTCATAATGGAAACGCCCTTTTTAGGGTTGAATATGGATACCAACGGCTGGTGGTCTGTCAGCAGTGTAAACTTCTTGCCCTGCAGGTAATGATTGAACTTCTTTACTCCCCACACAAGGCTGAGAGCCTCCCTATCTATCTGAGCATAATTGCGCTCAGCGGAGGTCAATGATCTGGATGCAAATGCGACTGGCCTTTCCGAGCCATTTGGCAACTTGTGTGAGAGTACTGCTCCAATACCATAAGGGGAAGCATCACAAGCTAGACGAATAGGTAGCGTTGGGTTGAAGTGAGCCAACACTTCCTCTGAGGGGATCAATGCCTTGCTTTTGTGAAAGGCCTTCTTACAGTCCTCGCTCCACTTCCATGGTACTTCTTTCTGCAACAGAGCATTCAGCGGGTGCAGAACCGTGGATGGATTTGGCAGAAACTTATGGTAATAGTTAATCAACCCTAGGAACGACCTCAACTGGGATACATTTTCCGGAGCGGGATCCTTCACAACAGCTTCAATCTTGTCAGGTGGCTTGTGCAGCCCCTCCTGGTCAATGACATGACCACAGTACGAGATCCGTTTCTGAAAGAATTCACATTTCTGGCGATTAACTCGAAGGCCATATTCCTTCAACCTGGTGAGCACCAGTTTCAAATTTGCGAGGTGTTCCTCATCGTCCTCTCCTGTAATCAGGATATCGTCCAAGTAACATTGAGTGCTTGGAATTCCCTGTAATACCTGCTCTATGGCCCTCTGCCAAATTGCTGGAGCCGAAGCCACTCCAAAAACCAATCTATTATATCGATACAAGCCTCTGTGCGTGTTGATTGTGAGATACTGGCGCGACTCTTCCTCAACTTCCATCTGTAAGTACATTTGTGCCAGGTCTATCTTGGTGAAGTGTTTCCCGCCAGACAATGAAGCAAAGATATCCTCAATCCGCGGAAGCGGATATTGCACCGTGTGAAGCACCGGATTAACTGTGATCTTGAAGTCTCCACAGATGCGGACCTTCCCCGGTTCCCCTGGTTTGTTACTCGATGAACGCTTCATGACGGGAACAATGGGCGTGGCCCACTCACTCCAGTCCACCTTAGACAGTACTCCTGAACGTTCAAGCCCTTCCAGTTCAGCTTCCACAACAGGTCGTATCGCATAAGGTACCGGTCTGGCTTTGAAAAATTTTGGGTTTGCATGTTCTGCAATCTTGATTTTTGCCTTAATTCCTCTCAGTGTTCCCAGTCCCTGTTGGAACACCTCTTTAGCCTCATCCAATATTCTGGACAATCGTTCAGGTTTGACATCTTTCTTTCCGGAATCTACCGTTATTGCTTTTAGGGAGTGCCAGTCCATATTTATTTTCCTGATCCACTCCCGTCCCAGAAGTGGTGGACCTCCCTCAGGTAGTACATATATGTCCATTCCTTGGTGTTCTTTGCCCTTGTGTATCACCTTGACTTTTATCTTTCCGATGGGGTATACTTTTTGCCCCGTGTATGTCTGCAATACTATCTCCGTATCCCGTAGGGGAATATGTGTGAATAACCTTTTGTAATCTTGCTTATTCATGACCGTCAACGCCGATCCGGTGTCCAATTCCATCTTCACATGGACTCCTGCTATCTGCAGTGTGACCCAGATAGTTTGTCGGTCAGCTTCCTTACTCACATTGTGAATTCTCAGACTACCCAGTTCCTTGCTGTTGGAGTCTGAATCCGAATTCTGTTCATCCGAACTCTTCTCAGCCACCTTATGTACCTTTCTGCACTTTTCCTGCGGTGACTTTTTGTTGCTGGTCTTCTTTCCTGACCGGCATACTTTAGCTATGTGACCAAGCTTGCCACATTTTCTACATTCCTGGTTTTTAAACCAGCATTGGTTCTGATCGTGTTTTGTCTTCCCACAACGATAACATTTCGTTGTACCCAAAGCCATTTGATATACGCCGAGTACCGCAGCCTTCAGCTGCATTTCCGCAGTGCCTCTCGCTGCGGCTTCGTGCGATGCTGCAATAGAGACAGCCTTATCAAGTGTAAGATCGTTCTCTTCAAGCAGCCGCTTTTGTGTTCCTTCTTTCGACAATCCGCACACGAATTTGTCTCTCAGTGCCTCTGTCAGACTTTCCCCAAACTGACAGTATTTCGCTAGCTTACGCAGTTCAATTAAGTACTCCGCGTTGCTTTCCTCTTTCAGTTGCGTTCTCGCATAAAATTTAAATCGTTCCGCTAACATCAGCGGTGTGGGGTTCAAATGATCCTTCAGGACAGCAACAATATTAGCGAAAGTCTGATCCGCCGGTTTAGCTGGTGATAGAAGATGCTTCAATAGCCCGTATGTCTTTGCACCCATTGAGTTTAGTAAGGTTAGTGCTTTATCTTCATTTGATATTTTATTTGCCTTACAATATATCTCTATGCGTTCTACATACGTGGCCCAATCTTCAACATCGGGATCGAAATCATTGATGTTACCACGCTTAGGCATCCTTGCAATCTTCTTGAGAACAAAAAGAAATTTCTCTTTAACTTTTTTTTTTCAAAATGGCGGTTTCCCGCGCTTGTCTTCTTCCCCGCCCATGAAAATGGCGGCTTCCCGCGTTTGCCTTTCTCCCCCGCTGGCTGTAATGGCGATTGCTGTATTGCTGCGTTCGCCCTCCCCAGCGGTTCTCGAATCGTGCCTCCCAGCCCCTCTTGCAGTCTGGTCCTTTCCCCCCCGGCTGCGGCTGAGTTCTCCGCGTTTTTTTTTAAATTTTCTCCCGCGCCTTTCGCTGTCCCGGTCGCTGCGCCTCGCGGCCTCGGTAGCTGCCCGGCCTTTTTCACCGGTCGCGGTCGAGCTTGCTCTCGACACTGTTGCGTCTCCCAGCCCGCTTGCAGCCCGGTCTCTCACACCGGCTGCGTTTGCATTCACCGCGGCTTCCGTGCCTTACGCTGCCCCAGTCTCAGCGCCTCTGGCCCCGACTTCTGTCCGGCTCTTTTCCCCGGCCGTGGTCGAGTTCTCCGCCCTTATATCCTCCGATCTTCCCTCCCCTATTTCACAGCCAATGTAGCCGACTTGCTGCCCGTCGCTGATCGGCTTACCCACCACCGTGATAGAAGGGATGATCACTGCCTGTTGCTGATGGAAGGCTTCATGTCAGAATTCTTCCTTTGCTCTGCAGACCCGAGTCTTCTCTCAGCAGAATGATGAGGGCGGATGCCTCCTCTCGACGCCCGTTAAACTGCCTTGGATGTATCTCTGCCGCAGGGTAAGATCGTACTCGTCGCCACTGTTAAGTCTGTGTGTTATATTGAGAATTACTACACAGACCACAAGAGTAAAATTTTAACAGGTCTTTACGAGTCGAAGGTCAGGGCGGAACTGCCCAATAAATCATTACACAGCACTTATATACTGGTGTGGTCACCACCGGTATTACAGTATACAGCAGCCAAGATAAAGTAGTGCAACCCTTAAAATAGTTCTCTTAAAGGTGGAACGGTTACATACACTACAGACTGAAGCCATTGTTTTCGGTCCCCGCCACAAACTCCGTTCCCTAGCCACTGACTGCATCCCTCTCCCTAACATTGTCTGAGGCTGAACCACACTGTTCGCAACCTTGGTGTCATATTTGACCCTGAAATGAGCTTCCAACCACCTATCCGCAGCATAACTAAGACCGCCTATTTCCACCTCCGTATCATTGTCCATCTCCGCCCTTGCCTTAGCTCATCCGCTGCTGAAACCCTCATCCATGCCTTTGTTACCTCTAGACTTGACTATTCTAATGCACTTCTGGCTGGCCTCCCACTTTCTACCCTTTGAGGTCACCCAAAACTCGACTGCCCGTGTCCTAACTCGCACCATGTCCTGTTCATCCATCACCCCTGTGCTCGCTGACCTACATTGGCTCCCGGTTAAGCAATGTCTCAATTTCAAAATTCTCATCCTTGTTTGCAAATCCCTCCATTGCCTCACCCCTCCCTATCTCTGTAATCTCCTCCAGCCCCACAACCCCCCGAGATATCTGCACTCCTCTAATTCTGCCCTCTTGAGCATCCTAATTATAATCGCTCAACCATTGGTGGCTATGCCTTCTGTTGCCTAGGCCCTAAGCTCTGGAATTTCCTGCCTAAACCTCTCCGCCTCTCTACCTCTCTTTCCTCCTTTAAGATGCTCCTTAAATCCAACCTCTTTGACCAAGCTGCCCTAATTTCTCCTTTTGGTGTCAAATTTTTTGTCGTATTACACTCCTGTGAAGCGCGTTGGAATGTTTTACTATGTTAAAGGCGCTATATAAATACAAGTTGTTGTTGTTGGTAAATACATTCTTAATCTTTCCAATAACATGACTTGTTATATCCAACAGAGGAGCTATTTCAAAAAATCGGGAGTTCTGTCAAGGTATTTCCCGTAACATTGTTAATAACTGGATAAAACTCTCAGAAGACTCTTTCTCTCTGATTTCCTTTACTGATGCCTGGCCTCCACATAGTGTAGGGGGGCATCTTTTAACTGGTTTAAGGTAATTTACCTGGTCAGGCAGCCTTTGCCTGCACTCTGACCAATTCCAATCTTTTACCTGGTTTACAGTAATTCACCTGGTCAGGCAGCCTTTTGCTGCTACACTGTAAACCAATTTCCAAACAGCGGTTTTGAATCGCTACCCCACCCTCCAGTTCTGACTAGAGGACTTATAATTAATGATATTAAAACGGACAAATGGTCTGGATGAGAGAAAAATCAAGCTTTATTAATTAAAAGAAACTATACCACACGAACACAGTAATTACAGTAAAATGCTTAAATGGAGGAAGGCAGATGGCAAAAATGAGGGGTAAGTGGCTACAATGTTAATTTAACAATCTTAGCACTACCCCCTTAATCACCACCCCCTAACTAGGTTGCCTTGCTGAGGAGTCAGAACACCTGCTCACCTGTGGTCCAGCGAAGTAAGAGCGAGATAGCTTCTCAGCAGCTATCTTTATACCTGGTGTGCCCCAGCTGTTTTGCTGTCTGCAAAATTCGCACCCAAAGTTCCAATATACAAGAGAAACGCTGTGATTGGCTGATTCAAAGTGGTTGGAATGGGTTAATGTGTCTGCACTGTGGGGCTGAAATGTTCCCTCCCACATCCGGAGCTCACCTGGGCTAAAACAAAAGGGAATCCAACTGCCCTATTGTTCAGAATGATGGGTGATTCAAACCCATCCATTTCTAAACTGTTGCATATCAAAGAGTCCTTTCCAGAGTTTAGAGGTATCCATTGTCTGTGAGTGCTTTGAATGGGTTTGGATTTCTGTATAAATAGAGGCGATTGTTCTGCGGTTAGTCTCAAGTGGGCTAATCTCTTAAGTAAATAAACATCCTGCAGTTTCTTAGAAGGGAACCTCCCTTTGATTTGCAGGTTTTTCTCACAGCCACTGCTAGATCCTCCCACACAGACATACACCAAGCTGCTAGCTGCTCTTTTTTAAGCCTTTTCCTCTTTGAAATATACACAGTTCGAAACTCAGAGGTACCATTTTTAATAAAATGTAATGTCTTAGATCCTGATGTTGCCCAAGTGCTGCATTGCCCAACACAGCTTTTCATGATTCTGGGTATGTTTTAAAAACACTGTCCTACCCAGAGGCAATTCAAAACACATGATTCTTCATCCACGATGTGGACCATATTTTTCAATCTTCAGGGAAAATAGGGGAATTTTGCGAACCCCTACAATAGTAATGTCTTCTGTTTCCTGTTACTCTCAAAATTCTTGATGCCCTTCATGAATTGTGTCAAGGATCTCGCTTTTTATTGTAGCGGGGTTTACAATTTTGTTCTGGTACATTGCAAGCCATCACTATGGAGAGTTCTCCTCATACAATGTAATGTGGTCTCAATTCACCAGGAACACTTTGCTACTAAGGCCATCCATCTTTGGTATTTCTGATAGAAGGTTTGAAATTTTCAGTCTGCAATTGTTGCTTCTCTTATAAGAGCAAATCTTTGTCCAGACATTGACATATCGGCATCAGTTGCATCAAAGCACGCATATACCACCCTCTCAGGGCTTGATTTTACCAGGCCCAAGGAGGTGGGTTTGGAGGCATGTGAGTTGTCAAAATCGCAAAAAATGGCGGCCAAGCCCGATCCCACCTCCATCCTGCCTCCAAGCAATTTTCCCACATTCGTGTTTTCAGACCCCGTTTCCATTCCACCTCCAAGAGGTAGGATAGGCCCTTAAGGCCCTTAACAACCATTTAATTGTCTCTATAATCCCATTTTGAGAGGCCTTTCTGATTTATAGACATTTCCCCCACCCTACACGCCTCCCCTGGAACATGCCAGTTAATCCTGGCGGCCTCACAATTGGATTGCTTACTCACAGCTGCAGTTCCACCATTAAAAAGGAGTTTTCACCAATGATCACTTGCAGGTGGCAGAACTTTGTTGTTTCAGATCTGGGGGAACTTTTAGCAGGTATACTCATTGTTGTGGAGGTTTGGAGCATGACACCCATCTCCAGTGTGACCTGCTGAGAAACTCCTCTCGCCACCTTGACTGAGCGCTTCCTCTACTGAGGCATATACCAAAAGTATGGCGAGCATTTATTTCCTTTCCTCCTGGACATCAGATTCAGACGAAGACCAGCCGCAGCAGCAGCAGACCCATGAGCAACAACAGCACCAACAGCAGCAGCAACAACAGGAGTGCCAAGCTGCTGCTCACCCACCTGAAGCTGCACAGGCCAGAAGGCACCAGCGCGTGACCACATTGCTGCCCGGGATGCAAGGGACGCACTCATGTTGGGCAGATTTGCTTAGCCTGCACAATCAAATACTTTTGCCTCGCACCTTCTTACCAGACCATCGACAATGGACAAGAACCTGCAGATTCCTATCACTCTGACCACCATACTGACAATTGCAAGTCACCCTCAGCCCTCAATGTGGAAGTCCCATTTGCGAAATGACACAGGCCACAACTTCAACAGATTGCCATCAAATCTGCATATGATACCATGACAAGGATGGCTGGTCAAAAAACAATACATCACAACACTCAAGTGACCACCCTTGTGACTAATTGTGCTTTATCTTCCTCTTACATGTGCTGCTATGTGGTGCTTCCCCTGTGGCTTCAGCAGATGTGATGGCCCCTTAATCCCTCTCTTGCTGCTTCTGCCTCAACACCTTTGGCGGGCGTCCTCTGGGGTTGTGAACCTGTGAGGGCTCAGCATCAGTCTGCTGCTCCTGCGGCTGTGCAGGGGCTGAGACGCCCATCTCAGCTGGGTGAGGGCTCTGGTGGGGCTCTGACCGAGGGCTTTGCAGTGGCATGGCCATGTCAGCGCTTGGAGAGGAGCCCCTACTTCCTTGTTGTCTGCCACCAACATCTCTCTCATGGGTCAGCCCCACTTCAGAGCTAGCAAGTGGCTTGACAGCACTTTGCTGCACTGCAGGGGGGCCATGAGGACCTGTTTCTGCACTGGAAGTCCTACTCCAGAGGACTTCCATGAAGGTCTGGTTTGTATGCTCAATAGCTGACCATTGCTCCTCAAGAGATGTCAACGCTAAATGGATTCTGAACAATGACCATGTTTTCAAGACCCTGGCGACTAAGCTCCTCCATGGCTGTAGCCATCCTCTCCTCTACCATAGCCATCTTCTCCTCTACAGTAGCCAGCCTTACGATGGAGGTAGCCATCCTTTCCACAGAGGTTGCCATCCTTTCCATGGTGATACATTCATGCGCCAATGCCTCCACAAAGGCTCTGCTCATGTTAGCGATGGACTCCTCCATTCGCTCCACACTCGCAGCGACCCTGGATACAAAACCTGCCAGAGACTCCGGCACCTGTTCCTGGAGTTCCAGCACTGCTCTCCTTCTGGATAGACCCGGAGGCACAGGGTCGACATGCAGCTGAGCTGAGCTGGCAGAGTCCTGCACCCTCCGACGAGGACTCTCCGCTGCTGTCCCTGTCTCCACCATCTGCTGATGCTCACTTGTGAGCTGTGATACACCAGGTGACAACACTACTCTATGTCCCGAAGGTCCCAGCGAGGTGTGAGTGTCTGTGCTGCTACTAGGTATGCTGAATTCTGCTGACGCTGCACCCTCAGAGGTTGCAGCTTCCCCTGAGGAGTCTGGAGTCTCAGGCTGTTCCTCCTGGACACTGGGAACGAGGGCTTTCGATGGCCCTGTGGGGGTGTAAAGAAAAGAGTTAGAGATGTGAGGTCAAGTTTCATCATCATCGGCGACCACTCAAATTTGAGTATGGTATGTCCTTCATCAGTCATCTACTTGTGGGTCTTCAGGTGGCTGTGGAGGCCAATCCGAGATCCACAGACTCTACCACAGTGTGGGCATGTAAGACTATTGGTAGTGACTGGAGTATGGGTCTTCTTAAGTTGTTGTCTCTCCTTACGGCGCTGGCGTTTATCCTCAGCGGCATGCTGGAGATTCTTTTCATATAGTGCGGCACCGTTGTGGATGCATTTTCTCCAATTGTCTCTGTCCAGTGCGATTTTTTCCCAGTTATTAATATCGATATGGAACTTTTTAAGGATTAATTTGATGTTATCTTTGTAATGCTTCTTTTGACCACCAGGAGACCTCTGCCCTTCCTTCAACTGGGAGTACAGAACCTGTTTTGGGAGACGTGAGTCTGACATGCGAATGACATGTCCAATCCATCGGAGTTGATGCTGCACGATGAGCGTAGTGATGCTATAGATATTGGCCTCTTCAAGTATACTCCAGTTGGTACGCTTGTCCTCCCAGCTGACCCTCAAGATTTTGCGTAGAGAGCGTTGGTGGTATTGCTCTAAGGCTTTGAGATGTCTACTGTACGTAGTCCAGGTTTCAGCTCCATATAAAAGGGTGGGAAGGATGATGGCTTTGTATACAAGAATTTTAGTTTGGACTTGGAGGTCATGATTTTCAAGGACTCTCCTCCTCAGTTTAGAAAAGGCTGCACTTGCACAACTCAGGCGGTGATGGATTTCAGAATCAATGTCAGCTTTGGAGGGTAAATGGCTACCAAGATATGGAAAGGTGTTGACATTTTCAAGGGTGTTATTATCAACCTTTATAGAGGGAGGAGTTGCAAGCTGATTAGGTGATGACTGGTGGAGCACCTGGGTTTTCTTTATATTCATGGTGAGGCCCAGAAGTTTGTAGGTTCTGGAAAAAGCATTCAAGGTGTTTTGTAGATCATGCTCGGAAAGAGCTGTGATGGCGTTATCATCTGCATACTGTAACTCCATAATGGTAGTGATGGAGACTTTGCTCTTGGCCTTAAGCCTGTTGAGATTGAAAAGTCAGCCATCAGTATGGTAAAGGAGTTGAATTCCGGTGGGCAGATCATTGCCGATGAGATGGAGGATTACTGAGATGAACACTGCAAAAAGGGTTGGAGCAATGATGCAGCCCTGTTTTACTCCTGTCTCAACTGTAAAGGGCTCTGAAATAGAACCGCTGCTGCTGAGAACTGCTGCGGACATGTTGTCATGTAGCAGCCTCAGAATTAAGATGAATTTATCGGGGCAACCAAGCTTAGACAAGATATGCCATAAAGTCTGGCGGTGGACGGTGTCAAAAGCTTTAGTTAAGTCTATGAAAGCAATGAACAGTGGCTGCTTTTGTTCACGGCATTTCTCCTGTAATTGTCAAGTTTACATGCACATTGAATAGTGCAGATGATCATAAGTAAATCTGTTAGAGCATCAGAATCATTATCGGTGACTCATGCAATGTCAGTGAGAGAGATGCCAAACTATTCTGTCACCAGCTTGCTGTGATGCACCCGTCTGTCCGTCCCCCACTTGCGAATCTTCCTCAACACCGGCGGTTTCCAGGGCCTCCTCCTCTGAGGTGGTGAGCTGGGCTACTGAGGGTGGCCCTCCTCCTGTCCTCGCTCTTTCCCGCTTATTGTGAGCTCTCTTTTCCTGTAAAGAGGGACACAAGTGGAGTTTGAGTGAGAATGAAGGAGTGAGTGTAGAGAATCCATAGTATAGATGCTTAGAAGGAGACAAAGGACCCTCCCTGTGTGTTGTAAGTTGTTGTCATTGCATCACAGTGATAGAGAGTGTGAGGGCTGCCTGGTCGAATAGTTAAGTGAATATGACCAGAGCGAGAGGGAATGGGTAAGGGTTCAGGGATGTAAGTGTCAAGTGGGATGTGGAGGAAGAGGTTGGCAAAGCAGAGTGCTGGTGAGGAAAGGCGATGGGGATCAGATTGAGGATGATGGGAAAGTCATACTCACTTTTCCTGTGCGGAGGAGGTCATGAAACCTCTCCCTGCATTGCAGCCAGGTCCTGTGGTTCATCGAGATGGAGTTGACCTCCTGGGCCACTTCCAGCCACACAGTTTTAGTCTGAGGAAGGGAAGAGCACCTCCTTATTGGATCATGCTCCCTCCACCAGAGCTTGGAGGGAGGGCTCATCGAAGCGTGGAGCACACTTTGGCCTACTGCTGGACTCAGTCGATCAATGAAGTGCTTACTACAATGGCCATAAAGTTTGCAGTCTCCAGAAGAAGCAAGGCTGCTTGCAGGCCTTAAATCCAGCAGCATTGATGATGTCATCGGAGGCGACTTTCTGCATGAAAAGGCTCATTGGGCCAGGGGTTCCCATACGCTGGAAATCAAGTGCCCAATTAGGGGAAAATCGCACTTTTACCCCACTTCACTTCGGAGTCGGGGTCCTGACACGAATGCCATCAGGCAAATCCCAGCCCGCCCACAATGGCAAAATCGAGCCCTCAGTGTCTGATACATTTATATCGTGAACTGTGTACCTGGATCGTACTCAGCTTCAAGTAACTCTTTCCTCTTTACATCTGTTATTTTTCAAATACACCATTACATATGATTACATAGGATATACAGCACAGAAACAGACTATTCGGCCCAACCAGTCCATGCCAGTGTTAATGCTCCACTCGAGCCTCCTCCCATCTTTCCTCATCTAAATATATCAGCGTAACCCTCTATTCCCTTCTCCCTCATATGCTTTGTAAGTTACAGTGTTCTCAAAATTCTCGCACTCCCCAAGTTATGGATCAAGGGACCCTGCTTTTGGACAAGTTATTAAAAGCAGGATGCCCAAAATGGCTTCTGTAATCCTCGTGACCAAAACTGACAGGATTTTTAAAGTAAGGCTCTGCAGGCAAGCAGGCCCGGAAAATGAAACTTAAAATGCAGGAATCTGTGAGAACGGGACTCTCTAGAGCCAGCCAGACAAAGTAAACACAGAATATGCATTCATTCGACTTGAATCTAATCAAGCTAGAATGGGCCTATAATCATGGCCATTAGGTTTCTGCATGTTTAATCAGTAACAGCTCACAGTAGCCATCAAGTTAGGATGGGGGCAATTAAGTCTTATCCATGACAAACAACCAGGACACCGGGGCCATTAGACCCGGAAACAACCACTCCAAAAGTCGCTAAAATAAATGGTTGTAATCATTTAAAACAAGCCCGCCAAAAGTTAAACAATGGACTGACCTGATTTGGCGCGCAGATAAGGAGTTGAAGAACGGGTATAATTGTAGGCCCATCAGTGGTAATCGCGGCTAGCTCTTAGGTCTGGTAGCTCTTAGCTCGCTTGCTGCCACTTGTGCTCACGCCCTGGCCTCATGGCGGGTTCTCTTCTTGCTCCCCGCACCGCTCAACAACCAAGGACGCCCATTACACCAGGGCCAAACGCGGGAGGAGAACGAGACCCGAGTTCAAAAGCCACGCAGGACACACAGGCCACAAAAGGGGCAGACGAGACGAGACGAGACGAGACAAAGAAGAAGGTAAACCGATAAGAGCAGAGAAGGGCAGCGAAAGACGCATTGGTAAAAACCCAAACGCCTAGTTATAAGCTGGCGTTTGGTGAAGAAATTTGCAGTGTGTGTATGGACAGTGAGAATAAGTTGGCGTTTGAACACTGCGAATGAGCAGGCGTTAAACATGGGTGGCAGCGCCCATGACGAATATACTGGTGTTCAAAGCTTGGGTAGTAAAATCTTCCAAGCAGTAAAGACCGCCAATCGACTCTAACCACAACATTACCGCCGATGACCGCCCGAGGGAGAAGAAGAAGAAAACCCATCGCGACAAGACGACGATGGTAGCTGAGGAAAAGGGAGGGTGCTTCGCAGCAACAACGTCGGCGCCGCGCCCTGAGACCACGTGGCGACGGGGTACCCCAAAGGACAGGGAGGACAGACCTCAAAATATCACAACCATTAAAGCAACAGGCTTTGGACTGGTGAGCATGAATTCCTGGCCCCTCATAGCTTAATCTAGTTAGGTATAGGGGGTGGGATAAGGATAAGGGGATTGTTTAATGTAGTTGTTTTCCCTCGATGTGCCGTGTGTTCCCCATTTCCCATATAAGTGTAATTGTTTTATGCCTGTATTTCATACCAGTAATTCTCATAAGATTGTGTTTTTATCTGCCTTAATAAAATCTTGGTTTTCTTACACCAAACTACTTGTCTACTCGATTTTTCTGTATCGCCGCCTGTACCTAAGTCCAGTGTCTAGAACCCAGGGGTGTGGGAGCGATTCGAACCGCTCAAGGGACAGTCAGAGGCGAAGCTGACTGGGCGTACATGCCAAACCCCCTACAGCTTGTCTAGCCTCTCCTTAAATGTATCTATACTATTCGCTTCAACCACTCCCTGTGGTAGCGAGTTCCACATCCTCACCACTCTTTGGGTAAAGAAGTTTGAATTCCCTATTGGATTTCTTGGTGACTATCTTATATTGATGGCCTCTAGTTATGCTCTTCCCCACAAGTGGAAACATTCTCCCTGTATCCACTCTGTCAAAACCTTTCATAATTTTAAAGATCTCTATTAGGTCACCCCTCGGCCTTCTTTTTTCAAGAGAAAAAAGACAATGCCTGTTCATCCTTTCCTGATATGTATTATGTGGTATCCTCCTTGTAATTCTTCTCTGCACCCTCTCCAGTGCCTCTATATCCTTTTTATAATATGGCAACCAAAACTATACACAGTATTTTAAGAGTGTTCTAACCAAGGTTCGATATCGGTTCAGCATAACTTCCCTACTTTTCAATTCTATATCTCTGGAAATAAACCCTAGTGCTTGGTTTGCTTTTTTTATGGCCTTGCTAACCTGTGTCACAACTTTTAGTGATTTGTGTATTTGTACTCCGAGATCACTTTGTTCCTTTACCCCACCTAGACTTGCACCCTCCAAGTGATAAGTGACCTCCCTATTCTTCCTACCAAAATGTAATACCTCACATTTATCTGTAGGTTCAATTCAGTCGAGACCTGTTTGATTCTTTTTAATTCCCCTTCAAATTTAGGAAGTATTGGAAATGTAACTCCCGGGAGAGTGAGGTGTTGTGTAGTCACTATATAAAGGAGTTTTGACTTTAAGCACAATCTTTACAGGGTCACACTTCAGCAGCCCAGGGTCAACAAACACATCCTTGTTATTCTCTCCTACTCTCAAGCCCAGATCCATTTTATCCCCTCGTCCTCGGCCTCACAGATCACTAAAAATTCTAATCATGAAAATTCAAAATTTGTACTCTCCTTCCTTGTGTGCATCATAAATCACTTGCAATTCAGTTTCATTCCTGTGCTTTGCAGTTTAACATTCAACTGTTGTAGCAGGGGGAATGCTGAACTGTGGCACGTGTACTGTGACATAACAGTAATATCTCACCTGTATCGCTCTTTAAATTTTCAATCTTGTTGTTCATCTTGCATGGATGTCTGCGTCCTCATCGCACACAACTAACTCAGTTCTGACAAATGGTCATTGAACTGAAACATTGGGGGGAATTTTCTGGGAGGTCAGTGGGCGGGATCAGTACCGGGTCAGGTGGAAAAGTGTTATTTTTTTACAGCGAGTTGAGACCCCACTGTCAACCCACTGCCACGCACCTTTCCCAATGCCGCGTCTGTCAGTGCTGAGCAGACCTGACAGACAGCAGCGGGTGACCCAATTCATCTCATTATTGCATTTTTGACAGATCATCAACAGGCTTTTTTAACTTAACTTTTGACTTTAATTTCATGGCCACGGGAACCACACCGTTCGGGGACCACAGCTGTCAACATGAGGTGGGAGTTCATTGGCCATTGCTCCAGTTGATTACTTGACAGCTTCAAGTGTACAGTAAAAGCTCCTACCTAACAGATCATCACTTTCCTCAGGCAGAAGTTGTTTCTCAGTCCATTTTCAGCACAGATTCGGCAGGCCTTCCACTTTTCACTCTCCATCCACTCTCACTTCATTGGAAGAACTCTCTCACCATTGACAAAATGCTTCTGTCAGCTCTACTTCACTTGCCATCTATTCCATCAACATGGGTGCCCTTTATACTGTCTCACCTTGGTCCTCAGAATCCCACCACAATCAGCCCCAACACCAGCAGCACCAGGCAAACCAGCAGCACCAACAAAAACACCAAACTTCTCCACAATCACCTGATGCTGCACAGGACACAGGGCATCAGCACCTGACCACATTACTGCCAGGGAGGCCAGGGATGGCCTCACCATGGACAGATTTACTTCACTTGATGCTGTACACCCTGGCTGCCACATGATGCACCAGGTTGGCACTGTTGAGTCTGTGTTTTCCAAATGTAGCTATGCTGAACAACTGGACACAGACAACAGAATACTTAAACAGGTCTTTAGTAATTGAGGGTCAGGGATGAACTGAAATACAAACTGCTCCACAGAGTTTATATACTGGTGTGGTCACCACCGGTACTACAATATACAGGAGCCATCAGAAAGTAGTTCATCACCTTAAGGTAGTCTCTTAAGGTGGTACAGGTTACATACACTACAATTCCTCCCCTTTTAGCTTAACAGTGTACACCCCAATTTAAACATAACATGGATAATATATATACAACTTTCATACAAAACTGTTCAAAGATTCAGTCTCTGAGGAGGCCTCCTGATCCGGGCCGGATAACGCCTTTCAGGGGTCTCTGGTTCTTGTTGCTGGGGTGACTCATCCATTTGATCTCTTATGGATTGAACATCATCATGTACGTTCGAGTCTGAGGTAGATGCTACAGGCTCAATAACTTCTTCAACTGGTGTCTCTGCCGTAGACATGGGGTCGACCCTTGTTCTCGATTCCACAAGTTGGTCAGCATGACGTCGTATTACGTTCTCACCAACGTCTACCGTGTACATCAAGGGTCCTTGTCGGGCACGAATTGTTCCGGATTGCCATTTATCATTCCTATAGTCCCTGGCCAACACTGGTTGTCCTATTTCGAAACTCCGAGTGCCCTTGTTATTTACGTGCTGGAATTGTTTGTTTTCGACTTCCCTACGCACATTGGGTTTTAACAAATCCAATCGGGACCGCAACCTCCTGTTATAGAACATTATGGCAGGGCTTTGATTTGTCACTGCATGCGTGGCGTTTCGATATGCCATCAGGAAATTGTCCACCTTGTGTTGTAGTGGAATATGGTCTTCGCTCATGGCCTTTATCGCCTTTTTGAACGTTTGTACAAATCTCTCGGCCAACCCATTTGTAGCCGGATGATATGGGGCAGATGTATAGTGTTTCACCCCATTCTTCTTCATGAATTTCTGGAATTCTTCTGACACGAACTGTGGTCCGTTGTCTGAACATATTTGTTCCGGCAGCCCATTCCTTGCAAATATGGTTCTTAGAACTGCGATCGTCTTTTCAGAGGTAGTGGTCGACATCTTAATCACTTCTGGCCATTTAGAATGTGCGTCTACCGCTATCAAAAACATGGAATCCATGAATGGACCTGCAAAGTCGATATGCACACGTTGCCATGGGGTTGAAGGCCATTCCCACGGATGCAGCGGTGCAATTGGAGGTGCATTTTGAACTTTTTGGCACCCTGAGCAGCTTTTAGTCAGATCCTCTATTTGTTTGTCGATACCTGGCCACCACACATAAGCCCTAGCAAGGCCTTTCATCTTGACTCCCCCCAGATGACCTTCATGCAGTTCCTTCAGAACTCTCTCCCTTAATTTAGGAGGAATAATCACCCTTGTTCCATACATCAATGTTCCTTGACAGACGGACAGCTGCTCTCGTCTGGCTGAGAATGCCGGTAACAGTGGTTCGCCATGTGTTGGCCATCCCTTCACTGTCAAATCGTAGACCCGAGACAGTGTCGGGTCATTTCTGGTCTCTCTCTCAATACTCGCATTGGTGACTGGTAAGCATTCGATGATGGTCGAGTGAAATATCTCGACAGGGTCAACTGCCGGTGCCTCTTCCACTGTAGGTAGTGGCAGGCGCGACAGCCCATCAGCATTACCATGTTGCTTTGTACCTTTGAATTCGATATCATATTGATGTGCCCCTAGGAAAAGGGACCATCTCTGAAGCCTCTGTGCCGTCATAACCGGAACACCCTTCTTAGGGTTAAAGATGGAAACCAACGGCTGGTGATCTGTCAGCAGCGTAAACCTTTGGCTTTGCAGGTAATGGTTAAATTTCTTAACTCCCCACACGAGGCTGAGAGCCTCCCTATCTATCTGAGCATAGTTGCGCTCAGCGGAGGTCAATGATCTGGATGCGAACGCGACTGGCCTTTCCAAGCCATTTGGCAACTTATGTGAGAGCACTGCCCCGATACCATATGGAGAAGCATCACAAGCTAAACGAATAGGCAGCGTTGGGTTAAAGTGAGCCAACACTTCCTCAGAGGTGATCAGTGCCTTGCTTTTTTGAAAAGCCCGCTTACAGTCCTCGCTCCACTTCCATGGTACTCCCATTTGCAAAAGAGTGTTCAGCGGGTGTAACACCGTGGATAAATTTGGAAGAAACTTGTGGTAATAGTTAATCAACCCAAGGAACGACCTCAACTGGGATACATTTTCCGGAGCGGGAGCTTTCACAACAGCTTCGATCTTGTCAGGTGACTTATGAAGCCCCTCCTGGTCAATGACGTGACCGCAGTACGAGATTCGCTTCTGAAAGAACTCACATTTCTGGCGATTAACTCTGAGTCCATATTCTTTCAATCTGGTGAGCACCTGCTCCAAATTCGCGAGGTGTTCCTTATCATCATCTCCTGTAATCAGAATGTCGTCCAGGTAGCATTGTGTGCCTGGAATTTCCTGTAATACCTGCTCCATGGCCCTTTGCCAAATCGCTGGAGCCGATGCCACTCCAAAAACCAGTCTATTATACCGATATAAGCCCTTATGTGTGTTGATCGTGAGATACTGGCGTGACGCTTCATCAACTTCCATCTGTAAGTACGCCTGCGCCAGGTCTATCTTGGTGAAGTGTTTCCCGCCAGACAGCGAAGCGAAGATATCCTCAATCCGCGGAAGCGGATATTGCACCGTGTGAAGAACCGGATTAACAGTGATCTTGAAATCGCCACAGATGCGAACCTTCCCAGGTTCCCCCGGCTTGTTGCTCAACGAACGCTTCATGACGGGAACAATGGGCATGGCCCATTCGCTCCAGTCCACCTTTGACAGTACTCCTGAACGTTCTAGCCCTTCCAGCTCTGCTTCCACAGCAGGTCGTATCGCATAAGGTACCGGTGTGGCTTTGAAAAATTTTGGGTTTGCATGTTCTTCAACCTTGATGTTTGCCGTAATTCCTTTCAGTGTTCCCAGTCCCTGTTGGAACACCTCCTTAGCATCGTCCAATATTTTGGACAGTCGTTTAGGTTTGACATCGTCCTCTTTACAGGAATCTACAGTTAATGCTTGTAAGGAATGCCAGTCCATATTTATTCTCTGGATCCATTCCCGTCCCAGTAGTGGTGGACCTCCCTCAGGTAACACATACAAGTCCATTCCCTGACTTTCTTTACCATTGTAGACCACCTTTACCTTTATCTTTCCGATGGGGTATACTCTTTGCCCCGTGTATGTTTTCAATACAATCTCCGTATCCCTCAGGGGAATGTGTGAGAATAACCTTTTGTACTCTTGCTTATTCATGACCGTCAATGCCGATCCAGTGTCCAATTCCATCTTCACTTGGACTCCTGCTATCCGAAGCATGACCCAGATAGTTTGGTGGTCTGCTGTGTTACCCACATTATGTATTTTTAGACAACCCAGTTCCTTACTGCTGGAGTCTGAATCCATCTTCTGTTCATCCGAACTGTTCTCTGTCACCTTGTGTACTTTTTTGTACTTCTCCTGCAGCGACTTTTTGCTGCTGGTCTTCTTTCCTGACTGGCATACTCTCGCTATGTGACCAAGTTTGCCACATTGCCTGCATTCTTTATCTTTGAACCAGCACTGGTTCTGGTCATGCGTTGTCCTCCGCAATGATAACACTTTGCTGCACCCAATGCCATTTCATTGGTGGCCTTTGCTGCATTTCCGCAGTGCCTCGTGCTGCTGCCTCGTGCGATGCTGCAATGCTGAAAGCTTTGTCCAGCGTAAGATCCTTTTCCTCTAGCAGTCGCTTCTGGGTTCCTTCCTTTAGTAGCCCACACACGAACTTATCTCTCAGAGCGTCTGCTAGTCCTGTACCGAACTGACAGTACTTTGATAACTTGCGCAGTTCGATTAAGAATTCAGCATTGCTTTCCTCTTTAAGCTGAGTTCTTTTGTAAAATTTAAATCGTTCCGCTATCAGCAGCGGTGTGGGGTTTAAATGCTCTTGCAGGATAGTAACAATCTCAGCGAAACTCTTTCCTACTGGTTTATCTGGTGTTACAAGGTGCCTTAATAACCCGTACGTCTTCGCACCCATCAAGTTTCTGTTGTTATTTCGGATTTCCAACATCTGCAGTATTTTGCTATCGTATTAATATGGTTAGTGCTTTCTTATCCGCCGGCACCTCATTCGCTGTACAGTAAACTTCAACGCGTTCCACATAAGTGGCCCAATCTTCTACATCGCTATCAAAAGCAGTGATGTTACCCGTTTTTGGCATCTTGTTGAGTTTCCTTTATTTTATTTATTTTTCCAAAATGGCGGCTTCCCGCGCTTGGCGGCTTTTCCCGCGCTTATCTTCTTCCCCCGCCGACTAAAATGGTGATTACCGCGCTGTTGCCGTTCTCGCCTCCCAGCGGTCCTTATTTCCCCCGACGCTGCTGCTCTTGTTCCCCGCCGCTCCCGCGGTCCTCGTGGACATTAACGCTTTTCTGGCTGCTGCGCGTCTCTGCCCGATTGCAGTCCGGCCCTTTTCACCGGCTGCGGTCGTGTTCTCCGCCCTTTTCTTCGGTTTCCCTCCCCTTCTCCCACTGACAACTCGGCCGACTTTCTCTCCGTGTCGCTAGATCGGGCTTACCCGCCGCTTTCGTAGAAGGGATGATCACTGCCTGTTGCTGATGGTGGACTTCGTGGCCAGCAAACCCAAACCGGGTTCTCGATGCCTCCCGTGCGATGCAGTGCTCAGCAGGATGATGAGGGCGGATGCCCCTTTTCGACGCCCGTTCTGAGGACGAAGCTTCCTTGGATGCAAAACTGCCGCTAGGTACGATCAGACTCGTCGCCACTGTTGAGTCTGTGTTTTCCAAATGTAGTTATGCTGAATAACTGGACACAGACAACAGAATACTTAAACAGGTCTTTAGTAATTGAGGGTCAGGGATGAACTGAAATACAAACTGCTCCACAGAGTTTATATACTGGTGTGGTCACCACCGGTACTACAATATACAGGAGCCATCAGAAAGTAGTTCATCACCTTAAGGTAGTCTCTTAAGGTGGTACAGGTTACATACACTACAGGCACCACCCCACACCAACACCATAAAGAAACCCTACAATGCCCAAGCCATTCCTTTCACACTCATCACCATTATGGGGGGTGTGGGGTGGGGGGGTGGGGGTGTACCATTTGCTGCAACTCACTAAGCCACTTCCAAAGGTGTACACATATCTGTCCAAGAACGTAAAGTGTTGAAATAAAGGTTTCAATGCTTGACACCACATTACAGAAACTTTACATGAACATTGGATAAAATATTCTTGTGTGTTGTTAGTTGGTATGATTGGACTAGGATGTGAGTGAGTGTGAGGCGTGGCTAGTGAGCTGGGGAAGTGATAATGTAGATAGAGAGGGATGGGTGGAGGTACAAGGTACGTTGGTGTGAGTAAGGATGTGCAGGAGTAGGGTAGGGAAGGCAGAGTGATGGGGATGTGATGAGAGGCACAGCAGGATGAGGTTGAGTGTGGCTTTGCAGTAACGCTTCGTGATCTACTGAGATCATTGAAAGGTTTGCGCCACTGCAGCCAGGTCCTCCTGATGACATCCCTGCTTGTGTCCTCCTGTGCAATGTGCAACCAGGCTGCGTTGACCTCCTGGGAAGGTGTCATCCGCCCATTGGAAGGGAAGAGGACCTCCCTGCATGCTGTGATTTCCTCCATAAGCTTATGGAGGGAGTCATGGGAGAACTTGGGTGCAGCCGCGCACCCCTGTGCAGTGATTGTAAGTGTTTGCAGCACCTCAATGCTGTAGAACACTGACAGCACAAATGTCAAAATAAAGTTGGCCATGGTCCCTTTAAGGAAACTGGCTGATGACGTGTCATCAAATGACGTCACCTGACCCGCTTCCTCTAATTGGCCCAGGAAACACGCTGGGCGGGCTTAATAATCCCCATCAGCAGAAAGTAATTTCACAGAGTGGAATGGAGTTAGCAGTGGGGTCGGGACCCGCCACCAACATTGCCCACCACGGACCCGCCGAGGTAAGTATAATCGTAGCCGTTAACATTATTTCTCTCGACACAGATGCATTTTCTGTTTTTACTTCAGATTTCCAGCATCTGCAGTATTTTGCTTTTGACTCAAAGAAGAATAATTTCTGATCAGGTGATTTATCACCAATGATCACCACGGCAACATCCTTAACTGACTCTTTTAAAATGTGCCACCTAGGGCTGGATTTTCATTGAGGAGTCGGGTTGGAGGCGGGACAACAACTTTCGGGGTTGTAGTCCCGCCTCCATCGAGATGCGGCCAATCCACGCGATTTTAACTTGATTGACCTTGTTGAGCCCGCCCAGTGGGCTCAGAGGGCCAATTAAGGGACACCCGGCAACAGGTGATGTCACAGACTGAAATTTCATCTGACAAGATGTTTTGACAGATGAAATATCAGCGTTTCACAGCTGTTTGGAGCTGTCAAACACTGACAGTCTTACTTCTAACCTGAGTCCTTCTCCACAGTGTCAGTTAGAAATCTCTCCTGCACAGAAAGCTGCAGGCTGTCACTTTTGACAGTTCGCGGCCATTCTGCTTTCTGTGCCAATGAGATGAGGGGCTCCCCGAACCTAAAGGAAGGAAGGCTGAAAAGGTAAGAAAAGGTAATTTACACTTCTTTAATCACTTTAGACACACCAAACACACTTACCTTTGCACTCATGCACACATCACTCACCTGAACACCGACATCTCGACCCCTCCAAGCCCTTCAACCCGACGGCCCAACTCCTCCAACTTGGCGTGGTTTGGAGCCATCAGGAATCCCACAGTTCAAGCTTAAAAATAGGGATTAGGCTAAAAACTGCCTGTTAACAGGCAGTTAATTGGCACTAATCACTTCCCGCCTCAGGTAGGCAGTTCCCAGTGCGGGGCGGGTACCCGCCTCCTTTGAAACTGGCATGGAGGCGGGTTGCGGGCGGGAGGGGTTTGGGACCCCCGATTTCGGGAAATTAACCCCCCGCACGCCTCCAATCCCGACTCCATGGCACACTGAAAATCGAGCCCCTAATCTCAGTCACATCACCCTCTAATTCCCTTAAAGTGGAAATGCGTTCAGATCAGAAATCCTGAATTAAACAGACTTTGGCAATATCAGCACAGCTGCTTGAGAATGTAAATCCACAGCATAAAACTGACCAGGATGTGACGCAAGTGGGGATTTAATCGTTGGTTTCACTCATTCACACTGGCAAATTAAGACCAAGGACAGGTTGTTAAATCCGTGAATCTTGAGGTATGGTGTTATTCAGTAAATAGACGGAGACTGCAGATGAACAATCAACAGGTGTTTACTGGATGAGGGTATTCTAAAAAGTAACAGTACAGATCTTTACTCAGGGTTTATATACAGGTGTGGTCACTGCCGGTACTACAGTATACAGGAGCTGTAAAAGTAGTTCTCCTCTTAAAGGTACATACACTACAATTCCTCCCCTTTTAGATTAACAGTACCATAACATTCATTTAACAGTTAACACTTATAACATGCACATTAACTGAAACAGTCCATTTATAAATTCAGTCTTTGGGGCGGCTTCCTGATCCTTTCTGGATAGCGCCTTTCCTGAGTGTCTTGCTCTTGGTGCGGAGGCGATTCTGGCCCCCTGTCGTCGGTTAGTTCATCAGCTTCCGATGCTACTGGTTCTGGGGTAGATGCTACCGGTATGTCAGGTTCATCACCAGGTACGCGAGACATGGGGTTGACTCATTCCTGTGACGCTAGGATCTGGTCAACATGGCATCTCACAATGTTCTCCCCAACATCCACTGTGTACATTAGTGGCCCCTGCCGTGTGCATATCGTTCCTGGTTGCCATTTCTCTGTTCGGTAGTCGCGGGCCAAGACTGGTTGTCCTACATTGAAGCTCCTTGTCGGCTTCTCATTGATGTGCTGGAATTGCTTATTCTCAACATTTCTTCGTACATTTGGTCTGAGCAAATCCAGACGAGATTTCAACCTTCGGTTAAAGAACATCATGGCCGGGGTCTGGTTGGTAACTGCATGTGTTGCATTTCTGTAGGCTAACAGGAAATTGTCCACCATATGCTGCAGTGGAATGTCTTCATCGCACATGGCCCTTACTGCCTTTTTAAAGGTTTGTACGAACCTCTCAGCCAATCCATTTGTGGCTGGATGATACGGGGCGGATGTGTAATGCCTTACCCCATTCCTTCTCATAAATTTCCGAAACTCTTCGGACACAAACTGTGGTCCGTTATCAGAGCAAATCTGCTCTGGCAAGCCCTTCCTGGCAAATATGGTCCGTAGGACTGCAATCGTTTTCTCCGTAGTGGTGGAGGACATTTTGATCAACTCAGGCCATTTCGAGTGCGCATCCACTGCTATTAAGAACATTGAGTCCATGAATGGACCAGCAAAATCAATATGCACCCGTTGCCATGGAGAGGAGGGCCACTCCCATGGGTGTAGAGCGGCATGTGGTGGTGCATTTTGGACCTTCTGGCATCCTGAGCAGCTCTTTGTTAGGTCCTTGATTTGTTGATCGATCCCCGGCCACCACACATAAGCCCTAGCAAGGCTTTTCATTTTCACCCCTCCCAGATGGCCTTCGTGAAGCTCATTGATCACTCGCTCCCTTAACTTGGGTGGAATTACCACTCGGGATCCACACATCAATGTCCCCTGGCATACTGACAGCTGTTCTCTTCTGGATGAGAATGCTGGCAACAGTGAGTCGCCATGTGTTGGCCACCCCTTCACCGTCAAATCATATACCCGAGACAGTGTCAGATCATTTCAGGTCTCCTTCTCTATATCTGCGTTAGTTACTGGCAAGCGTTCAATTATAGTTGAATAAAATATTTCGACAGGGCCCACTGCTGGTACTTCCTCCGCAGTAGGCAGTGGCAGGCGTGATAGCCCATCAGCGTTTCCATGCTGTTTCGTGCCCTTATACTCTATTTCATATTGGTTCGCCCCTAGAAAAAGGGACCATCTTTGTAGCCGTTGCACATTCATCACCGGAACGCCCTTCTTTGGATTAAAGATGGAGACAACTGGTTGGTGGTCAGTCAGCAAGGTGAACTTCTGCCCGTGCAGATAGTGGTTGAACTTTTTCACTCCCCACACTAGGCTGAGGGCCTCCCTGTCAATCTGGGCATAGTTGTGCTCGGCTGAGGTTAGTGACCGAGACGCAAAGGCTACTGGCTTCTCCAAACCATCCGGGAATTTGTGCGACAGCACCGCTCCAATACCATAGGGTGATGCATCACACGCCAACCGAATTGGTAGTGTTGGGTTGAAATGAGCCAACACCTCTTTTGATGTGATCAATTCTTTGCACTTCTGGAAAGCTCGTTTACATTTGTCATTCCACTACCATGGTACCCCTGTTTGCAGTAGGGTGTGCAGTGGGTGTAATACTGTAGACAAATTTGGCAAGAACTTATGGTAGTAGTTCACCAGCCCGAGGAATAACCTCAGTTGTGACACATTTTCCGGTGCTGGAGCCTTGACTACTGCCTCAATCTTTTCAGGGGACTTATGTAACCCCTCTTCATCAATAACGTGGCCACAATACAAGATCTGCTTCTGGAAAAACTCGCATTTGTGGCGATTAGCTCGGAGCCCATATTCCTTCAATCTAGTGAGCACCTGCTCCAGGTTGGCGAGGTGATCACTGTCATTTTCGCCCGTGACCAGGATGTCGTCCAAATAACACTGGGTCCCTGGAATCCATTGCAGGACTTGATCCATTGCCCTTTGCCAAATAGCCGGAGCTGATGCCACCCTGAACACCAGCCAGTTGTATTGGTAGAGACCTTGGTGAGTGTTGATCGTGAGGTATTGTTTCGAGGCTTCTTCTACCTCCATTTGCAGGTACGCCTGGGCCAGATCAATCTTAGTGAAGCATTTTCCTCCAGATAGTGAGGCGAAAATATCTTCAATCCGCGGAAGTGGATATTGTACCGTGTGAAGGGCTGGGTTCACTGTCACCTTAATGTCCCCACAGATGCGAACCTTCTTTGGTTCTCCAGGCGTATTACTCAACGACCTCTTCATTACAGGAACGATGGGTGTAGCCCACTCGCTCCAGTCCACTTTGGACAGTACTCCTGAACGTTCCAAACCTTTCAGCTCTGCTTCGACGGCTGGGCGGATTGCATAAGGCACCGGTCTGGCATTAAAAAACTTTGGGCTTGCATTTTCCTCTATTTTGATCGTCGCTGTTATGGCTTTTAGTGTTCCGAGTCCCTCCTGGAACACTTCTTGTGCATCAGTTAGCATTTTTGACATTCGTCCAGGTGTGACGTCGTCATCCTTTTTGACCTCTACCGTCAGTCCTTGTATGGAATGCCAATCTAACTGTATCTCTCAAGGGTATATGTGAGAATAGCCGCTTGTAGTCCCTTTGGTTTATAACTGTTAGGGCTGATCCTGTGTCCAATTCCATTTTCACTTGGACTCCGTCTATCTTGAGCGTGTCCCAGATAGTTTGGTGATCCTCCATTTTGATTACATTATGTAGTTTCAGACAACCCAGCTCCTTGCTTCCGGAGTCTGTATCACTTTTCTGTTCGTCTGAACTACTCTCTGTCACCTTATGTACCTTTTTGTACTTCTCCTGTGGAGATTTCTTGCTGCTGGTTTTCTTTCCCGACCTGCAGACTCTTGCTCTGTGTCCTGCTTTTCCACACTGTCTGCACACTTGGTCCTTGAACCAACAATCCTTCTGGTCGTGTGTTGTTCTGCCGCAGCGATAACACTTCACTGCTCCATATGACATTTCATTGGTGCCATATTCTTGCAGTCTCCGTTGTATCTCTGCAGCGCCCCGTGCGGCTGCTTCGTGTGATACTGCCATGCTGAAAGCCTTGTCCAGCGTGAGATCCTTTTCTGATAGAAGCCGTTTCTGGGTTCCTTCACTTTGAAGCCCACACACAAACTTGTCCCTTAACGTATCTGCTAGTCCCATTCCAAACTGGCAGTGTTTCGATTGCTTGCGCAGTTCCGTTAAATACTCAGCATTACTTTTGTCTTTATGCTGGTTCCTTTTGTGAAACTTAAATCTTTCTGCTGTCAGCAGCGGTGTGGGGTTTAAGTGGTCCTGTAGGATTGCCACTATGCTTTCAAAATCCTTATCCACTGGCTTCTCTGGGGTTACTAGGTTTCGCAGTAAGCCATACATTTTTGCACCCATGGAATTCAACAATACCAGTGCTTCCCTGGCATCTGGCACTTCATTCGCCTTGCAGTACACTTCAATGCGTTCTACATATGTCGCCCAATCTTCGACTTCATTGTCGAACGCTGTGACACTGCCACTCTTCGGCATCCCTGGGTGTGGTTAGACTGGCTAAAAATGTTGTCTCCCGCGCTTTCCCTTCTTCTCTGCTGGCTCAAAATGGCGTCTCCCGTGCTTCCCTTTCTTCCCGCGCTCGCCCTTCTTCTCCGCTGCGGCTTCAAAAATGGCGTCTCCCGCGCTCTCCCTTCTTCTCCGCTATGGCTCAAATGGCGTCTCCCGCGCTTCCTTTCTTCCCCCGCGGACGCTGCTCAGCCCTTGAGCACTGGCTGTGCTCTGCGCATTTTCCTGCGTGCCTCTCTCGTTGACGCCGCTCGGTCCTGAACCCCAGCTGTGCTTTACCCTCTCTCTCTTTTTGTTTTCCTTCGACGCCGCTCGGTCTTCAACCCCCGGCTGCGCCCTGTGCGCTTTACCCTCTCTCTTACCCCGTCGACGCTGCTCAGCCTTTTCTGTGCCGTCGGTCGGCTCCAGCCGCCGCTGTCCGGGAAGGGTCTGCGCCGTACCTGTTGCCAGCCTGTTGCGCTGGATCGTCGTGACTGGAGAACCAAGCCCAGCTCTCAACAGCCTCCCCTGCGATGCTCAATCTCTGCTGGATGACTGGGCAGTTGCTCGTGGTCGACGCCCGTGCTTCTGGCCTCGACTTTCTTCCACTGTCCTCCAGGAGCTAATCCCTGGGAGGAAATGCAGAGTTGCAGGTAGGTTCAAATCTGCCTCGTCGCCACTGTTAAATCCGTGAATCTTTATTCAATAAATAGACGGAGACTGCAGATGAACAATCAACAGGTGTTTACTGGATGAGCGTATTCTGAAAACTAACAGTACAGATCCCTTCTCAGGGTTTATATACAGGTGTGGTCACTGCTGGTACTACAGTATACAGGAGCTGTAAAAGTAGTTCTCCTCTTAAAGGTACATACACTACACAGGTGGGATTTGGAAAAACAAATAGATGCAGGAATGGACATCAGGACATAGAGGACCTATTGAGAGGTGACCAAACACATAATTGGCAAGATTGTTTTTGAGAAGGGTTTGAAAGGTGGAGAGAGAAATTGAGAGGGAGCGATAAAGAGAAGAATGGGACCAAGTTGGCCGAAGGTTCTGGCACCAAATGAAGGGCAGGATGCACATAGGACCAGAATCAGAAGACCAAAGCATGCAGGAGGGGAAATGAGGCTGGAAGTGGTTGCAGAGATAGCGTGGGCTGAGGCCATGGAGGGATTGAAGATGAGAATGTTAGGTTCAGTGTTCGGGGGACAGGGAACCAGTGTAGATCAACAAGGATGTGGGTGATGTACGACACAGGATATGGAGAGCTGAGTTTTGGACCATTTGGAATTGATAGAGGATGAGAGGCCAATAAAGAAGTCTGCAGGTGACCAAAACATGGATCAGGGTTTCGACAGCATTGGGATTGAGGTAGTGGTGGAGGCAGGCAACTTGGTGGTGAATAGGGTGTGGGATTTGAAGCTCAGCTGTAAGATGTACAGGACGCTAAGGTTTTACATGGTCTGGTTCAGCCTGTGTGAGTAGCAGGGGAGAGATATAGGGGGAAAAATTGGGTTGATTTGCACCTTGCGTTAGCACCCCTGAGGGGCGCAAATCCCATAGCGCCCGGGCGCAGCGCCGCTAATGCCTCCTACAAAATTCAGCGGGAGGTTAGCAGTGGCGGTAGCTGGTAGCGCCCCATGGCGCTGTGCTGCCGGCGATGATGTCATTGCTGTGCACAGCTCCCCGCTAGCGCCCCGTCCGCAAACTTCCCTTGTGTCCTCTGTCCTATCGCCGGACGATATGTCTGACAGGATCAGGGGGCATTTTTGTAGCGGCGGCGACACAAATTAAAGGGGCAGGTGTCCGGCGGCCATTTTAATTTTAGCCGACTGCCAGCACCTGCTCCCCTTTCACTTTTGTACGCGGGGTGCCATCCGCGATCGCTCAGCCCGACACTCTTTTTGAGTGCTGGGCTGTTTTCACAGCAACCCGCTCCTTGGCAGTCCAGCAGGGCCCCGGTGTGCGCAGTGCTAGGCCCCTCCTCTTTAATCGGGGAGGAGGCCTGCAATGACACAGCGCTACGTGCCGACGCATAGCGCTGTTGTACATAGCACCGTGAACTTCAGTAGTAGCGCCCCAAGCAGGAGGTGGAGCACTTTCCAGTAGCGCCTCACCTCTAGCTTGGGGCGCTACTACTGAATTTCTGGCGGAGGGGTGCTAACTTTTTTGGGGCACTAAAATTAGTGACGTTAGCGCCCTAAAAGGGGCAGCACCCAATTTTTCTCCCCAAGTCATTGCCATTAACTCTATGGGGTCATTACATGGGAGGCGCAGCGCCCGGGCGCTAGGGGATTTGCACCCCATTAGCACCCCCCCGTAGGTGCTACGAGAGGCGCAAATCAACCCAATTTTTCCCCCTTGGAGTTATGACGGGACAAAATGATGGTTTCTGTTTTCCCAGTTGGAAGAAATTTTGACTCATCTATGATTTGATGTCAGACAGTTTGATCTGACCTGGCAATAGATATAACTGGCAGTAAAAGTACACAATTACTTGACTCAGCAGTGACTATACTACAACACAATTATATTACTGCATATAGTATTTGCAGTCCTGTGTTGGAACAACAAATTTCATTATCCCCAATTAAAAAGGAAGAAATATAAAATAATTCTGGGTACATTATTGCCTATTCGCATTCTGTGAAGTATTTCAGGCTGATAAAATACCATTAGTATCCCCATTAGAAAGTGCGTTGGTGAGGAAAATGATGTTCTACCATCCTGTCACATTGATGGCATGGTGTCATTGATGCATGTAAGTTGCATTGGCATGACAGAGTTCTATTCCACTGTGTCAGTTGTGCCCCATTTGGACAGATCTAGCAGGAGAGTCAGAACTGATGAAAATATTAAATGTCTAGAGCTTAACTGGTACTGACATTGGCAGCAGGTAGAACTATCCATTGGAAAAGATCTCAAAGCGGTGGAAGATTTCTAAAGGTGATATTTTATGGGATAGTGACTAGCTTGCAGAAGTGCAAGGCTGAATTGGGACTATCATTTGGACAAGAGTTATTTTGATTCAGATTGATGAAACATGTGGATAGAGTGTGGATACTGGGACAACATGGATGGAAGTTCTAGCTTAAAGTGAATTCTGTTGATCTCTGTATCCCAAACCCTACATCCCACAGACTTCTTTCAGACCAGTTGACTGAGAGGAGGTTTGAGTGGACAGTCTGAATGCAACATTTTTAAGAGTCAAAAAATTGCTGACCTTTGCTTTGTCTGTAAATTATCTCCTTGTATATTATTTTTTAATGTTCCTGTCAGACTCCTATTTGGATTATTTCATAGCCAAATCTTTAAAAATGTAGGACACCTTCAGGCATGTCACACTTTTCATTCAACACTATAATGTTCTGGAGGGCTACATTCTCTTGTTGGACCAATACAGTGGATTTCGAAGGTCACTATGTGCATTTCAAATAATTTTAAAGTATTTGAACAGACTCTATTATCTGCTTATAATAACAGAAAATGCTGGAAGCTCTCAGCAGGCCAGGCAGCATCCCTGGAGAGAGAAACAGAGTTAACATTTCAGGTCTATTATCTGCTTGCCTGCTGTTGACAAAATGTAACTGATTAGGTAACCTGTACTTTTCTTGTGTGGGCATTGTTTCAAAGTAAAAAGGCACCAATGGACATGCAATTTGAAATGATGATGGTCACATTCCAACCATACTGGCATTTTATTCAAGAAGGAATTAATTGAATAAAGTAGAATATGAGGCTTCAAATTCCTGCCAACCACTTTCTTAAACACTGCAAGGTTGCATTCAACTCCTCTTGAGTATTCTAAGAATGACTTGAAGAATTCCTTTAGTTACCTTCTGCAAAGGCAATTCTCCACAATCGTCTTGCAATGAATGATATGGATTCAAATCCACTGGCCATTCCAGGAATAAATGACAAATTCGGGTGAAATTGGGTATTGCCCCGTTTGGGGCGCGAACTTTTGAAATTTTGAAAATTTAGTACCCGGCACTAAGGATTCTGACCTTCTACTAAATTGGGTGTTAGTGCCCCAGGAATGAAGTGGGCGCTAAATCAAGCGCTAATGACCTCAGTGGGGCACTACAGGGGTGCTACCAGCAGCGCGCTAATGAATTTCAGGTGCAATGCATTCAGCAATGATCCTTCACACTGGTTCCTTCCAGCTCTTAACGGGGAAATTGCATCATTGTGCAGATGCTCATTTTTAGCATTGTCAGCTTTGAGGCGACCTGCGAGCGAGTGAACCCCTTGATGGCTGTGGCTGTTCCCACTCCCAGGGAGAGAGCTCGTCGGTTCACAGACGTGGCATTGGAGGCATTGGTGGCTGGAGTGGAGCGAAGGAGGGCAATGGCGTTCCCGGCCACTGGAAGGAGGCCATCGCCTCAGGTGTTCAGGGCAATGTGGAGGGAAGTGGCCCAGGAGGTCTCGGCCAGTAGTGTGGTGGAACACAGCCTGACACAGTGCCGCAAGAAATTCAACGACTTCATCCTGACTTGGAAATATATCGCCGTTCCTTCATCGTCGCTGGAACTCCCACCCTAACAGCACTGTAGCATGGACTGCAGCGGTTCAAAAAGGCGGCTCTCCACCACCTTCTCAAGGGTAATTAGGGATGGGCAATAAATGCTGGCCTTGCCAGCAATGCCCACATCCCATAAAAACAAATTTAAAAAAAGTCGGGTTGTCAAGGTGATGCGCTATCAATTACTCATAAAAGACTGAGAGTTAGAAGAGTAACTAAAGGCTTTTATTAACAACAGAATGGAGGTCTGCCTCGAGTGGTCGACCGGTCCAGGATACCAAGGGCTGGGGAGCAGTCACCTTTATACTAGGACCTGTGGGAGGAGTCAGCCGAGGCATGTCCAGGCATGTACACAGTGGAATACAAACAGGACAAACAGGAATACAAACAGTGGTTTACCACACAAGGTGAGTACATGCTTCAACAGCTCCTACATACCAGCATCTGAACCTCAGTCTGTGCACATTGCGCAAAGAACCACACTGCCACCACTCACCCACCAAACATCTTCACCTACTCAAACTCACATCCACATCTCACGCCTTGCCTACAATCACAGCTATTCAATGACGGCAGGCATATCTCTCAAACACATAGCTGGACTCTGACTCAAACACATTTGTTTCTCTTGCAGGCCAAGACGGCCCACAATAGGAGGGAGCAGCAGAGAACAGGTGGGGGTGATGCGCAGCTCCAGCAGCTCTCAGACCTTGAGGAGCGAGTGCTGTGACTCATTGGGCAGCAGGTGGTGGGCGCCGTGGCCGTCAGCGACGTCGACCCCGTTGGGGGCAAAAGCGGTCTCTTCAGCCCCGCTCCTTCTCTCATCCCACTTCCCCCTCACACCACAAACCTTTCTCACTTTCCAGCTCCTGAGAATGTCTGCATTCCTTGCTCCATTCCAGCCCCGCTGCACTCACCTTAACACGAGTCTTGTGCATTTATGCTTCCAGAGAATCAGCAACCAGATGACCAGCCTGTCCCTGAGCCCCCCACTGAGAGTGAGGAGGGAGAAGAGGAGGAGGAGCAAAGCATCGCGTTGCTGAGTCTCTCACCCGCAGGCACCACCTCCGATACTGGGACTACGCGATCTTTAGAGGCAAGTTTAGTAGAGGGGTCTGCACTGGGTGATGCACCGGGGATGAGTGGGCTGCAGTAAGGCCAGGGGGAAAGGTTAGCTCAGGGGCCAGCTCCCCGGAGGGCTAGTTCACGTGCGAGTTCTGCTGCACAGGACTCAGATGAGAACTTCAATGGGGAGGCGTTCACAAGAAGGGCGATGGCCATGCACACCGAGATGATAGATGCAATGGCAAGGGTGACTGAGAGCCTCTCGGCAATGGTAAGGAGCTTGGAGGAGTCCACCTCCAACATTACACAGAGCTCTGCGCACACCATGGATCCCATTACTTCCACCTTGCAGAGGATAGTGGACTCCCAGAGAGACCGTGCGGATCCAGACCTCATGACATGTGTCATGGGTGATGTGGCAGCTTCCATTGCAGCACAGGCGGAAGCGACGCAATGTCTTTGTGCTGTAATGCAGTCAATGGTCGCTGCCATCGAGTCTCAGACTGCTCTCATGCAGTCTCAGCTTGATGCCACGCAAGCTCTGACTGCTGCCATCATCGCTGGGTCCACCACAGTCCACCGGGGATCTCGCGGTGTCGCAGCAGTCCAGCAATCTGTGCTCCAACAGATTACTAGGGATGCTGAGGCTGCCCTGGGGGAGTGGCGGTGTGTCAGTGGAGCAGGAAGCTGCTGCCCTCTCTCAGGAGGACAGTGTTCCTGATCCAACAACTGCCACTCTGCCATTGCACTTGTTGCTGCCTATCATCCAGCCAGCCCAGACTGCCATTGACCAGCCTGAGGTGGTGCAGTCCATAGCCGGGCCTTCCAGCCCCAGAGCTGGTCAAGGGCATCCTGCAAGGCCACCTGTAGTCTCTGGCACCGACACTCAGCAGCCTTCCACCAGCCCTGCTGCAGCCACTGGGGAGACACTATATAGGAGCACTAGATTAGGAAAGGGGACTGTAAAGAGGGGAGGCAAGGGTTTGCACAAGGGTGATTAGTCAATATTGTTGTTGTATATATGTGGTTAATGGTTTTTGATAAATTTATTACTGGAATGTTTGAGATTTGGTGCTGTGTCTCATTTCAGTTCTGGGGTGTGGTATGGAATCACAAAGTGATGGAATGATGGTGACGAGCTCAGCAACCGGAACGAGGACTCAGTCACTGGGAACGAAGTCTGATGAAGCGGTCACGGGCCGACCTTGCAGAACGTCGATTGAGTGGCTGTCTTCTCCGTCGCTGCTGTTTGTCCTCCTGTTCCTCCTGCTCCTCTTCTTCCTCCTCCACCTCCTCCTCCTCCTCCTCTTTTTCCTCTTCCTCCTCCTGAGGTGGTGCGGCTATGCCTGGTGGCAATGGCTGCGCCCTCATAATGGCCAAATTGTGCAGCATGCAGCAGATGACGACGAAAAGTGACACCCGCTCAGCCAAGTACTGGAGGGCTCCTCCCGAGCAGTCAAGGCAGTGGAATTGTTGTTTCAACACTCCGATGGTCTGCTGAATGCTGTTCCTGGTGGCAGCATGGCTCTCATTATATGAGTCTGGGCAGGAGTGTTGGGGTTGCGGAGCGGAGTCATGAGCCAGGTGGAGAGCGGATAGCATGTGACACCCTGCAGCCAGCCGCAAGCTTGATGTGGTGGCTGGAATAGATCTGGAACACTGGTCTGGTGCAGGATGAAGGCATCATGGTTGCTGCCAGGATAGCATGCATTGACGGTCAGGATTCATCGGGTGTGGTTGCACACCAACTGCACATTAAGTGAATGGTAGCCTTTGGGGTTACGGAATACCTCAGGATTGTTATGAGGTGCCCACAAAGTGACATGGGTGCAGTCAATGGCACCCTGCAGCACAGGGAAGCCCGCTATCCTGGCAAAGCCACATGCACACTCATGCTGCTTCTCTCTGGTCATGGAGAAGGAAATATAGTCCTGTAGGAATGTCTAGTTCCTATCAAGAGACTGAGGTCGATTCAGGCGATCAAACAAACGATGTTTAATGTGAAACTAATTGAGTTTAACAAACAGATGCAAGAAAACTATGAATACAGGTCTAGTCAGTTCAGAAGCTCCACGAGGACTGCTTGGACGGTCCCGTGGCTGGCGTCATGACGTCATGACGTTTTTCTCGCCGATGGGGGATCATGTGATGAACGGCGTGACGTCATCGCGTTTGCCCGCGCTCTTAAAGGGACCGCACTCTGTACATGCAAACAGTATATACAAAGATACAGACTCAGGCTGTAGTTAACATATGTTAAAGGGAATTATATACATTTGATCAGAGTCCCTTAGTGGCTCTGTCACATGCACCCCCCCAGAATTGTCTTTAACAGAAAAAGTGAAACGGCGAGGAGGCCTGACAAGCCTGTCAGAGCGACTTCTGTACAGTTGGAGTGGAAGCTGCTGGACGGCGGGTGGGCTGGCGGGCGGTTGCGCTTGATCTGGCATGGCGACTGTGGGCGGTCGGCCATGTTTTGGTGGCTGTGCGATCTCCAAGTGTGCTGGCTTCAACCGGTCAACCGAAATGTGGTCCGGTTTACCTCCGATATCCACCGAGAAAGTTTTGTCTCCCAGCTCTAGCACGTGGAAAGGACCAGTGCAAGGGGCCTTGAATGGATCCCGATGAGCGTCGTGGTGGATGAACACATATTCGGCGTTCTTCAGCTCTGCTGGGATGTGGGAGCTCTGAAAGCCGTGATGCGACGTTGGTACTGGTGCAAAACACCTGGCTGCCTCCTGGTGGCTGATGAGTTGATTGGATGCGGACCATGGCTCTGTTGGAGTTGGAAGGAAATCCCCAGGTACGCGTAGCGGCTGGCCATAGACGAGCTCTGCCGAGGACGAGCGAAGATCTTCCTTGGGTGCCATGCGAAGACCCAACAGGACCCATGGTAGCCTGTCCACCCACTCAGCTCCTTGGAGGCTGGCCCTCAGTGCGACTTTGAGCGACCTGTGAAACCGTTCGCACAGGCCGTTCGCCTGTGGATGGTAGGCTGTGGTGCGATGTAGCTTGATGTCGAGCCCCTGAGCCACTGCGTTCCAGAGCTCAGAGGAAAATTGCGGTCCATGATCAGAAGAGATGTCCGCCGGTACCCCGAAACGGGCGACCCAAGAGGAGATGAATGCCCTGGCTACATCTGCCGAAGTGGTGGATGACAAGGGAACTGCCTCTGGCCATCTAGTGGTACGGTCTTCCATCGTAAGGATATGTTTAAACCCATGAGAAGGTGGAAGTGGCCCCACCAGGTCCACATTCACGTGATCAAACCGTCGCTCCGGAACAGCGAAGGTGGCCAATGGAGCTTTGACGTGACGCTGCACCTTGGCCTTTTGGCAGACCACGCAGGTGTTGGCCCAGTCGCGGACATCCATATGCATGCCCCGCCAAACGAACTTGGACGACATCAGCCTTTGCGAGGCCTTCATGCCAGGGTGTGACAACCTGTGTATGGCGTCAAACACTTTTCGGCGCCAGGCGACCGGCACGATAGGGCGAGGATCTCCTACGGAGACGTCACAAAGTAGCATGGTGCCTGCGGCGTGGAATTTGACGTCGGCCGCTTGGAGGCTAGAGGGGCTGGTTCGGTAAGCTTGCACCTCTGGATCCGAGGCTTGATCCGCAGCCATGAGGGCATAGTCGATGCCGAGCTGGACTGCCTGAATGGTCACGCGGGAGAAGCAATCCGCCACCAGGTTGTCTTTACCGGCCACGTGCTGAATATCAGTTGTGAATTCAGAGATAAACGTTAACTGACGCTGTTGTCGGGCTGACCACGGTTCAGCAGTCTTGGCCATAGCGAACGTTAGTGGCTTATGGTCTACAAAAGCAGTGAAAGGACGCCCTTCCAGCAAGAACCGGAAATGGCGGATGGCCAGAAAAAGAGCCAGCAACTCCCGGTCGAAGGTACTGTACTTCCGCTCGTTTCGCCGTAGTTGACAGCTGAAGAACGCCAGCGGTTGCCACGTTCCATTTACCCACTGTTCCTGCACTGCGCCGATGGCGTAGTCTGACGCGTCGGTGGTGAGGGCGATGGTGGCATTTGGCAGCGGGTGCGCCAGCATGGTCGCGTTGGCGAGGGCGCTTTTTGTGTCGACGAACGCCCGGTCCATGTTGACCGTCCAGCTTATCGGGTCCTTGCCAGATTTGCCCTTGAGGGCCTCGTACAGGGGCTGCATGAGCAGAGCTGCCTTAGTCACGAAGCGGTGGTAAAAATTTACCATCCCGAGGAACTCCTGCAGGGCCTTGATGGTCTGCGGGCGTGGAAAGGATGTCACCGCCTCTACCTTTGCTTGCTAAGGCACCGCTTCCTCCGATGTAATGCGATGTCGCAGGAAATCAATGTGGGGCAGACCAAACTGACACTTGGCCGGGTTGAGGATCAGGCCGTGTTGGCTGAGGCGACGAAAGAGGGTGCGTAGGTGCGCGATGTGTTCCTCCTTATTTCGACTGGCCACGAGGATGTCGTCTAAATAGACGAAAAGGAACTTGAGGTCCCGCAGCACGGAGTCCATGAGGCGCTGGAAGGCCTGGGCAGCATTCTTCAACCCAAAAGGCATCCTCAGAAAATCAAAAAGGCCGAATGGGGTGATGACTGCGGTCTTCTGCACGTCCTGCGGGTGTACCGGAACCTGGTGGTAGCCGTGGACCAGATCCACCTTGGAAAACACGGTGTTCCCAGCCAAATGGGCAGAGAAATCCTGAATGTGGGGAATCGGGTATTGATCAGGAGTGGTAGCGTCGTTAAGTCGCCGATAGTCGCCGCATGGCCGCTATCCGCCGCCAGGTTTCGGTACTATGTGGAGAGGCGAAGACCAGGGACTATTGGACCAGCGAATAATCCCCAGGCATTCCATCGTAGCGAACTCCGCCTTCGCGACCGCCAGCTTGCTGGGTTCGAGGCGCCGGGCCCGTGCGTGGACCGGGGGGCTGGTGGTAGTGATGTGGTGTTCCACACCATGCTTCGTGGCCATAGAGGAGAATGTAGGTCTGGTCAGGTCCGGAAATTCACTGAGCAGGCGAGCGAACTCGTCCGGAGTTGGGAAAGCGCAGGAGACGGTGCGTGACATGGTGGTACCACGGTGGCAAGGAATGGAGTGAAACGTGGCCGCGTTGATCAGCCGCCGGTTCCTCACATTGACCAGGAGGCCGTTGGCGCACAGGAAATCCGCGCCGAGGATGGCTTGTGAAACCCTGGCCGTAACAAATTCCCAAACAAATCGCTGGCCGCCGAAGCACACCTGGACCCGCCGTTTGCCGAAGGTCCGGATAGCTCCACCATTAGCCGCTTCCAGTAAGAGGCCGTGCCTCCCAGCTTGAACATCAATAGCGGACGCAGGTATAATGCTGCACTGTGCGCCGGTGTCGCATAGGAATCGCCGACCAGAGATGGAATCGATGATGAACAACAGCTTGCCAGAATTTCCGATTGCCATCACCGCTGCGGGGCACCCGTCAGGCCCATTCTTCTTTTGCCGGGGTTGCAGTTGTTTTTTTTGTTTGGGAGAGAAGCTGCAGGGAGGGCGGCAACATCTGGCTTTCGCGCCAAACCGTGCGTGGTAGGAGCACAGCCCCGAAGGTTGAGGAGCTGGGGTGGCGTCTGTGGTGGATGGGCGTCTTGTGGCAGCGCAGTACTGCTGCGTCACCACGAAAATCTTGTCCGCTTCGGCAGCAAGTGCTGCGCAGTCTGAGACTTCGGACCTGGCCAGGGCAGCTTGTACTTGCTCCGGTAACTGACTGAGGAAGAGCTCCCTAAAGAGGAAGCATTCCGGTTCGGAGCGAAGGAGCGTGAGCATTTGGCTCATGAGCTCAGACGGCTTAGAGTCCCCGAGGCCGGGCATAGCGAGCAGTCAGCGGGCGCGCTCCGACTTCGTGAACCCGAAGATCTGTAACAACCGCGCCTTGATTGTTTCATACTTGCGGTCGTCCGGGGGGTTCTCAAGCAGGCTGACGATCCGCGACGCGGCGGAGCTGTCGAGTGCGGAGACCATGTAAAAATATCGGGTCTGATCCGTAACGATGTTCCGTAATGCAAACTGGGCTTCGACCTGGATGAACCAGGTGGTCGCTTGTTGCTCCCAGAACTGCAGTAGCTTCAATGCAACGGCGTTCGTTTCCATGCTTCGTTCCTTCTGCGAAAGCCGTTCGCAAAAGTCGGGGTCACCAATGTAGGAATGTTTAGTTCCTATCAAGAGACTGAGGTCAACTCAGGCGATCAAACAAATGATGTTTAATGTGAAACTAATTGAATTTAACAAACAGATGCATGAAGACTATGAATACAGGTCTAGGCAGTTCGGAAGCTCCACGAGGACCGCTTGGACGGTCCCGTGGCTGGCGTCATGACATCATCACATTTTTCCCGCCGATGGGGATCACGTGATGAATGGCGTGACGTCATCGCGTTTGCCCGCGCTCTTAAAGGGACCGCGCTCTGTACATGCAAACAATATATACAAAGATACAGACTCAGGCTGTAGTTAACATATTGTTAAAGGGAATTATATACATTTGATCGGAGTCCCTTAGTGGCTCCACCACAGTCCCTTCTCCTTCTGTGTAGAGCACCTGAGACCTGGTGGATGGAGCAATGGATGGCAAAATGGGAGATGTTGGAGGTGTCGCCTGTCAGACACTGGAATGTTCCGCTGGCAAAGAAATTGAGGGCGACGTTGACCTTGACTGCCACTGAGAGAGCCATGTTGGTCCTGATCTGAGGCTCGAGGTCTGGCTGCAGGAGGCGGCAGAGCTCTGTGACCATGCCCTTGCTGAAGCGGAGCCTTCTAAGGCACTGGTCCTCAGTGAAATTCATGTAGGAGAACTACTGCCAGAATACCCTGGGTGGGTAAGGCCTCCTGTTGAGAGCCCTTTGGCCCTCCCACCTCTGGCCACATTTTGCACTCTTTCTCCATGCCTCAGTTGCCTCTGACATAGACGCTGGAGGGCGAGGTCCAGTGCCAGTACAGCCCCCATGAAATGATACAAATATTGCACTTTCAAATCTCCCCTCAATGAAACTGAAGAATCTTTAGGTGCCAGAACACTCGTTAAAATGCAAAACGCTCAAATCAGTCAAAAGGCCTCTTTGTCTATGTGAAAACTAAACCAGATGTGGACGCCTATAATTAGCACTCCTCCAGGGGACATCTGACTGAAAGCTGCCTCCTCTACCTGTCATTGTTAAAGGCAGGCACACAAACAGGGGGCGAGAGGGAATTTTTCATCTGGGGCGCTGCGCACGGCTATGACCTCACGATCTCTGCACGCAGGACATCGGGGCGCAACGTCTTACCGCTGCCGCAAAACTCCCGCTGAATTTAGCAGGAGGGGCTGATATTGCCGCGCCCGGTCGCAAACCCATTTGCTCCTCGTTACCGCCCCCCGGAGGTGCTAACGGGAGGTGCAAAAGAGCTCAATTTCTGGGCCATACAATATCAAAAAACTGCGGATGCTGGAAATCTGAAATAACAACAGAAAATGCTGGAAACACTCAGCAGGTCATGCAGAATCCATGGAGAGAGAAACAGAGTTAACGTTTCAGGTCTGTGACCCGTTAATAAATCAATGAATCACGAAGGGTCACAGACCTGAAACATTAACTCTGTTTCTCTCTCCACGGATGCTGCACTGGATTGCGGAGTATTTCCAGCATTTTCGGTTGTGATTTCTAGCCCATAGTCTTGCTTTAGTTTGATTTTGGTGAGGCCTTAAAAAGGGTTAAAGGCTTAAAAAGCCAATTGTGCACAAGCAAACTGCAGCACACCTGGGTGAACTTAAGTTTAAAAAAAAGGAAATTCCATTTGATCAAGATTCTCAAAAACCATATTGTTGAATGACGTGGTTAACTCTTTGTGCACCAACAGGAAAAAAAATGTGTTCCTGCACATCAGTGATATTTAATGAAATCACAGTCCTAATACGCCCAGGAGGTTGAAAATTCAATTCATATCTTCTGAGGAATTCCCTCCACACCCTCCCCCCACCTCCAGGTTCCTATCCTCCTCTCCTGACAGCGCTGGGCTATGGTTCCTTGGACACCCGCTTCCTCCAGTACTTCAGCTAATTGGCCATTTCTGATCTTGCGTGATTAGCACAAGCCTGAAATGTACCTGAAATGTACCTGTTCAGCACGCCCTAGTTGGGTGCTTGCTTCAGTCCCGACTGCCTCATTTCTTGGAACCTGTGACTGACACATGCTCCCAGGCTTGTTTTCCTCTGTTAATTAGTGAAAGGGAGTTTATCTTTTTTTGAAAATAGCCTTTGTTTTTTGTGTTGCTGCTCCGCTGGCCTCGGACCTCGCTACATCTGATCCTGATAACTAACGTCCTGAGTAAGGAGCGGAATTCTCATTGGAGAGCAATTCTCTCTAGATTTCCAGTATGGCACTAATCTTCAACTGATTCTAATAAAACTCGAAGTCATAACCTTTTTCGAATGTGGTTATGTTTGGAACATTTGTAGGCATTTAAGTAGTTTGAAGTTATCTTTCTGTAAATATATTGAATTATGAATCTTAGTGCAATATAGGAGCATGTTAAACTGTCTAACTGCCCCTTATTACCATCTAAAGTACGAAGAAAAGGATGCAAATTGCAAGATTACGTGCTCGATCTCTGGTGGTGTTACTGGTGGTTCATTGATTTATTAATGGGCTATGATATTTGGTGGAAGAAAAATAGAAAGAGTAGAGATCTGAAGAGTCTGAAAGCCCTGGGAAAAAAGGACGAAGAAATTGGTATTTAATAACTGAAGACGTGAAACAGATGCATGGCTGTTAATGGAAAGATTTTAAAATTTGAACAAGTATTTTTCAAAAATCTGCACGGTCACATACATAAACTGATATTTTTCTCAAAGAAAAAGTTACTCTTTAAAACTTAGTATGACCAAGCACTTAATAATCCTAAAGATTTTGCAGTGGGGTCGACGGTTACACGGGTGGGGTTAAAGGTTACACAAAGCAAAGGGTGTGAGTACACTAGGGTTGCCAACTCTGGTTTGATGCACTCCTGGAGATTTGATCATGTGACATTCAATCACATGACATTCGATCACATGACATTTGCCCAGTGTCTGCAAATGTTATTGCATTTACCTTATTTGAGTGTCTCAGTATCACCAAACCCCGAATAAAATATTTGACTTTTTGTTTTATAGTGGGATGCATAACATAATTTATAAAATGAAGAAAGAACACCAAAAGAATAGAAAGATTTAGGATAAATAATGTTTAAATAAAACCTACTTCTGTGATGTTGCTGCAGTGTCGACTGCAATGAGAATACCACATGGCAGGAGGCCGTCGCCACAAGTCTTCTGCGCCATGTGGAGGGAGGTAGCCCAGCATGTCTCGGGCAGCACTGTGGACCCCAGAAAACACACACAGTGCAGGAAGAAATTTAATGACCCCACTCAGGTGGTCATCGTGGCTAGATCTACCACCGTCGGCCGGGGCTTTCACGGTGTCGCAGCAGGCCAGCAATCTGTTCTCCACCAGATTGCTAGGGGTGCTGAGGTGCTGTCCCGGGGAGTGGCAGTGGGTCAGTGGAGCAGGAACCTGCTGCCCTCCCTCAGGATGACAGAATTCCTGCTCCCACCACTGCCACTCCGCCATTGCCCTTGTCGCTGTCTGTCATCCAGCCAGCCCAGACAGCTGCCGCCCATGCTGAGGTGGTGCAGTCTACAGCCGGGCCTTCCAGGTCCAGAGCTGGTCAAGGATGTCCTACAAGGCCATCTGAAGTCTCCCGCATGGACACTCAGCAGCCTTCCACCAGCCCTGCTACAGCCACTGGGCCAACACTTCATAGGAGCACTAGAGTAGGCAAAAGCACAGTAACAACAGGCACTAAGGGATTGCACAAGGGTGAATAGTAAATATTTTTATTGTAAATAAGTGTTCACTGATTTTTGATAAATTTATTAATTCAGTTTGAATTCTTTTGTGCTGTGTCTCATTTCAGCTTTGCGCTGTGATATGGCTTGTGCCAGGGATGGAATGATGGGGTTGTGGTGAGCAATGGGGATCTGGGCTTTAATTCATTCAAACCGCAGTCTGATGAGGCGATCACGGACTGCCCTTGCAGAAGGCCGATTGAGTGGCTGCCTCCTCCCTCACTCCTGTTCCTCCTCCTCCTCGTCCTCCTCATCTTCCTGCTCCTTCTCCTCTCCCTCTTCCTCCTCCTGAGGTGGTCCCGCAATCCCTAGTGGCAAGGGATAGGCCCTCATGATGGCCATGTTGTGTAGCATGTAGCAGACCACGACAAAATGAGACATCTACTCAGCTGAGTACTGGAGGGCTCCTCCGAGTGGTCAAGGCTGTGGAACTGTTGCTTCAGTAGGCCGATGGTCTGCTCGATGATGTCCCTGGTGGCAGCATGGCTCTCATTATATGAATGCTGGGCTGGAGTGTTGGGGTTGCAGAGGAGAGTCATGAACCAGGTGAAGAGCGGATAGCCCTTGTCTCCGAGCATCCAGCCGCGAGATTGACGTGGTGGCTGGAAGAGTGCTGGCGCAGGGTGAAGGCATCGTGGCTGCTGCCAGGATAGTGGGCATTGAAATTGAGGATTCGTTGTCTGTGGTCGCACGCCAACTGCACATTAAGTGAGTGGTAGCCTTTGCAGTTACGGAAGATCTCAGGATTGTTATGCGGTGCCCGCAAATCCACGTGGGTGCAGTCAAAGGTGCCCTGCACCATGGGGAATCCCGCTATCCTGGCAAAGCCGCATGCATGCTCTGGTGATGGGGAAGGAAATGTAGACCCTTCTCCTACTGTAGAGAGTCTCTGTGACATCCCGGATGCAATGATGGATGGCAAACTGTGAGATGTTAGCTATGTCTCCTGTTGCTGCGACTGAGAGAGCCATGGTCGCCCTGATCTGAGGCTGGAGGTCTGGTTGCAGGAGATGGCAGAGCTCTATGACCACCTCCTTGTTGAAGCTGCGCCTTCTAATACACTGCTCCTCGCTTAATTGGAGGTAGGAGAAGTGCCCTGTTGTGAGCCCTGATGGCCATCCTCCTCCCTCTGGCGCATGTTCCAGTCTTTCTTGCTGCCTCCGCTCCTTCCTAGTATGGGGAGAAAGCAGGGACCGGGCACTGAACTTGGATGATCAGCCATGATCGCATTGAATGGCGGAGCAGGCTAGAGGGGCCGAATGGCCTACTCCTGTTCCTATCTTCTATGTTTCTATGTTTCCACTGTAGTTCCTGGAGGGGGAGGTCGACTGCCAATACAGCCCCCATTAATGTAACCAAGTGAAGCAGTTTGGTTTTTTAAGAATAAATGTAGCTACTTTTTAGTTGCCACAACAATCCTGATATAAAAGAACCTTGAAATTACTGAATGAAGCTGTTGGAGAATGTGAAACTGACAAGAAACCACTGAAACGGTACTAACCTGACAGTTGCGAGTCATTACTGATGATCCCTTTAATTACCGTCCCTGGAGCCAGCCTCCTGGTGCTTCACGCCAGTTTTCCCTGTCGGTGTTTACTCCAGGCGCTAAGATAGATGGCGACAATCAATTTAGCAGATCGTACGGTCAGTGAGCGTTGCAGACTCACTGACGTCACACTCCATCTGGCGTTGGCGTTCCCGGTGATAACTCTTACCGGCGGCACTACAGAGGGGACGTGATTTGGCGTGCGCTGCTGGATTCGACTCACCCCAATGATAGTGCTCCAGCGCCCCATTAGCACCAGCAGATGGCACTAACGGAAGGCACTAAGGAGATGAAGTTTTCCCCCATAGAATCTTACAGCACAGGAGGTAGCCATTGACCCATCATGCCTGAGCTGGCTCTTTGAAAGAGCGATCGAATTTTGTCCCACTCCCCAGCTTTTTTCCCAAAACCCTGCAAATTAGTTCTCCAAGTACATGTGCAATTGCCTTTTGAAAGTTCCTATGGAATCTGATTCCCCCACTTTTTCAGGTAGTGTGTTTCAGATCTTAACAGCCCTCTGTATGAAATAATTTCTCCTCATTTCCCCTCTAGTTCTCTTGCCAATTATTTTAAATCTATGACCTCTGGTTACCGAGCCACTTGCCAGAGGAAACAATTTCTCCCTCCTTGCACTATCAAAACCCCTCATAATTTTGAATACCTCTATTAGGTCTCCCCTTAACCTTCTCTGCTTCTCCAATTTCTCTACATAACTGAAGTCTTTCATCCATGATATCATCCTGGTAAACCTCCTCTGTACCCTCTCCAAGGCATTGACGTTCTTCCTAAAGTGTGGTGCCCAGAATTGTACGCAATACTGCAGCTGAGGCATAACCAGTGGTATGTAAAGGTTTAGCATGACTTCCTTGTTTTTGTATTCAATTCCCCTATTTACAAAGCCAAGAATTCCATATGCTTAACTGTCCTGCCACCTTCAAGAATTTGTGAATATGCACCCCCAGGTCCCTCTGCTCTTGCACCCCCCTCAAAATAATACCATTTAGATTATACTGCCTCTCCATGTTGTTTCTCCTGAAGTGCATCAGTCATACTTACCTGCATTAAATTGTAACTGCTATGTGCCTGACCATTTCACCAGTCTGTCTATGTCCTCCTGCAATCTGCTACTTTCCTTCTCATTATTTACTACTTTGCCAAGTTTTGTGTCGAAAGTTGGGTTGGTCGGGTCTCATGCGATCACTGGGCGCTAGGTTTCCTTCTAAATTTTAGTCTGGCTACCGCCCCACTTTTCAATGTGAATGGGGCAGCAGGCAGACAAAACTCACCCCCTTGGTTGGAACGTAGCAGACTGAGCAGTGCTTTGCATCCAACCTGTGTTGCACCTTACCTAGGTAAGGACGATTGGGGGCCAAAAATGCTCCATTCTCCAACAATAACATTCCTCAACTTGATGAACACCAAAAAGGCATACTAATTAAATCAAATGTGGAAATCAGCCAGCCACATATGTCTTAAAGAAAGAGGAGAAAGTAGTTGCATTTATAACACACCTTTCACATTCTCAGAACAACCCAAGTCACTCCAATTAAGTACTTTTGAAGTTTAATCACTGTTACATAGAGATATATGGCAACCAATTTGTACACAGTAAGGTCCCACAAACAGCAATAAGATAATGACCAGTTAATCTGTTTTCCGTGATGTTGGTTGAGCCAAGAATATTGGCCCGGGATGTTGGGAGAACTCATCTGTTCTTTGTGTAGAGTAATAGGATCGTTTACATGCACATGACCAGGCAAATGAGGCCTCGGTTTAATATCTCATCCTAAAGGTGGTTGTTTCAGTTCAAACAAATTGCTGAGATGAAGCCGTTATGCTGTTAAATTCAACAGATTACAAGGAGAAGGGTTGGTTTGGTTTTAAAGATAAACCAGCTGTATAGGGCTTTGGCGGGGCTACACCTGGAGTACTGTGTAGAGTTTTGGGGCTGGATTTTCATTAAGCTGTCGGGAAGGAGGCGGGATTACAACTTTTGGGTTTTAGTCCCGCCTCCATCGACGTGCGGCCAATCGACACAATTTTCCCTTGCTTGACCTTGTTGAGCCCGCCCAGGGGGCTCAGCAGGCCAATTAAGGGCCACCCGGCAACAGGTGACATCACAGACTGAAATTTCATCTGTCAAGAGTTTTTGACAGATGAAATACCAGTGTTTCACAACTGTTTGAAGCTGTCAAACACTGACAGCCTGACTTTTAACCTGAGTCCTTCTACGCAGACTCAGTTAGAACTGCCACCAGCACTGAAAGCTGAAGGCTGTCACTTTTGACAGATCGCAGCCGTTCAGCTTTCAGTTCCGGCTGAGTGATGGACTCCCGACGCCTAGAGGAAGAAAGGCTGTTAAGGTAAGTACAGGTAAGTAAAACTTCTTTACACACTTTCGACACACCAAACACACTTACCTTTGCACTCATGCACCCATCACTCACCTGAACACCGACATCACGACCCCTCCAAGTCCTTCAACCCGACGGCCCGCCTGCTCTAACCTGGCATGGTTTGGAGCCGTCGGGAATCCCATACGACACCCCTCAAAATAGGGATTAGGCTAAAAACTGCCTGTTAACTACCTGATAACAGGCAGTTAATTGGCACTAATCCCTTCCCGCCTCGGGTCGGCGGATCCCAGTGCGGGGCGGGTACCCGCCTCCCTTGCAACTTATGTGGAGGCGGGTTTTGGGCGGGATGGTGTCGGGACCCCCGAATTCGGGATTTTTGCCCCCCGCACGCCTGAAAGCCCACCTCAAAGCCCAATGAAAATCTGGCCCTTGGTCTCCTTACCTAAGGAAGGATATACCTGCCTTAGAGGGGGTGCAACGGAGGTTCACTAGACTGATTCCAGGGATGAGAGGGCTGTCCTATGAGGAGAGATTGTGTAGAATGGGCCTACATTCTCTGGAGTTTAGAAGAATGAGAGGTGATCTCATTGAAACGTATAACATTCTTAGAGGGCTTGGCCGGGTAGATGCTGAGAGGTTGTTTCCCCTGGCTGTAGAGTCTAGAACTAGGGGTCATAGTCTGGGATAAGGAGTCAGCCATTTAGGACTGAGATGAGGAGAAATTTCTTCACTCAGAGGGTGGTGAATCTTTGGAACTCTCTGCCCCAGAGGGCTGTGGAGGCTCAGTCGTTGAGTATATTCAAGACAGAGATTGGTAGACTTTTGGGCACTAAGGGAATCAAGGGGTATGAGGATAGTGCGGGAAAGTGGAGTTGATGTAAAAGTTCACCCATGATCTTATCAAATGGCGGAGCAGGTTTGAGGGGCCATATAACCTACTCCTGCTCCCATTCCTTGTGTTCTTATATTTTTATGTACCTCCAGTTGAATGTCTAGCGTGAACGTCATTTTTAAGAAGGAGATCAGCAAAGATGGGTTAGATTTCAGTAAAAGTTCACGAGCAAAGTATCCCTTCTCAATGAATGAGGAAGAATTGACTTGTTTACGTTACTTCTTACTTCCCATAGCAAGCGATTCTACTCTTTAATGGAAAAACAATCTAAATTCATGGACAGCTCATTCAACTGGTGAGAGGTAAATGAGTGAACGGCACAGAATACGTGGAGTACGTAGTACCCCGGGAATCAACCCAAATATGTTTCACTTGCGTTCTCACTGGACCAGATGAGAGTTGCTCAACGCATTGACTGTTTCAGTCCCTCACCAACTATTTACAGCTTTCAGCAGCCTCCTGCTCTCTGTCCAGGAGCTGTTTCACTTTGCTGACCTACTTTGGTGCTGTTGGCAGTACTTCTTCTCACGGCTTCTCTCTCTCCATTTTTCATTGATCACTGTCTTGCTGGAAGCTGATTCTTCTGCCTTTTGTCCTGGGGGAACCTATGTGTTTTTTTTCTCTCGGTTTCCTGCATTGCTGTTGTATTTGCTCCCGATCTGGTTTGTTACTTTTCACTTCTCAATTTCCATTTGATGTTTAACTTTGGGCTTTGTTAAATGGTTGCAACTTTATTAACCTCTTTGGGAAATCTGAATGTCAGATATGTTTCTTTGAGCAATGTATTATAAAATATGATAAATTACTATCGTTTATACAATTTAAGTGTGTGTTGGGGGAGGGAGGATGAAGAGACTGACAGCTGAATGATAATCCATGCTTTTAAGAAGCACTGTGCTCTGAGGGACTGAGTTAGTTATTCTGTTATCTCTTTTGTTCCTTAAAAAAATTGTTATGTATTAGGATTTCATTAAAACACTGTTCTTTCACCTTGGGGATCTTTGTTTGAAACTAGCTCAGACTGGTGGGATCAAAGTATCCTTTCCTTCTTGTCTGTGAGACTCCTAACTGGTTTCGACAGTCTAGGTAGTTCATAGTGGATGTGCAATAATCCTGCAATAATTGGCACAAGCATGCCATATGTTTCTTTCAAAGGATGCAAAGATTTTTGACGTGGGAAATGGAAAAGTTGCAGTGATTCAGTCGGGGCTGAGAGTGGGTTAAGATGCAAAGTGAAGGGACAAGCAAGCTCCCCTCCCATTAAAAAAAGAAATGCATGGAGGCCGCTATCAATAATAGATCTATTTTGTGACAGTTGACTTCTTAAGGTTTAACATTTCATAGAGGACACATCATTGGTGAAGTCACGGCTGTAATTGTTCATAGTCCTGAAGGCCTAAGGAGTATCATTAAATCACTCAATAAAATCATTCAACTTTAATTGTCAGAGTTTTGAGTTTTAGTAAGTCTAAAAATATATACTATTAAAAAACTACCACACACTCAGGAAAATTTGCTGCCAGTTCCCTGATCTGTACATTGTTATTCAATCTTTTTACATGCAGTAGTCGACTACAGCATTAGAGTTACACCAGCCTATGGGGAGGCAGAAGTGCTGGAAGTCACACTTTGACCTTTACAGCCTTCTGAGAGTCTGGTGCATTTCATTGACTGAAAGAACCATAGAATAGGGTTGCTCACTACCTCTCGGCTGAGGGCTATAATTCTGAACAGTGACTTGCTCAAGGGCATGTTGACAGATCTACTAGAAAGCAACTTTATGGAATTCCTAACTTCCTTTTCTAGAGCTTCCTCTCTCGAAAGTGCTCTGGCAACATCGCAGGATGCATTAGTCAAAGGAAGAGTTTTGAGGAGGTTTTTAAAAGTAAATAAGAGCAGGTATATTATTGTGAGATGACAAGGTGTGCAAAACTGGATAGTAAGTTCCCAAGGGCAGCAGTATAGTGATACTATTGCATCTTGACCGAACAGTAATGAATAGAGGAGATGGAATGAACCTTTTACTATTTACTGAGTAAGTGGGTGGACATTACAGCACATTGTCTTTCACTTTCAGTTTCGGGTTCTGCCATGCAGACAAAGTAAAACCGAGCCCCCCAGCACCCCCTTCAGGTAACACCCGGGAACTGGGACAAACTTCATTGAAGCAAAACTCAAAACACAACACTCCTGTCCCCCAGATAAAACCCCCTAGTCCTCCAGGCACCTGGGACGGAATCTAACCCGACTTGAGCGCCGCTGGACAGGCATAGTCAGGGTGCCACTGTTAGCCGCAGGAAAACCTTCCTCCATGGCTGATGACTCCGTGACACCTTCTGTCGATGTGGCTTCCGTCGTTGTTGCAGGAAGCAGGCCGTCACTGCCTGGCAGAGGTGGCGGAGGCAATGGCCTAGCCTGTGACGTCTCTGTTCCTCTCACCGGAGTACGACCCCGTAGCTGGTCTACATGGTGTCTGTGTAGCTGGCCATCATGTGTATGGATGCTGTACAACAGGGGACCCATGGCCTGCTCCACCACGGCAGGCATCCATTTGTCTCCTCCTGCATAGCAACGGGCAAACACAGTCTCTGACGGCACGAACTGCCTGGCGGTGCCCTGGTGCTTCTTAGCCAGCTCCTCTTGCTTTGTGTGCGTCTCATTCCTGTAGTCCGGGTGTAGCCGTTCCAGTGCAGTCGCCAGCCGGCGACCCATCAGCATCTCGGCAGGACTCTTCGCCGTTGCCGAGTTTGGTGTGGTATGCTGTGATAACAGGAACCTGGCCAATCTGGTTTGCCAGTCCCCCACCGATATCCTCACCAGTGCCTCTTTTGTGGTTTGCACCATCCTCTCTGCCTGCCCATTAGAGGAGGGGTGATAGGGCGCTGTGGTCACGTGGCGGATCCAGTTTCTGCCTGCAAAAGCCTTGAACTCCGCTGACGTGAAGGCTGCTCCATTGTCCGAAACCAGCATGTCGGGGACCCCATGTGTGGCAAACAGCAAACGCAACGCGTTGATCACTGCACTGGATGTCATGGAGCTCATGATAGCCACCTCCAGCCATTTCGAATGAGAATCCACCACTATCAAAAAGACCTTCCACTGAAATGGCCCTGCAAAGTCAATGTGGAGTCTTGACCATTTACAAGTGGTCCACTCCCAGGGATGAAGGGGAGCCTTGAATGGGCTGTGGCGAGTCAGCTGACATGTCTCACAGCTCTTTACCACCTCCTCCATGTCTCGGTCCAACCCCGGCCACCAGACGTAGCTTCTCGCCAACACCTTCATGTGCACAATCCCAGGGTGTGAGTCATGCAGCATTTTCAGCACCTCCTCTCTTGCGGCGGCAGGAACCACCACATGGCTTCCCCAGAGCACGCAGTTCTTGTGTGCAGACATTTCATGGTGCCTCTGAACGAAGGGCTTGAAATGCTCCTCCTGGACCTCGGAGGGCCAGCCATGCAGCAGCCAGCGTAGCACCCGTGATAAGACTGGATCTTTCTGTGTGAGGCTGCCAATCCGCTGGGCATGGAGTGGGGCCTCCGGAACCTCCTCCAGTAGCAGCACCTCCAGGGGTGGTGGCATCTCAGCCATTGGCCGGTTCAAAGGCAAGCAACTCAGAGCATCAGCATTAGCCAGCATCTTCCCAGGCCTGTAGCAAAGTTCATAACTGTAGGCCCCCAACATCAGACTCCACCGAAGCATACGCGGTGATATGATCTGGGGCATGGGCTTGGAGTGATGCAGGAGCCCCAAGAGTGGCTTGTGGTCTGTGTAGATGATGAACTGTCTCCCTAACAGGTACTGGCTGAACTTCTTTACCCCAAATATGATGGCTAGGGCCTCCTTGGCAATCTGGGCGTAATTACGTTCTGTTGTGGAGAGTGTTCTTGAGGCAAAACTGATAGGCGCTTCCCGGCCATCTGGCTCTATGTGACCCAACAGAGCTCCCAGCCCGTATGGTGAGGCATCACACACCAACACCAATGGCTTGTTTTCATCATAGTGTGCCAGAACCTTATCTGCTTGTAGCAGTTCCTTTGCCTGTCTGTAGGCTGTTTCATGAGCTGAGGTCCAGTTCCACACTGTTGCTTGGTCTAACAGCCTGTGCAGTGGCTCTAAGATTTTGGCTTTGCCCTTGAGAAAACAACTGTAGAAGTTTGACAGTCGGAGGAATGCCTGCAGTTCGGTCTTGTTCTTGGGGATGGGAGCGCTCCTGATAGCCTCCACCTTCTCCGTAGTCGGATGCACACCGTCTTTGTCCACTCGGAATCCCAAGAACTCCACCCCATTGGCAGCGAACACACATTTCTCCTTCTGAAGGCGTAGTCCTACGTCAGCCAGCCGGCGTAGTACTTCCTGCAGCCACTCATCATGGGCTTCCTGTGTCTTGCCTGTAATCAGTATGTCATCCAAGTAAGGCTGAACTCCCGGAACACCAGCCAACAGGGTGTCCATGATCCTCTGAAAGATTGCCACAGCCGTAGACACCCCAAACTGCAGCCTTGTGGCTCGGAAAAGTCCTCTGTGGGTGTTGATTGTCAACAGCTCGGCTGACTCTTCATCCAGGACCAGTTGCTGGTATGCTTGCTTGAGATCCAGCTTGGTGAACAGAGTGCCTCCAGCCAGTGTTGAAAACAGCTCTGTAACTGTTGGTAAGGGATACACATCTGGTAACACAGCAGTATTAACCGTACATCTGTAATCTCCACAGATTCGCAGGCCCCCATCCTTCTTTGCAATGGGCACGACAGGGGTGGCCCAACGGGAGTTCTTCACTGGCAAAAGAACCCCTTGGTTCACCAGCTTATCCAGGGCCTCATCCACCTTCTTGCGCAATGCAAAAGGAACTGGTCGCGCCTTGAAGAACTTAGGCGCTACCCCTGGGTCCACTTCGATTGAGACTGGTGGTCCCCGACAGGCCCCGAACTCACCAAAAACCTCTTCATAGTTCTCCAACATAGGCATTATGGGCTGTCGCTGTACCGTGTGTACTCCTGTCACTTCAATACCGAGGGGCTCAAACCAATCTCTGCCCAGCAGGCTTGTGCCCTGCCCCGCCACCACATAAAGTGGAAGTGTGTCCTTGACTGCCTGATACTTAACTTCCACATGAATCATACCCAGCACCTGGAGTTGAGCTTGGGACCACTGTCGTAGCACGCCACTGACCTGAGCCATCGTCGGGGGTTCACTTGGCCACAGCCTATTGTAAGTCTCTTCACTTATCAACGAACACGCTGAGCCTGAATCCACCTCCATGCAGAGTGGTGCCCCATTCATGATCACATTTGCCGTGTATCCCCACCGTCCGTGGGGTAGCTGCTCAGCTTCCGTGGTATACACTGTGTACTCATCGTTGTCCTCCAGTGTCAGGGTGTGTGTCTGCGATGCTTGTGTTGGCTCTGCTGCAGCAGCCTGAGCTTTCTTCAAGCAGACATGAGCTATGTGTCCTCTTTTCTTACAGAAATGACATACCACTGACACAAATTTGCATGTAGTGAAACCATGGAGAGCCCCACAGTGGGAACATTTTCTTCCTGTCTCTTTAGTTGCCTCCATGTCTCTCGCAGCAGCAGCTGCGTGTGTGGTCTTGTGCACCTCCTCGGCAGCCTGAGATGGTGCTGCCTCTGTACGGAGCATACGTGTGTTCATCGATGCAGCCTCTGCTGCTAAAGCCTTCTCCTCGGCCAGTCGGAACGTCAGGGCCTTCTCCGCTAACAGCTGTCTCTGCAATGCCGAGTCCAGCACTCCACACACAATCCGATCACGGGGCATATTGTCTAAATGGTCACCAAAATTACAATGTAATGAGCGTTTCCTCAACTCAGCAATGTAACTTGAAATAGATTGTCCAGGCTGTTGTTTACAATTGTGAAAATGGAAACGCTGCTCAATCTCTGAGGGTTTTGGGTTAAAATGTTTCTGCAGCTTCTCAATCAAATCAGCATAATCCACCTCACTAGGTTTACGAGGAGCCACCAATGAACGCAGGGCGAAGTAAGTAGCAGCTCCGCATACACTTAGCAACACTGAGCGCTTCTTCTCTTCTTTGTCAATATTATTGGCCTCAAAGAAACACCCCAGTCTTTCTGCGTATTCCTCCCATGAACTGTCCTTATCCCCAGAGAACTCTTCAATACGTCCCAAGGTCGTCATAGTTTTAATGTGCACTGTCCCTTTAAGATCCACGGACTTTTTCTTTTTTTTAAATTCTTTTTCTCCTCCGGCCAGAGTTACGGTAGCTACACTCACGGTAGTTGCCTGGCCCGCACAATACTCTGTCCGCTGTCTACGTCGCAGCTAGCCAACTATCAAAATGCCGTTGATGTTGCTAGCTGAGTGGCCCGCTCGTCGCAATTTCCAATATCACAGCATGTCTATCTCCGTCCTTCTAGAGATTTCAACAGCCGCCTCGTCGCCAGTATTGCATCTTGACCGAACAGTAATGAATAGAGGAGACGGAATGAACCTTTTACTATTTACTGAGTAAGTGGGTGGACATTACAGCACATTGTCTGCATGGCAGAACCCAAAACTGAAAGTGAAAGACAAAGTAAAACCGAGCCCCCCAGCACCCCCTTCAGGTAACACCCGGGAACTGGGACAAACTTCATTGAAGCAAAACTCAAAACACAACAGATACGATAGTCATTAGTGAAGTAGCCAGGCAGGAGTGGAAAGAGAAGCCTGGTGTTAGATGACAGGAAATGCATAAGGCAGGAGAAGATCACCCAAGGTAGGCAGGTTGAGGCTTTGAGTGGAGTTGAAAGTGAGGATGAGCATTTTGAACAGCAAGTGCTGGAAACACTCAGCAGGTCAGGCAGCATTGAGGAGAGAGAGAAACAGAGTCAACGTTTCGGGTCGAACCCTTTGTCAGAACTGGAAAAGGTTAGGGAGGAGAGATGTTTAAGCAGGGGCTTGGAGGAGGGGAGGAAAGAACAAAGGGAAGGTCTATGATAGGATGGAAGGTAGGAGAGATTGAATGACAAAAGGGATGATGGTGCAAGGCAACAGGAGAGGTAATGGGATAAGTTAAGAAACAAAAGATGGATCTGGATGAGGGTTTCCAGCACTTTCTGTTGTTATTTCAGATTTCCAGCATCCGCAGTATTTTGCTACTGTATGAACATTTTGAAGTTAAACAGCTGGGGCACAGGGAGCCCCTTATTTGCTAGAGTGAGCAAATTTGGGCGAGGCAATGAAATTAAACAACAGGTCCATAAACTGCTCATCGCTTGCCTTTGCTGCCGACATTGCCATCCTCAGCGACTCCGATACTGGAATGACTGAAAACCTCAAAATCTTACAGTCAAGACATGGGTTTAGGAATTAATATAAAGAAAACGGCTGGCTTCCATTTTATATGCAGCAGGAAGACCTTCTTATACAATTGTAAAGAGCACTGGAAGATAAATGGAGCCAGTAGAGCTGGGAGAGGGGTGATGAGGGAGTGTAGGGTAGGATTTTGTGCAGGAGAGGATGCAGGCTGCAAAGGTTGAACATGTCGAAGTTTGTGGAGGATTGAGGCTGGTTAGTCGATCCTTGGAGAAGTTAACCTAGTGTCTTAGCAGTGGCGAGGGAGAGGTACAGGCAGAGGAGAGCAATGTTGCTGAGGCGGAAGAGAGCAAATTTGATGATTAAGTGGATGTGGGGAGGAAGCCGATTGCTCCCGCAGTACTCCAGAGTTCCATATCCCTGATTCAGCCTTGATGGTAGCCAAGGAGGAAGATGGAATCTAGGCCAAAGGTGCTAGCAAGGTTCAGTAATGTTTGCCATCGTTTTACCAATATTGAGCTGGAAGAAATTCTGGCCTAGAAATTCGAGATCACTAAACGGCTGCCTAAATTGATGGCGTTGGGAAGGCTGGGATATTCATGCTGGTTGCTAATTAACATTAGCCCAGAGCTAAACTCACTGTGCAAGGCCGCTTTCATGGCGTTAGTCCTGGCAGGAGGCCCAATGTGGTGTGGCCGTAGCACCTTTGCAGCAAGAGCAGCCTTCTCTTAAAGCAAGACTGTTATTTCAGAAAGCAGTGCTGTCCCTTAAAGGGGAACTGCCTTCTAAAATGAAAAAAAAATTAAAATCATTTAAAAATAGGTAGTTTTTAGCCCTTGCAGCTCAATTGCCTTCTGAACAAAAAAATAACATTAAAAACAACAACTGGGAACGGTAGCATAGTGATTATGTTACTGGACTAGTAATCCAGAGGCCTGAATTAATGATCCGGAGACGTGAGATCAAATCCCACCACGGCAGCTGGGGAATTTAAATTCAGTTAATTAATAAATCTGGACTAAAAAGCTAGTAGCAGTAATGATGACTATGAAACTATCGGATTGTCGTAAAAACCCATCTGGTTCACTAATGTCCTTCAGGGAAGGAAATCTGCTGTACTTACCTGGTGTGGCGTATATGTGACTCCAGACCATGGTTGACGCTGGAATGTCCCAGCAAGCCATTCAGTTGTAACAAACCACTACGAGAAACAATAATAAGAATAAAACCGGACGGATCACCCGGCATCGACCACAGTACCGGCTTCAGACACGACAATGACACACCCAGCCCAGTCGATCCTGCAAAGGTCTCCTCACTAACATCTGTGGATCTGTGGTAAAATTGGGAGAGCTGTCCCCCAGACTAGTCAAGCAGCTGCCTGAGAGTCATACTCACAGAATCAAAATCTTTGTCCAATGTCCCAGATTCCTCCATCATCATCCCTGGATATGTCCTGACCCACCGGCAGGACAGACCCACCAGAGGTGGCGGCACTGTGGGAGGGAGTGGCTCTGGGAGTCCTCAACATTGACTCTGGACCCTATGATGTCTCATGACTTCAGGTCAAGCATGGGCAAGGAAACCTCCTGCTGATTACCACCTACCGCTCTCCCTCAGCTGATGAATCAGTACTCCTCCATGTTGAGCTTCTTCTTCTTAGGCAGTCCCTCGGAACCGAGGATGACTTGCTTCCACACTAAAAATGAGTTCTCAGGTGACTGATGAGTCCAATGCGGAATCTACAGTCTCTGTCACAGGTGGGGCAGATGGTGGTTGAAGGGTGGGGTACTTGGGTTGACGTGCGCTCCTTCCGCTGTTTGCGCTTGGCTTCTGCTTGCTCCCCGCGAAGAGACTCGAGGTGTTCGGTGCCTTCCCAGATGCTTCTCCTTCACTTTGTGCGGTCTTGGGCCAGGGATTCCCAGGTGTCAGTGGGGATGTTGCACTTTTTCAAGGAGGCTTTGAGGGTGTCCTTGAAGCATTTCCTCTGCCCACCTGGGGCTCTCTTGATGTGTCTGTGCTCCGAGTAGAGCGCTTGTTTTGGGAGTCTCGTATCGGGTATGCGGAAGATGTGGCCCGTCCATCGAGTGTGGTCAAAGCTTCGATGCTGGGGATGTTGGCCTGACATTGGTGTGCCTATCCTGCCAGTGGATTTGCAGGATCTTGCAGAGGCAGCATTGGTGGTACCGCTCCAGTGCTTTAAGGTGCCCGCTGTACATGGTCCATGTCTCTGAAGCATACAGGAGGGCGGGTATCACTAGTGCTCTGTAGACCATGAACTTGGTTCTGGGTTTGAGGTCCTGGTCTTCAAACACTCTCTTCCTCAGGTGGCCGAAGGCTGCACTGGCACACTGAAGGCGGTGTTGGACTTCGTCATCGACATCTGCCCTTGTTGACAGTAGGCTCCCGAGGTATGGAAAGTGGTCCACGTTGTCCAAGGCCTCGTCAAGGCCTCCATGTTGAACACCACTTGGAAGAAGCACTAAACATAGCAAGGGCACAGAATGTACTCAGGGTGGGGGATTTCAATGTAAATTACCAAGAGTGGCTCAGTATCACCACTACTGACCGAGCTGGCTGAGTCCTGAAGGACATAGCTGCCACAGGTGGTGAGAGAACCAACACGAGGGAAAAATCCACTTGACCTTGTACTCACCAATCTACCTGTCACAGATGCATCTGTCTATGACAGTATTGTTAGCAGTGACCACCACACAGTCATTGTGGAGACGAATGCCTGTCTGTGTACAGTTTTGGTCTCCTTACCTAAGGAAGGATATATTTGCCATAGAGGGAGTGCAACGAAGGTTCACCAGACTGGTTCCTGGGATGGGGGGATTGTCCTATGAGGAGAGATTGAGTAGACTAGGCCTATATTCTATAGAGTTTAGAAGAATGAGAGGTGAACTCATTGAAACATCCAAAATTCTTACAGGGCTTGACCGGGTAGATGCAGGGAGGATGTTTCCCCTGGCTCGGGAATCTAGAACCAGGGCTCACAGTCTCAGAATAAGGGGTCGGCCATTTAGGACTGAGATGAGGAGAAATGTCTTCACTCAGAGGGTGGTGAATCTTTGGAATTCTCTACCCCAGAGGGCTGTGGGGCTCAGTCGTTGAGTATATTCAAGACAGAGATCGAAGGATTTTTTAATATTATGGGAATCAAGGGATATGGGGATAGTTCAGGAAAGTGGAGATGAGGTAGAAGATCAGCCATGATCTTACAGAATGGCGGAGCAGGCTCGAAGGAACAAATGACCTACTCCTGCTCATTTTCTTATGTTCTTTTGTCTTCACACTGAGGACACCCTCCATCATGTTGTGTGGCACTACCCCCGTGCTAAATGGGATAGATTCAGAACTGATCTAGCATCTCAAAATCGGGCATCCATGAGGTGCTGTGGGCCAACAGCAGCAGCAGAATTGTATTCCACCACAATCTGTAACCTCATGGCCTGGCATATCCCTGACTCTACCATTACCAGCAAGCCAGGGGACCAACCCTTGTTCAATAAGGAGTGTAGAAGAGCATGCCTGAAGCAGCACCAGGCGTACCTAAAAATGCGGTGCCAACCTGGGGAAGCTGCAACACAAGACTACATGCATGCTGAAAAGAGGAAACAGCATGCTATAGATAGGGCTAAGCGATCCCACAATCAACGGATCAGATCAAAGCTCTGCAGTCCTGCCACATAAAGATGTGAATGGTGGTGGACCATTAAACAACCAACGAGAGGAGCAGGCCCCAGGAATATTCCCATCCCCAATGATGGTGGAGCCCAGCATGTGAGTGCAAAAGACAAGGCTGAAACGTTTGCAACCAGACAGAAGTGCCGAGTGGATGATCCATATCGGCCTCCTCCTGAGGTCCCCACCATCACAGAAGCCAGTCTTCAGCTAATTTGATTCACTCCATGTGATATCAAGAAATGTCTGAGTGCACTGGATAAAGCAAAAGCTGTGAGCCCCGACAACATCCCAGCTGTCATGCTGGAGATTTGTGCTCCAGAACTAGCCGCACCTCTAGCAAAGCTGTTCCAGTACAGCTACAACACTGGCACCTATCCGACAATGTGAAAAACTGCCCAGGTATGTCCTGTTCACAAAAAGCAGGACAAATCCAATCCGGCAAATTATCACCCCATCAGTCTACTCTCAATCATCAGCAAAGTGATGGAAGGTGTCATCGACAGTGCTATTAAGCGGCACTTACTCACCAATAACCTGCTCACTGATGCCCAGTTTGCGTTCTGCCAAGACCACTCGGCTCTCGCCCTCATTTCAGCCTTGGTCCAAACATGGACAAAGGAGCTGAGTTCCAGAGGTGAGGTGAGAGTGACTGCCCTTGACATCAAGGCAGCATTTGACCGAGTGTGGTATCAAGGAGCCTTAGTAAAGCTGAAGTCAATGGGAATTGGGGGGAAAACTCTCCACTGGCTGGAATCATACCTAGAACAAAGGAAGATGGTTGTGGTGATTGAAGATCAATCATCACAGCCCCAGGACATAGCTGCAGGAGTTCCTCAGAGCAGTGTCCTAGGCCCAACCATCTTCAGCTGCTTCATCAATGACCATCCATCCAACATAAGTTCAGAACTGGAGATGTTCACAGATGACTGCAGAATGTTCAGTGCCATTCACAACTCCTCAGATAATGAAGCAGTCCATGCCCGCATGCAACAAGACCTGAACGACGTTCAGGCTTGGGCTGATAAGTGGCAGATAACATTCGCGCCACACAAGTGCCAGTCAATGACTATTTCCAACAAGCGTGAGTCTAACTAATTCCCTTGACATTCAACGATATTACCATCGCCGAATCCCCCACCATCAACATCCTGGGGTCACTATTGACCAGAAATGTAACTGGACCAGCCACATAAATACTGTGTCTACAAGAGCAGGTCAGAGGCTGGGTATTCTGCAGCGAGTGTCTCACCTCCTGACTCCCCTAAGCCTTTCCACCATCTACAAGGCACAAGTAAGGAGTGTGATGGAATGCTCGCCACTTGCCTGGAAGAGAGCAACTCCAAAAACACTCAAGAAGCTCGACACCATCCAGGACAAAGCAGCCCGCTTGATTGGCACCCCATCGCCCACCTTAAACATCACTCTCTACACCACCGGCGTACCGTGGCTGCAGTGTGTACCATCTACTGGATACACTGCAGCAACTCGCCAAGGCTTCTTTGGCAGCACCTCCCAAACCTGCGACCTCTACCACCTAGAAGGACAAGGGCAGCAGGTGCATGGGAACACAAGTCCCCCTCCATGTTACACACCATCCTGACTATATATCGTCATTCCTTCATCATCGCTGGGTGAAAATCCTGGAACTCCCTCCCTAACAGCACTGTGGGAGTACCTTCACCACAAGGACTGCAGCGGTTCTAAAAGGTGGCTTACCACCACCTTCTCAAGGGCAATTAGGGATGAGCAATAAATGCTGGCCTTGCCAGTGATGTCCACATCCCAGGAATAAATTGTTAAAAACCTCCCAAATGGGAGCCTTCAGCTCTTAAAGCTGAATTGCATTCCACACCTACAATAATGGGATAAGTGCTTTAGCACTAATAAAAATGGCTTAACAAGCCAGGGAAGGGACACCCAGGGTCTCACACGCAGCACTCCAGCTTAGTGCAGGGGGTCAACACCTCTACCGTGTCACCTCCCACAACTTGGCTCCAGTGCCCAAAGAAGCTTCATGACCTCAGACCGGGACAAGGCCAGTGAATGCATCTTCAAAAGCCGTCTCCTACCAACGGCACCACTCACCTCGCACACTTCTCCATGCCTGTCTCCCAGCCACCCGCCCACCACCCCCCCCCAATCACTCACCTACCAACAATCTGTACCAAACACGAGGCACACCTCCCAATCTGAGCTTCACCTCACCCCCCTGGAGGAGACGGTGCTGGCCTTTCTTGGCAGGGGCATGGTTGAGCCCTTGGCCAGCGGCGGGGCTGAAAGGATACAAGATGCTGGATACAATTATCCTCCTTCCCGCATGCACCTCTTGCTTTCCCACCCTCCATTCACCACAACTCCATCTTTGTGCCTTCCTCATTTCACACACCTGTAAGTGTACACAGACCCTTTTTAATTTTGCTCTGTATTAAAATGCTTTGCCAGGCCAAAAGGGTTTTTCAAAGTGAAATAAAATTGGTGCATGAACAGTTGGTCTTTCACTGATCAGTGGACATGGATTGTGCTTTGATGTGCTTTATTAAAAGGCCGCAAACACAGTTGTGACTGCAGGGGGTGGTCATAGACAACAGAGATAAACAAACCCCCTTAGATTTGCAGACATTTGGCTGGATGTTGCTAGCCCCGAGGAGGCGGGTATGGAGGCGGGACTGCCGGTAAAGTTGCAGAAAGTGGGGGCATATGGCAAACCCGCCCCCATCCCGCCTCCGTGCCCTTTTGCCAGGAGGCGGGAAGCTGTCCTGCCCCGGGTCCCATCTCCTCGAGGCGGGAAAGGGATTAAATCCCTTTAACTGCCTGTTAACAAGTAGTTAACAGGCAGAAAAAAGGATTAGTCCCATTTTACCTTTTGAAGTGCAGGCTTCCTGACCTCAGAGAACCCCGCCGGGGTGGAGGAGTCATGTAGGAGGTCTGGGGGGGTCGGAGGGGTCTGAAAGTGCGATGTAGAGGTGAGTGATGGGTGCAAGTATGTGAGGTGAGTGTAAAGTGTTAGGAAATGTTCACTTACCTTTGTTTCTGCCTACAGCCTTCAGCTGCGCTGAATCCGGAGTCCCGACAGCTTCATTGTAGATTTCACAGACTGGCTGTTGGATCTTCCAAACCAACAGTCATCTGATTTCTACAGTGTAGGAAGGTTTGATGAGTCCTGAACACAAGGGCTCATCAGACTACACAGAACGTCAGTGTTTGACAGCTTCACAGAGCTGTCAAACACTGACATTTCTTCTTTCAAGAAGTCTTGACAGGTGGCACGTCAGACGTTGACGTGCTCTGTCAGTGACTTCCTCCTAATTGGCCTGCTGAGCACGCAGGGCGGGCTTTACAAGGTCAATCAGGGGAAAATCCCGCTGGTTGGCCAGAGGCTGATGCAGGCGGGACTGAGACCCGGCAAGCAGCAGGCCCGCCTCCAGCATGTCTCCATCCACAAAATCCAGCCCAGATGTCTACAACAAAACAGGCCACAAAGTTGTAGAATGACTTTTGGTGGCTAAAAGGGAGGAGTCAAAACCTTTGCAGTTCTGAAATACAGGATGCGATGTAACAAGTGAAATGTGACCAAGTGGGCGATTGATGCGATTTTAACTTAATTGACACAGGATGAGTAAGTGTGAAATTTTGACAGCTCAAATAACTTAGGTCGAACATTAAAGGAACATCTCACCATCTCTGAATGATTAATTTACTGAAAAAGGCAAGGAAAACAGTATAAAAACCAGTGATGAAAAATATCGGCACTGCAGTCGCAAGGAGGGGCTTGGTTGATCATCTCAACTTGAAGAGCTGCAGGCGGAAGGTGAAGAACCTCAGTCGGAAGTTGAAGAGCTGCAGGCGGAAGGTGAAGAGCCTCAGTCGGAAGGTGAAGAGCCTCAGTCGGAAGTTGAAGAGCTGCAGGCGGAAGGTGAAGAGCCTCAGTCGGAAGGTGAAGAGCCTCAGTCGGATGGTGAAGAGCCTCAGTCGGAAGGTGAAGAGCCTCAGTTGGAAGGTGAGGAGCCTCAGTCAGAAGGTGAAGAACCTCAGTCGGAAGGTAAAGAGTCTCAGTCGGAAGGTGAAGAGCCGCAGTCGAAAGGTGAAGAGCCTCAGTCGGATGGTGAAGAGCCTCAGTCGGAAGGTGAAGAGCCTCAGTCGGATGGTGAAGAGCCTCAGTCGGAAGGTGAAGAGCCTCAGTTGGAAGGTGAGGAGCCTCAGTCAGAAGGTGAAGAACCTCAGTCGGAAGGTAAAGAGTCTCAGTCGGAAGGTGAAGAGCTGCAGTCGGAAGGTGAAGAGTCTCAGTCAGAAGGTGAAGAGCTGCAGTCGGAAGGTGAAGAGCCTCAGTCGGAAGGTGAAGAGCCTCAGTCGGAAGGTGAAGAGCCGCAGTCGAAAGGTGAATAGCTACAGTCGGAAGGTGAAGAGCCTCAGTCGGAAGGTGTAGAGCCTCAGTCGGAAGGTGAAGAGCCTCAGTCGGAAGGTGAGGAGCCTCAGTCGGAAGGTGAAAAGCCTCAGTGCGTCGGCGGGTGTTTCAGCGGCAGCAGCGGGGCTATAAAAGTCCCAGAGACCCAGGTAAGGCCTCAGTGCGTCAGCGGGTGTTTCAGCGGCAGCAGCGGGGCAATAAAAGTCCCAGAGACCCAGGTAAGGCCTCAGTGCGTCGGCGGGTGTTTCAGCAGCAGCAGCGGGTCTATAAAAGTCCCAGAGATCAGGTAAGGCCTCACAGCGTCGGCGGGTGTTTCAGCGGCAGCAGCGGGTCTATAAAAGTCCCAGAGACCAGGTAAGGCCTACCAGTCTCCATTCTGGGAACTCGGAGGGAAGGAGAGAGGTAAAAAGTAATCCAAGTGTGACGTCACCAGAAAGCGGGTAAGTGATTGGTTGTTGAGTATTTCTCCCTTTTGAAGCTTAAATCTCTTTGGTTTATAGTTTCTAAGGTGTGATATTCACCATCTGGAATCGGGGCAGAGGGTATTTAAGAATAATATTAATAAATTTAATTAATTACATAGAATGGGAGATCAGGTGATGTGTTGCTGCTGCAATATGTGGGAGCTGGTGGACACCATTGATGCTCACGGTGATCACATTTGCAGTAAGTGTTGGCTGCTCGAGGAATTCCGGCTCCGTGTTGAAGAGCTGGAGTCCGAGCTTGAAACAGTGAGACACATCAGGGCGGGGGAGAGTTACCTGGACTCTGTGTATCACGAGGTATTCACACCAATGAGATTAATTAATTCAGATGTAGTCCGTGGCCAGGGTCAGGGTGGTGTGACTAGAAGTGAGGCAGGTACGGGGATCCAGGAGGTAGTGTTGGAGGAGCCGCAGCCCTTGCACTTGTCCAACAGGTTCAAGGCTCTTACTCCCTGTGAGGATGGGAACAGGGACTGCGGGGAGGATGAGCAATCTGGCCACAGCACCGTGGAGCAGGGGGCCATTCAAGTGGGGGGAGTTAAAAGAAATGTTGTAGTGGTAGGGGATAGTATCGTTAGGGGGATAGATAGAGTTCTTTGCAGCCGAGAGCGAGAGTCCCGAAGGCTGTGTTGCCTGCCCGGTGCCAGGGTTAAGGACATCTCCTCTGGACTGGAGAGAAACTTGGAGTGGGAGGGGGAGGATCCAGTTGTCGTGGTCCATGTTGGTACCAACGACATAGATAGGACAAGGAAGGAGGTTCTGCTGAGGGAGTTTGAGCAGCTAGGGGCCAAATAAAAAAGCAGAACCACAAGGGTAATAATCTCTGGATTATTACCTGAGCCACGAGCAAATTTGGCTAGGACAAATAAAATTAGAGAGTTAAATGCATGGCTCAAAGACTGGTGTGGGAGAAATGGGTTTTGCTTCCTGGGACACTGGCACCAGTACTGGGGCAGGAGGGAGCTGTTCCGTTGGGACGGGCTTCACTTGGCCAGTGCTGGGACTAGAGTCCTGGCGGATCATATAACTAGGGCTGTAGAGAGGGCTTTAAACTAACTAGTGGGGGGGAGGTTCCTAGAGAGCAAATAATAAAAATGACAACAGAGAAGGTCATAGACTTAGGTAGCAGTGGGGAAATTAAAAACCAGAGCGTGTCAGGAAGGGGCAGAAGGCATGGAGTGAAAGGTAAAGTAATAAAAAGGGCAAAAGCAGGAACTAAGTGTCACAAAACATTTTTGAAAGTTCTCCATCTGAATGCACGTAGCATTCGTAACAAAATAGATGAGTTAATGGCACAAATAACTACATATGGGTATGATCTTGTGGCCATTACAGAAACATGGCTGCAGGTTGACAATGCCTGGGCATTAAACATACCAGGTTATTTAACGATCAGGAAGGACAGGCAGGAAGGAAGCGGAGGTGGGGTGGCTATGTTAATAAAGGAAGGAATCACTGTAATACAGAGAAATGATATTGGGACAAAAGATCAGGATAATGAAACAGTTTGGGTGGAGGTAAGGAATAATAAGGGGAAAAAAACACTAGTGGGCGTAGTCTATAGGCCTCCGAACAGTGGCAATTCTGTTGGACGGAGTATCAATCAGGAAATAGCTGAGGGTTGTAATAAGGGAACATCTATAATTATGGGGGATTTTAACTATCATATTAATTGGACAAATCAAATTGGGCAGGGCTGCCTTGAGGATGAGTTCATTGAGTGTATTAGGGATGGGTTTCTTGAGCAGTATGTAACTGAACCGACCAGGGGGCAAGCAACCTTAGATCTGGTCCTGTGTAACGAGACAGGATTAATTAAAAATGTCCTAGTAAAGGATCCCCTTGGAATGAGTGACCATAACATGGTTGAATTCCATATTCAATTAGAGGGTGAGAAGGATGGATCTCAAACAAGTGTGATAAGCTTGAATAAAGGAGACTATGAAGGTATGAGAGCGGAATTGAGTAGAGTGGATTGGGAAAATAGATTAAAGGGTAAGACGATACATGATCAGTGGTGTACATTTAAGGAGTTTTTTACAACTTCCAAAAAATATATATTCCACTGAGAAGAAAAGGGTGTAAAAGAAAAGACAGCCATCCGTGGCTAAGTAAAAAAATTAAGGATAGTATTCAACTAAAAACAAGGGCATATAAGGTAGCCAAATCTAGTGGGAGGATAGAGGATTGGGAAAACTTTAAAAGACAGCAGAAAATAACAAAAAGATTGATTAAGAAAGGGAAGATAGATTATGAAAGTAAATTAGCAAAAGATATAAAAACAGATAGTAAGAGTTTTTATAGTTATATAAAAAGAAAAAGGGTGGCTAAAGTAAATGTTGGTCCCTTAGAGGACGAGACCGGGAAATTAATGGTGGGAAATATGGAGATGGCAAAAACACTGAATGAATATTTTGTATCAGTCCTTGCAGTAGAGGACACTAAGAATATCCCAACACTGGACAAACAGGGGGCTAAAGGGTGGGAGGAGCTAAACACGATCAAAATCACTAAGGAAGTGGTACTCGGTAAAATAATGGGACTCAAGGCGGATAAATCACCTGGACCTGATGGCTTACATCCTAGGGTCTTGAGGGAAGTGGCAGTAGGGATTGTGGATGCATCGTGGGGGGGAGGTTCCTAGAGAGCAAATAATAAAAATAACAACAGAGAAGGTCATAGACTTAGGTAGCAGTGGGGAAATTAAAAACCAGAGCGTGTCAGGAAGGGGCAGAAGGTATGGAGTAAAAGGTAAAGTAATAAAAAGGGCAAAAGCAGGAACTAACTGTCACAAAACATCTTTGAAAGTTCTCTATCTGAATGCACGTAGCATTCGTAACAAAATAGACAAGTTAATGGCACAAATAACTACATATGGGTCTGATCTTGTGGCCATTACAGAAACATGGCTGCAAGGCGACAATGACTGGGAATTAAACATACCAGGTTATTTAACGATCAGGAAGGACAGGCAGGAAGGAAGGGGAGGTGGGGTGGCTATGTTAATAAAGGAAGGAATCACTGTAATACAGAGAAATGATATTGGGTCATAAGATTAGGATAATGAAACAGTTTGGGTGGAGATAAGGAATAATAAGGGGAAAAAAGCACTAGTGGGTGTAGTCTATAGGTCTCCGAACAGTTGCAACTCAGTTGGACGGAGTATCAATCAGGAAATAGTTGACGCTTGTAATAAGGGAACATCTATAATTATGGGGGATTTTAACTATCATATTAATTGGACAAATCAAACTGGGCAGGGCTGCCTTGAGGATGAGTTCATTGAGTGTATTAGGGATGGGTTTCTTGAGCAGTATGTAACTGAACCGACCAGGGGACAAGCAACCTTAGATCTGGTCCTGTGTAATGAGACAGGATTAATTAAAAATGTCCTAGTAAAGGATCCACTTGGAATGAGTGACCGTAACATGGTTGAATTCCATATTCAATTAGAGGGTGAGAAGGTTGGATCTCAAACAAGCGTGCAAAGCTTGAATAAAGGAGACTATGAAGGTATGAGAGCGGAATTGAGTAGAGTGGATTGGGAAAATAGATTAAAGGGTAAGACGATACATGATCAGTGGTGTACATTTAAGGAGTTATTTTACAACTTCCAAAAAATATATATTCCACTGAAAAGAAAAGGGTGTAAAAGAAAAGACAGCCATCCATGGCTAAGTAAAGAAATTAAGGATAGTATTCGACTAAAAACAAGGGCATATAAGGTAGCCAAATCTAGTGGGAGGATAGAGGATTGGGAAAACTTTAAAAGACAGCAAAAAATAACAAAAAGATTGATTAAGAAAGGGAAGATAGATTATGAAAGTAAATTAGCAAAAAATATAAAAACAGATAGTAAGAGTTTTTATAGTTATATGAAAAAAAAGGGTGGCTAAAGTAAATGTTGGTCCCTTAGAGGATGAGACCGGGAAATTAATGGTGGGAAATATGGAGATGGCAAAAACACTGAATGAATATTTTATATCAGTCTTTACAGTAGAGGACACTAAGAATATCCCAACACTGGACAAACAGGGGGCTATAGAGGGGGAGGAGCTAAACACGATCAAACTCACTAAGGAAGTGGTACTCGGTAAAATAATGGGACTCAAGGCGAATAAATCACCTGGACCTGATGGCTTACATCATAGGGTCTTGAGGGAAGTGGCGGTAGGGATTGTTGATGCATTGGTAATAATTTTCCAAAACTCCCTGGACTCAGCAAAGGTCCCGGCAGACTGGAAAACTGCAAATATAACACCCTTATTTAAAAAGGGCAGTAGACAGAAGGCTGGAAACTATAGACCGGTTAGCCTAACATCTGTGGTAGGTAAAATGTTGGAGTCCATTATTAAGGAGACAGTAACAGGACATTTGGATAATCATAATTTAATAGGACAAAGTCAGCATGGTTTTATGAAGGGGAAGTCATGTTTGACAAATTTGCTGGAGTTCTTTGAGGAAGTAACATATAGGATGGATAAAGGGGAACCAATGGACGTAGTGTATTTAGACTTCCAAAAGGCATTTGACAAGGTGCCACACAAAAGATTATTGCTTAAGATAAAAAATCACGGGATTGGGGGTAATATTCTGGCATGGATAGAGGATTGGCTATCTAACAGAAGGCAGAGAGTTGGGATAAATGGTTCATTCTCAGACTGGCAATCAGTAACTAGTGGTGTTCCGCAGGGGTCAGTGCTGGTTCCCCAACTCTTTACAATCTATATTAACAATTTGGAGGAGGGGACCGAGTGTAACATATCAAAGTTTGCAGATGATACTAAGATGGGAGGGAAAGTAGTGAGTGAGGAGGACATAAAAAACCTGCAAGGGGACATAGACAGGCTAAGTAAATGGGCAGAGATTTGGCAGATGGAATACAATGCTGGAAAGTGTGAGGTTATGCACTTTGGCAGGAAAAATCATAGAGCAAGTTATTATCTTAATGGCAAGAAACTGGAAAGTACTGAAGTACAAAGGGATCTGGGGGTCCTGGTGCACAAAACTCAAAAGGTCAGTATGCAGGTGCAGCAAGTGATTAAGAAGGCCAATGGAATGTTGGCTTTCATTGCTAGGGGGATAGAATATAAAAATAGGGAGGTATTGCTTCAGTTGTACAAGGTATTGGTGAGACCGCACCTGGAATATTGCGTACAGTTTTGGTGTCCATACTTAAGAAACGACATACTTGCTCTCGAGTCAGTACAAAGAAGGTTCACTCGGTTAATCCCGGGGATGAGGGGATGGACATATGAGGAGAGGTTGAGTAGATTGGGACTGTACTCATTGGAGTTCAGAAGAATGAGAGGCGATCTTATTGAAAGATATAAGATTGTGAAGGGGTTGGCTCTTTCAAAACTGAGATGAGGAGGAACTACTTCACTCAGAGGGTGGTAGGTCCATGGAATATGCAGCCCCAAAAAGCTGCAGAAGCTACATCATTACATAAATTTAAAACAGAAATAGACAGTTTCCTAGAAGTAAAGGGAATTAATGGTTATGGGGCGCGGGAAGGAATTTGGGCATTAGTCTAGGTTCGGATCGGTCATGGCCCTGTGGGTAGCGGAGCGGGCCCAGGGGCCGTGTAGCCTGATCCTGCTCCTATTTTGTGTGACTAATTCTGTTAGATTCAGGAGATGGTTCTGTGATAGTGGATTGGCGGTTAGGATCAGATCAGCCATGATCACATTGAATGGCGGAGCAGGCTCGAGGGGCCGATTGGCCGACTCCTGCTACTATTTCTTATGTGAAGAGCCTCAGTCGGAAGGTGAAGAGCTGCAGTCGGAAGGTGAAGAGCCTCAGTCGGAAGGTGAAGAGCTGCAGTCGGAAGGTCAAGAGCTCAGTCGGAAGGTGAAGAGCTGCACTCGGAAGGTGAAGAGCCTCAGTCGGAAGGTGAACAGCTGCAGTCGGAAGGTGAAGAGCCTCAGTCGGAAGTTGAGGAGCTGCAGTCGGAAGGTGAAGAGCCACAGTCGGAAGGTGAAAAGCCTCAGTCGGAAGGTGAGGAGCCGCAGTCGGAAGGTGAAGCGCCTCAGTCGGAAGGTGAAGAGCCTCAGTCGGAATGTGAAGCGCCTCAGTCGGAAGGTGAAGAGCCTCAGTCGGAAGGTGAAGAGCCACAGTCGGAAGGTGAAGAGCTAAAGTCGGAAGGTGAGGAGCCTCAGTCGGAAGGTGAAGCGCCTCAGTCCGAAGGTGAAGAGCCTCAGCCGGAAGGTGAAGAGCCTCAGTCGAAAGGTGAAGAGCCTCAGTCGGAAGGTGAAGAGCCTCAGTCGGAAGGTGAGGAGCCTCAGTCGGAAGGTGAGGAGCCTCAGTCAGAAGGTGAAGCGCTTCAGTCAGAAGGTGAAGAGCCTCAGCCGGACGGTGAAGAGCTACAGTCGGAAGGTGATGATCCGCAGTCGGAATGTGAAGAACCTCAGTCGGAAGGTGAGGAGCCTCAGTCGGAAGGTGAAGCGCCTCAGTCGGAAGGTGAAGAGCCTCAGCCGGAAGGTGAAGAGCCTCAGTCGAAAGGTGAAGAGCCTCAGTCGGAAGGTGAAGAGCCTCAGTCGGAACGTGAAGAGCCTCAGTCGGAAGGTGAAGAGTCTCAGTCGGAAGGTGAAGAGCCTCAGTCGGAAGGTGAAGAGCTGCAGTCGGAAGGTGAAGAGCCTCAGTCGAAAGGTGAAGAGCCTCAGTCGGAAGGTGAAGAGCCTCAGTCGGAAGGTGAAGAGCCTCAGTCGGAAGGTGAAGAGTCTCAGTCGGAAGGTGAAGAGTCTCAGTCGGAAGGTGAAGAGCCTCAGTTGGAAGGTGAAGAGCCTCAGTCGGAAGGTGAAGAGCCCCAGTCGGAAGGTGAAGAGTCTCAGTCGGAAGGTGAAGAGCCTCAGTCGGAAGGTGAGGAGCCACAGTCGGAAGGTGAAGAGCCTCAGTCGGAAGGTGAGGAGCCACAGTCGGAAGGTGAAGAGCCTCAGTCGGAAGGTGAAGAGCCGCAGTCGGAAGGTGAAGAGCCTCAGTCGGACGGTGAAGAGCCTCAGTCGGAAGGTGAAGAGTCTCAGTCAGAAGGTGAAGAGTCTCAGTCGGAAGGTGAGGAGCCTCAGTCGGAAGGTGAAGGGCCTCAGTCGGAAAGTGAAGAGCTGTAGTAAGAAGGTGCAGAGCCTCAGTCGGAAGGTGCAGAGCCTCAGTCGGAAGGTGCAGAGCCTCAGTCGGAAGGTGAAGAGCCTCAGTCAGAAGGTGTAGAGCCTCAGTCGGAAGGTGTAGAGCCTCAGTCGGAAGGTGAAGAACCTCATTCGGAAGGTGAAGAGCTGCAGTCGGAAGGTGAAGACTCTCAGTCGGAAGGTGAAGAGTCTCAGTCGGAAGGTGAAGAGCCTCAGTCGGAAGGTGAAGACCTGCAGTCGGAAGGTGAAGAGCCTCAGTCGGAAGGTGAAGAGCCTCAGTCGGAAGGTGAAGAGTCTCAGTCAGAAGGTGAAGAGCCTCAGTCGGAAGGTGAAGAGCCTCAGTCGGAAGGTGAAGAGCCTCAGTCGGAAGGTGAAGAGCCTCAGTCGGAAGGTGAAGAGCCTCAGTCGGAAGGTGAAGAGCCTCAGTCGGAAGGTGAAGAGCCTCAGTCGGAAGGTGAAGAGCCACAGTCGGAAGGTGAAGAGCCTCAGTCGGAAGGTGAAGAGCCTCAGTCGGAAGGTGAAGAGCCTCAGTCGGAAGGTGAAGAGCTGCAGTCGGAAGGTGAAGAGCATCAGTCGGTAGGTGAAGAGCTGCAGTCGGAAGGTGAAGAGCCTCAGTCGGAAGGTGAAGTGCCACAGTCGGAAGGTGAAGAGCCTCAGTCGGAAGGTGAGGAGCCTCAGTCGAAAGGTGAAGAGCCTCAGTCGGAAAGTGAAGAGCCTCAGTTGGAAGGTGAAGAGCCTCAGTCGGAAGGTGAAGAGCTGCAGTCGGAAGGTGAAGAGCCTCAGTCGGATGGTGAAGAGCCTCAGTCGGAAGGTGAAGAGCCACAGTCGGAAGGTGAAGAGCCTCAGTCGGAAGGTGAAGAGCCTCAGTCGGAAGGTGAAGAGCCTCAGTCGGAAGGTGAGGAGCCACAGTCGGAAGGTGAAGAGCCTCAGTCGGAAGGTCAGGAGCCACAGTCGGAAGGTGAAGAGCCTCAGTCGGAAGGTGAAGAGCTGCAGTCGGAAGGTGAAGAGCCTCAGTCGGAAGGTGAAGAGCTGCAGTCGGAAGGTGAAGAGCCTCAGTCGGAAGGTGAAGATCCACAGTCGGAAGGTGAAGAGCCTCAGTCGAAAGGTGAAGAGCCTCAGTCGGAAGGTGAAGAGCCTCAGTCGGAAGGTGAAGAGCCTCAGTCGGAAGGTGAAGAGCCTCAGTCGGAAGGTGAAGAGCCTCAGTCGGAAGGTGAAGAGCCACAGTCGGAAGGTGAAGAGCCTCAGTCGGAAGGTGAAGAGCCTCAGTCGGAAGGTGAAGAGCCTCAGTCGGAAGGTGAGGAGCCACAGTCGGAAGGTGAAGAGCCTCAGTCGGAATGTCAGGAGCCACAGTCGGAAGGTGAAGAGCCTCAGTCGGAAGGTGAAGAGCTGCAGTCGGAAGGTGAAGAGCCTCAGTCGGTAGGTGAAGAGCTGCAGTCGGAAGGTGAAGAGCCTCAGTCGGAAGGTGAAGATCCACAGTCGGAAGGTGAAGAGCCTCAGTCGAAAGGTGAAGAGCCTCAGTCGGAAGGTGAAGAGCCTCAGTCGGAAGGTGAAGAGCCTCAGTCGGAAGGTGAAGAGCCTCAATCTGAAGGTGAAGAGCCTCAGTCGGAAAATGAAGAGCCTCAGTCGGAAGGTGATGAGTCTCAGTCGGAAGGTGAAGAGCCTCAGTTGGACGGTGAAGAGCCTCAGTCGGAAGGTGAAGAGTCTCAGTCGGAAGGTGAAGAGTCTCAGTTGGAAGGTGAAGAGCCGCAGTCGGAAGGTGAAGAGCCTCAGTCGGAAGGTGAAGATTCTCAGTCGGAAGGTGAAGAGCCTCAGTCGGAAGGTGAAGAGCCTCAGTCGGAAGGTGAAGAGCTGCAGTCGGAAGGTGAAGAGCCTCCGTCGGAAGGGGAAGAGCTGCAGTCAGAAGGTGTAGAGCCTCAGCCGGAAGGTGAAGAGACTCAGTCGGAAGGTGAAGAGCCTCAGTCGGAAGGTGTAGAGCCTCAGTCGGAAGGTGAAGAGCCGCAGTCGGAAGGTGTAGAGCCTCAGTCGGAAGCTGAAGAGCCTCATTCGGAAGGTGAAGAGCTGCAGTCGGAAGGTGAAGAGCTGCAGTCGGAACGTGAAGAGCCTCAGTCGGAAGGTGATGAGACGCAGTCGGAAGGTGAAGAGCCTCAGTCGGAAGGTGAGGAGCCTCAGTCGGAAGGTGAAGCGCCTCAGTCGGAAGGTGAAGAGCCTCTGCCGGAAGGTGAAGAGCTACAGTCGGAAGGTGAGGAGCCGCAGTCGGAAGGTGAAGCGCCTCAGTCGGAACGTGAAGAGCATCAGTCGCACGGTGAAGAGTCTCAGTCGGAAGGTGAAGATTCTCAGTCAGAAGGTGAAGAGTCTCAGTCGGAAGGTGAGGAGCCTCAGTCGGAAGGTGAAGAGCTTCAGTCGGAAGGTGAAGAGCTGCAGTCGGAAGGTGAAGAGCCTCAGTCGGAAGGTGAAGAGCTGTAGTCAGAAGGTGTAGAGCCTCAGTCGGAAGGTGCAGAGCCTCAGTCGGAAGGTGAAGAGCCTCAGTCGGAAGGTGAAGAGCTGCAGTCGGAAGGTGAAGAGCCTCAGTCGGAAGGTGAAGAGCTGTAGTCAGAAGGTGTAGAGCCTCAGTCAGAAGGTGAAGAGCCTCAGTCGGAAGGTGTAGAGCCTCCGTCGGAAGGTATAGAGCCTCAGTCGGAAGGTGAGGAGCCTCATTCGGAAGGTGAAGAGCTGCAGTCGGAAGGTGAAGAGTCTCAGCCGGAAGGTGAAGAGTCTCAGTCGGAAGGTGAAGAGCCTCAGTCGGAAGGTGAAGAGCTGCAGTCGGAAGGTGAAGAGCCTCAGTCGGAAGGTGAAGAGCCTCAGTCGGAAGGTGAAGAGTCTCAGTCAGAAGGTGAAGAGCCTCAGTCGGAAGGTGAAGAGCCTCAGTCGGAAGGTGAAGAGTCTAAGTCGGAAGCTGAAGAGCCACAGTCGGAAGGTGAACAGCCTCAGTCTGAAGGTGAAGAGCCTCAGTCGGAAGGTGAAGAGCCTCAGTCGGAAGGTGAACAGCCTCAGTCGGAAGGTGAAGAGCCACAGTCGGAAGGTGAAGAGCCTCAGTCAGAAGGTGAAGAGTCTCAGTCGGAAGGTGAAGAGCCTCAGTCAGAAGGTGAAGAGCTGCAGTCGGAAGGTGAAGAGCCTCAGTCGAAAGGTGAAGAGCCTCAGTCGGAAGGTGAAGAGCCTCAGTCGGAAGGTGAAGAGCCTCAGTCGGAAGGTGAAGAGTCTCAGTCGGAAGGTGAAGAGTCTCAGTCGGAAGGTGAAGAGCCTCAGTCGGAAGGTGAAGAGTCTCAGTCGGAAGGTGAAGAGTCTCAGTCAGAAGGTGAAGAGCTGCAGTTGGAAGGTGAAGAGCCTCAGTCGGAAGGTGAAGAGTCTCAGTCGGAAGGTGAAGAGCCTCAGTCGGAAGGTGAGGAGCCACAGTCGGAAGGTGAAGAGCCTCAGTCGGAAGGTGAAGAGCCGCAGTCGGAAGGTGAAGAGCCTCAGTCGGACGGTGATGAGCCTCAGTCGGAAGGTGAAGATTCTCAGTCAGAAGGTGAAGAGTCTCAGTCGGAAGGTGAGGAGCCTCAGTCGGAAGGTGAGGAGCCTCAGTCGGAAGGTGAAGAGCCTCAGTCGGAAAGTGAGGAGCTGTAGTCAGAAGGTGCAGAGCCTCAGTCGGAAGGTGCAGAGCCTCAGTCGGAAGGTGAAGAGCCTCAGTCGGAAGGTGTCTAGCCTCAGTCGGAAGGTGTAGAGCCTCAGTCGGAAGGTGAAGAACCTCATTCGGAAGGTGAAGAGTCTCAGTCGGAAGGTGAAGAGTCTCAGTCGGAAGGTGAAGAGCCTCAGTCGGAAGGTGAAGAGCTGCAGTCGGAAGGTGAAGAGCCTCAGTCGGAAGGTGAAGAGTCTCAGTCGGAAGGAGAAGAGTCTCAGTCAGAAGGTGAAGAGCCTCAGTCAGAAGGTGAAGAGCCTCAGTCGGAAGGTGAAGAGCCTCAGTCGGAAGGTGAAGAGCCTCAGTCAGAAGGTGAAGAGCCTCAGTCGGAAGGTGAAGAGTCTCAGTCGGAAGGTGAAGAGTCTAAGTCGGAAGCTGAAGAGCCACAGTCGGAAGGTGAAGAGCCTCAGTCGGAAGGTGAAGAGTCTCAGTCGGAAGGTGAAGAGTCTAAGTCGGAAGCTGAAGAGCCTCAGTCGGAAGGTGAAGAGCCTCAGTCGGAAGGTGAAGAGCCTCAGTCGGAAGCTGAAGAGCCACAGTCGGAAGGTGAAGAGCCTCAGTCGGAAGGTGAAGAGCCTCAGTCGGAAGGTGAAGAGCCTCAGTCGGAAGGTGAAGAGCTGCAGTCGGAAGATGAAGAGCCTCAGTCGGAAGGTGAAGAGCTGCAGTCGGAAGGTGAAGAGCCTCAGTCGGAAGGTGAAGAGCCACAGTCGGAAGGTGAAGAGCCTCAGTCGGAAGGTGAGGAGCCTCAGTCGGAAGGTGCAGAGCCTCAGTCGGAAGGTGAAGAGCCTCTGTCGAAAGGTGAAGAGCCTCAGTCGGAACGTGAAGAGCCTCAGTCGGAAGGTGAAGAGCCTCAGTCGGAAGGTGAAGAGCTGCAGTCGGAAGGTGAAGAGCCTCAGTCGGATGGTGAAGAGCCTCAGTCGGAAGGTGGAGAGCCACAGTCGGAAGGTGAAGAGCCTCAGTCGGAAGGTGAAGAGCCTCAGTCGGAAGGTGAAGAGCCTCAGTCGGAAGGTGAGGAGCCACAGTCGGAAGGTGAAGAGCCTCAGTCGGAAGGTCAGGAGCCACAGTTGGAAGGTGAAGAGCCTCAGTCGGAAGGTGAAGAGCTGCAGTCGGAAGGTGAAGAGCCTCAGTCGGAAGGTGAAGAGCTGCAGTCGGAAGGTGAAGAGCCTCAGTCGGAAAGTGAAGATCCACATTCGGAAGGTGAAGAGCCTCAGTCGAAAGCTGAAGAGTCTCAGTCGGAAGGTGAAGACCCTCAGTCGGAAGGTGAAGAGCCTCAGTCGAAAGGTGAAGAGCCTCAATCTGAAGGTGAAGAGCCTCAGTCGGAAGGTGATGAGTCTCAGTCGGAAGGTGAAGAGCCTCAGTTGGATGGTGAAGAGTCTCAGTCGGAAGGTGAAGAGTCTCAGTTGGAGGGTGAAGAGCCGCAGTCGGAAGGTGAAGAGCCTCAGTCGGAAGGTGAAGAGTCTCAGTCGGAAGGAGAAGAGCCACAGTCGGAAGGTGAAGAGCCTCAGTCGGAGGGTGAAGAGCCTCAGTCGGAAGGTGAAGATTCCCAGTCGGAAGGTGAAGAGCCTCAGTCAGAAGGTGAAGACCCTCAGTCGGAAGGTGAAGAGCTGCAGTCGGAAGGTGAAGAGCCTCCGTCGTAAGGGGAAGAGCTGCAGTCAGAAGGTGTAGAGCCTCAGCCGGAAGGTGAAGAGCCTCAGTCGGAAGGTGAATAGTCTCAGTCGGAAGGTGTAGAGCCTCAGTCGGAAGTTGAAGAGCCTCATTCGGAAGGTGAAGAGCTGCAGTCGGAAGGTGAAGAGCTGCAGTCGGAACGTGAAGAGCCTCAGTCGGAAGGTGATGAGACGCAGTCGGAAGGTGAAGAGCCTCAGTCGGAAGGTGAGGAGCCTCAGTCGGAAGGTGAAGCGCCTCAGCCGGAAGGTGAAGAGCCACAGTCGGAAGGTGAGGAGCTGCAGTCGGAAGGTGAAGAGCCTCAGTCGAAAGGTGAAGAGCCTCAGTCGGAAGGTGAAGAGTCTCAGTCGGAAGGTGAAGAGTCTCAGTCGGAAGGTGAAGAGTCTCAGTCGGAATGTGAAGAGCCTCAGTCAGAAGGTGAAGAGCTGCAGTCGGAAGGTGAAGAGCCTCAGTCGAAAGGTGAAGAGCCTCAGTCGGAAGGTGAAGAGCCTCAGTCGGAAGGTGAAGAGCCTCAGTCGGAAGGTGAAGAGTCTCAGTCGGAAGGTGAAGAGTCTCAGTCGGAAGGTGAAGAGCCTCAGTCAGAAGGTGAAGAGCTGCAGTCGGAAGGTGAAGAGCCTCAGTCGGAAGGTGAAGAGTCTCAGTCGGAAGGTGAAGAGCCTCAGTCGGAAGGTGAGGAGCCACAGTCGGAAGTTGAAGAGACTCAGTCGGAAGGTGAGGAGCCACATTCGGAAGGTGAAGAGCCTCAGTCGGAAGGTGAAGAGCCGCAGTCGGAAGGTGAAGAGCATCAGTCGGACGGTGAAGAGCCTCAGTCGGAAGGTGAAGATTCTCAGTCAGAAGGTGAAGAGTCTCAGTCGGAAGGTGAGGAGCCTCAGTCGGAAGGTGAAGAGCTTCAGTCGGAAGGTGAAGAGCTGCAGTCGGAAGGTGAAGAGCCTCAGTCGGAAGGTGAAGAGCTGTAGTCAGAAGGTGTAGAGCCTCAGTCGGAAGGTGCAGAGCCTCAGTCGGAAGGTGCAGAGACTCAGTCGGAAGGTGTAGAGCCTCAATCGGAAGGTATAGAGCCTCAGTCGGAAGGTGAGGAGCCTCATTCGGAAGGTGAAGAGCTGCAGTCGGAAGGTGAAGCACCACAGTCGGAAGGTGAAGAGTCTCAGTCGGAAGGTGAAGAGCCTCAGTCGGAAGGTGAAGAGCTGCAGTCGGAAGGTGAAGAGCCTCAGTCGGAAGGTGAAGAGCCTCAGTCGGAAGGTGAAGAGTCTCAGTCAGAAGGTGAAGAGCCTCAGTCGGAAGGTGAAGAGCCTCAGTCGGAAGGTGAAGAGTCTAAGTCGGAAGCTGAAGAGCCACAGTCGGAAGGTGAAGAGCCTCAGTCTGAAGGTGAAGAGCCTCAGTCGGAAGGTGAAGAGCCTCAGTCGGAAGGTGAAGAGCCTCAGTCGGAAGGTGAAGATTCTCAGTCGGAAGGTGAAGTGTCTCAGTCGGAAGGTGAAGAGCCTCAGTCGGAAGGGGAAGAGCTGCAGTCGGAAGGTGAAGAGCCTCAGTCGGATGGTGAAGAGCCTCAGTCGGAAGGTGAAGAGTCTCAGTCGGAAGGTGAAGAGTCTCAGTCGGAAGGTGAAGTGTCTCAGTCGGAATGTGAAGAGCCTCAGTCAGAAGGTGAAGAGCTGCAGTCGGAAGGTGAAGAGCCTCAGTCGAAAGGTGAAGAGCCTCAGTCGGAAGGTGAAGAGCCTCAGTCGGAAGGTGAAGAGCCTCAGTCGGAAGGTGAAGAGTCTCAGTCGGAAGGTGAAGAGTCTCAGTCGGAAGGTGAAGAGCCTCAGTCAGAAGGTGAAGAGCTGCAGTCGGAAGGTGAAGAGCCTCAGTCGGAAGGTGAAGAGTCTCAGTCGGAAGGTGAAGAGCCTCAGTCGGAAGGTGAGGAGCCACAGTCGGAAGTTGAAGAGACTCAGTCGGAAGGTGAGGAGCCACATTCGGAAGGGGAAGAGCCTCAGTCGGAAGGTGAAGAGCCGCAGTCGGAAGGTGAAGAGCATCAGTCGGACGGTGAAGAGCCTCAGTCGGAAGGTGAAGATTCTCAGTCAGAAGGTGAAGAGTCTCAGTCGGAAGGTGAGGAGCCTCAGTCGGAAGGTGAAGAGCTTCAGTCGGAAGGTGAAGAGCTGCAGTCGGAAGGTGAAGAGCCTCAGTCGGAAGGTGAAGAGCTGTAGTCAGAAGGTGTAGAGCCTCAGTCGGAAGGTGCAGAGCCTCAGTCGGAAGGTGCAGAGCCTCAGTCGGAAGGTGTAGAGACTCAGTCGGAAGATATAGAGCCTCAGTCGGAAGGTGAGGAGCCTCATTCGGAAGGTGAAGAGCTGCAGTCGGAAGGTGAAGCACCACAGTCGGAAGGTGAAGAGCCTCAGTCGGAAGGTGAAGAGTCTCAGTCAGAAGGTGAAGAGCCTCAGTCGGAAGGTGAAGAGCCTCAGTCGGAAGGTGAAGAGTCTAAGTCGGAAGCTGAAGAGCCACAGTCGGAAGGTGAAGAGCCTCAGTCTGAAGGTGAAGAGCCTCAGTCGGAAGGTGAAGAGCCTCAGTCGGAAGGTGAAGAGCCTCAGTCGGAAGGTGAAGATTCTCAGTCGGACGGTGAAGTGTCTCAGTCGGAAGGTGAAGAGCCTCAGTCGGAAGGTGAAGAGCTGCAGTCGGAAGGTGAAGAGCCTCAGTCGGATGGTGAAGAGCCTCAGTCGGAAGGTGAAGAGCCACAGTCGGATGGTGAAGAGCCTCAGTTGGAAGGTGAAGAGCCTCAGTCGGAAGGTGAAGAGCCTCAGTCGGAAGGTGAGGAGCCACAGTCGGAAGGTGAAGAGCCTCAGTTGGAAGTTGAGGAGCCACAGTCGGAAGGTGAAGAGCCTCAGTCGGAAGGTGAAGAGCTGCAGTTGGAAGGTGAATAGCCTCAGTCGGAAGGTGAAGAGCTGCATTCGGAAGGTGAAGAGCCTCACTCGGTAGGTGAAGAGCCACAGTCAGAAGGTGAAGAGCCTCAGTCGGAAGGTGAGCAGCCTCAGTCGGAAGGTGAAGAGCTACAGTCGGAAGGTGAGGAGCCGCAGTCGGAAGGTGAAGAGCTGCAGTCGGAAGGTGTAGAGCCTTAGTCGGAAGGTGAAGAGCCTCAGTCGGAAGGTGAAGAGATGCAGTCGGAAGGTGAAGAGCTGCAGTCGGAAGGTGTAGAGCCTTAGTCGGAAGGTGAAGAGCCTCAGTCGGAAGATGAAGAGTCTCAGTCGGAAGGTGAAGAGCTACAGTCGGAAGGTGAGGAGCCGCAGTCGGAAGGTGAAGAGCTGCAGTCGGAAGGTGAAGAGCCTTAGTCGGAAGGTGAAGAGCCTCAGTCGGAAGGTGAAGAGTCTCAGTCGGAAGGTGAAGAGCCTCAGTCGGAAGGTGAAGCACCGCAGTTGGAAGGTGAAGAGCCTCAGTCGGAAGGTGAAGAGCCTCAGTCGAAAGGTGAAGAGCGTCAGTCGGAAGGTGAAGAGCCTCAGTCGGAAGGTGAAGAGCCTCAGTCGAAAGGTGAAGAGCCACAGTCGGATGGTGAAGAGCCTCAGTCGGAAGGTGAAGAGCCTCAGTCGGAAGGTGAAGAGCCTCAGTCGGAAGGTGAGGAGCCACAGACGGAAGGTGAAGAGCCTGAGTTGGAAGTTGAGGAGCCACAGTCGGAAGGTGAAGAGCCTCAGTCGGAAGGTGAAGAGCTGCAGTTGGAAGGTGAAGAGCCTCAGTCGGAAGGTGAAGAGCTGCATTCGGAAGGTGAAGAGCCTCATTCGGTAGGTGCTGAGCCACAGTCGGAAGGTGAAGAGTCTCAGTCGGAAGGTGAGGAGCCTCAGTCGGAAGGTGAAGAGCTACAGTCGGAAGGTGAGGAGCCGCAGTCGGAAGGTGAAGAGCTGCAGTCGGAAGGTGTAGAGCCTTAGTCGGAAACTGAAGAGCCTCAGTCGGAAGGTGAACAGATGCAGTCGGAAGGTGAAGAGCTGCAGTCGGAAGGTGTAGAGCCTTAGTCGGAAGGTGAAGAGCCTCAGTCGGAAGATGAAGAGTCTCAGTCGGAAGGTGAAGAGCTGCAGTCGGAAGGTGAGAAGCCACAGTCGGAAGGTGAAGAGCTGCAGTCGGAAGGTGTAGAGCCTTAGTCGGAAGGTGAAGAGCCTCAGTCGGAAGGTGAAGAGTCTCAGTCGGAAGGTGAAGAGCCTCTGTCGGAAGGTGAAGCACCGCAGTTGGAAGGTGAAGAGCCTCAGTCGGAAGGTGAAGAGCCTCAGTCGAAAGGTGAAGAGCGTCAGTCGGAAGGTGAAGAGCCTCAGTCGGAAGGTGAAGAGCCTCAGTCGAAAGGTGAAGAGCCTCAATCTGAAGGTGAAGAGCCTCAGTCGGAAGGTGAAGATTCTCAGTCGGAAGGTGAAGAGTCTCAGTCGGAAGGTGAAGAGCCTCAGTCGGAAGGTGAAGAGCTGCAGTCGGAAGGTGAAGAGCCTCAGTCGGAAGATGAAGAGCCTCAGTCGGAAGGTGATGAGTCTCAGTCGGAAGGTGAAGAGCCTCAGTTGGATGGTGAAGAGCCTCAGTCGGAAGGTGAAGAGTCTCAGTCGGTAGGTGAAGATTCTCAGTTGGAAGGTGAAGAGCCGCAGTCGGAAGGTGAAGAGCCTCAGTCGGAAGGTGAAGAGTCTCAGTCGGAAGGTGAAGAGCCGCAGTCGGAAGGTGAAGAGCCTCAGACGGAGGGTGAAGAGCCTCAGTCGGAAGGTGAAGATTCTCAGTCGGAAGGTGAAGAGCCTCAGTCAGAAGGTGAAGAGCCTCAGTCGGAAGGTGAAGAGCTGCAGTCGGAAGGTGAAGAGCCTCAGTCGGAAGCGGAAGAGCTGCAGTCAGAAGGATAGAGCCTCAGCCGGAAGGTGACGAGCCTCAGTCGGAAGGTGAAGAGTCTCAGTCGGAAGGTGTAGAGCCTCAGTCGGAAGGTGATGAGCCTCAGTCGGAAGGTGCAGAGCCTCAGTCGGAAGTTGAAGAGCCTCATTCGGAAGGTGAAGAGCTGCAGTCGGAAGGTGAAGAGCTGCAGTCGGAACGTGAAGAGCCTCAGTCAGAAGGTGAGGAGCCTCAGTCGGAAGGTGAAGAGCCTCAGTCGGAAGGTGAAGAGCCTCATTCGGAAGGTGAAGAGCTGCAGTCGGAAGGTGAAGAGTCTCAGTCGGAAGGTGAAGAGTCTCAGTCGGAAGGTGAAGAGCCTCAGTCGGAAGGTGAAGAGCTGCAGTCGGAAGGTGAAGAGCCTCAGTCGGAAGGTGAAGAGCCTCAGTCGGAAGGTGAAGAGTCTCAGTCAGAAGGTGAAGAGCCTCAGTCGGAAGGTGAAGAGTCTCAGTCGGAAGGTGAAGAGTCTAAGTCGGAAGCTGAAGTGCCACAGTCGGAAGGTGAAGAGCCTCAGTCTGAAGGTGAAGAGCCTCAGTCGGAAGGTGAAGAGCCTCAGTCGGAAGGTGAAGAGCCTCAGTCGGAAGGTGAAGAGCCTCAGTTGGAAGGTGAAGAGCCACAGTCGGAAGGTGAAGAGCCTCAGTCGGAAGGTGAAGATTCTCAGTCGGAAGGTGAAGTGTCTCAGTCGGAAGGTGAAGAGCCTCAGTCGGAAGGTGAAGAGCTGCAGTCGGAAGGTGAAGAGCCTCAGTCGGATGGTGAAGAGCCTCAGTCGGAAGGTGAAGAGCCACAGTCGGATGGTGAAGAGCCTCAGTCGGAAGGTGAAGAGCCTCAGTCGGAAGGTGAAGAGCCTCAGTCGGAAGGTGAGGAGCCACAGTCGGAAGGTGAGGAGCCACAGTCGGAAGGTGAAGAGCCTCAGTCGGAAGTTGAGGAGCCACAGTCGGAAGGTGAAGAGCCTCAGTCGGAAGGTGAAGAGCTGCAGTTGGAAGGTGAAGAGCCTCAGTCGGAAGGTGAAGAGCTGCAGTCGGAAGGTGAAGAGCCTCAGTCGGTAGGTGAAGAGCCACAGTCGGAAGGTGAAGAGCCTCAGTCGGAAGGTGAGGAGCCTCAGTCGGAAGGTGAAGAGCTACAGTCGGAAGGTGAGGAGCTGCAGTCGGAAGGTGAAGAGCTGCAGTCGGAAGGTGTAGAGCCTTAGTCGGAAGGTGAAGAGCCTCAGTCGGAAGGTGAAGAGATGCAGTCGGAAGGTGAAGAGCTGCAGTCGGAAGGTGTAGAGCCTTAGTCGGAAGGTGAAGAGCCTCAGTCGGAAGGTGAAGAGTCTCAGTCGGAAGGTGAAGAGCTACAGTCGGAAGGTGAGGAGCCGCAGTCGGAAGGTGAAGAGCTGCAGTCGGAAGGTGTAGAGCCTTAGTCGGAAGGTGAAGAGCCTCAGTCGGAAGATGAAGAGTCTCAGTCGGAAGGTGAAGAGCTACAGTCGGAAGGTGAGGAGCCGCAGTCGGAAGGTGAAGAGCTGCAGTCGGAAGGTGTAGAGCCTTAGTCGGAAGGTGAAGAGCCTCAGTCGGAAGGTGAAGAGTCTCAGTCGGAAGGTGAAGAGCCTCTGTCAGAAGGTGAAGCACCGCAGTTGGAAGGTGAAGAGCCTCAGTCGGAAGGTGAAGAGCCTCAGTCGAAAGGTGAAGAGCGTCAGTCGGAAGGTGAAGAGCCTCAGTCGGAAGGTGAAGAGCCTCAGTCAAAAGGTGAAGAGCCTCAATCTGAAGGTGAAGAGCCTCAGTCGGAAGGTGAAGATTCTCAGTCGGAAGGTGAAGAGTCTCAGTCGGAAGGTGAAGAGCCTCAGTCGGAAGGTGAAGAGCTGCAGTCGGAAGGTGAAGAGCCTCAGTCGGAAGATGAAGAGCCTCAGTCGGAAGGTGATGAGTCTCAGTCGGAAGGTGAAGAGCCTCAGTTGGACGGTGAAGAGCCTCAGTCGGAAGGTGAAGAGTCTCAGTCGGTAGGTGAAGATTCTCAGTTGGAAGGTGAAGAGCCGCAGTCGGAAGGTGAAGAGCCTCAGTCGGAAGGTGAAGAGTCTCAGTCGGAAGGTGAAGAGCCGCAGTCGGAAGGTGAAGAGCCTCAGACGGAGGGTGAAGAGCCTCAGTCGGAAGGTGAAGATTCTCAGTCGGTAGGTGAAGAGCCTCAGTCAGAAGGTGAAGGGCCTCAGTCGGAAGGTGAAGAGCTGCAGTCGGAAGGTGAAGAGCCTCAGTCGGAAGGGGAAGAGCTGCAGTCAGAAGGATACAGCCTCAGCCGGAAGGTGACGAGCCTCAATCGGAAGGTGAAGAGTCTCAGTCGGAAGGTGTAGAGCCTCAGTCGGAAGGTGATGAGCCTCAGTCGGAAGGTGTAGAGCCTCAGTCGGAAGTTGAAGAGCCTCATTCGGAAGGTGAAGAGCTGCAGTCGGAAGGTGAAGAGCTGCAGTCGGAACGTGAAGAGCCTCAGTCAGAAGGTGAGGAGCCTCAGTCGGAAGGTGAAGAGCCTCAGTCGGAAGGTGAAGAGCCTCATTCGGAAGGTGAAGAGCTGCAGTCGGAAGGTGAAGAGTCTCAGTCGGAAGGTGAAGAGTCTCAGTCGGAAGGTGAAGAGCCTCAGTTGGAAGGTGAAGAGCTGCAGTCGGAAGGTGAAGAGCCTCAGTCGGAAGGTGAAGAGCCTCAGTCGGAAGGTGAAGAGTCTCAGTCAGAAGGTGAAGAGCCTCAGTCGGAAGGTGAAGAGCCTCAGTCGGAAGGTGAAGAGTCTAAGTCGGAAGCTGAAGAGCCACAGTCGGAAGGTGAAGAGCCTCAGTCTGAAGGTGAAGAGCCTCAGTCGGAAGGTGAAGAGCCTCAGTCGGAAGGTGAAGAGCCTCAGTCGGAAGGTGAAGAGCCTCAGTTGGAAGGTGAAGAGCCACAGTCGGAAGGTGAAGAGCCTCAGTCGGAAGGTGAAGATTCTCAGTCGGAAGGTGAAGTGTCTCAGTCGGAAGGTGAAGAGCCTCAGTCGGAAGATGAAGAGCTGCAGTCGGAAGGTGAAGAGCCTCAGTCGGATGGTGAAGAGCCTCAGTCGGAAGGTGAAGAGCCACAGTCGGATGGTGAAGAGCCTCAGTCGGAAGGTGAAGAGCCTCAGTCGGAAGGTGAAGAGCCTCAGTCGGAAGGTGAGGAGCCACAGTCGGAAGGTGAAGAGCCTCAGTCGGAAGTTGAGGAGCCACAGTCGGAAGGTGAAGAGCCTCAGTCGGAAGGTGAAGAGCCTCAGTCGGAAGGTGAAGAGCTGCAGTTGGAAGGTGAAGAGCCTCAGTCGGAAGGTGAAGAGCTGCAGTCGGAAGGTGAAGAGCCTCAGTCGGTAGGTGAAGAGCCACAGTCGGAAGGTGAAGAGCCTCAGTCGGAAGGTGAGGAGCCTCAGTCGGAAGGTGAGGAGCTACAGTCGGAAGGTGAAGAGCCTCAGTCGGAAGGTGAAGAGTCTAAGTCGGAAGCTGAAGAGCCACAGTCGGAAGGTGAAGAGCTGCAGTCGGAAGGTGTAGAGCCTTAGTCGGAAGGTGAAGAGCCTCAGTCGGAAGGTGAAGAGTCTCAGTCGGAAGGTGAAGAGCTACAGTCGGAAGGTGAGGAGCCGCAGTCGGAAGGTGAAGAGCTGCAGTCGGAAGGTGTAGAGCCTTAGTCGGAAGGTGAAGAGCCTCAGTCGGAAGGTGAAGAGTCTCAGTCGGAAGGTGAAGAGCCTCAGTCGGAAGGTGAAACACCACATTTGGAAGGTGAAGAGCCTCAGTCGGAAGGTGAAGAGCCTCAGTCGAAAGGTGAAGAGCGTCAGTCGGAAGGTGAAGAGCCTCAGTCGGAAGGTGAAGAGCCTCAGTCGAAAGGTGAAGAGCCTCAATCTGAAGGTGAAGAGCCTCAGTCGGAAGGTGAAGAGCCTCAGTCGGAAGGTGAAGATTCTCAGTCGGAAGGTGAAGAGTCTCAGTCGGAAGGTGAAGCGCCTCAGTCGGAAGGTGAAGAGCTGCAGTCGGAAGGTGAAGAGCCTCAGTTGGAAGATGAAGAGCCTCAGTCGGAAGGTGATGAGTCTCAGTCGGAAGCTGAAGAGCCTCAGTTGGACGGTGAAGAGCCTCAGTCGGAAGTTGAAGAGTCTCAGTCGGAAGGTGAAGAGTCTCAGTTGGAAGGTGAAGAGCCACAGTCGGAAGGTGAAGAGCCTCAGTCGGAAGGTGAAGAGTCTCAGTCGGAAGGTGAAGAGCCGCAGTCGGAAGGTGAAGAGCCTCAGTCGGAAGGTGAAGATTCTCAGTCGGAAGGTGAAGAGCCTCAGTCGGAAGGTGAAGAGCCTCAGTCGGAAGGTGAAGAGCTGCAGTCGGAAGGTGAAGAGCCTCAGTCGGAAGGGGAAGAGCTGCAGTCAGAAGGATAGAGCCTCAGCCGGAAGGTGACGAGCCTCAGTCGGAAGGTGAAGAGTCTCAGTCGGAAGGTGTAGAGCCTCAGTCGGAAGGTGATGAGCCTCAGTCGGAAGGTGTAGAGCCTCAGTCGGAAGTTGAAGAGCCTCATTCGGAAGGTGAAGAGCTGCAGTCGGAAGGTGAAGAGCTGCAGTCGGAACGTGAAGAGCCTCAGTCGGAAGGTGAAGAGCCTCAGTCGGAAGGTGAAGAGCCTCAGTCGGAAGGTGAAGAGTCTCAGTCGGAAGCTGAAGATTCTCAGTCGGAAGGTGAAGAGCTTCAGTCGGACGGTGAAGAGCCTCAGTCAGAAGATGAAGAGCCTCAGTCGGAAGGTGAAGAGCCTCAGTCGGAAGGTGAAGAGCCTCAGCCGGACGGTGAAGAGCCGCAGCCGGAAGGTGAAGAGCCACAGTTGGAATTTGAAGAGCCTCAGTCGGACGGTGAAGAGTCTCAGTCGGAAGGCGAAGAACCTCAGTCGGAAGGTGAAGAGCCTCAGTCAGAAGGTGAAGAGTCTCAGTCAGAAGCTGAAGAGTCTCAGTCGGAAGGTGAAGAGCCTCAGTCGGAAGGTGAAGAGCCACAGTCGGAAGGTGCAGAGCCTCAGTCGGAAGGTGAGGAGCCTCAGTCGGAAGGTGGAGCGCCTCAGTCGGAAGGTGAAGAGCCTCAGCTGGAAGGTGAAGAGCTACAGTCGGAAGGTGAGGAGCCGCAGTCGGAAGGTGAAGAGCCTCAGTCGAAAGGTGAAGAGCCTCAGTCGGAAGGTGAAGAGCCTCAGTCGGAAGGTGAAGAGTCTCTGTCAGAAGGTGAAGAGTCTCAGTCGGAAGGTGAAGAGCCTCAGTCAGAAGGTGAAGAGCTGCAGTCGGAAGGTAAAGAGCCTCAGTCGAAAGGTGAAGAGCCTCAGTCAGAAGGTGAGGAGCCTCAGTCGGAAGGTGAAGAGCCTCAGTCGGAAGGGGAAGAGTCTCAGTCGGAAGGTGAAGAGTCTCAGTCGGAAGGTGAAGAGCATCAGTCAGAAGGTGAAGACCTGCAGTCGGAAGGTGAAGAGCCTCAGTCGGAAGGTGTAGAGCCTCAGTCGGAAGTTGAAGAGCCTCATTCGGAAGGTGAAGAGCTGCAGTCGGAAGGTGAAGAGCTGCAGTCGGAACGTGAAGAGCCTCAGTCAGAAGGTGAGGAGCCTCAGTCGGAAGGTGAAGAGCCTCAGTCGGAAGGTGAAGAGCCTCATTCGGAAGGTGAAGAGCTGCAGTCGGAAGGTGAAGAGTCTCAGTCGGAAGGTGAAGAGTCTCAGTCGGAAGGTGAAGAGCCTCAGTTGGAAGGTGAAGAGCTGCAGTCGGAAGGTGAAGAGCCTCAGTCGGAAGGTGAAGAGCCTCAGTCGGAAGGTGAAGAGTCTCAGTCAGAAGGTGAAGAGCCTCAGTCGGAAGGTGAAGAGCCTCAGTCGGAAGGTGAAGAGTCTAAGTCGGAAGCTGAAGAGCCACAGTCGGAAGGTGAAGAGCCTCAGTCTGAAGGTGAAGAGCCTCAGTCGGAAGGTGAAGAGCCTCAGTCGGAAGGTGAAGAGCCTCAGTCGGAAGGTGAAGAGCCTCAGTTGGAAGGTGAAGAGCCACAGTCGGAAGGTGAAGAGCCTCAGTCGGAAGGTGAAGATTCTCAGTCGGAAGGTGAAGTGTCTCAGTCGGAAGGTGAAGAGCCTCAGTCGGAAGATGAAGAGCTGCAGTCGGAAGGTGAAGAGCCTCAGTCGGATGGTGAAGAGCCTCAGTCGGAAGGTGAAGAGCCACAGTCGGATGGTGAAGAGCCTCAGTCGGAAGGTGAAGAGCCTCAGTCGGAAGGTGAAGAGCCTCAGTCGGAAGGTGAGGAGCCACAGTCGGAAGGTGAAGAGCCTCAGTCGGAAGTTGAGGAGCCACAGTCGGAAGGTGAAGAGCCTCAGTCGGAAGGTGAAGAGCCTCAGTCGGAAGGTGAAGAGCTGCAGTTGGAAGGTGAAGAGCCTCAGTCGGAAGGTGAAGAGCTGCAGTCGGAAGGTGAAGAGCCTCAGTCGGTAGGTGAAGAGCCACAGTCGGAAGGTGAAGAGCCTCAGTCGGAAGGTGAGGAGCCTCAGTCGGAAGGTGAGGAGCTACAGTCGGAAGGTGAAGAGCCTCAGTCGGAAGGTGAAGAGTCTAAGTCGGAAGCTGAAGAGCCACAGTCGGAAGGTGAAGAGCTGCAGTCGGAAGGTGTAGAGCCTTAGTCGGAAGGTGAAGAGCCTCAGTCGGAAGGTGAAGAGTCTCAGTCGGAAGGTGAAGAGCTACAGTCGGAAGGTGAGGAGCCGCAGTCGGAAGGTGAAGAGCTGCAGTCGGAAGGTGTAGAGCCTTAGTCGGAAGGTGAAGAGCCTCAGTCGGAAGGTGAAGAGTCTCAGTCGGAAGGTGAAGAGCCTCAGTCGGAAGGTGAAACACCACATTTGGAAGGTGAAGAGCCTCAGTCGGAAGGTGAAGAGCCTCAGTCGAAAGGTGAAGAGCGTCAGTCGGAAGGTGAAGAGCCTCAGTCGGAAGGTGAAGAGCCTCAGTCGAAAGGTGAAGAGCCTCAATCTGAAGGTGAAGAGCCTCAGTCGGAAGGTGAAGAGCCTCAGTCGGAAGGTGAAGATTCTCAGTCGGAAGGTGAAGAGTCTCAGTCGGAAGGTGAAGCGCCTCAGTCGGAAGGTGAAGAGCTGCAGTCGGAAGGTGAAGAGCCTCAGTTGGAAGATGAAGAGCCTCAGTCGGAAGGTGATGAGTCTCAGTCGGAAGGTGAAGAGCCTCAGTTGGACGGTGAAGAGCCTCAGTCGGAAGTTGAAGAGTCTCAGTCGGAAGGTGAAGAGTCTCAGTTGGAAGGTGAAGAGCCACAGTCGGAAGGTGAAGAGCCTCAGTCGGAAGGTGAAGAGTCTCAGTCGGAAGGTGAAGAGCCGCAGTCGGAAGGTGAAGAGCCTCAGTCGGAAGGTGAAGATTCTCAGTCGGAAGGTGAAGAGCCTCAGTCGGAAGGTGAAGAGCCTCAGTCGGAAGGTGAAGAGCTGCAGTCGGAAGGTGAAGAGCCTCAGTCGGAAGGGGAAGAGCTGCAGTCAGAAGGATAGAGCCTCAGCCGGAAGGTGACGAGCCTCAGTCGGAAGGTGAAGAGTCTCAGTCGGAAGGTGTAGAGCCTCAGTCGGAAGGTGATGAGCCTCAGTCGGAAGGTGTAGAGCCTCAGTCGGAAGTTGAAGAGCCTCATTCGGAAGGTGAAGAGCTGCAGTCGGAAGGTGAAGAGCTGCAGTCGGAACGTGAAGAGCCTCAGTCGGAAGGTGAAGAGCCTCAGTCGGAAGGTGAAGAGCCTCAGTCGGAAGGTGAAGAGTCTCAGTCGGAAGCTGAAGATTCTCAGTCGGAAGGTGAAGAGCTTCAGTCGGACGGTGAAGAGCCTCAGTCAGAAGATGAAGAGCCTCAGTCGGAAGGTGAAGAGCCTCAGTCGGAAGGTGAAGAGCCTCAGCCGGACGGTGAAGAGCCGCAGCCGGAAGGTGAAGAGCCACAGTTGGAATTTGAAGAGCCTCAGTCGGACGGTGAAGAGTCTCAGTCGGAAGGCGAAGAACCTCAGTCGGAAGGTGAAGAGCCTCAGTCAGAAGGTGAAGAGTCTCAGTCAGAAGCTGAAGAGTCTCAGTCGGAAGGTGAAGAGCCTCAGTCGGAAGGTGAAGAGCCACAGTCGGAAGGTGCAGAGCCTCAGTCGGAAGGTGAGGAGCCTCAGTCGGAAGGTGGAGCGCCTCAGTCGGAAGGTGAAGAGCCTCAGCTGGAAGGTGAAGAGCTACAGTCGGAAGGTGAGGAGCCGCAGTCGGAAGGTGAAGAGCCTCAGTCGAAAGGTGAAGAGCCTCAGTCGGAAGGTGAAGAGCCTCAGTCGGAAGGTGAAGAGTCTCTGTCAGAAGGTGAAGAGTCTCAGTCGGAAGGTGAAGAGCCTCAGTCAGAAGGTGAAGAGCTGCAGTCGGAAGGTAAAGAGCCTCAGTCGAAAGGTGAAGAGCCTCAGTCAGAAGGTGAGGAGCCTCAGTCGGAAGGTGAAGAGCCTCAGTCGGAAGGGGAAGAGTCTCAGTCGGAAGGTGAAGAGTCTCAGTCGGAAGGTGAAGAGCATCAGTCAGAAGGTGAAGACCTGCAGTCGGAAGGTGAAGAGCCTCAGTCGGAAGGTGAAGAGTCGCAGTCAGAAGGTGAAGAGCCTCAGTCGGAAGGTGAGGAGCCACAGTCGGAAGGTGAAGAGCCTCAGTCGGAAGGTGAGGAGCCACAGTCGGAAGGTGAAGAGCCTCAGTCGGAACATGAAGAGCCGCAGTCGGAAGGTGAAGAGCCTCAGTCGGACGGTGAAGAGCCTCAGTCGGAAGGTGAAGATTCTCAGTCAGAAGGTGAAGAGTCTCAGTCGGAAGGTGAAGTGCCTCAGTCGGAAGGTGAAGAGCCTCAGTCGGAAGGTGAAGAGCTGCAGTCGGAAGGTGAAGAGCCTCAGTCGGAAGGTGAAGAGCTGTAGTCAGAAGGTGTAGAGCCTCAGTCGGAAGGTGAACAGCCTCAGTCCGAAGGTGTAGAGCCTCAGTCGGAAGGTGTAGAGCCTCAGTCGGAAGGTGAAGAGTCTCATTCGGAAGGTGAAGAGTCTCATTCGGAAGGTGAAGAGCTGCAGTCAGAAGGTGAAGAGTCTCAGTCGGTAGGTGAAGATTCTCAGTTGGAAGGTGAAGAGCCGCACTCGGAAGGTGAAGAGCCTCAGTCGGAAGGTGAAGAGCCGCAGTCGGAAGGTGAAGAGCCTCAGACGGAGGATGAAGAGCCTCAGTCGGAAGGTGAAGATTCTCAGTCGGAAGGTGAAGAGCCTCAGTCAGAAGGTGAAGAGCCTCAGTCGGAAGGTGAAGAGCTGCAGTCGGAAGGTGAAGAGCCTCAGTCGGAAGGGGAAGAGCTGCAGTCAGAAGGAGGGAGACTCAGCCGGAAGGTGACGAGCCTCAGTCGGAAGGTGAAGAGTCTCAGTCGGAAGGTGTAGAGCCTCAGTCGGAAGGTGATGAGCCTCAGTCGGAAGGTGTAGAGCCTCAGTCGGAAGTTGAAGAGCCTCATTCGGAAGGTGAAGAGCTGCAGTCGGAAGGTGAAGAGCTGCAGTCGGAACGTGAAGAGCCTCAGTCAGAAGGTGAGGAGCCTCAGTCGGAAGGTGAAGAGCCTCAGTCGGAAGGTGAAGAGCCTCATTCGGAAGGTGAAGAGCTGCAGTCGGAAGGTGAAGAGTCTCAGTCGGAAGGTGAAGAGTCTCAGTCGGAAGGTGAAGAGCCTCAGTCGGAAGGTGAAGAGCTGCAGTCGGAAGGTGAAGAGCCTCAGTCGGAAGGTGAAGAGCCTCAGTCGGAAGGTGAAGAGTCTCAGTCAGAAGGTGAAGAGCCTCAGTCGGAAGGTGAAGAGCCTCAGTCGGAAGGTGAAGAGTCTAAGTCGGAAGCTGAAGAGCCACAGTCGGAAGGTGAAGAGCCTCAGTCTGCAGGTGAAGAGCCTCAGTCGGAAGGTGAAGAGCCTCAGTCGGAAGGTGAAGAGCCTCAGTCGGAAGGTGAAGAGCCTCAGTTGGAAGGTGAAGAGCCACAGTCGGAAGGTGAAGAGCCTCAGTCGGAAGGTGAAGATTCTCAGTCGGAAGGTGAAGTGTCTCAGTCGGAAGGTGAAGAGCCTCAGTCGGAAGGTGAAGAGCTGCAGTCGGAAGGTGAAGAGCCTCAGTCGGATGGTGAAGAGCCTCAGTCGGAAGGTGAAGAGCCACAGTCGGATGGTGAAGAGCCTCAGTCGGAAGGTGAAGAGCCTCAGTCGGAAGGTGAAGAGCCTCAGTCGGAAGGTGAGGAGCCACAGTCGGAAGGTGAAGAGCCTCAGTCGGAAGTTGAGGAGCCACAGTCGGAAGGTGAAGAGCCTCAGTCGGAAGGTGAAGAGCTGCAGTTGGAAGGTGAAGAGCCTCAGTCGGAAGGTGAAGAGCTGCAGTCGGAAGGTGAAGAGCCTCAGTCGGTAGGTGAAGAGCCACAGTCGGAAGGTGAAGAGCCTCAGTCGGAAGGTGAGGAGCCTCAGTCGGAAGGTGAAGAGCTACAGTCGGAAGGTGAGGAGCTGCAGTCGGAAGGTGAAGAGCTGCAGTCGGAAGGTGTAGAGCCTTAGTCGGAAGGTGAAGAGCCTCAGTCGGAAGGTGAAGAGATGCAGTCGGAAGGTAAAGAGCTGCAGTCGGAAGGTGTAGAGCCTTAGTCAGAAGGTGAAGAGCCTCAGTCGGAAGGTGAAGAGTCTCAGTCGGAAGGTGAAGAGCTACAGTCGGAAGGTGAGGAGCCGCAGTCGGAAGGTGAAGAGCTGCAGTCGGAAGGTGTAGAGCCTTAGTCGGAAGGTGAAAAGCCTCAGTCGGAAGGTGAAGAGTCTCAGTCGGAAGGTGAAGAGCCTCAGTCGGAAGGTGAAACACCGCAGTTGGAAGGTGAAGAGCCTCAGTCGGAAGGTGAAGAGCCTCAGTCGAAAGGTGAAGAGCGTCAGTCGGAAGGTGAAGAGCCTCAGTCGGAAGGTGAAGAGCCTCAGTCGAAAGGTGAAGAGCCTCAATCTGAAGGTGAAGAGCCTCAGTCGGAAGGTGAAGAGCCTCAGTCGGAAGGTGAAGATTCTCAGTCGGAAGGTGAAGAGTCTCAGTCGGAAGGTGAAGCGCCTCAGTCGGAAGGTGAAAAGCTGCAGTCGGAAGGTGAAGAGCCTCAGTCGGAAGATGAAGAGCCTCAGTCGGAAGGTGATGAGTCTCAGTCGGAAGGTGAAGAGCCTCAGTCGGACGGTGAAGAGCCTCAGTCGGAAGGTGAAGCGTCTCAGTCGGAAGGTGAAGAGTCTCAGTTGGAAGGTGAAGAGCCGCAGTCGGAAGGTGAAGAGCCTCAGTCGGAAGGTGAAGAGTCTCAGTCGGAAGGTGAAGAGCCGCAGTCGGAAGGTGAAGAGCCTCAGTCGGAAGGTGAAGATTCTCAGTCGGAAGGTGAAGAGCCTCAGTCGGAAGGTGAAGAGCCTCAGTCGGAAGGTGAAGAGCTGCAGTCGGAAGGTGAAGAGCCTCAGTCGGAAGGGGAAGAGCTGCAGTCAGAAGGATAGAGCCTCAGCCGGAAGGTGACGAGCCTCCGTCGGAAGGTGAAGAGTCTCAGTCGGAAGGTGTAGAGCCTCAGTCGGAAGGTGATGAGCCTCAGTCGGAAGGTGTAGAGCCTCAGTCGGAAGTTGAAGAGCCTCATTCGGAAGGTGAAGAGCTGCAGTCGGAAGGTGAAGAGCTGCAGTCGGAACGTGAAGAGCCTCAGTCGGAAGGTGAAGAGCCTCAGTCGGAAGGTGAAGAGCCTCAGTCGGAAGGTGAAGAGTCTCAGTCGGAAGCTGAAGATTCTCAGTCGGAAGGTGAAGAGCTTCAGTCGGACGGTGAAGAGCCTCAGTCAGAAGATGAAGAGCCTCAGTCGGAAGGTGAAGAGCCTCAGTCGGAAGGTGAAGAGCCTCAGCCGGACGGTGAAGAGCCGCAGCCGGAAGGTGAAGAGCCACAGTTGGAATTTGAAGAGCCTCAGTCGGACGGTGAAGAGTCTCAGTCGGAAGGCGAAGAACCTCAGTCGGAAGGTGAAGAGCCTCAGTCAGAAGGTGAAGAGTCTCAGTCAGAAGCTGAAGAGTCTCAGTCGGAAGGTGAAGAGCCTCAGTCGGAAGGTGAAGAGCCACAGTCGGAAGGTGCAGAGCCTCAGTCGGAAGGTGAGGAGCCTCAGTCGGAAGGTGGAGCGCCTCAGTCGGAAGGTGAAGAGCCTCAGCTGGAAGGTGAAGAGCTACAGTCGGAAGGTGAGGAGCCGCAGTCGGAAGGTGAAGAGCCTCAGTCGAAAGGTGAAGAGCCTCAGTCGGAAGGTGAAGAGCCTCAGTCGGAAGGTGAAGAGTCTCTGTCGGAAGGTGAAGAGTCTCAGTCGGAAGGTGAAGAGCCTCAGTCAGAAGGTGAAGAGCTGCAGTCGGAAGATGAAGAGCCTCAGTCGAAAGGTGAAGAGCCTCAGTCAGAAGGTGAAGAGCCTCAGTCGGAAGGTGAAGAGCCTCAGTCGGAAGGGGAAGAGTCTCAGTCGGAAGGTGAAGAGTCTCAGTCGGAAGGTGAAGAGCCTCAGTCAGAAGGTGAAGACCTGCAGTCGGAAGGTGAAGAGCCTCAGTCGGAAGGTGAAGAGTCGCAGTCAGAAGGTGAAGAGCCTCAGTCGGAAGGTGAGGAGCCACAGTCGGAAGGTGAAGAGCCTCAGTCGGAAGGTGAGGAGCCACAGTCGGAAGGTGAAGAGCCTCAGTCGGAAGGTGAAGAGCCGCAGTCGGAAGGTGAAGAGCCTCAGTCGGACGGTGAAGAGCCTCAGTCGGAAGGTGAAGATTCTCAGTCAGAAGGTGAAGAGTCTCAGTCGGAAGGTGAAGTGCCTCAGTCGGAAGGTGAAGTGCCTCAGTCGGAAGGTGAAGAGCTGCAGTCGGAAGGTGAAGAGCCTCAGTCGGAAGGTGAAGAGCTGTAGTCAGAAGGTGTAGAGCCTCAGTCGGAAGGTGAAGAGCCTCAGTCGGAAGGTGTAGAGCCTCAGTCGGAAGGTGCAGAGCCTCAGTCGGAAGGTGAAGAGTCTCATTCGGGAGGTGAAGAGCTGCAGTCAGAAGGTGAAGAGTCTCAGTCGGAAGGTGAAGTGGCTCAGTTGGAAGGTGAAGAGCCTCAGTCGGAAGGTGAAGAGCTGCAGTCGGAAGGTGAAGAGCCTCTGTCGGAAGGTGAAGAGCCTCAGTCGGAAGGTGAAGAGTCTCAGTCAGAAGGTGAAGAGCCTCAGTCGGAAGGTGAAGAGCCTCAGTCGGAAGGTGAAGAGTCTAAGTCGGAAGCTGAAGAGCCACAGTCGGAAGGTGAAGAGCCTCAGTCGGAAGGTGAGGAGCCTCAGTCAGAAGGTGAAGAGCCTCAGGACGAAGGTGAAGAGCCTCAGTCGGAAGGTGAAGAGCCACAGTCGGAAGGTGAAGAGCCTCAGTCGGAAGGTGAAGAGCCTCAGTCGGAAGGTGAAGAGCCTCAGTCGGAAGGTGAAGAGCTGCAGTCGGAAGGTGAAGAGCCTCAGTCGGAAGGTGAAGAGCTTCAGTCGGAAGGTGAAAAGCCTCAGTCGGAAGGTGAAGAGCCACAGTCGGAAGGTGAAGAGCCTCAGTCGGAAGGTGAGGAGCCTCAGTCGGAAGGTGAAGAGCTACAGTCGGAAGGTGAGGAGCCGCAGTCGGAAGGTGAAGAGCTGCAGTCGGAAGCTGTAGAGCCTTTGTCAGAAGGTGAAGAGCCTCAGGCGGAAGGTGAAGAGATGCAGTCGGAAGGTGAAGATCCTCAGTCGGAAGGTGAAGAGTCTCAGTCGGAAGGTGAAGAGCCTCAGTCGGAAGGTGATGCACCACAGTCGGAAGGTGAAGAGCCTCAGTCGGAAGGTGAAGAGCCTCAGTCGGAAGGTGAAGAGCCTCAGTCGGAAGGTGAGGAGCCACAGTCGGAAGGTGAAGAGCCTCAGTCGGAAGGTGAGGAGCCACAGTCGGAAGGTGAAGAGACTCAGTCGGAAGGTGAAGAGCTGCAGTCGGAAGATGAAGAGCCTCAGTCGGAAGGTGAAGAGCTGCAGTCGGAAGGTGAAGAGCCTCAGTCGGAAGGTGAAGAGCCACAGTCGGAAGGTGAAGAGCCTCAGTCGGAAAGTGAGGAGCCTCAGTCGGAAGGTGAAGAGCTACAGTCGGAAGGTGGGGAGCCGCAGTCGGAAGGTGAAGAGCTGCAGTCGGAAGATGTAGAGCCTTAGTCGGAAGGTGAAGAGCCTCAGTCGGAAGGTGAAGAGATGCAGTCAGAAGGTGAAGAGTCTCATTCGGAAGGTGAAGAGCTGCAGTCAGAAGGTGAAGAGTCTCAGTCGGAAGGTGAAGAGGCTCAGTTGGAAGGTGAAGAGCCTCAGTCGGAAGGTGAAGAGCTGCAGTCGGAAGGTGAAGAGCATCAGTCGGAAGGTGAAGAGCCTCATTCGGAAGGTGAAGAGTCTCAGTCAGAAGGTGAAGAGCCTCAGTCGGAAGGTGAAGAGCCTCAGTCGGAAGGTGAAGAGTCTAAGTCGGAAGCTGAAGAGCCACAGTCGGAAGTTGAAGAGCCTCAGTCGGAAGGTGAGGAGCCTCAGTCAGAAGGTGAAGAGCCTCAGTCCGAAGGTGAAGAGCCTCAGTCGGAAGGTGAAGAGCCACAGTCGGAAGGTGAAGAGCCTCAGTCGGAAGGTGAAGAGCCTCAGTCGGAAGGTGAAGAGCCTCAGTCGGAAGGTGAAGAGCTGCAGTCGGAAGGTGAAGAGCCTCAGTCGGAAGGTGAAGAGCTTCAGTCGGAAGGTGAAAAGCCTCAGTCGGAAGGTGAAGAGCCACAGTCGGAAGGTGAAGAGCCTCAGTCGGAAGGTGAGGAGCCTCAGTCGGAAGGTGAAGAGCTACAGTCGGAAGGTGAGGAGCCGCAGTCGGAAGGTGAAGAGCTGCAGTCGGAAGCTGTAGAGCCTTTGTCGGAAGGTGAAGAGCCTCAGTCGGAAGGTGAAGAGATGCAGTCGGAAGGTGAAGAGCCTCAGTCGGAAGGTGAAGAGTCTCAGTCGGAAGGTGAAGAGCCTCAGTCGGAAGGTGAAGCACCACAGTCGGAAGGTGAAGAGCCTCAGTCGGAAGGTGAAGAGCCTCAGTCGGAAGGTGAGGAGCCACAGTCGGAAGGTGAAGAGCCTCAGTCGGAAGGTGAGGAGCCACAGTTGGAAGGTGAAGAGCCTCAGTCGGAAGGTGAAGAGCTGCAGTCGGAAGATGAAGAGCCTCAGTCGGAAGGTGAAGAGCTGCAGTCGGAAGGTGAAGAGCCTCAGTCGGAAGGTGAAGAGCCACAGTCGGAAGGTGAAGAGCCTCAGTCGGAAGGTGAGGAGCCTCAGTCGGAAGGTGAAGAGCTACAGTCGGAAGGTGGGAAGCCGCAGTCGGAAGGTGGAGAGCTGCAGTCGGAAGATGTAGAGCCTTAGTCGGAAGGTGAAGAGCCTCAGTCGGAAGGTGAAGAGATGCAGTCAGAAGGTGAAGAGCCTCAGTCGGAAGGTGAAGAGTCTCAGTCGGAAGGTGAAGAGCCTCAGTCGGAAGGTGAAGCACCACAGTCGGAAGGTGAAGAGCCTCAGTCGGAAGGTGAAGAGCCTCAGTCGGAAGGTGAAGAGTCTCAGTCGGAAGTTGAAGAGCTACAGTCGGAAGGTGAGGAGCCGCAGTCGGAAGGTGAAGAGCTGCAGTCGGAAGGTGTAGAGCCTTAGTCGGAAGGTGAAGAGTCTCAGTCGGAAGGTGAAGAGTCTCAGTCGGAAGGTGAAGAGCCTCAGTCGGAAGGTGAAGAGTCTCAGTCGGAAGGTGAAAAGTCTCAGTCGGAAGGTGAAGAGCCTCAGTCGAAAGGTGAAGAGCGTCAGTCGGAAGGTGAAGAGCCTGTCGGAAGTTGAAGAGCCTCAGTCGAAAGGTGAAGAACCTCAATCTGAAGGTGAAGAGCCTCAGTCGGAAGGTGAAGAGCCTCAGTCGGAAGGTGAAGATTCTCAGTCGGAAGGTGAAGAGTCTCAGTCAGAAGGTGAAGAGCCTCAGTCGGAAGGTGAAGAGCTGCAGTCGGAAGGTGAAGAGCCTCAGTCGGAAGATGAAGAGCCTCAGTCGGAAGGTGATGAGTCTCAGTCGGAAGGTGAAGAGCCTCAGTTGGACGGTGAAGAGCCTCAGTCGGAAGGTGAAGAGTCTCAGTTGGAAGGTGAAGAGCCGCAGTCGGAAGGTGAAGAGCCTTAGTCGGAAGGTGAAGAGTCTCAGACGGAAGGTGAAGAGCCGCAGTCGGAAGGTGAAGAGCCTCAGTCGGAGGGTGAAGAGCCTCAGTCGGAAGGTGAAGATTCTCAGTCGGAAGGTGAAGAGCCTCAGTCGGAAGGTGAAGAGCCTCAGTCGGAAGGTGAAGAGCTGCAGTCGGAAGGTGAAGAGCCCCAGTCGGAAGTGGTAGAGCTGCAGTCAGAAGGATAGAGACTCAGCCGGAAGGTGACGAGCCTCAGTCGGAAGGTGAAGAGTCTCAGTCGGAAGGTGTAGAGCCTCAGTCGGAAGGTGATGAGCCTCAGTCGGAAGGTGTAGAGCCTCAGTCGGAAGTTGAAGAGCCTCATTCGGAAGGTGAAGAGCTGCAGTCGGAAGGTGAAGAGCTGCAGTCGGAACGTGAAGAGCCTCAGTCGGAAGGTGAAGAGCCTCAGTCGGAAGGTGAAGAGCCTCAGTCGGAAGGTGAAGAGCCTCATTCGGAAGGTGAAGAGCTGCAGTCGGAAGGTGAAGAGTCTCAGTCGGAAGGTGAAGAGTCTCAGTCGGAAGGTGAAGAGCCTCAGTCGGAAGGTGAAGAGCTGCAGTCGGAAGGTGAAGAGCCTCAGTCGGAAGGTGAAGAGCCTCAGTCGGAAGGTGAAGAGTCTCAGTCAGAAGGTGAAGAGCCTCAGTCGGAAGGTGAAGAGCCTCAGTCGGAAGGTGAAGAGTCTAAGTCGGAAGCTGAAGTGCCACAGTCGGAAGGTGAAGAGCCTCAGTCTGAAGGTGAAGAGCCTCAGTCGGAAGGTGAAGAGCCTCAGTCGGAAGGTGAAGAGCCTCAGTCGGAAGGTGAAGAGCCACAGTCGGAAGGTGAAGAGCCTCAGTCGGAAGGTGAAGATTCTCAGTCGGAAGGTGAAGTGTCTCAGTCGGCAGGTGAAGAGCCTCAGTCGGAAGGTGAAGAGCTGCAGTCGGAAGGTGAAGAGCCTCAGTCGGATGGTGAAGAGCCTCAGTCGGAAGGTGAAGAGCCACAGTCGGATGGTGAAGAGCCTCAGTCGGAAGGTGAAGAGCCTCAGTCGGAAGGTGAAGAGCCTCAGTCGGAAGGTGAAGAGCTGCAGTCGGAAGGTGAAGAGCCTCAGTCGGATGGTGAAGAGCCTCAGTCGGAAGGTGAAGTGTCTCAGTCGGCAGGTGAAGAGCCTCAGTCGGAAGGTGAGGAGCTGCAGTCGGAAGGTGAAGAGCCTCAGTCGGATGGTGAAGAGCCTCAGTCGGAAGGTGAAGAGCCGCAGTCGGATGGTGAAGAGCCTCAGTCGGAAGGTGAAGAGCCTCAGTCGGAAGGTGAAGAGCCTCAGTCGGAAGGTGAGGAGCCACAGTCGGAAGGTGAAGAGCCTCAGTCGGAAGTTGAGGAGCCACAGTCGGAAGGTGAAGAGCCTCAGTCGGAAGGTGAAGAGCTGCAGTTGGAAGGTGAAGAGCCTCAGTCGGAAGGTGAAGAGCTGCAGGCGGAAGGTGAAGAGCCTCAGTCGGTAGGTGAAGAGCCACAGTCGGAAGGTGAAGAGCCTCAGTCGGAAGGTGAGGAGCCTCAGTCGGAAGGTGAAGAGCTACAGTCGGAAGGTGAGGAGCCGCAATCGGAAGGTGAAGAGCTGCAATCGGAAGGTGTAGAGCCTTAGTCGGAAGGTGAAGAGCCTCAGTCGGAATGTGAAGAGATGCAGTCGGAAGATGAAGAGCTGCAGTCGGAAGGTGAAGAGTCTCAGTCGGAAGGTGAAGAGCTACAGTCGGAAGGTGAGGAGCCGCAGTCGGAAGGTGAAGAGCTGCAGTCGGAAGGTGTAGAGCCTTAGTCGGAAGGTGAAGAGCCTCAGTTGGAAGGTGAAGAGTCTCAGTCGGAAGGTGAAGAGCCTCAGTCGGAAGGTGAAGCACTGCAGTTGGAAGGTGAAGAGCCTCAGTCGGAAGGTGAAGAGCCTCAGTCGAAAGGTGAAGAGCGTCAGCCGGAAGGTGAAGAGCCTCAGTCGGAAGGTGAAGAGCCTCAGTCGAAAGGTGAAGAGCCTCAATCTGAAGGTGAAGAGCCTCAGTCGGAAGGTGAAGAGCCTCAGTCGGAAGGTGAAGATTCTCAGTCGGAAGGTGAAGAGTCTCAGTCGGAAGGTGAAGAGCCTCAGTCGGAAGGTGAAGAGCTGCAGTCGAAAGGTGAAGAGCCTCAGTCGGAAGATGAAGAGCCTCAGTCGGAAGGTGATGAGTCTCAGTCGGAAGGTGAAGAGCCTCAGTTGGACGGTGAAGAGCCTCAGTCGGAAGGTGAAGAGTCTCAGTCGGAAGGTGAAGAGTTTCAGTTGGAAGGTGAAGAGCCGCAGTCGGAAGGTGAAGAGCCTCAGTCGGAAGGTGAAGAGTCTCAGTCGGAAGGTGAAGAGCCGCAGTCGGAACGTGAAGGGCCTCAGTCGGAAGGTGAAGATTCTCAGTCGGAAGGTGAAGAGCCTCAGTCGGAAGGTGAAGAGCCTCAGTCGGAAGGTGAAGAGCTGCAGTCGGAAGGTGAAGAGCCTCAGTCGAAAGGGGAAGAGCTGCAGTCAGAAGGATAGAGCCTCAGCCGGAAGGTGACGAGCCTCAGTCGGAAGGTGAAGAGTCTCAGTCGGAAGGTGTAGTGCCTCAGTCGGAAGGTGATGAGCCTCATTCGGAAGGTGTAGAGCCTCAGTCGGAAGTTGAAGAGTCTCATTCGGAAGGTGAAGAGCTGCAGTCGGAAGGTGAAGAGCCTCAGTCGGAAGGTGAAGAGCTGCAGTCAGAAGGTGTAGAGCCTCAGTCGGAAGGTGAAGAGCCTCAGTCGGAAGGTGTGGAGCCTCAGTCGGAAGGTGTAGAGCCTCAGTCGGAAGGTGAAGAGTCTCATTCAGAAGGTGAAGAGCTGCAGTCAGAAGGTGAAGAGTCTCAGTCGGAAGGTGAAGAGGCTCAGTTGGAAGGTGAAGAGCCTCAGTCGGAAGGTGAAGAGCTGCAGTCGGAAGCTGAAGAGCCTCAGTCGGAAGGTGAAGAGTCTCAGTCGGAAGGTGAGGAGCCTCAGTCGGAAGGTGAAGAGCTACAGTCGGAAGGTGAGGAGCCGCAGTCGGAAGGTGAAGAGCTGCAGTCGGAAGGTGTAGAGCATTTGTCGGAAGGTGAAGAGCCTCAGTCGGAAGGTGAAGAGATGCAGTCGGAAGGTGAAGAGCCTCAGTCGGAAGGTGAAGAGCCTCAGTCGGAAGGTGAAGCTTCTCAGTCGGAAGGTGAAGAGTCTCAGTCGGAAGGTGAAGAGCCTCAGTCGGAAGGTGAAGAGCTGCAGTCGGAAGGTGAAGAGCCTCAGTCGGATGGTGAAGAGCCTCAGTCGGAAGGTGAAGAGCCACAGTCGGAAGGTGAAGAGCCTCAGTCGGAAGGAGAAGAGCCTCAGTCGGAAGGTGAAGAGCCTCAGTCGGAAGGTGAGGAGCCACAGTCGGAAGGTGAAGAGCCTCAGTCGGAAGGTGAGGAGCCACAGTCGGAAGGTGAAGAGCCTCAGTCGGAAGGTGAAGAGCTGCAGTCGGAAGATGAAGAGCCTCAGTCGGAAGGTGAAGAGCTGCAGTCGGAAGGTGAAGAGCCTCAGTCGGAAGGTGAAGAGCCACAGTCGGAAGGTGAGGAGCCGCAGTCGGAAGGTGAAGAGCTGCAGTCGGAAGATGTAGAGCCTTAGTCGGATGGTGAAGAGCCTCCGTCGGAAGGTGAAGAGATGCAGTCAGAAGGTGAAGAGCCTCAGTCGGAAGGTGAAGAGTCTCAGTCGGAAGGTGAAGAGCCTCAGTCGGAAGGTGAAGCACCACAGTCGGAAGGTGAAGAGCCTCAGTCGGAAGGTGAAGAGCCTCAGTCGGAAGGTGCAGAGTCTCAGTCGGAAGGTGAAGAGCTACAGTCGGAAGGTGAGGAGCCGCAGTCGGAAGGTGAAGAGCTGCAGTCGGAAGGTGTAGAGCCTTAGTCGGAAGGTGAAGAGCCTCAGTCGGAAGGTGAAGAATCTCAGTCGGAAGGTGAAGAGCCTCAGTCGGAAGGTGAAGAGTCTCAGTCGGAAGGTGAAGAGTCTCAGTCGGAAGGTGAAGAGCCTCAGTCGAAAGGTGAAGAGCGTCAGTCGGAAGGTGAAGAGCCTCAGTCGGAAGGTGAAGAGCCTCAGTCGAAAGGTGAAGAGCCTCAATCTGAAGGTGAAGAGCCTCAGTCGGAAGGTGAAGAGCCTCAGTCGGAAGGTGAAGATTCTCAGTCGGAAGGTGAAGAGTCTCAGTTGGAAGGTGAAGAGCCTCAATCGGAAGGTGAAGAGCTGCAGTCGGAAGGTGAAGAGCCTCAGTCGGAAGATGAAGAGCCTCAGTCGGAAGGTGATGTGTCTCAGTCGGAAGGTGAAGAGCCTCAGTTGGACGGTGAAGAGCCTCAGTCGGAAGTTGAAGAGTCTCAGTCGGAAGGTGAAGAGTTTCAGTCTGAAGGTGAAGAGCCGCAGTCAGAAGGTGAAGAGCCTCAGTCGGAAGGTAAAGAGGCTCAGTCGGAAGGTGAAGAGCCGCAGTCGGAAGGTGAAGAGCCTCAGTCGGAGGGTGAAGAGCCTCAGTCGGAAGGTGAAGATTCTCAGTCGGAAGGTGAAGAGCCTCAGTCGGAAGGTGAAGAGCCTCAGTCGGAAGGTGAAGAGCTGCAGTCGGAAGGTGAAGAGCCTCAGTCGGAAGGGGAAGAGCTGCAGTCAGAAGGATAGAGCCTCAGCCGGAAGGTGACGAGCCTCAGTCGGAAGGTGAAGAGTCTCAGTCGGAAGGTGTAGAGCCTCAGTCGGAATGTGAAGAGATGCAGTCGGAAGGTGAAGAGCTGCAGTCGGAAGGTGAGGAGTCTCAGTCGGAAGGTGAAGAGCCTCAGTCGGAATGTGAAGAGATGCAGTCGGAAGGTGAAGAGCTGCAGTCGGAAGGTGAAGAGTCTCAGTCGGAAGGTGAAGAGCTACAGTCGGAAGGTGAGGAGCCGCAGTCGGAAGGTGAAGAGCTGCAGTCGGAAGGTGTAGAGCCTTAGTCGGAAGGTGAAGAGCCTCAGTTGGAAGGTGAAGAGTCTCAGTCGGAAGGTGAAGAGCCTCAGTCGGAAGGTGAAGCACCGCAGTTGGAAGGTGAAGAGCCTCAGTCGGAAGGTGAAGAGCCTCAGTCGAAAGGTGAAGAGCGTCAGTCGGAAGGTGAAGAGCCTCAGTCGGAAGGTGAAGAGCCTCAGTCGAAAGGTGAAGAGCCTCAATCTGAAGGTGAAGAGCCTCAGTCGGAAGGTGAAGAGCCTCAGTCGGAAGGTGAAGATTCTCAGTCGGAAGGTGAAGAGTCTCAGTCGGAAGGTGAAGAGCCTCAGTCGGAAGGTGAAGAGCTGCAGTCGAAAGGTGAAGAGCCTCAGTCGGAAGATGAAGAGCCTCAGTCGGAAGGTGATGAGTCTCAGTCGGAAGGTGAAGAGCCTCAGTTGGACGGTGAAGAGCCTCAGTCGGAAGGTGAAGAGTCTCAGTCGGAAGGTGAAGAGTTTCAGTTGGAAGGTGAAGAGCCGCAGTCGGAAGGTGAAGAGCCTCAGTCGGAAGGTGAAGAGTCTCAGTCGGAAGGTGAAGAGCCGCAGTCGGAACGTGAAGGGCCTCAGTCGGAAGGTGAAGATTCTCAGTCGGAAGGTGAAGAGCCTCAGTCGGAAGGTGAAGAGCCTCAGTCGGAAGGTGAAGAGCTGCAGTCGGAAGGTGAAGAGCCTCAGTCGAAAGGGGAAGAGCTGCAGTCAGAAGGATAGAGCCTCAGCCGGAAGGTGACGAGCCTCAGTCGGAAGGTGAAGAGTCTCAGTCGGAAGGTGTAGTGCCTCAGTCGGAAGGTGATGAGCCTCATTCGGAAGGTGTAGAGCCTCAGTCGGAAGTTGAAGAGTCTCATTCGGAAGGTGAAGAGCTGCAGTCGGAAGGTGAAGAGCCTCAGTCGGAAGGTGAAGAGCTGCAGTCAGAAGGTGTAGAGCCTCAGTCGGAAGGTGAAGAGCCTCAGTCGGAAGGTGTGGAGCCTCAGTCGGAAGGTGTAGAGCCTCAGTCGGAAGGTGAAGAGTCTCATTCAGAAGGTGAAGAGCTGCAGTCAGAAGGTGAAGAGTCTCAGTCGGAAGGTGAAGAGGCTCAGTTGGAAGGTGAAGAGCCTCAGTCGGAAGGTGAAGAGCTGCAGTCGGAAGCTGAAGAGCCTCAGTCGGAAGGTGAAGAGTCTCAGTCGGAAGGTGAGGAGCCTCAGTCGGAAGGTGAAGAGCTACAGTCGGAAGGTGAGGAGCCGCAGTCGGAAGGTGAAGAGCTGCAGTCGGAAGGTGTAGAGCATTTGTCGGAAGGTGAAGAGCCTCAGTCGGAAGGTGAAGAGATGCAGTCGGAAGGTGAAGAGCCTCAGTCGGAAGGTGAAGAGTCTCAGTCGGAAGGTGAAGCTTCTCAGTCGGAAGGTGAAGAGTCTCAGTCGGAAGGTGAAGAGCCTCAGTCGGAAGGTGAAGAGCTGCAGTCGGAAGGTGAAGAGCCTCAGTCGGATGGTGAAGAGCCTCAGTCGGAAGGTGAAGAGCCACAGTCGGAAGGTGAAGAGCCTCAGTCGGAAGGAGAAGAGCCTCAGTCGGAAGGTGAAGAGCCTCAGTCGGAAGGTGAGGAGCCACAGTCGGAAGGTGAAGAGCCTCAGTCGGAAGGTGAGGAGCCACAGTCGGAAGGTGAAGAGCCTCAGTCGGAAGGTGAAGAGCTGCAGTCGGAAGATGAAGAGCCTCAGTCGGAAGGTGAAGAGCTGCAGTCGGAAGGTGAAGAGCCTCAGTCGGAAGGTGAAGAGCCACAGTCGGAAGGTGAGGAGCCGCAGTCGGAAGGTGAAGAGCTGCAGTCGGAAGATGTAGAGCCTTAGTCGGATGGTGAAGAGCCTCCGTCGGAAGGTGAAGAGATGCAGTCAGAAGGTGAAGAGCCTCAGTCGGAAGGTGAAGAGTCTCAGTCGGAAGGTGAAGAGCCTCAGTCGGAAGGTGAAGCACCACAGTCGGAAGGTGAAGAGCCTCAGTCGGAAGGTGAAGAGCCTCAGTCGGAAGGTGCAGAGTCTCAGTCGGAAGGTGAAGAGCTACAGTCGGAAGGTGAGGAGCCGCAGTCGGAAGGTGAAGAGCTGCAGTCGGAAGGTGTAGAGCCTTAGTCGGAAGGTGAAGAGCCTCAGTCGGAAGGTGAAGAATCTCAGTCGGAAGGTGAAGAGCCTCAGTCGGAAGGTGAAGAGTCTCAGTCGGAAGGTGAAGAGTCTCAGTCGGAAGGTGAAGAGCCTCAGTCGAAAGGTGAAGAGCGTCAGTCGGAAGGTGAAGAGCCTCAGTCGGATGGTGAAGAGCCTCAGTCGGAAGGTGAAGAGCCACAGTCGGAAGGTGAAGAGCCTCAGTCGGAAGGAGAAGAGCCTCAGTCGGAAGGTGAAGAGCCTCAGTCGAAAGGTGAAGAGCGTCAGTCGGAAGGTGAAGAGCTACAGTCGGAAGGTGAGGAGCCGCAGTCGGAAGGTGAAGAGCTGCAGTCGGAAGGTGTAGAGCATTTGTCGGAAGGTGAAGAGCCTCAGTCGGAAGGTGAAGAGCTACAGTCGGAAGGTGAGGAGCCGCAGTCGGAAGGTGAAGAGCTGCAGTCGGAAGGTGTAGAGCATTTGTCGGAAGGTGAAGAGCCTCAGTCGGAAGGTGAAGAGATGCAGTCGGAAGGTGAAGAGCCTCAGTCGGAAGGTGAAGAGTCTCAGTCGGAAGGTGAAGCTTCTCAGTCGGAAGGTGAAGAGTCTCAGTCGGAAGGTGAAGAGCCTCAGTCGGAAGGTGAAGAGCTGCAGTCGGAAGGTGAAGAGCCTCAGTCGGATGGTGAAGAGCCTCAGTCGGAAGGTGAAGAGCCACAGTCGGAAGGTGAAGAGCCTCAGTCGGAAGGAGAAGAGCCTCAGTCGGAAGGTGAAGAGCCTCAGTCGGAAGGTGAGGAGCCACAGTCGGAAGGTGAAGAGCCTCAGTCGGAAGGTGAGGAGCCACAGTCGGAAGGTGAAGAGCCTCAGTCGGAAGGTGAAGAGCTGCAGTCGGAAGATGAAGAGCCTCAGTCGGAAGGTGAAGAGCTGCAGTCGGAAGGTGAAGAGCCTCAGTCGGAAGGTGAAGAGCCACAGTCGGAAGGTGAGGAGCCGCAGTCGGAAGGTGAAGAGCTGCAGTCGGAAGATGTAGAGCCTTAGTCGGATGGTGAAGAGCCTCCGTCGGAAGGTGAAGAGATGCAGTCAGAAGGTGAAGAGCCTCAGTCGGAAGGTGAAGAGTCTCAGTCGGAAGGTGAAGAGCCTCAGTCGGAAGGTGAAGCACCACAGTCGGAAGGTGAAGAGCCTCAGTCGGAAGGTGAAGAGCCTCAGTCGGAAGGTGCAGAGTCTCAGTCGGAAGGTGAAGAGCTACAGTCGGAAGGTGAGGAGCCGCAGTCGGAAGGTGAAGAGCTGCAGTCGGAAGGTGTAGAGCCTTAGTCGGAAGGTGAAGAGCCTCAGTCGGAAGGTGAAGAATCTCAGTCGGAAGGTGAAGAGCCTCAGTCGGAAGGTGAAGAGTCTCAGTCGGAAGGTGAAGAGTCTCAGTCGGAAGGTGAAGAGCCTCAGTCGAAAGGTGAAGAGCGTCAGTCGGAAGGTGAAGAGCCTCAGTCGGAAGGTGAAGAGCCTCAGTCGAAAGGTGAAGAGCCTCAATCTGAAGGTGAAGAGCCTCAGTCGGAAGGTGAAGAGCCTCAGTCGGAAGGTGAAGATTCTCAGTCGGAAGGTGAAGAGTCTCAGTTGGAAGGTGAAGAGCCTCAATCGGAAGGTGAAGAGCTGCAGTCGGAAGGTGAAGAGCCTCAGTCGGAAGATGAAGAGCCTCAGTCGGAAGGTGATGAGTCTCAGTCGGAAGGTGAAGAGCCTCAGTTGGACGGTGAAGAGCCTCAGTCGGAAGTTGAAGAGTCTCAGTCGGAAGGTGAAGAGTTTCAGTCTGAAGGTGAAGAGCCGCAGTCAGAAGGTGAAGAGCCTCAGTCGGAAGGTAAAGAGGCTCAGTCGGAAGGTGAAGAGCCGCAGTCGGAAGGTGAAGAGCCTCAGTCGGAGGGTGAAGAGCCTCAGTCGGAAGGTGAAGATTCTCAGTCGGAAGGTGAAGAGCCTCAGTCGGAAGGTGAAGAGCCTCAGTCGGAAGGTGAAGAGCTGCAGTCGGAAGGTGAAGAGCCTCAGTCGGAAGGGGAAGAGCTGCAGTCAGAAGGATAGAGCCTCAGCCGGAAGGTGACGAGCCTCAGTCGGAAGGTGAAGAGTCTCAGTCGGAAGGTGTAGAGCCTCAGTCGGATGGTGATGAGCCTCAGTCGGAAGGTGTAGAGCCTCAGTCGGAAGTTGAAGAGCCTCATTCGGAAGGTGAAGAGCTGCAGTCGGAAGGTGAAGAGCTGCAGTCGGAACGTGAAGAGCATCAGTCGGAAGGTGAAGAGCCTCAGTCGGAAGGTGAAGAGCCTCAGTCGGAAGGTGAAGATCCTCATTCGGAAGGTGAAGAGCTGCAGTCGGAAGGTGAAGAGTCTCAGTCGTAAGGTGAAGAGTCTCAGTCGGAAGGTGAAGAGCCTCAGTCGGAAGGTGAAGAGCTGCAGTCGGAAGGTGAAGAGCCGCAGTCGGAAGGTGAAGAGCCTCAGTCGGAAGGTGAAGAGTCTCAGTCAGAAGGTGAAGAGCCTCAGTCGGAAGGTGAAGAGCCTCAGTCGGAAGGTGAAGAGTCTAAGTCGGAAGCTGAAGAGCCACAGTCGGAAGGTGAAGAGCCTCAGTCTGAAGGTGAAGTGCCTCAGTCGGAAGGTGAAGAGCCTCAGTCGGAATGTGAAGAGCCTCAGTCGGAAGGTGAAGAGCCACAGTCGGAAGGTGAAGAGCCTCAGTCGGAAGGTGAAGATTCTCAGTCGGAAGGTGAAGTGTCTCAGTCGGAAGGTGAAGAGCCTCAGTCGGATGGTGAAGAGCCTCAGTCGGAAGGTGAAGAGCCACAGTCGGATGGTGAAGAGCCTCAGTCGGAAGGTGAAGAGCCACAGTCGGATGGTGAAGAGCCTCAGTCGGAAGGTGAAGAGCCTCAGTCGGAAGGTGAAGAGCCTCAGTCGGAAGGTGAGGAGCCACAGTCGGAAGGTGAAGAGCCTCAGTCGGAAGTTGAGGAGCCACAGTCGGAAGGTGAAGAGCATCAGTCGGAAGGTGAAGAGCTGCAGTTGGAAGGTGAAGAGCCTCAGTCGGAAGGTGAAGAGCTGCAGTCGGAAGGTGAAGAGCCTCAGTCGGTAGGTGAAGAGCCACAGTCGGATGGTGCAGAGCCTCAGTCGGGAGGTGAGGAGCCTCAGTCAGAAGGTGAAGAGCTACAGTCGGAAGGTGAGGAGCCGCAGTCGGAAGGTGAAGAGCTGCAGTCGGAAGGTGTAGAGCCTTAGTCGGAAGGTGAAGAGCCTCAGTCGGAAGGTGAAGAGATGCAGTCGGAAGGTGAAGAGCTGCAGTCGGAAGGTGTAGAGCCTTAGTCGGAAGGTGAAGAGCCTCAGTCAGAAGGTGAAGAGTCTCAGTCGGAAGGTGAAGAGCTACAGTCGGAAGGTGAGGAGCCGCAGTCGGAAGGTGAAGAGCTGCAGTCGGAAGGTGTAGAGCCTTAGTCGGAAGGTGAAGAGCCTCAGTCGGAAGGTGAAGAGTCTCAGTCGGAAGGTGAAGAGCCTCAGTCGGAAGGTGAAGCACCGCAGTTGGAAGGTGAAGAGCCTCAGTCGGAAGGTGAAGAGCCTCAGTCGAAAGGTGAAGAGCGTCAGTCGGAAGGTGAAGAGCCTCAGTCGGAAGGTGAAGAGCCTCAGTCGAAAGGTGAAGAGCCTCAATCTGAAGGTGAAGAGCCTCAGTCGGAAGGTGAAGAGCCTCAGTCGGAAGGTGAACAGCCTCAGTCGGAAGGTGAAGAACCTCAGTCGGAAGGTGAAGAGCTGCAGTCGGAAGGTGAAGAGCCTCAGTTGGAAGGGGAAGAGCTGCAGTCAGAAGGATAGAGCCTCAGCCGGAAGGTGACGAGCATCAGTCGGAAGGTGAAGAGTCTCAGTCGGAAGGTGTCGAGCCTCAGTCGGAAGGTGATGAGCCTCAGTCGGAAGGTGTAGAGCCTCAGTCGGAAGTTGAAGAGCCTCATTCGGAAGGTGAAGAGCTGCAGTCGGTAGGTGAAGAGCTGCAGTCGGAACGTGAAGAGCCTCAGTCGGAAGGTGAAGAGCCTCAGTCGGAAGGTGAAGAGCCTCAGTCGGAAGGTGAAGAGTCTCAGTCGGAAGCTGAAGATTCTCAGTCGGAAGGTGAAGAGCTTCAGTCGGACGGTGAAGAGCCTCAGTCAGAAGATGAAGAGCCTCAGTCGGAAGGTGAAGAGCCTCAGTCGGAAGGTGAAGAGCCTCAGCCGGACGGTGAAGAGCCGCAGCCGGAAGGTGAAGAGCCACAGTTGGAATTTGAAGAGCCTCAGTCGGACGGTGAAGAGTCTCAGTCGGAAGGCGAAGAACCTCAGTCGGAAGGTGAAGAGCCTCAGTCAGAAGGTGAAGAGTCTCAGTCAGAAGCTGAAGAGTCTCAGTCGGAAGGTGAAGAGCATCAGTCGGAAGGTGAAGAGCCACAGTCGGAAGGTGCAGAGCCTCAGTCGGAAGGTGAGGAGCCTCAGTCGGAAGGTGGAGCGCCTCAGTCGGAAGGTGAAGAGCCTCAGCCGGAAGGTGAAGAGCTACAGTCGGAAGGTGAGGAGCCGCAGTCGGAAGGTGAAGAGCCTTAGTCGAAAGGTGAAGAGCCTCAGTCGGAAGGTGAAGAGCCTCAGTCAGAAGGTGAAGAGTCTCTGTCGGAAGGTGAAGAGTCTCAGTCGGAAGGTGAAGAGCCTCAGTCAGAAGGTGAAGAGCTGCAGTCGGAAGGTGAAGAGCCTCAGTCGAAAGGTGAAGAGCCTCAGTCAGAAGGTGAAGAGCCTCAGTCGGAAGGTGAAGAGCCTCAGTCGGAAGGGGAAGAGTCTCAGTCGGAAGGTGAAGAGTTTCAGTCGGAAGGTGAAGAGTCTCAGTCAGAAGGTGAAGACCTGCAGTCGGAAGGTGAAGAGCCTCAGTCGGAAGGTGAAGAGTCGCAGTCAGAAGGTGAAGAGCCTCAGTCGGAAGGTGAGGAGCCACAGTCGGAAGGTGAAGAGCCTCAGTCGGAAGGTGAGGAGCCACAGTCGGAAGGTGAAGAGCCTCAGTCGGAAGGTGAAGAGCCGCAGTCGGAAGGTGAAGAGCCTCAGTCGGACGGTGAAGAGCCTCAGTCGGAAGGTGAAGATTCTCAGTCAGAAGGTGAAGAGTCTCAGTCGGAAGGTGAAGTGCCTCAGTCGGAAGGTGAAGAGCCTCAGTCGGAAGGTGAAGAGCTGCAGTCGGAAGGTGAAGAGCCTCAGTCGGAAGGTGAAGAGCTGCAGTCGGAAGGTGTAGAGCCTTAGTCGGACGGTGAAGAGCCTCAGTCGGAAGGTGAAGAGATGCAGTCGGAAGGTGAAGAGCTGCAGTCGGAAGGTGTAGAGCCTTAGTCGGAAGGTGAAGAGCCTCAGTCAGAAGGTGAAGAGTCTCAGTCGGAAGGTGAAGAGCTACAGTCGGAAGGTGAGGAGCCGCAGTCGGAAGGTGAAGAGCTGCAGTCGGAAGGTGTAGAGCCTTAGTCGGAAGGTGAAGAGCCTCAGTCGGAAGGTGAAGAGTCTCAGTCGGAAGGTGAAGAGCCTCAGTCGGAAGGTGAAGCACCGCAGTTGGAAGGTGAAGAGCCTCAGTCGGAAGGTGAAGAGCCTCAGTCGAAAGGTGAAGAGCGTCAGTCGGAAGGTGAAGAGCCTCAGTCGGAAGGTGAAGAGCCTCAGTCGAAAGGTGAAGAGCCTCAATCTGAAGGTGAAGAGCCTCAGTCGGAAGGTGAAGAGCCTCAGTCGGAAGGTGAACAGCCTCAGTCGGAAGGTGAAGAACCTCAGTCGGAAGGTGAAGAGCTGCAGTCGGAAGGTGAAGAGCCTCAGTTGGAAGGGGAAGAGCTGCAGTCAGAAGGATAGAGCCTCAGCCGGAAGGTGACGAGCATCAGTCGGAAGGTGAAGAGTCTCAGTCGGAAGGTGTCGAGCCTCAGTCGGAAGGTGATGAGCCTCAGTCGGAAGGTGTAGAGCCTCAGTCGGAAGTTGAAGAGCCTCATTCGGAAGGTGAAGAGCTGCAGTCGGTAGGTGAAGAGCTGCAGTCGGAACGTGAAGAGCCTCAGTCGGAAGGTGAAGAGCCTCAGTCGGAAGGTGAAGAGCCTCAGTCGGAAGGTGAAGAGTCTCAGTCGGAAGCTGAAGATTCTCAGTCGGAAGGTGAAGAGCTTCAGTCGGACGGTGAAGAGCCTCAGTCAGAAGATGAAGAGCCTCAGTCGGAAGGTGAAGAGCCTCAGTCGGAAGGTGAAGAGCCTCAGCCGGACGGTGAAGAGCCGCAGCCGGAAGGTGAAGAGCCACAGTTGGAATTTGAAGAGCCTCAGTCGGACGGTGAAGAGTCTCAGTCGGAAGGCGAAGAACCTCAGTCGGACGGTGAAGAGCCTCAGTCAGAAGGTGAAGAGTCTCAGTCAGAAGCTGAAGAGTCTCAGTCGGAAGGTGAAGAGCATCAGTCGGAAGGTGAAGAGCCACAGTCGGAAGGTGCAGAGCCTCAGTCGGAAGGTGAGGAGCCTCAGTCGGAAGGTGGAGCGCCTCAGTCGGAAGGTGAAGAGCCTCAGCCGGAAGGTGAAGAGCTACAGTCGGAAGGTGAGGAGCCGCAGTCGGAAGGTGAAGAGCCTTAGTCGAAAGGTGAAGAGCCTCAGTCGGAAGGTGAAGAGCCTCAGTCAGAAGGTGAAGAGTCTCTGTCGGAAGGTGAAGAGTCTCAGTCGGAAGGTGAAGAGCCTCAGTCAGAAGGTGAAGAGCTGCAGTCGGAAGGTGAAGAGCCTCAGTCGGAAGGTGAAGAGCTGTAGTCAGAAGGTGTAGAGCCTCAGTCGGAAGGTGAAGAGGCTCAGTTGGAAGGTGAAGAGCCTCAGTCGGAAGGTGAAGAGCTGCAGTCGGAAGGTGAAGAGCCTCAGTCGGAAGGTGAAGAGCCTCAGTCGGAAGGTGTAGAGCCTCAGTCGGAAGTTGAAGAGCCTCATTCGGAAGGTGAAGAGCTGCAGTCGGTAGGTGAAGAGCTGCAGTCGGAACGTGAAGAGCCTCAGTCGGAAGGTGAAGAGCCTCAGTCGGAAGGTGAAGAGCCTCAGTCGGAAGGTGAAGAGTCTCAGTCGGAAGCTGAAGATTCTCAGTCGGAAGGTGAAGAGCTTCAGTCGGACGGTGAAGAGCCTCAGTCAGAAGATGAAGTGCCTCAGTCGGAAGGTGAAGAGCCTCAGTCGGAAGGTGAAGAGCCTCAGCCGGACGGTGAAGAGCCGCAGCCGGAAGGTGAAGAGCCACAGTTGGAATTTGAAGAGCCTCAGTCGGACGGTGAAGAGTCTCAGTCGGAAGGCGAAGAACCTCAGTCGGAAGGTGAAGAGCCTCAGTCAGAAGGTGAAGAGTCTCAGTCAGAAGCTGAAGAGTCTCAGTCGGAAGGTGAAGAGCATCAGTCGGAAGGTGAAGAGCCACAGTCGGAAGGTGCAGAGCCTCAGTCGGAAGGTGAGGAGCCTCAGTCGGAAGGTGGAGCGCCTCAGTCGGAAGGTGAAGAGCCTCAGCCGGAAGGTGAAGAGCTACAGTCGGAAGGTGAGGAGCCGCAGTCGGAAGGTGAAGAGCCTCAGTCGAAAGGTGAAGAGCCTCAGTCGGAAGGTGAAGAGCCTCAGTCAGAAGGTGAAGAGTCTCTGTCGGAAGGTGAAGAGTCTCAGTCGGAAGGTGAAGAGCCTCAGTCAGAAGGTGAAGAGCTGCAGTCGGAAGGTGAAGAGCCTCAGTCGAAAGGTGAAGAGCCTCAGTCAGAAGGTGAAGAGCCTCAGTCGGAAGGTGAAGAGCCTCAGTCGGAAGGGGAAGAGTCTCAGTCGGAAGGTGAAGAGTCTCAGTCGGAAGGTGAAGAGTCTCAGTCAGAAGGTGAAGACCTGCAGTCGGAAGGTGAAGAGCCTCAGTCGGAAGGTGAAGAGTCGCAGTCAGAAGGTGAAGAGCCTCAGTCGGAAGGTGAGGAGCCACAGTCGGAAGGTGAAGAGCCTCAGTCGGAAGGTGAGGAGCCACAGTCGGAAGGTGAAGAGCCTCAGTCGGAAGATGAAGAGCCGCAGTCGGAAGGTGAAGAGCCTCAGTCGGACGGTGAAGAGCCTCAGTCGGAAGGTGAAGATTCTCAGTCAGAAGGTGAAGAGTCTCAGTCGGAAGGTGAAGTGCCTCAGTCGGAAGGTGAAGAGCCTCAGTCGGAAGGTGAAGAGCTGCAGTCGGAAGGTGAAGAGCCTCAGTCGGAAGGTGAAGAGCTGTAGTCAGAAGGTGTAGAGCCTCAGTCGGAAGGTGAAGAGGCTCAGTTGGAAGGTGAAGAGCCTCAGTCGGAAGGTGAAGAGCTGCAGTCGGAAGGTGAAGAGCCTCAGTCGGAAGGTGAAGAGCCTCAGTCGGAAGGTGAAGAGTCTCAGTCAGAAGGTGAAGAGCCTCAGTCGGAAGGTGAAGAGCCTAAGTCGGAAGGTGAAGAGTCTAAGTCGGAAGTTGAAGAGCCACAGTCGGAAGGTGAAGAGCCTCAGTCGGAAGGTGAGGAGCCTCAGTCAGAAGGTGAAGAGCCTCAGTCGGAAGGTGAAGAGCCTCAGTCGGAAGGTGAAGAGCCACAGTCGGAAGGTGAAGAGCCTCAGTCGGAAGGTGAAGAGCCTCAGTCGGAAGGTGAAGAGCCTCAGTCAGAAGGTGAAGAGCTGCAGTCGGAAGGTGAAGAGCCTCAGTCGGAAGGTGAAGAGCCTCAGTCGGAAGGTGAAGAGCCTCAGTCGGAAGGTGAAGAGCCTCAGTCGGAAGGTGAGGAGCCTCAGTCGTAAGGTGAAGAGCTACAGTCGGAAGGTGAGGAGCCGCAGTCGGAAGGTGAAGAGCTGCAGTCGGAAGCTGTAGAGCCTTTGTCGGAAGGTGAAGAGCCTCAATCGGAAGGTGAAGAGATGCAGTCGGAAGGTGAAGAGCCTCAGTCGGAAGGTGAAGAGTCTCAGTCGGAAGGTGAAGAGCCTCAGTCGGAAGGTGAAGCACCACAGTCGGAAGGTGAAGAGCCTCAGTCGGAAGGTGAAGAGCCTCAGTCGGAAGGTGAAGATTCTCAGCCGGAAGGTGAAGAGTCTCAGTCGGAAGGTGAAGAGCTTCAGTCGGAAGGTGAAGAGCTGCAGTCGGAAGGTGAAGAGCCTCAGTCGGATGGTGAAGAGCCTCAGTCGGAAGGTGAGGAGCCACAGTCGGAAGGTGAAGAGCCTCAGTCAGAAGGTGAAGAGCCTCAGTCGGAAGGTGAAGAGCCTCAGTCGGAAGGTGAGGAGCCACAGTCGGAAGGTGAAGAGCCTCAGTCAGAAGGTGAGGAGCCACAGTCGGAAGGTGAAGAGCCTCAGTCGGAACGTGAAGAGCCTCAGTCGGAAGGTGATGAGCCTCAGTCGGAAGGTGCAGAGCCTCAGTCGGAAGTTGAAGAGCCTCATTCGGAAGGTGAAGAGCTGCAGTCGGAAGGTGAAGAGCTGCAGTCGGAACGTGAAGAGCCTCAGTCGGAAGGTGATGAGCCTCAGTCGGAAGGTGCAGAGCCTCAGTCGGAAGTTGAAGAGCCTCATTCGGAAGGTGAAGAGCTGCAGTCGGAAGGTGAAGAGCTGCAGTCGGAACGTGAAGAGCCTCAGTCGGAAGGTGAAGAGCCTCAGTCGGAAGGTGAACAGCCTCAGTCGGAAGGTGAAGAGCCTCATTCGGAAGGTGAAGAGCTGCAGTCGGAAGGTGAAGAGTCTCAGTCGGAAGGTGAAGAGTCTCAGTCGGAAGGTGAAGAGCCTCAGTCGGAAGGTGAAGAGCTGCAGTCGGAAGGTGAAGAGCCTCAGTCGGAAGGTGAAGAGCATCAGTCGGAAGGTGAAGAGTCTCAGTCAGAAGGTGAAGAGCCTCAGTCGGAAGGTGAAGAGCCTCAGTCGGAAGGTGAAGAGTCTAAGTCGGAAGCTGAAGTGCCACAGTCGGAAGGTGAGGAGCCTCAGTCTGAAGGTGAAGAGCCTCAGTCGGAAAGTGAAGAGCCTCAGTCGGAAGGTGAAGAGCCTCAGTCGGAAGGTGAAGAGCCACAGTCGGAAGGTGAAGAGCCTCAGTCGGAAGGTGAAGATTCTCAGTCGGAAGGTGAAGTGTCTCAGTCGGCAGGTGAAGAGCCTCAGTCGGAAGGTGAAGAGCTGCAGTCGGAAGGTGAAGAGCCTCAGTCGGATGGTGAAGAGCCTCAGTCGGAAGGTGAAGAGCCACAGTCAGATGGTGAAGAGCCTCAGTCGGAAGGTGAAGAGCCTCAGTCGGAAGGTGAAGAGCCTCAGTCGGAAGGTGAGGAGCCACAGTCGGAAGGTGAAGAGCCTCAGTCGGAAGTTGAGGAGCCACAGTCGGAAGGTGAAGAGCCTCAGTCGGAAGGTGAAGAGCTGCAGTTGGAAGGTGAAGAGCCTCAGTCGGAAGGTGAAGAGCTGCAGGCGGAAGGTGAAGAGCCTCAGTCGGTAGGTGAAGAGCCACAGTCGGAAGGTGAAGAGCCTCAGTCGGAAGGTGAGGAGCCTCAGTCGGAAGGTGAAGAGCTACAGTCGGAAGGTGAGGAGCCGCAGTCGGAAGGTGAAGAGCTGCAGTCGGAAGGTGTAGAGCCTTAGTCGGAAGGTGAAGAGCCTCAGTCGGAAGGTGAAGAGATGCAGTCGGAAGGTGAAGAGCTGCAGTCGGAAGGTGAAGAGTCTCAGTTGGAAGGTGAAGAACTACAGTCGGAAGGTGAGGAGCCGCAGTCAGAAGGTGAAGAGCTGCAGTCGGAAGGTGTAGAGCCGTAGTCGGAAGGTGAAGAGCCTCAGTCGGAAGGTGAAGAGTCTCAGTCGGAAGGTGAAGAGCCTCAGTCGGAAGGTGAAGCACTGCAGTTGGAAGGTGAAGAGCCTCAGTCGGAAGGTGAAGAGCCTCAGTCGAAAGGTGAAGAGCGTCAGTCGGAAGGTGAAGAGCCTCAATCTGAAGGTGAAGAGCCTCAGTCGGAAGGTGAAGAGCCTCAGTCGGAAGGTGAAGATTCTCAGTCGGAAGGTGAAGAGTCTCAGTCGGAAGGTGAAGAGCCTCAGTCGGAAGGTGAAGAGCTGCAGTCGGAAAGTGAAGAGCCTCAGTCGGAAGATGAAGAGCCTCAGTCGGAAGGTGATGAGTCTCAGTCGGAAGGTGAAGAGCCTCAGTTGGACGGTGAAGAGCCTCAGTCGGAAGGTGAAGAGTCTCAGTCGGAAGGTGAAGAGTCTCAGTTGGAAGGTGAAGAGCCGCAGTCGGAAGGTGAAGAGCCTCAGTCGGAAGGTGAAGAGTCTCAGTCGGAAGCTGTAGAGCCGCAGTCGGAAGGTGAAGGGCCTCAGTCGGAAGGTGAAGATTCTCAGTCGGAAGGTGAAGAGCCTCAGTCGGAAGGTGAAGAGCCTCAGTCGGAAGGGGAAGAGCTGCAGTCAGAAGGATAGAGCCTCAGCCGCAAGGTGACGAGCCTCAGTCGGAAGGTGAAGAGTCTCAGTCGGAAGGTGTAGAGCCTCAGTCGGAAGGTGATGAGCCTCATTCGGAAGGTGTAGAGCCTCAGTCGGAAGTTGAAGAGCCTCATTCGGAAGGTGAAGAGCTGCAGTCGGAAGGTGAAGAGCCTCAGTCGGAAGGTGAAGAGCTGTAGTCAGAAGGTGTAGAGCCTCAGTCGGAAGGTGAAGAGCTGCAGTCGGAAGGTGAAGAGCCTCAGTCAGAAGGTGAAGAGTCTCAGTCAGAAGGTGAAGAGCCTCAGTCGGAAGGTGAAGAGCCTCAGTCGGAAGGTGAAGAGTCTAAGTCGGAAGCTGAAGAGCCACAGTCGGAAGGTGAAGAGCCTCAGTAGGAAGGTGAGGAGCCTCAGTCGGAAGGTGAAGAGCCTCAGTCGGAAGGTGAAGAGCCTCAGTCGGAAGGTGAAGAGCCACAGTCGGAAGGTGAAGAGCCTCAGTCGGAAGGTGAAGAGCCTCAGTCGGAAGGTGAAGAGCCTCAGTCGGAAGGTGAAGAGCTGCAGTCGGAAGGTGAAGAGCCTCAGTCGGAAGGTGAAGAGCTTCAGTCGGAAGGTGAAGAGCCTCAGTCGGAAGGTGAAGAGCCACAGTCGGAAGGTGAAGAGCCTCAGTCGGAAGGTGAGGAGCCTCAGTCGGAAGGTGAAGAGCTACAGTCGGAAGGTGAGGAGCCGCAGTCGGAAGGTGAAGAGCTGCAGTCGGATGGTGTAGAGCCTTTGTCGGAAGGTGAAGAGCCTCAGTCGGAAGGTGAAGAGATGCAGTCGGAAGGTGAAGAGCCTCAGTCGGAAGGTGAAGCACCACAGTCGGAAGGTGAAGAGCCTCAGTCGGAAGGTGAAGAGCCTCAGTCGGAAGATGAAGATTCTCAGTCGGAAGGTGAAGAGTCTCAGTCGGAAGGTGAAGAGCCTCAGTCGGAAGGTGAAGAGCTGCAGTCGGAAGGTGAAGAGCCTCAGTCAGATGGTGAAGAGCCTCAGTCGGAAGGTGAAGAGCCACAGTCGGAAGGTGAAGAGCCTCAGTCGGAAGGTGAAGAGCCTCAGTCGGAAGGTGAAGAGCCTCAGTCGGAAGGTGAGGAGCCACAGTCGGAAGGTGAAGAGCCTCAGTCGGAAGGTGAGGAGCCACAGTCGGAAGGTGAAGAGCCTCAGTCGGAAGGTGAAGAGCTGCAGTGGGAAGATGAAGAGCCTCAGTCGGAAGGTGAAGAGCTGCAGTCGGAAGGAGAAGAGCCTCAGTCGGAAGGTGAAGAGCCACAGTCGGAAGGTGAAGAGCCTCAGTCGGAAGGTGAGGAGCCTCAGTCGGAAGGTGAAGAGCTACAGTCGGAAGGTGAGGAGCCTTAGTCGGAAGGTGAAGAGCCTCAGTCGGAAGGTGAAGAGATGCAGTCAGAAGGTGAAGAGCCTCAGTCGGAAGGTGAAGAGTCTCAGTCGGAAGGTGAAGAGCCTCAGTCGGAAGGTGAAGCACCACAGTCGGAAGGTGAAGAGCCTCAGTCGGAAGGTGAAGAGCCTCATTCGGAAGGTGAAGAGTCTCAGTCGGTAGGTGAAGAGTCTCAGTCGGAAGGTGAAGAGCTACAGTCGGAAGTTGAGGAGCCACAGTCGGAAGGTGAAGAGCTGCAGTCGGAAGGTGTAGAGCCTTAGTCGGAAGGTGAAGAGCCTCAGTCGGAAGGTGAAGAGTCTCAGTCGGAAGGTGAAGAGCCTCAGTCGGAAGGTGAAGAGTCTCAGTCGGAAGGTGAAGCGTCTCAGTCGGGAGGTGAAGAGCCTCAGTCGAAAGGTGAAGAGCGTCAGTCGGAAGGTGAAGAGCCTCAGTCGGAAGGTGAAGAGCCTCAGTCGAAAGGTGAAGAGCCTCAATCTGAAGGTGAAGAGCCTCAGTCGGAAGGTGAAGAGCCTCAGTCGGAAGGTGAAGATTCTCAGTCGGAAGGTGAAGAGTCTCAGTCGGAAGGTGAAGAGCCTCAGTCGGAAGGTGAAGAGCTGCAGTCGGAAGGTGAAGAGCCTCAGTCGGAAGATGAAGAGCCTCAGTCGGAAGGTGATGAGTCTCAGTCGGAAGGTGAAGAGCCTCAGTTGGACGGTGAAGAGCCTCAGTCGGAAGGTGAAGAGTCTCAGTCGGAAGGTGAAGAGTCTCAGTTGGAAGGTGAAGAGCCGCAGTCGGAAGGTGAAGAGCCTCAGTCGGAAGGTGAAGAGTCTCAGTCGGAAGGTGAAGAGCCGCAGTCGGAAGGTGAAGAGCCTCAGTCGGAGGGTGAAGAGCCTCAGTCGGAAGGTGAAGATTCTCAGTCGGAAGGTGAAGAGCCTCAGTCGGAAGGTGAAGAGCCTCAGTCGGAAGGTGAAGAGCTGCAGTCGGAAGGTGAAGAGCCTCAGTCGGAAGGGGAAGAGCTGCAATCAGAAGGATAGAGCCTCAGCCGGAAGGTGACGAGCCTCAGTCGGAAGGTGAAGAGTCTCAGTCGGAAGGTGTAGAGCCTCAGTCGGAAGATGATGAGCCTCAGTCGGAAGGTGTAGATCCTCAGTCGGAAGTTGAAGAGCCTCATTCGGAAGGTGAAGAGCTGCAGTCGGAAGGTGAAGAGCTGCAGTCGGAACGTGAAGAGCCTCAGTCGGAAGGTGAAGAGCCTCAGTCGGCAGGTGAAGAGCCTCAGTCGGAAGGTGAAGAGCCTCATTCGGAAGGTGAAGAGCTGCAGTCGGAAGGTGAAGAGCCACAGTCGGAAGGTGAAGAGCCTCAGTCGGAAGGTGAAGAGCCTCAGTCGGAAGATGAAGAGCCTCAGTCAGAAGGTGAAGAGCTGCAGTCGGAAGGTGAAGAGCCTCAGTCGGAAGGTGAAGAGCTTCAGTCGGAAGGTGATGAGCCTCAGTCGGAAGGTGAAGAGCCACTGTCGGAAGGTGAAGAGCCTCAGTCGGATGGTGAGGAGCCTCAGTCGGAAGGTGAAGAGCTACAGTCGGAAGGTGAGGAGCCGCAGTCGGAAGGTGAAGAGCTGCAGTCGGAAGGTGTAGAGCCTTTGTCGGAAGGTGAAGAGCCTCAGTCGGAAGGTGAAGAGATGCAGTCGGAAGGTGAAGAGCCTCAGTCGGAAGGTGAAGAGTCTCAGTCGGAAGGTGAAGAGCCTCAGTCGGAAGGTGAAGCACCACAGTCGGAAGGTGAAGAGCCTCAGTAGGAAGGTGAAGAGCCTCAGTCGGAAGGTGAAGATTCTCAGTCGGAAGGTGAAGAGTCTCAGTCGGAAGGTGAAGAGCCTCAGTCGGAAGGTGAAGAGCTGCAGTCGGAAGGTGAAGAGCCTCAGTCGGATGGTGAAGAGCCTCAGTCGGAAGGTGAAGAGCCACAGTCGGAAGGTGAAGAGCCTCAGTCGGAAGGTGAAGAGCCTCAGTCGGAAGGTGAAGAGCCTCAGTCGGAAGGTGAGGAGCCACAGTCGGAAGGTGAAGAGCCTCAGTCGGAAGGTGAGGAGCCACAGTCGGAAGGTGAAGAGCCTCAGTCGGAAGGTGAAGAGCTGCAGTCGGAAGATGAAGATCCTCAGTCGGAAGGTGAAGAGCTGCAGTCGTAAGGTGAAGAGCCTCAGTCGGAAGGTGAAGAGCCACAGTCGGAAGGTGAAGAGCCTCAGTCGGAAGGTGAGGAGCCTCAGTCGGAAGGTGAAGAGCTACAGTCGGAAGGTGAGGAGCCGCAGTCGGAAGGTGAAGAGCTGCAGTCGGAAGATGTAGAGCCTTAGTCGGAAGGCGAAGAGCCTCAGTCGGAAGGTGAAGAGATGCAGTCAGAAGGTGAAGAGCCTCAGTCGGAAGGTGAAGAGTCTCAGTCGGAAGGTGAAGAGCCTCAGTCGGAAGGTGAAGCACCACAGTCGGAAGGTGAAGAGCCTCAGTCGGAAGGTGAAGAGCCTCAGTCGGAAGGTGAAGAGTCTCAGTCGGAAGGTGAAGAGCTACAGTCGGAAGGTGAGGAGCCGCAGTCGGAAGGTGAAGAGCTGCAGTCGGACGGTGTAGAGCCTTAGTCGGAAGGTGAAGAGCCTCAGTCGGAAGGTGAAGAGTCTCAGTCGGAAGGTGAAGAGCCTCAGTCGGAAGGTGAAGAGTCTCAGTCGGAAGGTGAAGAGTCTCAGTCGGAAGGTGAAGAGCCTCAGTCGAAAGGTGAAGAGCGTCAGTCGGAAGGTGAAGAGCCTCAGTCGGAAGGTGAAGAGCCTCAGTCGAAAGGTGAAGATCCTCAATCTGAAGGTGAAGAGCCTCAGTCGGAAGGTGAAGAGCCTCAGTCGGAAGGTGAAGATTCTCAGTCGGAAGGTGAAGAGTCTCAGTCGGAGGGTGAAGAGCCTCAGTCGGAAGGTGAAGAGCTGCAGTCGGAAGGTGAAGAGCCTCAGTCGGAAGGTGAAGAGCCTCAGTTGGACGGTGAAGAGCCTCAGTCGGAAGGTGAAGAGTCTCAGTCGGAAGGTGAAGAGTCTCAGTTCGAAGGTGAAGAGCCGCAGTCGGAAGGTGAAGAGCCTCAGTCGGAAGGTGAAGAGTCTCAGTCGGAAGGTGAAGAGCCGCAGTCGGAAGGTGAAGAGCCTCAGTCGGAGGGTGAAGAGACTCAGTCGGAAGGTGAAGATTCTCAGTCGGAAGGTGAAGAGCCTCAGTCGGAAGGTGAAGAGCCTCAGTCGGAAGGTGAAGAGCCTCAGTCGGAAGGTGAGGAGCCACAGTCGGAAGGTGAAGAGCCTCAGTCGGAAGGTGAGGAGCCACAGTCGGAAGGTGAAGAGCCACTGTCGGAAGGTGTAGAGCCTTTGTTGGAAGGTGAAGAGCCTCAGTCGGAAGGTGAAGAGATGCAGTCGGAAGGTGAAGAGCCTCAGTCGGAAGGTGAAGAGTCTCAGTCGGAAGGTGAAGAGCCTCAGTCGGAAGGTGAAGCACCACAGTCGGAAGGTGAAGAGCCTCAGTAGGAAGGTGAAGAGCCTCAGTCGGAAGGTGAAGATTCTCAGTCGGAAGGTGAAGAGTCTCAGTCGGAAGGTGAAGAGCCTCAGTCGGAAGGTGAAGAGCTGCAGTCGGAAGGTGAAGAGCCTCAGTCGGATGGTGAAGAGCCTCAGTCGGAAGGTGAAGCACCACAGTCGGAAGGTGAAGAGCCTCAGTCGGAAGGTGAAGAGCCTCAGTCGGAAGGTGAAGAGTCTCAGTCGGAAGGTGAAGAGCTACAGTCGGAAGGTGAGGAGCCGCAGTCGGAAGGTGAAGAGCTGCAGTCGGACGGTGTAGAGCCTTAGTCGGAAGGTGAAGAGCCTCAGTCGGAAGGTGAAGAGTCTCAGTCGGAAGGTGAAGAGCCTCAGTCGGAAGGTGAAGAGTCTCAGTCGGAAGGTGAAGAGTCTCAGTCGGAAGGTGAAGAGCCTCAGTCGAAAGGTGAAGAGCGTCAGTCGGAAGGTGAAGAGCCTCAGTCGGAAGGTGAAGAGCCTCAGTCGAAAGGTGAAGAGCCTCAATCTGAAGGTGAAGAGCCTCAGTCGGAAGGTGAAGAGCCTCAGTCGGAAGGTGAAGATTCTCAGTCGGAAGGTGAAGAGTCTCAGTCGGAGGGTGAAGAGCCTCAGTCGGAAGGTGAAGAGCTGCAGTCGGAAGGTGAAGAGCCTCAGTCGGAAGGTGAAGAGCCTCAGTTGGACGGTGAAGAGCCTCAGTCGGAAGGTGAAGAGTCTCAGTCGGAAGGTGAAGAGTCTCAGTTCGAAGGTGAAGAGCCGCAGTCGGAAGGTGAAGAGCCTCAGTCGGAAGGTGAAGAGTCTCAGTCGGAAGGTGAAGAGCCGCAGTCGGAAGGTGAAGAGCCTCAGTCGGAGGGTGAAGAGACTCAGTCGGAAGGTGAAGATTCTCAGTCGGAAGGTGAAGAGCCTCAGTCGGAAGGTGAAGAGCCTCAGTCGGAAGGTGAAGAGCCTCAGTCGGAAGGTGAGGAGCCACAGTCGGAAGGTGAAGAGCCTCAGTCGGAAGGTGAGGAGCCACAGTCGGAAGGTGAAGAGCCACTGTCGGAAGGTGTAGAGCCTTTGTCGGAAGGTGAAGAGCCTCAGTCGGAAGGTGAAGAGATGCAGTCGGAAGGTGAAGAGCCTCAGTCGGAAGGTGAAGAGTCTCAGTCGGAAGGTGAAGAGCCTCAGTCGGAAGGTGAAGCACCACAGTCGGAAGGTGAAGAGCCTCAGTAGGAAGGTGAAGAGCCTCAGTCGGAAGGTGAAGATTCTCAGTCGGAAGGTGAAGAGTCTCAGTCGGAAGGTGAAGAGCCTCAGTCGGAAGGTGAAGAGCTGCAGTCGGAAGGTGAAGAGCCTCAGTCGGATGGTGAAGAGCCTCAGTCGGAAGGTGAAGAGCCACAGTCGGAAGGTGAAGAGCCTCAGTCGGAAGGTGAAGAGCCTCAGTCGGAAGGTGAAGAGCCTCAGTCGGAAGGTGAGGAGCCGCAGTCGGAAGGTGCAGAGCCTCAGTCGGAAGGTGTGGAGCCACAGTCGGAAGGTGAAGAGCCTCAGTCGGAAGGTGAAGAGCTGCAGTCGGAAGATGAAGAGCCTCAGTCGGAAGGTGAAGAGCTGCAGTCGTAAGGTGAAGAGCCTCAGTCGGAAGGTGAAGAGCCACAGTCGGAAGGTGAAGAGCCTCAGTCGGAAGGTGAGGAGCCTCAGTCGGAAGGTGAAGAGCTACAGTCGGAAGGTGAGGAGCCGCAGTCGGAAGGTGAAGAGCTGCAGTCGGAAGATGTAGAGCCTTAGTCGGAAGGCGAAGAGCCTCAGTCGGAAGGTGAAGAGATGCAGTCAGAAGGTGAAGAGCCTCAGTCAGAAGGTGAAGAGTCTCAGTCGGAAGGTGAAGAGCCTCAGTCGGAAGGTGAAGCACCACAGTCGGAAGGTGAAGAGCCTCAGTCGGAAGGTGAAGAGCCTCAGTCGGAAGGTGAAGAGTCTCAGTCGGAAGGTGAAGAGCCTCAGTGGGACGGTGAAGAGCTTCAGTCGGAAGGTGAAGAGTCTCAGTCGGAAGGTGAAGAGTCTCAGTTGGAAGGTGAAGAGCCGCAGTCGGAAGGTGAAGAGCCTCAGTCGGAAGGTGAAGAGTCTCAGTCGGAAGGTGAAGAGCCGCAGTCGGAAGGTGAAAAGCCTCAGTCGGAGGCTGAAGAGCCTCAGTCGGAAGGTGAAGATTCTCAGTCAGAAGGTGAAGAGCCTCAGTCGGAGGGTGAAGAGCCTCAGTCGGAAGGTGAAGAGCTGCAGTCGGAAGGTGAAGAGCCTCAGTCGGAAGGGAAAGAGCTGCAGTCAGAAGGATAGAGCCTCAGCCGGAACGTGACGAGCCTCAGTCGGAAGGTGAAGAGTCTCAGTCGGAAGGTGTAGAGCCTCAGTCGGAAGGTGATGAGCCTCAGTCGGAAGGTGCAGAGCCTCAGTCGGAAGTTGAAGAGCCTCATTCGGAAGGTGAAGAGCTGCAGTCGGAAGGTGAAGAGCTGCAGTCGGAACGTGAAGAGCCTCAGTCGGAAGGTGAAGAGCCTCAGTCGGAAGGTGAACAGCCTCAGTCGGAAGGTGAAGAGCCTCATTCGGAAGGTGAAGAGCTGCAGTCGGAAGGTGAAGAGTCTCAGTCGGAAGGTGAAGAGTCTCAGTCGGAAGGTGAAGAGCCTCAGTCGGAAGGTGAAGAGCTGCGGTCGGAAGGTGAAGAGCCTCAGTCGGAAGGTGAAGAGCATCAGTCGGAAGGTGAAGAGTCTCAGTCAGAAGGTGAAGAGCCTCAGTCGGAAGGTGAAGAGCCTCAGTCGGAAGGTGAAGAGTCTAAGTCGGAAGCTGAAGTGCCACAGTCGGAAGGTGAGGAGCCTCAGTCTGAAGGTGAAGAGCCTCAGTCGGAAAGTGAAGAGCCTCAGTCGGAAGGTGAAGAGCCTCAGTCGGAAGGTGAAGAGCCACAGTCGGAAGGTGAAGAGCCTCAGTCGGAAGGTGAAGATTCTCAGTCGGAAGGTGAAGTGTCTCAGTCGGCAGGTGAAGAGCCTCAGTCGGAAGGTGAAGAGCTGCAGTCGGAAGGTGAAGAGCCTCAGTCGGATGGTGAAGAGCCTCAGTCGGAAGGTGAAGAGCCACAGTCAGATGGTGAAGAGCCTCAGTCGGAAGGTGAAGAGCCTCAGTCGGAAGGTGAAGAGCCTCAGTCGGAAGGTGAGGAGCCACAGTCGGAAGGTGAAGAGCCTCAGTCGGAAGTTGAGGAGCCACAGTCGGAAGGTGAAGAGCCTCAGTCGGAAGTGAAGAGCTGCAGTTGGAAGGTGAAGAGCCTCAGTCGAAAGGTGAAGAGCTGCAGGCGGAAGGTGAAGAGCCTCAGTCGGTAGGTGAAGAGCCACAGTCGGAAGGTGAAGAGCCTCAGTCGGAAGGTGAGGAGCCTCAGTCGGAAGGTGAAGAGCTACAGTCGGAAGGTGAGGAGCCTTAGTCGGAAGGTGAAGAGCCTCAGTCGGAAGGTGAAGAGATGCAGTCAGAAGGTGAAGAGCCTCAGTCGGAAGGTGAAGAGTCTCAGTCGGAAGGTGAAGAGCCTCAGTCGGAAGGTGAAGCACCACAGTCGGAAGGTGAAGAGCCTCAGTCGGAAGGTGAAGAGCCTCATTCGGAAGGTGAAGAGTCTCAGTCGGTAGGTGAAGAGTCTCAGTCGGAAGGTGAAGAGCTACAGTCGGAAGTTGAGGAGCCACAGTCGGAAGGTGAAGAGCTGCAGTCGGAAGGTGTAGAGCCTTAGTCGGAAGGTGAAGAGCCTCAGTCGGAAGGTGAAGAGTCTCAGTCGGAAGGTGAAGAGCCTCAGTCGGAAGGTGAAGAGTCTCAGTCGGAAGGTGAAGCGTCTCAGTCGGGAGGTGAAGAGCCTCAGTCGAAAGGTGAAGAGCGTCAGTCGGAAGGTGAAGAGCCTCAGTCGGAAGGTGAAGAGCCTCAGTCGAAAGGTGAAGAGCCTCAATCTGAAGGTGAAGAGCCTCAGTCGGAAGGTGAAGAGCCTCAGTCGGAAGGTGAAGATTCTCAGTCGGAAGGTGAAGAGTCTCAGTCGGAAGGTGAAGAGCCTCAGTCGGAAGGTGAAGAGCTGCAGTCGGAAGGTGAAGAGCCTCAGTCGGAAGATGAAGAGCCTCAGTCGGAAGGTGATGAGTCTCAGTCGGAAGGTGAAGAGCCTCAGTTGGACGGTGAAGAGCCTCAGTCGGAAGGTGAAGAGTCTCAGTCGGAAGGTGAAGAGTCTCAGTTGGAAGGTGAAGAGCCGCAGTCGGAAGGTGAAGAGCCTCAGTCGGAAGGTGAAGAGTCTCAGTCGGAAGGTGAAGAGCCGCAGTCGGAAGGTGAAGAGCCTCAGTCGGAGGGTGAAGAGCCTCAGTCGGAAGGTGAAGATTCTCAGTCGGAAGGTGAAGAGCCTCAGTCGGAAGGTGAAGAGCCTCAGTCGGAAGGTGAAGAGCTGCAGTCGGAAGGTGAAGAGCCTCAGTCGGAAGGGGAAGAGCTGCAATCAGAAGGATAGAGCCTCAGCCGGAAGGTGACGAGCCTCAGTCGGAAGGTGAAGAGTCTCAGTCGGAAGGTGTAGAGCCTCAGTCGGAAGATGATGAGCCTCAGTCGGAAGGTGTAGAGCCTCAGTCGGAAGTTGAAGAGCCTCATTCGGAAGGTGAAGAGCTGCAGTCGGAAGGTGAAGAGCTGCAGTCGGAACGTGAAGAGCCTCAGTCGGAAGGTGAAGAGCCTCAGTCGGCAGGTGAAGAGCCTCAGTCGGAAGGTGAAGAGCCTCATTCGGAAGGTGAAGAGCTGCAGTCGGAAGGTGAAGAGCCACAGTCGGAAGGTGAAGAGCCTCAGTCGGAAGGTGAAGAGCCTCAGTCGGAAGATGAAGAGCCTCAGTCAGAAGGTGAAGAGCTGCAGTCGGAAGGTGAAGAGCCTCAGTCGGAAGGTGAAGAGCTTCAGTCGGAAGGTGATGAGCCTCAGTCGGAAGGTGAAGAGCCACTGTCGGAAGGTGAAGAGCCTCAGTCGGATGGTGAGGAGCCTCAGTCGGAAGGTGAAGAGCTACAGTCGGAAGGTGAGGAGCCGCAGTCGGAAGGTGAAGAGCTGCAGTCGGAAGGTGTAGAGCCTTTGTCGGAAGGTGAAGAGCCTCAGTCGGAAGGTGAAGAGATGCAGTCGGAAGGTGAAGAGCCTCAGTCGGAAGGTGAAGAGTCTCAGTCGGAAGGTGAAGAGCCTCAGTCGGAAGGTGAAGCACCACAGTCGGAAGGTGAAGAGCCTCAGTAGGAAGGTGAAGAGCCTCAGTCGGAAGGTGAAGATTCTCAGTCGGAAGGTGAAGAGTCTCAGTCGGAAGGTGAAGAGCCTCAGTCGGAAGGTGAAGAGCTGCAGTCGGAAGGTGAAGAGCCTCAGTCGGATGGTGAAGAGCCTCAGTCGGAAGGTGAAGAGCCACAGTCGGAAGGTGAAGAGCCTCAGTCGGAAGGTGAAGAGCCTCAGTCGGAAGGTGAAGAGCCTCAGTCGGAAGGTGAGGAGCCACAGTCGGAAGGTGAAGAGCCTCAGTCGGAAGGTGAGGAGCCACAGTCGGAAGGTGAAGAGCCTCAGTCGGAAGGTGAAGAGCTGCAGTCGGAAGATGAAGATCCTCAGTCGGAAGGTGAAGAGCTGCAGTCGTAAGGTGAAGAGCCTCAGTCGGAAGGTGAAGAGCCACAGTCGGAAGGTGAAGAGCCTCAGTCGGAAGGTGAGGAGCCTCAGTCGGAAGGTGAAGAGCTACAGTCGGAAGGTGAGGAGCCGCAGTCGGAAGGTGAAGAGCTGCAGTCGGAAGATGTAGAGCCTTAGTCGGAAGGCGAAGAGCCTCAGTCGGAAGGTGAAGAGATGCAGTCAGAAGGTGAAGAGCCTCAGTCGGAAGGTGAAGAGTCTCAGTCGGAAGGTGAAGAGCCTCAGTCGGAAGGTGAAGCACCACAGTCGGAAGGTGAAGAGCCTCAGTCGGAAGGTGAAGAGCCTCAGTCGGAAGGTGAAGAGTCTCAGTCGGAAGGTGAAGAGCTACAGTCGGAAGGTGAGGAGCCGCAGTCGGAAGGTGAAGAGCTGCAGTCGGACGGTGTAGAGCCTTAGTCGGAAGGTGAAGAGCCTCAGTCGGAAGGTGAAGAGTCTCAGTCGGAAGGTGAAGAGCCTCAGTCGGAAGGTGAAGAGTCTCAGTCGGAAGGTGAAGAGTCTCAGTCGGAAGGTGAAGAGCCTCAGTCGAAAGGTGAAGAGCGTCAGTCGGAAGGTGAAGAGCCTCAGTCGGAAGGTGAAGAGCCTCAGTCGAAAGGTGAAGATCCTCAATCTGAAGGTGAAGAGCCTCAGTCGGAAGGTGAAGAGCCTCAGTCGGAAGGTGAAGATTCTCAGTCGGAAGGTGAAGAGTCTCAGTCGGAGGGTGAAGAGCCTCAGTCGGAAGGTGAAGAGCTGCAGTCGGAAGGTGAAGAGCCTCAGTCGGAAGGTGAAGAGCCTCAGTTGGACGGTGAAGAGCCTCAGTCGGAAGGTGAAGAGTCTCAGTCGGAAGGTGAAGAGTCTCAGTTCGAAGGTGAAGAGCCGCAGTCGGAAGGTGAAGAGCCTCAGTCGGAAGGTGAAGAGTCTCAGTCGGAAGGTGAAGAGCCGCAGTCGGAAGGTGAAGAGCCTCAGTCGGAGGGTGAAGAGACTCAGTCGGAAGGTGAAGATTCTCAGTCGGAAGGTGAAGAGCCTCAGTCGGAAGGTGAAGAGCCTCAGTCGGAAGGTGAAGAGCCTCAGTCGGAAGGTGAGGAGCCACAGTCGGAAGGTGAAGAGCCTCAGTCGGAAGGTGAGGAGCCACAGTCGGAAGGTGAAGAGCCACTGTCGGAAGGTGTAGAGCCTTTGTTGGAAGGTGAAGAGCCTCAGTCGGAAGGTGAAGAGATGCAGTCGGAAGGTGAAGAGCCTCAGTCGGAAGGTGAAGAGTCTCAGTCGGAAGGTGAAGAGCCTCAGTCGGAAGGTGAAGCACCACAGTCGGAAGGTGAAGAGCCTCAGTAGGAAGGTGAAGAGCCTCAGTCGGAAGGTGAAGATTCTCAGTCGGAAGGTGAAGAGTCTCAGTCGGAAGGTGAAGAGCCTCAGTCGGAAGGTGAAGAGCTGCAGTCGGAAGGTGAAGAGCCTCAGTCGGATGGTGAAGAGCCTCAGTCGGAAGGTGAAGCACCACAGTCGGAAGGTGAAGAGCCTCAGTCGGAAGGTGAAGAGCCTCAGTCGGAAGGTGAAGAGTCTCAGTCGGAAGGTGAAGAGCTACAGTCGGAAGGTGAGGAGCCGCAGTCGGAAGGTGAAGAGCTGCAGTCGGACGGTGTAGAGCCTTAGTCGGAAGGTGAAGAGCCTCAGTCGGAAGGTGAAGAGTCTCAGTCGGAAGGTGAAGAGCCTCAGTCGGAAGGTGAAGAGTCTCAGTCGGAAGGTGAAGAGTCTCAGTCGGAAGGTGAAGAGCCTCAGTCGAAAGGTGAAGAGCGTCAGTCGGAAGGTGAAGAGCCTCAGTCGGAAGGTGAAGAGCCTCAGTCGAAAGGTGAAGAGCCTCAATCTGAAGGTGAAGAGCCTCAGTCGGAAGGTGAAGAGCCTCAGTCGGAAGGTGAAGATTCTCAGTCGGAAGGTGAAGAGTCTCAGTCGGAGGGTGAAGAGCCTCAGTCGGAAGGTGAAGAGCTGCAGTCGGAAGGTGAAGAGCCTCAGTCGGAAGGTGAAGAGCCTCAGTTGGACGGTGAAGAGCCTCAGTCGGAAGGTGAAGAGTCTCAGTCGGAAGGTGAAGAGTCTCAGTTCGAAGGTGAAGAGCCGCAGTCGGAAGGTGAAGAGCCTCAGTCGGAAGGTGAAGAGTCTCAGTCGGAAGGTGAAGAGCCGCAGTCGGAAGGTGAAGAGCCTCAGTCGGAGGGTGAAGAGACTCAGTCGGAAGGTGAAGATTCTCAGTCGGAAGGTGAAGAGCCTCAGTCGGAAGGTGAAGAGCCTCAGTCGGAAGGTGAAGAGCCTCAGTCGGAAGGTGAGGAGCCACAGTCGGAAGGTGAAGAGCCTCAGTCGGAAGGTGAGGAGCCACAGTCGGAAGGTGAAGAGCCACTGTCGGAAGGTGTAGAGCCTTTGTCGGAAGGTGAAGAGCCTCAGTCGGAAGGTGAAGAGATGCAGTCGGAAGGTGAAGAGCCTCAGTCGGAAGGTGAAGAGTCTCAGTCGGAAGGTGAAGAGCCTCAGTCGGAAGGTGAAGCACCACAGTCGGAAGGTGAAGAGCCTCAGTAGGAAGGTGAAGAGCCTCAGTCGGAAGGTGAAGATTCTCAGTCGGAAGGTGAAGAGTCTCAGTCGGAAGGTGAAGAGCCTCAGTCGGAAGGTGAAGAGCTGCAGTCGGAAGGTGAAGAGCCTCAGTCGGATGGTGAAGAGCCTCAGTCGGAAGGTGAAGAGCCACAGTCGGAAGGTGAAGAGCCTCAGTCGGAAGGTGAAGAGCCTCAGTCGGAAGGTGAAGAGCCTCAGTCGGAAGGTGAGGAGCCGCAGTCGGAAGGTGCAGAGCCTCAGTCGGAAGGTGTGGAGCCACAGTCGGAAGGTGAAGAGCCTCAGTCGGAAGGTGAAGAGCTGCAGTCGGAAGATGAAGAGCCTCAGTCGGAAGGTGAAGAGCTGCAGTCGTAAGGTGAAGAGCCTCAGTCGGAAGGTGAAGAGCCACAGTCGGAAGGTGAAGAGCCTCAGTCGGAAGGTGAGGAGCCTCAGTCGGAAGGTGAAGAGCTACAGTCGGAAGGTGAGGAGCCGCAGTCGGAAGGTGAAGAGCTGCAGTCGGAAGATGTAGAGCCTTAGTCGGAAGGCGAAGAGCCTCAGTCGGAAGGTGAAGAGATGCAGTCAGAAGGTGAAGAGCCTCAGTCAGAAGGTGAAGAGTCTCAGTCGGAAGGTGAAGAGCCTCAGTCGGAAGGTGAAGCACCACAGTCGGAAGGTGAAGAGCCTCAGTCGGAAGGTGAAGAGCCTCAGTCGGAAGGTGAAGAGTCTCAGTCGGAAGGTGAAGAGCCTCAGTGGGACGGTGAAGAGCTTCAGTCGGAAGGTGAAGAGTCTCAGTCGGAAGGTGAAGAGTCTCAGTTGGAAGGTGAAGAGCCGCAGTCGGAAGGTGAAGAGCCTCAGTCGGAAGGTGAAGAGTCTCAGTCGGAAGGTGAAGAGCCGCAGTCGGAAGGTGAAAAGCCTCAGTCGGAGGCTGAAGAGCCTCAGTCGGAAGGTGAAGATTCTCAGTCAGAAGGTGAAGAGCCTCAGTCGGAGGGTGAAGAGCCTCAGTCGGAAGGTGAAGAGCTGCAGTCGGAAGGTGAAGAGCCTCAGTCGGAAGGGAAAGAGCTGCAGTCAGAAGGATAGAGCCTCAGCCGGAACGTGACGAGCCTCAGTCGGAAGGTGAAGAGTCTCAGTCGGAAGGTGTAGAGCCTCAGTCGGAAGGTGATGAGCCTCAGTCGGAAGGTGCAGAGCCTCAGTCGGAAGTTGAAGAGCCTCATTCGGAAGGTGAAGAGCTGCAGTCGGAAGGTGAAGAGCTGCAGTCGGAACGTGAAGAGCCTCAGTCGGAAGGTGAAGAGCCTCAGTCGGAAGGTGAACAGCCTCAGTCGGAAGGTGAAGAGCCTCATTCGGAAGGTGAAGAGCTGCAGTCGGAAGGTGAAGAGTCTCAGTCGGAAGGTGAAGAGTCTCAGTCGGAAGGTGAAGAGCCTCAGTCGGAAGGTGAAGAGCTGCGGTCGGAAGGTGAAGAGCCTCAGTCGGAAGGTGAAGAGCATCAGTCGGAAGGTGAAGAGTCTCAGTCAGAAGGTGAAGAGCCTCAGTCGGAAGGTGAAGAGCCTCAGTCGGAAGGTGAAGAGTCTAAGTCGGAAGCTGAAGTGCCACAGTCGGAAGGTGAGGAGCCTCAGTCTGAAGGTGAAGAGCCTCAGTCGGAAAGTGAAGAGCCTCAGTCGGAAGGTGAAGAGCCTCAGTCGGAAGGTGAAGAGCCACAGTCGGAAGGTGAAGAGCCTCAGTCGGAAGGTGAAGATTCTCAGTCGGAAGGTGAAGTGTCTCAGTCGGCAGGTGAAGAGCCTCAGTCGGAAGGTGAAGAGCTGCAGTCGGAAGGTGAAGAGCCTCAGTCGGATGGTGAAGAGCCTCAGTCGGAAGGTGAAGAGCCACAGTCAGATGGTGAAGAGCCTCAGTCGGAAGGTGAAGAGCCTCAGTCGGAAGGTGAAGAGCCTCAGTCGGAAGGTGAGGAGCCACAGTCGGAAGGTGAAGAGCCTCAGTCGGAAGTTGAGGAGCCACAGTCGGAAGGTGAAGAGCCTCAGTCGGAAGTGAAGAGCTGCAGTTGGAAGGTGAAGAGCCTCAGTCGAAAGGTGAAGAGCTGCAGGCGGAAGGTGAAGAGCCTCAGTCGGTAGGTGAAGAGCCACAGTCGGAAGGTGAAGAGCCTCAGTCGGAAGGTGAGGAGCCTCAGTCGGAAGGTGAAGAGCTACAGTCGGAAGGTGAGGAGCCGCAGTCGGAAGGTGAAGAGCTGCAGTCGGAAGGTGTAGAGCCTTAGTCGGAAGGTGAAGAGCCTCAGTCGGAAGGTGAAGAGATGCAGTCGGAAGGTGAAGAGCTGCAGTCGGAAGGTGAAGAGTCTCAGTTGGAAGGTGAAGAACTACAGTCGGAAGGTGAGGAGCCGCAGTCAGAAGGTGAAGAGCTGCAGTCGGAAGGTGTAGAGCCTTAGTCGGAAGGTGAAGAGCCTCAGTCGGAAGGTGAAGAGTCTCAGTCGGAAGGTGAAGAGCCTCAGTCGGAAGGTGAAGCACTGCAGTTGGAAGGTGAAGAGCCTCAGTCGGAAGGTGAAGAGCCTCAGTCGAAAGGTGAAGAGCGTCAGTCGGAAGGTGAAGAGCCTCAATCTGAAGGTGAAGAGCCTCAGTCGGAAGGTGAAGAGCCTCAGTCGGAAGGTGAAGATTCTCAGTCGGAAGGTGAAGAGTTTCAGTCGGAAGGTGAAGAGCCTCAGTCGGAAGGTGAAGAGCTGCAGTCGGAAAGTGAAGAGCCTCAGTCGGAAGGTGAGGAGCCGCAGTCGGAAGGTGCAGAGCCTCAGTCGGAAGGTGTGGAGCCACAGTCGGAAGGTGAAGAGCCTCAGTCGGAAGGTGAAGAGCTGCAGTCGGAAGATGAAGAGCCTCAGTCGGAAGGTGAAGAGCTGCAGTCGTAAGGTGAAGAGCCTCAGTCGGAAGGTGAAGAGCCACAGTCGGAAGGTGAAGAGCCTCAGTCGGAAGGTGAGGAGCCTCAGTCGGAAGGTGAAGAGCTACAGTCGGAAGGTGAGGAGCCGCAGTCGGAAGGTGAAGAGCTGCAGTCGGAAGATGTAGAGCCTTAGTCGGAAGGCGAAGAGCCTCAGTCGGAAGGTGAAGAGATGCAGTCAGAAGGTGAAGAGCCTCAGTCAGAAGGTGAAGAGTCTCAGTCGGAAGGTGAAGAGCCTCAGTCGGAAGGTGAAGCACCACAGTCGGAAGGTGAAGAGCCTCAGTCGGAAGGTGAAGAGCCTCAGTCGGAAGGTGAAGAGTCTCAGTCGGAAGGTGAAGAGCCTCAGTGGGACGGTGAAGAGCTTCAGTCGGAAGGTGAAGAGTCTCAGTCGGAAGGTGAAGAGTCTCAGTTGGAAGGTGAAGAGCCGCAGTCGGAAGGTGAAGAGCCTCAGTCGGAAGGTGAAGAGTCTCAGTCGGAAGGTGAAGAGCCGCAGTCGGAAGGTGAAAAGCCTCAGTCGGAGGCTGAAGAGCCTCAGTCGGAAGGTGAAGATTCTCAGTCAGAAGGTGAAGAGCCTCAGTCGGAGGGTGAAGAGCCTCAGTCGGAAGGTGAAGAGCTGCAGTCGGAAGGTGAAGAGCCTCAGTCGGAAGGGGAAGAGCTGCAGTCAGAAGGATAGAGCCTCAGCCGGAACGTGACGAGCCTCAGTCGGAAGGTGAAGAGTCTCAGTCGGAAGGTGTAGAGCCTCAGTCGGAAGGTGATGAGCCTCAGTCGGAAGGTGCAGAGCCTCAGTCGGAAGTTGAAGAGCCTCATTCGGAAGGTGAAGAGCTGCAGTCGGAAGGTGAAGAGCTGCAGTCGGAACGTGAAGAGCCTCAGTCGGAAGGTGAAGAGCCTCAGTCGGAAGGTGAACAGCCTCAGTCGGAAGGTGAAGAGCCTCATTCGGAAGGTGAAGAGCTGCAGTCGGAAGGTGAAGAGTCTCAGTCGGAAGGTGAAGAGTCTCAGTCGGAAGGTGAAGAGCCTCAGTCGGAAGGTGAAGAGCTGCGGTCGGAAGGTGAAGAGCCTCAGTCGGAAGGTGAAGAGCATCAGTCGGAAGGTGAAGAGTCTCAGTCAGAAGGTGAAGAGCCTCAGTCGGAAGGTGAAGAGCCTCAGTCGGAAGGTGAAGAGTCTAAGTCGGAAGCTGAAGTGCCACAGTCGGAAGGTGAGGAGCCTCAGTCTGAAGGTGAAGAGCCTCAGTCGGAAAGTGAAGAGCCTCAGTCGGAAGGTGAAGAGCCTCAGTCGGAAGGTGAAGAGCCACAGTCGGAAGGTGAAGAGCCTCAGTCGGAAGGTGAAGATTCTCAGTCGGAAGGTGAAGTGTCTCAGTCGGCAGGTGAAGAGCCTCAGTCGGAAGGTGAAGAGCTGCAGTCGGAAGGTGAAGAGCCTCAGTCGGATGGTGAAGAGCCTCAGTCGGAAGGTGAAGAGCCACAGTCAGATGGTGAAGAGCCTCAGTCGGAAGGTGAAGAGCCTCAGTCGGAAGGTGAAGAGCCTCAGTCGGAAGGTGAGGAGCCACAGTCGGAAGGTGAAGAGCCTCAGTCGGAAGTTGAGGAGCCACAGTCGGAAGGTGAAGAGCCTCAGTCGGAAGTGAAGAGCTGCAGTTGGAAGGTGAAGAGCCTCAGTCGAAAGGTGAAGAGCTGCAGGCGGAAGGTGAAGAGCCTCAGTCGGTAGGTGAAGAGCCACAGTCGGAAGGTGAAGAGCCTCAGTCGGAAGGTGAGGAGCCTCAGTCGGAAGGTGAAGAGCTACAGTCGGAAGGTGAGGAGCCGCAGTCGGAAGGTGAAGAGCTGCAGTCGGAAGGTGTAGAGCCTTAGTCGGAAGGTGAAGAGCCTCAGTCGGAAGGTGAAGAGATGCAGTCGGAAGGTGAAGAGCTGCAGTCGGAAGGTGAAGAGTCTCAGTTGGAAGGTGAAGAACTACAGTCGGAAGGTGAGGAGCCGCAGTCAGAAGGTGAAGAGCTGCAGTCGGAAGGTGTAGAGCCTTAGTCGGAAGGTGAAGAGCCTCAGTCGGAAGGTGAAGAGTCTCAGTCGGAAGGTGAAGAGCCTCAGTCGGAAGGTGAAGCACTGCAGTTGGAAGGTGAAGAGCCTCAGTCGGAAGGTGAAGAGCCTCAGTCGAAAGGTGAAGAGCGTCAGTCGGAAGGTGAAGAGCCTCAATCTGAAGGTGAAGAGCCTCAGTCGGAAGGTGAAGAGCCTCAGTCGGAAGGTGAAGATTCTCAGTCGGAAGGTGAAGAGTTTCAGTCGGAAGGTGAAGAGCCTCAGTCGGAAGGTGAAGAGCTGCAGTCGGAAAGTGAAGAGCCTCAGTCGGAAGATGAAGAGCCTCAGTCGGAAGGTGATGAGTCTCAGTCGGAAGGTGAAGAGCCTCAGTTGGACGGTGAAGAGCCTCAGTCGGAAGGTGAAGAGTTTCAGTCGGAAGGTGAAGAGTCTCAGTTGGAAGGTGAAGAGCCGCAGTCGGAAGGTGAAGAGCCTCAGTCGGAAGGTGAAGAGTCTCAGTCAGAAGCTGTAGAGCCGCAGTCGGAAGGTGAAGGGCCTCAGTCGGAAGGTGAAGATTCTCAGTCGGAAGGTGAAGAGCCTCAGTCGGAAGGTGAAGAGCCTCAGTCGGAAGGTGAAGAGCTGCAGTCGGAAGGTGAAGAGCCTCAGTCGGAAGGGGAAGAGCTGCAGTCAGAAGGATAGAGCCTCAGCCGCAAGGTGACGAGCCTCAGTCGGAAGGTGAAGAGTCTCAGTCGGAAGGTGTAGAGCCTCAGTCGGAAGGTGATGAGCCTCATTCGGAAGGTGTAGAGCCTCAGTCGGAAGTTGAAGAGCCTCATTCGGAAGGTGAAGAGCTGCAGTCGGATGGTGAAGAGCCTCAGTCGGAAGGTGAAGAGCTGTAGTCAGAAGGTGTAGAGCCTCAGTCGGAAGGTGAAGAGCTGCAGTCGGAAGGTGAAGAGCCTCAGTCAGAAGGTGAAGAGTCTCAGTCAGAAGGTGAAGAGCCTCAGTCGGAAGGTGAAGAGCCTCAGTCGGAAGGTGAAGAGTCTAAGTCGGAAGCTGAAGAGCCACAGTCGGAAGGTGAAGAGCCTCAGTCGGAAGGTGAGGAGCCTCAGTCGGAAGGTGAAGAGCCTCAGTCGGAAGGTGAAGAGCCTCAGTCGTAAGGTGAAGAGCCTCAGTCGGAAGGTGAAGAGCTGCAGTCAGAAGGTGAAGAGCCTCAGTCGGAAGGTGAAGAGCTTCAGTCGGAAGGTGAAGAGCCTCAGTCGGAAGGTGAAGAGCCACAGTCGGAAGGTGAAGAGCCTCAGTCGGAAGGTGAGGAGCCTCAGTTGGAAGGTGAAGAGCTACAGTCGGAAGGTGAGGAGCCGCAGTCGGAAGGTGAAGAGCTGCAGTCGGATGGTGTAGAGCCTTTGTCGGAAGGTGAAGAGCCTCAGTCGGAAGGTGAAGAGATGCAGTCGGAAGGTGAAGAGCCTCAGTCGGAAGGTGAAGCACCACAGTCGGAAGGTGAAGAGCCTCAGTCGGAAGGTGAAGAGCCTCAGTCGGAAGATGAAGATTCTCAGTCGGAAGGTGAAGAGTCTCAGTCAGAAGGTGAAGAGCCTCAGTCGGAAGGTGAAGAGCTGCAGTCGGAAGGTGAAGAGCCTCAGTCAGATGGTGAAGAGCCTCAGTCGGAAGGTGAAGAGCCACAGTCGGAAGGTGAAGAGCCTCAGTCGGAAGGTGAAGAGCCTCAGTCGGAAGGTGAAGAGCCTCAGTCGGAAGGTGAGGAGCCACAGTCGGAAGGTGAAGAGCCTCAGTCGGAAGGTGAGGAGCCACAGTCGGAAGGTGAAGAGCCTCAGTCGGAAGGTGAAGAGCTGCAGTGGGAAGATGAAGAGCCTCAGTCGGAAGGTGAAGAGCTGCAGTCGGAAGGAGAAGAGCCTCAGTCGGAAGGTGAAGAGCCACAGTCGGAAGGTGAAGAGCCTCAGTCGGAAGGTGAGGAGCCTCAGTCGGAAGGTGAAGAGCTACAGTCGGAAGGTGAGGAGCCACAGTCGGAAGGTGAAGAGCTGCAGTCGGAAGATGTGGAGCCTTAGTCGGAAGGTGAAGAGCCTCAGTCGGAAGGTGAAGAGATGCAGTCAGAAGGTGAAGAGCCTCAGTCGGAAGGTGAAGAGTCTCAGTCGGAAGGTGAAGAGCCTCAGTCGGAAGGTGAAGCACCACAGTCGGAAGGTGAAGAGCCTCAGTCGGAAGGTGAAGAGCCTCAGTCGGAAGGTGAAGAGTCTCAGTCGGTAGGTGAAGAGTCTCAGTCGGAAGGTGAAGAGCTACAGTCGGAAGTTGAGGAGCCACAGTCGGAAGGTGAAGAGCTGCAGTCGGAAGGTGTAGAGCCTTAGTCGGAAGGTGAAGAGCCTCAGTCGGAAGGTGAAGAGTCTCAGTCGGAAGGTGAAGAGCCTCAGTCGGAAGGTGAAGAGTCTCAGTCGGAAGGTGAAGCGTCTCAGTCGGAAGGTGAAGAGCCTCAGTCGAAAGGTGAAGAGCGTCAGTTGGAAGGTGAAGAGCCTCAGTCGGAAGGTGAAGAGCCTCAGTAGAAAGGTGAAGAGCCTCAATCTGAAGGTGAAGAGCCTCAGTCGGAAGGTGAAGAGCCTCAGTCGGAAGGTGAAGATTCTCAGTCGGAAGGTGAAGAGTCTCAGTCGGAAGGTGAAGAGCCTCAGTCGGAAGGTGAAGAGCTGCAGTCGGAAGGTGAAGAGCCTCAGTCGGAAGATGAAGAGCCTCAGTCGGAAGGTGATGAGTCTCAGTCGGAAGGTGAAGAGCCTCAGTTGGACGGTGAAGAGCCTCAGTCGGAAGGTGAAGAGTCTCAGTCGGAAGGTGAAGAGTCTCAGTTGGAAGGTGAAGAGCCGCAGTCGGAAGGTGAAGAGCCTCAGTCGGAAGGTGAAGACTCTCAGTCGGAAGGTGAAGAGCCGCAGTCGGAAGGTGAAGAGCCTCAGTCGGAGGGTGAAGAGCCTCAGTCGGAAGGTGAAGATTCTCAGTCGGAAGGTGAAGAGCCTCAGTCGGAAGGTGAAGAGCCTCAGTCGGAAGGTGAAGAGCTGCAGTCGGAAGGTGAAGAGCCTCAGTCGGAAGGGGAAGAGCTGCAATCAGAAGGATAGAGCCTCAGCCGGAAGGTGACGAGCCTCAGTCGGAAGGTGAAGAGTCTCAGTCGGAAGGTGTAGAGCCTCAGTCGGAAGATGATGAGCCTCAGTCGGAAGGTGTAGAGCCTCAGTCGGAAGTTGAAGAGCCTCATTCGGAAGGTGAAGAGCTGCAGTCGGAAGGTGAAGAGCTGCAGTCGGAACGTGAAGAGCCTCAGTCGGAAGGTGAAGAGCCTCAGTCGGCAGGTGAAGAGCCTCAGTCGGAAGGTGAAGAGCCTCATTCGGAAGGTGAAGAGCTGCAGTCGGAAGGTGAAGAGCCACAGTCGGAAGGTGAAGAGCCTCAGTCGGAAGGTGAAGAGCCTCAGTCGGAAGGTGAAGAGCCTCAGTCAGAAGGTGAAGAGCTGCAGTCGGAAGGTGAAGAGCCTCAGTCGGAAGGTGAAGAGCTTCAGTCGGAAGGTGAAGAGCCTCAGTCGGAAGGTGAAGAGCCACTGTCGGAAGGTGAAGAGCCTCAGTCGGATGGTGAGGAGCCTCAGTCGGAAGGTGAAGAGCTACAGTCGGAAGGTGAGGAGCCGCAGTCGGAAGGTGAAGAGCTGCAGTCGGAAGGTGTAGAGCCTTAGTCGGAAGGTGAAGAGCCTCAGTCGGAAGGTGAAGAGATGCAGTCGGAAGGTGAAGAGCTGCAGTCGGAAGGTGAAGAGTCTCAGTTGGAAGGTGAAGAACTACAGTCGGAAGGTGAGGAGCCGCAGTCAGAAGGTGAAGAGCTGCAGTCGGAAGGTGTAGAGCCTTAGTCGGAAGGTGAAGAGCCTCAGTCGGAAGGTGAAGAGTCTCAGTCGGAAGGTGAAGAGCCTCAGTCGGAAGGTGAAGCACTGCAGTTGGAAGGTGAAGAGCCTCAGTCGGAAGGTGAAGAGCCTCAGTCGAAAGGTGAAGAGCGTCAGTCGGAAGGTGAAGAGCCTCAATCTGAAGGTGAAGAGCCTCAGTCGGAAGGTGAAGAGCCTCAGTCGGAAGGTGAAGATTCTCAGTCGGAAGGTGAAGAGTTTCAGTCGGAAGGTGAAGAGCCTCAGTCGGAAGGTGAAGAGCTGCAGTCGGAAAGTGAAGAGCCTCAGTCGGAAGATGAAGAGCCTCAGTCGGAAGGTGATGAGTCTCAGTCGGAAGGTGAAGAGCCTCAGTTGGACGGTGAAGAGCCTCAGTCGGAAGGTGAAGAGTCTCAGTCGGAAGGTGAAGAGTCTCAGTTGGAAGGTGAAGAGCCGCAGTCGGAAGGTGAAGAGCCTCAGTCGGAAGGTGAAGAGTCTCAGTCAGAAGCTGTAGAGCCGCAGTCGGAAGGTGAAGGGCCTCAGTCGGAAGGTGAAGATTCTCAGTCGGAAGGTGAAGAGCCTCAGTCGGAAGGTGAAGAGCCTCAGTCGGAAGGTGAAGAGCTGCAGTCGGAAGGTGAAGAGCCTCAGTCGGAAGGGGAAGAGCTGCAGTCAGAAGGATAGAGCCTCAGCCGCAAGGTGACGAGCCTCAGTCGGAAGGTGAAGAGTCTCAGTCGGAAGGTGTAGAGCCTCAGTCGGAAGGTGATGAGCCTCATTCGGAAGGTGTAGAGCCTCAGTCGGAAGTTGAAGAGCCTCATTCGGAAGGTGAAGAGCTGCAGTCGGAAGGTGAAGAGCCTCAGTCGGAAGGTGAAGAGCTGTAGTCAGAAGGTGTAGAGCCTCAGTCGGAAGGTGAAGAGCTGCAGTCGGAAGGTGAAGAGCCTCAGTCAGAAGGTGAAGAGTCTCAGTCAGAAGGTGAAGAGCCTCAGTCGGAAGGTGAAGAGCCTCAGTCGGAAGGTGAAGAGTCTAAGTCGGAAGCTGAAGAGCCACAGTCGGAAGGTGAAGAGCCTCAGTCGGAAGGTGAGGAGCCTCAGTCGGAAGGTGAAGAGCCTCAGTCGGAAGGCGAAGAGCCACAGTCGGAAGGTGAAGAGCCTCAGTCGGAAGGTGAAGAGCCTCAGTCGTAAGGTGAAGAGCCTCAGTCGGAAGGTGAAGAGCTGCAGTCAGAAGGTGAAGAGCCTCAGTCGGAAGGTGAAGAGCTTCAGTCGGAAGGTGAAGAGCCTCAGTCGGAAGGTGAAGAGCCACAGTCGGAAGGTGAAGAGCCTCAGTCGGAAGGTGAGGAGCCTCAGTTGGAAGGTGAAGAGCTACAGTCGGAAGGTGAGGAGCCGCAGTCGGAAGGTGAAGAGCTGCAGTCGGATGGTGTAGAGCCTTTGTCGGAAGGTGAAGAGCCTCAGTCGGAAGGTGAAGAGATGCAGTCGGAAGGTGAAGAGCCTCAGTCGGAAGGTGAAGCACCACAGTCGGAAGGTGAAGAGCCTCAGTCGGAAGGTGAAGAGCCTCAGTCGGAAGATGAAGATTCTCAGTCGGAAGGTGAAGAGTCTCAGTCAGAAGGTGAAGAGCCTCAGTCGGAAGGTGAAGAGCTGCAGTCGGAAGGTGAAGAGCCTCAGTCAGATGGTGAAGAGCCTCAGTCGGAAGGTGAAGAGCCACAGTCGGAAGGTGAAGAGCCTCAGTCGGAAGGTGAAGAGCCTCAGTCGGAAGGTGAAGAGCCTCAGTCGGAAGGTGAGGAGCCACAGTCGGAAGGTGAAGAGCCTCAGTCGGAAGGTGAGGAGCCACAGTCGGAAGGTGAAGAGCCTCAGTCGGAAGGTGAAGAGCTGCAGTGGGAAGATGAAGAGCCTCAGTCGGAAGGTGAAGAGCTGCAGTCGGAAGGAGAAGAGCCTCAGTCGGAAGGTGAAGAGCCACAGTCGGAAGGTGAAGAGCCTCAGTCGGAAGGTGAGGAGCCTCAGTCGGAAGGTGAAGAGCTACAGTCGGAAGGTGAGGAGCCACAGTCGGAAGGTGAAGAGCTGCAGTCGGAAGATGTGGAGCCTTAGTCGGAAGGTGAAGAGCCTCAGTCGGAAGGTGAAGAGATGCAGTCAGAAGGTGAAGAGCCTCAGTCGGAAGGTGAAGAGTCTCAGTCGGAAGGTGAAGAGCCTCAGTCGGAAGGTGAAGCACCACAGTCGGAAGGTGAAGAGCCTCAGTCGGAAGGTGAAGAGCCTCAGTCGGAAGGTGAAGAGTCTCAGTCGGTAGGTGAAGAGTCTCAGTCGGAAGGTGAAGAGCTACAGTCGGAAGTTGAGGAGCCACAGTCGGAAGGTGAAGAGCTGCAGTCGGAAGGTGTAGAGCCTTAGTCGGAAGGTGAAGAGCCTCAGTCGGAAGGTGAAGAGTCTCAGTCGGAAGGTGAAGAGCCTCAGTCGGAAGGTGAAGAGTCTCAGTCGGAAGGTGAAGCGTCTCAGTCGGAAGGTGAAGAGCCTCAGTCGAAAGGTGAAGAGCGTCAGTTGGAAGGTGAAGAGCCTCAGTCGGAAGGTGAAGAGCCTCAGTAGAAAGGTGAAGAGCCTCAATCTGAAGGTGAAGAGCCTCAGTCGGAAGGTGAAGAGCCTCAGTCGGAAGGTGAAGATTCTCAGTCGGAAGGTGAAGAGTCTCAGTCGGAAGGTGAAGAGCCTCAGTCGGAAGGTGAAGAGCTGCAGTCGGAAGGTGAAGAGCCTCAGTCGGAAGATGAAGAGCCTCAGTCGGAAGGTGATGAGTCTCAGTCGGAAGGTGAAGAGCCTCAGTTGGACGGTGAAGAGCCTCAGTCGGAAGGTGAAGAGTCTCAGTCGGAAGGTGAAGAGTCTCAGTTGGAAGGTGAAGAGCCGCAGTCGGAAGGTGAAGAGCCTCAGTCGGAAGGTGAAGAGTCTCAGTCGGAAGGTGAAGAGCCGCAGTCGGAAGGTGAAGAGCCTCAGTCGGAGGGTGAAGAGCCTCAGTCGGAAGGTGAAGATTCTCAGTCGGAAGGTGAAGAGCCTCAGTCGGAAGGTGAAGAGCCTCAGTCGGAAGGTGAAGAGCTGCAGTCGGAAGGTGAAGAGCCTCAGTCGGAAGGGGAAGAGCTGCAATCAGAAGGATAGAGCCTCAGCCGGAAGGTGACGAGCCTCAGTCGGAAGGTGAAGAGTCTCAGTCGGAAGGTGTAGAGCCTCAGTCGGAAGATGATGAGCCTCAGTCGGAAGGTGTAGAGCCTCAGTCGGAAGTTGAAGAGCCTCATTCGGAAGGTGAAGAGCTGCAGTCGGAAGGTGAAGAGCTGCAGTCGGAACGTGAAGAGCCTCAGTCGGAAGGTGAAGAGCCTCAGTCGGCAGGTGAAGAGCCTCAGTCGGAAGGTGAAGAGCCTCATTCGGAAGGTGAAGAGCTGCAGTCGGAAGGTGAAGAGCCACAGTCGGAAGGTGAAGAGCCTCAGTCGGAAGGTGAAGAGCCTCAGTCGGAAGGTGAAGAGCCTCAGTCAGAAGGTGAAGAGCTGCAGTCGGAAGGTGAAGAGCCTCAGTCGGAAGGTGAAGAGCTTCAGTCGGAAGGTGAAGAGCCTCAGTCGGAAGGTGAAGAGCCACTGTCGGAAGGTGAAGAGCCTCAGTCGGATGGTGAGGAGCCTCAGTCGGAAGGTGAAGAGCTACAGTCGGAAGGTGAGGAGCCGCAGTCGGAAGGTGAAGAGCTGCAGTCGGAAGGTGTAGAGCCTTTGTCGGAAGGTGAAGAGCCTCAGTCGGAAGGTGAAGAGATGCAGTCGGAAGGTGAAGAGCCTCAGTCGGAAGGTGAAGAGTCTCAGTCGGAAGGTGAAGAGCCTCAGTCGGAAGGTGAAGCACCACAGTCGGAAGGTGAAGAGCCTCAGTAGGAAGGTGAAGAGCCTCAGTCGGAAGGTGAAGATTCTCAGTCGGAAGGTGAACAGTCTCAGTCGGAAGGTGAAGAGCCTCAGTCGGAAGGTGAAGAGCTGCAGTCGGAAGGTGAAGAGCCTCAGTCGGATGGTGAAGAGCCTCAGTCGGAAGGTGAAGAGCCACAGTCGGAAGGTGAAGAGCCTCAGTCGGAAGGTGAAGAGCCTCAGTCGGAAGGTGAAGAGCCTCAGTCGGAAGGTGAGTTGCCACAGTCGGAAGGTGAAGAGCCTCAGTCGGAAGGTGAGGAGCCACAGTCGGAAGGTGAAGAGCCTCAGTCAGAAGGTGAAGAGCTGCAGTCGGAAGATGAAGATCCTCAGTCGGAAGGTGAAGAGCTGCAGTCGTAAGGTGAAGAGCCTCAGTCGGAAGGTGAAGAGCCACAGTCGGAAGGTGAAGAGCCTCAGTCGGAAGGTGAGGAGCCTCAGTCGGAAGGTGAAGAGCTACAGTCGGAAGGTGAGGAGCCGCAGTCGGAAGGTGAAGAGCTGCAGTCGGAAGATGTAGAGCCTTAGTCGGAAGGCGAAGAGCCTCAGTCGGAAGGTGAAGAGATGCAGTCAGAAGGTGAAGAGCCTCAGTCGGAAGGTGAAGAGCCTCAGTCGGAAGGTGAAGCACCACAGTCGGAAGGTGAAGAGCCTCAGTCGGAAGGTGAAGAGCCTCAGTCGGAAGGTGAAGAGTCTCAGTCGGAAGGTGAAGAGCTACAGTCGGAAGGTGAGGAGCCGCAGTCGGAAGGTGAAGAGCTGCAGTCGGACGGTGTAGAGCCTTAGTCGGAAGGTGAAGAGCCTCAGTCGGAAGGTGAAGAGTCTCAGTCGGAAGGTGAAGAGCCTCAGTCGGAAGGTGAAGAGTCTCAGTCGGAAGGTGAAGAGTCTCAGTCGGAAGGTGAAGAGCCTCAGTCGAAAGGTGAAGAGCGTCAGTCGGAAGGTGAAGAGCCTCAGTCGGAAGGTGAAGAGCCTCAGTCGAAAGGTGAAGAGCCTCAATCTGAAGGTGAAGAGCCTCAGTCGGAAGGTGAAGAGCCTCAGTCGGAAGGTGAAGATTCTCAGTCAGAAGGTGAAGAGTCTCAGTCGGAGGGTGAAGAGCCTCAGTCGGATGGTGAAGAGCTGCAGTCGGAAGGTGAAGAGCCTCAGTCGGAAGGTGAAGAGCCTCAGTTGGACGGTGAAGAGCCTCAGTCGGAAGGTGAAGAGTCTCAGTCGTAAGGTGAAGAGTCTCAGTTCGAAGGTGAAGAGCCGCAGTCGGAAGGTGAAGAGCCTCAGTCGGAAGGTGAAGAGTCTCAGTCGGAAGGTGAAGAGCCGCAGTCGGAAGGTGAAGAGCCTCAGTCGGAGGGTGAAGAGACTCAGTCGGAAGGTAAAGATTCTCAGTCGGAAGGTGAAGAGCCTCAGTCGGAAGGTGAAGAGCCTCAGTCGGAAGGTGAGGAGCCACAGTCGGAAGGTGAAGAGCCTCAGTCGGAAGGTGAGGAGCCACAGTCGGAAGGTGAAGAGCCACTGTCGGAAGGTGAAGAGCCTCAGTCGGATGGTGAGGAGCCTCAGTCGGAAGGTGAAGAGCTACAGTCGGAAGGTGAGGAGCCGCAGTCGGAAGGTGAAGAGCTGCAGTCGGAAGGTGTAGAGCCTTTGTCGGAAGGTGAAGAGCCTCAGTCGGAAGGTGAAGAGATGCAGTCGGAAGGTGAAGAGCCTCAGTCGGAAGGTGAAGAGTCTCAGTCGGAAGGTGAAGAGCCTCAGTCGGAAGGTGAAGCACCACAGTCGGAAGGTGAAGAGCCTCAGTAGGAAGGTGAAGAGCCTCAGTCGGAAGGTGAAGATTCTCAGTCGGAAGGTGAAGAGTCTCAGTCGGAAGGTGAAGAGCCTCAGTCGGAAGGTGAAGAGCTGCAGTCGGAAGGTGAAGAGCCTCAGTCGGATGGTGAAGAGCCTCAGTCGGAAGGTGAAGAGCCACAGTCGGAAGGTGAAGAGCCTCAGTCGGAAGGTGAAGAGCCTCAGTCGGAAGGTGAAGAGACTCAGTCGGAAGGTGAGGAGCCACAGTCGGAAGGTGAAGAGCCTCAGTCGGAAGGTGAGGAGCCACAGTCGGAAGGTGAAGAGCCTCAGTCGGAAGGTGAAGAGCTGCAGTCGGAACATGAAGAGCCTCAGTCGGAAGGTGAAGAGCTGCAGTCGTAAGGTGAAGAGCCTCAGTCGGAAGGTGAAGAGCCACAGTCGGAAGGTGAAGAGCCTCAGTCGGAAGGTGAGGAGCCTCAGTCGGAAGGTGAAGAGCTACAGTCGGAAGGTGAGGAGCCGCAGTCGGAAGGTGAAGAGCTGCAGTCGGAAGATGTAGAGCCTTAGTCGGAAGGCGAAGAGCCTCAGTCGGAAGGTGAAGAGATGCAGTCAGAAGGTGAAGAGCCTCAGTCGGAAGGTGAAGAGTCTCAGTCGGAAGGTGAAGAGCCTCAGTCGGAAGGTGAAGCACCACAGTCGGAAGGTGAAGAGCCTCAGTCGGAAGGTGAAGAGCCTCAGTCGGAAGGTGAAGAGTCTCAGTCGGAAGGTGCAGAGCTACAGTCGGAAGGTGAGGAGCCGCAGTCGGAAGGTGAAGAGCTGCAGTCGGACGGTGTAGAGCCTTAGTCGGAAGGTGAAGAGCCTCAGTCGGAAGGTGAAGAGTCTCAGTCGGAAGGTGAAGAGCCTCAGTCGGAAGGTGAAGAGTCTCAGTCGGAAGGTGAAGAGTCTCAGTCGGAAGGTGAAGAGCCTCAGTCGAAAGGTGAAGAGCGTCAGTCGGAAGGTGAAGAGCCTCAGTCGGAAGGTGAAGAGCCTCAGTCGAAAGGTGAAGAGCCTCAATCTGAAGGTGAAGAGCCTCAGTCGGAAGGTGAAGAGCCTCAGTCGGAAGGTGAAGATTCTCAGTCGGAAGGTGCAGAGTCTCAGTCGGAGGGTGAAGAGCCTCAGTCGGAAGGTGAAGAGCTGCAGTCGGAAGGTGAAGAGCCTCATTCGGAAGGTGAAGAGCCTCAGTTGGACGGTGAAGAGCCTCAGTCGGAAGGTGAAGAGTCTCAGTCGGAAGGTGAAGAGTCTCAGTTCGAAGGTGAAGAGCCGCAGTCGGAAGGTGAAGAGCCTCAGTCGGAAGGTGAAGAGTCTCAGTCGGAAGGTGAAGAGCCGCAGTCGGAAGGTGAAGAGCCTCAGTCGGAGGGTGAAGAGACTCAGTCGGAAGGTGAAGATTCTCAGTCGGAAGGTGAAGAGCCTCAGTCGGAAGGTGAAGAGCCTCAGTCGGAAGGTGAAGAGCTGCAGTCGGAAGGTGAAGAGCCTCAGTCGGAAGGGGAAGAGCTGCAGTCAGAAGGATAGAGCCTCAGCCGGAAGGTGACGAGCCTCAGTCTGAAGTTGAAGAGTCTCAGTCGGAAGGTGTAGAGCCTCAGTCGGAAGGTGACGAGCCTCAGTCGGAAGGTGTAGAGCCTCAGTCGGAAGTTGAAGAGCCTCATTCGGAAGGTGAAGAGCTGCAGTTGGAAGGTGAAGAGCTGCAGTCGGAACGTGAAGAGCCTCAGTCGGAAGGTGAAGAGCCTCAGTCGGAAGGTGAAGAGCCTCAGTCGGAAGGTGAAGAGCCTCATTCGGAAGGTGAAGAGCTGCAGTCGGAAGGTGAAGAGTCTCAGTCGGAAGGTGAAGAGTCTCAGTCGGAAGGTGAAGAGCCTCAGTCGGAAGGTGAAGAGCTGCAGTCGGAAGGTGAAGCGCCTCAGTCGGAAGGTGAAGAGCCTCAGTCGGAAGGTGAAGAGTCTCAGTCAGAAGGTGAAGAGCCTCAGTCGGAAGGTGAAGAGCCTCAGTCGGAAGGTGAAGAGTCTAAGTCGGAAGCTGAAGAGCCACAGTCGGAAGGTGAAGAGCCTCAGTCTGAAGGTGAAGAGCCTCAGTCGGAAGGTGAAGAGCCTCATTCGGAAGGTGAAGAGCCTCAGTCGGAAGGTGAAGAGCCTGAGTCGGAAGGTGAAGAGCCTCAGTCGGAAGGTGAAGAGCTGCAGTCTGAAGGTGAAGAGCCTCAGTCGGAAGGTGAAGAGCCTCAGTCGGAAGGTGAAGAGCCTCAGTCGGAAGGTGAAGTGCCACAGTCGGAAGGTGAAGACCCTCAGTCGGAAGGTGAAGATTCTCAGTCGGAAGGTGAAGTGTCTCAGTCGGAAGGTGAAGAGCCTCAGTCGGAAGGTGAAGAGCTGCAGTCGGAAGGTGCAGAGCCTCAGTCGGATGGTGAAGAGCCTCAGGTGGAAGGTGAAGAGCCACAGTCGGATGGTGAAGAGCCTCAGTCGGAAGGTGAAGAGCCTCAGTCGGAAGGTGAAGAGCCTCAATCGGAAGGTGAGGAGCCACAGTCGGAAGGTGAAGAGCCTCAGTCGGAAGTTGAGGAGCCACAGTCGGAAGGTGAAGAGCCTCAGTCGGAAGGTGAAGAGCTGCAGTCGGAAGGTGAAGCGCCTCAGTCGGAAGGTGAAGAGCCTCAGTCGGAAGGTGAAGAGTCTCAGTCAGAAGGTGAAGAGCCTCAGTCGGAAGGTGAAGAGCCTCAGTCGGAAGGTGAAGAGTCTAAGGCGGAAGCTGAAGAGCCACAGTCGGAAGGTGAAGAGCCTCAGTCTGAAGGTGAAGAGCCTCAGTCGGAAGGTGAAGAGCCTCAGTCGGAAGGTGAAGAGCCTCAGTCGGAAGGTGAAGAGCCTCAGTCGGAAGGTGAAGAGCCTGAGTCGGAAGGTGAAGAGCCTCAGTCGGAAGGTGAAGAGCCGCAGTCTGAAGGTGAAGAGCCTCAGTCGGAAGGTGAAGAGCCTCAGTTGGAAGGTGAAGAGCCTCAGTCGGAAGGTGAAGTGCCACAGTCGGAAGGTGAAGAGCCTCAGTCGGAAGGCGAAGATTCTCAGTTGGAAGGTGAAGTGTCTCAGTCGGAAGGTGAAGAGCCTCAGTCGGAAGGTGAAGAGCTGCAGTCGGAAGGTGCAGAGCCTCAGTCGGATGGTGAAGAGCCTCAGGTGGAAGGTGAAGAGCCACAGTCGGATGGTGAAGAGCCTCAGTCGGAAGGTGAAGAGCCTCAGTCGGAAGGTGAAGAGCCTCAGTCGGAAGGTGAGGAGCCACAGTCGGAAGGTGAAGAGCCTCAGTCGGTAGTTGAGGAGCCACAGTCGGAAGGTGAAGAGCCTCAGTCGGAAGGTGAAGAGCTGCAGTTGGAAGGTGAAGAGCCTCAGTCGGAAGGTGAAGAGCTGCAGTCGGAAGGTGAAGAGCCTCAGTCGGTAGGTGAAGAGCCACAGTCGGAAGGTGAAGAGCCTCAGTCGGAAGGTGAGGAGCCTCAGTCGGAAGGTGAAGAGCTACAGTCGGAAGGTGAAGAGCTGCAGTCGGAAGGTGTAGAGCCTTAGTCGGAAGGTGAAGAGCCTCAGTCGGAAGGTGAAGAGATGCAGTCGGAAGGTGAAGAGCTGCAGTCGGAAGGTGTAGAGCCTTAGTCGGAAGGTGAAGAGCCTCAGTCGGAAGGTGAAGAGTCACAGTCGGAAGGTGAAGAGCTACAGTCGGAAGGTGAGGAGCCGCAGTCGGAAGGTGAAGAGCTGCAGTCGGAAGGTGCAGAGCCTTAGTCGGAAGGTGAAGAGCCTCAGTCGGAAGGTGAAGAGTCTCAGTCGGAAGGTGAAGAGCCTCAGTCGGAAGGTGAAGCACCGCAGTTGGAAGGTGAAGAGCCTCAGTCGGAAGGTGAAGAGCCTCAGTCGAAAGGTGAAGAGCGTCAGTCGGAAGGTGAAGAGCCTCAGTCGGAAGGTGAAGAGCCTCAGTCGAAAGGTGAAGAGCCTCAATCTGAAGGTGAAGAGACTAAGTCGGAAGGTGAAGAGCCTCAGTCGGAAGGTGAAGATTCTCAGTCGGAAGGTGAAGAGTCTCAGTCGGAAGGTGAAGAGCCTCAGTCGGAAGGTGAAGAGCTGCAGTCGGAAGGTGAAGAGCCTCAGTCGGAAGATGAAGAGCCTCAGTCGGAAGGTGATGAGTCCCAGTCGGAAGGTGAAGAGCCTCAGTTGGACGGTGAAGAGCCTCAGTCGGAAGGTGTAGAGTCTCAGTCGGAAGGTGAAGAGTCTCAGTTGGAAGGTGAAGAGCCGCAGTCGGAAGGTGAAGAGCCTCAGTCGGAAGGTGAAGAGTCTCAGTCGGAAGGTGAAGAGCCGCAGTCGGAAGGTGAAGAGCCTCAGTCGGAAGGTGAAGATTCTCAGTCGGAAGGTGAAGAGCCTCAGTCGGAAGGTGAAGAGCCTCAGTCGGAAGGTGAAGAGCTGCAGTCGGAAGGTGAAGAGCCTCAGTCGGAAGGGGAAGAGCTGCAGTCAGAAGGATAGAGCCTCAGCCGGAAGGTGACGAGCCTCAGTCGGAAGGTGAAGAGTCTCAGTCGGAAGGTGTAGAGCCTCAGTCGGAAGGTGATGAGCCTCAGTCGGAAGGTGTAGAGCCTCAGTCGGAAGTTGAAGAGCCTCATTCGGAAGGTGAAGAGCTGCAGTCGGAAGGTGAAGAGCTGCAGTCGGTACGTGAAGAGCCTCAGTCGGAAGGTGAAGAGCCTCAGTCGGAAGGTGAAGAGCCTCAGTCGAAAGGTGAAGAGTCTCAGTCGGAAGCTGAAGATTCTCAGTCGGAAGGTGAAGAGCTTCAGTCGGACGGTGAAGAGCCTCAGTCAGAAGATGAAGAGCCTCAGTCGGAAGGTGAAGAGCCTCAGTCGGAAGGTGAAGAGCCTCAGCCGGACGGTGAAGAGCCGCAGCCGGAAGGTGAAGAGCCACAGTTGGAAGGTGAAGAGCCTCAGTCGGACGGTGAAGAGTCTCAGTCGGAAGGCGGAGAACCTCAGTCGGAAGGTGAAGAGCCGCAGCCGGAAGGTGAAGAGCCACAGTTGGAAGGTGAAGAGTCTCAGTCAGAAGCTGAAGAGTCTCAGTCGGAAGGTGAAGAGCCTCAGTCGGAAGGTGAAGAGCCACAGTCGGAAGGTGCAGAGCCTCAGTCGGAAGGTTAGGAGCCTCAGTCGGAAGGTGGAGCGCCTCAGTCGGAAGGTGAAGAGCCTCAGCCGGAAGGTGAAGAGCTACAGTCGGAAGGTGAGGAGCCGCAGTCGGAAGGTGAAGAGCCTCAGTCGAAAGGTGAAGAACCTCAGTCGGAAGGTGAAGAGCCTCAGTCGGAAGGTGAAGAGTCTCTGTCGGAAGGTGAAGTGTCTCAGTCAGAAGGTGAAGAGCTGCAGTCGGAAGGTGAAGAGCCTCAGTCGAAAGGTGAAGAGCCTCAGTCAGAAGGTGAAGAGCCTCAGTCGGAAGGTGAAGAGCCTAAGTCGGAAGGGGAAGAGTCTGAGTCGGAAGGTGAAGAGTCTCAGTCAGAAGGTGAAGAGCCTCAGTCAGAAGGTGAAGACCTGCAGTCGGAAGGTGAAGAGCCTCAGTCGGAAGGTGAAGAGTCGCAGTCGGAAGGTAAAGAGCCTCAGTCGGAAGGTGAGGAGCCACAGTCGGAAGGTGAAGAGCCTCAGTCGGAAGGTGAGGAGCCACAGTCGGAAGGTGAAGAGCCTCAGTCGGAAGGTGAAGAGCCGCAGTCGGAAGGTGAAGAGCCACAATCGGAAGGTGAAGAGCCTCAGTCGGAAGGTGAAGAGCCTCAGTCGGAAGGTGAAGAGCCTCAGTCGGAAGGTGAGGAGCTGCAGTCGGAAGGTGAAGAGCCTCAGTCGGAAGGTGAAGAGCTTCAGTCGGAAGGTGAAGAGCCTCAGTCGGAAGGTGAAGAGCCACAGTCGGAAGGTGAAGAGCCTCAGTCGGAAGGTGAGGAGCCTCAGTCGGAAGGTGAAGAGCTACAGTCGGAAGGTGAGGAGCCGCAGTCGGAAGGTGAAGAGCTGCAGTCGGAAGGTGTAGAGCCTTTGTCGGAAGGTGAAGAGCCTCAGTCGGAAGGTGAAGAGATGCAGTCGGAAGGTGAAGTGCCTCAGTCGGAAGGTGAAGAGTCTCAGTCGGAAGGTGAAGAGCCTCAGTCGGAAGGTGAAGCACCACAGTCGGAAGGTGAAGAGCCTCAGTCGGAAGGTGAAGAGCATCAGTCGGAAGGTGAAGATTCTCAGTCGGAAGGTGAAGAGTCTCAGTCGGAAGGTGAAGAGCCTCAGTCGGAAGGTGAAGAGCTGCAGTCGGAAGGTGAAGAGCCTCAGTCGGATGGTGAAGAGCCTCAGTCAGAAGGTGAAGAGCCACAGCCGAAAGGTGAAGAGCCTCAGTCGGAAGGTGAAGAGCCTCAGTCGGAAGGTGAAGAGCCTCAGTCGGAAGGTGAGGAGCCACAGTCGGAAGGTGAAGAGCCTCAGTCGGAAGGTGAGGAGCCACAGTCGGAAGGTGAAGAGCCTCAGTCGGAAGGTGAAGAGCTGCAGTCGGAAGATGAAGAGCCTCAGTCGGAAGGTGAAGAGCTGCAGTCGGAAGGTGAAGAGCCTCAGTCGGAAGGTGAAGAGCCACAGTCGGAAGGTGAAGAGCCTCAGTCGGAAGGTGAGGAGCCTCAGTCGGAAGGTGAAGAGCTACAGTCGCAAGGTGAGGAGCCGCAGTCGGAAGGTGAAGAGCTGCAGTCGGAAGATGTAGAGCCTTAGTCGGAAGGTGAAGAGCCTCAATCGGAAGGTGAAGAGATGCAGTCAGAAGGTGAAGAGCCTCAGTCGGAAGGTGAAGAGTCTCAGTCGGAAGGTGAAGAGCCTCAGTCGGAAGGTGAAGCACCACAGTCGGAAGGTGAAGAGCCTCAGTCGGAAGGTGAAGAGCGTCAGTCGGAAGGTGAAGAGCCTCAGTCGGAAGGTGAAGAGCCTCAGTCGAAAGGTGAAGAGCCTCAATCTGAAGGTGAAGAGCCTCAGTCGGAAGGTGAAGAGCCACAGTCGGAAGGTGAAGATTCTCAGTCGGAAGGTGAAGAGTCTCAGTCGGAAGGTGAAGAGCCTCAGTCGGAAGGTGAAGAGCAGCAGTCGTAAGGTGATGAGTCTCAGTCGGAAGGTGAAGAGCCTCAGTTGGACGGTGAAGAGCCTCAGTCGGAAGGTGAAGAGTCTCAGTCGGAAGGTGAAGAATCTCAGTTGGAAGGTGAGGAGCCGCAGTCGGAAGGTGAAGAGCCTCAGTCGGAAGGTGAAGAGTCCCAGTCGGAAGGTGAAGAGCCGCAGTCGGAAGGTGAAGAGCCTCAGTCGGAAGGTGAAGATTTTCAGTCGGAAGGTGAAGAGCCTCAGTCGGAAGGTGAAGAGCCTCAGTCGGAAGGTGAAGAGCTGCAGTCGGAAGGTGAAGAGCCTCAGTCGGAAGGGGAAGAGCTGCAGTCAGAAGGTGTAGAGCCTCAGTCAGAGGGTGAAGAGCCTCAGTCGGAAGGTGAAGATTTTCAGTCGGAAGGTGAAGAGCCTCAGTCGGAAGGTGAAGAGCCTCAGTCGGAAGGTGAAGAGCCTCAGTCGGAAGGTGAAGAGCTGCAGTCGGAAGGTGAAGAGCCTCAGTCGGAAGGGGAAGAGCTGCAGTCAGAAGGTGTAGAGCCTCAGCCGGAAGGTGACGAGCCTCAGTCGGAAGGTGAAGAGTCTCAGTCGGAAGGTGTAGAGCCTCAGTCGGAAGGTGAAGAGCCTCAGTCGGAAGGTGTAGAGCCTCAGTCGGAAGTTGATGAGCCTCATTCGGAAGGTGAAGAGCTGCAGTCGGAAGGTGAAGAGCTGCAGTCGGAACATGACGAGCCTCAGTCGGAAGGTGAAGATTCTCAGTCGGAAGGTGAAGAGCTTCAGTCGGAAGGTGAAGAGCCTCAGTCAGAAGATGAAGAGCCTCAGTCGGAAGGTGAAGAGCCTCAGTCGGAAGGTGAAGAGCCTCAGCCGGACGGTGAAGAGCCGCAGCCGGAAGGTGAAGAGCCGCAGTCGGATGGTGAAAATTCTCAGTCGGAAGGCGAAGAACCTCAGTCGGAAGGTGAAGAGCCTCAGTCGGAAGGTGAAGAGTCTCAGTCAGATGCTGAAGAGCCTCAGTAGGAAGGTGAAGAGCCTCAGTCGGAAGGTGAAGAGCCTCAGTCGGAAGGTGAAGAGTCTCAGTCGGAAGGTGAAGAGCCTCAGTTGGAATATGAAGAGCTGCGGTCGGAAGGTGAAGAGTCTCAGTCGGAAGGTGAAGAGCCACAGTCGGAAGGTGAAGAGCCTCAGTCGGAAGGCGAAGAGCCTCAGTCGGAAGGTGTAGAGCCTCAGTCGGAAGGTGAAGAGCCTCAGTCGGAAGGTGAAGATCCTCAGTCGGAAGGTGAAGAGCTTCAGTCGGAAGGTGAAGAGCCTCAGTCGGAAGGTGAAGAGTCTCAGTCGGAAGGTGAAGAGTCTCAGTCGGAAGATGAAGAGCTTCAGTCGGACGGTGAAGAGCCTCAGTCGGAAGATGAAGAGCCTCAGTCGGAAGGTGAAGAGCTTCAGTCGGACGGTGAAGAGCCTCAGTCAGAAGATGAAGAGCCTCAGTCGGAAGGTGAAGAGCCTCAGTCGGACGGTGAAGAGCCTCAGTCGGAAGGTGAAGAGCCTCAGTCGGAAGGTGAAGAACCTCAGTCGGAAGGTGAAGAGTCTCAGTCGGAAGGTGAAGATTCTCAGTCGGAAGGTGAAGAGCTTCAGTCGGAAGGTGAAGAGCCTCAGTCAGAAGATGAAGAGCCTCAGTCGGATGGTGAAGAGCCTCAGTCGGAAGGTGAAGAGACTCAGCCAGACGGTGATGAGCCGCAGCCGGAAGGTGAAGAGCCGCAGTTGGAAGTTGAAGAGCCTCTGTCGGATGGTGAAAATTCTCAGTCGGAAGGTGAAGAACCTCAGTCGGAAGGTGAAGAGCCTCAGTCGGAAGGTGAAGAGTCTCAGTCAGAAGCTGAAGAGCCTCAGTAGGAAGGTGAAGAGCCTCAGTCGGAAGGTGAAGAGCCTCAGTCGGAAGGTGAAGAGTCTCAGTCGGAAGGTGAAGAGCCTCAGTTGGAATGTGAAGAGCTGCGGTCGGAAAGTGAAGAGTCTCAGTCGGAAGGTGAAGAGCCACAGTCGGAAGGTGAAGAGCCTCAGTCGGAAGGCGAAGAGCCTCAGTCGGAAGGTGTAGAGCCTCAGTCGGAAGGTGAAGAGCCTCAGTCGGAAGGTGAAGAGCCTCAGTCGGAAGGTGAAGAGCTTCAGTCGGAAGGTGAAGAGCCTCAGTCGGAAGGTGAAGAGTCTCAGTCGGAAGGTGAAGAGTCTCAGTCGGAAGATGAAGAGCTTCAGTCGGACGGTGAAGAGCCTCAGTCGGAAGATGAAGAGCCTCAGTCGGAAGGTGAAGAACCTCAGTCGGAAGGTGAAGAGCTTCAGTCGGACGGTGAAGAGCCTCAGTCAGAAGATGAAGAGCCTCAGTCGGAAGGTGAAGAGCCTCAGTCGGACGGTGAAGAGCCGCAGCCGGAAGGTGAAGTGCCGCAGTCGGAAGGTGAAGAGCCTCAGTCGGACGGTGAAGAGTCTCAGTCGGAAGGCGAAGAACCTCAGTCGGAAGGTGAAGAGCCTCAGTCGGAAGGTGAAGAGTCTCAGTCAGAAGGTGAAGAGCCTCAGTAGGAAGGTGAAGAGCCCCAGTAGGAAGGTGAAGAGCCTCAGTCGGAAGGTGAAGAGTCTCAGTCGGAAGGTGAAGAGCCTCAGTTGGAATGTGAAGAGCTGCGGTCGGAAGGTGAAGAGTCTCAGTCGGAAGGTGAAGAGCCTCAGTCGGAAGGTGAAGAGCCTCAGTCGGAAGATGAAGAGCCTCAGTCGGAAGGTGAAGATCCTCAGTCGGTAGGTGAAGAGCCTCAGTCGGAAGGTGAAGAGTCTCAGTCGGAAGGTGAAGAGTCTCAGTCGAAAGGTGAAGAGCTTCAGTCGGACGGTGAAGAGCCTCAGTCGGAAGATGAAGAGCCTCAGTCGGAAGGTGAAGAGCCTCAGTCGGAATGTGAAGAGCCTCAGTCAGAAGGTGAAGAGTCTCAGTCGGAAGGTGAAGAGTCTCAGTCGGAAGGTGAAGAGCTTCAGTCGGACAGTGAAGAGCCTCAGTCGGAATATGAAGAGCCTCAGTCGGAAGGTGAAGAGCCTCAGTTGGAAAGTGAAGAGCCTCAGCCGGACGGTGAAGAGCCGCAGCCGGAAGGTGAAGAGCCGCTGTCGGAAGGTGAAGAGCCTCAGTCGGACGTTGAAGAGTCTCAGTCGGAAGGCGAAGAGCCTCAGTTGGAAAGTGAAGAGCCTCAGTCGGAAGGTGAAGAGTCTCAGTCGGAAGGTGAAGAGCCTCAGTCGGAAGGTGAAGAGCCTCAGTCGAAAGGTGAAGAGCCTCAGTCGGATGGTGAAGAATCTCAGTCGGAAGGTGAAGAGCCTCAGTTGGAAGGTGAAGAGCTGCGGTCGGAAGGTGAAGAGTCTCAGCCGGAAGGTGAAGAGCCTCAGTCGGAAGGTGAAGAGCCTCAGTCGAAAGGTGAAGAGCCTCAGTCGGATGGTGAAGAATCTCAGTCGGAAGGTGAAGAGCCTCAGTTGGAAGGTGAAGAGCTGCGGTCGGAAGGTGAAGAGTCTCAGCCGGAAGGTGAAGAGCCTCAGTCGGAAGGTGAAGAGCCTCAGTCGGAAGGTGAAGAGCCTCAGTCGGTAGGTGAAGAGCCTCAGTCGGAAGGTGAAGAGTCTCAGTCGGAAGGTGAAGAGCCTCAGTTGGATGGTGAAAAGCTGCGGTCGGAAGGTGAAGAGCCTCAGTCGGAAGGTGAAGAGCCTCAGTCAGAAGGTGAAAAACCTCAGTCCGAAGGTGAAGAGCTGCAGTCGGAAGGTGAAGAGCCGCAGTCGGAAGGTGAAGTGTCTCAGTTGGAAGGTGAAGCGTCTCAGTCGGAAGGCGAAGAGTCTCAGTCGGAAGGTGAAGAGTCTCAGTCGGAAGGTGAAGAGCCTCAGTCGGAAGGTGAAGAGCCTCAGTCGGAAGGTGAAGAGCTGCAGTCGGAAGGTGAAGAACCTCAGTCGGAAGGTGAAGAGCTGCCGTTGGAAGGTGAAGAGCTGCAGTCGGAAGGTGAAGAGCCTCAGTCGGAAGGTGAAGAGCCTCAGTCGGAAGGTGAAGAGCCTCAGTCGGAAGGTGAAGAGCTGCAGTCGGAAGGTGAAGAACCTCAGTCGGAAGGTGAAGAGCCTCAGTCGGAAGTTGAAGAGCCTCAGTCGGAAGGTGAAGAGCCTCAGTCGGAAGGTGAAGAACCTCAGTCGGAAGGTGAAGAGCCGCAGTCGGAAGGTGAAGAGCTGCAGTCGGAAGGACGCGGCCTACCAGCAATGCTGGAATGTTCATCTGCAGGTGGTTGTATGTATGATTTCTTATAACATTTTTGGTGTGCTGCTCAAATAGTGGTTGGGGTTTTGAATCTGTCTTTGGAACAATGAAAGATTAAAGGCAGAACCGGTGTCTCCAGTGTAATTTCTTATAAGCGAGGGGTAATTTCACACGTCCTACACACCCATGAAATGCAGCTTGCCCAGCCAGTAGGTGACCAAGACGAGGGAGAGGAGAGAGAAGGTGGAGGAGGAGAAGAAGGAGAAGGAGCAGAAGGAGAAGAAGAAGAAGAAGACCAAGAAGAAGAAGAAGAAGAAAAAGAAACACCATCACTCGATTTCACACTCACAGCCAACAGCTCCTCAAGGTCGACCAGCAAGGCCATTTGCAGTGTCCCCCATTGAAAGTCAGCAGCCTTCCACCAGCCATGCTGCAGCCACTGGGGTAGCACTGTGTGACATCAGTAGGATAGGCAAAGACTCACGGAAGATTGTCACTAAGGGAGTGTAAAAGGGTGGAGTTGATTTCTTGATATCATATTGAATGGATAGATGCATAAAGTTGGATTGAAAAGTTTGCTTTGTGGTGGCTTTTATTTCAGTATTGTGGTCAAGAGGATGCTGTGATGGTCAGTAACAGAGGGAAGGTAAGGTGTGGGACAAATGTTGAAAAGGTAATTGGGTTTGTGGTCACTGGTACCACAGGCGGATGATTGTACCCCAGATATCCTGGCCAGAACGGGGCTGTCTGGGATGCATCCTTTCTTCCGCTTCCTCGTCTTCTGCTTCCTCCTCTTCTGCTTCTTCCTCCTCTGCTTCCTCCTCTTCTGCATCTTCCTCTTCCTTCTGCGAGCAGATGCTTGAAATATGAAATAAAAGCACAAAATGCTGCAAATACTCAGCAGGTCAGGCAGCATCTTGTCCTGAAACGTTAACTCTGTATCTCTCTCCACGGATGCTGCCTGACCTGCTGAGTATTTCCAGCATTTTCTCTCTTCTCAGAGGCCTTCCTTTATCATCCGAGGCCTTGCAAGCATCCAGCAGCACTCCCTGCACGCTTAAAACACTTTTAACATGTATTGCACCAAGCCATGACTTCAATAAAATATTAAAAATCTAGTCCAAAAGCTTAAATGCAAACTTAACCTGAAAGATGTGTGTGTCCCTTTAAGAAATGCTGACAGCATCTCTGTCATTCTGCTGCACGCTCGCTTTTCAGAGCGAGCTTAGGACCCAGCACTAAACTTAGTGCTAAGGTCCCAGTTCGCAGAGTGCGACGTTAAGTCGGCGTGAAGTCTTGCTCTCCATATTTTCATCTCCAGAGCCAGCGTTGCTAGTCCCCCACCAGAGAAGGCCGTTAGAGTGGCGGCCGCCATTTTTTTCGAGGACTGTGGCGGTAACTCGTGGTGGTAACTCATGGCAGTAAGTAGCCCAATTTCTGGGCCTCTGACTCATCCAGGTCTTGAAGAGTTGGAAAGTGCAGCAACAGCATTTGGACTGATCAACGCATAGAGATAGAGCTGGGCGTCACCAGAAAACATATGAATCTTATCGGATGTTTCTTGATAATGTTGTCAATGGGTAGCATGTAGATAGTGAAGAGCACGGGCTCCTGTGGCACAATTTTGGTGATAGTGCATACAGAGGAACAGAAGTTGTTGGAAGCAAGGTAGTGCCTGGACTGCAGTGGGTATGAATGGAACTAGAAAAGAACAGTGCCACAGAGGTACACTGCAGGAGAGAGACATTAGCCAAGGTTGGAATAGTTAACAATGTCGAGGACAGTGGAGAGATTGAGGAAAGATGAGGAGAGGTAGAAAGCCAGGGTTGTGCAGAATGTTATGTGTGAAATTGTCCATAGGGCTTTGTGCTATGGCAAAGTGGAAGCCAGACCAGAAGGTCTTGAATAAGGATTGGTGGGTGTTTAATTATGAGGCAGTGGCACATTTCAGAACTTGGAAAAGAGAAGTAATGGTGGAGATAGGGCTGTTGTAGTAGAGAGTGGAGGCATTAAGGATCGGTTCAGTGGAGGGTTAAGGATGAATTTTCTTGATAGGAGAGGTGATGATGGCATCTTGAAGGAGCCGGGGTCATTGCCAAAGGATAAAGATGATGATGCCAGCAAGCATTGGATTGAGGAAATGAAGTTGCTGGGATGGGTAAGGAGTGAAGGAGCACATATGGGGCCTCATGGATGGGATGAGTGAATTGAGGGCTGAGCGGGAGAGGGGGGAGAAATGGCAGAGAACAGGTGGGTGGAGACTAGGAGGCAGAGCTGGGAGTTGAAAGGGATGGTAAGTTGAACGACAGTCAGAAGAGGCAGCAACAGCTCTGAAAAAAGACATCAATTTTCGACATAAAGCAGCCCATGAGTTCCTCACATTTTCAGTCCGAGCTGTGGATGAAAGATGTGTGAGCAAGTGACCCTCGGGCTATATTATCAATACCGCGAGTTCCATTGATATGCAGATTTGCCTCAGCTTAAAACATTTGAAAACACACACTATGTTTTAGGATTAAAATATGCAATTGGGAACAGAGTCTTCAGCTTATTAAATAAATGAAAATACAATATCATTCATCCATTACACAATCGAAATACAATTCTGGATTTAACTCCCAGCCTTGTAATTTTCTTTTTTTGTTATTTGTATAAATTGGAGCTTAAAGAAAAAAAATGAATATTTTTTCCTCTAATTTTAATTTGAATTCTCTTAGCTAACTGAAGTGTGCAGTGAGGTCAGAGCAGGCCCTGTTTCCATTAGAGTGCCAATATTGGGGATTCTGCTGATGTTGCAGCTGTATGCAGATAACTATTTGCAAATATTTAAGTGTGCATGAGCATTAACTTTTGAATATTTGAACTGGAAACTTATATTCCCTGCACACTCTGTGTGGCTTCCTAACCAGCATATCAGAAAAGACGAGGATGAGTGATTTGGCAAAATATGGCTTGTTTAATGTAGCTCTTGCTTATTGTAAGAGTGAATTTATCGCTACCTCCCTTATGAGTCAGGCAAATAATGCACTTGGCTTTGTGAGCTTCTGTAGAGCCTGGTCTCTGCAGTTTATTTTCAGCACATGGCCATTTCTAGTCATATCACCTATGCTTGTACTATAACAGGTCAAGCTCCATTTTCACCTCAACTTTCCTGAAGCCACTAAATTATACTTGAATACAATTCTGTGAGCGCCTCAACAGGCAAGCCATTTTTCATGTGTGAACCTAAACAACTAGGCCTAGAAATTGGGTTCTGGTCTTGCCAGGGCTGTAGCGCCAGAAAGTTTACGCCAGCGGTAATGCGGCAGCGCCCGACGAAAATTCGGGTGCGCCGGGCCCAGACGGCGGCGGGCGCTAAAACCCTCCTTTAGTGCCTCAAAACGGGCGTGAACTTGGGTTTCCCGGCGCTAATCCCCCGCTGCAGCACCCGATGTGGTGCGGCAGGCGGGGGAACTGCAGGCCTCCTCCTCCTGTTAAGGAGGAGCTGCCTGCAGCCGACAACTGTCCGGCGGATTGACCCGACATCTGAGCCCGGCACCTCGGGGAAGTGCCGGGCTCGCATGAGACACTGATCAGGGCCGCGGGGGGGGGAATGCAGGAGTCCGGGAAGGGAGGTGCGGGCAGGCGGCCGCCGGGAACGCGGCCGGCCGCCGCTCCACCTTTATGCGCCGGCGCACACTGGGGGAAGACTCTGTTGCCAGAGTCTTAGTTGCGCCTGCCACGGGCGAGGCGGGCGCAACTGAATTTCAGCTTGGGGCCGGGTTACCACGGCAACCGGGACGCTGCGCACACCGATGACGTCATCGGTGCCGGCGCAGCGCTACCGGTCTACCGCCGCGGAAGGGCCCCAGGCAATTTAGGAACCGGCGCCAATTGCAGCGCTAGGCCCTCTAGCGCCGCAAAATCGGCGCTAAGGGCACTGAATTTCTAGGCCCTAGTGTTTGGCATATTAGTTCACTTGAGAGGAGGAGAATCACTGAAGAAAAGTCAAGACTGAGAGCCAGGGCCAATCATTTACGCCTCCTCCTAACTCAGAATTGTTTGGCCCAATGATAATGCCCCTATAATTGCACTGTCTCAGATAAGCAAATTCAGTAAAGGCGAGAGATCAAACCTGGAACCTTCCTGGCCACACTGGGGATTGGCTTCACTCACTGAGGCTTTGGAGAGCTCCATGGCCAGTTTTGCAATTCAAAGGCCTGGTTAAGGCCAAGAAGATGCTACCAGACAGGATGTCATTGTGCCTCTTATGTATAGAGCATCTTGGTGATCAACTGCCATTTAAAAAGAAAGAATTTGAAGTGTAATAAAACCTTTCAAATCATCGCCACAAAGTAGATTATCAGATAATAACCGTTACTTGGGATTCAGATGGTTCTCATGGTTCTTGATCCCTTATGAGTGACTGAATGAGATTACCAGTTACACCTTATATCAGCATTGCTACCAGGTAAGATATTACAGAGGCCTGATGAAGAGTAAAGCACCCTATATCACCTGTCCCAACAATGCACCTTAACTACAAACTCAAAAGTGCTCTGGTGTGTGTAAAGTATGTGTCTATACTTAATCCAATAATGAAGAGACAGCTTGGAAGATTCAACGTAGGTCTTTACTTAATACCAACAGGCGGGAACTGAGGGGAGATCAGTACCCACAGTACTATTTATACCCCTATGGCCAGGAGTGGTACTATGGTATCACTACGCCCTACAAAGTAGTGCCGCCTTGGCCATAGGTTTAAAGTAGCATACATATTACATACACAACATTCCTCCCCTTTTAATTAAAACGTACCCGTGCAATTAAGTCAACAGATGCACCATAACTAGGGCTAATAACATTTGGTAACACAATATACATAACATATTTACATCAGAGTTGTCTACCTATATATATATATAAAAAGAAACATGTCATAGATTCAGTCTCTGAGGAGGCCTCCTGTCTCGACTAGGATAACGTCTTTCTCTAGTCGGTCTCGGTGTAGGCGGCGGTACTTCCGTCACCACTTCATCGCTGGAGTCGTTGGTGTCTGATGGCACATCCTGCGCTGTGGAGATCACTGGAGTGCTGAACTCCTCGCAATCCTGAGACCTCTGTAATGACGAGCTGGGCCGTGATTCCACTGTAGCAATGTGCTGAGACGTTTGAGGTAGTGAATCAGTTGGGTTTCTGGACTCCACAAGTTGGTCAGCATGTCGTCTGATTATGCCGTCCCCTGTATCCACTGTGTACATCAAAGGTCCCTGGCGGGCCTTTATCGTACCAGACCACCACTTTTCATTTCTATAATCACGGGCCAACACTTGCTGCCCCACCTCAAAGCTCCGTGTCTGTCTGTCAGGAGCCCTACGAAATACTCAGTTTTCCACATCTCTCCGGATGTTTGGTCTGAGCAATTCAAGGCGAGACCTTAACCTTCTATTAAAGAACATGACGGCGGGGGCCTGGTTGGTCACCGTATGTGCAGCATTATGGTACGCGAATAGGAAATTGTCCACCTTGTGTTGTAGTGGCAACCTTTCCTCCCCCATCGCCTTGATGGCCTTTTTAAAAGTCTGTACAAAGCGCTCTGCCAGCCCATTTGTAGACGGATGATATGGTGCGGACGTAATATGTCGCACTCCATTCCTTTTTAGGAATGCTTGAAATTCTTCTGCCACAAATTGTGGCCCATTGTCCGAACAGACTTGCTCGGGCACCCCATTTCGGGCAAAAATGATCCTTAAGACTGCGACCGTCTTTTCGGCTGTCGTTGGTGACATCTTTATGACCTCCGGCCATTTTGAGTGGGCGTCCACTACAATAAGGAACATCGCATCCAGGAAGGGCCCAGCGAAGTCCACGTGGGTCCTTTGCCACGGCGTTGAGGGCCACTCCCACGGATGTAGTGGGGCTTGGGGTGGTACGTTCTGTACCATCTGGCACCCTTGGCACGCTTTTGCTACTTCCTCGATGTCCCTGTCAATGCCGGGCCACCAGACGTAGGCTCTGGCGAGGCTTTTCATTTTGACACCCCCCAGATGACCTTCGTGTAAGTCCCGCAACGCTTTATGTTGTAATTTTTGAGGGACCACCACCCTGGCTCCGCACATCAATGTGCCCCGGCAGACGGACAACTGGTCCTTCCTTGCCGAAAACGCCGGCAATGATGCGTCACCCTGCGCCGGCCAGCCTTTCACGGTCAATTCGTAAACCCTTGCCAGTGTCGGGTAGTTCTGTGTTTCCCGCTCGATACATTGGCTGGTGATGGGCAAGTGTTCCATAACAGCCGTATGATATATTTCCACGGGGTCCTGTACTATCTCTTCGATCTCGGCAGGCAATGGTAGCCGCGACAGGCCATCCGCATTGCCATGCTATTTGGTACCCTTACATTCGATAAGGTACTGGTGTGCGCCTAAGAACAGTGACCATCTCTGTAGCCTTTGGGCCGTCATCAGGGGCACCCCTTTTGTTGGATTAAATATCGACACCAACGGTTGATGATCCGTCAGTAGTGTGAAACGTTGCCCATGTAGGTAGTGGTGGAATTTTTTTACACCCCACACCAGACTGAGGGCCTCCCTGTCGATTTGCGCATAGTTTCTTTCGGCTGTAGTTAACGACCTTGAGGCAAATGCTATTGGCCTCTCCGTCCCGTTGGGAAATTTGTGTGACAACACTGCCCCTATACCATACGGGGAGGCGTCACATGCCAACCTCATTGGCATTTTTGGGTCAAAGTGTGCGAGCACTTCCTTTGATGTAATGAGTTGTTTACCCTTTTTAAAAGCAGCCTCGCACGCTTCGTCGCAATTCCAGGAGACTCCCCTTTGCAGCAATGAATTTAGTGGATGTAAAATGGACGATAAGTTCGGGAGGAACTTATGGTAATAGTTTATAAGGCCTAAGAATGATCGTAACTGAGATACAGTCTCAGGGGGCGGGGCCTTCACTACTGCCTCGATCTTTTCCGGGGACTTATGCAGGCCTTCCTTGTCTATAATGTGACCACAGTATGAGATACGTTCCTGGAAAAACTCACATTTCTGCTTGTTCGCCCTGAGTCCGTATTGTTGTAACCGCAGAAGTACTCGCTCCAGGTTAGCGAGGTGGTCATTATCCATTTGTCCTGTCACCAGGATGTCATCCAGGTAGCATTGCGTTCCTGGAATGCCCTGTAAGACCTGTTCCATGGTCCTCTGCCATATTGCCGGGGCGGACGCCACACCAAATACCAGGCGATTGTACTGGTACAATCCCTTGTGTGTGTTAATCGTTAGGAGCTTTTTCGAGTCCTGTTCCACCTCCATCTGTAAATAAGCTTGACAAAGGTCAATCTTCGTAAAGTGTCTACCCCCAGCTAACGATGCGAATATGTCCTCTATCCGTGGCAGTGGATACTGTACCGTGTGCAGGACTGGGTTAATAGTTATCTTAAAATCCCCGCAAATGCGAACCTTCTTTGGTTCCCCCGGTGTGTTATTTGCAGATTTCTTTATAACTGGGACGATGGGCGTGGCCCACTCACTCCACTCAATCTTTGTAAGGACACCTGCACTCTCTAAGGCATCCAGTTCTGCTTCCACAGCTGGCCGAATGGCGTAAGGCACCGGTCTGGCCTTACAAAACTTGGGGTTTGCGTCTTGAGCAATAGTTATTTTTGCTCTAATGTCCTTTAAGGTCCCCAGCCCTTGTTGGAACACCTCTGGCGTTTTTGCCAATAGTTTTGACAGCCTGCTTGTAATGGTTGTATCATCCTTGGTGGTCTCTACTTTTAATTCGTGTACCGACTTCCAGTCGAAATGGATTTTTCTTATCCATTCCCTCCCCAAAAGTGGTGGTCCACCGTTTGGTAGGACATATAAATAAAGTCCTGGCACTTTTCTGCCGTTGTATTTAACTGTTACTTGCATTTTTCCCTTCGGGTAAACTTTTTGTCCCGTATATGTTTTTAATTTAATTTCCGTATCCTTTAAGGGAATGCGTTTGAACAGCCTGTTATAATCTTGTTCATTAATTACTGATAGGGCTGAACCCGTGTCCAGCTCCATATTAACTTCGACGCCTGCTACCTTCATTTTAACCCACATTGTGCTGTGGTCCTCCGTTTTGTCTACACCATATAACTTGAGACATCCCAGACCTTTAGGCTCTGCTTTTGTGCCTTCCTGTGACTCGTCTGAGCTGCTGTCAGACATCTTATGTATTTTTGTCCTTGCCTTGGTACTGCTCGGACTGCCCCCACTATTGGGTTTCGTACCCGACCGACAAACTTTTGCTATATGCCCCTTTTTCCCACACTGCCGGCATATTTTATCACGAAACCAACAATTACTTTGGTCGTGGGTGGTTTTGCCACAACGGTAGCATTTACCTTTGTGAAATGTCACCTCATGGGTGTCATAGCAGGTTGTGTTTTGTCGCATTTGAGCAGCACCCTGTGCTGCTGCTTCATGGCACGATGCTATTTCAATCACCTGATCTAGGCTGAGCTGTTTCTTGGCTAGCAACCATTTTCGTGTACTCTCATTTAACATGCCACAGACAAATCTGTCTCTGATCGCGTCCGCCAAAAAGGCTCCAAACTGGCAATGTTTGGACAACCTTCTGAGCTCAGCCAAATAGGCTGCCTGCGACTCATCATTCCTTTGGTCGTGTCTGTAGAAGTACCTTTCCGCTATAAATGTTGGCTTAGGGTTTAAATGTTCCCTTAACGTATCAACAATTTGGGCATACGTTTTGTCTGCTGGCTTTTCTGGAGTAAGAAGATTCCTCAGCAGACCGTATGTTTTTGCCCCCATAAAATTTAATAAGGTTGCTGCCTTTTCGTCATCTTTCACCTTGTGTACTATGCAATAAAGTACATGCCTTTCGACATAGGCATCCCACTCTTCTGTGTCCTCAACAAATTCTGACAACCAACCTTCTTTAGACATTTTAAACTGCTGAAGAGCTTTTCCCGCCTTTGTCCACTAGATGGCGTTTTTAATTTTTTTTAATTTTAAACTGCTGAAGAGAAAAAATGTTTCCCCTTTGTCCACTAGATGGCGTTTTTCCCGCCTTTTCTCCTGCTGCTGCTAATGACCTCTCTCCAGTGTCATTATTTTTGGCCCTTGCAGCTCCCGTTATTGCCACTGCCGCTATTAACAATGACCTTCCCCTCTCGTGGCTTGCTAGTCCTCGTGGCTCCGTTTGTTCCCCAGATCGCCTGCCCGTTCTGGCCCTTGCAGCTCCCGTTCCCCGGGAAGGATTTCAGTTTACCTGGCCCTGGGTGGACTTTTGCCCCGTGGCTGGAGCGCCCGTTCAGCCTCTTCTCTCAGCTGCTGCAGCCTCTGCTGGAACCCTCTCTCTCTCGCTCCGTTGCTGCCGCTCCTCCCGAACGTGGAGTGCTGGGCGGTTTCCTTTGGTCGACGCTGGACTCTGCAGGCTGGCTGGTAAGAAGCCTCTCTCCTTCTCTCTCCGTACTGCTGCCGTTCCTTTGTTGCACCGTGTACTGGTGAGTTCGAACCTTACTCGTCGCCAGTGTAAAGTATGTGTCTATTCATAATCCAATAATGAAGAGACAGCTTGGAAGATTCAACTTAGGTCTTTACTTAATAACAACAGGCGGGAACTGAGGGGAGATCAGTACCCACAGTACTATTTATAACCCTATGGCCAGGAGTGGTACTATGGTATCACTACGCCCTACAAAGTAGTGCCGCCCTGGCCATAGGTTTAAAGTAACATACATATTACATACACAACAGTGTGATATTTCTACTTCCTACACCAACCATCTTGAAGCTTTCTGTGAATGAGACTGACAATTTGGGCCAAACTGTGAGAAATGTTAAACTCCCCGTGTTTGCGTGGGTTTCCTCCGGGTGCTCCGGTTTCCTCCCACAGTCCAAAGATGTGCGGGTTAGGTTGATTGGCTATGATAAATTGACCCTTAGTGTTAGGGGGATTAAATACGTGGGGTTACAGGGATAGGGTGGGAAATGTGTTGGTGTAGGGGTTACGGGGATCGGGTGGGATATGTGTCGGTGCAGGCTCGATGGGCCAAAATGGCCTCTATCTGCACTGTGGGGTTTCTGTGATTTCTTCTGTGAAGAGCTCTTTTGAGGCTTCTCAAACTCATTTTACGTAGGACACTTGCAAATAGCAGAGAGATTAGGCTTTCATCCCATCTGTCTGGCCTAGATTTCAATTCCAAAGGTGTAAGGACAGCATCCTAACTTGTCCCTTTAAAAAGTTGCTGTTAACAATCAACTGGTAAAGGCTCAAGTTGGCACATGTACTAGCATAAACAAGGGACAGGAAAAACAATTCAGGTTATGTGACTGGCCTTCAAAGATTCTTTGGATGCCCCAGAAAACTGTCCAATATCCTCAAAATTTTCGATTCATTAGGCTTCCCAAAAACATAACACAGAGAAAATGAAAAGTCAGTAGAGCCATTACATCCAAAGTGCGATTACCATTAATCAACTCTGACTGAATTATTTCACATTTTCAGTATGTGGATCCTAAAAGGATAAGCAGTGTTAAAAGTTGAGGACAATGCCTCACTGCTGCATGGAAAACAATAGATTTAAACAATTAGTGGCATATTGGGTTCAATCTTTGAGGCAACAAAATCTATTAGCTATTCAGACTCATGTTGGAGGTGAGGATAAGGAGAACAGAGGAAAGGGCTCAGAGAGGGCAACTCTGTCAACAAGAGGACTTTCATATTGTCTTTACCTTCCATTAAAAATGCAAAAAAAGATTGTCAGATACAGTTTGTTTACAAAGGCACCATCATGAGATGAGAGTGTAGGCAGACAATTGGGGGGGAATTTTTCAGGGGGTCAGCAGGTGCATTTGGAGGCGGGTCGGGTGGCAAAATGTTTTTTTGACAGCGAGTCAGAAACCTTCTCTTGAGTGCCGGGCTCTTTTACCGGCACTCCTGATCCCCGGGGCCCAGCTGTGCCCCGGGTTGCGCTGTGCAAGGCTCCTCCCCTTTAAGGGGAGGAAGGTCTGCAAACCGCAGCATGTAGCGCCACAATATTGACTTGCAGCACCCCAAGAGGGATGTGGAGCGCTTCCAGTGGCACCTCGCTTCCCTCTTGGGCGGAACCACTAAAGTTCCAGCGTGGGGTCGCTAATATTTCCGGGGTGCTAAAAGTAGCGCCCCGGCAAAGTTAGCGCCCTCAATTTTTAGCCCACAGAACTTTGCGGCACAGAAGGTGGCCATTTGACCCATTGTGTCTGTGACAGCTGTAAAAGAGCTATCCAGCCTAATCCCGTTTTCCAGCTCTTGGATCGTAGCCCTGTAGTTTACAGCTCTTCAATTGCGTATCCAAGTACTCTTAAAATGTGATGAGGGTTTCTGTCTCTACCACCCTTTCAGGCAGTGAGTTCCAGATCCCCACCACCCTCTGGATGAAAAAAGTTCTCCTCAACTCCCCTCTAATCCTTCTATCAATTACTGTAAATCTATGCCCCCTGGTTATTGATCTCTCTGCTAGGGGAAATAGGTGCTTCCTATCCACTCTATCTAGGCCCCTCATAATTTTATACACCTAGAATCTTAGAATCATAGAATGGTTACAGCACAGAAGGAGGCCATTCGGCCCATCGAGCTTGTGCCGGCTCTCTGCAAGAGCACTTCAGCTAGTCCCACTCTCTCGCTTTTTCCCTGTAGCCCTGCAATTTTTTTTCCTTCAGGTACTTATCCAATTCCCTTTTGAAAGCCACAAATCAAGTCTCCCCTCAGCCCCCTCTGTTCCAAAGGAAACAACCCCAGCCTATCCAGTCTTTCCTCATAGCTAAAGTTTTCCAGTCCTGGCAACATCCTCATAAATCTCCTCTCCAGTGCAATCACATCTTTCCTGTAATGTGGTGACCAGAACTGAATGCAGTACTCTAGCTGTGGCCTAACTAGTGTTTTATACAGTTCAAGCATAACCTCCCTGCTCTTATATTTTATGCCTTGGCTAATAAAGGAAAGTATCCCATATGCCTTCTTAACCACCGTATCTACTGCTGCCTTCAGGGATCTGTGGACATGCACTCCAAGGTCCTCTGTTCCTCTACACTCCTCAGTATCCTCCCATTTATTGTGTAATCCCTTGCCTTCTCAGCCCTCCCCAAATGCATTACCTCACACTTCTCTAGATTGAATTCCATTTGCCACTTTTCTGCCCATTGGACCAGTTCATTGATATCTTCCTGCAGTCTACAGCTTTCTTCCTCACTATCAACGACATGGCCAATTTTTGTATCATCTGCAAATTTCTTAATCATGTCCCCTACATTGAAGTCTAAATCATTGATGTATACCAGAAAAAGCCCTGCGGGGTCCCACTGGAAACAACTTTCCATTCACAAAAACATCTTTCGACCATTACCCTTTGCTTCCTGCCACCGAGACAATTTTGGATCCAACTTGCCACTTTCCCTTGGATCCCATGGGCTTTTACTTTTCTGACCAGTCTGCCATGTGGGACCTTGTCATAAGCATTGCTAAATCCATGTAGACTACATCAAATGCACTACCCTCATCAACCCTCCTTGTTACCTCCTCAAAACTTCAATCAAGTTAGTCAGACACGACCTTCCCTTAACAAATCCATGCTGACTGTCCTTGATTAATCCGTGCCTTTCTAAATGATGATTAATGCTGTCCCTCATATTTTTTCCAACAATTTGCCCACCACCGAGGTTAGGCTGACTGGCCTGTAATTACTCAGTCTATCCCTTTCTCCCTTTTTAAACAATGGTTCAACATTAGCAGTCCTCCAGTCCTCTGGCACCACACCTGCAGCTGGAGCGGATTGAAAAATGATGGTCAGAGCCTCCGCTATTTCCTCCCTTCCTTCTCTTAACAGCCTGGGATACATTTCATCTGGGCCTGGTGATTTATCTACTTTCAAAGATGCTAAACCCCTTAATACTTCTTCTCACACTATGTTTATCTCATCTAATATTACACACTCCTCCTCCTTAACTGCAATATCTGCATCGTCCCTCTCTTTTGTGAAGACAGACGCAAAGTATTCATGAAGAACCATACCCACGTCGTCCACCTCCACTCACAAGCTTCCTTTTTGGTCTCTAATAGGCCCTACTCTTTCTTTAGTTATCCTCTTCCTATGTATGTATTTATAAAACATCTTTGGGTTTTCCCTGATTTAAATTTCCAATATTTTATCATGCTCTCTCTTTGTTTTCCTAATTTCCTTATTAATTTCACCCCTGCACTTTCTATACTCGTCTAGGCTTTCTGCAGTATTTAGCTCTCAGTATTTGACATAGCTTCCCTTTTTTGTCTTATCCTAACCTGTATGCCCCATGACATCCAGTGTGCTCTAGATTTGGAAGTCCCACCCTTTTTCTTTGTGGGAACATATTTGCTCTAAAGCGTCACTATCTCCTCCTTGAATGCCTCCCACTGCTTTGACACTGATTTACCTTCAAGTAGCTGTTTCCAGTCCACTTTGGCTAAATCACATCTCAGATTAGTAAAATTGGCCTTAACCCAATCGAGAACTTTTACTCCTAATCTATCTTTGTCCTTTTCCATAACTACGCTAACTCTAACTGAATTATGATCACTACCACCAAAATGCTCTCCTACTGATACCCCTTCCATCTGCCCAGCTTCATTCCCTAAAACTAAGTCCAGAATCACCCCTTCTCTTGTTGGGCTTGCTACCTACTGACAAAAAAAGTTCTCCTGAATGCATTTTAAGAATTCTGCGCCCTCTATACCTTTTACACTGATTCTATCCCAGTTAATTTTAGGGTAGCTGAAATCCCCTACTATTACTGCCGTATTGTTTTTGAACTTCTCAGAAAATTGCCTACATATTTGCCCCTTTTTTGTTCTTCAGTTAATAAGAACATAAGAAATAGGAGCAGGAGTAGGCCAATCGGCCCCTCGAGCCTGCTCCGCCATTCAATAAGATCATGGCTGATCTGATCCTAACCGCCAATCCACTATCACAGAACTATCTCCTGAATCTAACAGAATTAGACACACGAAATAGGAGCAGGATCAGGCTATACCCCTGGGCCCGCTCCGCTACCCACAGGGCCATGACCGATCCGAACCTAGACTCATGTCCAAATTCCTGCCCGCTCCCCATAACCCTTAATTCCCTTTACTTCTAGGAAACTGTCTATTTCTGTTTTAAATTTATGTGATGATGTAGCTTCTACAGCTTTTTGGGGCAGCATATTCCATGGACCTACCACCCTCTGAGTGAAGTAGTTCCTCCTCATCTCAGTTTTGAAAGAGCAGCCCCTTATTCTAAGACTATGCCCCCTAGTTCTAGTTTCACCCATCATCGGGAACATCTTTCCCGCATCCACCCGATCCAACCCCTTCACAATCTTATATGTTTCAATAAGATCGCCTCTCATTCTTCTGAACTCCAATGAGTAGAGTCCCAATCTACTCAACCTCTCCTCATATGTCCATCCCCTCATCCCCGGTATTAACCGAGTGAACCTTCTTTGTACTGACTCGAGAGCAAGTATGTATTTTCTTAAGTATGGACACCAAAACTGTATGCAGTATTCCAGGTGCGGTCTCACCAATACCTTGTACAACTGAAGCAATACCTCCCTATTTTTATATTCTATCCCCCTAGCAATGAAAGCCAACATTCCATTGGCCTTCTTAATCACTTGCTGCACCTGCATACTAACCTTTTGAGTTTCGTGCACCAGGACCCCCAGATCCCTTTGTACTTCAGTACTTTCCAGTTTCTTGCCATTAAGATAATAACTTGCTCTACGATTTTTCCTGCCAAAGTGCATAACCTCATACTTTGCAGTATTGTATTCCATCTGCCAAATCTCTGCCCACTTACTTAGCCTGTCTATGTCCCCTTGCAGGTTTTTTATGTCCTCCTCACTCACTACTTTCCCTCCCATCTTAGTATCATCTGCAAACTTTGATATGTTACACTCGGTCCCCCCCTCCAAATCGTTAACATAGATTGTAAAGAGTTGGGGACCCAGCACTGACCCCTGCGGAACACCACTAGTTACTGATTGCCGGTCTGACTGGCCTCATTTGATGATCCTTCTAACATATCACCCCTCCTCACAGCTGTAATTGTTTCTTTAACCAATATTGCGACCCCTCCTTTTTTATCCACCTCTCTATCTCGTCTGAAAACCCTGTAACCGGGAATGCTGAGCTGCCATTCCTGCCCTTCTTTCAGCCATGTTTCAGTAATAACTATAATATCATACTTCTGCATACCTATCTGTGCTCTCAGCTCATCTGCCTTATTCACTGGACTCCTTGCTTTGAAGTGTATACCATTAAGCACTGCCAAACCCCTTTGTTGTCTATTTTCTTGCCTTTGTTTCCAAACTCACTTACTAATTTACTGCCTTCCATTTCCAGCTTTGCTTCTCTCCCATCTGAATCTATGCTCAGGTTCCCATCCCCCTGCCAAGCTATTTTAAACCCTCCCCAACAGCACTAGCAAACCTTCTTGCGAGGATATTGGTCCTGACCCTGTTGAGGTGCAACCCGTCTGGCTTGTACAGGTGCCACCTTCCCAGAACCGGTCGAAGGAAATAGGAGTCACCAGGTGAAAGGGAGTGCTTGGTCATGCCAATTTTGCTCAGGATCACCCTTAGTCTGGAGGAGGAATGGGAGGAGGAGATGAGGCCAGGCAGAGCAGCACCAGCTGCTGGAGGAGAGAGGGACAGGAGGGACAAGAAGGCAAGGAGAGCTCTAGATTCGCAGTGACTTGCTGCATGCTCCACAATCTGGCGATCATGAGAAACCAGCTGTTACCACCAGCTATTATACAAGAGGGTCAAGCTCAGGAGCCACAGGAGGAGGTGGAGGAGGAAGAGGAAGAGGAGAAGGTTGTGGAGGAGGACGAAGATGAGGGAGACCAGGGGGACCACTAGAGGGTTCCAGGTCACACCTGGGAGGGACGCTCGCTGTCATCTAATTGAAGACCGCTTTTGAGAGATGTCCTCCACCATCAGACTTCGGACCACTTTTGCCACATGCCTTACCTTCCGCGATTGAAGTTCCATCAAGAAGTCTACCATCTGCACTCAATCATTTCAACTCCATCCCCATGAAGAACACAATAAAAAAGACCAGCAATTCCAGCATGACTCAATTACCATAATCACTCTTTAGCTAGAGCAAAAACAAACAATGCAAACTTCAGATAACCAACAGGACTTACAAATATTGTGAAACTCCCTCTATTCTGTTCCATTTTCCATGCCCGTCCTTATGATTTGGAATGCACTGCCTGATAGTGTAGTGGGAATAGTTGACTTCAAAAGGGAATTGGATAAATACTTGAAGGAGAAAAAATTGTAGGGCTATGGGGAAGGAGCGGGGGAGTGGAACTAACTGAGACTAACTGAATTGCTCTTCGGTAGAGCCGGAGCAGACTTGATGGGCTGAATGGTCTCCTTCTGTACTGTGCTATTCTATGATTCTACAGCTAGATTGAAACATAGGCACCAGGAATGCAAGGACAGTGTTTTAACTGATAGTTCCTGACAATTCTTCATTAAAATTGTGCATTTTAGGCTTGTACATGTTACTAAAATATAGTTGTGGGTTTGATAACTGTTTTTATTGCTATTCTTGCTGAATATAAGTCCATAGCATAAGATTTTTTTCCTTCTTTGGTTAACTGCCAGCATTTGATCGGTAACCATGTCTTTAGGAGTTTTGATAATGGTAGACTATTATTTGCCAATATTCAGCTTTAATAAAAACCCATATTTTGGAATGGGTTCTAACTAGTCCTATTGATTGTGTATTTAAACCACAAGCAAAATATAATCAGCTTCTCAGTGGTTTGCAAATCAATTAGTTGCGAAGTGATTTCTTATTGCATACAGCAGCATAAGTGCACTGTTGGACTTGGAGTGATCAACGGGCAATTAAATTAAAAAGGTTCCAGAGTGGGTCTAGCAATTAAAGTTGATGAGTTTTCTAGATGGAGCCTCTAACTGGGAGTGCAATGTAGTCTGAGTCATTGCAATAATACACCTGCTTTTATTTTGTCAACTGTTTTATTGAAATATTTTGCAGCCCTGCTTCAGTGTTCCTGAGCTAAATACTCTGACAGCTTCGCTATTATACGCAGAGGGTTCTTGCAACAGTGAAGAATAAAACGTCTTTATTGCTAACTTAATGAAAAGGATAATAATGAAGTGGCCTTCCAACAACTTAGTAGAGTTGCTATGGGTATTTAAGTAACTATAATCTATGTCTTCATTTCTTTTTTTAACAAATGTCATTGTAATGCTTCAAGCTCTCACCAGATGCCTTTCTTCTATTAGTCAAGCATACTTGCTGCCTATGATCTCAAGCACAACCTAGTGTGCAAAGTAATCTAGGATAGTGTGCCCTAGGCGAACAAGAGACCTGCTTACTGTTCCTGGATTCCATAATTGGATTGATACAAGATACCAACGTCATTTCAGCAGATCATTATTATGAGTCACACCAGACACTTTGGTACTAGTCTGAACTAGCAAATAGTTATATTCACATGAACTCTTGTACAGTAGCTGTGAACACAGCCAGTGTCTTGATGTTAGCTCAAATAACAAAGCATTTTTAATTAGTTCATGAAAAAGTTAAAACAGCCAAACCAGCCAGTTGAATTTCTTTGAATAGTTCTTCTTTGCAGGTTTTACAAGTAATTGATAGTAGTCTCTTCTCGCTCTTCTCAGTAGTTTAGTAGAAGTCTAATCCCTATCAGTGCGAATCATAATTATAAATATGTAGGTGTTCGTGGATATAGTTTGTGTCTTGACTCCACTTCCATTGTAAGTTGGTCAAAATCATCACTCACTAGAATATCAGAAATGTCCAAAACTTATACTCATCATGCTCTTTTATCCTTGTCATTGAGAAGCAAGTTTGCAAGGTAAATGGACAGCCAGTTGCATTAACACAAACACAACGGCTTGTCGAAGACCATTGGGGCAGAGGGGTCGATGAGGATTGTCTGTACTCAAGTTGTGATAGAAACATAGAAACATAGAAAAATCGGAGCAGGAGTCGGCCATTCGGCCCTTCGAGCCTGCTCCCCCATTCAATATGATCATAGCTGATCCTCTATCTCAATGTCATATTCCTGCTCTCTCCCCATACCCCTTGATGACTTTTGTGTCTAGAAATCTATCTATCTCCTTCTTAAATATATTCAGTGACTTGGCCTCCACAGCCTTCTATGGTAGAGAATTCCACAGGTTCACCACCCTCTGAGTGAAGAAATTTCTCCTCATCTCAGTCCGAAATGCATTACCCCGTATCCTGAGACTGTGACCCCCTCGTTCTAGACCCCCCAGCCAGGGGAAACATCCTCTCTGTATCCAGTCTGTCTAGCCCTGTCAAATTTTATACGTTTCAATGAGATTCCCCTCTCATTCTTCTAAACTCTAGTGAATACAGGCCTAGTTGACCCAATTTCTCCTCATACGACAGTCCTGCCATCCCATGAATCAGTCTGGTGAACCTTCGCTGCACTCCCTCTATGGCAAGTATATCCTTTCTTAGGTAAGGAGACCAAAACTGCACACAGTACTCCAGGTGTGGTCTCACCAAGGCCCTGTATAACTGTAGTAAGACATCCTTGCTCCTGTACTCAAATCCTCTTGCAATGAAGGCCAACATACCATTTGCCTTCCTAACTGCTTGCTGCGCCTGCATGTTTGCTTTCAGTGACTGGTGTACACGGATACCTAGGTCCCTTTGTACATCAACATTTCCCAATCTATCACTATTTAAATAATACTCTGCCGTTCTGTTTTTCCTACCGAAGTGGATAACTTCACATTTATCCACGTTATGCTGCATCTGCCATGTATTTGCCCACTCACTCAACTTGTCTAAATCGCCTTGAAGCCTCTTTGCATCCTCCTCAAAACTCACAATCCCACCTAGTTTCCTGTCATCAGCAAACGTGGAAATAATGGTCCTGAAATTTCGTTCCCTACGGGTGTGTACGCGCTGTGTACTCACTCATAGGACCAATGGAAGTGCCGGTTTTATGCATGCACTGCGCTTGCACTGGAAACCGGAACTTCTGTTCTTCCAAGAAAGGGCTTCACTGCTCAAACGCCTCTGCCGGATAGGCAGCATGTACGGCTGCAACTTCCGTTTTTTTCAACAGTTGCTTCAATCCAGGTAAGTCTGAAACAGCTGTGTCTGGAAAAGCAGGCACAAGGCTTGCTTTTAACAAGGTAAGAGGTGAAGAAAGTAAAATAATTTTTTTCCCCATTGATTTATCATTTTAAAATACTTTAAAGAAAGGTAAGTTTATTTTTAGCTCCGTTAAAACTTTAATTATATTTTTCAAAAATTTAAATTTTTGTTTAAAACAGTTAATTTATGTAACTTATATAGTCATTTTAAAAATGTGATTTTTAAAAAAAATGTATTTGAAGTTTTGCTTAGGTTTTGGGGCTGATCTCTATTCATAGATTTGACAGGTCTTCCTTTCAAATCTATGAATGGAGATTCCCTGCTCTGATTGGCTCCCCATGGCCCACGTGATCCCAGGGACACTGCGAACGACCTGCGCCCCTGGGATACGCGTGTCCTGCACACCGACAGTTGAGGAGGCACATCAACAGAATTCTGCGCCTCCCGGGAGCCCTCCGGTCCAGGCGCAGATTTTTCAGGCTCGCAGCCCTCCGCTGCAAACGGAATTTCTGAGCCATTACATTTGGTTCCCTCATCCAAATCTTTGATATATATTGTGAATAGCTGGGGCACTGATCCCTGCGGTGCCCCACTAGTCACCTGCTGATTAATTACCCGGTGATACATGTTGTGTATTGTTTTCCTCAATGTCTTTTGGTGATCAACAGTTCAGGCAGAACCTGAGAAACGTAGCCAGCGTGCTCTGGTTAGAAGACATTTTAAGGGCGATACCTCTCTTAAAAGAACCTTTTTTTCTTTAAGCTATGTCACAAAGGACACAGGAAAAAAAAACCTGCAAACTATGGGCTAACATACTTCATTTTTGTTACAGTTTCTTCTTTATCATGTGGTCTGTTCAAAACCATCAGGGCTTTAGTTTCAGTTTTTTGCACCGACCAGATAGATTGCGATTATTTTTCCAGTCCTGTACTGTCCCATTTTCCTGAGCAGTGAATAATTATTATTTGTTTGCTAACCTGCAGGAAAGCACAAGTAAATGTTGCAAGGATGGCCCTGTGATAAATTGTAATTCTGCAATCATTCCAGGCGCAAATTGCGTTCGAAATTTCACTTTTCCAAAGCGAAGTTATGGTTCAAGTTTCCACTCAAACTCATTTACATAAGCACAAACATAAAATCTTCTATGAATCAGCGCAACCGGGCCAGCGTTTTAGAACATAATTGTTTCGTTTTATTCTTTGATGTGTTTAAGAGTGGTAACCAGTTTTATTAATACAGCTGAAAATGGGTTTATCACAAATATTAGGCATTTTTAATCAGAATGTCAAGTCCACCTCCCTGTGAGTAACCTGATTTTAAATAACTGAAAATGACTTTAAAAAAACTATACCAAACCATTTACTGGTTTCATGGGTGCAGACAAGTCAGTTTCTTAGTGAATTAAATATTTTTCAATATTTAAATACTTTTAAAAGTTGTCTACTAATGCCTGTGCACCTAAAAAAAGCCAGTTTAATTTGAAGAGCCTCCTCGAAGGGTTGTAAACAGGCGCAATCAGTTGAAACTCACCGTGCTCATTAATTCGATCTCTCGGCTTCCCGCGTGATGTTTTTAAAATCGGCATTAAAGATCGCGGAATCTCGATTTGCGCTTGAAATTCCTCGATATTTTACCGGTTTGGCCAATTTTGGGCAAAATGCGCTGGTAAAACGAGCGCAACCTAATGGAAAATCTACCCCTTTATCTCTAAGGTAAACTATATCTACTTTATAAGTCACTAGCTGAAGTGCCCGGCGGTGCCGAGGCTTTTTCGAGGGCATGTTGTTGTTGGAAGAGAGAGAGAGAGCGACTGGGGGGTAGAGAGAGAGTGACTGGGGGGAAGAGAGAGAGAGACTGGGGGGAAGAGGGAGAGCGCGGGTGGGGGGAAGAGAGGGCGGAGGGGAAGGGAGGGGGGGAACGGAGGGCGGGGGGGGAAGGGGGACGGGAGGGCGGGGGGGGAAGGGAGGGCGGGGGGAAGGGAGGGGGGGAAGGGAGGGCGGGGGGGAAGGGGGTGAGGGGGGAGGGTGGGGGGAAGGAGGGGTGGGAGGGGGGAGAAGGGGGGGAAGGGAGGGCGGGGGGGAAGGGAGGGGGGAAGGGGGGAAAGGGAGGGGGAAGGGAGTGGGGGGAAGGGAGGGCAGGGGGGAAGGGAGGGGGGAGGGGGGAAGGAGTGGGGGGAGGGGGGAGAAGGGGGGAAGGGGGGAGAAGGGGGGGGGAGGGGGGGAAGGGGGGAGGGGGGAGGGGGGAGAAGGGGGGAGGAGGGGGAGGGGGGAGGGGGAGGAGGGGGGGCGGGGGGGAGGGGAGGAGGGGGGGCGGGGGGGAGGGGGGGAGGGTGGGGCGGGGGGGAGGGGAGGAGGGGGGGCGGGGGGAGGGAGGGAGGGAGGGTCGCGGCCCCCCCGAGGGTCGCGGCCCCCCGCCGAGGGTCGCGGTCCCACCCCGAGGGTCGCGCCCCCCCCGAGGGTCACGGCCCCCCCGAGGGTCGCGCCCCCCCCGAGGTGAAGACCGCCGATTGCGGCTGTGCGAGACGGCCGGCGGGCCCGGTTGCCAGGGTAACGCTTGACGCTCAGCAAGCCCCGCCCCCCGGCCGAGCCAGAGAGAGACGCCGCGTCTCAGCTCCTGCTGCGCGCGCACCTTTAGTAAGGTAGCCCAGTTGCCAGGGTAACGCTTGACGCTCAGCAAGCCCCGCCCCCAGGCCGAGCCAGAGAGAGACGCCGCGTCTCAGCTCCTGCTGCGCGCGCACCTTTAGTAAGGTAGCGGCGCTGGACTGAGGCCCGCCCCTCCAGCCTTCGAGTGGAGCCGGGAGGTGCCTAGCTCGGGCGTGGTTGCAGAGGAGACGCCGAGGCTTCGAGGCCTACCTGGAAAAACGGGGAAAGGTAGGAAAATTAATGAGATTAGATAAGTTAATTCGTTTCTAAATCATTTTTTTTAAAAACAATATGTGTTTTAAAAGCAACGTTTTTTTTAAAGACGCAGAAAGCGGGAAAAAGAAAGGAAAAGTTTGGAATCAAGATGGCGGCGACTCACCTCGGTTCAGAACGATAAGGCCCGCCCACACACGCACCGATTGGCCCGGCCGCATGCGGCAGCAAGCCGCCGTACGATTGGTCGACCTCGAGGTCACTCTGTCGCTAATAAGCGGATAATGAGATGCTAATGAGCGGAATGTTGAAGGTTTTTGGGATACCGTGGGCGCGATTTTAGCCCGGCCGAAACGTAAATACGCTTAAAACCGTCTCAGAAGCGTAAGCTTTCTTTGGAGGTAACGCGCGCGTAGGTACGCCCTGTAACTTTCGAGCGCATAGCCCGACAGACGCACACGCGATGACAGACAGAATGACAGAATGACAGAATGACAGACAGACAGACAGATCGACCGATTTATATATATAGACTAGCTGAAGTGCCCGGCGGTGCCGAGGCTTTTTCGAGGGCATGTTGTTGTTGGAAGAGAGAGAGAGCGACTGGGGGGGGGAGAAGAGAGAGAGAGAGCGTGACTGGGGGGGGAAGAGAGAGAGCGACTGGGGGATAGAGAGAGAGCAACTGGGGGGAAGAGAGGGAGCGACTGGGGGGAAGAGAGAGAGCGGGTGGGGGGAGGAGAGCGGGAGGGAAGGGAGGGTGCTGGGGGGAAGGGAGGACGGGGGGAAGGGGGGAAGGGAGGGCGGGGGGAAGGGGTGGGGGGGAAGGGAGGGGGAGGGGGGAAAGGGGGAAGGGGGGAAGGGAGGGGGGAAAGGGAAAGGAGGGGGGAAGGGAAGGGGGGAAGGGGGAAAGGGAGGGTGGAGAGGGAGGGGGAAAGGGAGGGGGGTGAAAGGGGTGGGGGGGAAGGGAGGGGGTGGAGGGGGGAAAGGGAGGGGGTGGAGGGGGGAAAGGGAGGGGGGGAAGGGGCGGGGGGGAAGGGAGGGGGGAAGGGGCAGGGGGGAAGGGGCGGGGGGGAAGGGAGGGGGGGAAGGGAGGGGGGAAGGGGCGGGGGGAGAAGGGGGGGCGGGAAGGGGGGGGTGGGGGGGGAAGGGGGGGCGGCGGGGGGGAAGGGGGGGCGGGAAGGGGAAGGGGGGGCGGGGGGCGGAAGGGGGGGGAAGGGGCGGGGGGGGGCCCAGGCCGAGAGCCCTGCTCTCCAAGCCCCGCCCCCCCCAGCCGAGAGCCCTGCTCTCCGAGCCCCGCCCCCCCCCCCCGGCCGAGCCCGATTGCGGCTCTGAGAGACGGCCGGCGGCCGAGCCCCACCGCCCCCCCCCCGGCCGAGCCCGATTGCGACTCTGAGAGACGGCAGGCGGCCGAGCCCTGCCCCCCCCCCGGCCGAGCCCTGCCCCCCCCCGGCCGAGCCCGATTGCGGCTCTGAGAGACGGCCGGCGGCCGAGCCACGCCCCCCCCCGGCCGAGGCCGATTGCGGCTCTGAGAGACGGCCGGCGGCCGAGCCCCACCCCCCCCCGCCCGAGCCGAGCGCGGAACAGAGACGCCGCGTCTCACCTGCTCCTGCTGCGCACGCACCCTGACCCTCGTGGCTGACGCCGTTGCCCCGGGTAACGTGACGCGTGGGGTGGGGTGAGGAGCTTAGCAGAAGCCCTAGCTCGGGCCTGGCTAGGCAAGAAAGGCCCAGGCTTTCAGGGCCTAACAAAAAAACGGGGAAAGGTAGCCAAAGGAATGTTGAGGTTAGAAAAAATATTTACAAATGAATGAAGTTTTTTTTAAAACAATTTAATAAAATCAATTTTATTTTGCTGGAAATGTATATTTGAAAAGAAAGACGCAGAAAGCAGGAAAAAGAACGAAAGCAAGATGGCGGCGACTCACCTCGGTTCAGAACGATAAGGCCCGCCCACACACGCACCGATTGGTCGACCGTCAGGTCACCAAAGCGTAGGATTGGTCAATCGTCCCGTCACTCGACCGTAGGAGGGCCCGGCCGCACGCGGCAGCAAGCCGCCGTACGATTGGTCGACCTCGAGGTCACTCTGTCGCTAATGAGAGGATAATGAGATGCTAATGAGCGGAATGTTGAAGGTTTTTGGGATACCGCGGGCGTGATTTTAGCCCGGCCGAAACGTAAATACGCTTAAAACTGTCTGGGAAGCGTAAGCTTTCTTTGGAGGTAACGCGCGCATAGGTACGCCCTGTAACTTTCGAACGCATAGCCCGACAGACGCACACGCGATGACAGACAGAATGACAGACAGAATGACAGAATGACAGACAGAAGTACCGATTTATATATATAGATAGATTTGGTTTCCTTTCAGCAGCTTTTCTACGTGTTAGATTTGTCCAAAGCCCAGTGACTATTGGGAAATGAATTCCATTCCCTCTTTCATTCAAATATGTCAAATATCACATTCAATTTTTTGGGTTGCTCAAGGTGTGAGTGTGGGTGAATAGAATACTTCTCCACTTCTGGGACCTCAAGCATTCCCAACTCAAGACTGGTACAGGTTAAATGCAGGCTAAAGCTCCCTCCACTCTGTCCCAATAATGTGACCTAGCTTTCACCTCAGAAACAGGCAAGTTTCAGAATCAATGTTACATATTCATTTCCTATATCAATCATCTTTGTGGCCTCTCTGAGTAAGGTTGTAAATTAGTGCTAAAGCATGAGCAGTTTAGACACTGGGCCTGTGCAGAATAGGAACCGCACTGGGACTCTCCTTTCACCTGGGACTCTTATAGCTGGCAGTGAGAAGATGGCCCAGTAATTCGGGTCCCAACGCGTGAGTACGGACGGAGTACCCACGCGTGGACCCGATGGAAGTGCCGGTTTCTTGCATGCACAGCGCATGCGCGGGAAACCGGCATTTCCGGACCTCTGAACGAAGGGGTTCAGAGGTCGAACACGTGCGCGCGGGAGTCTGCGCGTGCGCTTTGCACTTACGTTTTTTTTACAGGTTTTTCCGTGAGGTTAAGTCTTTAGATTTTAGAAATGTAAAAACCAGGCGTAAGGACTGCATTTTAAAAGGTAAGTGGTCTAATAATTAAAGTTAGAAATTTTTTTCCACAGGTTTATTATTTTTAAAGAATTTACAGTAAGGTAAGTGTATTTTTAGACCCAATTTCGTGAAAAAAAATGTTTTTCCGAAATTTGAATAATTGTTTAAAATAGTTTTTTAAAGTTATTAATAATTCATTTAATTAGTGGGATTTTTTTTAACTTTTATTTTAAGTTTTGGGCGCCCGGAGTTTTCATGAGTTTGACAGTTCTTACTATCAAACTCATGAATGAACTTTTGCAACCTCCGATTGGTTGCCCAGTGCTCACGTGATCCCAGCCGGCTCATCGAACTAACTACGCCGCTGGATCACGCTAGCACAGCGCGCCGGGACCTGGACTGGGTCACAGACCGGAAATCCACGCAGGCCCAGGCCTCAAATGTCGGCGCGCCAGATAAGTGTAGGTCGGGGGCTTGCACCCGTGGGAAGCCCCCGACCCGAATTTCTGGGCCGATATCTTTATTCTGTTGATCTGCATAACTCAGGTCTTGGACAAATGGGCAGTGTTCTGAACCCACTCTGTTCCCATGTGTCAGCTGTGGCTCAGTTGGTAGCACCATTGCCTCTGAATCAGAAGGTTGTGTGTTCACAGTCTCACTCCAGAGACTTGAGCACAAAAATCTAGCCTGACACTCCAGTGCAGGACTGAGGGAGTGCTGCACTGTCAGAGGTGCTGTCTTTCAGGTGAGACATTAAACTGAGGCCCTATCTGTGCTCTCAGGTGGATGTTAAAGATCCTATGGCACTATTTCGAAGAAGAGCAGGGGAGTTATCCCTGGTGTCCTAGCCAATATTTATTCCTTAATCAACATCACTAAAATAGATTATCTGGTCATTATCACATTGCTGTTTGTAAGAGCTTGCTGTGTGCAAATTGGCTGCTGCGTTCCAACATTACACCAATGACTACACTTAAAAAGTACTTCATTGGCTGTAAAGTGCTTTGGGACGTCCGGTGGTCGTGAAAGGCGCTATATAAATGCAAGTCTTTCTTTTTTCTTTTTTTGTTATCAGCCACCCTAGTTGCATATAGAACCAAAAGCTGATTAGTTAAAATATATATTGTCAAACGCAATCGACCAATGTGTAAAAATTTGAAAGGTCAGCCTTCTACTCTACATTACCTTCAACCTTTTAGGAGCTATCATAACACACCATTGTTTTTTGGTTTAATTCTGTCACATTCACTACACACTGTCATTGTGATTTCAATTGCTATACCACGTAGTTGTTCTGCACGACTCTAATATAGAGTTTGCTAATGAAAATAGGATTCAAATGGGATCTTCATCAGTAATAGGTTTTAATCTTTATCTATAGTCTGGTCAGGGAAATAATTGGAGGAATTGGAAAGCAAAGACTCACTGAGTTTGTATTTTCACATTATTCCAAATGGATTGTGTAGGGATGGTTGAGAGCCTTCCTCCATCATCAGGTTTAGAGCCACATCGACAAATTACTTCCACATGAATCCGAGCCAATTTCATAAAAGTCAAATGCTAAATTCTTTCTTTTCATACTGATGCCCTTTCACACCTAATCTCTTTGTTTCATGGCATTAAGAGTGCAGTTGTTTCTGTAGGGGAGACATGAAGAATGGAATTTGTTGAGGGCCTCTTTAGAAACAAATATGTTGGAGGGAAAACTGATCTCTTCTGTCTGCAGAAACCTGCAAAATGTCACTTGGAAATGTCCCATCTCTCGCGACAAATGAGATGGACACAGCTCCCCAGAGAGCTCTTGATAGTTGTCAATCAGGGTCCCAATGCATCATCCATGATCCAGCACCTTAAAGCATTGACTTAATGGCCACGGCATTGTGCCTTTTAAAATGAAGAAGCAGCCTGTCGTTTAATTAATATTTCATGGTGGCCTAAAGAGAAACAGCCCAGCTAAGGTGTACACTGAGGAGCTGCACACTTTGATGGACTCAGTTCATCTTCACAGGGCCAAATGTTTTACCTTAGAGAAGGAAATTGCTCAATTTTTCTATAAAATTTTTATTGCCAGACTGAACATCTCATTGGAACTAAATTGCTTCTGTTTGCCCTTGTGTTTAGCATTGTGTGCTGTAGATTACATTGCTGTTTCCCTTTCCCCCTTACGTGCATTATGATTCTAAAGAATTCACATGATATGTACTTCAATGGTTTCAAAACCAAGTGGGCGATTTTCCATTTTATTTGGTTGGTGTTCAGCCTGACTTTCATTTTCCAACACAGGTGTAAAATAGTAGTGTGACTTTTGCTCTGGTGGTTTGAAACAGTGGCGAAAACCTTTATTTGATGGAATGTTCCAATTTACTTAGACACCTTGCATTTTCCAAATAGTTAGGTAATATTCCTGTTAGAGGAGTATTCATACGCAGAGCATGACTAAAAAGGGTGAATAAGGAAAAAGGAAAGAACTTGGATTTATATAGCCCATTATCATGTTCTAAAGACTTCCTATTGTGCTTCATAGGCATTGACTATCTTTTGAAGTGTAGTCACTGTTGTTATGTAGACAAAGCCAGAAGGCATTAAACCCAGCAGGAAAGAGCAACATGGTGGTTGTTCCTAACACGATGGTCATTTCCTTTCAGAAGAAGAATGGGATGAACAGGACATTTGGGCTAACAAGCCGCGACAGGATCGGACAAAGTCAACATGGATTTACAAAAGGTAAATTGTGCTTGACTAATCTACTGGAATTTTTTGAGGATGTAACTGGTAAAATAGATAAGGGAGAACCAGTGGATGTGTTGTATTTGGACTTTCAGAAGGCTTTCGATAAGGTCCCGCATAAGAGATTAGCGTGCAAAATTAAGGCACATGGGATTGGGGGCAAGGTATTGACTTGGATAGAGAACTGGTTGGCGGATAGAAAGCAGAGAGTTGGAATAAACGGGTCATTTTCCGAGTGGCAGGCAGTGACTAGTGGGGTACCGCAAGGATCGGTCCTAGGACCCCAGCTGTTCACAATATACATTAATGATCTGGACGAGGGAATTGGATGTAATATCTCCAAATTTGCAGATGACACAAAGCTGGGTGGGAGGGTATGCTGTGAGGAGGATGTTGTGAAACTCCAGTACGATTTGGACAGGTTGGGTGATTGGACAGAAGCATGGCAAATGCACTATAATGTGGATAAATGCGAGGTTATCCACTTTGGTGGCAAAAACAGGAAGGCAGATTGTTATTTGAATGGCAATAGATTGGGAGAAGGGGAAGTGCAAAGAGACCTGGGTGTTCTTGTGCACCAGTCGCTGAAGGTAAGCATACAGGTGCAGCAGGCGGTTAAGAAGGCAAATGGTATGTTGGCCTTCGTAGCAAGAGGGTTCGAATACAGGAACAAGGATGTCTTGCTGCAGTTGTACAGGGCCTTGGTGAGACCACACCTTGAGTATTGTGTGCTGTTTTGGTCGCCTTATCTGAGGAAGGATGTTCTTGCCATGGAAGGAGTGCAGCGAAGATTCACAAGACTGATACCTGGGATGGCAGGAATGACATATGAGGAGAGATTGTGTCGATTGGGCTTATACTCACTGGAGTTTAGAAGATTGAGAGGGGATCTCATCGAAACCTATAAAATTCTGTCAGGCCTGGACAGACTAGATGCAGGAAGGATGTTTCCTATGGCAGGGGAGTCCAGAACCAGGGGTCATAATCTAAGGATAAGGGGTAAGCCATTTAGGACTGAAATGAGGAGGAATTTCTTCACCCAGAGAGTGGTGAACCTGTGGAATTCTCTGCCACAGAGGGCGGTGGAGGCCAGTTCATTAAATATATTCAAGAAGGAGTTGGATATATTTCTTAAGGCTAAAGGGATCAAGGGATATGGGGAGAAGGCAGGGACAGGGTACTGAATTTGGATGATCAGTCATGATCTCATTGAATGGCGGAGCAGGCTCGAGGGGCCGAATGGCCTACTCCTGCGCCTATCTTCTATGTTTCTATGTAAGAAGAGAACCATCAGACGACTGTATCTGAGAGAAAGAGTAAACAGGCCCACAACATCCTCCACAGGCTTAACAAAAAAGCATTGTTTAGGAGGTTGAGCATTATCTTTTCTTTAATTGTCTTGTTAACTATATCTATTTTTAGGCCTGCTCAGGATCATCCAGCTGCTTTATTTCCTTTCAGGTTTGCATCCTGCAGTGTGTATTGGACAGGTGCACTTCCATACCCTCCTCGACAGTAATCCCTCTTGTAACGAGGTCACAGTTTGTGATGTGGATTATCTTCTGCCTAGTGATTTATAGAAGTCAAGAGGCTGATTTTCCACTTGTTGAAAAGCTAACCTGTGAATATTGTGTCTTGGTTGGGTGTCTAAATTTACTGCCGGCATCCATACCGCTAATTAGGAAATGGCTTGATCCTGCATGGGTATTAATTAAAGACATCCACTGACAAATAGTTGTGTTAAAAGCCCTAACTTCCACCTAACAGAATATTGTTCCAAACGTCTTATTTAGAACTTTACATACAAATAATGAGAAGATGGGGATAATTTTGCGAGTCTCCTATCCTAGCATGGAGCCTCACCACTGGTGAACGTGGGTTGGGAAATTGGGGCTACAAAGCTGTAACTTTTGCCGGAATTTTCACATTGGAGAGCGTGTGGGTTTGGGGGCGGGTCGGCGGTTAAGAGTGCAGAAACTGACAGTGCGTCGAGAACCCGCCATCATCCCACCGACTTCTGCCTTTAACCCGGGCGCATTTCGAGATGCGCCATGGGCCCGCTCGGGAGAGGCCGGTGGTCTCACTGAAGTACTTAACTATTTCTTTACGGACCCTCAACTGCCTTTGTAACATCAGGTTTCATCTTTAACTGGTTGTGCACGGGATTTACGGACCTTGGGAACCTCGCCTGTGAAGGGGAGGCGGGAGCTCAGTGGCCATTGTGCTAGTTCATTAAGTGACAGCTGGACAAAGCACATAAATAGACACAGCTTACACCTGCTTCCTTGCCTAAGGGAAAGGCTCTTGCTGACACCATTGTGTGCAGAGATTTTGCTTTCAGAAGTTTGCAGGTGATTTCTGCAACCTCGGAAGCCACTCTCACCACATTGGAGGATTGTGCTGCTGATCTCCACTTTACCTGCCAGATCAGCATGGGTGCTGCTTATGCTGTCTCACCGTGGACCTCAGAATCGGACCCAGATGAGCCCCATCACCAACATCACCAGCCATGTCAGCAGCAGCAGCAACAACACCAGCAGCCATCTCCTCACCGATGCTCCACAGGAGAGAGGGGGTCAGCACAGAGCTGCACCGTGCTGGAGGCAATACCCCAAACACAGGGTATACAGGCAGAGGATGAGCTTCCTGGACATGACTGAGCAGCAGTTCTTCAGGAGGCTCAGGCTAACGCACCAGGTCGTCGCAGACATTTGTAACTTGCTGGAACAAGACCTGCTGCCCAGAGGTCCTGGTGGACACTCCTTACCAGTGGCTGTCAAAGTCATCACCGCCCTCAACTTCTTTGCTTCAGGTTCCTTCCAGAGATCTGCAGCAGACATTTGCAGGATCTCACAGTCAGCCGCCCACAGATGCATCACCCAGGTGACCGATGCCATGTTTGACAAGTCAGCCAATGATGTGAACTTTGCCACTGATGAAGCCAGTGTTACTGAGCGGGCGTTTACCTTTGCGGCTCTGGCTGCTTCCCACAGATGCATGGTGTCATTGACTGCACACATGTGGCCATCAAGGCACCCCCACATCACCTAGGAGTGTTTGTGAACCGCAAGGGCATCCACTCTCTCAATATGCAGCTTGTCTGCAGCCATAAAGAGATCATCATGCATGTGTGCACCAGATTCCCAGGGAGCTTTCATGACTCTTTTCTGCTGCGCCAGTCCACCCTCCCTCAGCTCTTGGCATCTCCAAACTGACTTATCAGCTGGCTGCTTGGAAACAAGGGCTATCCACTGAAGTCGTGGTTGATGACACCAGTGAGGAAGCCAAGCAATGAGGCCGAGGAGCAGTATAGTGAGAGCCACATGCCCAGCACATGTGTCATAGAGCAAGCAATCGGCATACTGAAGATGCGCTTCAGATGCCTTGACAGATCTGGAGGAGCCATTCAGTACGCACCAGCCAGGGTCTCCAGAATCATTGTTGTATGCTGCGCGCTGCACAACATAGCGCAGCAGCGAGGATTGAAGACGCAGGAGGAGCAAGGCACAGAGCACACAGCCCCTTTGGAGGAGGAGGAGGAGAAACAGGTGGAACACCAGGAGGAAGAGGAGGAACAGGTGGGACATGAGGAGGAGGAGGAGGAACAGGTGGGACATGAGGAGGAGGAGGAGGAACAGGTGGGACATGAGGAGGAGGAGATTGAGGAGGAACCTGAGGTCGAGATGGCACCAGCAGTGGTGCAAATTGCTGCCCGGGAGACCCAGGATGGCCTCATAACGGCCCAATTTACTTAACTTGCACCAGTGCACTCATCTGGCTCCCAGATGCTGTACCAACCTCCTCCCCGCCCAACAACAACAAAAATGGACAAGATGGGAAAGTAGTGCAAAGAAATACATTTATGTGCGTCATAAATAGAACTGAAACTTAACATTAACATTTTGTCAGACACCCATGTGCATACCCTTGTGCATCTAGGATTGTCTTTTAACTTTTCCGAGTGGTTCTACAAGGTGCAACCCCTGTGGCTTCAGCAGAAGTAGAGGTAGGCTGCTCACTTCCCTGCTGTGATTGCTTTGACACTTTTGGTGGACGTCCTCTGGGTTTTGGAACCTGTGAATGCCCCGCCAAAGACTGCTCCTCCTGCGACTGTGCAGGGGCAGACTCAGCCATTGGGATCCGAGGCAGCATGTAGGGCTCTGACTGAGGGGGATGCAATGGGGGAGAAGTGGGAGCGCTTTGAGAAGAGCCCCCACTTCCATGTGCCCTCTCACCATCATCCCTCTCATGGGCCACCCACACATGCCTGCTAGTGAGGAGCTGGAGAACACCTTGCTGCACAGCAGTGGGGTGATGAACGCCCAAGTCTACGTTAGTATCCCTCTTCGAGATGAGGTCAATGAGAGGCTGCAATCTGTTGTTCACGGAAAGCATATTCTCATGTGACTAGCGCATTTGCTGCTCCATGCAGGTGGCCACCCTTTCCATGGAACAGCACATCGTCGCCATTGCCGTCGCCTGTAAGATGGTGGTGCTCATGTTGGAGATGGACTCTTCCATTCTCGGTACAGTCACACACATCGCGGCTGCAAAAGCTGCCAGAGCCTCGCGCATTTGTTGCTGCTCCTTCAAATTCACCCACTTTTTGAATGGCCCCCGTGGTTCAGCATCTGCATCCAGATGAGCAGAGCTGGGAGCGTCCTGCACCCTCCAGCGAGGAGTCTCCACTGCCGTCCCTGTCTCCACCACCTGCTCTTGCTCATTTGTGATGTGTGAGACACCAGGTGACATCACTACCCTATGTCCCGCTGGACCCACCGAGGTGCGCGAATCTGCGCTGGTGCTGGGTACGCATGGGTCTGGTGATGGTGCGCCCTCAGAGAGTGGAGCTTCCTCTGAGGAGTCATCTTCCTCCTCTGGCTGGACAGTGGATTGGGGGGGCACTTGATGGACCTGTGGGAAAGTAAATAGATGAATTAGAAGTGTTATAATAAGAATGTGTAACGTTACCATTATGCACACGATGATATTGCACTGGCTCCTGACATCAATGGGTCAATTTTCCTGGAGCCGTCAGGCGGGGTTTCAGGCATGTGGGGGGGGGGGGGGGGAAATCCCGAAATTGGGGGTCCTGACACCATCCCGCACAAAACCCGCCTCCACATAACTTTCAGGGGAGGCGGGTACCCGCCCCGCACTGGGACCCGCCGACCCGAGGCGGCAAGGGATTATTGTCAATTAACTGCCTGTTAACAGGTAGTTAACAGGCAGTTTTTAGCCTAATCCCTATTTTGAGGGGTGTTGTGTGGGTTTCCCGACGGCTCCAAACCACGCCAGGTTAGAGGAGTCGGGCCGTCGGGTTGAAGGACTTGGAGGGGTCGTGATGTCGGTGTTCAGGTGAGTGATGGGTGCGTGAGTGCAAAGATAAGTGTGTTTGGTGTGTCTAAAGTGTGTAAAGAAGTTTAAATTACCTGTACTTACCTTAACAGCCTTTATTCCTCTAGGTTTCGGGAGTCCATCACTCAGCCAGCACTGAAAGCAAAATGGCTGCGAGCTGTCAAAAGTGACAGCCTTCAGCTTTCATTGCCGGTGACAGTTCTAACTGAGTCTGTGTAGAAGGACTCAGGCTAGAAGTCAGACTGTCAGTGTTTGACAGCTTCAAACAGCTTTGAAACACTGATATTTCATCTGCCAAGACCTCTTGAGAGATGAAATTTCAGTCTGTGACATCACCTGTTGCCGGATGGCTCTTAATTGGCCTGCTGAGCCCACTGGGCGGGCTTAACAAGGTCAATCAAGGGAAAATTGCGTGGATTGGCTGAATGTCGATGTAGGCGGGACTAAAACCTGAAAGTTGTAGTCCCGCCTCCTTCCCGACAGCTTTATGAAAATCTACCCCCAAGTCTCCATGAGTGGCTGTTGTATGCCATGTGGCTGTATGAGATTTAATTCTGTCACCAGGTTGCTGGGAGGTCCCCCTCTCTCCGTCTCCCACTGCCAGCAGCTCTGCAACTCCAGTGATTTCAAGGCCCTCCTCCTCTGCTGGAGTCAAGTTGGTGAACATTGGAAGGCCACCTCCGTTCGTTGCCTCTCCCTGTTGTTCTGGGCTCTCTTCTCCTGAACAGAAGGAAAGAAGAGAACGTTGAGTGAAAGTGATAAAATGAGTGTAGGAATGGATGGCCTACATCTGTAGAGGGTAATTATGAGGGAGTGGTGTGACATTGCCAAATGGCATCCTTCTGTGGTGTTAGAATGAGGGTGAGTGTCAGTGGTGGTTAGTCAGATGGGGATGTGAGAAGGTGCATAGAGAGTGAGGGATGGGTGCACCTTTCAAGGTCGGTCGGTGTGAGGATTGACGTGCAGGAGTAGGCTTGGGAAGGCAGAGTGATGGGGTTGGGGCAACACACACATCAGAATGTAGTTGAATGTGGCATTGCACTCACCTTTCCTGAACTCATGAGATCATTAAATCTTTTCCAGCACTGGATCTAGGATTGCCTTACAATGTCCCTGCTGTTGACCTCCTCCGCAATCTCCAGCCATGCCCTCTTGCTGTCTCTGGCTGTTCTTTTGCGCCCATCCCCAGGGAACAGGACCTCCCTGCGTGCTCTGACTCGCTGGCCCAGGACTTCCAGGGAGGCATTAGTGAATCTGGGTGCAGCCTTCTGTCGGTGTGACTCCATGACCCACACAAATCTCTGTGCTAGACAGCAATTTCCACCTCTCCCAAACACCTTTACCTCTCCTCCAACAACCTTCAACTGGGATGTGTGCAAGGTTGCTTTAAACATCCGAGCTGAAAACAAGTCATCGGTGACGTCAGCAGGCCTGCTCCATTTTATTGGGCCAGGAAACCCGCATGACTGTTTCAATTGATGTAATTGAGTTAAACGCACAGTGCAGAACGCGCAGTTAAAACGTTCAGGATGGTGACCCACTATGCAGCCCACATGCACCCACCCTGATGCTCAGGTAAAGATCTCTATATCTCTGGAGCCTCACAAAAGTATTCCTGATATTTCAAGGTTTTTTACAGACTTTTCCTGGAAAAAATGTATTTGTCCCTGCATTTCTTTAATAATTTTCCTATATGTCCTTGAATTATCGGGTTCATGAGGCAGATAAGTGCCAATTGGGTTCATGAAGGTTCAACAGTGCCAATTGGGTTCATGGAGGTTCAACAGTCTCAGTTGGGTTCATGAAGGTTCAACAGTCTCAGTTGGGTTCATGGGGTATACCAGTCTCAATTAGGTTCATGAAGGTTCATGAGGTAAATCATTTACTGCATTTCTTTAACAAAATTCTTTAATTGGTCTCAAACTTTATAACTCAGAGACGAGAGTGCTACCACTGAGCCATGGCTGACACCTCTCAACAGTTTCTTTTTTGATCGGATTGCTGTTGAGTCTGTGTGTCCCAGTTATGCTTAGGATCAATCACTGGACACAGACAACAAGAATAACTTTTAACAGGTCTTTACTATTCGGAGGTCAGGGCTGAACTGCCCAGCAAATCCCTACACAACACTTATATACCGGTGTGGTCACCACCGGTATTACAGTATACAGCAGCCAAGAGAAAGTAGTACATCTCTTAAGGTAGTTCTCTTAAGGTGGAACAGGTTACATACACCACAATCCTCCCTTTTTAGCTTAACAGTTATATCCCCATTTAACATAACATAATAACATATATATATATACAACTTCATGCAAAACAGTTCAAAGATTCAGTCTCTGAGGAGGCCTCCTGATTCGAGTTGGATAACGCCTTTCAGGGGTCTCTGATTCTCGTTGCTGGGGTGACTCATCTAGTTGGTCTCTTATGGATTGGACATCATCATCAGGTACATTCACTTCTGAGGTAGATGCTTCAGGTTCACTAACTTCTTCCACGGTTGTCTCTGCCGTAACCATGGGTTCGACCCTTGTTCTCGATTCTACCAGTTGGTCAGCATGACGCCGTATTACATTTTCACCAATATCTACCGTGTACATCAGGGGTCCTTGTCTGGCCCGAATTGTTCCAGATTGCCATTTCTCGTTTTTATAGTCCCGGGCTAACACTGGTTGTCCTATTTCGAAACTCCGAGTGGTCTTGTTATTTATATGCTGGAACTGTTTGTTTTCAACTTCCCTCCGCACATTTGGCTTTAACAAGTCCAACCTGGACCGCAACCTCCTGTTATAGAACATCATGGCAGGACTTTGGTTTGTCACTGCATGAGTGGCGTTTCGATATGCCAGTAGGAATTTGTCCACCTTGTGTTGTAGTGGAATCTGATCTTCGCTCATGGCCTTTATTGCTTTTTTAAACGTTTGTACAAATCTCTCGGCCAACCCGTTTGTAGCCGGATGATATGGGGCAGAGGTATAATGTTTCACCCCATTCTTCTTCATGAATTTCTGGAATTCTTCTGACACGAACTGCGGTCCGTTGTCTGAACATATTTGTTCTGGCAATCCATTTCTTGCAAATATCGTTCTTAGCACCGCGATCGTCTTTTCCGAGGTAGTGGTAGTCATCTTAATCACTTCTGGCCATTTAGAATGTGCGTCCACCGCAATGAAAAACATGGAGTCCATGAATGGACCAGCAAAGTCAATATGTACACGTTGCCATGGGGTTGAAGGCCATTCCCATGGATGCAGCGGTGCAATCGGAGGTGCATTTTGCACTTTTTGGCACCCTGAGCAGCTTTTCGTCAGATCCTCTATCTGTTGGTCGATACCCGGCCACCACACATAAGCCCTAGCAAGGCTTTTCATCTTGACTCCCCCCAGATGACCTTCATGCAGTTCCTTTAGAACTCTCTCTCTTAACTTAGGAGGAATAATCACCCTTGTTCCATACATCAATGTTCCTTGACAGACGGACAGCTGTTCTCGTCTTGCTGAGAATGCCGGTAACAGTGGATCACCATGTGCTGGCCATCCCTTCACTGTCACTTCGTAGACCCGGGACAGTGTTGGGTCGTTCCTGGTTTCTCTTTCAATACTTGCATTGGTGACTGGTAAACATTCGATGATGGTCGAGTGAAATAACCCAACAGGGTCAACCGTCGGTGCCTCCTCCTCTGTAGGTAGTGGCAGGCACGACAGCCCATCAGCATTACCATGTTGCTTTGTACCTTTGAATTCAATCTGATATTGATGTGCCCCTAGGAAAAGGGACCATCTCTGGAGTCTCTGTGCTGTCATCACCGAAACACCCTTCTTAGGGTTAAAAATGGATACCAACGGCTGGTGGTCTGTCAGAAGCGTAAACTTTTGGCCCTGCAGGTAATGATTAAACTTCTTTACTCCCCACACAAGGCTGAGAGCCTCCCTATCTATCTGAGCATAGTTGCGCTCCGCGGAGGTCAATGATCTGGATGCGAACGCGACTGGCCTCTCCAGGCCATTTGGCAACTTGTGTGAGAGTACTGCCCCAATACCGTATGGAGAAGCATCACAAGCCAAACGAATAGGCAGCGTTGGGTTGAAGTGAGCCAACACTTCCTCTGAGGTGATCAATGCCTTGCTTTTGCGAAAGGCCCTCTTACAGTCCTCGCTCCACTTCCATGGTACTCCCTTCTGCAAAAGAGCGTTCAGCGGGTGCAGCACCGTGGATAAATTTGGCAGAAACTTATGGTAATAGTTAATCAACCCTAGGAACGACCTCAACTGGGATACATTATCCGGAGCGGGAGCCTTCACAACAGCTTCGATCTTGTCAGGAGACTTTTGAAGCCCCTCCTGGTCAATGACATGACCACAGTACGAGATCCGCTTCTGAAAGAACTCACATTTCTGGCGAATAACTCGAAGTCCATATTCTTTCAATCTGGTGAGCACCAGTTCCAAATTTGCAAGGTGTTCCTCGTCATCATCTCCTGTAATCAGAATATCGTCCAGGTAACATTGTGTGCCTGGAATTCCCTGTAATACCTGCTCCATGGCCCTCTGCCAAATTGCTGGAGCCGATGCCACTCCAAAAACCACTCTATTATACCGGTACAAGCCTCTATGCGTGTTGATCGTGAGATACTGGCGTGACTCTTCCTCAACTTCCATCTGTAAGTACGCCTGCGCCAGGTCTATCTTGATGAAGTGTTTCCCGCCTGATGCGCCATCAATTACTCAAAAGACTGAAGTTGAGCGAGTAACAATCAGGCTTTTATTAACTAAAGAATGAAGGTCTTGTCTCGGGTGGTCGACCCGTCCAGAAAACTAAGGGACTGGGAGGTAGTCACTTATATACCTGGAATAGTGGGAGGAGTCAGCCGAGGCATGTCCAGACCTGTACCTAGTGGAATACACATACAGACACAGACAGGTATGACAGTGGTTTACCACACCGCCAGACAACGAAGCGAAGATATCCTCAATCCGTGGAAGCGGATACTGCACCGTGTGAAGCACCGGATTAACAGTGATCTTGAAATCTCCACAGATGCGAACCTTCCCCGGTTCCCCCGGCTTGTTGCTCGATGAACGCTTCATGACGGGAACAATGGGCGTAGCCCACTCACTCCAGTCTACCTTAGACAGTACTCCTGAATGTTCTAGCCTTTCCAGCTCAGCTTCCACAGCAGGTCGTATCGCATAAGGTATCGGTCTGGCTTCGAAAAATTTCGGGTTTGCATGTTCTTTAACCTTGATGTTTGCCGTAATTCCTCTCAGTGTTCCCAGTCCCTGTTGGAACACCTCTTTAGCATCGTCCAATATTCTGGGCAATCGTTTAGGTTTGACAGCTTTTTTACCGGAATCTACCGTTAGTGCTTTTAAGGAATGCCAGTCCATATTTATTTTCCTAATCCACTCCCGTCCCAGTAGTGGTGGACCTCCCTCAGGTAGCACATATAAGTCCATTCCTCAGCTTTCTTTGCCCTTGTGGACCACCTTTACCTCTATCTTCCCGATGGGGTATACTCTTTGCCCCGTGTATGTTTTCAATACAATCTCCGTATCCCGTAGGGGAATATGTGGGAATAACCTTTTGTAATCTTGCTTATTCATGACCGTCAATGCCGATCCAGTGTCCAATTCCATCTTCACTTGGACTCCTGCTATCTGAAGTGTGACCCAAATTGTTTGGAGGTCTGCTTCCTTACCAACATTGTGTACTCTTAGACTACCCAGTTCATTACTGCTGGAGTCTGAATCTGACTTCTGTTCATTCGAACTGTTCTCTGTCACCTTGTGTACCTTTCTGTACTTTTCCTGCGGTGACTTTTTGTTGCTGGTCTTCTTTCCTGACCAGCATACTTTAGCTATGTGACCAAGCCTGCCACATTTTCTGCATTCCTGATTTTTGAACCAGCACTGGTTCTGATCGTGCGTTGTCTTTCCACAACAATAACATTTTACTGTACCCAAGACCATTTGATTGGTGCTGAGTTCCGGTGACCGTAGCTGCATTTCCGCCATGCCTCTCGCTGCGGCTTCTTGCGATGCTGCAATAGTGACAGCTTTATCAAGCGTAAGATCATTCTCCTCAAGCAGTCGCTTTTGTGTTCCTTCTTTTAACAATCCACACTCAAATTTATCTCTCAGCGCATCTGCTAGTCCTGTTCCAAACTGACAGTACTTCGATAGCTTACGCAGTTCAATTAAAAATTCAGCGTTGCTTTCGTCTTTCAGCTGCGTTCTTCTGTAAAATTTAAATCGTTCCGCTATCATCAGCGGCGTGGGGTTTAAATGATTTTTCAGGACAGTAACAATATTCGCGAAAGTCTGATCCGCCGGTTTATTTGGTGATAGAAGGTGCTTCAATAGCCCGTATGTCTTCGCACCCATTGAGCTTAATAAGGTTAGTGCTTTCTCATCATCTGGTACCTTATTTGCTTTACAATAAACTTCCATGCATTCTACATACGTGGTCCAATCTTCGATATCGCTATCAAAGGTATTAATGTTCCCATGTTTAGGCATCCTTGCAAGTTTTTAAATTTTTCTTTTTCTCAAAATGGCGGCTTCCCACGCTTGTCTTCTTCCCCCGCCTACTAAAATGGTGGCTTCCCGTGCTTGGCGGTCTTTCCCGCGCTCGTCTTCTTCCCCCGCCGACTACAATGGCGGATTCCCGCGTTTGCCTTCTTCCCCCGCTGGCTGCAATGGCGATTGCCGTGCTGCTGCCGTTCTCGCCTCCCCAGCGGTTCTCAATTCCCCGACGCTGCTTTGCCTCACAGCCCCGCTTGCAGCCCGGTCCTTTACACCGGCTGCGTTTGAGTTCTCCGCGGCTCTCGTGCCTTAAGCTGCCCCAGTCGCTGCGCCTCTCAGCCTCGATTGCAGCCCGGCCCTTTTTACCGGCCGTGGTCGAGTTCTCCGCCCTTATTCCTCCGTTTTCCCTCCCCTACTCCACAGCCAACGCGGCCAACTTTCTGCTCGTGTCGCTGATCAGCTTACCCACCACCGTGGTTGAAGGGATGATCACTGCCTGTCGCTGATGGAGGGCTTCGTGGTCAGAATTTTTTTTTTTTTAACCCTGGTTCTCGATGCCTCCCGTGCGATGGTGCTCAGCAGAATGATGAGGGCGGATGCCTCTTCTCGACGCCCGTTCTGAGGACGAAGCTGCCTTGGATGTAAAACTGCCGCAGGGTAAGATCGGACTCGTCGCCACTGTTGAGTCTGTGTGTCCCAGTTATGCTTAGGATCAATCACTGGACACAGACAACAAGAATAATTTTTAACAGGTCTTTACTATTCGGAGGTCAGGGCTGAACTGCCCAGCAATTTCCTACACAACACTTATATACTGGTGTGGTCACCACCGGTATTACAGTATACAGCAGCCAAGAGAAAGTAGTGCATCTCTTAAGGTAGTTCTCTTAAGGTGGAACAGGTTACATACACCACAATTGCCCTTTGCGAGCTCTGCTTCCAGCTACACAACTTACTGTTCCTCCTAACTTAGTTGTTGTCCCCGCCCCTTGTTATTCTTTGATTTCTTTACTCCTTTAAAGCAAATTGGTCATTCTCATGGTTTCCAGTGCTGAAGACGGCTCTATACACCTAAAATGTCAATCTAGCTCCTCTCCTTTTCAAGCATCTTTTTTTTTCAAATTTGCAGCGTTTATAATTTTAGCTCATTTCAAAAAGATTGAGCCAGCTCAAAAAAAGAAAAACTTGTGTTTATATAGCACCTTCCACAAACTCAGTCAATGAAGTACTTTTGTCACTGTTGTAATGTAGGAAATGCAGTAGCCAATTGCACGCAGCTAGCTTCCACAAACAGCAATGTGATAATGACCAGATAATCTGGTTTTGTTATGTGGATTGAGGGATAAATATTGGCCAATGCACCAGGGATAACTCCACTGCTCTTCTTTGAAATAGTGCCGTGGGATCTTTTATGTACATCTGAGAGAGTAGACGGGGCCTCGGTTTAACGTTTCATCCGAAGACGGCGCCTCCGACAGTGCAGCACTCCCTCAGCACTGCACTGGAGTGTCAGCCTAGATTTTTGTGCTCAAGTCATTGGAGTGGGACTATGAACCCACAACCTTCTGACTCAGAGGCGAGAGTGCTACCCACTGAGCCACTGCTGACACTCATGTGAAGTGATACCAGCACCTTTAATTGACTTTGCGCTTTGCCTTAGACCAATATAGGGGAGCGGATGATTTCCCAGAAATAACAAACCACTTTCTTCAACTCCCGCTCCTTCCCAGATTTTGTCATTTTCTGTACTCTCTTTGCTTGAGAGCCAGTCCTGTGACTGGATTTAACTGGGACATTCTGAAAGTAGAAAGCATATGAAGTGTCTGTTTCCCTGGTGTTGTCAATTCGTCACACAACTAACACTACATACAGCGTTTGCTAAACCCTTTTAATAGCTACACAAAATATTTTTCTTCACAACATCTCTCCGTACAGGTAACTATGGCACTATGCGGCTATATTGAATACATACTCCAAACTCTCCACATTGACTAATGATTTCAGTTATTCACTGAGCTAATTATCATTGCTTTCTTGGCCACACTGGTACTTAATACACTCCACCTATTCAATCACTAGCCCTTGCATGGAAGTACCTTGGGTAGTGATTAGATTCCTTAGGTACTCTTCATGTAGCTAGTGACTGCTGTAAATATTTACTAAGATCAAGAGGATTTATAATTTTCCAGACATTGTATTAATCAAGGGCACAGAAGAAGTGCAGATGTTCTAATAGTAGCCTGTGAATAGACTCTCAGTCAATCATTTCTATTTCGAGGACCTAAAAATAATGTGGAATTAACTGTTTGTGATGTTAGTGTACAAATGCTTAGCATGTTTAAAATCCAATGGGTTGGTGCTTCTGTTAAAATAGTGGTTGGAGGGATGTTGTATAAACGCATTAAGAGTTTTTGTTCATATCGCAGTCAGTCAGTTCTGCCCAGCTCCACACCTACATGTTCCTACTATTGGCTTACTAATTTTAAGATTGTGCTCCCTTGTTCTAGATTCCCCAACAGAGCAAGTAGCTTTGTTGTATTTACCCCATTGAATCATTTTATAATTTTAAACCCCTCGATTAGATCAGCCCTCAACCCTCTAAACTCAAGGGAATACAAGCCAGGTTTATGCAATCTGTGCTCATAATTTAACCCTTTAAGCCCCATTATCATTTTGGTAAATCTGCTCTGTACCCCCTCCAGGACCAAAATATCCCTCCTGATGTGCCGTGCCCAGAACTGAACGCAGTTACTCCAAATGGGTTCTGACCAACTCTCTATGCGACTGAAGCATAACTTCCTCCCCTTTCTATTCCAGTCCACGAGAGATAAAGGCCAACATGCCATTAGCAATTTTAAAAATTACTTTTTGTACCTGTGCACTAGCTTTTAGTGATTTGTGTGCCTAGACACCCAAATCCATTTGCTCATCCACAGTTCCTAGAGCTAGAAATTCCCCCTCCAGCCCCGTTTGGGGCGCTCAATCAGAAAAGCTGGAAAAGTTAGCGCCAGGCGCTAACCTCTTCCAGCCTCCCTGAAATTCCCACTTTTTTACTCCAGGAGGGAAGTGGAGCGCTAAATCGAGCACTCTGCTTCCTTCTTGGAGCGCAAGGCGGGGGAGGTTCGCGACCCGGGGCGCACGGCTCAGCGGCGCCACGCACTGGGGACGTGTAGCACTGCCACGTTACAGGGGCTCTTCCCTGAAGTAAAGGGAAGGGCCCCACACTGCCAACTCTGCAGTTATTTTTTTTAAACTTACCTGGACCACCAGGGAGTGGGGGTGCCGCGCGATCCCGCGTCCGGAGGCACACAAAAAAATGTTTTTAAAAAAGCTGACTTTTTTTCCGGGGCGGCCGGCCACCTCACCTTTAACTTCCGCCCCGCTAGCGGCCGGCCCGCCCTGCTCGCGTCCCCTGCAGCAATTGCTGCCATCGCCCGGCGCTGCTGCAGGGGGCGACGGGGAATGTTTGTGCTGGGGCACTACTGGGCCGATGCGTCCAGAAATTACGTCATGTTCTCCGGGCGCAGGAGATCGGGGCGCAGCCCTGTAGCGCCGCCGCTAACCTCCCGCCAAATTTGGCGGGAGGCGAGGTCAGCGCCGTGGCCGGGCAAGAAGGCCTTTGCGCCCTGTTAGCGCCCTCTCATGGGAGGCGCAAAGGAAGGGAATTTCTCCCCCCTAGTCTCTTGCCATTTAGAAAATATTCAATTTGTTATTCTTAGATAATCTCAAACTTCCGCACGTTGAACTCCATCTGCCGCAGTTATGCCCACTCACTTGGTCTGTCTAAGAACCTTTGCAAACTTCTGCTCCCATCTACACGGCTTACTGTTCCTCCTAACTCAGTGTCACTTGGAAATATAACTCTCTGGCCTAGAAATTGGGTTTTGGCTTAGCCAGGGCTTTAGCGCCGGAAGTTAGTGCCGGCGCTAAGTCCCCCTGCGCGCGCCAAAAATTCAGTAGCGCCGCGCCCAAACGGCTGCCGGCGCTACTGAAGGGTCTTAGCGCCTGGAAAAGGGCGCTAACTGCCGTTTAGCGCCGCAATTCCGGCGCTGCGGCACCCGATGCGGTGCGGCAGGCTGGGGAAGTGCAGGCCTCCTCCTTCCGTTAAGGAGGAGCTGCCTGCACCCGGCCGCGGCCCGCGCAAATCTGTTTATAAATGAGCCCGGCACCTCGGACAAGTGCCGGGCTTGCATCTGTTCCGGGGGGGGGGGAGAAGTCCGGGGAGGGAGCTGCGGGCAGGCGGCCGGCGGGAAAGCGGCCGGCCGCCGTGGGGCCTTTAATGCGCCGGCGCAAACACATGTTGGACTCTATTGCCAGAGTCTTAGTTGCGGCTGCCACGGGCGAGGCGGCCGCAACTGAATTTTGGCGCTGGGGCCCGTCGGCATGGCAACCGGGACGCTGCGCACACCGATGACGTCATCGGTGCCGGCGCAGCGCTACTGGTGCAACGCCGCTTTAGGGCCCCAGGGAATTTTTCAACTGGCCATAACTCTGGCGCTAGTCCCTCTAGCGCCTCAAAAGCGGCGCTGAGGCTAGTGAATTTCTAGGCCATTATCTCTCTATTCCTTCATTCAAGTCATTGATATACATGGTGAAAAGCTGAGGCCCCAGTACCGATCCCCTGAGGAACATCACTTGTCACATCTCGTCAATCAGAGAACAACTTTTTATTCCTACTCTCTGTCTCCTTCTTCCCAACCAATTACCAACCCATGTCATAAGGTTACCTCCGAATCCGTGGGCTTTTATTTCTGCTCATAATGTTGTGCGGTACAGCATAGGAATCAGCGGTCCTCAGCTAGTCTGGCCAAGCAGCCATTATTTATAGGTCAGCCTTGACAAGTGAATGTAAGCTTGGTGTGGATCACAGTTGAGTCTGATCTGGACCTCACCCAATATCCACAGACAAGCACCTCCAACTGGAGATCAGGAGTGGGACCCCGGACGACTGTTTTCCCTTCCAAACTCAGGAGTTTGCAATTGCTGCACCCCTGCCATCACCCTGACCAAGAGCAGATAGCTCAGTGCGGACCAAGGATCTTTCTGAGCTGCATGTTTCAACTGATCATTGGATAAACTCATCGCACCAGCAAAATCCACTTTTGAAATGATTCTTTGATCAGTTCCATGCGTCGATCTGCTCCGGACTTTTCTTCTCCTGCTCAAAGATCATGCATCTTTCCTGACCTGCCTGTGTAGCGCCTTGTATCAGGTGACGCTCTGAATGATCTATTAGTGGAGAGCGTGACAGCCTTTCTGAGGCAGTTAGCAGAACTAGTTCAGCCAGTGTGAAAGAATTTAACAGTCGATTTACAGCCGGTCTAACAAAAGGCCACAAAATGTCATTCCATGAATATTGTGTGTGAAATTACTCGTACGCATTATGATTTGAGTAGTGGGGCATTTCACTGAGACTTCACTTCGCAGGAGGAATTAATTTTTTTTCTTTTTTTCTAAAAGAAAAAGTTGCGGACTGTTCATTTAGGCAAAAATTCAACTCGTAATTGAAAATTGCTGACAATTAATCACAAGGGCCTGTTCTCGTTGTACGTTTTTTGCTGGATCTGCACTTTCCTAACTGCATAATAGCAATTATGCGTATGTGACATGGGTAAATGTCACTTGGACTGACAGGTTGGGTACTGAAAGGTGTGATTCTGCTCTTCAGTCAAATAGAGTGGAAGTGAATGGATTGCACGCAGTGTAATACTTCAGCCTGATAGCTGAATTGTGCCAATCTATTTCTGTTATATTTTTGAAGTGGTCGTCAGCTTGTAAATTAACTTTCCTTGCTTAATTTCATGCAAATTGAAATCAACATGGTGAAGTAAACTCTCTTTTTTCCGTTTTAAGACCCTGTGTCCTGAGAGTGGGAAAGCACAAACCGATGCTCCCTCTTCTCCCTGGTTGATGTTCCATGACACACACATTAAAAGGTTAATTGCTGTAGCATCCCTACTGAGAGTTTAATAATTAATTAAATTGAAGAAACGATTGGTAATTCCTCACGGTAATGTTCTGGCCTATGTGTATTATAATTAATTATTTGGAACATAGTTAGATTTGAAATATTAATCTCTAGGCATAAATGCAACTCTTTGAGTACTTTTACACATTTTTCTCATTCACTTGAAAACAACCAGAACCTGATCGGCCCAAGCAGACAGAAATGTCCCTGAGGTGAATTAGGTAATATAAAAATCCTGCAAAAAAGTAACATTGCTCTTCTAGTACGTTTGCTGGAAGAGAATTCTACTTCTCTTGTGGATTTTGCATCACCTCAAGTTGCTAAGAGGTCTGGTATAATGATCATTGTCTGCTGACTAACACTAAAGACAGCCTCTTCACGTATTGCTCTTGCAGATCAATTGCTAATGCTGTTTTGTGGAATGACTTAAAATGTGTAGCTACCACTGAAAATCCTAACAGCAACTGAGGGAACGGTAGCATTGTGGTTATGTTACTGGACTAGTAATGCAGCAGCCTGCGCTGGAGATGTGAATTCTAAATCCCACCATGACAGCTGGAGAATTTAAATTCAGTTAGATAGATCTGGAATAAAAAGCTAGCATCAGTAATGGTGACCATGAAACTATTGAATTGTTTTAAAAACCCATCTGGTTCACTAATGTCCTTTAGGGAAAGAATTCTGCCATCCTTACCCCGTCTGGCCTATATGTGACTCCAGACCCACAGCAATGTGGTTGACTCTAAACTGCCCTCTGAAATGGCCTAGCAAGCCATTCAGTTGTAACAAACTGCTACGAAAAACAATAAGAAGAATAAAACCGGACGGACCACCCGGCACCGATTTCAGACACTGCAATGGCACATCCAGCCCAGTCGATGCTGCAAAATCCTCCTCACTAACATCTTGGGACTTGAGACAAAATTTGGAGAGCTGTTCCACAGACTAGTCAAGCAACAGCCTGCCATAGTCATACTGACAGAATCATACCTTTTAGCCAAAGTCCCAGACTCCTCCATCACCATCCCTGGGTATGTCCTGTCCCTCCAGCAGGACCGACCCACCAGAGGTGGCGGCACAATGTTATACAGTTAGGAGGGAATGGCCCTGGCAGTCCTCAACGTTGACTCCGGACCCCATGAAATCTCATGGCTTCAGGTCAAGCGTGGGCAAGGAAACTTCCTGCTGATTACCACCTACCGCCCTCCCTCAGCTGATGAATCAGTTCCCCTCCATGTTGAACACCACTTGGAAGAAGCACTGAGAGTAGCAAGAGCACAGAATATACTCTGGGTGGGAGACTTCACATGTCCATCAACAAAAATGGCTCAGTAGCACCACTACTGACCGATCTGGCCGGGTCCTGAAGGACATAACTGCCAGACTAGGCCTGCGGCAAGTGGTGAGAGAACCAACATGAGGGAAAAACATACTTTTTCCTCACTAATCTACCTGTCACAGATGCATCTGTCCATGACAGCATTGGTAGCAGTGACCACTGCACAGCCCTTGTGGAGATGAAGTCTCATCTTCACACTGAGGACACCCTCCATCGTGTTGTGTGGCACTACCACCATGCTAAATGGGATAGATTCAGAACAGATCTAGCAGCTCAAAACTGGGCATCCATGAGACGCTGTGGGCCATCAGCAGCAGCAGATTTGTATTCCACCACAATCTGTAACGTCATGGCCCAGCATATCCCTCACTCTGCCATTACCATCAAGCCAGGGGACCAACCCTGGTTCAATAAGGAGTGTAGAAGAGCATGCCAGGAGCAGCACCAGGCATACCTAAAAATGCGGTGCCAACCTGGGGAAGCTGCAACACAGGACTACAGGCATGCTAAAAAGTGGAAGCAGCATGCTATAGACAGAGCTAAGCGACCCCACAATCAACGGATCAGATCAAAGCTCTGCAGTCCTGCCACATCCAGTCATGAATGGTGGCGGACAATTAAACAACTAATGGGAGATGGAGGCTCCATGAATATCCCCATCCTCAATGATGGCGGGGCCCAGCATGTGAGTGCAAAAGACAAGGCTGAAGCATTTGCAATCATCTTCAGCCAGAAGTGCCGAGTGGATTATCCATATCGGCTTCCTCCGGGGGTCCCCACCTTCACAGAAACCAGTCTTCAGTCAATTCGATTCACTCCACATGATATCAAGAAACAGCTGAGCACACTGGATACAGCAAAAGCTATGGGCCCCGACAACATCCCAGCTGTCATGCTGAAGACTTGTGCTCCAGAACTAGCTGAACCTCTTGCCAAGCTGTTCCAGTACAGCTACAACACTGGCATCTATCCGACAATGTGGGAAACTGCCCAGGTATGTCCTGTCCACAAAAAACAGGACAAATCCAATCCAGTCAATTACCGCCCGATCAGTCTACTCTTAATCATCAGCAAAATGATGGAAGGTATCATCGACAGTGCAATCAAGCAGCACTTACTCACCAATAACCTGCTCACCAATGCTCAGTTTGGGTTCCACCTGGATTACTCGGCTCCAGACCTCATTACAGCCTTGGTCCAAAGATGGACAAAAGAGCTGAATTCCAGAGGTGAGGTGAGAGTGACTGCCCTTGGCATCAAGGCAGCATTTGACCGAGTGTGGCATCAAGGAGCCCTAGTAAAATTGAAGTCAATGGGAATCGGGGGGAATACTCACCACTGGCTGGAGTCATACCTTGCACAAAGCAAGATGGTTGTGATTGTTGGAGGTCAATCATCTCAACCCCAGGACACCACTGCAGGAGTTCCTCAGGGCAGTGTCCTAGGCTTGGAGAGTTGTTGGGCTGGAGGAGGTTACACTGATAACCTTGTGTTGCATAATGTCGTGCACAAAAATCTGTAAACTTCTTACACTAAATAAAAAAAACTGGTTGTATGATGCAATAAAAACAGAAAATGCTGTAAATATTATGTCAGCCATAAACTTAGATTGCACATATTTTATCTTTATTCATTCTCAGGATGTGGGTCCCACTGACAAGGCCAGCATTTATTGCCCATCCCTACTTGGCCTGAGAAGGTGTTGGTGGGCTGCCTACATGAACCACCGCATAGGTGATTGATAAAACTGAATGGCTTGCTAGGCCACTTCAGAGAGCAAACTGAATTCAAATTCTTGAACTGCTATGATGGGATTTGAACTCATGCTTTAACTGAATTATTAGTCCAGGCCTCTGGGTTGCAAGTAGAGTAACATAACCACAACACTACCTTACCACTATTTATACAATATAAATGTAATGTGTGTGCATATAATATTTGTGTGTATGTGTATTGTGTATTATATATATGATGTGGAGATGCCGGTGTTGGACTGGGGTGGACAAATGTAGGAAGTCACGCAACACCAGGTTATAGTCCAACAGCTTTATTTGAAATCACAAGCTTTCGGAGCGCTGCTCCTTCGTCAGGTGAAGTGAAGAGAAGCATACAGACACAGCATATATAGTCAGAGAAAACTGCCAGATGATTACAGCTAATCTTTCTAACTGCCCTTTATCACACCTCGGCAGAGAGATAATCACAGCAATCAAAGGTGTGAATGGTGTCCAAACAGGTCAGTCAGGAAAACATTACATCAAAGAACAATGAGGTGGGGTCACAAGGGGTCAAATGTTGCAGATGCTGGGGTCTGTATGAAAAACAAAAAAACAAAAAAACTTTGCTGGAAATCACAGCAGGTCCGGTCGCATCTGTGCAGAGAGAACAAGCCAACGACGACTCGAGTCTGGATGACTCTACGTCAGGTGGGGTTACATGTAGCGTGACATGAACCCAAGATCCCGGTTGAGGCCATCCTCATGAGTGCGGAACTTGGCTATCAGTTTCTGTTCGACGATTTTGCCCTTTCGTGTGTCTCGAAGGCCGCCTTGGAGAATGCTTACCCGAAGATCGGAGGCTGAATGTCCTTGACTGCTGAAGTGTTCCCCGACTGGGAGGGAGCACTCCTGCCTGGCGATTGTTGTGCGGTGTCCGTTCTTCCGTTGTTGCAGTGTCTGCATGGTCTCGCCGATGTACCATGCTCCGGGGCATCCTTTCCTGCAACGTATGAGGTAGACAACGTTGGCCGAGTCACAAGAGTATGTACCGTGTACCTGGTGGGTGATGTCCCCATGTGTGATGATGGTATCTGTGTTGATGATCTGGCATGTCTTGCAGAGGTTGCCGTGGCAGGGTTGTGTGGTGGCGTGGTCGCTGTTCTCCTGAAAGCTGCGTAATTTGCTGCACAGGACCTCCAACCAACGCTATACACCAGATACATCGACGACATTTTCTTCCTATGGACCCACGGCGAAGAATCACTGAAAAGACTACACAATGACATCAACAAGTTCCATCCCACCATCAAACTCACCATGGACTACTCCTCAGAATCTGTTTCATTCTTGGACACATGAATCTCCATCAAAGACAGACACCTCAGCACTTCACTCTACCGCAAGCCCACGGACAACCTCACGATGCTCCACTTCTCCAGCTGCCACCCTAACCACGTTAAAGAAGCCATCCCCTATGGACAAGCCCTGCGAGTACACAGGATCTGCTCAGACGAGGAGGAACGCGATGGACACCTACAGACGCTGAAAGATGCCCTCGTAAGAACGGGATATGACGCTCGACTCGTTGATCGACAGTTCCGACGGGCCACAGCAAAAAATCGCATAGACCTCCTCAGAAGACAAACACGGGACACAACCAACAGAGTACCCTTCGTCGTCCAGTATTTCCCCGGAGCGGAGAAACTACGCCATGTTCTCCGCAGCCTTCAACATGTCATCGACGACGACAAACACCTCATTAAGGCCATCCCCACGCCTCCACTACTTGCCTTCAAACAGCCGCCTAACCTCAAACAAACCATCGTTCGCAGCAAATTACCCAGCTTTCAGGAGAACAGCGACCACGCCACCACACAACCCTGCCACGGCAACCTCTGCAAGACATGCCAGATCATCAACACAGATACCATCATCACACGTGAGGACACCACCCACCAGGTACATGGTACATACCCATGTGACTCGGCCAACGTTGCCTACCTCATACATTGCAGGAAAGGATGCCCCGGAGCATGGTACATCGGCAAGACCATGCAGACACTGCGACAACAGATGAATGGACACCACACAACAATCGCCAGGCAGGAGTGTTCCCTCCCAGTCGGGGAACACTTCAGCAGTCAAGGACATTCAGCCTCCGATCTTCGGGTAAGCATTCTCCAAGGCAGCCTTCGAGACACACGACAACGCAAAATCATCGAGCAGAAACTGATAGCCAAGTTCCGCACTCATGAGGATGGCCTCAACCGGGATCTTGGGTTCATGTCACGTTACATGCAACCCCACCTGATGTAGAGTCATCCAGACTTGAGTCGTCATTGGCTTGTTCTCTCTGCACAGATGCGGCCAGACCTGCTGTGATTTCCAGCAAAGTTTTTTGTTCTTTTTCTGTTTTTCATACAGACCCCAGCATCTGCAACATTTGACCCCTTGTGACCCCACCTCATTGTTCTTTGATGTAATGTTTTCCTGACTGACCTGTATGGACACCATTCACACCTTTGATTGCTATGATTATCTCTCTGCCGAGGTGTGATAAAGGGCAGTTAGAAAGATTACCTGTAATCATCTGGCAGTTTTCTCTGACTATATATGTTGTGTCTGTATGCTTCTCTTCACTTCACCTGATGAAGGAGCAGCGCTCCGAAAGCTTGTGATTTCAAATAAAGCTGTTGGACTATAACCTAGTGTTGTGTGACTTCCTACATTTGTATTATATATATGCATCTGTGTATATACATTAAAGTTGGTATTAACTGCTTTCATAGATTTGAAACCCAATGATACTTCACAGTGTAAGATAGCTCAGATTGCACTTCATTGTATTGGAATGTGTCAAGTGTATTGGTGTGTTTGTCAGAGCTTCTGCCTTTGTGTGGTGCTTCAAGAGAGTGTGAGCTGGGAAACTACAAAGACACCAATTCAACTTCTTGTATCGACAGGAATCTTGCATGCAATGGTTGGTATAGGTTCACCACCAGCAGAAAATGGTTCCTGCCACCATTGCAGTTACTCTAAACTGCTGGTGGTGTGCCTATCATTGGCATACCATCATATTTCACAATTTCACAAGATAATTAAGGAGAGCAAGGCCATGTAGCCCATCTTGAATCGTCCATCCAGAGAGGTCCCAAAGTCATACCATTGTCACATCCAACTGTTTCTTAAATTATTCGAGGGTTAATGCTTATACAACTCTGGAGGTTTCGCCCACGCATTGATTTTATTGTGTGAAGAAGAATTTCCAAATAACTGTCCTAAAAGTAGCCTTTTCTAGTTTGAATCTACGTCCCCTTGTTCTACTCATGCAGAGTAATTTAAAGAAATAATCTTGGTTAACCTTTTCCACACCCTTGACAATTTTATAAACATCTATACGATTACCTCTCAGTCACCTATCCTCACACACATATTACACAATGAAGCCTCACTAGATGGGAAGGCGGTCACAGAATCATCTTATATAGTTATAGCCCCATCTCCAAAGCACACTCACATCTAGCAAGGAACTCACCGAGAGCCTCGCCATGCAGAATTACCCCTTGTGTGTCATCGCCGTAAGTGTGAACCGCAAAAGTAATGGCAAAATAAATGCTTGCACTTTTGGGATTAACATTGATGCATTTTTACTGATGGTTCCCATTTTAAAAAAATGAAATGAATGAGTTGGAGAGAGTAGTTAAATGACACTGAGATTCTCAAGCTGAAGAAGGGATGAGGACTCCGTTAGTGTTTTGTACTGTCCCTCAGAAACAAATATTTTACTTTTGAAAAGTTTCAGTGATCACTTTTTGGGGCTGTGGCTGGCTGCTGTGTGCATGATGCGAAAATCAGGAATTTATTAGCACATCAACAAAATAGCGAGAAAAGTAACTGCAATTACTGTAATTAAATCTTCATCCAGCATTGTTAGCAGAGATGTAAATGATGCTAGTACATGTTTTAATCATTTTTTATCAGATGCTCAATCAATCAGTATGCGGTTCTTCCCGTGAATTATTTAAATGACTTTTTAGCAAACCGTAATTTGTCCAAATTGAATAAAATGAGGTTTTAAATACTTGAGCAGCCTTCATCACCCCATGAGGTAGAAAGTTTATCGAATCTTTGACATTACTTAAGGCATCAAAGTCAACTTTGGTGGATTTTCTTCATGAGGCAATTCTGCAGACTGATTGAACTTTCAATAAATATGTTCAGGGAAAGAAATGGAAAGGATCCATTGGGCACTTAATCCCGGCTGCTGCTATGGTGCTAGCCTTGGCTCAGTGGTAGCACTCGCGCCTCTGCGTCAGACGGCCGTGGGTTGAAGTCCCCATTCCAGAGACTGGAGCACAAGCTCTAGACTGATACTCCAGTGCAGTGCTGAAGGGTGGCAAAGGCCTCAAAAAGAGAGCAGAGCAATGTTCCCTTCTAAGCTGCGTGCATGCGTGACCGAGCAGCAATCGGGAGGCTGCTCACAAGTTGTTCCCTCTAAGATACCGGGCACGCATGTGGCCACGCAATAAATTTAAAGGTACGGCACACAAATTTTTTTTTAGAGAGAACATTGGTGCAGAGGAGATTTATGAGAATGATACCAGGGATGAAGGACTTCATTTACGTTCGGCAACTAAAGAAGCTGGATTTGTTCTTCTTGGAGCAGAGAAGGCTAAGGGGAGATTTGATAGAGGAACTCAAATCATGATGGATTTTGATAGACTAAATAAGAAAAAACTGTTTCCAGAGACAGAAGGGTCGGTAACCAGAGGACACAGATTTGAGGTACTGGATAAAAGAACCAGAGGCGACATGAGGAGAATTTGTTTTTCCACAGCGAATTGTTCTGATCTGGAATGCACTGGCTGAAGGGGTGGTGGAAGCAGATTCAATAATAACATTCAAAAGGAAATTGGATAAATACTTGAAGAGGAACCATTTGCAATGCTATGAGGACAGAGCAGGGGTGTGTGACTAATTGGATAGCTCTTTCAAAGACCCGCACAGGCACGACGGGCCGAATGGCCTCCCTCTGTGCTGTTTGATTCTATGATCCTAGGTATCATCTTTCAGATGACATTAACCCGATGTCTGCCCTCTCAGGTGGACATAACATTTCCCAAGACACTATCTCAAAGGAGAGCAGGAGAGTTCTCCGTGGTGTCCTAACCAATATTTATCCCTCAATCAACATTATTAAAACCATAAAATCTGGTCATTATCAGACTGTTATTTGTGGGAGCTTGTGGTGCATAAATTGGCTGCTGTGTTTGCCGAATGAGGTTTATGGACTGTAAGGTCTTTTCACAGTCCATAGTTTATCGTGTTCTCAGGTATAAAATGTTCATAGAATCAAAAATCTGAGCCAGAACAATTAAAAGCTGGGGTCTAACCAGTTTGTTAGATAATATTAGATTAATTGCAGACCCAGTCAAGTCAGCTGGCCAGAGATTTTCATTGATATTTCAAAATCATATTCTGCAAAGACTCCATCATGCCTTTAAGATTGATGTTTTCTTACGAATACAAAGCATAAAGATGATGATAATTGAGCATAGTTATGATTAGCTTTTCTTTCATGCCACCTTGTGTTGGGTATTTTTTTAGGAAATATTGACAGCCCTGGTGACCTCTCTGGGAGGTGTTAATACACCTGACAATGAGGGCAGCTCTGTCAATGTGTACTTGAAATGACAAAATAACAGAAGCACAGGATTAATGATTCTGCTGATATTAATTCAGCTTCTTCTTTCTGTCAAGCTCAGTAACTCCACCCAACCAGTTCCCCTGATGATGCCTTCAGCACTTACTTAAATGAAAGTTGTTTCACAAATCAACAGAAATTGCCCTAAAAGGACTAAATGATAGTACGGCATATCAAATATAATTCATAATGGCTTGAGATTTTTTGTAAGAATATATCACTAATGGCTCGACTGCAGAATACTGAAAACAAGCTATGAGGGAAATGGAAAATACCTGTAGTGTAAAGATTACTGTTGGCAATCTTAGCAGGTGAATGGTTAATGTCTTCATATCACAGTCCTGTATCCACTATTTTAATGGGAGTATTAACCTATTTAAAATAAAGAGGTTAATGTTTGTATTAAAATCACAGACAAAGGAACTTCATACAATTTGTTTGTTCACTAATATTGCATACTTTATTATCCCAGCTTATATTTATTGTCAACAAGAATTTTGCTGCCTTTAATCTTTACTAAATTAACACCATCCCTTCAGTTATATCTTCCACTACTGGCACTGATAGTTCTGGTGCTACCACTCTTGTCGCAGGCAATGCTTACATTTCAATGTTTTCTCCCCATTCGTGAAGCTAATACTACAAGTGATGGTAAATTTGTGCTCATTGTCTATCTCAATGAGCATCGTCACTTGTGCTGCCAATCCTCTAGCCAATAGCATTCCAACTACTGCAATTTCCGTTTTCGGAAATCAGTGTGCCATGCCATTTTTTAACCCCCTCGGACTGGCAGGTCTTGGGAAATTTCAGTTCCCCTGGACTAAACATTTTTCTTTTCAGTTTTAGGTTTCACACCTTGCCACTGAAACCGAACCTAGTATTACCACATCACAATCAGGTTTACTAGTGCAATATTAAACTTATATAATGAGTGAGATCAATCGCTGATTTGATTTTCATGTGATAAATACTCAAGGGCTGGTGCTGAATAAGTTATCTTGTCTGCATTGTTGGCAGTGCACGCACAAAAGGATGAGAGAACACACCCATGGTGCATTAAGGGTTAAAACTGAAAATACACACCCTTCCCCTCCCACCTCACTGGTAATTACGTTTCCCGCTGATGACACAAATGCAGGGCATGGATATTTGTAAGACAAGTAAAGGAAAAGGCTGGCATGAAGGTAATGTAAGACCAAGTACATTTGCGCAACACCTGGGGTGCTTTCATCCCGCTGAATGAGATGAGAGTGGTAATAATACCATGATAAATTATAGCACAGGTGAACGTGAACAGTTTTAGTCATCGGCAGGCCTGAGGGCAACAGTGTGAAGAAGAGCAGTCACCATCCTGTCATCCTGTTTTAGCCATTAGTGACTTTCTACCTGCCCCAAGTGGCCCCACTTAGAAATGGACAAGGACATTTTCAAGACTCGAGAGTAAATCCCCCATTGGCCCACCATTTGGTACCAAAATTAATCAGCTGATAAGAGAGTGTGACAATATTTAAGCTCAAGCCGTAGTTTGTTGTGAAGGAGCATAAATTCCCAGTGGCTGCTTAACTATTTGTGATCCACCTCTGTTGCCTCTTCCAGATTTTGGTTGTCACAGATAGTTAGGATCAATACAGGCAGTGGAAAGATAATATTTCTGTGTAATAGGTATACCTTGTAAAGTAGATAAGCACTACTTTTCAGATTTCCAGCATCTGCTGTATTTTGATTTTTATCTGTAACTAACCGCTCTGCGCATGTTTTAATGTTTTAATTCCGGAACCATTCTGATTGCATGTGGGATTACATAGGATTACATCGGATATACAGCACAGAAACAGGCCATTCGGCCCAACCAGTCCATGCAGGCCATTCGGCCCAACCAGTCCATGCCGGCGTTTGTGCTCCACTCGAGCCTCCTCCCGTCTTTCCTCATCTAAATCTATCAGCATAACCCTCTATTACCTTCTCCCTCATATTCTTGACTAGCCTCCCCTTAAATGCATCTATCCTCCACTTAAATGCACCTATATATCCCATTAAATGCATCTACTGTATATGAATTTGTCAATAGGCTTTGCTTACGAGGATCTCACGATCAATTCAATCAGTACATTTAGCATTACCTGATCTCTAATGATGTTACAAGCCCAACTTACCCATATAAAAAACCTGTGTGTAGGGTGAAATTGCACTGTGCAATATTCGCACATAAATGCACTGCGGGTTTGTATGAAATTCTGTTATCTGCTATTTTAATGGAGGTGTTAACTCTATAATAATAATGGGTTAATTAATGCCTACATTGAAAGGGCAGTAAAAGGAATTTCATATGAACATACCACACATACACACTGTCACTGTCCCCATAACCCAGGGTTTGGCAAAATTTATTTCTGTTCCAGGGGGTACAAAGTCAATGGGCTCGATTTTGCCATCGGGGTCAGGTGGTTTTCGTGTCAGGACCCCGACTCTGATGTGAAGTGGGAAAAAAATTGCGATTTTCCCCTAATTGGGCACTTGATTTCCAGCGTGTGGGAACCCCTGGCCCAATTAGTCTTTCCATCCTGAAAGTCGCATCTGACGACGTCATCAGTGCTGCTGGATTTAAGGCCTGGAAGCAGCCTTGCTTCTTCTGGAGACTAGAAACGCTTTGCACATTGTATGAAGGACTTCATTTACTGACCAGGCCCACCAGCAAGCAAAAGTGTGCACCTCGCTTTGATGAGCCCTCCCTCCAAGCTCTGGTGCAGGGAGCAAGATCTAATAAGGAGGTGCTCTGCCCTTCCTCAGGGAAAGAAAAGCCACCACAACAGACTAAAGCTGTGTGGCTGCAAGTGGCCCAGGAGGCCAATGCCATCTCTATGTGCCGCAGTACCTGGCTGCAGTGCAGGAGGAGGTTTCATGACCTTCCCCGCACAGGAAAAGTGAGTATGACTTTCTCATCACCCACAATCTCATCCCCATCGCCTTTCCTCATCAGCACTCTGCTTTGCCAACCTCTTCCTCCACATCCCACTTGACACTGACATCCCTGCACCCTTACCCATTCCCTCTCTATGGTCACATTCACTTAACTATTTGACCATGCAGCCCTCACACTCCCTATCATTGTGATGCAATGACAACGACTTACAACACACCGGGAGGGCCCTTTATCTCCTTCTAAGCATCTATGCTATGGATTCTCTACATTCACTCCTTCATTCTCACTCAAACTCCACTTGTGTCCCTCATTGCAGGAAAAGAGAGCCCACAATAAGAGGGAAAGAGCAAGGACAGGAGGAGGGCCACCCTCAGTAGCCCAGCTCACCACCTCGAAGGAGCCGGCCCTGGAAATTGCCGGGATCGAGGAGGATTCTCAAGTGGGGGACGGACAGGTGTGCGCATCACAGCAAGCAGGTGACAGAATAGTTTGGCATCTCTCTCATTGACATTGCATGAGTCACTGATAATGATTCTGATGCTCTAACAGATTGACTTATGATCATCTGCACAATTCAATGTGCATGCAACCTTTACCTCACATCTCTAACTCTTTCCTTTGCTCCCCCACAGGACCATCGAGAGCCCCCATCCCCACTGTCCAGGAGGAAGAGCCTGAGCTTCCAGACTCCTCAGAGGAAGCTGCAACCTCTGAGGGCACTCCGTCAGCAGAATTAAGCGCACCCTGCACCAGCGCAGGCACTCACACCTCGGTGGGACTTTCGGGACATAAGGTAGAATTGTCACCTGGGGTATCACAGCTCACAAGTAAGCATCAGCAGATGGTGGAGACAGGGACAGCAGTGGAGAGTCCTCGTCACAGTGGAAAGGACGCTCCCAGCTCGGCTCCGCTGCATGTCGACCCTGCGCCTCCGGGTCCATCCAGAAGGAGAGCGGTGCGGGAACTCCAGGAACAGGTGCAGGAGTCTCTGGCAGGTTTTGTCTCCAGGGTCGCTGCAAGTGTGGAGCGAATGGAGGAGTCCCTCGCTAACATGAGCAGAGCCTTTGTGAACGCATCACCACGGAAAGGATAGCAACCTCCTTGGAAAGGATGGCTACCTCCATGGTAAGGCTTGCTACCTTAGAGGAGAGGATGGCTATGGTAGAGGAGAGGATGACTACCGTAGAGGAGAGGATGGCTACGGTAGAGGAGAGGATGGCTACGTCCATGGAGGAGCTTAGTCGCCAGGGTATGGAAAAAATGGTAATTGTTCAGAATAGACTGACATCTCTTGAGGAGCGATGGTCAGCTATTGAGCAAACAAACCAGGCCTTCATGCAAGTCCTCTGGAGTAGGACTTCCAGTGAAGAAACGGGTCCTCACGGTACACCTGCAGTGCAGCAAGGTGCTGTCAAGCCACTTGCTAGCTCTGAAGTGGGGCTGACCCATGAGAGGGATGTTGGTGGCATACAACAAGGAAGTGGGGGCTCCTCTCCAAGCACTCACACGACCATGCCATTGCAGAACCCTGGGTCAGAGCCCCATCAGAGTCCCCACCCAACTGAGATCGTCATCTCAACCCCTGCACAGCCATAGGAGCAGCAGACTGTTGCCGAGCCCTCAGAGGTTCGGAACCCCAGAGGACGCCTGCCAAAGGTGTCGTGACAGGAGCAGCAAGAAATTGAGCAAGGGGCCTCCACATCTGCTGAAGCCACATGGGAAGCACCACGTAGGAGCACGCATAAGAGGAAGATAATGCACAAGCAGTCACAAGGGTAGTCACTTGGGTGTAATGTGTTTAATTTTGAAAAGCCATCAGTTGCTTATTGTCATAAAAAATTCTGATGGCAAACTGTTTCAGTTGTGGCGTGTGTCATTTCGCTAATGGAACTTCAACATTGAGGGCTTAGGGCGACTTGCAATTGTCAGTATGGTGGTCAGAGTGATAGGAATCTGTAGGTTCTTGGCCATTGTCGATGGTCTGATAAGAAGGTGCGAGGCAAAAGTGTTTGATTGTGCAGGCTAAGCAAATCTGACCAAGATGAGTGCGTTCTTTGCATCCTGGGCAGCAATGTGGTCATGCGCTGGCGCCTTCTGGCCTGTGCAGCTTCAGGTGGGTGAGCAGCAACTTGGCGCTCCTGTTGTTGGTGATGCTGTTGTTCAGGGTTCTGCTGCTGCCATGGCTGGTCTTCATCTGAATCTGATGTCCAGGAGGAAAGGAAATACAGGAAACTCTCGATTTACCGGCACCCAAACAACCGGAAATCTCGGTTAACCGGCAAAATTCAGGAGCAGGTTCAGTTAAGTTTTTCCTCATATTAGTGGCTGTTTCTTGATTCTTGGCTGTGTAATCGGGCGTTCCTGCACTTGTTGCTAAGCAACAGGGACGCTTGGTTTGTGGTCGGGCTTCTTGCACCTGTTGCTAAGCAATAGGGAAGCTTGGATTTGTTACTGTGTACAGAGCTCTCGTACCTTTTAACTATAACTCTCTGTAATCCGGACTTTTTGATAAACCGGCACCACGCCGGTCCCCTCGGTGCCGGATAAAAAAGAGTTTCCTGTAAATGGTTCCTGATGTAATAAAACTCACAACGCACTTGGTTTGAGTATAAAGCAAGGCTTTAATCAACTTGTTTCAGAACATGGAGGTCTAGTTGTACTTCACTAGTTCCTGTCTTACAAAATGTCCCTGGGCAAGCTGGGCCCACGCCCGAGTATTTATACTCCTTGGACGGCGCCACCAGCTGGCCATCCAGTGTTATTTCATGAGTAGTTTCTTTATGATGATGAGATTTATAACATTCTTCCTGCCTAAAAGATTTGGAAGTCCGACGACTTCCTCTTAACGGATTAGGCAGACCACAAATAGCCACAGTCTTTTAGATCTTTGTTTATGGCTAGAAGGCACATCTTCCCAGACCGTGTCTTAGTCCCTGGGCCGCTTGATCCGTACCGCTGGATCGACAGGGCCTGTGTTGCCCTGATCAACCCGAGGGAGGCTGGGGAGATCGTGACTCCGGGTACGGATCCCCACAGGTGCAGAGCTGGCTTCATCCTGTTGGATAGCTGGGGATTGACCGGCATCCTGGTCTCGGGTGGCCATCCCAGGGGGAGCACTCAGCTTCCCGAGTAGATCCGATGGGGCAGCCGGCAGATCTCTCGATGTCCCAGGTAGGGCGTCATCGTCGAGGGAGCGCAGAGTGTCGGCATCATCACCGTGGGTCCCTCTATCAGTTGGGTCCGTGGAACCGGCTGGTCAGGGAGCCAGGTCCCAGAGCGAAACGGTGGACTCCCGGCCATCAGGGTACCGCATGTGTGCATACGTGGGATTGACACCTGTGAATTCTACCTTGTCGACGAGGGGATCGTTTTTAGAAAATCGGACGAATCTTCGAAGCAGCACAGGGCTGGGAGCTGCCAACCATGATGGTAGGGATGTCCCATGAGCGGAGTGACGCTGGAAGCTGAAGAATCGCTCGTGAGGTGTGACATTGGTGGACGTAGAAAGAAGAGACCTGATGGAATGCAACACGTCAGGGAGCATAGTTTCCCACTGCTGGTCTGGTAGGTTGCGTGACCTCAGTGCAAGATGAACAGCGTTCCAAATGATAGCGTTGTATCTCTCAACCTGCCCGTTACTGATGGGATGGTATGGTATCATTTTACTTGTGGCAATTCCCCATTGGGAGAGATAACTTTTGAGTTTGCTTGACATGAAGGAGGGACCCTGATCAGAGTGGATGAAATTGGCCGTACCGCAAGGGGAAAAGACTTGATCAAGGCATTTGATCACTGTGGAAGTAAGCATATTGGGACAGGGGAAAGCAAAGGGAAAATGTGAATATTCGTCCACCATAGTAAGTAAGTAGGTGTTTTGCATTGAGGAAGGCAGTGGCCCTTTAAAGTCAATCCTGAGTCACTGCATAGTGTGTATGAGCGAGCCATCCGATGGATGGAAGAATTGCGGTTTTAATTCCGCACAAATTCTACAGGTGGAGCATGTTCTTTTCACCTCTTCCGTAGAAAATGGGAGACATTTAGATCGCACAAAGTGCAACATACGGGTAACGCCAGGATGGCATAAGTCAGTATGAAGATCCGCAAGAGTCGAAGTTGACATAGAAGAGCTGAATGCCTGCGTGAGGGTATCCGGGGCCACATTCTCTTTGCTGGTCGATAATGTATGGTGTATCCAAAGGTGGCCAATTCCATCCTCCAGAGTTGTATTTTGTTATTCTTGATCTTAGTGCGTTTCCGGTTATCCAGCATAAAGGCTACAGGGCGCTGATCGGTTATAAGTGTGAAATGGCGACGAGCGAGAAAATGACTCCATTTACGTACAGCTTCGATGATGGCCGTAGCCTTCTTCTAGACAGGAGGATAATGGAGCTCGCTACCCTGCAAAGTTCTGGACAGAAATGCCACGGGTCGACCACCTTGATTCAAGGTAGCAGAGATCGCCACATCCGATGCATTGCACTCGACAACAAAAGGAAGATTTTCATCAATGGAACGAAGCGTGGCTTTTTTCAGTTGTCGCTTGAGGAGGTTGAAAGCTGAAATAGCCGTTGCCTCCAATGGAAAAGAGTTTGTGTGAAGCAGGGGCTGGACCTTGTCGGAGAAGTGGGGCATCCATTTTGCATAATAGGCGAACATGCCGAGTGCCCGATGAAGAGAGCTAAGATTCGTAGGGGGAGGGAGCTCCTGAAGCGGACAAAGTCGCTCCGGATCCGGTTTGATGACACCATTGCCCACCCAGTAGCCAAGGATGTTGACTGATGGTACTGATTTCACAGATTTGGACTCATTTAAGGTTAAGTTGCGATGACGGAGAACGTCAAAAAATTTCTGGAGATTGACATCATGCTCCTTCTGGTCATGACCAGCAATGGTGATATTATCCAGATATGGAAAAGTGTCAGCTAAGTCCTCCTGTTTGACTAGGCTATCCATTGCCCATTGAAAGACGGCCACCCCATTGGTGACCCCAAATGGAAGGCGACAAAACTGGTAAAGCCAACCATTGGACTCAAAGGCCGTATATTTTTGTCAGAGTCCTTTAAAGGTACTTGATGATATGCGCTCTCTAAATCAAAAGTTGAAAATACCTTGTAGTTGGCAAGGTTATTGACCATGTCATCGATGTGTGGTAGTGTGTAGGCATCCAGGTCGGTATACTGGTTAATAGTTTGTGAGTAATCGATGCAAAGACGTTTCTTGTGTTGCTTCAGAGGATTTTTTAACAACAATGACTTGAGCCCGCCAGGAAGATGAACATGGCTCAATGATACCGTCAGCTAGAAGGCGAGAGATTTCTGCCTCGATAAAGGATCGATCATCTTGGCTGAAACGTCGTGATTTAGTGACTATGGGCTTACATCGGGGGGAAAGATTGGCAAACAAGGAGGGCTTGTCGAGCGAAGCCGCCGAAAGCGCACAAAGCGGTACTTTGGAAATAGTAAGCTCCGGCTTTGACCCTCCAAACTCGAAAGTGAGTCTTTTTTGTTGTTTCTGGAAATCCTGCCCCAGGAGCACATCACTGCATAGGTTATTGAGCACCCCGAGCCAGGTGGAGAAATAAGTGTGGCCATTGAGAATAAGGTCGACAAGACAAAAGCTGGAAGAATTGGTGATCAGTGTCGTCAGAGCCATTGCAACTTCCCTGTCTGAGGGGTAAGTATGCAGTTTTAACTTACTGACAGCCCACTCACTAATGAAGCTGTCAGAGCTGCATAAGTCGATTAGTGCACTCAAAATGTGTCCATTTACCGAAACTTTCATGGCTGCATGGGACAGACTTTGTGGAAAAACAGCTGTGATGGGAGGAGGGGCAGTTTTACCCTTGACATCTGTAACCTTAGTAGTGGTTCTTGGGGAAGGAGCAGTTTCATAGATAGCAGCTGTAACCTTAGTAGTGGCTCTTGGGGGAGGAGCAGTTTTATAGATAGTAGCTGCAAAACTAACAGGAGCTCTCGACCGGTATACCTTAGAAAGGTGGCCTTTCTTACTAACAGCGGCTCTTGACTGGCATACCTTAGAAAAGTGACCTTTCTTGCTGCAATGATTGCAGGTTGCGTTACAAGCAGGACAAAATTTCCTATAATGGAACGCACCTCCACAGAAGAAACACCTCCTTCCAGATTGCAAGATGCCACTAGGGTGGGGTCGTCATCAGTGAAGGCTTCTAGGGTAGGGTTGTCATCCGCTAGGTTAGAGTCATCATCAGTGAGGGCTTCTGCCCGAGACCTATCGAAGGAGTCATTAAAAGTGATAGCAGCAACCCGTGCACGAGGTAAAAGATAGGTATCTGCATTCATCTTTGCTAAGTCCAGGGAACACGCCTGATCATAGGCAGCCTGTAACTTGAGGGTTTTATTCTCCAACAGATGCTGGCATATGAAGGGAGACGTAATTCCATTAATAAAGGAATTGCAAATTAGCTCCTTCTGGTACTGCTCAGCTGTGACAGCTTTAAGGTTACAATCCTTGCTGAGCCTGCGAAGCTTTTGAAGGAATTTGTCAAGTGATTCCCCGGGTTGTTATCGAGTTGTGGCCAATAGATGCCGAGCAAAAATTTCGTTTGGGGCCTTAACATATAGTCGCTGTAATATTAGGATAGCAGAGTCATAGTCTACACAGTCTTCGATATAGTCAAACACATGAGGAGATACATAATTGGCAAGTATCTCTAATTTATCAGAAACATTCTCACCACACACCCTGAGGAAGTTGCTGAAGGTACGATACCAGTGTTTCCAATGTTAGCAGTTGTAGGTGAATTTGGTTCCAGGTCAAGACCGACGGGTCTGAGTAGTTTGTCCATGATGGATTGATTTCTACGCCGGAGTTCCCTTCTGCAGTTGAAGTCGTAGCTGTCTGTTCCCGAAATCACTCAGAGCGTGGAGTCAATATCAAGTTGATTAATTTGACGTAATAAAACTCACTACGCACTTGGCTTGAGTATAAAGCAAGGCTTTAATCAACTTGTTTCAGAACATGGAGGTCTAGTTGTACTTCACTAGTTCCTGTCTTACAAAATGTCCCTGAGCAAGCTGGGCCCACGCCCGAGTATTTATACTCCTTGGACGGCGCCACCAGCTGGCCATCCAGTGTTATTTCATGAGTAGTTTCTTTATGATGATGAGATTTATAACAGTTCCCATGCTTCTGGTATATGCCTCAGTTGAGGAAGCGTTCAGTCAAGGTGGCGAGAGGGGTTTCCCAGGAGGTCACACTGGAGATGGGTATCAGGCTCCAAACTTCCACAACAATGGGTATGTCTGCGAAAAGTTCCCCCAGACCTGAGACAACAAAGTTCTACCACCTGCAAATGATGATTGCTGAAAATTCTTTTATAATGGTGGAGCTGCAGCTGTTAGTAAGCAGTCCATGTGTGAGGCCACCAGGATTCACTGGCGTGTTCCAGAGGAGATGTGCAGGACGTGGGAAAAGTGGTAAATTCAGAAAGGCCTCTCAAAATGGGATTATAGAGGCAATTAACTGGTTGTTAAGGGCCTCAAGGGCCTATCCTGCCTTTGGAGGCGGAATGGAAACGGGATCAGAAAACACGCATTTGGGAAAATTGCTCGGAGGCGGGACGGAGGCAGGATCGGGCTCGCCCGCCATTTTTTGCGATTTTACCACCTCACACGCCTCCAATCCCACCTCCTCGGGCCTGGCAAAATCAAGCCCAATGTGTTCTATCACACATGAATAACATGATGGTGCATCAAGTTGTCGTGCTTTTTGATTACGAATTTGTCTACAAATGCTTTTGCATGAAGGCCTAGTCTCTTTGAAAATCTGTCTACTTTTTAAATACCATTTACAGATCAATTTTCTTATTAAAAAAAGTTATAAGAGGTTGGGCTGGGGGCTGCTATCACCAGATATTGGGTGGTTGGGGGTGGTAGGAGGCCCAAAGAACTGTTTGGCCAGCTTGCCAACGTCTATTGCCACTATTAGGATTTCCCACCAGAAGCGACACCTGATGTTGAATATATGTGCTCAAACATGGACAGGCGCAGGCAAATTATAATTCCCGATGGGAATACACCATCCGACGTATTTCTGGGCTCTATAGGTGTGAACGCATTCCTGGTGTCCAGCATTACTAGGGCTGTTGTGGTGGTGGGGTGTGGTGTGGCATGGAGGGCATTTAAAAATGAATTACCTTGCTTACTGCAATTGATCGCAGGCCAATCGATCCTACCAGGCACAGTAGGTTCAATAAACAATCATTTTCTTCAGCTGCGGTTGCCGACCATTCTATTCCATGACAGTTATTGTATCTGTTTCCCTCCCACACTCCACCTGAGGTGGGTGGCCCAGTGATAGCACAAATAATGCTGGAAGCCTTCCAAAAACATGCTGCCAACATAATCCAACGCTCTCCTGGCCGGCTTTCCATCTTCCACCCTCCATAAACTTGAGCACATCCAAAACTCTGTTGCCCATTTCCTAACTCGCACGAAGTCCTGTTCACCCATCACCTCTGTGCTCACTGATATACATTGGCTCCCGGTTAAGCAACACCTTGATTTTAAAATTCACATCCTTGTTTTCAAATCCCTCCATGGCCTCGTCCCTTCCCTATCTCTGCAACCTCCTCCAGCCCTACAACCTTCCAAGATCTCTGTGCTCCTCCAATTCTGGCGCCTCTTGTACATCCCCTATTTTAATCGCTCCGCCATTGACAGCCGTGCTTTCAGCTGCCTTGGCCCTAAGCTCTGGAATTCCTTCCCTAAACCTCTCCACCTCTTTACCTCTCTCTCCTCCCTTAAGGCGCTCTTAAAAACCTAACCCTTCGACCCAGCTTTTGGTCACCTGCTCTAATATCTCATTATGTGGCTCAGTGTCAAATTTTGTTTGCTAATGTTCCTGTGAAGCGCCTTGGGATGTTTTACTATGTTAAACAGGCTATATAAATGCAAGTTGTTGTTGTTGTTGTAAATGAGCCTGACCCTGGAATATCCACCGGGGTCAGGCCCCCATGGGACAAGTGCAAACCGATCCAGGGGAATTCCTGCTGTAACAGAAAATACAGCTTTAATGAGAATATTTTTAACCAGTCTTTGTTTTTCCACGTCACTTACATTTACACATATAAAACTCAACGGTTTCTTTCACGTGCTGATCAGTTGGAAACCCAAGCTTGGTCATTTTATTAATAAAAGGCTACTTTTTATGAATTTTCTGTTTAGCAAAGCGTCGGAGAATGGGACGCTTTCCTTTGTGAGCATCCAGTGTCAATACTGAGCATTATCAGGCTGGCAATGGAACGAAGCTGCCTCCAATCTTCCTCAACAACATGCTTCATCCCCAACCTCATAAAAAAAACCCCACCTCCTGCAGATCCAGGGCGAGATTTTAGATTTCCCACACCACCAAATTCCATTGCTATTCAAACAGAGGCGTTCGCTCAGTTGAAGTAACTAGATTAATATCTCCATTAAAACAGCGGCCAGAGGAGTTTCATATAAAATTGATAATATTTCACAGTGAAATTTGCACTCTTATACAGGCAATAAACTTCAATAATCTTTTACTGTTACAGAGCACCTATTATCCATTTAATGGTTGACATTTTATACTCTTGAGACATGATTGATTTTGTTTTGTAGAATCACTTTCAGATCACAGTCCATGTGAATGGGATTACATTACATAGAATTGCATGGGATTTACAGCACAAAAACATTCAGCCCAACCGGTCTGTGTCGGTGTTTGTGCTCCACACGAGCCTCTTTCCATCTTGATCCATCTCTCTGCTGGGATGGTTCAACGCACCATGAAAACAATGGGGTGAAATGTATACTTTTGTTGGGCCAGGCCAGCATTTATTGCCTATCTCTAATTGCCCTTGAGAAGGTGGTGGTGAGCCGCCTTCCTGAACCGCAGAGGGCAGTTAAGAGTCAACCACATTGCTGTGGGTCTGGAGTCACATCTAGGCCAGACCGGGTAAGAACGGCAGATTTCCTTCCCTAAAGAACATTAGTGAACTAGATGGGTTTTTACAACAGTCCGATAGTGTTCATTACTGACACTAGTTTTTAATTCCAGATTTATTTAATTGGATTTAAATTCCCCAGCTGCATTGTGGTGGGATTATCTCCAGATTTCTGGTCCAGTAATATAACCACTATGCTACCATACCCACTGTGTGCATTAGAGCCAATGACGTGTTAAATATGTGTTGCTATGTCATCAGTTTGTGTGTTATCTGTATTGTTTGTACACCTTCTTGGGGAGCGGTACAAATTAATGCATTACCATTTTCTTTTGGGTTGTTAAGCATCAGCTAAAGAGAAACATGCGATTTCTTCAGCCTTGTATTCCAACCCATGGCACATTCTATAAGGTGGTGAGGAATAGAGAGAATCGCCAGTGTTCCAGTATGATGAAGTGACCCTTTGGGCCCTCTTTTCGGTATCTTTGTTTCAGGGACACTGATATTTCGGCTACTGATGTAAGACAGTTCAGGTTCCAGTCAGGCAGAACCCGCTCTATATTGCTTGGATCCCACCGAGCTGAATGTTTAACTCTCCTGTTTAGAAGAGCTCTCTCTCTCTGCATGCCTGAATGCATGCATGTGCCAAGCTTTCTTCCAACAGTTAGAAACGTAAATGCCGAGAGGGCAAGGAGGGGGGAATTTCTGTTCTCTCAGAGTGCCTAAGGGAACAATTGACTCTCCCGTGCCCGCTCCCCTAAGCGGTTTGCAAACCAGTCTTGCTACTGTACTGAATTTACACTCCGTGAGATGTCAAACCTTTGAGCCCAAAACTTTCCAGGGAGTCTTGCTGCCGCCCGCTCCCTGTCTCTGTATTGAATACGGCCAGTTGAAAGTTGGTGCTTGCTGTGTAAATACACGCGAAAGAAAAAAAAACTTGGTAGAATTAACCTTACAAAGATGAGTGTATAGTACTTCTGAAATGGAGACCAGGTAAGGAAAATGGCCGTACATTTGTGGAACGTGCTACTCAGTTAAACAGATGTTGGTGGCTCATGCAAGGACTGAATCTGAAACTCCTGTGTGAAGCTTCTGCCTCTAAAGGAACCAAGGCAATTCCACCTCTAGCACTGGCGTCCGGCGAGGCAAACATCAAATTGACACTCTCTGTGCGAGCAATGTACTCAAGCTCACCTGCTGGTCAATGGAATTGCATTCTGAGAATGCCAGTCATGCATTCTATTACACCTTGAGCTTGCACGGCGCTCGAAACTCTGCCCAGCTGACATTCTCCCGAGAATGTAAGGGAAAGTAATTTGTCAGTCAATGCAGGAAGGAAATAGTAAAGAAACGACTTCTTTCCTTGGCTTTTAAGTTGCCTTTATATTCCCCCGCACACCCGAGGAACAACAGCTTCCAGTACAGTTTAAAGGGGACCTGATTAATCAGCTCTAGAGACACAACAGCATTGAAAACAATTCATGTTCCAACTTCAAAACTGTGTCCTTCTGTCAGTGATTGACCAGTCCGCTGACAGGTGAGTGCCAGATCCTTCACAGTTATTTAGTTCCGTCTCATATGAACAGTGTGTTCAGAATCCTATTCGTTATTTAAGGATCAGAATGCATCCCCTTCACCAACAGGATGTCAACGCTCTGCATCTCCCATGGCTAAGCTGCACATTCTTTCCTCAGGTAGAGCTGTCGTGTTGCCGGCAGACTCAGGGCTGCCCTGTGTAATTTGAACCAGTTCTACCTGTGATACTGAACGGGCAGTGCTGCCTGCGATGTTCAATGAATTGTTTTTTTAGGCATCGTCCTCCGCTTTGTGGAACTACAGGCAGAAGGTCATCAAAGAAAAGGGAGAGATTTACAGTACCAAGAAATAATCCTGAATCCCGTCCGGCCGTACAAGAACCATTACAGTGAATGTGAGTAAATTAACAGATAGAAATCTCTGATTGTTGGAGAGCTGAATAAAAAAAAACAGATCAGGTCACGCAACAAAATGTGAACCTTTCATCAGAACTGAATTAAGATACGTTGTTAGGGCACGGCAGATGGAAGTTTAATTTACATCCAACCTGTGCAATACCTGACTTGCAAACGCTTGACACAGTCAATGGGTGCCAAAAATAGAAAATGACCCAATCCTCATACAGGAAATTCTTCACCATGTTCGGGACAAAGTGAACTGAAGAGTGAAATGGACCAGGGACTAATATCTGCTGTGCACTGAGTCAACTCATCTCACTGATAGGAGCGATAGCATTGAGCTCTGTGCCCATGTATCAAGGAAGGTCAAAATCATTCAGTGTTTCCATGGCTATCCATTAACTGCTGCTGGAAAGTGGCACGTCTACGTCAGTCGAGGGCAGGATTGTATTGGGCTCAGTTGTGATACCTTCACAGTCAAATAGCCTGCCAGTGCTCACTGTTTTGGTTCACACATCAAGGATAGTCACTTGGGCAATGCTGATGCCCTTGGAACAGAAGCGCATCTTAAACCAGCACCTTCAACATGGGAGACAAGAAGACTGAAGGAGGGGGAAAGAAAGGATGGAATTCAGATCAAATTTCCTCAAAACCATTATGTATGTTGAGATGTTCCAGCTCAGTGCTTGATATTGATGACAGCATTTCGAAAGAAGAAAGAAAGAACTTGGATTTCCACAGCACCTTTCATGACCTCAGGACATCCCAAAGCACTTTACATCCAATGAAGTATTTTTTGAAACGTAGTCACTGTTGTCATGTAGGAAACGTGTCAGCCAATTTGCACACAGCAAACTCCCACAAACAACAGTGAGATAATGATCAGAAAATGTGTTTTAGTGATTTTATTTGAGGGATAAATACTGGCCAGGACAACGGGGAGAACTCCCCTGCCCTTCTCCAAAATAATACCATGGGATCTTTTACGTCCACCTGAGAGAGCAGATAGGTTCTCAGTTTAACATCTCATCTGAAAAAATGTTGTGTTCAAGTTCCTGAGGTGGGATTATGAACCCACAATTATCTGACTTCGAGGCAAGAATACTACCACTGAGCCACAGCTGACATTTATGCCATGTGCTTTGTAACATAGAAACATAGAAGATAGGAGCAGGAGTAGGCCATTCGGCCCCTCGAGCCTGTTCCACCATTTAATGAGATCATGGTTGATCATCCAAATTCAGTACCCTGTCCCTGCCTTCTCTCCATATCCCTTGATCCCTTTAGCCTTAAGAAATATATCTAACTCCTTCTTGAATATATTTAATAAATTGGCCTCAACTGCCTTCTGTGGTAGAGAATTCCACAGGGTCACCACACTCTGGGTGAAGACACTTCTCCTCATCTCAGTCCTAAATGGCTTACCCCTTATCCTTAGACTGTGACCCCTGGTTCTGGACTTCCCCACCATCGGGAACATCCTTCCTGCATCTAGTTTGTCTAGTCCTGTTAGAATTTTATAAGTTTCAATGAGATCCCCTCTCATTCTTCTAAACTCTAGTGAATATAAGCCTAATCGACCCAATCTCACTTCACACGTCATTCCTGCCATCCCAGGTATCAGAGGAACAGGTAAAGTAGTTTGAGCAAGATTTTGCTGGAACAGGGCATATCTCATTTAGGTTTTTACATTTTTTGCCCGCAAAGTTGTTGGAAGTGCAAGCTGATAACGGTGCAACGAAGGCAACAGGGCACCTGGGTGAACAATGAAAGAAAAAAAGAAAGACTTGCATTTCTATAGCGCCTTTCACGACCACCGGACGTCTCAAAGCGCTTTACAGCCAATGAAGTACTATTTGAAGTGGAGTCACTGTTGTAATGTGGGAAAAGCAGCAGCCAATTTGCGCACAGCAAGCTCCCACAAACAGCAATGTGATAATGACCAGGTAATCTGTTTTAGTTATGGGACAAATTGTGTATCTCCTTAACCAATGATATTTAAGGATTGAGAACTGGACAGTGGAAAGACTGAGAAAGAGGGTGAATTAAAGGGAGTGAATTCAATCTCAGGAAGAGGAATAAAGAGAAGGTAAAAAAGATTGGATTAAGAGAATGAGAAAAAAGACACAGAAAGGAAAAGTAAGAAAAAAATTCAAAATGTACAATTTGATCTTTTTAAAATCTGCTAAAACAATCTGTAACCTAATGATTGAGACTTATAATTGTTCACTTTCTGGGCAATAGAGATTGATTGGCAGTTAAAAGAGCACTTGTGCTAGTAATTACTAGACTTAACTTTCTGTGGCGAATTTAATGGACAATTAATTTGCAACTTCATGAAACACACGGGAGGTTAAGGGTGAGAAGCTTTTTTTGTGAAGCTAACGGCAGAGCGGCAGAAATCGTCCAGCAACTTGTGGCCATTCGCAATTCCTGGGGTATCTCTTCCTCACCACAAGTTGCTGGAAGATTTAAACATTTAAAATGGCGTGCATCATTCGGAAGCCATTACTTTTTTTCAGTAAAATCCGGCCCTCATCAGTAATAAAAACCTCACTAATTTCCTGTATTATATAACAAATTGATGTTTCTTTTTAATACATTATTTAATTAGGCTTCAATAACCTTTTTTGTATCCTGTCTCATATGATGAACTTGAATACCCTGTCATGGATGTCACTAGTGTGTATCCAAGTATTTAAGTAATTGCTATCAGAGTGTAAACTGTTTTTTAAATGACACCAAAATCTCTAATTGAATGTTTTCAGATGTCGGGCTGGTGTTAATGTGTTAGTTGTGATAATGATTCAATAGTTTCAAATAACCAAGGACTATTTTTTGCCACTTTTGATGTGGAAATTGTGTTTTGTTTCAAGAGAACTGATCAGATGCAATGGACGATCTGTGTTTTCCTAAGTTTGGGAAGTATTGAGTGTAAGTTTTAAACTTGATGAGTGGGTTTTCTGTGAGTGATTATGCATTTTTGTGTCTGAAAACTGGAACTAGATTGAATGGAAATCATAAATACAAAAAGCCAAACGATCCAGTGCAATTGAGAGGTACAGAAGATCTTAATGAGGCACTACTTTGGTGTAGATCATGTCATCCATGGCATTTCCCTGTAACACTTATAACAGCAATGTGTAGCAGGGTAGACTAACATTCACCTGGCCTCAGAAATACCTATCTCTCCAGACTTTAATAAAAATCTGAAGTTTGTATGCACTTCCTGTCTGCACAACTTGATTAACTGTTACCACATTTTTGTACCAAATTTTTCCATTATAAATTCCTATGTACACATTTATAATGGCCTTTGCCAATGCATCTCTCTGATTGCACAATCTGGCCACTGGGCCCAAAATGTTTTCTGATTGGAAAAAAATACCAGATTTAAAAAAAAAATCAGTAACTGAAATTTCCATTGTCCAAAATAACGGTGTAAACAAAATAAATTAAATATTTTACAGGTAGCTTAGTGAGACTTCCCTTGCTTGGTTCCATTCTTACTTACAAATTGTAGGCAGAGCATCTCCAGCAATAGCTTCTCTTCCTACCACCTTTACCTCCCGAGTACTCCAAGGGTATGATCTTGTGGCCATTACAGAAACATGGCTGCAGGGTGACAATGCCTGGGAATTAAACATACCAGGTTATTTAACGATCAGGAAGGACAGGCAGGAAGGAAGGGGAGGTGGGGTGGCTATGTTAATAAAGGAAGGAATCACTGTAATACAGAGAAATGATATTGGGTCAAAAGATCAGGATAATGAAACAGTTTGGGTGGAGGTAAGGACTAATAAGGGGAAAAAAACATTAGTGGGCGTAGTCTATAGGCCTCCGAACAGTGGCAACTCTGTTGGACGGAGTATCAATCAGGAAATAGTTGAGGCTTGTAATAAGGGAACATCTATAATTATGGGGGATTTTAACTATCATATTAACTTGACAAATCAAATTGGGCAGGGCTGCCTTGAGGATGAGTTCATTGAGTGTATTAGGGATGGGTTTCTTGAGCAGTATGTAACTGAACCGACCAGGGGGCAAGCAACCTTAGATCTGGTCCTGTGTAACGAGACAGGATTAATTAAAAATGTCCTAGTAAAGGATCCCCTTGGAATGAGTGACCATAACATGGTTGAATTCCATATTCAATTAGAGGGTGAGAAGGTTGGATCTCAAACAAGCGTGCTGAGCTTGAATAAAGGAGACTATGAAGGTATGAGAGCGGAATTGAGTAGAGTGGATTGGGAAAATAGATTAAAGGGTAAGACGATACATGATCAGTGGTGTACATTTAAGGAGTTATTTTACAACTTCCAAAAAAAATATATTCCACTGAGAAGAAAAGGGTGTAAAAGAAAAGACAGCCATCTGTGGCTAAGTAAAGAAATTAAGGATAGTATTCGACTAAAAACAAGGGCACATAAGGTAGCCAAATCTAATGGGAGGATAGAGGATTGGGAAAACTTTAAAAGACAGCAAAAAATAACAAAAAGATTGATTAAGAAAGGAAAGATAGATTATGAAAGTAAATTAGCAAAAAATATAAAAATAGATAGTAAGAGTTTTTTAGTTATATAAAAAGAAAAAGGGTGGCTAAAGTAAATGTTGGTCCCTTAGAGGATGAGACCGGGAAATTAATGGTGGGAAATATGGAGATGGCAAAAACACTGAATGAATATTTTGTATCAGTCTTTACAGTAGAGGACACTAAGAATATCCCAACACTGGACAAACAGGGGGCTATAGTGGGGGAGGAGCTAAACACGATCAAAATCACTAAGGAAGTGGTACTCGGTAAAATAATGGGACTCAAGGTGAATAAATCACCTGGACCTGATGGCTTACATCCTAGGGTCTTGAGGGAAGTGGCGGTAGGGATTGTGGATGCATTAGTAATAATTTTCCAAAACTCCCTGGACTCAGCAAAGGTCCCGGCAGACTGGAAAACTGCTAATGTAACACCCTTATTTAAAAAGGGCAGTAGACAGAAGGCTGGAAACTATAGACTGGTTAGCCTAAAATCTGTGGTACGTAAAATTTTGGAGTCCATTATTAAGGAGTCAGTAACAGGACATTTGGATAATCATAATTTAATAGGACAAAGCCAGCATGGTTTTATGAAGGGGAAGTCATGTTTGACAAATTTGCTGGAGTTCTTTGAGGAAATAACATATAGGGTGGATAAAGGGGAACCAGTGGACGTAATGTATTTAGACTTCCAAAAGGCATTTGACAAGGTGCCACACAAAAGATTATTGCTTAAGATAAAAATTCACAGGATTGGGGGTGTAGTGTATGTGCCTTTAAGAGCCCCCTGTTTACTGTAATGCCGGTAATGGCCACTCGGGCTATATAAGCCTGTATATTGTGTTGTATCAGTTAGTTCCCCTCCAGACTTTGTTCAGTAAACACCTGTGAAACCAACTCCTGTCTTCAGTGTCTCTATTAACACACGGACACAACAGTGGCGACGAATTGGGAATGGACTTACCTGCAATTCAGCAGCACCTCAAGGACATCGATTCCTCTGACATCCAAAGTCGAAGCAAGAAAAAGAAAAAGCTGTGGTTTCACCAGCTAGCCGAACTGGTGGCAGGTACTGCAATAATCCTTCCTGGGCGTCGGGCTGGGGCTCCAGCGGCTGGCTCTGCAGCGAAGGCGGAGGCAAGCAGTAACAGACGGGGAGGGAGCACTCGGGAGACGGCCGGCGCTGGAAGCAGGTCGGCGTTCAGACCTAGCAGAGAGAGTCCGGCGGGAACGAGTCTCCACTGGTAAATAAATAAATAAATAAATAAAAATAAAAAACCGCGGAAAACAGCGTTGTCATCAGCAGCAGCGGCGGGGAAGCGTGGGAAGCGCCATATCTTTTCTGCAGAAAAGAAAGAAAAGCGCGGGAAGCGCCATTTTTTTTCCAGGATGCCTAAGGCTGGCAATATTGATGCTTTTGATAATGATATAGAGGATTGGACCACATATGTGGAAAGAGTGGAGGTATATTGCACCGCAAATGGAATAGAAAATGATAAAAAAAAGCGTCAGTACTTCTAAATCTAATGGGCGCAAAGACATATGGGCTGTTACGAAACTTAATCACTCCAGCCAAACCAAAGGACAAGAATTTTAAAGAAATTGTTGATACCCTACAGGAGCACTTAAACCCAACACTGCTGCTGATAGTGGAACGATTCAAATTCTTCAAGAGGAATCAACACAAGAATGAAAGTAACACTGATTACCTCACCAAATTAAGAAAGCTATCAAAGCACTGCCAATTTGGGGCAGGACTAGCAGATTATCTTCGAGACAAATTCGTCTGTGGTCTCCTAAGTGAAGGAACACAGAAAAGGCTGCTTTCTGAGACCGATTTAACACTAGAGAAGGCTTTCAGTATGGCTGTATCATACGAAGCAGCCGCAAGAGGAGCTGCAGAGATACAACAAAAGACACAGGACTTCGGCACCCATGAGCTGATACAGGATTTCGAGAGATGTTATCACTGCGGCTGATACACCCATGACCAGAAGGACTGCTGGTTCAAGGACAAAGCATGCAGGCAATGCGGAAAGATTGGACACATTGCACGGGTATGCCGATCTGGACAAAAAAAATCCACGGACAGGAAAAGCAAAATCAATAAAGAAAAGTACAGAAAGGTACAAATGATGACGGACAGTGGCTCCGAAGACCAGAAGAGCGATAGCGACTCCGAAAACAAGAGACTAAGCTGTCTCAAATTACATAATGTAATTGCCAAAGAAGATTACCAGACCATTTGCGTTACCCTCACGATAGCAGGGTCCCCAGTTAAAATGGAGCTAGATACAGGATCAGCTCTGACTGTCATAAATCGACGGGATTACGAGCGGCTGTTTCCGCATATACCTTTAAAAGACACATCCATTATCTTGAAAACATATACGGGGCAGAAAGTATACCCCAAAGGAAAAATAAGGGTGCCTGTTGTATACAACGGCAAGGAAATACAAAAGTTGTATTTATACGTTCTACAAGATGGTGGTCCACCGCTGTTGGGACGTGAATGGATCAGGAAAATACGTTTAGACTGGCACTCCATTCAGGCACTGACGGTGACCAGTAAAGAAAAAAATGAGGATGACGTCATACCTGAACGATTAAAAGACATCTTGGCCAACGCCAAAGAAGTGTTTCAAGAGAAACTAGGAACCTTGAAAGGCATCACCGCCTCAATAAAAGTGGAAGATGCGGCAATTCCCAAGTTTTTTAAGGCAAGACCGGTGCCATATGTGATTCGTCCAGCAGTCGAGGCAGAGCTGGAGAATTTGGAAAAGGCAGGCGTATTATCCAAAACAGATTGGAGCGAGTGGGCAACACCCATCGTCCCAGTCATGAAGAAAACGTTGAATAATGATAAATCTGAAGAACAGAGAAAAATTCGCATCTGTGGAGACTTCAAGGTGACTGTAAACCCGGGCCTTCACACGGTACAGTATCCTCTTCCGAGGATAGAAGATATTTTCGCCTCACTATCCGGAGGGAAACGTTTCACCAAAATTGACTTGGCACAGGCATATCTACAGATGGAGGTTGAAGAGGCCACTAAAAAGTATCTCACGATAAATACACACAAAGGCCTGTACCAGTACAATCGACTGGTTTTCGGAGTAGCATCTGCTCCAGCTATCTGGCAAAGAGCTATGGAGCAAGTCCTCCAAGGGATTCCGGGGACTCAATGCTACCTAGACAACATCCTTGTAACAGGAGAAAATGACAACGAGCACCTTGCCAATTTGGAGCAGGTGCTCACTAGGCTGAGAGAACGGGGCCTATGAGCAAATCGCCCCAAGTGCAAATTTTTCCAGAATCAAATATCATATTGTGGCCACATTATTAATAAGGAAGGGTTGCATAAGTCACCTGAAAAAATTGAAGCGGTCATAAAAGCCCCAGCACCTGAAAATGTTTCACAATTAAGGTCGTTCCTGGGATTAATAAATTACTATCATAAATTTTTACCGAACTTATCAACTCTTCTGCACCCTCTTAATGAACTGCTACAAACAGGAGTAATTTGGAAATGGAGCGAAGACTGTAAACGTGCCTTCCATAAATGCAAAGACTTAATCACGTCCAAAGAAGTTTTGGCTCATTACAACCCATCACTGCCAATCAGACTGGCATGGGATGCATCCCCTTACGGCGTAGGAGCAGTATTATCGCATAAATTCCCTGAAGGCTCGGAACGGCCGATAGCTTTTGCGTCACGCTCATTGAACTCAGCTGAGCGTAACTATGCCCAAATCGACAGGGAAGCACTCAGCCTGGTATGGGGAGTGAAGAAATTCAACCATTACCTACACGGACAAAAATTTACCTTGTTGACTGACCATCAACCCCTCATCTCCATATTCAACCCTAAAAAGGGTGTTCCCATTATGACAGCGCAAAGGCTACAGAGGTGGTCCCTTTTTCTAGGGGCACACCAATATAACATAGAATACAAAGGATCAAAACAGCATGGGAATGCTGACGGTTTATCGCGCCTACCGTTGCCAATGGTAGAAGAGGCACCTACCGTAGACCCAGTGGAGATTTTCCACTCTACCATAGTCGAATGTCTACCAGTAACAAATTCTGCCATTGAAAGGGAAACTAGAAATGACCCGACTCTCTCACGAGTCTACGATTTAACAGTGAAGGAATGGCCAGCACATGGCGAACCACTGTTGCCAGCATTCTCGCAAAGAAGAGAACAGCTGTCAGTGTGCCGAGGAACCTTGATGTGTGGATCCAGAGTGGTCATTCCACCCAAACTCCAGGATAAAGTTCTAAAGGAGCTTCATGAGGGGCATCTGGGTGGAGTGAAAATGAAGAACCTAGCCAGGGCGTTTGTATGGTGGCCAGGTATCGATGGAGACATCGAAGAAATGACCAAGAGCTGCCTCGGATGCCAGAAGGTCCAAAACGCTCCACCACAAGCCCCTCTACATCCATGGGAGAGGCCCTCATCTCCATGGCAAAGGGTACACATCGACTTTGCTGGTTTATTTATGGACTCAATGTTCTTAATCGCGGTTGATGCACACTCCAAGTGGCCGGAGGTAATAAAGATGTCCTCCACCACCACGGAAAAAACCATCACAGTATTAAGGACCATATTTGCCAGGAATGGGCTGCCTGAACAGATCTGTTCTGATAATGGACCGCAATTTGTGTCCGAAGAATTCAGGAAGTTTTTAAAAAACAATGGGGTTAAGCACTACACGTCCGCCCCATACCATCCCGCCACCAATGGATTGGCTGAAAGGTTTGTCCAGACCCTCAAGAAGGCCATAAAGGCCATGGGTAATGAAGACATAAAACTTCAGCATAAGGTGGATAACTTCTTGTTTGCATACAGGAATGCAACACATATGGTTACAAACCAAACTCCGGCCATGATGTTCTTCAATAGAAGCCTAAGATGCTGGCTGGATTTGATCAAGCCAAACATCAGAAGGGACGTGGAGAACCGGAAATTTCAAGGCATGAATGAAAGGCCAACTAGAACCTTCCAGATAGGTCAACAAGTGTTGGCCCGGGACTACCGTACCGAGAAATGGCAGCCTGGAACTATCTGCACACGACTAGGACCGCTGATGTATACCGTGGACATTGGAGAAAGCATAATAAGGCGCCATGCTGACCAAATCATAGAGTCATCCGAAAAGGGACAACCTACACCACAACTCTATATGCCTAATGATGAAGTAGAGATACCCATAGTATCTACCTCCGATCCGGTGATACTGGAACCCGATGAACCCGACACTGGCATTCAAGCCGAATCAGCCTTGCCAAAAGAACCTACTACACCACCAGAAACTACTACACCACCGAGGCGTTATTCGGACCGAGTCAGGAAGCCTCCAGAGAGACTGACTTATAATTGATTAACTGCAGAAATGTGTAGATTATTTTTCTTGTAACATGTAATTAATGATTACTTAAAATATTATGTACTGGTTGGTTAAAAGGGGAGGAATTGTAGTGTATGTGCCTTTAAGAGCCCCCTGTGTACTATAATGCCGGTAATGGCCACTCGGGCTATATAAGCCTGTATATTGTGTTGTATCAGTTAGTTCCCCTCCAGACTTTGTTCAGTAAACACCTGTGAAACCAACTCCTGTCTTCAGTGTCTCTATTAACACACGGACACAACAGGGGGTAACATTCTGGCATGGATAGAGGATTGGCTATCTAACAGAAGGCAGAGAGTTGGGATAAATGGTTCATTCTCAGACTGGCAATCAGTAACTAGTGGTGTTCCGCAGGGGTCAGTGCTGGGTCCCCAACTCTTTACAATCTATATTAACGATTTGGAAGAGGGGACCGAGTGTATCATATCAAAGTTTGCAGATGATACTAAGATGGGAGGGAAAGTAGTGAGTGAGGAGGACATAAAAAACCTGCAAGGGGACATAGACAGGCTAAGTAAGTGGGCAGAGATTTGGCAGATGGAATACAATACTGGAAAGTGTGAGGTTATGCACTTTGGCAGGAAAAATCGTACAGCAAGTTATTATCTTAATGGCAAGAAACTGGAAAGTACTGAAGTACAAAGGGATCTGGGGGTCCTGGTGCACGAAACTCAAAAGGTTAGTATGCAGGTGCAGCAAGTGATTAAGAAGGCCAATGGAATGTTGGCTTTCATTGCTAGGGGGATAGAATATAAAAATAGGGAGGTATTGCTTCAGTTGTACAAGGTGTTGGTGAGACCGCACCTAGAATACTACATACAGTTTTGGTGTCCATACTTAAGAAAGGACATACTTGCTCTCGAGTCAGTACAAAGAAGGTTCACTCGGTTAATCCTGGGGATGAGGGGATGGACATATGAGGAGAGGTTGAGTAGATTGGGACTCTACTCATTGGAGTTCAGAAGAATGAGAGGTGATCTTATTGAAACATATAAGATTGTGAAGGGGTTGGATCGGGTGGATGCGGGGAGGATGTTCCCGATGATGGGTGAAACTAGAACGAGGGGGCATAGTCTTAGAATAAGGGGCTGCTCTTTCAAAACTGAGATGAGGAGGAACTACTTCTCTCAGAGGGTGGTCGGTCCATGGAATATGCTGCCCCAAAAAGGTGTAGAAGCTACATCATTACATAAATTTAAAACAGAAATAGACAGTTTCCTAGAAGTAAAGGGAATTAAGGGTTACGGGGAGCGGGCAGGAATTTGGACATGAGTCTAGGTTCGGATCGGTCATGGCCCTGTGGGTAGCGGAGCGGGCCCAGGGGCCGTGTAGCCTGATCCTGCTCCTATTTCGTGTGTCTAATTCTGTTAGATTCAGGAGATGGTTCTGTGATAGTGGATTGACGGTTAGGATCAGATCGGCCATGATCTTATTGAATGGCGGAGCAGGCTCGAGGGGCCGATTGGCCTACTCCTGCTCCTATTTCTTATGTTCTTATGGGTCTATCCTTGGCCTCCTCCTCTTCCTCATCTACATGCTGCTCTTGGCACATCATCCACAGATATTGGGTCAGCTTCCACATGGACACTGATGACACCATTTGTCTTGATCCCTCCAGTGCCTCTGAGTTTTCAGACTGCTTGGCTGACATCCAGTCTTGAATGAGTCGCAATTTGCTTCAGCTAAACATCCGATTTGATCCCAAACTGAGCTTCAGATAGAAACATAGAAACATAGAAACATAAAAGATAGGAGCAGGAGTAGGCCATTCGGCCCCTCGAGCCTGTTCCGCCATTTAATGAGATCATGGCTGATCATCTAAATATCCCATATCCTCTCCAACCCTGCCTCAGCCCATCTGCTACAGAAACTCTCATCCGCGTCTTAGTCACTTCCAGTCTTGACTATTCCATTGCTTTCCTGGCAGGTCTCCCATCTTCCACTTTCTGTAGATTTCAGCTTATACAAACCTCTACTGCCTGCGCCAAGTCCAGTTCGCCCAGCACCCCTGTCCTCGCTGATCTACATTGATTCCTGGTCTCCCAATGCTTCAGATTTAAAATTCTAACCCTCATGTTTAAATTGCTTCATGGCCTCACCCCTCCCTATCTCTATAACTTTCTCCAGCCTCACAACCCTTCCTAAACTCGCAGGGGGTGAAATAGGGTGCCTTTGCGCCTCTCGTTAGCACCCACAAGGGTGCTAATGGGGCACAAATGGCTTTACGACCGGGCACAGCGCTGACATCAACTTCCGCCATATTCAGTGGGAGTTTTGTGGCAGCGTTATGGCATTGCGCCCTGATCTCCTTCGCCCGATGAGGGTGAAATCATCGGCATGCGCATTGCCCCAATAGCGCCCCGGACCTGAAATTGACTTCCACTCCCTGCAGCAGTGCTGGGCGAAAACACTGGCAGCTGCAGGAGGCGTGCATCAGTTGGCCGGCCGCTTCGGGGGGTGATGATTAAAGGCGATGTGGCCGAGTTAAGTAAATAAAACCTTGCCTTTGTTGTTCCAGGTTTTTTCGCAGGTTCCTGCCTGTGATCGATCACTCTGCTTGAGTGCCGGGCTGACCGCGCGAGATCACGGCTGCCTTGGTGGTCCAGGTAGGTACGTTTTAAATTGCAGAGCCTGCAACGATGGCCCTTCCCTTTAAGGGAGGGAAGGAGCCTTTGAACGTGGCAGCGCTGCACGGCCCAGTGTGCAGTGCTGCTGAAGTCTCCACCCCGCTCTCCGATGTTAGCGCTCTAGGAGAAGTGTGTAGCACTTGATTTAGCGCTCCACTTCCTTCTTGGAGCGCTAAAACTCAATTTCACGGTCGCTGGCATTAATTAGCACCGGGCACTAAAGTTAGCGCCCAGGTGATGTTAGCGTCCCAAAATGGTCGATACCAAATTTTTCCCCCTCAATTCTTGTGCTTTGGCTTCTTGAGCATTCCTCCCTCCCTTTGCCTCACCATTGGCGGCCATGCCTTCAGCCATACAAGAATTAGACTCTAAACCCCTTTGCCTCTCTGCCTCCCTCTCCTCCTTTAAGAGTCTCCTTGAAATTCAAATCATTAGCCAAGTTTTCGGTCAACCTTCCTAATATCTCCTCCTTTGTTAGCAGTGAAAGTGATGTCAAGTGAAACTATTGGCTCCTTCTAGACTCCATTCTATAATTATGTTTCTCTGTGCCTATCGTATTGTACTCAGCATATCACAGCTGTTTGGTGAAGGGAACGCTTCTGCATGTATTTCCCTTGGGAACCATCATCGGTAAGACAAATACAGTAATGGGTTCACATCATTACGGGACACCAACCTGCTTGCTATCAACTGCACACAAATAATAATATGAAATTTGGAGACGTGTGCACCATCTTTAAGAAGGATTTCTTACTACAATTAGTCATACTAATAGTAATACTAAAGATATAGGCCTAGAAATTCAGTATAGCCACTTTTGGGGCGGTAAAGTCGGGCGGCCGCTAAAGTTTGCGCCCAGCGCAAAGTCGCGCCACCTTCGCCGATATTCAGTCGCATCGCCCCAAGAGGTTGCTGCTGCGCTAAAACAGGCGATGCACGACTATCTTTAGGCGCTAAGCCGGCGGTGCTGAGCGATACCCCTGAGGCCGGGCGCAGCGCAGGTGCGGCGAGTTGTTGATTGACGGCAGACACTCTGGCGCCGGTCAGCTCTTAAAGGGGGAGGGTGGATTTGTTTGCCTGCCACGCCCTGCACACTGCAGCCCTCAACCTAGGCCTGACCACTTCAGCTTCATCTGCACAACGCCCAGGGCTATGGAGAAGGCCAGGGAGAGAGCGCAGCACTTCAGCGACGGTGACCTGAGGCTGCTGGTTGGCGGAGTGGAGCGCAGGCGCCATGTTCTGTTCCCAGAAGTTGGCAAGAGGCCGCTGCCCAGCGCCTACCGGAAAGCCTGGAGGGAGGTCTCAAACAGGGTGTCTTCCAACAGCGTGGTTGCCAGGACTCCTGTGCAATGCCGGAAGAAGTTCAACGACCTCACTCGGGTTGTCAGGGTGAGTACCCTTTCCAGTGTCCTCCTCATCCCTGCATGTGCACCTCACTTTATGGGCAAAGGGACCTGAAAGCCCTAATGGCCAGCCCTCATCCAGCAGCTATGGGACTGGCATGAAAATCACTTGCACATTCAGCACTTTACACACTGTACAAGCTATTCGACCATGGGAGGCAGTGCAGACAAGATCAGGGCCTGGAAATTCAGTGGCCTGCGCCATCAGTTTGCGCCCAAAGAGGGCTTTTGCGCCAGTCTGCAAAATTCAGGCGAAATTCAGCGGTGCGCTAATGGTGGCGTTAGGCTGTACCGCTGCGCCGCCACCGATGACGTCATCGGTATCGGTGTGCGCAGCGCCTCGTTTCCGCGAAGAACGCCATATTAAGTCGCGCCTGCCTCTTCAGCGCCGGCCGCAAACAGCGACCGGTACACCGGGCCTACCTGTGGCGGTAGTGGCGGTAATTAAAATGGAGGTGCGGCCGGCCGCTTTTTCGGCGGCCGCCTGCCCGCACCTCCTTCCCCGGCCTCCTCCACCCCCCCCCCGCAGCATTGCCGGCTGGTTTCCGGGAGCCCGGCACTTCTCCGTTCTGCCGGGCTCTTTTGCCGGCACTCGCGATCGGGGCTCCGGCTGCTGCAGGCACCTCCCCCTTAAGAGAGGGAGGAAGGCCTGCAGTACCGCAGCCTGCCGCTCCGCTGCGGGTGGCGCTGCGGCCACTAGCGCGCCGATAATCAGTTTCAGCGCCCAAGCGGGGCGCCGAAACCCCTGTTTAGCGGCCGCCTTCCACTTGGTGCGCTGACACTGAATATCCCGCTTGCGCAAGTGGATCCGCGCGCAGCGGTAATTCCGGCGCCCAGGCAAGCTGGGCGCCCCACAATGAATTTCTAGGCCCAGGGCTTCACACTGTACAAGCTATTCGACCATGGGATGCAGTGCAGACAAGATCAGGGCTTCACACTGTACAAGCTATTCGACCATGGGAGACATTGCAGACAAGATCAGGGCTTCACACTGTACAAGCTATTCGACCATGGGAGGCAGTGCAGACAAGATCAGGGCTTCACACTGTACTTAGAGGCCGTCCTTTCTCTTGCAGGCCAAGGTGGCGCACAACCGGTGGAAACGAACTGACACCGGGGGAGGCCGTCCTGACGTAAAAGAGCTCTCCGACCTCGACCAGCGTGTGGAGCGCATTATGGCAGGCCGGCTGATTGGCCCCGTCGCCAGTGAAGATGCCGAGCCTGTTCTGGGCACCAATGGTAAGGGCATCACCTTTTTGACCTCGCTCGTTCCACTTGCGCCTCAGATCAGCATCCTTTGCCACTGTCCGACCAATGCAGTGAATGGCACCACTCATGCCTCCCTCGCTGCCACCCTGTCCTCACTCTAAAGCTACTCTTGTGCCTTCCTGCTTTCAGATGGTGAATCGCCAGGTGAGGAGGCGGGCCCTCAAGCTGCCACTGTCAGCGCTTCGGAATACGAGGAGGAGGAAGAGGAAGCCGGCCCATCAGTGCCACCTTCAGCCGCGCCAGCCCATGGCGATGTAGGGGACACGTCTTCCCTGGAGGGGAGCCGGGGGGAAGGGTCGGAGGAGAGTGATGCTCCGGGGCTCAGCGGCCTGCAGCAACGCGGGAGGGGTGGGGAAGCTCGGCGGACTTCTCCCCAGAGAGTGAGTGCGGCCTCCAGTCCTGCGACGGTCAGCGCAGAGGAGGTGCGGCTCCTGGAGGAAATGGCCGCCCAGGCTGAGCGCAGGCACAATGAGCTCATGGCTGCAGTGGCAAGGATGCCTGACTCCATTGAGTCTTTGTCAAGGAGTGTGCAGCAATTTGGAGCAGCACAGGCCAGGAGTCTGGATCAATTCAGTGCAGCACAGGCCAGGAGTCTACAGGACTTCGCGGCAGCACAGGCGGCTTCGAGCCAAGTGCTCAGTCGTGCCGTCCATTCACTGGCTGTTTTCATGCGGACACAGACCAGGGCCACACGGGCACTAACTGCTGCCACCCTCGCTGGATCAGCCAGGCATCGCCAGGGCACTCGCCGCGCAGCAGCAGCCCAGCAGTCTGTTCTTCAGCTGTTTGCTGCGCATGCTGCAGTGCTGGCCCGTGCGAGTGCCAATGTCTTAGGCGACCAGCGAGCACCTGCGATCTGCCAGGTTGGCACCATTCCTGCAGCCGACACTGCCACTCCGCCATTGCAGCTGCCACAAGCCGCTGGACAGACTGCTGCCGCCCAGCCAGAGTTGGAGCAGTCAGCAGCCGGCCACTCCAAGGCCAGAGCTGGTGCAGGCCGACCCCCAAGGGCATCTGCCGTCTCGCCATCTGCCCCTCAGCAGCCTTCCCCCAGCCTTGCTGCAGCCACTGGGCTCCCATTGAGGAGGAGCTGCAGGGCGGGCAGGGGCCAGGCAAGGATACGAAAGGCATCGCCCTCGCAGGGCAAAAAGTAGAAGGTATGCACAAATGCCTGGTTCTTTTTGTATGGCCGAGATTGGTGTAGTTGTGTTTTTGTAAGGCCGAGACTGGTGTCTTTCTTTCTTTTTGTAAGGCCGAGACTGGTGCAGTTGTGTTTTTGTAAGGCCGAGACTGGTGTCTTTCTTTCTTTTTGTAAGGCCGAGACTGGTGCAGTTGTGTTTTTGTAAGGCCGAGACTGGTGTCTTTCTTTCTTTTTGTATGCCGAGACTGGTAGTTTTGTGTTTTTGGAGGGGGCTTCTCCACATGAGGATGTAATGTGGGAAGGGCAGAGGTTTGCAATAAATTATTGTTCTTAAATTGCACTGTGCATGGTTTTTTTGCAAAGTCCGGGTTGCCCTGCTCGGCTGAGGGCTTGTGGAGCGGCTACATTCATCTGCTGACATTGGCGCAAGCCATTCCCTGAGAGGGGGCCTAGAACCGATGTTCAATAAGCCGGCGACGGGCGGCCCTTGCACTTTCTGCCTCCCTCCTGTGCTGGTCCTCCTCCTCCTCCTCCTCCTCCTCCTCCTTAGGTGGTCCTCCAATGTCTGGTGGCAGTGGCTGAGTCCTGCGGATAGCCAGGTTGTGCAGCATGCAGCAAACGACCATGAAATGGGAGACTCACTCCGGCGAATATTGTAGGGCTCCACCAGAACGATCCAGACAGTGGAACCGTTGCTTCAGGACGCCGATTGTTTGTTCGATGATGTTCCTGGTCGCTTGATGGCTATCGTTGTATCCCTCTTCAGCAGGGGTGCTGGGCGCAAGGAGCGGGGTCATCAGCCAGGTACACAAAGGATAGCCTTTGTCCCCGATAAGCCATCCTCGTGGGTGAGGCTGGGCCTGGAACATGTCTGCCACAGAAGTCTGTCGCAGGATGAAGGCATCGTGGCTGCTGCCTGGAAAGCGGGCATTGACAGCTAGGATGAGCTGCCTGTGGTCACACACCAGCTGGACATTCAGCGAATGGTAGCCCTTCCGGTTGCGGTAATCCTCGGCATTCTCCAGAGGTGCCCGCAAAGCCACATGCGTGCAGTCAATGGCGCCCTGCACCATGGGGAAGCCCGCGAATGCTGCAAAGCCCATTGCACGCTGTTGCTGCTTGGCAAGGGCCATGGAGAAGGAGATGAACTGACGTCTCCTTTTGAAAAGGGCATTGGTCACCTGGCGGATGCAGCAATGCACGGCGAACTGGGAGATGTTGGAAATGTCCCCAGTAGCGGATTGGAAGGAGCCGGTGGCATAGAAGTTGAGAGCCACCGTCACCTTCACTGCCACCGACAGAGACGTCCTGCTCCTCAGCTGTGGCTGCAGATCACCGCCAAGCAGGTGGCAGATCTCTGTGACCACCTCCCTTCTGAATCGCAGCCTCCGAACACACTGCTCGTCAGACATGTTGAGATAGGAGAACTGCTGGCGGTATACCCCGGGTGGGTAAGGCCTCCTTTCCCGACGCCTGTTGCCCCCTCTCCGTCTAGCCAGGGCTGCCACTCTCTCACGGCGTCTGTGAGCCCTTTGGATGCAATTGAGAAAGCCAGCGTTTGCACCCATTGCAGCCCCCATAATATGCTGGCAAACAATGATATGTCAATGAAGGCAAAGACAAGTGGAAAGCTGTGGCCTGAAGCCACAAGTACCTGTCCGAGTGTTGGGCCAAAGCAGAAAGCTCTCTACCTTGGTCTCTCTGCAAAGATCCGTCTCTCAAGAAGGAGTGCTGCGAAATGGCAGCCTTTTATAGTGCAGGAGGAGTGCCCTTTAATTTGCGACCCCCGCGCCCCGCATTGACTGAGCACCGTTCCACTCTAACAGTCGCTAGGGGCGCCAGGCGCACAATGGGGCGTCGCGACTGAATTTCCGGTTGGGGGCGCACAAAGGGCGTTGCACGAGGAAATTACGTCATGATCTGCGCGCGCAGCTGAGCTCGCGCAAAGACTTTGCGCCGCCGCTAAATCGTGAGTGAAGTTGGGGCGAGGCGCAGATCGCGTTGCGCCCGGCCGCTAGCCGCCTAGCGCCCGACATCTACTCCTCCTAAGGCGCTACCGGCTGGCGCAACCAACTGAATTCCTAGGCCATAGAGTTTAAAATGAGACAGATAAAGGAGGCTCATGACAAATGTTTATAATATAGTAGAGAACCAAGCTGAACATAGAAAGTACAGAGAAGACCTAAAAAAGGGAATAAGAGGGGCAAAGAGAGAGTATGAGAATAGATTGGCGGCTAACATGAAAGAGAACCCAAAAGTCCTTTATAAAGACATAAATAGTAAAAGGGTAGTCAAAGGAAGGGTGGGGCTGATTCAGGACCAAAAAGGAGATCGTCTTGTGGAGGCAGAGGTCATGGCTGAGGCACTAAATCAGTACTTTGCATCTGTCTACACTAGAGAAGTGGATGCTGCCAGTGTAGTAGCAAAGGTGGAGGCAGTAGTGATATTAGATGGGGTAAAAATAGATAAAGAGGAGGTACTTGAAAGGTTGGCAGCGCTTAAAGTAGAAAAGTCACCAAGTCCGGATGGGATGCATCCTAAGATACTGAAGGAAGTACAGGTGGAAATTGCAGAGGTTCTGGCCACAATCTCCCAATCTTCCAATCCTTCTTGGATATGGTGGCTGGTGCCAGACGACTGGAGGGTTGCAAACCTTACACCCTGTTTAAAAAGGGGCGAGGGATAAACCCAGCATCCACAGGCCAGTCAGCCTAACGTCGGTGGTGGGGAACCGTTTAAAGACAATATTCGGGACATTTGGTTAAGTATGGGCTAATAAATGGAAGTCAGCATGGATTTGTTAAAGGCAAATTGTGTTTGACTAAATTGATCGAGTTCTTTGATGGAGTAACGGAGAGGGTTGATGAGGGTAGTGCGGTTGTTGATGTTTGACAAGGCACCATATAATAGATGGAGAGGCTGGCTGTCGGGTGGGTAGGCCTGCATCACTAGGCCACAGAGAGGAGGGAGGGCGGGATCGAGGGGGTGGTCGGAGGCCAGAGGAGGATCGGGCCGGAGTAACGGGGCCAGAGGAGGAGGATCGGTGCCAGAGGATTCGGGCCGGAGGGGGGAGACCGGAGGAGGATCAGGGCCAGAGGATTGGCGCTGGAGGAAGATTGGGGCCAGACGATTGGGGCTGGAGGAGAATTGGGGGCCGGAGGTGGCAGGTCGGAGGCTGGAGGGAGGATCGGAAGCCGGAGAGGGTGTTGGGGGCTGGAGGGGGAATTGCGGGTCGGGGGCCGAAATTCGAATGCCGGAGGGGGGATCGGGAACCTGAGGGGGGGAATTGGAGGGTGTCCGAACGCGGGGGGTGGGTGTGGCAGGAGTGCTTGATCCAGCAGGTAATTGAAAAGGCTCTTACCTCCTTGATCCAGCAGTCCTTGCCTCCCTTTAGCTGGCAGATTCCCCAAAGCCAGGGAAACCAGCCCGTCCACAGTTAAATTTGAAATGGTGGAGCACCATGAGGCGCGGAGCCTTATTATAATATTTAAATGGTGGACCCACCTCCTCAGAGCGGGTTGGCTGCCTGCCCCCGTCCCACCTCTGTTAAAACCGGAAATTGGCGGGTTGGTGGCGGGTTGGGTCAGGATTCAGTTTTTTTTATCTCTTTAACCTCCCACCCAACCCCAACCCACCTGTTTTTTGGGGGTTAAAATTCACCCCAGTGAGTGTGATTCACTGTGTTTGGGTGATGTGGCTGCCATGGTTGAATAGCTGGCAGTGTGTACAAGCTGTGAGATGTGGGTGTGAGACTTGCAGCAGTGCTAAGTATGTGAGGGTGAGGTGGAGCATATGAATGTGAGGTGTGAGTCGTGATTGATAGAGATTGTTGGTAGGTGAGTAATGGGGGTATGGTGAATTGAGCAGTGTGTGAGGCTAATGGTGCAGTTTGTGGAATATGGCATTTGAAGATGAATTCACTGACCTTGTCCACTTGTGTGAGTTCATTAAACCTCTCCCTGCACTGCAGCAAGGTCCTCGGGCTACACTGCTTGCATTGACCACATTGGCTATCTGCTCTCATTCTCTTCTCAGCGTCTGTCTGGAGGGCCTCCTGGTCCCCTGTGGATACAACACATCTCTCCTCCTGTCCACCTCTTGCACCAGGGCCTCAAGTACTGCCTCCGAAAATCTGGGAGCCCTTTCTCTGCCATGTTGCGCCATCTTCACTCTTCCTGTAGGTCACACACTCCTCTACAATGACTTCCAGTACCTGCTGCAGCCAGAATGCACCTCCCCTTTAAGAGGTGCAGGCTGGCTTTAATTGGTGCTAGCCTCGCATGAACTTGGGCCCCCTGCTGAACATGCAGCCAGTCAGCAGCGTGTTTAACGCTGGGCTACATGCCTCCATCATTGTAATTAGCAGTTTTTGTGATGCCCAAATTACTTTTAACGGGCAGGGGTTAATTGCGATCCCCGCGCCCGTTTTTGGGGGCTATCCAATTTTTAGCCCTTGGTTAAACTTGTGAGATTTTGATGAGCAACGGTTCAAACAAAAGTTCTTGAGCTGAGTTTAGGTGAAAACACGGAAAGCGCTGCAGTTATTTGGACAAGCCTGTAATGTAGTTTGAGTTGCAACTCCAACTCTGCTGAAGCATGACTGATGGGTCAGATTGCTAATATTTTACTCTTGATAACCAAAATTTGCAGCAAGAAATTTGAGGAAGGAGAAGTACTGTAAATGGCAATGATATATTTTGTTCAAACTCACTTGAGAAAGAAGTTGCTGTAGAATGTAGATCATTTTTAAAAGTATAGTATAACAGCATACGTATATGCAAAATGTTAGCTAAAGTTAAGAAGAGAATGAAGTACTCATTGATGGTATGCCCCAGGGGCCAGAGCCAGCACACTGCAGAAGAAGGAGGAACTGTTACGATGTAATACTTCTACTGTTGCATGATCAAAAGCAGTCATATATTTCTATAGAAATGCCCAAGGTACAGACTTAAAACAGAATGAGCATGCCTGTTACCTTTTATTTCTCATCCTTGACTACAGTAAGAAAGACTTGTATTCATACAATTACTCATCCCATCACTCAAACATCTGAAGGTGTTTCACCAAATTAACATTTTTCTTTGAGTGCAGTGACGACTGTTACGTAGGCTGGCGTAGCAGCCATTTTGTACACCGCAAATTAATACAAACACCACTGAGATGAATGACAAGCTAATTTTTGCTGGTGTTGGTTGAGGGAGAAATGTTGACCGGGACATCGAGAGAACACTCTGCTCTTTCTTCAAAAGTACCATGGGATCTTTAACAAACATTTAAAAAAAAAAAATTTTTTTATTCATTGCGTCGTTGGCTGGCTAGGCCTGCATTTAGTGCCCATCCCTAATTGCCCTTGAGAAGATGGTGGTGAGCCGCCTTCTTGAACTGCTGCAGACCATATGGTGTAGGTACACCCACAATGCTGTTAGGAAGGTGTAATGATATCAGCAAATAGTGATGATATTTGTCTGTGTTTGATTACTTATGCCTTACAGCATATTTGTCTGTGTTTTTGATTACTTGTGCCTGACCAGCAGAGGTCATGTGACAGACAAGCAGGCTGGCAGTTTTACTTTCAGTTTCATTCTAGATGCATCACAGCATAGTGTGTTCTGTAAAAAGCTGTAGAAAGTCTTGAACAAGACTTTAGATTAAACAACATTCTCTTTCAGAAATGAGTCTTTATTGAACCCAAAAAGAAATCAAAACATGATGTCAGAAGTGGCTGAAAGAGGAAAAATCTGAAGTTAGCAACTTGATGGGACAGTGAAAGCAGTTGTGGCAAGTAAACGAAATCAGCTCTCCACATATTAGCAAGCCAGAAGAGAACATCGTTGCTTACCATTGGAGAATAGCTAACGAAGTGAAAAAATGGAAGGTTTACTCCCACCGGCGACGCTTCAATTGACAGGTAATGTGGCTGAAAATTGGAGAAAGTTCAAACAACGTTTAGAGTTGTATTTAGCGGCAATCGGAGCTGACGAGAAAAGTGATAAACAAAAATCGTCCATGTTCTTACATGTCGTGGGTGATGCAGCGCTGGAGGTATATAAAAATTTCATATTTGCTGTTGATGGAGACAAAATGAAGCTAGATAAAATAATGGAACAGTTTGAGGCCTACTGCATACCTAAATGCAACGTGACCTTTGAGAGGCACAAATTTTTCACATGTGTACAGAAAATCGGCGAGACTATTGATCAGTATGTGACTGAACTGAGAAACCGGAGCAAATCGTGTGAATTTGGGGGACTCACAGACTCGCTGATAAAAGACAGACTGGTGTGTGGTATTCCAGATAATGGTCTAAGGGAAAGACTGCTAAGAGAGCAAGATCTAGACCTGGGAAACGCCATAGCACTGTGTAGGGTTACAGAGACTGTGAAGTTGCAGGCAAAGGAGCTGTTCAGTGACAGTAGCTGCAACGTGGATGCAGTGAGAAAGAACGGATACAAACCGTTTAACAAAGTGAGCGCCAATGTGAAAAAAGAGACGTGGCCAGCAAACGAAAATGAAAGAGACAATCGGAAGTCATGTAGTCAATGCTGTACACAGCATCCACCAAGAAAGTGTCCAGCATATGATAAAACATGCAATAGATGCAACAAAAACAACCATTATGCCTGTTGCTGTAAGAACCAAGCACAACAAAGCAAGGTCCATACAGTAGATGAAAGCGAGATAGAGGAATTCTATGTAGATGTTGTGTCTGAAAACAAAAAAGAAAGAGACTGGATGTTGACACTAAAAGTGAATGACATACACATTCCATTTAAATTGGATACTGGAGCACAAGTTAATGTGATATCAGAGACCGATTTTAAGAGAATTAGACCCAGACCAAAGTTACATGGAATACAAGTGAAAGTGACCGGATACTCAGGTACTGATATACCAGTGAAAAGAAAATGCATTGTCAAAGTAACACACAAGGACAGAGAGCACACGCTAGCATTAATCGTGGTGCCAAAGGATGTGCAAGCCATACTAGAGTTAAAAGCCTGTGAGAGACTGAACCTGATAAAGAGAGTCCTCGTTGTGGAAAGCGAAGGAGAGACAGTCTATGATGAACTCATGAAAGAGTACAAAGACCTATTTAAGGGTCTAGGCTGCATTCCAGGAGAACACACGATCAGAGTAGATAAAAGTATGACACCGGTCATACATCCATGCAGAAAAGTTCCGTTTGCTCTTCAAAAGCAACTGAAGGCAGAGTTGGACAGGATGGAAAGCGTGAACGTGATTCAGAAGATAGATGAGCCAACTGAGTGGGTGAGTTCCCTCGTCGTAGTGGACAAAAAGAATGGAAAGCTCAGAATTTGCCTGGATCCAAGAGATCTAAACAGAGCAATAAAGAGAGAGCACTTCAAGCTTCCTACACATGAGGAAATCATGGCACAGTTTGCAAATGCGAAATATTTCAGCAAGTTAGATGCGTCCTCAGGATTTTGGCAGATGAAGCTGGACGAAGCAAGTTCAAGACTGTGCACGTTCAACACTCCATTTGGCAGATACAGATTCCTAAGGTTACCATTTGGCATTGCCTCAGCTCCTGAAGTGTATCACAAGACTATCCATATGATCTATGAGCACCTGGAGGGAGTTGATACATCAATGGATGACATCATAGTATGGGGAACCACGAGAACTGAGCATGACGAGAGACTGAAAAAAGTGCTGGAAGCAACAAGGAAAACAAACCTGAAGCTGAATAGAGAGAAATGCCAGCTCGGGGTGACAGAACTGACATTCGTGGGAGATATCCTTAGCAGTGAGGGCATCAGACCAGATCCCAGAAAGGTGTCCGCCATTGAGAATATGCCAAGGCCACAATGCAAAAAGGACGTGCAGAGGTTTAATGGAATGATCAACTACATGGGTAAATTCATATCCAACCTCTCAGAAAAAATAGCGCCACTGAGAAGACTAACTGAAAAGAACATAGAATGGGAATGGAATCATGAGCATGAGAAGTCATGGAGCGATCTAAAGAAACTGCTCACAGAGGAACCAGTTCTGAGGTTTTATGACCCAGCGAGACCCATCAAGATATCATCAGATGCATCACAGAGTGGGCTCGGTGCCGTTCTTCTGCAACAATATGACTACTGGCAACCTATTGCATATGCATCGCGCTCAATGACAGACGCGGAGACGCGATATGCTCAAATAGAAAAGGAGTTGCTCAGCATCACATACGCCTGTAAAAGATTTCACCAGTTTGTGGCAGGACAAGCAATCAGTGTAGAGACTGACCATAAGCCCTTGATTGCATTGTTCCAAAAGCCACTGAATAGCTGTCCGCTTAGAATACAAAGAATGATGATCAGGCTGCAACGCTATACACTGAATGTTGCGTACACACCGGGTAAGCTGATGTATACGGCAGACACGTTGTCCAGAGCTGTTGACCCAAGTGAGCCCGCAAACACCACAATGGATGAAAAAGTGAACGCCTACGTGGACATGATCACAAGTGCACTGCCCATAGCAGATGCAAAAATGGAGCTCATAAAGACTGAGACAAACAAAGATGAAACAATGAGACGACTGAGAAAAAGCATCTTGGATGGATGGCCCAACATGAAGCAAGACTGCTCACCTGATATAGCAGAGTACTGGAACTGCAGGGCGGAACTATCAGTGGTCGAAGACATCATCTACAAAGGAAGTAAAATAGTTATCCCAAAGAGTCTGAGAAGAGAGATGCTAAAAAAGATCCATGGAGGACATCTGGGAATCGAAAAGTGTAAGAAAAGAGCACGAGAGGTGATGTACTGGCCACGAATCAGCCAAGATGTGACAAATGAGGTGTCAAACTGCACAATATGCCTGAAATATCGAGCAAGCAATCCGGTAGAACCACTAAAGCCACACCCAGCACCAGACAGACCTTACCAGAAGGTAGGCGCTGACCTATTCGTATGTCAAGGGAAGGACTATCTTGTCGTCACAGACTATTACTCCCTGTATCCAGAGGTTTGTAGACTGTACACCACCACTGCAGAAGCTGTGATAAGAAGTATGAAAGCCATATTCTCCAGACATGGCGTGGCAAGCGAGGTCTTCACAGACAACGGACCCCAGTTGAACAATGCAAATTTCCGACACTTTGCCAAAGAGTGGGACTTTGTCCACACAACGTCAAGTCCTCACTATCCACAGTCCAATGGACTAGTGGAAAAATCGGTCCAGACAGTGAAAAGACTGATGAACAAGGGAAAAGACAGTGGAACTGACTTCTACCAAAGCATGCTTGTATACTGCACAACGCCGCTCGAGTGTGGTATGTCACCAGCCCAACTCCTGATGGGACGTCGGCTAAGGTCAAACCTACCCATCCCAGAGAACCTCCTGAAAACAAAAGAGGGGGAGAAAGTGAGGAAGTTCAAAGAGCAACAGAAAGAAAAGCAAAAGTACTACTATGACAGAGGAACACAAAACCTACCTGAACTCCACACTGGTGACCAAGTAAGGTTGAAAGACAAAACAAACACATGGACTCAGAAGGGAACTGTCCTGAGTGAAGTTCAACCAAGATCATACACCATTCAGACAGATGAGAGTGCTGTTCTGAGAAGAAATCGTCGAGATCTTCTCATGGGACCAGCCACAGCAGGTCAAGAGACTGATACTGGTGAACAACCTGATCACACAGCTGAGAACCAATCATCTGAGGCAACAACTCAGATTCAAGGACAATCAATCAGAAAATCCTCAAGACACGTGAAGCCTCCTGAGAGACTCATTGAGCAAATTTAAGGACTATTGTTAAAGAAGGAAGTAATGTGATCTTATTCTTTCTTCAAGTTCTAGTGTATTGACATATTTCATGTGAACACACAAAGCAAGGGTAAAAAACCTTGATCATGATAATGATAATGTAAGTTCATTAAATGTTGTTAGTTAAAAGTAAAATACTTTTGTTTTAAGAAAGGGAGATGTAATGATATCAGCAAATAGTGATGATATTTGTCTGTGTTTGATTACTTATGCCTTACAGCATATTTGTCTGTGTTTTTGATTACTTGTGCCTGACCAGCAGAGGTCATGTGACAGACAAGCAGGCTGGCAGTTTTACTTTCAGTTTCATTCTAGATGCATCACAGCATAGTGTGTTCTGTAAAAAGCTGTAGAAAGTCTTGAACAAGACTTTAGATTAAACAACATTCTCTTTCAGAAATGAGTCTTTATTGAACCCAAAAAGAAATCAAAACAGAAGGGAGTTCCAGGATTTTGGCCCAGCGACAGTGAAGGAACGGCGATACAGGTCCAAGTCAGGATGGTGTGTGGCTTGGAGGGGAACATGTAGGTGGTGATGTTCCCATGCGTCTGCTGCCCTTGTCCTTCTAAGTGGTAGAGGTCGCGGGTTTGGAAGGTGCTGTTGAAGGAGCTTTGGCGAGTTGCTGCAGTGCATCTTGTAGATGGTACACACTGCAGCCACAGGGCGCCGGTGGTGGAGGGAGTGAATGTTGAAGATGGTGGATGGAGTGCCAATCAAGCGGGCTGCTTTATCCTGAATGGTGTCGAGCTTCTTAAGTGTTGTTGGAGCTGCACTCATCCAGGCAAGTGGAGAGTATTCCATCACACTCCTGACTTGTGCCTTATAGATGGTGGAAAGGCTTTGGGGAGTCAGGAGGTGAGACACTCGCCGCAGAATTCCCAGCCTCTGGCCTGCTCTTGTAGCCACAGTATTTATATGGGTCTGAATCACTGGAACATGCAAATAGGATCTCTGATAATACTGACGGAAGGTCATCGACCTGAAACATTAACTCTGTTTCTTTCTCCACAGATGCTGCCTGACCTGCTGAGTGTTTCCAGCATTTTCTGTGTTTACCTCTGATAATACTGTTCGGGAGCATAGAGTCTCAGGCCCTAGAGTGGGGCTTGAACCCATAATCATCTGACTCTGCAATGAAATATTTATGATGTACCTAAAAGTGACCTGTTCAGCCCTTGACACCTTTGGAGTGAGGCAAGATTGAAATATGCTCTTTTAATTGATTAGGATTGCGAAGGATGAATCTGGCGCCAAATTAGGTATCACATATAAAAATGCTAGAAACAACCCAAAATCACAACTCATTATTGCTGCAGCATGTATGATTTGGCTAGAATGGATTGGGGAACATTACTTAAAGGGTTGACGATGGATAGGCAATGGCAAACATTTAAAGATCGCATGGATGAACTACAGAATTTGTTCATCCCTGTTTGGCATAAAAATAAAACAAAAAGGGTGACTCAACCATGGCTAACAAGGGAAATTAGAGATAGCATAAGATCCAAGGAGAGGACATATAATTTGGCCAGAAAATGCAGCAAACCTGAGGATTGGGAGCAGTTTAGGATTCAACAAAGGAGGACAAAGGGATTAATTAAGAGGGGGAAAATAGATTATGAGAGTAAGCTTTCAGGGAACATAAAAACTGACTGTAAGAGCTTCTATAGATATGTGAAGAGAAAAAGATTGGTGAAGTCAAGCGTAGGTCCCTTGCAGTCAGAATCGGGGGAATTTATAATGGGGAACAAAGAAATGGAAGACCAATTAAATACATATAGCAAAATACTGCAGATGCTGGAAATCTGAAATAACAACAGGAAACGCTGGAAAAACTCAGCAGGCCAGGCAGCATCAGTGGAGAGAGAAACAGAGTTAACATTTCAGGTCAATGACCTTTCGTCAGAACTGGAAAAAAAGCAGGAAATGGAAAGCAAGTTTGGGGGCTGGGAAAAGGGGGAGGGGATGAAAGAACAAAAGGGAAGGTCAGTGAGAAGATAGAAAGCAGGAGAGATTAAGAGACATTGAGAGACATTAAGAGATATTCAAGGCAAGGGGAGGTGGAAATGGGGCAGGTTAAGGAACAAAGGATGGCTCTAAATGGGGTGTGAATTGTGCTGGCAGAATGAAGGACAGCTGAAGGGGGTCCATAATGAAAAGGAGGCAGTTGGGGCCGGGAAACTGGAAAATGTTAAAGTGGCTGAGGGCGTCGGAAGAATCGCGGATGTAGGTGGGAAGAGACTGGACAAGGGGAGAAAAAAATAGAGTCGAGATAGGAAGAGATAAGTTCCGTGGGGCAGGAACAGGCTGAAACGATGGGTCTACCAGGGCAGTCCTGTTTATGGATCTTGGGAAGGAGATAGAAGTGGGCTGTGCGGGGTTGGGGAATTATGAGGCTGGCGGCCGTGCGGGGAAGATCTCCAGAGGAGATGAGGTCAGTGACAGTCTTGTAAACGGTGGCTTGATGTTCGGTAGTGGGGCCATGGTCTAGGTGGAGGTAGGAGGAGGTGTTGGAGAGTTGGCGTGCTGCTTCCGCTAGGTAGAGGTTGGGTCGCTAAACAACAACAGCACCACCCTTGTCAGCAGGATTAATGACAATATCGGGGTTGGATCTGAGAGAATGGAGTGCTGCAAGTTCAGAGGGAGGTAGGTTGGAGTGAGTGAGGGGAGCAGAGAAATGGAGGCAGCCGATGTCACGGCGGCAGTTTGCAATGAAAAGATCTAGAGAGGGTAAGAGGCAAGAAGGAGAGGTCCAGGTAGAACGAGAATTCAGAAAGCGGGAGAAAGGGTTAGCCGGGCGGGGAGAGCCCAGTCGTGACTCCTTAATTTTCTCTTGCTTCTTCCTTTGCAGGAAGTTTGAGTCACTTGAGAAACACTAATACTGGCTGTTTGCAGTTTGAAGACATGGCTGATGACTTCAGTTCAAATTTCACTTGGTCCAGTACAATAAAAATGAAGCCAAGCCCATTGAGCTACTCATACTATTTATTGAGGTGACATTTAAATTGTTAAAGTGTGCTTCAGATGGGTTCATTGACCTTCACTTGAACTCCAATATGCTCTATGACTGAAGACCTGAAACGGGTACCAGTGCTCCCATACAATAGCAAAATACTGCGGATGCTGGAAATCTGAAATAACAACAGAAAATGCTGGAAATGCTCAGCAGGCCAGGCAGCATCCATAGAGAGAGAAACAGAGTTAATATTAATGTTAACTCTGTTTCTCTCTCCACGGATGCTGCCTGGCCTGGTGAGTGTTTCCACCAGTGCTCCCATGGTGGTTTAATAGATCAAAGCACCTCCTGTGTAGTATTCAACCATATAGGCCAGAGGGGCCCAGTTTGACTTCCGATCTGAGCTGAGCTGATTCGTCTCAGCCAGGGTAGCAGGTGGAATACTTCAATTGGCCTCAGTGACCCTGAGTTGCAAAGGTGACCTCACTCCTAATTACTGCACTAACACCAAAGGCACTTTTCCACATGTCGAGTGTGAACTGATTAGGACTCGACTGTGGTGTCCTTGAATGATGAATGGACTGCTAACATTCACTGGCTAAGCTCACACATGCAGTTGGCCAAATAGGCAAGGAATTGGAGGACAACTGCTGCTCATAGAACTTATCCACAGTAAGTGTTAACACTTGTAGAAGAGGAGACGAGGAAAAGGGGAAAAAACTGAGTAAGAATACCTCAAACAGTTAAAGAACAATCTGCCTGAGTTATGCTAACCAGTACTTCTGATCTCTTGACCTCCATCTAAATAGTAATGTCACCATTTTCTTACCAAGTTTTTACTTCCTGAATGTAGATGGGCATTCATTTCCTTTCCAGTTTTGAAAAAGGTTTAGACCCGAAACGTCGACTCTAATTTCTCTCCACGGATGTTGCCTGGCCTGCTGAGTTTTTCCAGCATTTTCTGTTGTTATTTCGGATTTCCAGCATCTGCAGTATTTTGCTATCGTATTGAATAGAATTCCTTGCTTTCCAACTGCAGCAAGTCTCTACTTTGGTGACCTTTTCACACTAGAGTGCTAGCTTGACGCACTCTCACCTCGGAGTCAGAATGTTGTGGACTCAAGTCCCAATCCAAAACCTGAGCACATAATTTAGGCCGTCACTTCAGTGTAGTACTGAGGGAGTGCTGCATTGTTTGTGGTGCCGTCTTTCAGGTGTCATGCCAAACTGAGGCCCTTTCTGCCAGTGCAGATGGACCGCAAAAGATCCCATGGCAATATCTGATGAAGAGCAGGGATTTCTCCCAGTATCTTGCAAAAAAAATGTATCCTTCAACCAACACCACCAAAGCAGATCAACTGGTCATTTATCTCAGTATTTTTGTGCAGATCGGCTGCTGAATTTCCTTACCTTAATAAAAGTGACTGCAGTTCAAATGTAATTAACTGGCTGTGAAGCGCTTTAGGACACCCTGTGGACATGTTCTTTGTTACTGAGATATTGGTAACAGTCACATTCTCCCGCTTGACCTTGGAGTCCACAGTAATCATTTCTGTAATTAGATGCAGAGTGCATAGTTCTTGCATGATTGGACACACACTTTCCTGGACCAGAAAGTGGACTCTCAGCACTTTGACTCCTTCCACTACCAGCTTCAACTCTGACTCAAAAATGTAATTTTTCTTCCCCTGGAAATTATTTATTGCACTGCCTTCCTCTCCTTTGTACCAGTGAACACACTGGTGATAAGCTATCTTAAAAGGCCAAGTGCATCATCGCCAGATAATTGACATAATAAGTTTGCTTGTTTAAACCACATATGTCTTTGGTTTTCAGGGAAAAGACCAGAAGTAGAATTCCTGCCATGTGACACATTGCACATACCACCATTATCATATTTGATATCTCTAAGGATTTACTGCTTACTAGATACCCACTACATTGTTACCACCTGATTGCCAATGCTAATTTTGAATAAAAGAAAGACTTTCATTTATATAGCACCTTTCACAACCTCAGGATGTCCCAAAGCGCTTTACAGCCAATGAAGTACTTTTGAAGTGTAGTCACTGTTGTAATGTAGGAAACGCGGCAGCCAATTTGTGTACAGCATGCTCCCACAAACAGCAATGTGATAATGACCAGATAATCTGTTTTAATGATGTTGATTGAGAGATAATTATTGGCCAGGACACCGAGGATAATTCTCCTGCTCTCCTTCAAAATAGTGTCATGGGATCTTTTAGGTCCAACTGAGAGAGCAGACGGGGCCTCAGTTTAACATCTCAACCAAAAGACAGCACCTCCAACAGTGCAGCACTCCCTCAGTACTGCACTGGAGCGCCAGCCTATATTTCTGTGCTCAAGTCTCTGGGCTGGGACTTGAACCCATATCCTTTTGACTCAGAGGGGGAGAAATTCAGTTGGTTAGTGCCTCCCATTAGCAGCTGGTGGTGACGCTAAAGGGTGCTAATGAAGTAGCACCGGGGCAAGGCAAATCCAGCAATGCACGCCAAATCCAGTCACCCCTTAGTGCTGCCACTAACAGTTAGCGCCTGGGGCTTTAGTGCCAGACAGATTGTGACGTCAGTGAGAGTGCAATGCTCACTGAGCGCCCGATCTGCCAAATTGATTATTGACCCCTGCCTTAGTGCCTCGCCCCGACAACGACAGGAAGAGGAGGCATGAAGCAGGTGGATGGCGCCTCCAGGGGCAATATTTAAAGGGATGAGTCGCAGCTGTCAGGTTAGTGCTGTTTCACTGCTTCTTTGTCAGTTTGCGATTGTGTCATTTAAAGGTTCTTTAGTATGACAAAATTTCAAAGTGCTACACATCGTTACATTAATGGGGGCTATATTGGCAGTCGACCTCACCCTCCAGGATCTATTGCGGAGGGAGCAGAGGCAGCGAGAAAGACTGGAACATGTGCCCAGAGGGAGGAGGAGGGCCATCAGGGCTCTCAACAGGAAGCCTACCCTCCGAGGGTATTTCAAGATCATTCTCCTACCTCTAATTAAGCGAGGGGAACTGCATTTGAAGGCTCCACTTCAGCAAGGATGTGGTCACTGAACTCTTCCACCTCCTGCAGCCAGACCTCGAGCCTCAGATCAGTGCAACCACGGCTCTCTCAGTAGCAGTCAAGATCACCATCTTCCTCAATTACTTCACCAGCGGTTTCTTCCAGTCTGCAACAGGAAATCTAACGAACATCTCGCAGTTCGCCGTCCATCGCTGTATCCAGGAGGTCACTGAGGCTCTCTGGGAGAATGGACTGCCTTTCCTTACCCATCACCAGAGAGAAGTAGGACAAACGTACATGTGGCTTTGCCAGGATAGCGGGCTTCATCATGTTGCAGGGCGCCATTGACTGCACCAAGGTGACTGTGCGGGCTCCGCTTAACAATCCTGAGGTCTTCCGTAACCACAAAGGCTACCACTCACTTAATGTGCAGTTAGTGTGCGACCACAGACAGCGAATCCTCAGTGTGAATGCCCACTATCCTGGCAGCAGCCACGATGCATTCATCATGCGCTGGACCAGTGTGCCAGCACTCTTCCAGCCACCACATCAAGCTCGCGGCTGGCTGGTCGAAGACAAGAGCTATCCACTATCCACCTGGCTCATGACTCTCCTCTGCAACCCCATCACTCATATAACGAGAGCCATGCTGCCACCAGGAACATAATCGAGCAGACCATCGGGGTGCTCAAGCAATGGTTCCGCTGCCTTGACCGCTCGGGAGGAGCCCTCCAGTACTTGGCTGAGCTAGTGTCCTCTTTCGTCGTGGTCTGCTGCATGCTCCACAACTTGGCCATCATGAGGGCCCAGTCCTTGCCAGCAGGGATTGCGGGACCACCTCAGGGGAAGGAAGAGGGAGAGGAAGAGGAGGTCGAGAATGAGGCGGAAGAGGAAGACGAGGAGGAGGAGGTGGAGGAGGAGGTGGAGGAGGAGGAACAGGAGCGAGGGAGGAGGGAGCCACTCCATCGCCCTTTTGGACCATGAGCGCCTCATCGGACTGTGATTCCAATAAATTAAACCCCAGATCCACATTGCTCACCATATTCCCATCATTCCATCCCTGTCACAGGCCATATCACAGCGCAAAGCTGAAATGAGACGCACCACAAAATAATCCAAACTGAATTAATAATTTTATCAATAATCAGTGAACACCTATTTACAACAAGAACATTAGCTATTCACTCCTGTGCAATCCCTTAGTGCCCCTCCATACTGTGCCTTTGCCAACTCTAGTGCTCCTATGAAGCGTTGGCCCAGTGGCTGCAGCAGGGCTGGTGGGAGGCTGCTGATTGTCCGTGCTAAAGACTTCAGATGGCCTCGCAGGACGTCCTCGACCAGCTCTGGGCCTGGAAGGCCCGGCTGTAGACTGCACCACCTCAGCTTGGGCGGCAGCAGTCTGGGCTGGGTGGATGACAGGCAGCGACAAGGGCAATGGCGGAGTGGCAGTGGTGGGAGCAGGAATGCTGTCATCCTGAGAGAGGACAGCAGGTTCCTGCTCCACTGACCCACTGCCACACCCCCAGGGCAGCACCTCAGCATCCCTAGCAATCTGCTAGAACACAGATTGCTGGCTTGCTGCGACACCGTGAAAGCCGCAGTGGACGGTGGTCGACCCAGCCACAATGGCAGCAGCCAAAGCTTGCATGGCATCAAGCTGAGACTGCATGAGAGCAGTCTGAGAATCGATGGCACCAAGCATAGACTGCATTACAGCACTAAGATGTTGCGTGGCTCCTGCCTGGGTTTCAATGGAAGCTCTGACATCACCCATTACATGCAGCATGAGGTCTGGGTCACCACGATCTCACTGGGAGTTCACCATCATTTGTAGACTGTAAATGATGGTGTCCATGGTGTGCACAGAGCTCTGTGCAATGTTGGAGGTGGACTCTGTTGTGTCTGAACCTGTGCCATTATAACTAAACACAATTGTTTTGATTTCTTTTTGGGTTCAATAAAGACTCATTTCTTGAAAGAGAAAGTTGTTTTAATCTAAAGTCTATTCAACTCTTTTTAACAGCCTTTCTACAGAACACTCTATACTGTGATGCAGCTAGAATTAAAGTGAAAGTAAAACTCTCTGCCTTGCTTCTCTCGGTCACATGACCTCTGCTGGTCAGGCATAAGTAATCAATACCTGCAATCATGCTATTAAGACATCATAATCGAACAGGCAAATAACATCACTATTTGCTGATATCATTACATCTCCCTTTCTTAAAACAAAAGTATTTTACTTTTAACTAACAACATGTTTTCTTTGTATTAATCTGCATTTTAACTGTAACACTTAATGAACTTACATTATCATTATCATGATCAAGGTTTTTTACCCTTGCTTTGTGTGTTCACATGAAATATGTCAATACACTAGAACTAGAAGAAAGAATAAGATAACATTACTTCCTTCTTTAACAATAGTCCTTAAATTTGCTCAATGAGTCTTTCAGGAGGCTTCACGTGTCTTGAGGATTTTCTGATTGATTGTCCTTGAATCTGAGTTGTTGCCTCAGATGATTGGTTCTCAGCTGTGTGAGCAGGTTGTTCACCAGTATCAGTCTCTTGACCTGCTGTGGCTGGTCCCATGAGAAGATCTCGACGATTTCTTCTCAGAACAGCACCCTCATCTGTCTGAATGGTGTATGATCTTGGTTGAACTTCACTCAGGACAGTTCCCTTCTGAGTCCATGTGTTTGTTTTGTCTTTCAACCTTACTTGGTCACCAGTGTGGAGTTCAGGTAGGTTTTGTGTTCCTCTGTCATAGTAGTACTTTTGCTTTTCTTTCTGTTGCTCTTTGAACTTCCTCACTTTCTCCCCCTCTTTTGTTTTCAGGAGGTTCTCCGGGATGGGTAGGTTTGACCTTAGCCGACGTCCCATCAGGAGTTGGGCTGGTGACATACCACACTCGAGCGGCGTTGTGCGGTATACAAGCATGCTTTGGTAGAAGTCAGTTCCACTGTCTTTTGCCTTGTACATCAGTCTTTTCACTGTCTGGACCGATTTTTCCACTAGTCCATTGGACTGTGGATAGTGAGGACTTGACGTTGTGTGGACAAAGTCCCACTCTTTGGCAAAGTGTCGGAAATTTGCATTGTTAAACTGGGGTCCATTGTCTGTGAAGACCTCGCTTGCCACGCCATGTCTGGAGAATATGGCTTTCATACTTCTTATCACAGCTTCTGCAGTGGTGGTGTACAGTCTACAAACCTCTGGATACAGGGAGTAATAGTCTGTGACGACAAGATAGTCCTTCCCTTGACATACGAATAGGTCAGCGCCTACCTTCTGGTAAGGTCTGTCTGGTGCTGGGTGTGGCTTTAGTGGTTCTACTGGATTGCTTGCTCGATATTTCAGGCATATTGTGCAGTTTGACACCTCATTTGTCACATCTTGGTTCATTCGTGGCCAGTACATCACCTCTCGTGCTCTTGTCTTACACTTTTCGATTCCCAGATGTCCTCCATGGATCTTTTTTAGCATCTCTCTTCTCAGACTCTTTGGGATAACTATTTTACTTCCTTTGTAGATGATGTCTTCGACCACTGATAGTTCCGCCCTGCAGTTCCAGTACTCTGCCATGTCAGGTGAGCAGTCTTGCTTCATGTTGGGCCATCCATCCAAGATGCTTTTTCTCAGTCGTCTCATTGTTTCATCTTTGTCTGTTTCAGTCTTTATGAGCTCCATTTTTGCATCTGCTATGGGCAGTGCACTTGTGATCATGTCCACGTAGGCGTTCACTTTTTCATCCATTGTGGTGTTTGCGGGCTCACTTGGATCAACAGCTCTGGACAACGTGTCTGCTGTATACATCAGCTTACCCGGTGTGTATGCAACATTCAGTGTATAGCGTTGCAGCCTGATCATCATTCTTTGTATTCTAAGCGGACAGCTATACAGTGGCTTTTGGAACAATGCAATCAAGAGCTTATGGTCAGTCTCTACACTGATTGCTTGTCCTGCCACAAACTGGTGAAATCTTTCACAGGTGTATGTGATGCTGAGCAGCTCCTTTTCTATTTGAGCATATCGCGTCTCCGCATCTGTCATTGAGCGCGATGCATATGCAATAGGTTGCCAGTAGTCATATTGTTGCAGAAGAACGGCACCGAGCCCACTCTGTGATGCATCTGATGATATCTTGATGGGTCTCGCTGGGTCATAAAACCTCAGAACAGGTTCCTCTGTGAGCAGTTTCTTCAGATCGCTCCATGACTTCTCATGCTCATGATTCCATTCCCATTCTATGTTCTTTTCAGTTAGTCTTCTCAGTGGCGCTATTTTTTCTGAGAGGTTGGATATGAATTTACCCATGTAGTTGATCATTCCATTAAACCTCTGCACGTCCTTTTTGCATTGTGGCCTTGGCATATTCTCAATGGCGGACACCTTTCTGGGATCTAGTCTGATGCCCTCACTGCTAAGGATATCTCCCACGAATGTCAGTTCTGTCACCCCGAGCTGGCATTTCTCTCTATTCAGCTTCAGGTTTGTTTTCCTTGTTGCTTCCAGCACTTTTTTCAGTCTCTCGTCATGCTCAGTTCTCGTGGTTCCCCATACTATGATGTCATCCATTGATATATCAACTCCCTCCAGGTGCTCATAGATCATATGGATAGTCTTGTGATACACTTCAGGAGCTGAGGCAATGCCAAATGGTAACCTTAGGAATCTGTATCTGCCAAATGGAGTGTTGAACGTGCACAGTCTTGAACTTGCTTCATCTGCCAAAATCCGGAGGATGCATCTAACTTGCTGAAATATTTTGCATTTGCAAACTGTGCCATGATTTCCTCACGTGTAGGAAGCTTGAAGTGCTCTCTCTTTATTGCTCTGTTTAGATCTCTTGGATCCAGGCAAATTCTGAGCTTTCCATTCTTTTTGTCCACTACGACGAGGGAACTCACCCACTCAGTTGGCTCATCTATCTTCTGAATCATGTTCACGCTTTCCATCCTGTCCAACTCTGTCTTCAGTTGCTTTTGAAGAGCAAACGGAACTTTTCTACATGGATGTATGACCGGTGTCATACTTTTATCTACTCTGATCGTGTGTTCTCCTGGAATGCAGCCTAGACCCTTAAATAGGTCTTTGTACTCTTTCATGAGTTCATCATAGACTGTCTCTCCTTCGCTTTCCACAACGAGGACTCTCTTTACCAGGTTCAGTCTCTCACAGGCTTTTAAACCTGGTATGGCTTGCACATCCTTTGGCACCACGATTAATGCTAGCGTGTGCTCTCTGTCCTTGTGTGTTACTTTGACAATGCATTTTCCTTTCACTGGTATATCAGTACCTGAGTATCCGGTCACTTTCACTTGTATTCTATGTAACTTTGGTCTGGGTCTAATTCTCTTAAAATCGGTCTCTGATATCACATTAACTTGTGCTCCAGTATCCAATTTAAATGGAATGTGTATGTCATTCACTTTTAGTGTCAACATCCAGTCTCTTTCTTCTTTTTTGTTTTCAGACACCACATCTACATAGAATTCCTCTATCTCGCTTTCATCTACTGTATGGACCTTGCTTTGTTGCGTTTGGTTCTTACAGCAACGGGCATAATGGTTGTTTTTGTTGCATCTATTGCATGTTTTACCATATGCTGGACACTTTCTTGGTGGATGCTGTGTACTACATCGATTACATGACTTCCGATTGTCTCTTTCATTTTTGTTTGCTGGCCACGTCTCTTTTTTCACTTTGGCGCTCTCTTTGTTAAACGGTTTGTATGCGTTCTTTCTCACTGCATCCACGTTGCAGCTACTGTCACTGAACAGCTCCTTTGCCTGCAACTTCACAGTCTCTGTAACCCTACACAGTGCTATGGCTTTTCCCAGGTCTAGATCTTGCTCTCTTAGCAGCCTTTCCCTTAGACCATTATCTCGAATACCACACACCAGTCTGTCTTTTATCAGCGAGTCTGAGAGTCCCCCAAATTCACACGATTTGCTCCGGTTTCTCAGTTCAGTCACATACTGATCAATAGTCTCGCCGATTTTCTGTACACATGTGAAAAATTTGTGCCTCTCAAACGTAACGTTGCGTTTAGGTATGCAGTAGGCCTCAAACTGTTCCATTATTTTATCTAGCTTCATTTTGTCTCCATCAACAGCAAATGTGAAGTTATTATATACCTCCAGCGCTTCATCACCCACGACATGTAAGAACAGTGACGCTTTTACATCATCACTTTTCTCTTCAGCTCCGATTGCTGATAAATACAACTCTAAACGTTGTTTGAACCTTCTCCAATTTTCAGCCACATTACCTGACAATTGAAGCGTCGCCGGTGGGTGTAAACCTTCCATTTTTTCACTTCGTTAGCTATTCTCTAATGGTAAGCAACAATGTTCTCTTCTGGCTTGCTAATCTGTGGAGAGCTGATTTCGCTTACTTGCCACAACTGCTTGCACTGTCCCATCAAGTTGCTAACTTCAGATTTTTTTTTTTCTTTCAGCCACTTCTGACATCATGTTTTGATTTCTTTTTGGGTTCAATAAAGACTCATTTCTTGAAAGAGAAAGTTGTTTTAATCTAAAGTCTATTCAACTCTTTTTAACAGCCTTTTTACAGAACACTCTATACTGTGATGCAGCTAGAATCAAAGTGAAAGTAAAACTCTCTGCCTTGCTTCTCTCGGTCACATGACCTCTGCTGGTCAGGCATAAGTAATCAATACCTGCAATCATGCTATTAAGACATCATAATCGAACAGGCAAATAACATCACTATTTGCTGATATCATTACAACAATTAGTGCTCAGAACCCCAAGATTGCAAACATGCTGCTTCTTTATTCAAAAGGAAAGTTCTGGAGAAAAGTACAGAACAAAAGAGAACAAACCCAACCATTCATCTGCTGTGACAGCGCCACCGCAGGTGGGAGGAGAACACATAATACATAACATATTCCTCCCCTCTTAAATGAAATGTCCACATTATTCCTCAACAGGTAAGTTACTTTCAATGCACTCAACTAACCAAGGGTAGAGGTAGACTGCCTCAAACCCTCACTTTACCCTGGGGTTTATTCTGCCCCAGTCCTGTGGGTAAGTCGCTAAGCCTACAGATCCAAGCGTCTTGGAGGCCGCCGCGCTCTGACAGGATACCGGTGGTCATCGCTGGCTTCCACAGCAGTAGGCATTGACACAAGCTTGGATGGAGAAGGTGCCTGTGTCAGTCGAAAGTCAGGAGTATGCACAGGTGGAACAGTCTCTTTGACTTCCTGTGTTGGAGAAGAGCACTGTGGCGAAGGATGCTGGTTTGCGGTATCACCCGGAAACAGTTCAGGCCAACCAGCCGTTGGAACCTCTGTGGCTGTCTCTGCTCCTAGCAACAGTTGATCAGTGTGTCTTCTCCAGACGACATCCTCAGCAGTCTCAACCGTGTAAGACACAGGGCCCGTCTGCGCGATCACCGTAGCAGGAACCCATTTCGGTCCAGTGTTGTAGTTTCGAGCTAGGACGTGCTCTCCCGGATGAAACTGTCTCTCCTTGGCTCTTTTCTCTCTTCTTTCAATTTGAGCTGGTTGTTGACGTTGGACAACTTGCTCTGCCCTTGGAGGTTTGAGTAAGTCAAAACTTGTCTGCAACTGCCTCTTCATCATGAGCGAAGCGGGTAAGTTTTGGTTGTGGCATGCGGTTCATTCCTGTAGGACAACAGGAAGCTGTTCAGACATTGGTGGATTGAGCCCTGACCTTGCGATGCCTTCAAGGCGTGCTTCAAAGTTTGCACAAACCTTTCTGCCAGGCCGTTAGTAGAGGGATGGTAGGGCGCAGACCTGATGTGTTGGACACCATTCACTTGCAAGAAGGTTGCAACCTCCTGTGACACAAATAGTGGACCGTTGTCACTTACGAGTTGTTCTGGTGAGCAATAACGGCTGAACATCTCACCAAGTTTCTCAATTGTTTTCTCTGCCGTGGTAGACCTCATCACAGCAACCTCTGGCCACTTGCTACGAGCGTCCACAACCACCATAAACATCTTCTCTTCGAAAGGACCGGCGAAGTCCACATGTACGCGCTGCCACACTTCTTCAGGCCAATCCCAGGGGTGTAGGGTTGCCAGCTGTGGAACATTCCGGACCCTTTGACAGGGGGAACATGTTTTGGCTTTCTCCTCAATAGTTCCATCGAGACCTGGCCACCAGAAGTAGCTTCTTGCCATTTCCTTCATCCGAGCCATCCCACTGTGGCCTGTATGAAGTTGTTGCAGTACAGGTTCCCTCAGTGGTGGCAGAATGATGACACGGCGTCCCCAGAGAAGACAACCTGCCTGGACGGAGAGCTCATTTCTTTTTGAAACGTAAGGTTTCAAACTAGGAGAATCTCCTGTAGCTCTCCCTCGAATGACATCGTCCATTACCTCAGACAGGACTGGATCGTTGCGGGTTTGCCTTCGCACCTGAGCTGCAGTGACAGGTGCTCCCTCCACTTGTCTGAAGTAGAAGATGTCTATCTGACGAGGCTCTGGGGGAGTAACAGGTAAGGGCAGCCTCGAGAGACCGTCTGCGTTGCCTTGCAAGTCTGATTTGCAATATTTGATGTCGTATGTGTGTCCCGACAACAGTAAAACCCACCTTTGCATCTTGCTTGCAGCAAGAGACGGAATTCCGGTGTGGGGCCCGAAGATTGAAGTCAATGGACGGTGGTCCGTCAGGAGTGTGAACCTTCTCCCAAACAGGTACTGATGAAATTTTCGAATTCCAAAAACGATTCCCAAGGCCTCGCACTCAATCTGTGCATAGTTACTCTCAGCCTTGTTCAAGGTGCGTGATGCGAAGGCGATAGGTTTCTCTACACCAGAAGGCATGATGTGGGATATGACTGCTCCCACACTATATGGTAATGCATCACATGCTAGCTGCACGGGTAGCTTTGGGTCAAAGTGTGTCAGGACTTCCGACTTCAGCAATGCTTTATTTGCTTGGGCGAAAGCTTCGTTGCACAGTTCAGTCCATTTCCATGTTTTGCCTTGACATAGCAACTGATGTAGCGGCTTCAGCAATGTTGCTAAGTCTGGAATAAATTTTCCATAGTAGTTAAGTAGCCCCAGGAATGAAAGTAACTGACTCACATTCTGGGGTGCTGGGGCCTCCACGATCACCTTGGCCTTTGACGGCGCCTTGTGCAGGCTGGTAGCGTCAATCACATGCCCCAAGTACTCAACTGAAGACTGAAAGAATTCACATTTGTCCTTACGAACTCTGAGTCCGTACTTTTTCAGTCACTGTAGTGTCGCATCCAAGTTCAGAAGATGATCCTCCTCATTTGTCCCAGTGACAAGGATGTTGTCCAGGTAGCACTGGACTCCTGGCAGTCCACTCAAAATCTGATCCATTGCCCTTTGGAATAGAGCAGGGGCTGACGTAATTCCAAACGGAAGGCGGTAGTACCTGTATAGCCCCTTGTGTGTCACAATTGTCAGCAGCTCCTTTGATTTGTCATCGACATGCATTTGTAGATAAGCCTGGTATAAGTCGATTTTGCTGAACTTTTGCCCTCCGGCCAGGCCCGTAAAGAGATCACCAATGAGGGGAAGAGGGTACTGTTCTGCAGACAGCACCGGGTTAATAGTCACTTTAAAATCCCCGCAGATTCAAATAGATCCATCCTTTTTCAGGACAGGAACAATGGGTGTGGCCCATTTGCTCACGCTCACAGGCTCCAGGACTCCATTCTCGACTAAGGCCTCTAAGTTAGCCTCAACTTTTGGCCTAATTGCATAGGGTACAGGTCGGGCTTTGTGAAACTTCGGCTTGCTGTCAGGTTTAATGTCCAGTCTCACGCTGATCTTTTTCATGCTCCCAAGTTCACCATTGAAGAGTTCTGCGTGTTTGTTTAAAACTGCAGTCAGACCTGACTCACCTTTTGACATCATGCGGACTGCAGGCCAGTCCAGCGTGATTTTCTCTAGCCACGCACATCCCAGTAGAGATGGGTAATTTTCCTTTACCACATATAGTGGCAGTTTCGCAGTCTGTCCGTTCAATTTAACTGTCACCTCAATGGCGCCTCTCATGGCCACAGGTTCGCCGGTATACGTCTTTAGCACAATGTTTGTTGGCTGAAGGGTAAGGTGCTTTAGCATTTTGTTGTAGACAGTGTCTGAAACAAGGGACACAGCCGCTCCTGTGTCCCCCTCCATCCGCACTGATTGTCCCTCCACCAGTGGTGACACACAGTAGCCATTTGGACCACCTGCAACCATCAGTATGTGCACCTCTTCCTCCTCAGAGGTGTTGCTCCCCTCTGTTTTGCTTGTTCCATCATGCTGCACTGAATGAACACTCCTTTTCTTCTCTTGTCCAAATTCAGAAATTTTGTTTTCATGCTTCCCAGCTCTGTCTGTTCTTTTTTTACCTCTACAGGCACGTTCAATGTGACCCTTTTGCCACAGTTTCGGCATTCCAGCTCCGTACACCAGCAGTCATTAGTGTGATGGCCTGTTTTTCCACAACGGTAACATGTGCCTTTCCGCGCACCTTTAGGCTGAAACGACACCTTGTGAACTCTCCCTGTTGAACTAAACTGGTGAGCCTCCTTTTCCGCCATCTCCATGGAGACACTAACTTCAATGGCCTTTTCAAGAGTAAGGTTGTCCTCAGTAAGAAGGCGCTTCTGTGTGGCTGCACTTTGCAGACCACACACAAGTCTGTCTCTAATGGTGTCATTCAGCACCTCCTTGAACTCGCAGTGTTCTGACAACCTTTTCAAAGCAGCAATAAACATAGTCACTGTTTCTCCCTCCTCTTGATTCTGTTTGTGAAATCTAAATCTCTCAGCAATAACCGGAGGTGTTGGTGAATAATGTGCTCCAAGAATTTCCACTAGTTGTTTGTATGTTTTAGTGCCTGGCTTAACTGGCTGTACAAGGCTGCGCAGTAAATTGAATGTCTTTGCTCCCATTATACTCAAAATGGTAGGCATGACCTTATCGTTTGCCACCGCCTTCGCCAAAACAAAATAGTCAAAACGTTCCGTATAAGCGCTCCATTGCTCAACATTTTCATCAAAATCACCGATGTTTCCGAATATAGCAGCCATCTCACGTTTCAAATTTTAATTTCTGTTTACTCACTGCACCCGTAACGTTAATGTAATGCTGCAATCTCTGTTCCGAGTGTTTTGTAGTTGAATACAAGAAAGTTCCCACAATGCAGATTCATCCCATCCTCGTCACCACTTTGTTGTGTCTGTACCTGTGCCGTTATACCTAAACACAATTAGTGCTCAGAACCCCAAGATTGCAAACATGCTGCTTCTTTATTCAAAAGGAAAGTGCTGGAGAAAAGTACAGAACAAAAGAGAACAAACCCAACCATTCATCTGCTGTGACAGCACCACCGCAGGTGGGAGGAGAACATATAATACATAACATACTCCTCCACGTTCCTTATCATTGCCGAGATGCTCTCAGCCATCCTTGCCATTGCACCTATCGGGGTTGATTTTCCTGGAGCCGTCAGGCGGGGTTTCAAGCATGTGGGGGGGGGTGAAATCCTGAAATCGGGGGTCCCGCCACCAACCCGCCAAAAACCCGTCTCCACGTAAGTTTCAGGGGAGGCGGATACCCGCCCCGCACTGGGACCCGCCGACCCGAGGCGGGAAGGGATTAGTGCCAATTAACTGGTAGTTAACAGGCAGTTTTTAGCCTAATCCCTATTTTGAGGGGTGTCGTGTGGGATTCCCGACGGCTCCAAACCATGCCAGGTTGGAGCAGGCGGGCCGTCGGGTTGAAGGACTTGGAGGGGTCGCAATGTCGGTGTTCAGGTGAGTGATGGGTGCATGAGCGCAAAGGTAAGTGTGTTTGGTGTGTCTTAAGTATGTAAAGAAGTTTAAATTACCTGTACTTATCTTAACAGCCTTTCTTCCTCTAGGTTTCAGGAGTCCATCACTCAGCCGGCACTGAAAGCAAAATGGCTGCGAGCTGTCAAAAGTGACAGCCTTCAGCTTTCATTGCCAGTGACAGTTCTAACTGAGTCTGTGTAGAAGGACTCAGGTTAGAAGTCAGACTGTCAGTGTTTGACAGCTTCAAACAGCTGTGAAACACTGATATTTCATCTGCCAAGACCTCTTGACAGATGAAATTTCAGTCTGTGACATCACCTGTTGCCGGGTGGCCCTTTATTGGCCTGCTGAGCCCGCTGGGCGGGCTTAACAAGGTCAATCAAGGGAAAATTGCGTGGATTGGCCGAACGTCGATGTAGGCGGGACTAAAAGCCGAAAGTTGTAGTCCCACCTCCTTCCTGACAGCTTTATGAAGATCTACCCCATCATCTCCATGTGCATGTCCACCACCCTTCTTCTAAAGGCTTCGCCACTGAGGTCCTCATCTGAGTCCTGGCAGCAGAACTCGCGCGTGAACTCGCCCTCTGGGAGCTGGCTCTCAAGCTACCCTTTCCCCCTGGCCTTGCTGCAGCCTGCTCGCCCCTGGTGCATCACTCTGTGCAGATCCTGCTACTATACTAGCCTCTAAATAATGCGTAATGCCAGTATCTGAGCTGGTGCCTGCGGGTGAGACAAGCAGTGACACGGTGTGTTCTCCATCCTCCTCGTCTTCCACCTCGCTCTCAACAGTGCCCTCAGTGACAGGCTGCTCAGGTGCTTGCTTATTACAGGAAACTCTTTTTTATCCGGCACCGACGGGACCGGCGTGGTGCCGGTTGATCAAAAAGTCCGGATTACAGAGAGGTATACTTACTAAGGTACAAGAGCCCCGTACAAGGCCATAGATCCAGGCATCCCATGGCAGCAGGTGCAGGAACCCCGGCTACATGGCCACAGATCCAGGAACCCCGGTTACATGGCCACTAATATGAAGTAAAACTTACCTGAACCTACTCCTGAATGTTGCCGGTTAAGAGAGATTTCCAGTTATTTAGGTGCCGGTAAAAAGAGAGTTTCCTGTAGCTGAAAGCATAAAGGCACAAGAGTCGGGTTAAGGTGAGGGGAGGGTGGCAGGAAGGGAGAAAGGCATGCATACAGCATGATTAGCTGGAACGTGGGAAAGGCTTGTGGGGTGAGGGGGCAGTGGGATGTGAGAAGATGGAGTAGGAATAAACATACCGTTGTTGTCACCAAGGGGGTCAATGTCGCCAGTGGCCATGGCGCCCACCACCTGGCACCCAATGATTTGCAGCACTCTTTCCACCAGCTCAGAAAGTGGTTGAGTGTCAGGTTGTCCCCCACCTGTGCACTCCTGCTCCCTCCTGTTGTGAGCGGCCTTGGTCTGCAAGAGAGAGGAAAGTGTGTGAGTGAGTGGAGCAATAAGTTTGGGAGATGTGTCTACCATAGTTGAATAGCTGTCATTGTGTGCAAGGTGTGAGGTGTGGGTGTGAGTGTTGGTAGGTAGAGATTGTTGGTGGGTGAGTGCTGGGGGTGTGGTGCTTTGGGCAGTGTGTGCAGACTGAGGTTCAGATGGTGGTATGTAGCATTTGTTGAAACATTGACTCACCCTGACTACCCGAGTGAGGTTGTTAAATTTCTTCCTGCACTGTCTGTGGGTCCTGGTGACCACAGTGCTGCCCGGGACCTGCTGGGCTACCTCCCACCACATGGCACGGAAGACTTGCGGCAAGGGCCTCCTGCCACTTGCTGGGCACAGCACCGCCTCCAATGCATGGTCGCTGAATCTGCGAGCTCTCTCCGTTGATCTGCCATAATGACACCTCCTTCAGTGGTCCGGTTCCTTCTCATTGGCCTTCTGATGCTCGCTGAGACAGCTGCAGAACCAGCAATGCTGAGAGTGAGGTTCTTGAGGAGCATTATGAACCTCTCCTTTAAGAACTGGAAAGAGTCTGTGGCAATGATGACTAGCAAATAGATTGCACCTGAAATTGCTTAGTGCTTTGAGTCTAATGCCACTGAGCTAGGCCGTTAGCGCTTGATTTAGCGCTCCCATCCTTTCTTTGAGCGATGACAATGAATTTTGCGTGCAGTGAGATTCATTAGCGCCTGGCGCTAAATCTCAAACTTTTTCAAAGTTGGCGCCCATTCCTGGACGATAATTAATTTCGCCCACCAACTGAGCCATGGCTGGTGCCATTGTTAATTTTGAGAACATTGCTTTAAAGATATACTAGCAAGTTTCATCCCCTTTTAGTGACCATTGCTGCACCTGTACTGGCGTGACCATCAACCATGTTTGACCCAAATCGACAATTTGCTGATTTTCAAGCAATTAAAAAAAAAAAGTATTTTTTGTGGTTACCACTTGAGGCCTAAAACTGCTCATTTCCTCTTGTGAAAAATTATGAAATAAACAGACGTACGGACCATCTGCAGGGCTAAAGCACAATCTGGGGCACGTTCAGTCCTATTGTATTGCTTTTGGAATCCACGGTCCTGTACTTTAAATTTGTTAGCTCCAAAATAATTAGATAATATGCATCGCTAATGGATAACGTCAATCAGTATTCAAATGAACATACAGAAAGCGATTAAAGCTAACCATTTGGAAAATAATTACAGCCAAGAAAGAATTGGCCGGCGATGGAAATACCTGTTGAACCTTAATTGGTGCGACCCCCAATACTGTGATTAGACTTCAGTTTAGCAACAGTATCAAGTCATTCAGATACTAAAACACAGCAGTGTACTAAAATATAATTCCAATTAATCCATAATTAGTCATATTTTGACAGTGTCCTTGTCTCTTGCCAGAATAAATAGTACAGGTAATAGCACTTTCATGAAAGGAAATGCTGCAGCTAATGACATCAGCAGCTGCAGAGAGTATAGAGACCAGAGAAAGATGAGATATTAGGATAGATCTTCCATGGGGAGAAGCGCCTGGCCAGCTTCCAATGCACAGGGGGAAATGTTCCATCCACTGAGTCCAGTGCACAAGAAAACAAGAGTGTGGGAGGGCAAAGGGTGGGAATGGGAGGAGGAGTTCACGCAGTGAGCCAGGGAGGTCTGGATCATGTTTGCAGACAGAATGGAGACATTTCGCAAAACAATCATCTGATCTACACTTTGGCTGCCCAGTGTAGAGGCAGTACACAGTCAGTAGCGCGCACAGTATAACAGATAGAAGGAGGTACATGTGACTTACTGTCACCCATTGAAGAACTGTTTGGGGCCCTGGTCAGTGGTATGGGGAGAGGTGAATAGACAGGTTGCATGGGGGGAAAATTTCAGGGGAAAGGTATCCAGAAATGATGGTGGTGGAAGAGTGAACAAAGATATTGGAAGTGAATGGTCCCTCTGGAAAGGAGAGAGGGGAAAATATGTTTGGTGTTTGGATCATGTTGCATACGATGGAAATAATAGAAGATGATCTGGTGGAGATTACTACTACAACAACAACATGTATTTATATAGTGCCTTTAATGTAGTAAAACATCCCAAGGCGCTGCACAGGAGTATTTTAAGACAACAGTTTTGACACCGATCCACATAAGGATAAATTAGGGCAGGTTACCAAAAGCTTGGTCAAAGAAGTAGGTTTTAAGGAGCATCTTAAAGGAGGAAAGAGAGGTAGAGATGCGGAGAGGTTTAGGGAGGGAATTCCAGAGCTTAGGGCCTAGGCAACAGAAGGAATGGCCACTAAAGGTTGAACGATTATAATCAGGGATGCTCAAGAGGTCAGAATTAGAGGAGCGCAGATATCTCAGGGGGTTGTGGGGCTGAAGGAGATTACAGTGATAGGAAGGGGCGAGGCCACGGAGAGATTTGAAAACAAGATTTGAATACTAGAGTAGAAACTGAGGACAAGAAGAACCCTGTCATTGTTGGGAGGGGGACAAGGGTGAGAGTGGAGACCCAGGAAATGGAGCAGACATGGTCAAGGGCCCCACTGACCACAGATGAAAAAAACTTGAATCAGGATAAAAACAACATTTTGAAAACTGAATTGGAAAATGGAGTCCTTGGAGCAGATACACTGGAGATGGAGGCATGGGTTAAAGGAGGAACAAAACATAATTGAAGTTCTTGTATGAGTTAATGATCTTGTAATAGATATGAGTGAAGAGCCAAGAGGGGCGTGAATAATTCAAAGGAAGGTGTAAGATAGGTGGAAATGGGAAGCTTAATCAGAATGAGAGCAGGAAGCAACAGCAACAAAAAATCCTTGTTTTTGTTAGATCCGTGTATTTTTGATGTTGTGTGTCCTTCAATAACTAGACACGAGACTGCAGGAACAATCAACAGGTATTTACTGGATGAGGGTTACTCTAAAACTAAATGTACAGATCCCGACTCAGGGTTTATATACAGGTGTGGTCACTGCCGGTACTACAGTATACAGGAGCTGTAAAAAGTAGTTCTCCCCTTAAAGGTACATACACTACAATTCCTCCCCTTTTAGATTGACAGTACCATAACATTCATTTAACAATTAACACTTTTAACATGCACATTAACTGAAAATAGTCCATTTATAAATTCAGTCTTTGGGGCGGCTTCCAGATCCTTTCTGGATAGCGCCTTTCCTGAGTGTCTTGTTCTTGGTGCGGAGGCCCCTTGTCGTCAGTTGGTTCATCAGCTTCCGATGCTACTGTTTCTGGGGTAGATGCTACCTGTATGTTGGGTTCATCACCAGGTGTGCGAGACATGGGGTTGACTCGTTCCTGTGACTCTAGGATCTGGTCGACATGGCGTCTCACAATGTTCTCCCCAACATCCACTGTGTACATTAGTGGCCCCTGCCATGTGCATATCGTTCCTGGTTGCCATTTCTCTGTTCGGTAGTCGCGGGCCAAGACTGGTTGCCCTACATTGAAGCTCCTTGTCGGCTTCTCATTGATGTGCTGGAATTGCTTATTCTCAACATCTCTTCGTACATTTGGTCTGAGCAAATCCAGACGAGATCTCAACCTTCGGTTAAAGAACATCATGGCCGGGGTCAGGTTGGTGACTGCATGTGTCGCATTTCTGTAGGCTAACAGGAAATTGTCCACCTTATGCTGCAGTGGAATGTCGTCATCGCACATGGCCCTTACTGCTTTCTTAAAGGTTTGTACAAACCTCTCAGCCAATCCATTTGTGGCTGGATGATACGGGGCGGATGTGTAATGCCTTACCCCATTCCTTTTCATGAATCTTCGAAACTCTTTGGACAAAAACTGTGGTCCGTTATCAGAGCAAATCTGCTCTGGCAAGCCGTTCCTGGCAAATATGGTCCGTAGGACTGCAATAGTTTTCGCCGTGGTGGTGGATGACATTTTGATCACCTCAGGCCATTTCGAGTGCGCATCCACGGCTAGTAGGAACATTGAGTCCATGAATGGACCAGCAAAATCAATATGCACCCGTTGCCATGGAGATGAGGGCCACTCCCATGGGTGTAGAGGGGCATGTGGTGGTGCATTTTGGACCTTCTGGCATCCTGAGCAGCTCTTTGTCAGGTCCTCGATTTGCTGATCGATCCCCGGCCACCACAGATAAGCCCTAGCAAGGCTTTTCATTTTCACCCCTCCCGGATGGTCTTCTTGAAGTTCATTGAGCACTCTCTCCCTTAACTTGGGTGGATTTACCACTCGGGATCCAGACATCAAGGTCCCCTGGCATACTGACAGCTGTTCTCTTCTGGATGAGAATGCTGGCAACAGTGAGTCGCCATGTGTTGGCCATCCCTTCACTGTCAGGTCATATACCCGAGACAGTGTCGGGTCATTTCAGGTCTCCTTCTCTCTATCAGCGTTAGTTACTGGCAAGCGTTCAATTATAGTCGAATGAAATATTTTGACAGGGTCCACTGCTGGTGTTTCCTCCGCAGTAGGCAGTGGCAGGTGTGATAGCCCATCAGCGTTTCCATGCTGTTTCGTGCCCTTATACTCGATTTCATATTGGTTCGCCCCTAGAAAAAGCAAACATCTTTGTAGCCGTTGCGCAGTCATCACTGGCACGCCCTTCTTTGGATTAAAGATGGAGACAAGTGGTTGGTGGTCCGTCAGCAAGGTGAACTTCTGCCCGTGCAGATAGTGGTTGAACTTTTTCACTCCCCACACTAGGCTGAGGGCCTCCCTGTCAATCTGGGCATACTTACGCTCGGCTGAGGTTAGTGACCGAGACGCAAAGGCTACCGGCCTCTCCGAGCCGTCCGGGAACTTGTGCGACAGCACTGCTCCAATGCCATAGGGTGATGCATCACACGCCAACCGAATGGGTAGTGCTGGGTTGAAATGAGCCAACACCTCTTTTGAAGTGGTCAATTCTTTGCACTTCTGGAAAGCTCGTTTACATTCATCATTCCACTTCCATGGCACCCCCGTTTGCAGTAGGGTGTTCAGTGGGTGTAGTACTGTAGACGAATTCGGCAAGAACTTATGGTAGTAGTTCACCAGCCCGAGGAACAACCTCAGTTGTGACACATTTTCCGGTGCTGGAGCCTTGACTACTGCCTCAATCTTTTCAGCGGACTTATGTAACCCCTCTTCATCAATAACGTGGCCACAATACGAGATCTGCTTCTGGAAAAACTCGCATTTGTGGCGATTTGCTCGGAGCCCATATTCCTTCAATCTAGTGAGCACCTGCTCCAGGTTGGCAAGGTGAGCACTGTCATTTTCGCCCGTGACCAGGATGTCGTCCAAATAACACTGGGTCCCTGGAATCCCTTGCAGGACTTGATCCATTGCCCTTTGCCAAATAGCCGGAGCTGATGCTACCCCGAACACCAGCCGGTTGTATTGGTAGAGACCTTTATGAGTGTTGATCGTGAGGTACTGTTTCGAGGCGTCTTCTACCTCCATTTGCAGGTACGCCTGGGCCAGATCAATCTTAGTGAAGCATTTCCTTCCAGATAGCGAGGCGAAAATAACTTCAATCCACGGAAGCGTATATTGTACCGTGTGAAGGACTGGGTTTACTGTCACCTTAAAGTCCCCACAGATGCGAACTTTCTTTGGTTCCCCAGGCGTATTACTCAACGACGTCTTCATTACAGGAACGATGGGTGTGGCCCACTCGCTCCAGTCCACTTTGGACAGTACTCCTGAACATTCCAAACCTTCCAGCTCTGCTTCGACGGCTGGGCGGATCGCATAAGGCACCGGTCTGGCCTTAAAAAACTTTGGGCTTGCATTTTCCTCTATTTTGATCATCGCTGTTATGCCTTTTAGTGTTCCAAGTCCCTCCTGGAACACTTCTTGTGTGTCAGTTAGCATTTTTGACAGTCGTCCAGGTGTGGCATTGTCATCCTTTTTGGCATCTACAGTCAGTGCTTGTATGGAATGCCAATCTAGCTGTATCTTCCGGATCCATTCACGTCCTAGTAGTGGTGGTCCTCCATCTGGCAACACATATAGGTCCATTTTTGGTGTTTCCTTACCGTTATATTCAAGGTTCGCCCTTATTTTTCCTTTGGGGTAGACTTTTTGCTCCGTGTATGTCTTCAAGACAATCTCTGTATCTCTCAAGTGTATATGTGAGAATAGCCGCTTGTAGTCCCTTCGGTTTATGACTGTTAGGGCTGATCCTGTGTCCAATTCCATTTTCACTTGGACTCCAGCTATCTTGAGCGTGACCCAGATAGTTTGATGATCCTGCATTTGGATCACCTTATGTAGTTTCAGACAACCCAGCTCCTTGCTTCCGGAGTCTGTATCACTTTTCTGTTCGTCTGAACTACTCTCCGTCACCTTATGTACCTTCTTGTACTTCTCCTGTGGAGATTTCTTGCTGCTGGTTTTCTTTCCCGACCTACAGACTCTTGCTATGTGTCCTACTTTTCCACACTGTCTGCACACTTTGTCCTTAAACCAGCAATCATTATGGTCGTGTGTTGTTCTGCCGCAGCGATAACACTTCACTGTTCCGTATGACATTTCATTTGCACTATATTCTTGCGGTCTCCGTTGTATCTCTGCAGCGCCCCATGCGGCTGCTTCATGTGATACTGCCATGCTGAAAGCCTTTTCCAGCATAAGGTCCTTTTCAGATAAAAGCCGTTTAAGGGTTCCATCACTTTGAAGCCCACACACAAACTTGTCCCTTAAGGTATCTGCCAGTCCCGCTCCAAACTGGCAGTGTTTCGATAGCTTACGCAGTTCCGTTAAATACTCAGCATTACTTTCATCTTTATGCTGGTTCCTTTTGTGAAACTTAAATCTTTCTGCTATCAGCAGCGGTGTAGGGTTTAAGTGGTTCTGTAGGGTTGACACTATGTTTCCAAAATCCTTGCCCACTGGCTTCTCTGGGGTTACTAGGTTTTGCAGTAAGCCATATGTTTTTGCACCCATGGAATTCAACAATACCAGCACTTTCCTCTCATCTGGCACTTCATTCGCCTTGCAGTACACTTCTATGCGTTCGACATATGTCGTCCAATCTTTGACTTCATTGTCGAACGCTGTGATACTGCCACTCTTCGGCATCCCTGGGTGTGGTTAGACTGGCTCAAAATGGCGTTTTCCCACGCTTCCCTTCTTCTCCGCTGTGGCTCAAAATGGCGTTTTCCCGCGCTCTCCCTTCTTCTCCGCTGTGGCTCAAAATGGCGTTTCCCACGCTCTCCCTTCTTCTCCGCTGCGGCTGCTCGGCCCTTGAACACCGGCTGCGCTCTGCGCGTTTCCCTTTCTTCCCCACTGACGCTGCTCGTCCCTTGAACACTGGCTGCGCTCTGTGCGTTTTCTTTCACGCCTCTCTCTCTTCTCCCATCGACGCCGTTCAGTCCTGAACACTGGCTGCACCCTGTGCGCTCTACCCTCTCTCTTCTCCCGTCGATGCCATTCGGTCCTGAACACCGGCTGCGCCCTCTGCGCTCTACCCTCTCTCTTCTCCCGTCGACGCTGCTCGGCCTTTTCTGTGCCGTCGGTCGGCTCTAGCCGCCGCTGTCCGGGAAGGGCCTGCGCCGTACCTGTTGCCAGCCCGTTTCGCAGGACCACCGTGACTGGAGAACTAAGCCCAGCTCTCAACAGCCTCCCCTGTGATGCTCAATCTCTGCTGGATGACTGGGCGGTTGCTCGTGGTCGACGCCCGTGCTTCTGGCCTCAACTTTCTTCCACTGTTCTCCAGGAGCGAATCCCTGGGAGGTAATGCAGAGTTGCAGGTAGGTTCGAATCTGCCTCATCGCCACTGTTAGATCCATGTATTTTTGATGTTGTGTGTCCTTCAATAACTAGACACGAGACTGCAGGAACAATCAACAGGTATTTACTGGATGAGGGTTACTCTAAAACTAAACGTACAGATCCCTACTCAGGGTTTATATACAGGTGTGGTCACTGCCGGTACTACAGTATACAGGAGCTGTAAAAAGTAGTTCTCCCCTTAAAGGTACATACACTACAGTTTTGGTGGAAGAGATCAGGAAGATTGGCACAAGGAGTTGACTAAAAAGCAGTATTAGCTAGAATCATGTGGTTATTCATAAGAGCATCTTTTATCTGGAGGAAGTGATTGAAGTTAAACAAGAACTTGTTGAGGGTGAGAGCAAGTCCAGTCAAATGGAGAAGGGTGGTGGTAGATGAGGATTGGTGGACCCCAATTAAATTTTAAAAGTGGAGGGTATGGAGACCGTCATGGAGAGGAATGGAGGTGTAGATAGACTGGGCATCCATGGCAAAGAAGAAGCTGTTTGGTCTGAAGAACCTGAAACTTGCAATGTGGTGGAGAATGTCAGAAGACTTGCAGATTTAGGTAGGTAGGGAAGATAGAAGAGAATAGAGTCAAGATAAGAGTTGGACAGAAGCAGACTTAACCGGAGGGACAGCCATGTTTGTGGATCATGGGGAGGAGACAGAATTGTACCCAGTATTGGGGAGGTGATACAATAAGTGTTGTGTCATTTCGCTGGTCTTTCTGGCTTGTTCCCACAGTTTTTGTATTATTTTTCCATCTAGCACACACTCAGTATATTAGGCACATTGGAAATGATGAGATCTAACTAAGTGTGTTGCTCTTATTGATTCAGCATGAGGATATTTGGCAGTGTGCTTCATATAACTGATGCATTCTTGAGGCAATTCATTACTGGAAGCAAAGTAAGTGGAAAGCATTGGCTTCAAATTACTAATAAAAAATAGCTATCATTCAATTAAACAATGGATAATTACTGCACCTCTAATGACCATGTCATTTTCTGTATTAAAGTTCATTACAGCAGACTCTACAATATTTAACTTGCTTGTTACAGGCTTTTCAGTGCAAGACAACCTCAGCTGAATAAAACTCTACCTGCTTGTAACTTCTAACTAAGTTATAGCTCAGAAACACTTCAAAAATCAATCCTTATTTCACAGCTCATTAATATCCAAACGTATCCTGTGCTGATTGCAATTAGGCCGATGACAGGCAGACAGACTTGAGGTTTTCTATTAGCAGTTTCCACAGTCATAATTTACCAGGCAATTGTCCGATAAATACTTCACGCCATCATTAGGTTGAGCAGGTGTTTTGTGCAGCTATCCAGCAAAAGTGAACACAGACTTTGTCGGTGGTCGGGACTAGGGAAAGGGGGGGGAGAACAAAGGGAAGCATTTTGCGAAAGGAATTCCAGTCACAGTATGTTAAGAGATTGGAACTAAGAGGAAGGAAGATGGTCCTTGAAGTCGTTTCTTCTCTTATTCTGATGGAAAATGTTACGTCTAGGAGTTAAGTTAGGTCATCTTCATAATTGTCCCAAAATGGCAAAGGCTAAGATAATAAGCTGTGTCCTTTCCGTAGGACCACCTGAAAATGTTATTTTAATCCATGCTTTAATTCTTTCTACTGCAAAAACAAATGTCCACAAGATGTATGAGGAATATGACATGATGTTAGGTTTTCAGTTTATTTGAAAGCTCTCATTATACACCAACGTAACAGCGCAGAAGCAAGATAAGAGATCGAATTTAGAAAGATTAAAATCTGGTAAAAGCAAAAAGAGAAGCAATTTTTTTGGTGCTGGAGCAAAATTTATTTGCGTGATTTTTACAAAAAAAAATCATGTCAGAACTAATGCAATTTACCCCTACTTTGATCACCATTTCAAATATAAATCAAATGTGAGCTCTGAGTGCCTGTTTTCAGATCGGTTCAAAATATTAATATATTTTGTAACTCATCTATGCCATTGAACATTGTTATTCATTTTGTTATGTGGACAGTTTAACCATTACTTTACACCCACATGATAACTGCATAACGGCATAACAGTCATTAAAGCAAAGCACTGTGAGAAGTGCTTGGAAACATTCTGATCTAATAAGGTGGTATATAAATACACATAGCAATCTTTTTATTACTTATCATCATTAGTGCAGGTAAACCCTACTTTGAACAGAGTATTGGTATTAAATGGCAGAGTATTGGGGCTCTAATCCGTTGCATCAGAGTGGTGACTTAAAGATTCGATTTCTCCCATTTTGCTGAATTTCCAATCATGGTTGCATTGCTGTGAGGCAACATTCATTGAGGGCTAGTGCTTCCCAACAAGGGTAGAGGAAATGTCAAGTAAAAAGTTATTCTTGATGCCATCTTGTGCACTCTGTCAGGGCTGCTGTACAAAAGAAGGCTCTCAGTTGTTTCCTCAATATAGTTGACGTGAAGCCGAAGATGAGGGGAGAAAAACAATAATAGAGGAAGGAGTGAGCCCTCAAAAAGCATGAAAGTGTTAATTATGGGGGCTAAGGCTCCCAGTGCAGAGTGAGTGTGCAGGTTGGAGAATTGGGTACGGAGTTCAGTGGTCCCGATTTACAGGGTTCTTGAGTTTTGGGCGATTAATTTTAATGACCGACAAATTGAGCGAAGTGCAAATTGGCCGCACTGCAATGCCTTCCCTTCACCCCCCGATCCTTCCTTCTGCCCTTCCATCGAGAAAGGCAATCCGCCAGGAATGGAGTCTCATAAAAACTATCCTCAAGTGTAAATGTTATTCCACGAGGCTGTTCAAAGTAACCTTTAGCACATCTGAACCAATATATTGAGCAGAATTATCACAACACTGAAAACACTTTTGTCAAAGAGTTCAACATTGAAACAAAACAACAACAACTTATATTTATGTAATACCCACTGGAAATGTTATGTACGCTAAGTATGGTTATCAATCTTTAACTTAGACACTGTGTTATCATTGTTATAAATCCCTGGGTTAAAGTTGCCCATGTGAAGGTACGGCAAGAACTTTTAAGGACACAATGTGACTAAGAGTAGACTTTCCATAATTCTGCACCAGTATCAACTGTTGCAGACAGTGAGGCTGCGCAGTCTCCAGGCAGAAACCCCAGGAGGAAGGGGTGGAGTCGGGGTTTTCGAGCGGGAAAAAGGAGCGACTGGAAGAAAGGAGGGCAGGAGCTCTGAAAAGAGGGCTCAGGAGGCAAATGGCTGCCGCATCCCGTCCCGGGTTTCCAAACTTGGCCGCCGCCCTTCGTATTAGTAGCTCTGCATCCAGAACTCAAAGTGGGATTCAGTGATCGTGAAGAGAATTCAATGAAGGGGTTCGGAGTCGTAAGTCTTGCAGACATTATGCATACCATGAGCTCCAACTTAAGCGCGCCAACGAAAGAGTGCACTCGAATTTGGACACAGGGACAGATTCTCCTTTGAATCCATGTAAATGGAGAATGTATGTTTATTATGTCCTGATTCATTCTAATGTATGCAAATGTCTAATTTAGTTCATTGACCTGTAATCTTCTTATACTGTCTGACGTTAAAACTATAAAGTAAGATAATTAGAATTAAGCCATTGTAGTAGTGATCTCCTTACTGGACTATAGAATACTGTCTACAACAGAGACCACATCTCACATATATCTAGAGAACCATGAAGGGGTTACATTTACATAGCACCTTTAACGTAGTAAACTGTCCCAAGGCACTTCACAGGAGCGTTAACAAACAATATTTGACACCGAGCCACATAAGGAGATATTATGGCAGATTACATAAATTTAAAACAGAAATAGACAGTTTCCTAGAAGAAAAGGGAATTAAGGGTTACGGGGAGCGGGCAGGAATTTGGACATGAGTCTAGGTTCGGATCGGTCATGGCCCTGTGGGTAGTGGAGCGGGCCCAGGGGCCATGTAGCCTGATCCTGCTCCTGTTTCGTGTGTCTAATTCTGTTAGATTCAGGAGATAGTCCTGTGATAGTGGATTGGCGGTTAGGATCAGATCAGCCATGATCTTATTGAATGGCGGAGCAGGCTCGAGGGGCCGATTGGCCTACTCCTGCTCCTATTTCTTATGTTCTTATGTTCTTATTTTTTAAGGAGCATCTTAAAAGAGGGTAGAGAGGTGGAGAGGTTTAGGGAGGGAATTCCAGAGCTTGCGGTCCTGGCAGCAGAAGGCACGGCCACCAATGGTGGAGCAATTAAAATCGGGGATGCACAAGAGGCCATGATTTGGAGGAGCACAGATATCACGGAGGGTTATAGGGCTGGAGGAGATTACAGAGATAGGGATGGGCGAGGTCATGGAGGGGTTTGAAAACAAGGATGAGAATTTTAAAATCGAGGTGCTGCTTAATCGGGAGCCAATGTAGATCTGTGAGCACAGAAGTGATGGGTGAATGGGACTTGGTGCGAGTTAGGACATGGGCAGCTGAGTTTTGGATGACTTCAAGTTTACATAGGGTAGAACATGGGAGGCGGGCCAGGAGTGCATTGGAAAAATCAAGTCTAGAGGTAACAAAGGCATGGATGAGGGTTTTAGGAGCAGATGAGCTGAGGCAGGAATGGAGTTGGTCAATGTTAGGGAGGTGGAAATAGGTGGTCTTAGTGATGGCGCCAGATGTGGCCAGATGCTCATCTCGGTGTCAAATATGACAGGAAGGTTGCAAACAGTCTGGTTCAGCCTCAGACAGTTGCCAGGGAGAGGGATGAAGTAGGTGGTTAGGGAATGGGGTTTGGGATGGGGACCGAAGACAATGGCTTCGGTCATCCCAATATTCAGTTGGAGGAAATTTCTGCTCAACCCGTAGTGGATGTTGGACAAGCAGTCTGGCAATTTAGAGACAGTGGAGGGGTCGAGGGAGGTGGTGGTGAGGTAGAACTGGCCATCGTCAGTGTACATGTGGAAAGTGACGCTGTGTTTTCGGATGATGTCACCGATGGGCAGCATATAGATGGGAAATAGGAGGGAGCCAAGGATAGATCCTTGGGGGACACCAGAGGTAATAGTGCGGGAGTGGGAAGAGAAGCCATTGCAGATGATTCTCTGGCTATGATTAGATAGATAAGAATGGAACCAGGCGAGTACAGTCCCACCTAGCTGGACGACGGTGGAGAGGCGTTGGAGGAGGATGGAGTGGTCAACAGTGTCAAAAGCTGCAGATGGGTTGAGAAGGACAATGAGGGATAGTTTATCTCTGTTAAAGTAATGAATTACATCTTATGTGACTGTAATAAGAGCTGTTTCGGTACCGCGGCAGGGGCGGAAACCTAATTGAAGGGATTTAAACATGGAGTTCCGGAAAAGGTGGGCACGGATTTAGGAGGCGACAGCACGTTCAAGGACTTTGGTGAGGAAAAGCAGGCTGGAGATGGGGAGATAATTTGCAACAATGGAGGGGTCAAGGGTTGGTATTTTGAAGAGAGGCGTGATGACGGCAGATTTGAAGGAGTGGGGTCTGTAGCTGAGGAGAGAGAACAAAGCCACATAAAGGTGTATAATTGTTCTCTCTCCGCCTCCTCCACATTTCATTCAAAGGAAGTAATTTAAAGGGTTCAGAAATTGGCAAATTTCACAAGAAAATAAAGACCTGCTTATAGATTCAGGAGACAAAATAAGGAAAACTGTAAACTGTTGAGGCATGGATGAGACAGAGAAAGGCAAAATGAGGTAGATTTTCACATTCACCACTTGTGTAGTAATTTGGCAGAGTGGATCAACGGAACAAAGATCGGATGGGTTCTATAAAGGACAGAGGATTTGCTCCCCCAGATTAATGCCCAGGTGGTGAAGATGAAAATTCACCCAGCGTATCTGACCTGTTATGGCTTGCAGGGAATCATGCAAAGACTTGGCTCCAAGTCTGTGGTAATCAATTATCTTGGTTCTTGGAAACCCTTTAAACCAGTGGGGAAAGGTTACTGCCTGAATGATTTTGAAGAACTTCTGTTTACCAGAATTAATATTACTGGACTTGACCAGTGGTTGAGCTCCATTAGCAGAGCACTATGGGCGGGTGGAGGGGGTGGGGGAGCTGAGCATTATAATTGGATTCTATATTGATACAGTAATTAAGACACATTACTGATAACATAAATGAACAGTTGAATAACCAATTTTACCGCAGCTGTGAGTCCATGGATTTTTCAGTCTATTAATACGTTGCTATGGAATCAATGTGAGAATGACAATTTGGATGTCAGTCATAGCTATTGTGAAGAATGGTGCCCTTTATTGTGCAGGTGATATTAATGATTAATCAATTGAGTCTCGAGGAGTTTTGTCTTCGCATACTGCGCAAAGCTCTGCCGCGCATTTATATGACTGCACAGTGCAACTTGGATACACTGTCAGCAACGAAACTATCGGTTGCGTTGAAAATATCAATTTTTAAACCATTCACGTTCCCCTCCCCTCGCCCGAGATGGAGTAAAAGAAACTGCCTGCAGTTTGTGAGATGGGGACGTTAATTGAATCCCTAATGATAACAACCACATAAAAGACAACTTGAAATGCAATCACTGTTCTCGTTGTCAGTGTGCCCATCCAGCCCATAATGCACTGCACTAGAACCAGATGTTTGACTTCACAATATGATGATAATTGACAGCTTGGCTGTCTAACGTTTCAATACTTCCTGAATTCCAAAGCCTCTGCAAAGAAAATTCAATGGCTTGTATCCAAATATTGAGTGTGGAAGTGTGTTTTCTAGCTGATGGTAAAGGACAGACCTTCAACCAGAGAATTGTGTATTCAAATTCCAGCCAAGACTGACACTCAAACCTTTAAACGTTTACATTCAGAATGCCATTTTTTTTCTGGTTCTCCTTGACTGCTTGCTGTTGCAGGTGAGGGCAATCTGGTCATGGACTTCTTCATGAATATACAAAAATGATGGGCAGAGAAAGACCAGTCAGCCCATCAAGCATGCCTCACACTTATGATGCCTGGACCATCATGATGAGACACTTCCTCCTCCCACCCCCACCCCTCCCCTCCAACCACGCCACATAATCTCCTGGGAGAGACAACAAACCCAGAAAATAAACCCAGGGCCAGTAAGAGAAAAATAAATCTGGAAAATTCCTCTCTGACCCCCTCAGGCAATCGAAACCAGTCCAAAAATCACTTGCACCATGCCTACGTTAACTGTTAAACTATTTACCTTTTACTTGATGCAATCTGATATGAGCTGTGTTTCTGTGAGAAGATAACTGTTAGTTTTTCCTTCTCTTCCGTCCTCCCCCCATCCCAACCCCCAGTATGGGGAGCTAACAGTTCAACTACTGATTGGAGCCGAAATGCTTTGAATCTCTCTTGGGTTCAAACAGTCTGCTTTGGAGTTCAATAACTCACTGCAAAATACCCTAGGCTTCCAAGTTCATTGAAGATTCAGAAAGAAAGAAGGAAGAAAGACTTGCATTTCTATAGCGCCTTTCACGACCACCGGACATCTCAAAGTAATTTACAGCCAATGAAGTACTTTTGAAGTGCAGTCACTGTTGTAATGTGGGAAACGCGGCAGCCAATTTGCACACAGCAAGCTCCCACAAACAGCAATGTGATAATGCGCAGATAATCTGTTCTAGTGATGTTGATTGAGGGATAAATATTGGCCAGGACACTGGGGATAACTCCCCTGCTCTTCTTCAAAATAGTGCCATGGGATCTTTTACGTCCACCTGAGAGAGCAGATGGGGCATCGGTTTAACGTCTCATCTGAAAGACAATATCTGTGGCTAATTATTTTCTGCTGTCATTCTTACCACTCCCAAAATGATTATTCACAATCTTCAACCAAATACTGTCAAGCACTAAAGCTTTCAGTTGGCTTTCTATACATCCTTGTTGTGAAAGATGTATACCTTTAAGACCTGAAATGCTTTAACTTGTATAAGAGGATTGTTGTATCAATATTAGTGTTACACTCCAGCAATCCGCACTCTACTGATACTCCAGAACAAACAACTGAGTCACTCCCAATCCCACATAACTTTTGAATAATGATAGCAAGGACAGGTAATATTTTGCTTTTGTCAACAACAACAACAACAACTTGTGTTTATATAGCACCCTGAACATAGCAAAAGGTGCTTAACAAAAGTGTTAGCAACAAAAAAAACAGTTTTGACACCAAAGACGATACCAGGACAGGTGACCAAAAGCTTGGTCAAAGAGGTAGATTTAAAGGACCATCTTAAAGGAGGAGAGAGAAGCAGAGAGGTTTAGGGAGGGAATTCCAGAGCTTAGGGCCTCGGCAGTTGAAAGCACGGCAGCCAATGGTGGAGCGATAAAAATCGGGGATGCACAAGAGGCCAGAATTGGAGGAGCACAGAGATCTCAAAGGCTTGTAGGCAATGTTCCCTTCAAGCTGCGCAGAGCTCTAGGGGTCCCGTGCAGCTGGTGAGCCGGCTTTTAAATTCAACATTTTTTTAAAGGGGCCACACAGCCAGAAAAAAAAATGACAGGGAACATTGCTTGTAAGGCTGGAGGAGGTTACAGAGATAGGGAGGGGTGAGGCCATGGAGGGATTTGAAAACAAGGATGAGGATTTTAAAATTGAGGTGTTGTTGGACCGGGAGCCAGTGTAGATCAGCAAGTATTGGGATGATGGGTGAGCGAGACTTGGTGAACGAGACTTGGTGCAAGACAAGAGAGATGATATTACTTTAATAACACTGTTGTGAAAGTAGTTGCGCTGAGGAAGGCTGGGCAATTCTGTGGTGAGTTTACTCACTAAATCATTGGAGACTCAGCACAGACCAGGGATCGATGCCTTTACCCAGTAAACCATCGGGTAATCAGCACAGACCAGAGATTGCTGCCTTTACCCAGTAAACCATCGGGTAATCAGCACAGACCAGGGATCGATGCCTTTACCCAGTAAACCATCGGGTAATCAGCACAGACCAGGGATCGATGCCTTTACCCAGTAAACCATCGGGTAATCAGCACAGACCAGAGATTGCTGCCTTTACCCAGTAAACCATCGGGTAATCAGCACAGACCAGAGATTGCTGCCTTTACCCAGTAAGCCATCAGAGAATCAGGACCTTTACTCACTGAACCCACAGAAGGAGACTCACTAAAAAAGGGCAGTGTCTGTTGGGTTTGTGGGCCATGCTTTGTGCAGTAAATTAGTGTTTAGTGAGTTGTTCATTCAGTCAAGTTTGCATCTATGGACAGTCAATTGGTTAATTAGATATTTTACCATTTTATTGTAATATTAAAAGTTTTGATCCATTCAATAAAAGGCACTTGCAGTAAGGGGGAGGATCCTCTATTTATGATCAGGATGTATCTCTTCTAATCCCTGCTGTGCCTATGTAACCCAAATTTCCACTGTGTCCATTCACAGGAGCATTTTGGCTGTGGCTCTGGACCTGAACCCAATACTTCCATCTCCCTTTTTTTTTCTGTTCTTGGGCCTTTCTCTTCTGTCTCTCTTTCCTGTTACCCAGTCATGCCACATTTAATTTCTTCCCTCTTGGTAATTTCTCCCCAACCCGTATCCCAACCAATCACGACCGCGCTGCTTTCCCACTCTCCTGTCACCATTCCAGGTTTGAATCTGTAACGTCCATGTGTAATTGAGACACAGACTGCAGAAGTTGGTTATAACAGGTGTTTATTGAATGGAGACAAAACTGGAACTACTATACAAAGTTATTACACAGGCTTATATACAGGGGTGGTCACTACTGGTACTGCAGTATACAGGGGCTGCAGAATATAGTTCCTTCTCCAAGGTACATACACTACAGAATCCCCTTTGAATAAGTCCACAGCTACCCTCTATGCCTCTCCTTGCGTTCTCCTAAGAGCCTATTGAGGCACCTGTCGCTGTTTCTTTACTAGCAGAAACCCCAACTGCCGCATCCTCCTCTCTCATTGACCTTCCCATTCAGCGAGCCTGCTGGATAACCTCGCCAACCTCCTTCCCATTCCACTTACCACACGTACCACTAGCCCTTGGAGTCTGCCAGTGGATCAATCATCGCCCCTCTCCTCATTCCCTTCTCAATGTCCATTCACTCACTAGCAAGGCCTTTATTGTGGATGATTGCATTGGCATTCTGGCTTTGATTGAAACTTGGCCCTTGGGTGGCGACACCTTGCTCCTTACCGAAGCCTCCCTGCCGGGCTATACTTTCCACCACCGGCCCTCTCAAAGCACTGTGGTGGCAGTGTGACCCTTATCACAAAGTCACAGCCCTGGCACCTTCTGCTTCGAGAACCACATCTTGTTCCACTTCTCTCACCTCTTAAAATCCTTGTCTCTCATCCCCCTACCCCAACATATCCTCCCTCCGTTCCTGCCACAGTTTCTGTACTCAGCGAATCCTCATCCTCAGCAATTTCAAACTCCATTTCAGATCATCTTGACTTCTCTCCTCTGATTTCACAGGGGGAGACATTAATTATCGCTCCGTTTGGGCCGCTAAATTTTAAAAGTTTGGAAAATTAGCGCCCGTCACTAATGTTTCCAAACTTTAAAAAAGTTTGGTTTTGTGCTCCGGGAAGGAAGTGGAGCACTAAATCAAGCCCTGCTTCCTTCTTGGAGTGCAATCAGCAGCAGACGGGGCGGAGACTTCAGCAGCGCTGCACACTGGGCCGTGCAGCACTGCCACGTTCAAAGGCTCTTTCCCTCCCTTAAAGGGAAGGGCCATCGCTGCAGGCTCTGAAATAGAAAAAGTACCTACCTGGACCACCAAGGCAGCCGCGATCCCACACGATCAGCCCGGCACTCAAGCAGAGTCCTGGGCTGATCGATCGTGGGCAGGAACCAGCGAAAAAAGCGGAACAAGAAAGGTAAGTTTTTTTTTACTTAGCTCGGCCACCTCGCCTTTAATCATCGCCCCCGAAGCAGTTGGCCACCTGATGCACGCCTCCTGCAGCTCTCGGTGTTTTCGAGGGGGCGAAAGTCAATTTCAGGTCCGGGGCGCTACCGGGGCGATGTGCGCGGTGATGACGCCATAATCTCCGGGCGAAGGAGATTGGGGTGCAATGCTGTAGCGCCACCGCAAAACTCCTGCCATATCGATGTCATTGCCGGGCACAGTCGCAAATCCATTCGCACCCCGGTGACGCCTCACGGGGGCGCTAACAGGAGGTGCAAAGGCTCCCAATTTCATCCCCCACCAACCTTCTGTCCTCCCTAAACCTATCCCTCCATATAAATTCTCCTACCCATATCCATGGCTGTCCCCTTGAGCTTGCCATCTCCCATGGCCCCTCTATTCCCGTGGAGTTGATCACTGCACCATGCCTTGCTCACCCTCTACTCCAGTCTTCTCTGACCTAAATTGACTGCTGGTCTCCCCGTGCCTGAAATTTAACATTTCATCTTTGTGTTTAACTCCCTTCATGGACTTATCCCTCCCAATCTCTGCAATCACCTCCAGCCCTACAACCCCCTTCCGTGCTTTCCATACCTCTGGCACTGACTCTGTTCTCCTGCACATCCCTGTTCCACTTGCCCCACCATTGGTGGCTGTGCCTTCATCCCTCTAGACCCCATACTCTGGAGTTCCCTCCCTGAACCCCTCCACCTCTCCCCCTCTCTTTCCTCCCTTAAGACCCTCCTTAAAACCCACCTTTGGTCACCCCTCTTAATATTTTCTTCCTTGGCTCGGTGTCTATTTTTTCTGTGTTAAAGGCATTCCTGGGACTTGAGCAGCCGAACCAACGGTTCTTAAAGGGACAGCTGGAGGTTGTGTCAGCACCCTCACCTCTGAGTCATAAGGTTGTGGGTTCAATCTAGGCTGACACTCCCAGTGCAGTATTGAGAGAGTGCTGCTCCATCAGAGTGTGTCGTCTTTCTGATGAGATGTTAAACCGAGGCCCTGCCTGCTCTCTCAGGTGAATGTAAAAGATCCCATGGCACTATTTTGAAGCAGAGTAGGGGAGTTCTCCCTGGTGTCCTGGCCAACATGTATCCCTCAATCAACATCACTAAAACAGATTATCTGTTCATTATCATTTGTGGGAGCTTGCTGTGTGCAAATTGGCTGCCATGTTTCCTACATTACAACAGTGACTACACTTCAAAAAGTACTTCATTGGCTGTAAAGCGCTTTGGGACGTCCGGTGGTCATGAAAGGCGCTATAGAAATGCAAGCCTTTCTTTCAATTATAAAGGGATGAAAAGCCTAGATAACTTTTAGCATTTTATGGAGTCGGAAGGAACAGGAGTGCTCCTCATGGATCCAGAAAATATTTGAAGGCCATTGCCCGTCCCCTCTTGCCCTCTTCCCGATCATTACCCACCTTTCCTCTGGGCCTTGGGAGAAGTTCATAAGGTGTCCACAGCTTGACTGATTGATTCTGATAAAGAAGAAAGAAAGATTTGTATTTCTATAGCTTCTCTCACAACCTCAGGACTTCCCAAAGCGCTTTTTTGCCAATTATGTACTTTTGAAGTATAATCACTTTTGTAATGTAGGAAACGCGGTAATCAATTTGATGTTGGTTGAGGGATAAATATTGGCCAGGACAGTCGGGATAACTCCCCTGCTCTTCTTTGAAATTGTGCCATGGGATCTTTTACATCCACCTGAGAGAGCAGACATCTCAGTTTAACATCTCATCTGATAGACAACACCTCCAACAGTGCAGCACCCTCGAAATTCTGCATTGGAGTGTCAGCCTGGATTAGGTGCTCAAGTCTCTGCAGTGGGATTATGAACCATCAACCTCCTGACTCAGAGGTGAGAGTTTTACCACGAAGCCATGGCTGACGCTAGCTTAAGTCCTTGCTTAGGTCTCTCTTCATTCCGGCATGCTGACGCTGCGCTCGGTTTGGTCCTAAGGAATTAAGGCCATTCTATGTTTGATAAAGTGTATACTGTTTACAAATTCCATATTGTGGCGCATGTTTACCCTGGTAAGTAAGCCTGCCTGCAGTTCATTTGCCTGAATTACTGTATTAAAACTTTGCAAACAGCATCCTGTGGGAAGTTGTTATATGAAACTATGCTAGAGCTGTGAAAGTCTCTCAAGATGTCCAACAACAACTTGCATTTATATAGCGCCTTTAATGTAGTAAAACATCCCAAGGCGCTTCACAGAAGCGTAATCAGATGGATATTGATACTGAGCCAGTGAAGGAGATATTAGGATAGGTGACCAAATGCTTGGTCAAAGAGGTTGCCTTTAAGCAAGATCTTAAAAGAGGAGAGAGAGGTGGAGAGGTTTGGGATGGCAATTCCAGAGCTGAAGATATGGCCGCCAATGGTGGGGCAAAGGAAGTGAGGGTTGCACAAGAGGCCAGAATTCCCAGAGGGGTGTAGGACTGGAATAGGAATCAAAAACAAAACTATTGGAAGTACACAGCAGGTCCATCAATTTTTGAGCAAAGGAGAGATCCGTTAATGTTTCAGGTGAGATCCTTCAACAGGCAAAGGGATAAGAAGTCCCCACCTGAAGCATCGGCATATTTTCGTCTTTCGGATGCTGGCAAACCTGCAGTATATTTTGAGTTACAAAAGCAAAATACCACGGATGCTGGAAATCTGAAATAAAACCAGAAAATGCTGGAAATACTCAGCAGGTCAGGCAGCATCTGTGGAGAGAGAAACAGAGTTAACGTTTCAGGTCGATGGCCCTTCGTCAGAACTGGAAAAAGCTGGAGATGGAATATGTTTTTAAGCAAGTGCAGGGGGCAGGGAAAGGGGGGAGGGGATGAAAGAACAAAGGGGAAGGTCTGTGATAGGGTGGAAGGCAGGAGAGATTAAGAGACATTAAGAGATGGTGCCAGGCAAAAGGAGATGGTAATGGGACAAGTATATTTTGAGTTGCTTTTCTTTTCATTTCTGCAGATAAAAGGTCACCCTGCAGCTGAACGGCATTCCTTCAAACAGCTGCCATTCTCTTTTGCCTTATTAAATGCTCAGTCACTAAACTGTTTCTGCTCATTGTCAGTTACAGCTTTCTCCTCTGTGAAGGTTAAATTGCGTCCTTTATTCTCTCTTGGAACACATTGGTGATCGGTTTTTGCATTCATTTCAGTCACGCTGCCTTTTATAAAATGGTGATAAGTATCATTAGCAAACATTAACATATGTTATCCTGCATTTAGCATAAATTAGTATCAATTTCTCAGTTTTGCTTTCTGCATTGTTCGCAATTGAATGTTTCACTGGAATTAGTCGAAGTAAACAATTTATGATCATGGTGAGAAATTGGAGGAGGATTTGGAACTGCAACCAGCTGGCAATTTTAAAGCGACAGTGAAAAGAAAGGCTCGCATTTATATAGCACCTTCCACGACCTCAGGATGTCCCAATTAACTTTGCAGCCAATTAAGTAGTTTTTACTTCACTGTTGTAATGTACGGGAATGCAGCAGCTGGTACACACACAGCAAGGCCCACAATAGCAATGTGACAATGACCAGATAATCAGTTTTTTTTTAGTGATACTGGTTGAGGGATAATTATTGACTAGGACACTGAGGAAAACTCCCCCGCTCTTCTTCGAAATAGCACTACGGGGTTTTTTACATCCACATGAGAGGGCAGATGGTTTAACGTCTCATCCGAAATGCGGCACCTCCGGCAGTGCAGCACTCCCTCAGTATTGCACTGGAGCATCAGCCTAGATTTTGTGCTCTGGAATAGGACTTGAACCCACAACCTTCTGACTCAGAGAAGAGAATTCTATCAACTGAACCACAGCTGACACTTAAGATACTGTACTTAGATTGATCCTTGTACATATCTACAGACTTATGCAGGTGGCAATGCCAGATTTCATCAGTTGCCATGCCAAAGTGGACTATTCAGCTAGTAGTGGCTCAGGGAGGACAGGAAGAATATTTTCTATTGTGTCAGCCAGTGGCTCAGTTGGTAGCACTCTTGCCTCTGAGTTAGAAGGTTGTGGGTTCAAGTCCCAATCCAGAGTCTTGCACAAAAATCTTGGCTGACACTCCGAGGGAGTGCTGCACTGTTGGAGGTGACGTCTTTTGGATGAGACATTAAAATGAGGCCCCGTCTGCTCTCTCAGGTGAACGTAAAAGATCCTCTGGCACTATTTCGAAGAAGCACAGGGGGGTTATCCCCGGTGTCCTGGCCAATATTTATCTCTCAACCAACATCACTAAAACAGAATGGCCCAGTAATTCCGGTCCCAACGCGTGAGTACGGACAGGGTACTCACGCGTGGGCCCATTGGAAGTGCCGGATTTCAGCATGCACAGCGCATGCGCGGGAAACCGGCATTTCCTCCAAGGGGTTCAGAGGTTGCGCGCACGCATTGAACTTCCTTCTTTTTGACAGGTTTGCCCGTGTGTAAGTGCCTGAACTTTTTAGAAATGTAAAAAGGAGGCGTAAGGACTTGATTCTTTAAGGTAAGTGGTCTATTATTTAAAATTATAACATTTTTTCCACAGCTTTATTGTTTTTAAGGACTTTACAGTAAGGTAAGTTTCTTTTTAGACCCGATTTCTTAAAAAATTATTTTTTTCAAAAATTTGATTAATTGTTTAAAATAGTTTTTTAAAGTTATTTATAGTTCATTTAATTATTGGGATGTTTTTTAAAATTTTATTTAAAGTTTAAGTAGTGTTTTGCGCGCCCGTAGTTTTCATGAGTTTGACAGTTCTTACTATCAAACTCATGAATGAAGTTTCCCCTCCCCTGATTGGCTGCCCAGTACTCACCTGATCCCAGCCGGCACATCGCACTAACTACGCCGCTGGATCAGGCAAGCACAGCGCGCCGACAGCTGAACCGGGCCATTATCTGGTCATTATCACATGGCTGTTTGTGGGAGCTTGCTGTGCACAAATTGACTGCTGTGTTTCCTACATTACAACAGTGACTCCACTTCAAAAAAGACTTCATTGGCTGTCAAACACTTGGGGACATCTGGTGGTTATGAACGGTGCTATATAAATGCAAGTTTTTCTTTCTTCTTTCTTATTAGTAGGTATCTAAAAGATTGACCAAAGGCAGTGCATTCTGTGTCTCATTTTTTAAAGGAGCTCAATTAATATTTGATGATGAGAAGCAATTGAATTTGATAGGGTTATGCGTAGCCATATATAATCAAAACCTGTTCTGCAACACTATGGATCCAGATAGTGTTAGAAGTATCAGCTGTGGAACAAAATCATTGTGGGTTAAGTAGTTTGAACTTCAGTGTTAAGAGTAATATTCTGCAGTTTTTGCTCAGTTTCCATCGGAGGTCAGGAAATAAATTGCAGGGAGTTCTCACTTGGCAGTTTTACCCATGATTGGCCACTTCCGTTAGGAAATTAAATAAATTGGACATAGTCCACGACAATGCAGATTGAATGTGGCTAGATGGAAGGAGCAGACTTGATGTGCTGTGATGTTCTTCCTGTTACATATTTGATGTTCTTGGCTCTACAAAACGCTTTGGCTGGAATTTTCCGGGGTGGTAGCCGGTGCGATCGGTGGCGGGTCGGGTGGGAAAGTTGTTATTTTTGACAGGGGGTCAGGAACCCGCTGTCATCCCGCCCCCACGCGCCTTTCCCCCAGGCGCGTCTGTCATCGCGGAGCCGACCCAACTGGCAACGGCGGGCGACCCAACCGAGATGATTAACAGTTAGTTGTCAGACCCTTAACAGGCTTTTTACAATTACTTTTAAAATTTAACTGCATGGCCACTGGAACCACGCTGCTCAGGAAGCATGTCTGTCAACCTGAGGTGGGAGTCCCGTGGCCATTGCTCCAGCTGATTACTTGACAGCATCAAATGTGCAGTAAAAGCTCCACCTGACAGATGATCACTTTCCTCAGGCAGAAGCTGTTGTTCAGTCCATTTCCAGCACAGATTCTGCAGGCTGCAAGTCTTTCCAGCAAAGTCTCCATCCATCTCGCCTCATTGGAATAACTCGCTCACCATTGACAGAATGCTTCTGTAATCTGTACTTCACCCGCCATCTATTCCATCAGCATGGGTGCCGTTTATACTGTCTCACCTTGGTCCTCAGAATCGGACCATGATGCGCCCCAACACCAGCAGCACCAGGCACACCAGCAGCACCAGGCACACCAGCAGCACCAACAACAACACCAACCTTCTCTGCAATCACCTGATGCTGCACAGGACAGAGGGCATCAGCATCCGAGCACATTGCTGCCCGAGAGGCCAGGGATGGCCTCATCATGGACAGATTAGGTTAACTTTATGCTGTACACCCATATGGCTGCCACATGTCGCACCTGGTTGGCACCACCCCACACCAACAGCATAAAGCATCCCTACAATGTCCAAGCCATTCCTTTCACACTCATTGCCATTGCGGGGGGTACCGTTATGTCTCACCATTCACTGCAAATCACGAAGCCACTTGCAAAGGTGCACATAAATCTGTCCAAGACCAGAAAGTGTTGAAAATAAAGATTTCAATTTTTGACACCACATTAGCAGAAACTTTACATAAACATTGGATAAACCATCCAAGTGGCTATGCTTTGGTTTTATTGCTTGGTATAATGGCACTAGGATGAGGGTGAGTGTGAGGGGTGGCTAGTGTGATGGGGATGTGATAATGTGGAGAGAGAGGGATGGGTAGAGGTGCAAGGTAAGTTGGTGTGAGTAAGGATGTGCAGGAATAGGGTAAGGAAGGCAGAGTGATGGGGATGTGATGAGAGACACAGCAGGATGAAGTTGATTGTGGCTTTGTACTAATGTTCCCTGATCTAATGAGAATATTGATACGTTTGCAGCACTGCACCAGGTACTCCTGAACACATTACTGCTTGTGCCCTCCTCTGCAATCTACAACCAGGCTGCGATGGTCTCCTGGGGAGGTCTCTTCTGCCCATCGGAAGGGAAGAGGACACTCCTGCGTGCTGTGACTCCCTCCATAAGCATATGGAGGGAGTCATCGGAGTTCCTGGGTGCAGCCCTCTGCCTCTGTGCAGTCATTGTCAGTGTTTGCAGCACTCCAATGCTGTAGAACACTGACAGCACTATGTTAGATTAAACTTCAAATATAATGTGGCCATGGTCCCTTTAAAGATCCCGGCTGAAAACGCGTCATGAATGATGTCACCAGACCCGCTCCTCTAAATGGTCCGGGTAACGTGCTGGGCGGGCATAATAGGCCCTATTAATGTAAGTTTGTTTTCAGCAGTGCGATGGAGCCAGTAGCGGGGTCGTGACCCCCCACAGACGCCGCCCGCCCCGGACCCACCCAGGTAGGCAAAATTCTGGCCTTTGTTTTAATTTTGTTGTCACTATAAACACAATTATTGAATTCAGAATTATTTTGATGAATAACTTGTGTAGTAATAGAAATGTTTTAGCTCAGATACATTCACATCTCCTGCAATATGCACATTTAGCTTGCTTTCTTATGGTCACTAGCCCTGATTTTCGGGCAGTAGTTCGGGAACTGGATAGGGAGGAAGTTCTGCCGGCCATGCAGGCAGTTTTGGAGTTCTGGTGTACAGGATACCTGATGTGAAGAACGCCCATTTTAAATGAGTGCCTGGGGTTGCTGATGGCAGGAAGCATTCTTGATGTCAGGAAAGGGACACCGTAAAATAAAGATAAATGTGCTTTAGCTATTTCTTAACTATTTTCCTTTTTTTTCCTCCTTGCTACAGAGATTCATGTGTCAACTGAAGTAAATGATGTCTTTCCCCCAACGCCACTGCTGGCACCAGCGGGAATCACTTTATCTGGCATACCTGGAAGAAGCAGAGGAGCTAGGGAGGTATGGAAGAAAGGTCATGCCCCACAAGAAACACACTGTGCCCAGTCGCCAGTATCGACGCTGCAAACAGAGGTGACAATACTCTGATTTGGCAGACAATTACTGCAGGTGGAGGCTCCCCTTCACCAAAGCAGGGTGCGACAGCAGCCCCTCAATGGCGCCGCTAAGATGTGTGTGATGCGCCATCAATTACTCAAAAGACTGAAGTTGAGCGAGTAACAATCAGGCTTTTATTAACTAAAGAATGAAGGTCTAGTCTCGAGTGGTCGACCCGTCCAGAATACTAAGGGACTGGGAGGTAGTCACTTATATACCTGGAATAGTGGGAGGAGTCAGCCGAGGCATGTCCAGACCTGTACCTAGTGGAATACACATACAGACACAGACAGGTATGACAGTGGTTTACCACAGTGTGACTCCCTGATTGACTGTAATACTGGATGCTTTTTTGGCAGTGCCCCAGTAATTGCATTCAGTGCTTCCAGTGCCAATGCATGATTTTACTTTTATTCATTCTCGGGATGCGGGCATCGCGAGCAGCACCAGCTGTTGCCAATCCCTAGTTGCCCGTCTGAAGGTGGTGGTTGTCCTTCTTCTTGAACTGATGCAGCCCGTGTGGTGAAAGCACTCCTACAGTGCTGCTAGGTGGGAAGTTCCAGGATTTTGATGATGAAGGAATGGTGATATAGGTCCAAGTTGGAGTGCTGTGTGACTTTGAGAGGAACTTGGAGGTGGTGGTGTTCCCATGCACCTGCTGCTCTTGTCCTTCTAGGTGGTGGAGGCCACGGGTTTGGGAGGTGCTGCTGAAGAAGCCTTGATAAATGACTGCAGTGCATCCTTTGGATAGTACACACTGCAGCCACGATGCGCTGGTGGTGGAGGGGGCGAATGTTTAATAAAATACAACATACAGGATGATGAAGAGCAATGTTGCCTTTAAAAACAATATATAAATTCTTGCTATATGGTTGTCGCTGGCTAGGCCAGCATTTGTTGCCCATCCCTAGATGCTCTGTATTTCTTTGTAGCAGTTTGATACCACGTCACAGGGAAATTAAGAGTCAACAACTTTGGTGTGGGACTGGAGTCACATATAGTTCAGACTGGTTATGGTTTTAGCCTGTTCAAATTAAATGTGTTAATGGCATTAAAATAATTCTGATTGGAAAATCTAGTCCAAAAACGAACTCTTAGACCACACCATCGTATACTCCCCCAACTCAGTTACTCCTTCTCTCTCTGTCCTCCTCCCCCCCTCACCCTTTTTATGAAGCACCACAGGATGCTTTGCTACATTGAAGGTGCCCTATAACAGCAAGTTCTTGTTGTGGATTGATCATTGAGGCTATAGGATTATGTTTCTACCACATGAAATGCTGGGATTTTTACTGCCGCCGTCCGCACTCCGTCCATTGTTCTGTAAAACTGGGAAGCCAATGCCCTTGAATTTAATGCACGAGGGGACAGCCATTCCCTGCAATCAGGGCCCAGTACATGGTGATTAAATCATTCAAATCCTGTTTGTATTGCGAGTCTCTGGGGCAGGTGCTTTGAGAATCGCAGTCTGCGATTCATCTGTTTTTCTGTGAAAATCAGTGTCGTGTGGAAGGTATTGCATATGTAACAATGTGTGCTGTAAATACTGAAACTAGTCACAATTTGTACTCGATGGCGTGTTAATGGTCCTGTCACTTCAGTGATGTGAAAATCTAATTTTAATGAAATAAATCATAACCAGCTTTCATTCAGATTTGATATAATGACTGGCGCTGTAATTTCTATTGTGTTGGGTGAATTGTTATGCTACTTTAATTCTATATTTGTAATTTTATTTTGTATACCATTCTTATTTCTGTAGTTTTAATTAAATGTAACTTGTTCTCTAAATATTGAATTCACTGCAATTTTAAAAATTGTATTAATTAAATCACTACATTCCCCACATCATATCGCTTTCATAGTCTGTGAATAGACCCCGCCCAACCCCATATAGAATTGCAAAGTATTTACAGCACAGAAACAGGCCGTTCAGCCCAACTGGTTCTATGCCGGTGTTTATGCTCCACATGAACCTTCTCCCACTCTTCTTCATTTTACCCTATCAACATATATTTTAATAATTGTATATTATTTACAAAATGCTATAGGTATCAAGGCCCCACATAGAGAATTAAGATGGTACAAAGCACTTTATGAGGTATCACTGCAGTCGGTGAATGTCAAGTTAATACCGATGTAGTGACTGCAGTCTGGACTGATTAGGGCCAACTGTTATGTTCTTCTGCTTTCGGCTGTCCAAACACAAGGCAAGGAGTTGACTTCACTCTACATACTAGGAGTAATTTTGCGATCGCACACTCCCAGTGGGGAAGCCATGCTCACAGGGAACGTGGGGTGGAGATGAAGCTACGACACCCTAGCCCCGACTCTCTGACCCGGTCACTCTATTGAAACATTATCTAGACGGCCTATTTCTTTATACCAATGGATTATCTTTTGCTTTGGAACATTAAAGACATTAATTCTGGGAATGCTTGTTACCAACACCAGGTCCCAAGTGGAGATGTGTTCCAACCCCCAACACCAACATTGCTCGATAAGACCCAAGAATGTGATTCATTCTTTAATTTTAAAGACACCACAGTATGAAGGTGTTTAATATTCAAAAATAACCAGGCACTGGACATGTGGATTCTTAAACAGCTGAAGTAAATAACTAATCACGGCCAATTTGTGATGGTTTGCTATCTTCCATTGTGCTGTGCAAACTGATTTTCACCCTCAAAATTTAACAAAATCTCATATGCTACTTATCCCAAAAAGAGAAGGCTAAATGGAACAAATCCTTGTTGGATGGTACTGAGAATTAATAATACTAACGGGTTTCTTGTGGCATTGGTCATGGACTGATGACATGGGACTTGAGCCTACAAGAGGCAGGTGTTGAGGAGATGGGTGCAGGTAGAATGGGGGAGGCTCCTGTCGAGGCTTAGGGTAGAGGCGGGTGCTGGGTTGAGTTTGGGGGAAGTGGGCTGATTTACAAAAATGCAGAGGAGAAAATAAAATTAAAGTAAAGTTAAACCCAGGAGTGGAGCGTGGACAAATCTGGTAGAGGCTGGTGCAGAAGCTCAGGTGCCTCAACATTGGAGCACAGTACGTGGGATTGCAGGTTGCTACAGGTCATTTCGGTGCCACTAGGGTGGTGTGATAATTCGCATTTAAAGCCACGCTATTACCAAAAGCTTTCCTCTGCTCTGAACTAGGACGGGTGTTGTCATGGCAGCTGCATCCCAGAGAATTCTCTTTTTGCTGCAATGTTATTAGTCAGAGGATTTTTGATGGAATGTGATTGCGGGTGGGGTGGTGGGGTTGGAGGATTTACATAATATGATTGGTGTATGATGAAAGTATAAAATGGACACAGTAACCAATTAAAAAGTGGAAAAATGCAGAGAATTAATCACTGTGGAAGAAGATAATCAGCAGGCAGTCTGATGATGATGATGATGGAGGTCACAATGTAGCTGGTGGTCATGACAGACACTAAATTTTATTCTAAAGATATGATGGGTTTGAGAGTAATTGCCCCACATTTCCCTTCATTACAATTTCCAGTATTTTAATGTTATTTTAATAATGGCCCTCTTTGATTACTTCAGAAATATCACCCATTATTTAGTGATGAAAAGAAGTCAATGTTGGAAATTGAAACAGGAAATGTTTTTGTGAAAAATATTGCCTCATTGCTCCCTTTATCGTTGATGAGATTTTTTTTTGCAGTCATGTTAAATTTTGTGTGGGGGCAAAATTGAGCTGCGTAGCCCCCGTTTTGAGGCGCTATGCTGCAACCTAACGCTCGAAAATGGGGTTCGGGGTGCACGTGCACACTTCTGACGGGAAGTACGCAGGACGCCATCTTGTTAAAGGGGTCTGTGCGCACACAACTAACGACCGCCGGCAGCATGCAGAGCGAGCAGATTATGACGTCAATCAGTGTGTAATGCTAATTTGATGCCCACACTGCCATTTTTGAACTCCACACTCCAGCCCTGTCTTAACCTCGCACAGCTGAACGCACGTTAAACAAAATGAAGAAACCCCCACCAGCGCTATTTAAGGGATCAGGAACTATTTATAAGTTAGTTGCTGGATTATTTCTTCTGGCTGCTGGTGCAATTGTACATGTTTAGGACCTTTCCTATAATTGGCTAAAGTTTCAATAGTCTACAGGGAGTGATCTGGATGGTGCTGAAGTACATTTCTGTTGATTTAAAAGCTTGTGCTGAAACAAGTTGCTTTCAGACATGGATGGCCTGGTAAGACTTTGGGCAGGATTTTAACTCAGGTGCGGGATGGTGTCGTGTTATCCGCATTTCGTGTTATCCACCCGAATCTAAATGGCTGTGGGAGATTGATGCAATTTTAACTTAATTGTCCAATTGATTTCCAATGTGTGGGAACCCTTGACAAATGGGTTTTTCATGACTGTAAGTCACCTCCGATGACGCAATCATTGCTGCTGCATTTAAGGTCCACAGCAAGCCTTGCTTCTTCTGCAGGCTTCCAATCTTTCTCCATTTGGTGTAAGAGGGAACTGCAACCAAAATGTCAAGCGGGAGCCCCAGATCAGCTCCTCGCTTTGACGAGGTGGCCCTGCAGGCATTGGTGGATGGGGCTAGGGCCAACAGGGAGGTGCTCTTCCCTTCCTCAGGGAGGAAGAGGCCCCCCAAGCAGACTAAGGCAGTGTGGATGCAGATGGCTGAGGAGGTCAACTCTTTGGGAGTCACACGGCGAACCTGGATTCAGTGTCGGAAGAAATTTCATGACATTCGCGCACTGGAAAAGTGAGTATGAATTTCCCATCACCCTCAATCTGGCCCCCATTGCCTTTCCTCACCAGCACTCAGCTTTAGCAATCTCTTCCTCCACATCCCACTTGACACTGACATCCATGCACCCTTAACCATTCCCTCTCTCTCTATGCTCACATTCACATAACTATTCAACTATGCAGCCCTCACACTCCCTTATCACTCTGATGCTATGAAAACAACTGACAACACACAGGGAGGGCCCTTGGGCCCTTGGGCTTGCCACCTCACTCCATCTTTGTCTCCTTCTAAGTATCTATGCTATGCAATCTCTACACGCACACTTTCATTCTCACTCAACCTCCACTTGACTCCCTCATTGCAGGAAAAGAGAGCGCACAGCAAAAGAGAGCGAGCGAGGGCAGGAGGAGGGACAGCCTCAATAGTCCACCTGACCCCCTGGGAGGAGGTGGTACTCGAAATAGTGGGACTGGAGGATGATGCGCATGTGGGGGACGGACAGATGGGTTCAACACAGCAAACTGGTGACAGAAAAGTTTCCCATCTCTCTCCTTGACATTGCATGAGTCGCTGATAATGATTGTGAAGCTCTAACAGATGGACTTATGAGCATCTGCAAAAAGCAATGTGCATGTAGCCTTGGCATCACATCTCTGACTCTTTCCTTTACTCCCCCACAGGACCATCACAAGCATCTGTCCCCCCCAGCCAGGAAGAAGAGGCTGAGCAGCCAGACTCCTCAGAGGAAGCTGCAACCTCTGTGGGCGCAGCGTCAGCAGAATTCAGCGCACCCAGCACCAGCGCAGACACTCACACCTCGGTGGGACCTTCGGGACATAGAGTAGTGATGTCACCTGGTGTATCACAGCTCACAAGTGAGAATCAGCAGATTGTGGAGACAGGGACAGCAGTGGAGAGCCCTAGTCAGAGGGCGCAGGACTCTTCCAGCTCGGCTCAGCAGCATGTCGACCCTCTGCCTCTGGGTCCATCCATGAGATCAGCGGTGATGGAACTCCAGGCACAGATGCAGGAGTCTCTGGCAGGTTTTGTCTCTAGGGTCGCTGCGAGTGTGGAGCAAATGGAGGAGTCCATAGCGAACATGAGCAGGGCCCTTGTGGAGTCATTGGCACATGAACGCATCACCATGGAAAGGATGGCAACCTCCGTGGAAGGGATGGCTACCATAGAGGCGAGGATGGCTACGGTAGAGGAGAGGATGGCTATGGCCATGGAGGAGATAAGTCACCAGGGTATGGAAAACATGGTCATTGTTCAGAATAGATTGACATCTCTTGAGGAGCGATGGGCATCTATTGAACAAAGAAACCAGACCTTCAAGGAAGCCCTTCTGAGTAGGACTGCCATTGCAGGTACGGGTCCACATGGCCCCCCTGATGTGCGGCAAGGTGCTCTCCAGCCACTTGCAGGCACTGAGGGGGACTTGACCCATGAGAGGGAGGTTGGTGGCAGACCTCAAGGAAGTGGGGGCTCCTCTCCAAGCGCTCACACTTCCATGCCACTGCAGAGCCCTCGGTCCCCACCGGAGTCCACACCCAAGTGCCGCAGGAGCATCAGACTGTTGATGAGCCCTCAAAGGCTCGCCACCCCAGAGGACACCCACCAAAGGTGTCGAGACAGGAGCAGCAGCAAAGTGAGCAAAGGGCCTCCACATCTGCTGCAGCCACAGGGGAGGCATCACGTAGGAGCACATTTAAGAGGAAAATTCTGCACAAATAGTCACAAGGGTAGTCACTTGGGTGCAATTTTGTGTTTACTGTAAAAATGCCATCACTTCGTTATTGTACATAAAATTTCTGATGGCAAATGTTGCAGTTGTATCATCTGTCATTTCGCTATTGGGACTTTCACACTGAGGGCTTAGGCATACTTGCAACTGTCGGTATGGTGGTCAGAGTGATAGGAATCCCCTGGTTCTTGGCCATTGTCAATGCTCTGGTAAGAAGTTGCGAGGCAAAAGTGTTTGATTGACTAGGCTAAGCAAATCTGGCCAGGATGAGTGTGTTCCTTGCATCCCGGGCAGCAATGTTCTCGCGTAATGCTGCCGCTGGTTGATGAGCCTCTGCAGGATGTTTGTTTTCGCTCCCCTCCTCCTCCTCCTCCTCCTCCTCATCTGAGGAGGATATGTGAGGGGTCACTTGGTCCTCAGGAATCTGCAAGCCACGACGCTGTGCCATGTTGTGAAGTGCACAGCAAACCACGATGATTCTGGAGACCCTGGCTGCTGAGTACTGCAGGGCTCCACCTGATCTATCCAGGAATCTGAAGCGCATCTTCAGCAAACCGATGGTTTGCTCGATTATGGTTCTGGTGGACATGTGGCTGAAGTTGTAGCTCTCCTCAGCTTCGTTGGATGATCTCCTCAACGGTGTCATTAACCACGTCCTCAGGGGATAGCCCTTGTCTCCAAGTAGCCATCCGTTAAGTTGGTCTGGCAGACTGAATAGCGGTGGCACACTAGACTGGCGCAGTATGAAGGAATCATGGCAACGGCCAGGGTACTTGGCACAAACATGCAAAATTTCCTTCTTGTGGTCACGCACCAGCTGAATGTTAAGGGAGTGGAAGCCCTTGCGGTTGACAAAAATACCTGGATTGCGATGGGGTGCCTTAAGGGCCACATGTGTGCAGTCAACGATGCCCTGCACCCTTGTAAAGCCTGCCAGATGAGCTAATCCAACCGCTCGCACCGTGACACTTGCTCGATCCTTGGTGAAATGGACGTGATTGTGCGCGAGGGCAAAGAGGGCATCGGTTACCTGCGTGATGGAAGTGTGTGCGGCTGCCTGGGAGATGCCGCTGATGTCTGCTGCTGATCCCTGGAATGAGCCTGAGGCAAAAAAGTTGAGTGCGGTGGTGACTTTGATGGCCATTGGTAATGCTTGTCCACCTGGTCCTCTGGACAGCAGGTCTTGCTGTAGCATTGCGCAGATGTCAGTCACTACCTCTCGCGAAAGTCTTTGGCACTGCTGCTCAGACATGTTGAGATAGCTGACCCTGTTTCTGTAGACCCTGTTTGGGGGGTATCTCCTGCGCCGACGGGCTTCCAGGCGATGGCCCCTTCTGGCCTGTGCAGCCTCAGGTGGGTGAGCAGCAGCCTGGCACTCCTGCTGCTGCTGTTGTTGCTGGTGCTGCTATTGTTCCTGGTTCTGCTGGTGCTGCGGCTGGTGCTCGAGCTCCTCTAATGCCCAGATGGGAAGGAATTAGATGACTCCCATGCTTCTGGTGTATGCCTCAGTTGAGGAAGCGCTGAGGGAAGGTGGCAAGAGGGGTTTCCCAGGAGGTCACACTGGAGATGGGTGTCAGGCTCCAACCTTCCACAGGTGTGGTTAAGCCTTCTAAAAGTTGCCCCAGACCTGAGACCACTAAGTCTTGCCACCTGCAAATGATGGCTGATCAAATCTCCTCTTTAATGGTTGGCCTGCAGTTGATAGTCAGCAATCCAATAGTGCTCCCGCCAGGTTTCACCGTCGTGTTTCCCACCAGGCGTGTTTCACCTGGGAAAAGGGTTAAAATCGCAAGGGCCTTTTAAAATAGGATTATAGAGGCCATTTAGTGCTTGTTAAGGGCCTTAACGACCAGTCCCGCCTGTTGGGTGCGGAGTCGGGACCATCAGACACGCCTGAGTTAAAATTGCGCGGAGTCGGGAACCAGGCGGGGGGTGTCCCGCACGCCAGTTTTTGCAATTTTAACCCCCTACATGCCTCCAATCCCGCCTCCACGGCTCAATGAAAATCCTGCCCTTCCTCTGGGAATTGAGCTTGACCTGGAGAATGAAGAGAGGCCACACAGAGCAGGACAAACTGCTGGAAGAGAACAAAAGAACATAAAAGAAACAATAGCTTTCTCTGTTGTAATAAAAGAAATAGGAAAGGGAGTCGGCCATTTGGCCCTTCAAGCCTGCTCCACCATTCAATAATATCATGGCTGATCGTCTACCTCAACTCCACCTTCCTGCACTATCCCCATATCCTTTGATTCCCTTAATATTCAAAAATCTATCAAACTCTGTCTTGAATATACTCAACGACTGAGCATCCACAGCCCTCTGGGGTAGAGAATTCCAAAGATTCACAACCCTTTGAGTGAAGAAATTTCTCCTCACCTCAGTCCTAAATGGCTGACCCCTTATTCTGAGACTGTGAGCCCTGGTTCTAGACTCACCAGCCAGGGGAAACATCCTCCCAGCATCTACCCTGTCAAGCCCTGTAAGAATTTTATATGTTTCAATGTTATCACCTTTCATTCTTCTAAATTCTAGGGAATATTGGCCTAGTCTCCTCAATCTCTCCTCATAGGACAATCCCCCCATCCCAGGAATCAGTCTGGTGAACTTTTGTTGCACTCCCTCCATGGCAAGTATATCCTTCCTTAGGTAAGGAGACCAAAACTGTACACAATACTCCAGGTGTGGTCTCACCAAGGCCCTGTATAATTACAGTAAGATTTCTTTCATCTTATACTCCAATCCTTTTGTAATAAAGGCTAGCATACCATTTGCTTTCCTAATTGCTTGTTGTACCTGCATGTCAAAGAGGGAGGAGGAGGCGAGGTAGAAGGGCTCTCAGCAGGAGGCCATATCCACTGAGGGTCTTCGGGGAGCAATTGTCTTACCTCAACTTCCACGAGGACCAATGCATGAGATGTCTTCGCTTCACAAAAGAGGTTGTGACTGAAATGTGCCAACTGCTGCGGCCACAACTTCAGCCTCAAAGCAGGGCAAGAGCAGCATTGTCTGTGGCTATCAAGGTGAAGGTGGCGCTTAACTTTTACGCAACTGTCTCCTTCCAGGCTGTTGCTGGAGATACAAGCAACTTGTAGTTTGCAGTACACTGCTGCATAAGGGACCTCACTGAGGCTCTCTATACACAGAGAGACAGCTTCATCTCATTCCCTCTTGCCACAGACAAGCCGGCGGAGTGAGCATAAGGTTTTGCACGGATTGCAGGCTTCCCCATGGTGCAGGGTCCCACTGACTGCACGCACATTGTTTAGCGTGTGCCTCATATCAACTCTACCATTTTCATGAACCAAAAGGGATTCCACTCCCTGAATGTGCAGCTGGTGTGCGACCACAGGCAGCACATCATGCAGGTGAATGCCCGTTATCCTGGCAGCAGTCACGATTCCTTCATTCTGCGGTAGTCCTCTGTGCCACCTGTATTTGACCCACCACAGCAAGTCAAAGACTGGCTACTGGGCAACAAGGGTTAGCCCCTCATGACATGGCTCATGACTCCGGGTAGAACCTACACACACATGCACAGCAGGCATACAAGAGCCATGCTGCCACAGGGAACGTTATAGAGCACACCATCGCTGTCCTCAAACAACGCTTCCACTGTCTGGACCACTCTGGAGGAGCCCTGCTGTACTCATCTGAGCGGGTATCAAGATTTGTGGAAGTATGCTGCACGCTGTAGAACCTCACCATTATGAGGGAACAGCCCTTGCCACCACCTATCAAGTGAGAAACTGAGGAGCAGGAGCACAAGGAAGAGGAGGAGGAGGTGGAGGAAGTGGAGGAGGAGGAAGTGCAACAGGTAGTAAAAGAACAGGAAGACAAATGGAGGGTACAACGTAGACAGCTCCTTTCTGCCTGGGTGCTACATGATCAAATAATTCATGAGCGATACAAATAACCTCAACCACACCTTCCCATTTACCAACAGTCCCACACTCCTAGCTTTCCTCTATCATTGACCATCACATCGTCCTCTTTCTGACAACATAAAAATAAAAACCACCAGAAAATGCACATTGCAATCCAAATTTATGAATTCAATCACTACATAATGCATACAAAAATAAACGAATCACCTTTGTGCATTCCCTTAGGGCTGGATTTTCATTGAGGAGTCAGGTAGGAGGCGGGACTACAACTTTCGGGGTTGTAGTCCCGCCTCCATTGAGTTCTAGCCAACCCACGCGATTTTGACTTGATTGACCTTGTTGAGCCCACCCAGTGGGCTCAGCAGGCCAATTAAGGGCCACTCGGCAACAGGTGATGTCACAGATTGATATTTCATCTGTCAAGACCTTTTGACAGATGAAATATCAGCGTTTCACAGCTGTTTGAAGCTGTCAAACACTGACAATCTGTACTTCAGGTTAATTTCTTCCTGTCAGGATGATTTAAAGATATCCCCGGAACAGAAAGCTGAATGCTGGAACTTTTGACAGATCGCGGCCATTCTGATTTCTGTGCCGGTGAGATGAGGGACTCCCGAGACCTGAAGGAAGGAAGGCTGTAAAGGTAAGTAAATGTAAGTAAAACTTCTTTAAACACTTTAAACACACCAAACATGCTTACCTCTGCACTCATGCACCCATCACTCACCTGAATACAGATATCTCAACCCCTCTAAGCCCTTCAACCCGACAGCCCGCCTCACTAACTTGGCATGGTTTGGAGCCGTCGGGAATCCCACATTTCAACAATGAAAATAGGGATTAGGCTAAAAACTGCCTGTTAACTACCTGTTAACGGGCAGTAAATTGGCACTAATCCCCTTCCCGCCTCGGGGAGGCGGGTCCCAGTGCGGGTCGGGTACTTGCCTCCTTTGAAACTGGCATTGAGGCGGTTTGGGGGCGGGATGGGTTCGTGCCCCCCCCACCCCGATTTCGGGATTTTAACCCCCTACACGCCTCCAATCCCGACTCCACGGCCCAATGAAAATCCTGCCCTTAGTGTCTGTCTTCTGTGTGACTTTGCCTATCCTGGTGCTCCTACATGGTGCTTCCTTAGTGGCTGCAGTATGGGTGGTGGAACGGTGCTGACCTTCAATTGAGGGGACTGCAGATGGCCTTGGAGGGTGGCTTAGAGCAGCTCTGGGCCTAATGGGCCCGGCTTCAGACTGCACTATCTCGGCCTGGGCTGTAACAGACTGGGCTGGCTGCCAGACAGGCAACAGAAAGGGCACTGATGGAGTGGACCATGTTGTGTATGTACCTTTAAGGGAATAACTGGTCTCAGACTGCAGTACCGGCAGTGACCACCCCTGTATAAAAGGCCCTAGCAGGCTTCTGTAGTTTCAGTTTCCAGGTTGTCTCCATTCAGTAAAGACTTGTTATAATCAACTCCTGCAGTCCGTGTCTCAATTATACACGGACATAATACTGGCGACGAGTAAGAAACAAACTTACCTGCAACTCGGCAGCACCTCAGACGACGTTATTGAAGGTCGAAGCCAGGAGAAAAGAAAAAAAAAATCCAAAGAAACTCGAGAAACGGGCGTTGACCGTGGGCAACCGCCCTCCAAATCATCGAATTGGAAAGTGCAGGAGAGACTGTCGAGAGCCAGGCTTGGTTCTCCAGTCTGTGGTTTCCCAGCTAATCGGGCTGGTGGCAGGTAGTGCACTGATCCTTCCTGGGCTGCGGCGGGCTAGAGCTCGATCGAGTGGCTCTGCAACGGGGCCGGGCAGCGAGTCGGGAAGCAAACAGAGAGAGAGAGGGTGGAGCACACAGGGCGCGGCCGGTGCTTCGAAGCCGGGCAGCGTTCGGACCTAAGAAGAGGGAGGGAAGTATCCCAGAGGGTCCACTCCACGACGGGAACGGTTCTTCAATTAATGGAGCAAATATTGAAGCGCGATAGAAAAATAAAAATACCGCGGAGAGCGGCGTTGGCAGCAGCGATCGGGGAGGCGCGAAGACCATAGGGCGTCGCCATTACAGGATAGTAAAATAAATATAATCGCCAGCAACAGCGTTAACAGCAGCGGCAGCGGCGGGAAAGCGCAGGAGGCGCCATCTTAACTCGGCGGGGAAGAAGGAAAAGCGCGGGAGGCGCCATTTTGATCCATCGGGGACGAAGGGAAAGTGCGGGAGGCGCCATCTTAGATTTTCAAGATGCCAAAGACTGGCGATATCACTGCCTTCGATAATGCAATAGAAGACTGGACCACGTATGTGGAAAGAGTCGAGGTATATTGCGAGGCAAACGAAATAGCCGATGAGAAAAAGGCATCGGTATTGCTAAATTTAATGGGCGCAAGAACGTATGGCCTATTGCGGGACCTGATTACTCCGGCCAAACTGAAGGCGAAGAGTTTTAATGAAATTGTTGCTATCCTACAGGAACACCTAAATCCTACACCGCTGCTGATAGCAGAAAGATTTAAATTCCACAGGAGAAATCAGCATAAAAATGAGAGCAATGCTGATTACCTTACGGAACTACGCAAGCTATCAAAGCACTGCCAGTTCGGAGCAGGACTGGCAGATACCTTACGGGACAAATTTGTCTGTGGACTCCTGAGTGAAGGAACCCAGAAGAGGTTACTCTCAGAGAAAGAGCTGACGCTAGATAAGGCTTTCAGCGTGGCAGTATCATATGAAGCAGCAGCAAGGGGAGCTTCGGAAATACAACAAAAGCCACAGGAATATGGAACCCACGAAATGACATGGGGATTTGCAAAATGTTATCGCTGCGGCAGAACAAACCATGACCAGAAGGACTGCTGGTCCAAGGACAAAATATGCAGGCAATGCGGAAAGATGGAACACATTGCACGAGTTTGCAGGCCTGGGAAGAAGACCAACGACAACAAAGAGGCTACTAAGGAACTGTACAGGAAAGTACAAAAGATGACGGACAGTAGTTCCGAAGACCAGATGAGCGATAGTGAATCCGGGAACAAGAGACTAAGCTGTCTCAAACTTCACAACGTAATCGCAAAAGAGGATCACCGAACCATTTGGGTCACCCTCACGATAGCAGGGTCCCAAGTCAAAATGGAATTGGATACAGGATCAGCTCTAACCGTCATGAATCGATGAGACTACGAGCGGCTATTCTCACAGATACCCTTGAGAGAGACATCCATTATCTTGAGGATGTATACGGGGCAAAAAGTATACCCCAGAGGAAAAATAAGGGTGCCTGTCGAATACAACGGCAAGAAGATACGGAAATTGTATCTCTACATTCTGCAAGATGGTGGACCACCGTTATTGGGACGTGAATGGATCAGAAAGATAAGTTTAGACTGGCACTCCATTCAGGCACTGACGGTGGCTGGTAAAAAGGATGACGACGTCACTCCTGGACGATTGTCAACAATCTTAGCTGACGCCAAAGAGGTATTTCAACAAGAACTGGGCACTCTTAAAAGCGTAACCGCCTCGATAAAAATAGAGGAGAATGCAATTCCCAAGATTTTCAAAGCAAGACCGGTACCATATGCAATTCGCCCAGCCATCGAGGCAGAGCTGGAGAATCTGGAGAATGCAGGCGTGTTATCTAAGGTAGACTGGAGCGAGTGGGCGACACCCATCATTCCTGTCATGAAGAAAACATTAAACAATAAGTCTGAGGAGCCAAGGAAGGTTCGCATCTGTGGGGACTTCAAGGTGACGGTGAACCCAGTCCTTCACACAGTACAATATCCTTTTCCAAGGATAGAAGATATCTTCGCCTCACTACCTGGAGGGAAGCGTTTTACAAAAATTGACCTAGCACAAGCATATTTGCAGATGGAGGTTGAAGAATCCTCTAGGAAGTATCTCACGATAAACACTCACAAAGGCCTTTACCAGTATAATCGACTGGTATTCGGAGTAGCATCAGCTCCGGCGATATGGCAAAGAGCGATGGAACAAGTCCTGCAAGGGATTCCGGGGGCTCAGTGTTACTTGGATGACATCCTAGTGACAGGTGAAGATGACAGTGAACACCTTGCCAACCTAGAGCAGGTGCTCACTAGACTACGTGATCACCGGCCACGAGCCAATCGCCCCAAGTGCAAGTTTTTTAAGAAACAGATATCGTATTGTGGCCACGTGATTGATGAAGAGGGGTTGCATAAGTCCCCTGACAAAATTGAAGCAGTAGTTAAGGCTCCAGCGCCTGAAAATGTCTCGCAACTGAGGTCATTCCTCAGATTGGTGAATTACTACCATAAGTTTTTGCCGAATTTGTCCACAATTCTGCATCCACTGAATGCCCTACTACGAACGGAAGTAGCATGGAAATGGAGCGATGAATGTAAGCGGGCCTTTCAGAAGAGTAAGGACCTAATCACTTCAAGAGAAGTATTGGCTCACTACAACCCATCACTACCGATAAGACTGGCGTGTGATGCGTCTCCCTACGGCATTGGGGCGGTACTGTCACATAAATCCCTTGATGGTTCAGAGAGGCCGATAGCCTTTGCGTCACGCTCGTTAACTTCAGCCGAGCGTAACTACGCCCAGATTGACAGAGAGGCCCTCAGCCTGGTGTGGGGGGTGAAGAAGTTCAATCACTACCTGCACGGTCAGAAATTTACTCTACTAACTGATCATCAACCTCTCGTCTCCATTTTCAACCCTCAGAAGGGCGTACCGATAATGACGGCACAACGGCTACAGAGGTGGTCCCTTTCCCTAGGGGCACACCAATATGACATTGAGTACAAAGGAACTAAACAGCATGGGAATGCTGATGGATTGTCGCGCCTACCGTTGCCGACGGTGGAAGAAGAACTGGCAGTGGATCCAGTGGAGTTATTCCACTCGACTATAGTCGAATGTCTCCCTGTGACGAATGCAAACATAGAAAAGGAAACACGAAATGACCCGACACTCTCCTGGGTCTATGATTTAACGGTGAAGGGATGGCCAGCACATGGCGAACCACTGCTGCCAGCATTCTCGCCGAGAAGAGAACAGCTGTCAGTGTGCAGAGGAACTTTGATGTGTGGATCCAGAGTAGTAATTCCACCCAAATTGAAGGATAGAGTGCTCAATGAGCTTCATGAGGGTCATCTGGGAGGGGTAAAAATGAAGAACTTAACCAGAGCATTTGTGTGGTGGCCGGGAATCGATAGAGAAATCAAAGAGATGACCAAGAGCTGTACAGGATGCCAGAAGGTCCAAAACGCCCCACCACAAGCCCCTCTACATCCATGGGAGTGGCCCTCATCTCCATGGCAAAGGGTGCACATTGATTTTGCTGGTCCCTTTATGGACTCGATGTTTTTAATTGCGGTGGATGCACATTCAAAGTGGCCAGAGGTAATAAAAATGTCCTCAACCACCACAGAAAAAACTATCACACTCTTATGAACCATATTCGCCAGGAATGGGCTGCCTGAACAGATTTGCTCTGACAATGGACCACAGTTTGTGTCTGAAGAGTTCCGGAGGTTCTTAAAGAACAATGGTGTTAAGCATTACACATCCACCCCATATCATCCAGCCACTAATGGATTGGCCGAGAGGTTTGTTCAAACATTCAAGAAGGCTATCAAGGCAATGTGTAATGAAGATATACCCCTACAACACAAGGTGGATAACTTCTTGTTTGCCTACCGGAATGCGACACATGCGGTTACCAACCAAACCCCAGCCATGATGTTCTTCAATCGAAGACTATGATGCCGCTTGGATTTGGTTAAGCCAAACGTCAGAAGAGATGTGGAGAACAGGCAGTTTCAGAATATGAATGAAAGGCCGACCAGGAGTTTTAAGATAGGTCAACCAGTTTTGGCCCGGGACTACCGCACAGAGAAATGGCAGCCAGGAATGATCTGTACACGGCAAGGACCTCTAATGTACACCGTGGACGTTGGAGAGAGCATTGTAAGACGCCATGCTGACCAGATTCTAGAGTCACTGGAAAACGTCAACTCCACAGCACGATCTGATACACCTGGCGATGAAACCGAAGTACCAATTGCATCTGCCGCAGAATCGGTGATATTGGAAGCAGACGAACCAAACAACGACATTGATACCGACTCAACCTTGCCAGAAGAACCTGATATCCCAAAGAGGCGTTATCCAGACAGAATCAGGAAGCCTCCTCAAAGGCTGAACTTATAATTGCTTAACTTCAACCAATGTATCTAGCAACCGTAATTGTAATTGTAATTAGTTATTATTTAGTTGTTAAATGAATGTTATGTACTGTTTATCTAAAAGGAGAGGAATTGTTGTGTATGTACCTTTAAGGGAATAACTGGTCTCAGACTGCAGTACCGGCAGTGACCACCCCTGTATAAAAGGCCCTAGCAGGCTTCTGTAGTTTCAGGTTCCAGGTTGTCTCCATTCAGTAAAGACTTGTTATAATCAACTCCTGCAGTCCGTGTCTCAATTATACACGGACATAATAGACCAGGAATGCTGTCATCCTGAAAAAGGACAGCTTGTTCATGCTCCATGGAACCATTGCTACTCTTCCAGGGTGACGCCTCAACAATCCTACTGATCTGTTGGAGAACAGATTGATGGACTACTGTAATGTCCTGGAAGCCCCTTTGAACAGTAGTATTCAGAGCAATGATGGCAGCAGTCTGAGCTTCCACTACACCACTTAGACCTTTAATGGAAGCTGTTTGTGCTGCAATGGAAGTTGTCACATCGGGCATCAGACGCTTCATCATTGTGTGTTCCACAGGTGTGCTGATGGAGGTGACCATCAGTTCCATGTTGGAAAGGATGGGCTCCAAGCTCTGCGCAAAGCCCTGTGCCAAGATGGTGCTGGACTCCTCCATGTTCCTTGACATTGTAAGCAGGCTTTCTGGCAGGCTTTCCAGTGCATCAAGCATTTGGGTGTGTACATCAGCCTTCTTCTGTAGCCTGGCCCAGCGAATTCCTCATCTGACCCCTCTGCAGCAGAACTAGTGTGCGTCCTTGCCCACCGGTGAGCTGAAATCGGCGTTATACTTCCCCCCAGCCCTGGCTCCTGTGCACTTGTGTCTCACCACGTGCAGATCCCTCCTCTATCCGAGCCTTTAAAATACGCGCAGTGTCAGTGTCTGAACTGGTGGCTGCGAGTGTAAGATAAAGTGACGGTGTCTCTTCATTTTCATTGTATTCTTCCTCTTCCTCCACTGACTGGGAAGGCTCCCATGCTTGGGTATCCAAAATGAAAAAGGGACAAGGGTTGGGATGTGATGAGGGAACAGGAGAAAGTAAGAAGTACATGCTTACCCCATCTGCAGCTTGTGAGTCGGAAGAGATGGTGGGATGAGGGAGAAGTGGGATGAGAGAAGGAGGATTAGGTATACAGATACCCACATCATCGATCCCTCCAGCCCCTCCAGTGGCCATGGCCAAAGCGATGCCCATTCCCATGATGGCCAGCACTGTCTTCTCCATTGAGGTTAAAACACGCAGGTGTGCTTGTCCTCCTCCAATTCTTTGCTGCCGCCTTCTGTTATGCGCCACCTTCTCCTGCAAGAAAGAGAGAAGTTTTTCAGTGAGTGTTGTGCAATAGGTTTGGGTGATGTGGCTGTTATGGTTGAGTAGCTGCCAGTGTGTGCGAACTGTGAGTTGTGGGTGTGAGGATTGCAACCTCAGGGTGTGAGGGTGAGGTAAAGCATATGAATTGAAGGGTTGAGTACTGATTGATAGAGATTGTTGGTAGGTGAGTGATGGGGTGCAGTGAATTGAGCAGTGGACGAGGCTAGTGGTGCAGGTGGTAGGATATGCAATTTGAAGATTGAACTCACTCACCTTGACAACTCATGTCAGATCGTTAAACATCTTCCTTCATTACATCCATGTTCTTGGAGCTACACTCCTGGCATTGACCTCTGCTGTTACTTCTTCCCGCTGTGTTATGAGCCTCTGTCTGGAGGGCCTCCTGCCCCACCCCATGGATACAGGATGTCTCTACTTCTTTCTACCTCTTCCACTGAAATCTCCAGTGCAGTGAGTGAAAAGCTTGATGCTCGCTTCCTAGCATGTTCAGCCATTCCTCAAAGTATCAGAGCTCAGATTCACTTTTCAAAAAACTCCCACCACTTCTTACAGCCACAATGCACCTCCCCTTTAAGCGTTGCAGGCTGGCTTTAAGTAGACCTAGTCCCTTACGATATTGGGCCACCTGCTGATGCGTGCAGCCAATGAACAGCGTGGGTAGCGCTGGCTGCACACAGAAATCATTTAAAAGATTAGGCAGCCTCAATTTAACATGCCGTCTGCAACGCAATGAACGGGTGTGGGTTAATCGCGTACCGCGATTTCCCCACGCCCATTTTTGGGGGTTAGTCAATTTAATCCTCAGTAACTTTTATCAATTGATTTTCTTGTGTCTATTGTAATGGAATTCAGTGCTCTTAACTTTCTGACATGATGAATCAATAACGCTCCACTTTTCAAGTGATGTTTTGCTGAATCTCCTGACCTTTTACTTTCTCAGCACGCAACCTGCCCAACGCACATCATTTCCCTGGGTGACACCTGATTTAGTTGATCCTTTGCATTGTTGCCTTTGAAGCCTCACAGTGTGCCAGCAAACAGATACCCCTGACCGCCAGATGAACAACAACATAGCGAATTCTTTGGATCAAGTTGGATTTGTACAAGGTGCTCGTTAGACCATCTTATGGAATATTTAGGCTTGATTCTCCAATAGCGAAGTTGGTTACACCTCAATGAGTTGAAACGAGTGTGAAGCTAACCTGAAGTGGGTCATTTTCACCCGCCCCACTAGGGGGTAGATCACCCAGTCATTTTAGAACCTGTTCAATTTACATTACCGTGGCAGATGAAAATGACCCCAGCAGTGCATTAATACACCCAGTGTGCCGATAGCGTACTGGATGTGGGCGTGGAAATTGCGTGTAGATTAAATTTAAAGGGATGCAGAGAATTAAAGGGGAAGTGTCGGTAGGGGACAAAAATCATTTCAGCCTTAGGAAGACAAGGGGGAGAGAGTGAGGAAATGGTGGTCAAAAATGAAGTGAAAAGCACAGGCATGAGGTTGCAGACAAGTGATGGTGGAGTGCAGCAATCAGCCCCTCCTGTCTGCCTGCTGAACTGGAGCTAATGCTACGTGAGGAGGTTGCGAAGAAGGTGGCCCATCTTTCTACTCCACAGCGCCAAGCCCACAAGTCGGTAGCCCCACAAGCCTGGAAGTGGAAGGCAAATTCGAGGTTGCAGCCGCCCAGTAGGTCACTAGCTGTGCCAGCCCTATACCCCAGTTTAGCTGGAGATATCCCAGCAGCAGAAGGCACAGCTCTGTATCTCCCTCTCTGATGATTCTGACCCTCTCAAGACACTTTGTCACGAGTGTTGCTAGGAAGTCGTGACAATGCCTGCACGTATGGTTGGTGCCATCTTGGCGGGCTTGGCCAATCACGTATGCTGGCATGCCCCCTGGCATGCTTTTTTTTCATGCAGTACCACTAAGATTATGACACTCTGATTGGGGTCCTTCCAAAGAAGCATCCAGCGTTTCAGGCGTTCACATATGTCCTCCAGTCTGCTATTGCATTTTCTGTTGGAAATAGGAACCTCTATATGCACCAAAGTGAGGTAAGTGCACCTCTACCTGTAGATGAGGGTTGTGGATACCGGCTTGTAGGCACAGAACACCTTTGGTGCAGCCTGACCAGCTTGGCTTCCCAATGGTCTTCTTTCTCCAGAAAGATGAGATGGGGGATTCCTATTGGAAAAAACATTAGTGGCAGGAATGATGGGGGCAAAAATGCAGAAGATCAACTGGCAGAAAGGTTCGTGCGAAGTTAAGTGAATGCAGTGAAAAAAATGAAGAGAACAGGTGAAGAAATCACTTTAAAATGTTTACCTTGCCATTTAAATGAACCTCCGTATACTTAACGTTACCTAGCAATCCTGCACACCCAGTTCAAATGGGCAAAGTCATGATTCGACTGCCTGCATGCACAAAGATCAGGAAATTAAATGCACAATGTTGTGCGGGCGATTTTAATATTCGAAAGGAAATTCCAACTGTTTCAGGAATGTTTAATCATGACATAAAGTGAGGAGAGATCCCATGTTAGGATTCCTGCCCACTTTTCTTTCTGATCAAAATCACCCAAGTTACAGGACAAACCCGATCAAAAAATCTGGGCTATTGTCTCCACCTTTGGTCGGCATGAGATCTGGTTTCCTGTACCATAGATCACTGAGCTGGGGTTTGCTTCTCTTCTTGTTCTTCCTCATCCACACCCCCCTCCCCCTCCCCCTCCCCCTCCCCCAATCGCCCCCTTGCCTAGGGTTAAGCGTACGGTCCAGTCATGCAGCTTAATAGCCATCTTAGTTTTGCCTGGTGGATAGGGTGATGTTGGAGCTTGTATGAATCTGGTAGAATGGGCCTGTTCGATGTGGCAGTGGAATTATCCTAATCGCTGAGTGTAAGCAGAGCCAGAAAGATCAACAGATGCACAAGAAGATATGTCCTTCAGCTTGTTTTCCTGTTTCTCTTTTATTGGAGGGAAGACCTTTTAATTTCTATTCATATGGTAGGTGAACTTCTTTGAACAATATGCACTGATTACGTGGTTGAATGGTTTTGACAGTAATATATTTGCATTGTTCTCATTGCATCCTGTATAATTGTCAATTCTACTAGACGTTTTCATGTTCTTACCCAAATTTTCAGTACTTTTTTTTAATGATACAGTTCTGAAGAGGATGAAACAAGAAGCAACGAAGACTGATAAGTTTCCAAGATAGTTGTAGTTAGGTTACTCTCATTAGAGTAAGAAGAAAGGTTCAAAAGGGCACAACAAGATGCACTACATCGGAATTGGTAGGAGTAATTTATAAGATGGAAATGAATAATTTATTTGTACTGAATGTGCAGCATAGAGCAAAAGGATATAACAGCAGGCTTTCGAACAAAAGGTCCAAGGTTTCTTGAATGGAATGAATTGCATCCTGAGGCATGTACTCAGTTTTAAAAAAAGAAAGCTGGTTAGGTTTTAGTTGTTGGAATGAATACCAATCAAGCTACACGTGGCAAATATGCAAAAATTTGCAGATAAGATTTGTAGCGGTGGCGTGTGTGCAGTCAGCTTGCCTCTGACTGGGTTTGTGAGCAGTTCGAATCGCTCCCATGCCCCTGGGTTCTAGACACCAGATTTAGGTACAGGCGGCGATACAGAATTGGAGTAGACAACTGGTTTGGTACAAGAAAACCGTATTTTTATTAAAAGGCACAATAAAATTACAACACTGAAAAATTACTGGAATAGTTACAGGCTTACAAGAGTACACTGAATTAGGAATGTGGAACACACAGCACACCAAGGGAAAAATCACTATTAATTCCCTTACCCTCGTCCCATCCCCAATATCTAACTAATTGTGCTGTGAGGGGCCAGGGATTATTCTCACCAATAAGGGTTTCTGGACAGGTCGAATCCAGTCGATTAAGTCGGTTGTGGTTTTGGGGTTCGCTCTTGGTGTCCTTTGGGGCCTGCCATCGCCATGCGGTCTCAGGGCGCGGTGGTGGAGTCGTCCGAGTAAAGTACCCTCTCTTCTCCGTTAGAGATAGGGAGTAAAGTCTTTGTTGGGTACTTTATCTTGTAGAGTGGAAAAAACTTTGGGTTTTGTTTTTCTGGTGGTGGTCTGGTCGTCGAAGTTTTGTTGTGGTTGGGGTTCGGTTGGCGGTCTTCGGTGTTAGCTCGGTCGCGGTGGCCTAGATCACTACCTGTGCAGTGGTAATGATCTGAAGGTATGGTTTACCCGGCCCTTTGTTACCGCGGTGCTCGTGGTCATTTCTGCTTCATTGAGTTTCTAGTATCTCTGGACCAGAGTGTGTGCCTGCTCGTCCCCAACGCTTCTCCACACTGCCCTTCTCTGCTTGTTGGCCTTGCCACTCATTTCGCCTCGCCTGCCTGCTTGCTGCCCCATGTGTCCTGTGTCCTTTCGGTTACCGGTGGGCCTACAATTATACTATTTCGGAGGTTCGTTATCTGCGAGCCAAATCAGGGTTAGTTCTTTGTCTGATTTTTGGCGGGCTCGTTAAAGTGATTATAGTCGTTCACCTTAACTGCTTTTTGGCTGGTTGCCCCATTGTTAAATGCTCTTTAATGTCTCGGTGTTTGTTATTCATGATGTGAATCGGTATCTTCCTGGCTCGGCAGCCAGTTTCAACTGTAAGCGATTATTTATGCAAAGGTTTGATGGGTTCAAGATTAAGTCTTTCCTGAGTTGATTGGTTTCAAAATGAAGAATGCGTATTCTGAATTACCTATTGTCTGGCTTCAGCTCTCACAGGCCCCGGCATGTAATTTAACCTGCCGTTTTTGCAGGGCCCTGCTTTCCAATCTTGCAGGCTTCTGCCACGAGGTCCAGAAGCCATTTTGTTTATGGTACCCTTATTAATAACTTGGGGAATGTGGGAATTTTGAGAACCCTACACTCCCCCCTGTTGATACGAAAACTCACTTTAAGTATCATACTTACGAAGGTGAGCAAAATTCCGACCCTCCACAGTCAATCTTCCCCGTAATTACCTATCTAAATCCCATGACACATGCATTTCCCATTCTTCGAAAATGTAGCGTTCACAAGCATACATAGGCAAAATACAATTATTTACACACATCCAAGCATGGAGGGGGTCCAACACCCCTGCACCACTTGGTACATACACATCTTTATTAAAAATAACCCGTCAAAATCTTTATTAAAAATAACAAAAAACACAAAAAAAATGACAATCTTTATTCAAAATACAAAATAAAAGATTCAAACAGGTGTATCTCCCTCCACCTTAACATAATGCTCCTTCCAAGTCTTTTGGTTTCGGAATTCTAGTATTTGGCCTTTTCCCTTGCACTGAGTGCACACTAGGTACAATACTATTCCCAGCTGGCAACCCACGAGGATGTGGGAAGCCATTCTAACCCATGAAGGGACCTCTATATTTTCAAAAATATCCCACCAGGATGGAACTACAATGTCCAATATCGTGGCCCCTATCTCTACTGTCTTCTGCTCCAACGTGTAGAAATGTTTCTGTGAGACTATTCCTGTTTTTAGTATCTTGGTCAGATGTTTTGGTAGAGGGGGGATTTCGGAGCCGAAATGCGCTACATACTTTTGCAGGTTGGTGAAATTCTCTTTTACAGTGTGGTGAACAGTGGAGGGTTCAGGAATGGGGACAATTTGTTCCTGGGCCACTTGAACTTCTGCCTCGGGTGTAAAGCAGAAACTGCTGTCACTTACCAGCCACCAGCTATGCTGTCCATGCTGGTAGTGGGGCGCACCTGTGGTGACACAATATGTCCCACCTCTTATATATGCTACCTGTGGGGGAACATGGTCTTGTGCCATTACCTCCATGGTACAGTTTATAGGTTTTGCGCCAGCAGCTTTAAACCCGCACTGTGGTTTTGAATAGGCATTCAAGTGCTGGGGACACAGTATTATGTGTGCTCCCTGGCTCCGGCACCCTGAGAGGTCAGTACCTGTCATAGCGTGCTCCCACTTTATGACATAAGGTGGGACCGCTGTGAAACGGATGTGTGCACCCCCTTGAATGTCTCCAATGTTCTCTACCCTGTATACCGGTGTGGGTCGGGCTGTCCCACCCATGACCGGCATCCTTACTACTATCCTCATGATAGTGTGGTTGGACCATCCACAATCTACTGGAGCAGGGTAGGCCTCAGAATCTAGCCGGAGTTGGCACGGGCTCAATGCATTCTCAAATGGATGGAGGGCTGTGAGGTGCTTGTTGCTGATCCAGGAGGGGACTAAACCCTGTTTTAAATCATCCAGGTTACTGCGGCCCTCGCCTAGCAACCATGTCCCATACAGTACGCACACCTCGTTCTGTGCAGCCTGATCTGAAGCATTCCTGTCCTCTCTTATGAGGGCATTTACAGTTTTGGCATGTCTTTCCAGCTCAGCAATGATCTCTTTTAAATGGACCATCATAGCTTGGTCCTCGTGCAACTCTGAGCCTACTACTGTATTTTCATCCATTAAGATTTATTGCAATTGTGTTTTTAAACCGTTTATCTGTGCCTGCAATTCTATGTCATCCAGGCTGTTTATAACAGAGGATCCTGTGTTAAACGCTGTGAAAACATCATTCCAGGTTCCCCTTCTTCGTCTCCCCGCATTACCAAAATACTCAGTGTGTGTAGTGTACAGTTCTGTCTTGTCTACATTGGCAAAATTGAACTCGTAGAATTTCCTAAACATTTCTTTTAACAGGACCTGGTATAGCTGTTCTGTCTCTTTGGGGCACCACTCAGGTAAGTGTACCTCGGTAAGGTTTAGAATCACGGAAGCTACCGCGTAGTGTACCCCCTGGTATAGCACCTTTTCGGTTGGCACTAGTACCAGCCCATTCCCTGGTCCCTTGGTGGTGGCAAGGCACCCCTCTCTGTGTGACCTTGCTGCCTGGGTCGTGGGCAGGGGCTTTCGGGCACGTGCCACTAGTTCAGTGGCTTTAACTGGGGCTGGGGAGCGTGGGACTATGCAAGTGTGTAGGTGGGAATCCCATTCCACCCCCTTCCCCTTATCCTGCCATGATGCAGAGAAGATGATAGATATGCCCATGGGACAGGCCCTTTGTGACCCCCACAAATTCCTTGTTCCGACTCCCACCACTTATCCCAGCACACTCTAGTCCCCCCTCGGTTCCCTGTGACCGTCCGGTAGGTGTCGTTCCCCAGTCGTACCCAGTCAGCTGTATGGTCCCTCATGTCTTTGTTCAGCTTTCTGAGCCACCACCACCTTCCCTGGGGAATCTGTCCTCTGCAGGTCAGGCACACGCGTTTCCCCTCAGTGACCCCGACCCGTGTGGCCACCACCTGTATGCTGGGGCAGGGGAGGGAGGCCTCCCCGTAGGTGAACCCGGTCTGGCTGGAGTACTGGGTGGAGTTGGATCCCAGCCACCCTGGCCATCTTCCCTCATGGGAGTAGATAGTGAGCTCCTCCACGCCTCGTTCGCCGCCCCCAGCAGTCACAACTGGTGCTCTCTCTCCTGAGCACCCACAGATGTGGGAGTCCTCCACGTCACCTCACTTCCCAGTGCCCATTCCTATCAGGGCGAGTAGGAGTCCGCCCCCCTTCATCTCGAAATCCCTTCTGTAAAGAGACACAAGAGCATATAGCCAGGTCCCGAGGAGATTCTCTGGCTTGGGTAAAACATAGTCGAGTCTTGCGACCTCGACCCAATACAAACATTCTTAAAACAATAATACTTAAACTACCAATCACCTTATTTAAAATTAAACTAAAACCCAAACTTTACAGTAACTAAAATTACATTACAGAAACTATGTACATCCGCCGCCCGTCTCCGGGCGGCCAGGCTAATCCCTGTTTGAGCTGCAGCACACTACTCCCTTCGGTGTGGCTGCCCTGTCCTGTTCTTTCGGTCCCTCGCAGCCTGCGGCTGCTGGCTGGGAACCTCTGCCCTCAGATTGATCCCTGACTCGAGAGGCTACCCTTTTAAACTGGGGAGCCGGTGACCACGGTTTCTTTGGCCGTGGCGTTCGTGGGGACCTTCTCGGGACTTTGTCTGGTGGGGTTTTTCTGGCTGGTGGTTCTTTAACACGAGCCACTGCCCCTTCCGGTGTGGTCTGTGGACTTTCTACTACCGCTGGCCGGGGATTTTCATCCTCAGCCTTTACCTCTCCTAAACCTGTGCTAGGGGCAGTTAACTCTTCACAGCCTGGTGCTGCAGGGTGAGGGTCTTCGCCCTCAGGTCCCACCTCCTCTAAATCCCAGAGGAGTGGGGGAGTGTCCCAAATGGTGGGCGGGATGGCTCCTCCCCTAAGACAAGCCACTGCACCCGCCTATGCAGTCTGTGAATTTTCCCCTGCTGCAGGCTGAGGATTTCTATCCTCAGACCTTGCCCCAACTGGCTGTTCTCTTTTTTCGGGCTTAAACAATTTACATTGATTAATATGGAACAATTTGATGCGCCGAGGCATCTTTATGACGTATACCATGGGGCTTGCCTTGTCTACAATGCTGTAGGGCCCCATGTATAATGGTCCTAGACTTCCTACCCGAGCAAAATTCCTCACCATAACCTGATCCCCTATCTCCCACTCGTGGTGTGTTCGGGGTTCTAACAGCAATCGGTTACTTCGATGCTGCCTTCCCATGTTCCCAGCCGCCTGCCCGTGGACCTATTTAAGGTGCTCGAAGAGGTTCCTGACGAACCTGTCCCGGTTTACCTCCCTGAGCTGACATTCCATGAGCCCTGGGCTAGTACATGGGTGGGGGTCCGCATAACTCTGCCAGTCATCAGCTCGTGCGGGGAGTACCCCGTGCTTTTTGACTGGTTGGCTCGGATCCCCATCAGGACCAACGGTAGGACCTCTGCCCATTTTCTAGGTGAGTCCACCATCTCTTTCCTTAGCCTTTCTTTCAAGGTCCTGTTCATCCTCGCCACAATCCCTGAGGACTGTGGGTTGTGGGCCACATGCCATTTCCCCTCGATGCCGAGTACCATAAGGGTATTCTGCATGACCTGCCCGGTAAAGTGACTCCCTTGGTCGGACTCCACATACTGTGGTAGCCCCCATCGCGAGAACACCTCCCTGACCAGGATCCTGGCTGTGCCCAGAGCTGTGGCTGTTCGGCAGGGGAAGGCTTCTACCCATTTCGTGAACACATCTAACAGGACTAGGCAGTAATTATAGCCTCCCTGGGCGGTGGGTAGGGGCCCGTTGCAGGCGACCTGGATTGATTGCCATGGTCCCTCTAACCTCCTGATGTGCCCCATAGGTACCTTCCTTTTGTGGGGGCCAGGGTTGTTAGCAGCACACACCAGACAGCTGGCGTAGAACTCGCGGACATCTTCCCTGAGTCCTGGCCACCATCCCGCCTGTTCCACCCGCTGCCAGGTGGTCTCAGGCCCAGGATGCCCCGCTCCTAACATAGAAACATAGAAGATAGGAGCAGGAGTAGGCCATTCGGCCCTTTGAGCCTGCTCCGCCATTCAATGAGATCATGGCTGATCATTCAAATTCAGTACCCTGTCCCTGCCTTCCCCCCATATCCCTTGATCCCTTTAGCCTTAAGAAATATATCCAACTCTTTCTTGAATATATTTAATGAACTGGCCTCCACCGCTCTCTGTGGCAGAGAATTCCACAGGTTCACCACTCTCTGAGTGAAGAAATTCCTCCTCATTTCAGTCCTAAATGTCCTACCCCTTATCCTTAGACTATGACCCCTGGTTCTGGACTCCCCGACCATTGGGAGCATCCTTCCAGCATCTATTCTGTCCAGGCCTGACAGAATTTTATAGGTTTCGATGAGATCCCCTCTCAATCTTCTAAACTCCAGTGAGTATAAGCCCAATCGACACAATCTCTCCTCATACGTCATTCCTGCCATCCCAGGTATCAGCCTGGTGAATCTTCGCTGCACTCCTTCCATGGCAAGAACGTCCTTCCTCAGATAAGGCGACCAAAACTGCACACAATACTCAAGGTGCGGTCTCACCAAGGCCCTGTACAACTGTAGCAAGACATCCTTGTTCCTGTACTCGATCCCTCTTGCTACGAAGGCCAACATACCATTTGCGTTCTTAACCGCCTGCTGCACCTGCATGCTTAGCTTGAGCGACTGGTGCACAAGAACACCCAGATCTCTTTGCACTTCCCCTTCTCCCAATCTATTGCCATTCAAATAATAATGTGCCTTCCTGTTTTTGCCACCAAAGTGGATAACCTCACATTTATCCACACTATAGTGCATTTGCCATGTTTCTGCCCAATCACCTAACCTGTCCAAATTGTACTGGAGTTTCATGACATCCTCCTCACAGCATACCCTCCCACCCAGCTTTGTGTCGTCTGCAAATTTGGAGATATTACATCCAATTCCCTCGTCCAGATCATTAATATATATTGTGAACAGCTGGGGTCCTAGGACTGATCCTTGCGGTACTCCACTAGTCACTGCCTGCCACTCGGAAAATGACCCGTTTATTCCAACTCTTTGCTTTCTGTCTGCCAACCAGTTCTCTATCCAAGTCAATACCTTGCCCCCAATCCCATGTGCCTTAATTTTGCACGCTAATCTCTTATGCGGGACCTTATTGAAAGCCTTCTGAAAGTCCAAATACACCACATCCACTGGTTCTCCCTTATCTATTTTACCAGTTACATCCTCAAAAAATTCCAGTAGATTAGTCAAGCATGATTTACCTTTTGTAAGTCCATGTTGACTTTGTCCGATCCTGTCACTGCTTTCCAAGTGCTCTGCTATTACATCTTTTATAATGGACTCTAGCATTTTCCCCACTACCGATGTCAGGCTTACCGGTCTATAATTCCCCGCTTTTTCTCTGCCACCTTTTTTGAATAGTGGGGTAACATTAACTACCCTCCAATCCATGGGTACTGTTCCAGAGTCTATCGAGTTCTGGAAGATGACCAGCAATGCATCTACTATTTCTAGGGCCACTTCCTTAAGTACCCTGGGATGTAGATTATCAGGCCCTGGGGATTTATCAGCCTTCAGTCCCATCAATTTTCCGAACACCATTTCCCTACAAATACTGATTTCTTTCAGTTCCACCCTTTCATCAGACCCTATGTTCCCCTGTATTTCTGGGAGGTTATTTGTGTCCTCCTTTGTGAAGACAGAACCAAAATATGTATTTAGTTGGTCAGCCATTTCTTTGTTCCCCATTATAAATTCCCCCGATTCTGACTGCAAGGGACCTACGCTTGACTTCACCAATCTTTTTCTCTTCACATATCTATAAAAGCTTTTACAGTCAGTTTTTATGTTCCCTGCAAGCTTACTCTCATATTCTATTTTCCCTTTCTTAATTAATCCCTTTGTCCTCCTTTGTTGAATCCTGAACTGCTCCCAATCCTCAGGATTATTACTTTTTCTGGCCAATTTGTATGTCCATCCTTGGATCTTATGCTATCCCTAATTTCCCTTGTTACCCACGGTTGAGTCACCTTTTTTGTTTTATTTTTGTGCCAAACTGGGATGAACAACTTCTGTAGTTCATCCATTCGGTCTTTGAATGTTTGCCATTGCCTATCCACCATCACCCCTTTGAGTGCCATTCCCCAATCAATCCTACCCAACTCGCTCCTCAGACCATCGTAGTTTCCTTTATTTAAATTGAAGACCCTTGTTTCTGAGTCAACCACTTCATTCTCCATCTTAATGAAGAATTTGATCATATTATGATCGCTCCGACACAAGGGGCCTCGTACAACAAGATTGCTAATTAATCCTTTCTCGTTACATAATACCCAGTCGAAGATGACCTGATCTCTGGTTGGTTCCTCGACATATTGGTCCAGGAAACCATCCCGTAAACACTCCAGGAATTCCTCCTCCACAGTATTGTTACCAATTTGGTAAGCCCAATCTATATGTAGATTAAAGTCACCCATGATGACTGCTGTGCCCTTATTGCACGCTTCTTTAATTTCTCTTTTAATGCCATCCCCAACCTCCGCCTTACTGTTTGGAGGTCTATATACCACTCCCACTAATGTTTTTTTCCCCTTAGTATTTCTCAATTCTACCCATACAGATTCTACATCATCAGAGCTAATATCCTTCATTACAATTGTGTTAATCCCTTCTTTAACCAGTAACGCTACCCCACCTCGCTTTCCTTTTTGCCTATCTTTCCTGAATATCGAATACCCCTGGATGTTGAGTTCCCAGTCTTGGCCATCCTTGAGCCACGTTTCCATAATCCCAACCAAATCATATTCGTTTACCACTATTTTTGCAGCCAATTCATCCACTTTATTACAAATGCTCCTCGCATTAAGACACAAAGCCTTCAGGCTTGTTTTTTTAACGCTCTTAGACCTATTAGAATTATTAGTTACTGTGGCCATGTTTGATTTAAACCGTTGATTTCTCTGACTGCCACTTTTGTTTTTCTCCTTCCTAGCTTTTGCTTTTATCCTTGTTTCCCTTTCCTCTGTCTCCCTGCTCAGGTTCCCAACCCCCTTCCATTTTAGATTAAACCCTCCCCCACAGCACTAGCAAACAAACCCCCTAGGACATTGGTTCCAGCCCTGCCCAGGTGCAGACCGTCCGGTTTGAACTGGTCCCACCTCCCCCAGAACCGGTTCCAATGTCCCAGGAACTTGAATCCCTCCCCCTGGCACCATTCCTCTAGCCACGTATTCATCTGAAGTACCCTTCTATTTTTACTCTGACGAGCATGTGGCACTGGTAGCAATCCTGAGATTACTACCTTTGAGGTCCTGTTTTTTAATTTACCTCCTAACTCCTTATATTCCGCTTTTAGGACCTCATCCCACTTTTTACCTACATCGTTGGTGCCTATATGCACCATGACAACTGGCTGTTCACCCTCCCCTTCCAAGATGCTAATGGACTCTAGCATTTTCCCCACTACCGATGTCAGGCTTACCGGTCTATAATTCCCCACTTTTTCTCTACCACCTTTTTTGAATAGTGGGGTAGCATTAGCTACCCTCCAATCCATGGGTACTGTTGCAGAGTCTATCGAGTTCTGGAAGATGACCAGCTGTGCATCTACTATTTCTAGGGCCACTTCCTTAAGTACCTTGGGATGTAGATTATCAGGCCCTGGGGATTTATCGGCCTTCAGTCCCATCAATTTCCCTAACACCATATCCCTACAAATACTGATTTTTCAGTTCCACCCTTTCATCAGACCCTATGTTCCCCGGCATCTCTGGGAGGTTATTTGTGTCCTCCTTTGTGAAGACAGAACCAAAATATGTATTTAGTTGGTCTGCCATTTCTTTGTTCCCCATTATATGACTACGGGGTTCTGCGGAGGAATGGGCTTTCACCTTATGGATGAAAACCTCCCCTTCCTCCCCCACTGCTGCTAAGATTTTCTCCAGCAGGGGTTTCACCATGAGGGGTCTCCCGTCAGCGGAGGTGTATCCGCGGCGGGACCAGATGGCCAGGTACTCCGTACACGAATTGCACGTAAACATGCTGTCCGAGCAAATCGTGTATGGGGTGGTGAAGGTTTCGGGGTGTGTAACAACGTATACTACTGCGGGCAGTTTAGGCTGCTGGGCGCGTATGGTGCTGGGGAGCTTAATTGCCAGGGCAATGTTTGCCGCTGGGTCATAAACTCCATACCCTGTGAGTCGCTCACCAGCAGATACCATGCTGGAGCCATCCACATAGATTTCGCGGCCTGTGGGGTGTATCCCGGCCCGCAAACCTATGTCCACTTCCCAATCCCCTTCTATGGAACACCGGTGGGCTGTTCCAGGATATACCAGGTTAGCTGCGAGCTTTGGCTCGCAGAGCCCTTTCACCCTTAGGTCCATCTGCGAGAGAAGCAGGGTCCAGCGAGCAATGCGGGCCCTGCTCACTGTCCCATCCTTGATTCTCCCATCCAGGAGCATCTGGGTGGGCGTGTGATGGGTGAGGAGGGTGATGGGAGAGGTGCCTGTGAAGATCAGCGATCTTTTCACAGCCCAATGTGTGGCCAAGAGGTGCCTCTCACAATTGGAGTAGCTCTTCTCCACATCCGTGAGCATCCTGGAGGAGTAGACCACCGGCCTCAGCCTGCCATGCCGCTCTTGGAGCAGCACAGCACTCAGGCTGTCCCCGCTGGCTGCTACCTCTAGGAAGAACTCTTTCCCCCCATCTATGGCCCCTAAAACTGGTGTGGTCTGCAGATCTTCCTTGAGCCTGACAAATGCTGCCTGGCAACCCTTGTCCCAAGCCCACTCCACTCCCTTGTGTAGGAGTCGGAGCAGAGGGGCTGCTGTGGCTGCATAGTCCTCAATGAAATCTCTGCAGCTCCCGGTGAGCCCTAGAAAAGATCGCACTCCCATGACTGTGTTGGGGACTGATAATTCCTGTACCACTTCCCTTCTAGCTTTGTCTATGGCCCTTTTCCCAGCGCGTACGGTCAGGCCCAGAAATTTCACCTTCTGCTGGCTGATCTGCGCTTTTTCTGGGTTTACTTTAAAACCCTCCTGTCTGAACAACTCCAGTAGTTCGACAGCAGTGGGCCATGCTCCTCTCTCAAAACCGAGAATAGGAGCAGGTCATCCACATGCTGTACCAGCTGCCTGGGCTGGCTGAAGCCCTTTAAACTGTTTGCCATCCATTAATGGAAAATGCTAGGTCTATTGTGGAAGCCCTGAGGCAAACAGTTCCAGGTGTACTGTTGCCCTTTAAAAGTAAAGGCAAACTTGTACTGATCCTCCCTCCTTAAAGGGATGGACCAAAACCCGTTGGAAATGTCCAGCACCGTGAAAGTGGTCGCAGATGCTGGGATACTTCCTATCAGGTCGGCAACTGCTGCTACCGTGGGTGCACAGGCTGGGATGTTACTGTTGAGCACCCGATAGTCCACTGTGGCCCTCCAGGAGTTGTCCGGCTTTCTAACCGGCCACAGTGGAGAGTTTACGTGGGTGGCTATCGGTCTCAGGACCCCCTGTTGTACCAAAGAGGACATGGCTGCTTCCATGTCTGGCTCCGCTTCCCTGGGGAAGTTATACTGTTTCTGTGGTCGGGCCATGGGGTCCCCGTCTACGCTGACCTCGAACCCATTGACCCTCCCACAGTCATGCTTGTGTGTAGCAAATGTGGCTAGGTGGGCTCGCACAAATGCCTGGAACTCCTTTGGGGTATTACTGACCATGAGCTCGAGGTTATAGCCCTCTTTAGGCTTCATGGTGCACAGGGTCCCCTTCCCCTGTTTCCCTGGGATGGCTACTACTCCGCCTTCCTTTCCTGTACTTGCCCCCCATATGCAATGATTCCTTAAATCCACCAGGATCCCGTGGCCTACAATAAAGTCGGCTCCCAGGATTCCTTTTCCACCCTCCACTTCCCACTTCATTAGGACACATGTCCACTTAGAGCGGCGTGTTCCCAAATGAGTGGACAGCGAGATGGAAAATGAGCCAGCCTGTTCTTTACCAGTGAATCCCGACAGACTGTATGGGACCCCGCTAGATAGAGGTGGTGGGGTTATCTGAATGGATCATGGTGCATGATGCCCCTGTATCCAACAGATAGGTCCCCTTTACCTTTTCTATCTCCATCTCGACGAGGGGTCTCTTCCATAAGTCGTACTGCAGGGAACACAGGTAATCAGGCTGTGCTGGCTCTAGTCAGGGCTGTGGGTTGGATGGGGCTGAGGGGGTCAGAGCACCGGTAGTGGCTGCTACCCTCCCTGGGCCAGTCAATAGGATCCTCATTGCATCCAAAAATGACTCGACTGTGGCGGGAGGGATCCCTAACTCTGTCTTTTGGGCTGAGGATGAGGAATTCTTTCCCTTGTTATCCTTCCAAGGGTTTTTGCACTCCTTCCTCCAGTGTCCATCCTTCCCACATCCGTAACAATTAAGCTTCGTGCTGGAAGGGTTATTCCCTTCCTGATGCCACTCCTTCCTACCCTGTCCGGGTTTTACTTCATGCACCTTCCCCTTAGGTGGGTGTGCATCGGTTCCCCTACCATTCCTGTAGGCTAGGGTCAACTGTCTGATCACCGTGAGTTCGGTAGTCAGGGGATTCTTGGGGTCAAACCAGACTTCCACCTTGGCCCTGACCTGTGGCAAGCTGTTTGCCACCAGGCAACGGAGCCAGTGGGCCAGCTGATCTTGGTCCAGGAACGCCCGGTTAGGTGCACCTGTGCAGGCACTCCTATACACCGGCCACAACCGGTCTGTGAAAGCCTGCGGGGTTTCCCCTGCGATCTGCACTGTCTTCTCCACTCGGGAGAAAGGACTTCCCTCATTCATCCCCATGGCCTCAAGAACTTCATCCTTGAGTTCATAAAAACATAAGAAATAGGAGCAGGAGTAGGCCAATCGGCCCCTCGAGTCTGCTCCACCATTCAATAATATCATGGCTGATCTGATCCTAATTGCCAATCTACTATCACAGAACCATCTCCTGAATCTAACAGAATTAGACACACGAAATAGGAGCAGGATCAGGCTACACGGCCCTTGCGTCTGCTCCGCTACCCACAGGGCCATGTCCGATCCGAACCTAGACTCATGTCCAAATTCCTGCCCGCTCCCCGTAACCCTTAATTCCCTTTACTTCTAGGAAACTGTCTATTTCTGTTTTAAATTTATGTAATGATGCAGCTTCTACAGCTTTTTGGGGCAGCATATTCCATGGACCTACCACCGTCTGAGTGAAGTAGTTCCTCCTCATCTCAGTTTTGAAAGAGCAGCCCCTTATTCTAAGACTATGCCCCCTAGTTCTAGTTTCACCCATCATCGGGAACATCCTCCCCGCATCCACCCGATCCAACCCCTTCACAATCTTATATGTTTCAATAAGATCGCCTCTCATTCTTCTGAACTCCAATGAGTAGAGTCCCAATCTACTCAACCTCTCCTCATATGTCCATCCCCTCATCCCCGGGATTAACCGAGTGAACCTTCTTTGTACTGACTCGAGAGCAAATATGTCTTTTCTTAAGTATGGACACCAAAACTGTATGCAGTATTCCAGGTGCGGTCTCACCAATACCTTGTACAACTGAAGCAATACCTCCCTATTTTTATATTCTATCCCCCTAGCAATGAAAGCCAACATTCCATTGGCCTTCTTAATCACTTGCTGCACCTGCATACTAACCTTTTGAGTTTCGTGCACCAGGACCCCCAGATCCCTTTGTACTTCAGTACTTTCCAGTTTCTTGCCATTAAGATAATAACTTGCTCTACGATTTTTCCTGCCAAAGTGCATAACCTCACACTTTCCAGTATTGTATTCCATCTGCCAAATCTCTGCCCACTTACTTAGCCTGTCTATGTCCCCTTGCAGGTTTTTTATGTCCTCCTCACTCACTACTTTCCCTCCCATCTTAGTATCATCTGCAAACTTTGATATGTTACACTCGGTCCCCTCCTCCAAATCGTTAATATAGATTGTAAAGAGTTGGGGACCCAGCACTGACACTCACACTGTCCCCCATACTCACACTGTCCCTTCTTACTGTAAAGTCTGTGTGTTCTAGTTGTAATTAATAACACACAGACTACAAGATTAAAGTTCAACAGGTCTTTACTGGTTGGAGGTCAGGACTATATGAAATACAATCTTACTACACAGTGCTTATATACCGGTGGTCACCACCGGTATTACGTATACAGCAGCCAGAGAAAGTAGTACATCTCTTAAGGTGGAACAGGCTTAAGTTCCCTTAAGGTGGAACAGGTTACATACACCACACTTACACTGGTCAGAAAGGGACTGGAGGAGCTTACCCTCCAGGGAGAACAGCAGCATTTTGGCCTGTTCGGCATCATCTCACTCGTTGATGCTGGCTGCCTGTTCCACTTCCCTGAAGTGGACCGAGGGGTCCCCTTTCTCTGTGAGCTTTGGTATGTGGCTTACCATAGCTCTAAGCTGTTGGGTGCCGTAGGGAACTATGAACTAGTTTTGGAGGGGTCTCTCTTCCCCGTCACGAGCGGGTGGGCCAAACCTCCGCTGCCGGGCCGGGCACATCGGCCCCGGTTCCAGCCTCTCTTGCGGGGGTTGTTTCATCTCCGCTTCTACCCCTAACTCCACCCCACTTTGCTGCCAGACATCGCTAAAACCTGGCGCTACGGGTGGTGGTCGTGTGACCTCCTGTTCCTCAACTGGGTCATCCCTTGGCACTACCACTGGTGTCTGAACCGTTCTCCCCTCGTTCCCTGTAAAATCCGCCTGGGCTGCCTTCGGGCTTATGAGGCACACCATGCCCTTTGCCGTCCTTAGGGCAAGGCTCAGATTCTCTATCTGTTCCTTGCAGGGGCCATGATCTGTATCTTCAAACCCCTGTTCGCTAGCTAACTTATAGCCTGCCTTTATGTCTTTTACTTTCTCCTCCTGCTCTCTTACTTGTCTCACTAGGCGGGCATTCTTCTCCCACAACCTCAGCTCATTGCTCTTGGCCTCGGTGACCTGGCACTGTAGATATTCCAGCCTGGCCTTATGCTCCCCTATTAACTGTACCCTTTCCTGCTTTAGGGCCTGCAATGCTACCAGTAACTTCTCCCCTGCTAGAGTCCTGTCTTGGACATCAAGGGCTGACTCCCATATCTCAGCTGCCTGTGCTTCAACGAGCCTGTCCAGAAGCTGGATCTGTTTCTTGAAACACATCAGCCAGACTGCCTTTTCTATGGATTTCCTATGATCCTTCCCTTCTGTCCATTTAGCTGCAGCATCTACCGGATGGCCAGCCTTTAACAGATTAGTGATCCACTTCTTAGTGATATTCACTTTACTGAATACATAATTAGAAATCCTCTCTTCCATCAGGGTTTGCTCTTCCGAATCAGTGTCTACTGTATCGCACCCCTGTTGCCGGTGTCCTGCTGCGGTCGCCATTTCTGTAAGGGGGTGGCATGTGTGCAGTCAGCTTGCCTCTGACTGAGTTTCTGAGCAGTTCGAATCGCTCCCATGCCCCTGGGTTCTAGACACCGGACTTAGGTACAGGCGGCGATATAGAATTGGAGTAGACAACTGGTTTGGTACAAGAAAACCGTATTTTTATTAAAAGGCACAATAAAATTACAACACTGAAAAATTACTGGAATAGTTACAGGCTTACAAGACTACACTGAGTTAGGAATGGGGAACACATGGCACATCGAGGGAAAAATCACTGTATTAATTCCCTTACCCTTGTCCCACCCCCAACATCTAACTAATTGTGCTGTGAGGGGCCAGGGATTATGCTCACCAATAAGGGTTTCTGGACAGGTCGAATCATGTCGATTAAGCCGGTTGCGGTTTTGCGGTTCGCTCTTGGTGTCCTTTGGGGCCTGCCGTCACCACGTGGTCTCAGGGCATGGTGGTGGAGTCGTCCGAGTAAAGTACCCTCTCTTCTCTGTTAGAGATAGGGAGTAAAGTCTTTGTTGGGTACTTTACCTTGCAGAGTGGAAACAAACTTTGGGTTTTGTTCTTCTGGTGGTGGTCTGGTCGTCGAAGTGTTGTTGCGGTTGGGGTTCGGTTGGCGGTCTTCGGTGCTAGCTCGGTCGTGGTGGCCTAGATCACTACCTGTGCAGTGGTAATGATCTGAAGGTATGGTTTACCCGGCCCTTTGTTAACACGGTGCTTGTGGTCATTTCTGCTTCGTTGAGTTTCGAGTATCTCTGGACCAGAGTGTGTGCCTGCTCGTCCCCAATGCTTCTCCACACTGCCCTTCTCTGCTTGTCGGCCTTGCCACTCGTCCCACCTTGCCTGCCCGCTTGCTGCCCTGTGTGTCCTGTGTCCTTTCGGTTACCGGTGGGCCTACAATTATACTATTTCGGAGGTTCGTTATCTGCGCGCCAAATCAGGGTTAGTTCTTTGTCTGATTTTTGGCGGGCTCGTTAAAGTGATTATATTCATTCACCTTAACTGCTTTTTGGGTGGTTGCCCCGTTGTTAAATGCTCTTTAATGTCTCGGTGTTTGTTATTCATGATGTGAATCGGTATCTTCATGGCTCGGCAGCCAGTTTAAACTGTAAGCAATTATTTATGCAAAGGTTTGATGGGTTCACGATTAAGTCTTTCCTGAGTTGATTGGTTTCAAAATGAAGAATGCGTATTCTGAATTATCTATTGTCTGGCTTCAGCTCTCACAGGCCCCGACATGTCATTTGACCTGCTGTTTTTGCAGGGCCCTGCTTTCCAATCTTGCAGGCTTCTGCCATGAGGTCCAGAAGCCATTTTGTTTATGGTACCCTTATTAATAACTTGGGGAATGTGGGAATTTTGAGAACTCTACAGATTGTCAACTAATAAAGTACAGAGCCATTGGTCCTGGTAGGCCACAGGCATGATTCCTGGGCTATGCTGCATTAGCTGACCTTCGCCAGGCTGCTGTTAGGAGGGTTATATTGGCTTCCATGCCTTTGAGCTGTGGAGAGAAATTAGCAGCCAAGGTACCTGCTGCTGATTACTGTCTAGTGTCTGCTTCTAGAAACTACTTGCCATAGAGGGAGTGCAACAAAGGTTCACCAGACTGGTTCCTGGGTTGGGGGGATTGTCCTATGAGGACAGATTGAGTAGACTAGGCCTATAGTCTCTAGAGTTTAGAAGAATAAGAAGTGAACGCATTGAAACATACAAAATTCTTACAGGATTTGACAGGGTAGATGCAGGGAAGATGTTTCCCCTGGCTGGGGAGTCTAGAACCAGGTGTCACAGTCTCAGAATAAGAGGTTGGCCATGTAGAACTGAGATGAGGAGAAATTAGAAATTTCTTCACTCAGAGGGTGGTGACTCTTTGGAATTCTCTACCCCAGAGGGCAATGGAGGCTCAGTTGTTGAGCATATTCAAGACAGAGATCGATAGATTTTTGAATATTAAGGAATCAAGGGATATGGGGATAGTGCAGGAAAGTGGAGATGAGGTAGAAGATCAGCCATGATCTTATTGAATGACGGAGCAGGCTCAAAGGGCTAAATAGCCTACTCCCGCTCCTATTTCTTATGTTCTTAAACCGTGAGTTTCTGGATGTTGGATAAGGAAACTTTGAGCTCAACTATGCTTTCCCCCACCATCAAATGGCCTGATGACAATAACTACCTACTGACCAGATGGTCTTTATCTATCAGTGAATTTCTGATCACAAGATCACTATGGATGAGGGAGGCCCTTTGGCCTATTCCAGGTCATCCATCCAAAATGACTGTAAAGCTCCCCATTACAACATCCAATTGGTTTTTAAATTATTCTAGGATTTCTGCTTCCAGCTACTCTAACCAGGAGTCCATTCTATTTGTTGATCCCTCTTTTGCGTGACGAACTTCCTGAAATCAGTCCTAAACTTACCCTTTACTAGTACAGACTTGTGACCCTTTGTTCTACTCTCAATGTTGAATTTAAAGCAATTTTCCAGATTTACAGGGCTGGGTTTTCATTGAGGAGGCAGGTAGGAGGCGGGACTACAACTTTTGGGGTTGTAGTCCCGCCTCCATCGAGTTGTAGCCAACCCACGCGATTTTGACTTGATTGACCTTGTTGAGCCCACCCAGCGGGCTCAGCAGGCCAATTAAGAGCCACCTGGCAACAGGTGACGTCACAGATTGATATTTCATCTGTCAAAACCTTTTGACAGATGAAATATCAGCGTTTCACAGCTGTTTGAAGCTGTCAAACACTGACAATCTGTACTATAAGTTAATTCCTTCCTCTCAGGATGATTTAGAGATCTCTCCGGAACAGAATGCTGAATGCTGCAATTTTTGACAGATTGCGACCATTCTGCTTTCTGTGCCGGTGAGATGAGGGACTCCCGAAACCTGAAGGAAAGAAGGCTGTAAAGGTAAGTAAAACTTCTTTAAACGGGATGGATTTGTGCCTCCCGATTTCGGTGTTTTAACCCCCCACACGCCTCCAATCCCGCCTCCACGGCCCAATGAAAATCCTGCCCATAGTTTCCAAACCATTTATAATCTTGTACACTTCCGTCAGATTACCCTTCCTGCAGAATGGACATGTAATTGGCAAATTAACTTCAATATGGATAAGTATGAGGTTGTATAAATTGGTAGGAAGAATAAGGAGGCCACATACTCCTTGTAAAATGAATGTCTAAATGGTGTAGAGGAGCAGAGGGATCTGGGAGTACAGATACACAAATCACTAAAAGTAGCGACACAGGTTAATAAGGCCATAAAAAAAGCAAACAAGGCACTGGGGTTCATTTTTAGAGCGATAGGATTGAAATGCAGAGAACTTATGTTAAACTTGTACAGAACCTTGGTTAGACCACACTTGGAGTACTGTGAACAGTTCTGGTCTCCATATTATAAAAAGTACATAGAGGCACTGGAGAAGGTGCAAAAAAGGATTTACTAGAATGATATCAGAACTGTGAGGTTATACCTATTAAGAAAGATTGAACAGGCTGAGGCTCTTTTCTCTAGAAAAGAGAAGACTGAGGGGTGACCTAATTGATGTCTTTAAGATTATGAAAGTGTTTGCTAGGATGGACATAAAAAAGATATTTCCACTTGGGGGGGAGACCAGAACTAGGGGCTATAAATATAAGATAGTCACTAATAAATACAATAGGGTATTCAGGAGAAACTTCTTCACCCAGAGAGTGGTGAGAATGTGGAACTCGCTACCACAAGGTGTAGTTGAAGTGATTAGCAGAGGTGCATTCAAGGGGAAGCTGGATAAACACATGAGGGGAAAAGGAACAGAAGGATAGGTTGATGGGATTAGATGAAAAAGGGTGGGAGGAGGCTCATGAGGAGCATAAACACCGACTTGGAACTATTGGGGTGAATGGCCTGTTCGTGTGTCGAAAATAATATGGCCGGAATGTTTCAGGGTGTTAGCGGGTGGGATCGGTGGCGGGTCGGGTGGGAAAGCATTTTTTTTGACAGTGGGTTGGGAAGCCGCTGCCAACCTGCCGTAACGCACCTTTCCCAATGTTGGGTCTGTCAGCGCTGAGCAGGCCCAACAGGCAGCGGTGGGGGACCCAATTAAACTCATTGTCATCTACTGAACAGACCCTTAACAGTCTTTTTTACCTTACTTTTTAACTTTAACTTCATGGCCACGGGAGCCACGCTGTTTGAGGAACACATCTGTCAACCTGAGGCTTGTGTTGGATGGCTATTGCTCCATCTGATTCCTTGACAGCTTCAAATGTACAGTAAAAGCTCCCACCTGACAGAGATCACTTTCCTCAACCACAAGCTGTTCCTTACTGCATTTCCACAACAGATTCAGCATGCTGCAAGTCTTTCCACAAGTCTCCATCCAGTCTCATCTTATTACCTCTCTCACCATTGACAGATCGCTTCTGTCATCTGTATTTCACCTGCCATCTATTCCATCAGCATGGGTGCCGTTATACTGTCTCACCATGGTCCTCAGAATCGGACCACGATCAGCCCCAACACCAGCAACACCAGGCACACCAGCAGCACTAACAACCACACCAACTTTCTCCACAATCACCTGATGCTGCACATGACACAGGGCATCAGCACCCGAGCACATTGCTGCCTGGGAGGCCATGGATGGCCTCATCATGGACAGATGTACTTAACTTTACACTGTACACCCTGGCTGCCACATAAGGCACCAGGTTGGCACCACCCCACACCAACAACATAAAGCATCCCTACAATGCCCAAGCCATTCCTTTCACACTCATCACCATTTCAGGGGGTACCGTTGCATCTCACCATTCACCGCAACTCACTAAGGCACTTCAAAAGGTGCACACAAATCTGTCCAAGACTGGAAAGTGTTGAAAATAAAGATTTCAATGTTTGACAGCACATTAATAGAAACTTTACATAAACATTGGTTAAAACACCCAAATGGCTACCCTTGTGTGTTATTAGTTGGTATGATTTGCACTAGAATGAGGCTAAGTGTGAGGAGTGGCTAGTGAGATGGGGATGTGATAATGTGGATAGAGAGGGATGGGTGGAGGTGCAAGGTAAGTTGGTGTGAGTAAGGATGTGCAGGAGTCAGGTAGGGAAGGCAGAGTGATGGGAATGTGATGAGAGACACAGCAGGATGAGGTTGAGTGTGGCTTTGTACTAACATTTCGTGATCTAATGAGATAATTGAAATGTTTGTGCAACTGCATCCAGGTCCTCCTGACCACATCCCTGCTTGTGACCTCCTCTGCAATGTGCAACCCGGCTGTTTTGGTCTCCCGCCCATTGGAAGGGAAGAGGACCTCCCTGCCTGCTCTGACTCCTTCAATAAGCATGTTGAGGGAGTCATGGGAGAACCTGGGTGGAGCCCTCTGCCTCTGTGCAGTCATTCTCAGTGTTTGCTGCACTTCAATGCTGTGGAACACTGACAGCACAAATGTCAAAAGTTAGGTGTCCACGGTCCCTTTAAGGAAACCGGCCGATGACGCATCATAAATGACGTCACCAGACCCGCTTCCTCTAATTGGGCTGGGAAATGCACTGGGCGGGCTTAACAAACACTATCAACGTAAATTCATTTTAGACAGCAGGATGGAGCCAGCAGCGGGGCTGTGACCCACCACCGACATAGCCCGCCCCGGACCCGCCGAGGTGAGCTATATCCTGGCCTATGTAATTACTATGTGATACCTCGCAGATGTCTCCTTAAAAGGTTGAAGAACATCATTTCTCCAGTCTTTCCTTGTAAGTGAGACTGGAGATCAACCTTGTGGCTTTTCTCTGTGCTGCTTCCAGTGAGGAAATGTCTCCCTTGTGGCTTGGTGTCCAGAACTAGACACAGTACTTAAGGTATGGTTTGACCAGAGCACTGTACAGTTTGATCATGACTTTCTCTGACTAGCACCACCTGTTTTGGCTATGTCGTTCAACATTCTGTTAGGTTTGTTGATTGCTACTTGTCATTGGTTGGACATTTTGAGCAGAGTCTGAGGGCTCGAATTTTCCAGGGCTGTGGAGGCGGGAATGGAGGCATGTGGGGTGTTAAAATTGCAAAACATGCCGGGTGGGCCCAACCCAGCCTCCATCCCACCTCCAAGCAATTCTCAAGAAATCGTGTTTACTGCTCCCATCTCCGTCCCGCCTCCAAGAGGCGGGATAGGCCCTTAAGGCCCTTAACAAGCACTAAATTGCCTCTATTATCACATTTTGAAAGGCCTTTGTGATTTTAACCCTTTTCCCACCTGAAGCACGCCTGCTCTGAAACACAATGGTGAAACCTGACGGGAGCACAATTGGATTGCTGACCATTAGCTGCAGCTCCACCATTAAATAGGATATTTGATCAGCCATCATTTGCAGGTGGCAGGACTTTATTGTCTCAGGTCTGGGGGAACTTTTAGAAGGCAGAACCACAGCTGTGGAAGTTTGGAGCCTGACACCCATCTCCAGTGTGACCTCCTGGGAAACCCCTCTCGCCACCTTGACTGAGCGCTTCCTCAACTGAGGCATATACCAGAAGCATGGGAGCCATTTATTTCCTTCTCTTCTGGACATCAGATGAGGACAAAGACCAGCCGCAGCACCAGCAGAACCATGAACAACAGCAGCACCAACATCAGCAGCAACAACAGGAGCACCAAGCTGCTGCTCACCCACCTGAAGCTGCACAGGCCAGGAGGGGCCAGCGCATGGAAGCCCGTCGGTGCAGGAGATACCCCCCAAACAGGGTCTACAGACACAGGGTCAGCTACCTCAACATGTCTGAACAACAGTGCCAAAGGCGGCTCCGAGTTTCGCGAGAGGTAGTGGGTGACATCTGCGCAATGCTACAACAAGACCGGGAGCCCAGAGGATCAGGTGGACACACCTTACCAGTGGCCGTCAAAGTCACCACCGCACTCAACTTTTGCCTCCGGCTCATTCTAAGGATCAGCAGCAGACATCAGCGGCATCTCCCAGGCGGCCGCACACACTTGCATCACGCAGGTAACCAATGCCCTCTTTGCCATTGCGCACAATCACATCCATTTCACCAAGGATCAAGCAAGTGTCACGGTGCGTGTGGTTGGATTAGCTAATCTGGCAGGCTTTCCAAGGATGCAGGGCATCGTTGACTGCACACATGTGCCCCTTAAGAGTCCCCATCGCAATCCAGGTATTTTTGTCAACCGCAAGGGCTTCCACTCCCTGAACGTTTAGCTGGTGTGTGACTACAAGAAGGAAATTTTGCATGTTTGTGCCAAGTACCCTGGCAGTTGCCATGACTCCTTCATCCTGCACCAGTCTAGTGTGCCTCCGCTATTCAGTCCGCCAGACCAACTTAACGGATGGCTACTTGGAGACAAGAGCTATCCCCTGAAGATGTGGCTAATGACACCGTTGAGGAGCCCATCCAACGAAGCTGAGGAGAGCTACAACTCCAGCCACATTGCCACCAGATCCATAATTGAGCAAACCATCGGTTTCCTGAGGATGCACTTCAGATGCCTGGATAGATCAGATGGAGCCCTGCAGTACTCAGCAGCCAGAGTCTCCAGATTCGTCGTGGTTTCCTGTGCTCTTCACAACATGGCACAGGGTCATGGCTTGCACATTCCTGAGGACCAAGTGACTCCTCACATATCCTCTTCAGATGAGGAGGAGGAGGAGGAAGAGGAGGAGGAAGAGGAGGAGGAGGTGGAGGAGGAGGTGGAGGAAGAGGAGGAGGAGGAGAGCGAAAATGAACATCTGGCAGAGACCCATCAACCAGCGGCAGCAGTACGCGAGAACATTGCTGCCCGGGATGCAAGGAACGCACTCATCTTGGCCAGATTTGCTTAGCCTAGCCAATCAAGTACGTTTGCCTCGTAACTTCTTACCAGAGCTTCGACAATGGCCAAGAACCAGTGGATTCCTAACAATTTGACCACCATACTGACAATTGCAAGTAATCCTAAGCCCTCAATGTGGAAGTCCTATTAGCGAAATGACACATGCCACAACTGCAGCAGTAGCCATCAGATTTTTTATTTACAGTAACCATCTGATGGCTTTTCAACATTAAACATCAAATTTCACCCTTGTGACTATCTGTGCAGTATCTTTCACTTACGCGTGCTTCTACGTAGTGCTTCCCCTGTGGCTTCGGCAAATGTGGAGGCCCCTTGCTCAGTTTCTTGCTGCTTCTGTCTCGACACCTTTGGTGGGCATCCTCTGGGGTTGCGAACCTGTGAGGGCTCACAAATAGTCTGCTGCTCCTGCGGCTGTGCAGGGGTTGAGACGCTGATCTCAGTTGGGTGGGGACTCTGGGGGGGCTCTGAGCGAGGGCTCTGCAGTGGCATGGAAGAGTGAGCGCTTGGAGAGGAGCCCCCACTTCCTTGATGTCTGCCACCAACCTGCCTCTCATGGGTCAGGTCCCCCTCAGCACTTGCAAGTGGCTTGAGAGCACCTTGCTGCACATCAGGGGGGACCATGGGGACCCGTATCTGCACTGGCAGTCCTACTCAGAAGGACTTCCATGAAGTTCTGGTTTCTCTGTTCAATAAATGACCATCGCTCCTCCAGAGATGTCATTCTATTCAGAACACTCACCATGTTTTCTGCACTCTGGCGACTTATCACCTCCATGGAGGATGCCATCCTTTCCATGGTGATGCCTTCATGTGTCAATGACTCCACAAAGGCTCTGTTCATGTTTGCAATGGACTCCTCCATTCGCTCCACATTCGCAGTGACCGTGGAGACAAAACCTGCCAGAGACTCCTGCATCTGTTCCTGGAGTTCCAGCACCGCTGATCTTGTGGATGGACCCAGAGGCAGAGGGCCGACATGCAGCTGAGCCGAGCTGGGAGAGTCCTGCGCCCTCCGACTAAGACTCTCCACTGCTGTCCCTGTTTGCACAATCTGCTGATGCTCACTTGTGAGCTGTGATACACCAGGTGACAGCACTGCACTATCTCGCGAATGTCCCACCGAGGTGTGAGTGTCTGCGCTGGTGCTGGGTGCGCTGAATTCTGCTGATGCTGCACCCTCAGAGGTTGCAGCTTCCTCTGAGGAGCCTGGATGCTCAGGCTCTTCCTCCTGGCTAGTGGGGACGGGTGCTTGCGATGGTCCTGTGGGGGAGTAAAGGAAAGAATCAGAGATGTGATGCCAAGGGTACATGCACATTGCATATTGCAGATGACCATAAGTCCATCTGTTAGAGCTTCAGAATCATTATCAGCGAGTCATGCAATGTCAATGAGAGATATGGAAAACTATTCTGTCACCAGCTTGCTGTGATGCGCCCGTCTGTCCGTCCCCCACTTGCGCATCGTCCACCACTCCCACAATCTCCAGGACCGCATCCTCTCAGGGGGTAAGCTGGGCTACTGAGGGTGGCCCTCCTCCTGTCCTCACTCTTTCCCTCTTATTGTGAGCTCTCTTTTCCTGCAATGAGGGAGACTAGTAGAGTTTGAGTGAGAATGAAGGAGTGAATGTAGAGAATCCATAGCATAGATGCTTAGTAGGAGACAAAGATGGAGTGAGGTGGCAAGACCAAGGGCCCTCCCTGTGTGTTGTAAGTTGTTTTCATAGCATCACAGTGATAGGGAGTGTGAGGGCTGCATAGTCGAATAGTTAGGTGAAAGTGACCATCGAGAGAGAGGGAATAGGTAAGGATGCATGGATATCAGTGTCAAGTGGGATGTGGAGGAAGAGATTGCTAAAGCTGAGTGCTGGTGAGGAGAGGCAATGTGGATCAGATTGAGGGTGATGGGAAAGTCATACTCACTTTTCCAGTGCGCAGAAGGTCATGAAACCTCTTCCTGCACTGAAGCCAGGTTCTGTGGGTTATCGACAAAGAGTTGACCTCCTGGGCCACCTGGATCCAAACAGCCTTGGTCTGCTGGGGAGGCTTCTTCCTCCCTGAAGAAGGGAAGAGCACCTCTTTATTGGCTCTTGCTCCCTCCACTAAAGCTTGCAGGGCAACGTCATCAAACCTGGGAGCAGACCTAGGTCTCTCGCTGGTCATTCTGCCTCCAGGTCCCTCTAACATGAAAGGCCAAAAGGTTGGCAGTCTGCAGAAGAAGCAAGGCTTGTTGCAGCAGCAATGATGACGTCATCGGAGGCGAGTTTCAGACTGAAAAAACTAATTGCGCCATGGGTTCCCACACGCTGGAACTCAATTACCCACTTAAGTTAAAATCGCATCATTCTCCCACATCGATTTAAAATCGGGTGGCTAACACGAAAAGCGGATTACACGACCCTAGCCCGCCCCAGTATCAAAATCCAGCCCTGAAAGTCTCCTTGTAGGATTTGTGGAGGTCATTTCTTTTTCTCTTTAGTTCACTTTTGATTTGTTTATTAGTCCATTTAGGGTTCCGCCTGTTTAGTCTAAGTTTGCTGCTTTTAGATATGTATTTATTCTGCACGCTAAACATTGTACCTTTAAAGGTGTCCCAGTTGTTCTATACTGAAGTGTTATTGAACAGCCACCCAGAATCAATTTGCTTAAATTGTCCCCCTATTTCTTGGAGATTAGCCATTTTGAAGTCACAAACCTGGCTTCTAGGCTTTGATGTTTCTGAATCTCAGATCATATTGAACTTAATCATTTCTGTTGTCCCTGTCCTCTAGGGTAGTACAATTTTAATTTCTTGTACGTTGTCTTGGTCATTTACAAATACCAGGTTGAGATGAGCACCACTTTTCATGGCTTCTTTAGGACACTGGGCCATGAAGCAATCTTGTATTGTGTTTACCAGCTTTGATTATAGACCAATTGGGTTTCCCCAATTTATATTAGGTTGATTGAAGCCACCCACTAAAATAACTTTTGTGTTCACATGTATGAAAATGATTGTATTGTATGTAAAATGTACTATGAATACAAAGGAGATATTATATACCTTAATCCTTATTCCCCCATGGAGCTCACTCCAAATATTGGCAGATCTGATAAGCTGCAGGTACTGCACAAATCTACCATGTAGACATTATAGAAAACACACTCTTATCAGCTATACAAATAATAAAAGACAATTTGGAATGAGAATAGGCCATTGCGTCTGTGGAAACCCTTTCCTTTCAAAAAGCCATGTGCAATGTGGACTTTTCCAAACTTATTTGATCTGAGGGAGATGAGGAGCCACAGCCATCTGGTTGATTCTTAACTGTCCTGTGAAATGCCCTAGCAAGCCACTCAGTTGCATCAAACCGTTACAGAGAGTAATTGCAGCAGTTCAAGAAGAAAGCCCACCGCCACCTTCTCAGGGCGGGCAATAAATGCAGGCCTTGCCAGCAACACCCACATCCGCAATTTAAAAAAGAAGAATTGAAGTACATGGAAGCATAGAAACAAAGAAGATAGGAGCAGGAGTCGGCCATTCGGCCCCTCAAGCCTGCTCCGCCATTCAATGACATCATGGCTGATCACCCAAATTCAGTACCCTGTCCCTGCTTTCTCCCCATATCCCTTGATCCCTTTAGCCTTAAGAAATATATCCAACTCCTTCTTGAATATATTTAATGAATTGGTCTCAACTGCCTTCTGTGGTAGAGAATTCCACAGGTTCACCACTCTCTGGGTGAAGAAATTCCTCCTCACCTCAGTCCTAAATGGCTTACCCCATATCCTTAGACTGTGACCCCTGGTTCTGGACTCCCCGGCCATCGGGAACATCCTTCCTGCATCTAGTCTGTCTAGTCCTGTTAGAATTTTATAAGTTTCAATGAGATCCCCTCTCATTCTTCTAAACTCTCGCGAATACAAGCCCAATCGGGCAGCACGGTGGCATAGTGGTTAGCACTGTTGCCTCACAGCACCAGGGACCCGGGTTCGAATCCGGCCTCGGGCGACTGTCTGTGTGGAGTTTGCACATTCTCCCCGTGTTTGCGTGGGTTTTCTCCGGGTGCTCCGGTTTCCTCCCACAGTCCAAAGATGTGCGGGTTAGGTTGATTGGCTTTGATAAATTGACCCTTAGTGTTAGGGGGATTAAATACGTGGGGTTACGGGGATAGGGTGGGATATGTGTTGGTGTAGGGGTTACGGGGATCGGGTGGGACATGTGTCGGTGCAGGCTCGATGGGCCGAAATGGCCTCTATCTGCACTGTGGGGTTTCTGTGATTTCTGTGAATTGACCCAATCTCTCCTCATACGTCATTCCTGCCATCCCAGGTATCAGTCTGGTGAATCTTCGCTGCACTCCCTCCATGGCAAGAACATCCTTCCTCAGTCTAGCAGCTCAGCAGGTAACAGCAGTAGATGGGTGGATGGGCATTGTCGGCTGGAACAGGTTACCTTAAACTTGAATGATTGCGTGGCAGAGCAGAGTTAAGACAGTCAAGGCACACAGTGTAATGGAGCAGAGCAGAACACAAAACAAAGAGATGCTAAAGATAATCACGATCTTTTGAAACTGATGTTTAAAAGCGATCACGTTGCTGAGGATCTCTTTTTAAATTGCTTCTGACCGAGGTAATTAACTGTTAACTCACCATTTTTAAGGATCAAGAATAAACATTACATGATTTGAACTTGTTATGAGGCCACAGATGGTCAGTTTTAATGTGGTAGACATGGACCTACATTAAAATCTATAGCTGTGCCCTCATGGATTTGGAGGCCTGTCTGTATTTATCGGCCCGTGGTAATCCTGCAATTTCAGACAAGAGGAGCCAAGAACTTTTTTTATTTCAAGAATGAAAAATAAGGAGGACTGTACACTACAAAATCGAAATGTGATGGAATCTCTGAGGCTGGATTCTATCTCATTTGTCAGGGTCATATCAATCTACTGACTGATCCCATACCTCAGTCAGAAAAACTGAAGGAGGCCAGCTACAAATACTGGGTCATCTAATGGACAGAGGTAGTGACTAAATATTCAGCCCCAATTTTCTGAGAAAGGCAAAATCAGGGCTGTGCTTGTCTATGGAGTGGGCACCCTCCCCCACCCCACTACCAACAGGGCAGGCTGGCATCACTGAACTACACAAGGAAATCTCCTCCCCTTCACTTTCCTCTCCTGGCACATGGAATACATAAGCAAGAAAGCAGAATTGTCACTCAACTTGGAGGCAGAAAATTGAGCAAGCTAACATCTCTTAAAGGCCTGCTGGTCCCATTAAAGGGGAGTCCAGGAGTGAAGTAGTTGGACTGAGGTCGAGCAGGCCTTGCAAAAACGTGTGCAATTATGATAGTGGGATAGACTCTGGCAGTTAGCCCTAATTCTTTGGAGGTCCTGCTGCAGGAGGTGCAGCAAAGGAGGGTAGCCCACATTGGAGCCAAAGCACACCTACGTGTGTAGGCAGAGGTCCAAGCTATCTTGTTGAAGGGTGTGGAGTGAGTTAATGCAGCATTCTGGACTAGTGTACTTGGGAACAAATAAGGATGAATTTCACTGGTATCAGACGTGCCAAAGTAAGTGTTCCCATCTTGTATACATACTTATTCTTCCTCTATAGAAGGTATAGCACCAAGGTCAGTATTTCTGTGCTGCATCATCAGCAAGATAACTTGCTAGGCCATTTAACTCTTCTCACAGCACTCTTCCATATAACAGAAGGCACAATTGTACAGATGTGCAGTAATACTCTACACGGAAGAGTGCAAAGTTCAGCTCATGAAGAGTATTGCCAGCAGAAACAACATTCCAGGTCAATTACAAAGTCCTGGCCCTGGTATGGAGTTTGTGTGGGGAACAGGGGTGCTATTTGGGATACTTTAGAAGTTGCTATTGTCTTCCTAAATATGTTCTGCTTACAAGCCAAGGCTGCACACAACTACAAAGAGAAGAACAGGACATACAGGAGAACAAAGACCCTGAAGCCACTTATGTAATTTGAGGTGATGGCCCTCTTCTTCTTGGTCAAGAAGCTGTGGAAGGGACTGGCAAGGGTAAGTTTGAAAGCAAGTTGTCACCACCTGGCAAGCATCTTCCATTTATTATCTTTTCCTCACTCCTATCATTCTCACAGAGGCGATGCATGCTCAGCAGCTGCATGACACTCTATGGGCTCGATTTTGCCAGGCCCGAGGAGGCGGGATTGGAGGCGTGTGAGGTGTTAAAATCGCAAAATATGGCGGGCGGCCCTGATCCCGCCACCAGCCCGCCTCCAAGCAATTTTCCCAGAATCAGGGTTTCAGACCCATTTCCATCCCGCCTCCAGGAGGCGGGATAGGCCCCTAAGGCCCTTAACAACCAGTTAATTGCCTCTATAATCACATTTTGAGAGGCCGTTCTGATTTTAACACTTTCCCCCCCATCCTGCACGTCTCCTCTGGAACACGCCAGTTAATCCTGGTGGCCTCACAAGTGGATTGATTACTAACAGCTGCAGCTCCACTATTAAAAAGGAGTTTGCACCAACGATCATTTACAGGTGGCAGAACTTTGTTGTCTCAGGTCTGGGGGAACTTTTAGCAGGTATACTCATTGTTGTGGAAGTTTGGAGCCTGACACCCATCTCCAGTCTGACCTCCTGGGAAACCCCTCTCTCCACCTTGACTGAACACTTCTTCAACTGAGTCATATACCAGAAAAATTGGAACCATTTATTTCCTTTCCTCCTGGACATCAGATTCGGACGAAGACCAGCCATGGTAGCAGCAGAACCATGAAAAACAGCAGCACCAACAGCAGCAGCAACAACAGGAGCGCCAAGCTGCTGCTCACCCACCTAAAGCTGTACAGGCCAGAAGGCGCCAGCGTGCGACAACATTACTGCCCGAGATGAAAGGGACGCACTCATGTTGGCCAGATTTGCTTAGCCTGCACAATCAAACACTTTTGCCTCGCACCTTTTTACCAGAGCATCGACAATGGACATGAACCTGCGGATTCCTATCATTCTGACCACCATACTGACAATTGCAAGTCACTCTAAGCCCTCAATGTGGAAGTCCCATTTGTGAAATGACACAGGCCACAAGTTCAACAGTTTGCCATCAGAATTTTTGTTTTCACAACAAGCAACTGATGGCATTTCAAAAATAAACACAACATAGCACCCAAGTGACTACCCTTGTGACTACTTGTGGATTATCTACCTCTTACGGGTGCTCCTACGTGGTGCTTCCCCTGTGGCTTCAGCACACAGGGGAATAAAGTTGAATTATAAAAAAGATGTGGAGGCCACTTGCTCACTTTCTTGCTGCTCCTGTCTCGACACCTTTGACAGCCGTCCTCTGGTGTTGCGAACCTGTGAGGGCTCGGCAACTGTCTGCTGCTCCTACGGCTGTGCAGGGGATGAGACGCCCATCTCATTTGGGTGAGGACTCTGGTGGGGCTCTGACTGAGGGATTTGCAGTGGCATGGTCATGTGAGCGCTTGGAGAGGAGCCCCCACTTCCTTTTTGTCTGCCACCAACACCCCTCTCATGGGTCAGCCCCACTTCAGAGCTAGCAAGTGGCTTGACAGCACCTTGCTGCACTTCAGGGGGGGCATGAGGACCCATTTCTGCACTGGAAGTCCTACTCCAGAGGACTTCCATGAAGGTCTGGTTTCTATGCTCAATAGCTGACCATCGCTCCTCAAGAGATGCGAGTCTATTCTGAACAAGGACCATGTTTTCAACACTCTGGTGACTTAGCTCCTCCATGGCCGTAGCCATCCTCTCCTCTACTGTAGCCATCCTTTCCACGGAAGTTGCCATCCTTTCCATGGTGATGCGTTCATGCGCCGATGCCTCCACAAAGGATCTGCTCATGTTCGCTATGGACTCCTCCATTCGCTCTACACTTGCAGCGACCCTGGAGACAAAACCTGCCAGAGACTCCTGCACCTGTTCCTGGAGTTTCAGCACTGCTCTGCTTCTGGATGGACCTGGAGGCACAGAGACGACATTCAGCAGAGCCGAGTTGGGAGAGTCCTGCACCCTCTGACGAGGACTCTCCTCTTCTGTCCCTGTCTCCACCATCTGCTGATGCTCACTTGTGAACTGTGACACACCAAGTGACAACACTACTCTATCTCGTGAAGGTCCCACCGAAATGTGAGTGTCTGCGCTGGTGCTGGGTGCGCTGAATTCTGCTGACGCTGTGCCCTCAGAGGTTGCAGCTTCCTCTGAGGAGTCCTGAAGCTGTAGGGGGTGGTGTGGATTGGCGCGTGCGCCCAGTCACTTATGCCCCTGACTGTGAGCGGTTCGAATCGTTTCCATACCCCTGGGTTCTAGACACTGGACTTAAGTACAGGCTGCGATACAGAAAAGACTTGAGTAGACAGGTGGTTTGGATGTGAGAAAACCAAGATTTTATTGCACAGAAAATAACACAATCTTACAAGAAGTTACTAGCATAAAAAAATTACAGGCAAATACACATAACTATACTTATACAGGGAATGGGGAACACACGGCACATCGAGGGAAAACAGTTATCTTAACAATCCCCTTATCCTTATCCCACCCCTTATACCTAACTAGATTAAGCTATGAGGGGCCAGAATTCATGCTCACCAATCAAAGATCTGCTGAATTCAAACAGCGGTGGGGCTTGGGGTTCGCTCTTTGTGCTCTCCGGGGCCTGCCATCGTCACGTGGTCTCGGGGCTTTGTAAGGGCGTCGTCCAGGTACAAGTACCCCAAAGTTAAAGTCTCTGCTTGGGTACTTTACCTCGCAGGGATGATGGTTCCTCTTCCTCGGCCGGCAGTTGGAGTTTGCATGAAGATAGTCGACGGTGAGCTGGATTGAAGGCCCGATTATTCGAAGCATTTCTTCAATCGTCTTCCCAATTCGTCTTCCTCACCACCCCGCCTCGTCTCGTCCTGCCTCGCCTGGCCTGGTTTGTCCATGTCCGCCTAGTGCAAGGCCGGGCATTCCTGATGAGATGGGAAAAGCACGAGCAGTGGCCAGGCAGTAAGCGCGGGACGGGGAAGAGCAGCAGCTATGAGGGCGAGGGGCCGGAGCAGGAGCCAAGAGCAAGGGCAGAGAGCAGAGAGAGTCAGTTGCTAGTGGACCTACAATTATACTCCTTCGGATGGCCCTTATCTGTGTGCCAAATTCATTGTCCCAATCTTGGCAGGCTAGTTTAAATAATGTCGCAATCTAAACTAACTGTTTTTTAGATGGCCGGTAATCGCACCTACTGACCCGATGTCTGAGTTGTTTTGTTATTAATACATCTTAATCAGCCTGACCAGCCTTGATGGCTTCCCTATGCTGTTTCCGATTATTTATGCAAACAACTTGATGGCCTTAAGTATAGGCCTAACTGGTTTTGATCTGTCTCCGATTTGACTTAATGCATATTCAAAGTCCTGTCTGCTTTTCAAAATACAAAAGTCTCTCTTCACAGAAACTGCAGCTTAGGTTTCGATTTCCCAAAAGCTGCTTGTGCCACAGAGTCCAAGCTTTTAAAATCTTGCAGGTTTTTGGCCATGAGGTGCGGACGCCATCTTTGGGTGTCCTTTTTAAAATGTCCATGCAGGGTCCCTTTTATTAATAATAACCTTTGGGGAAATGTTGAAATTTTGTGAATCTTACACTCTCCCCTGTGATACTAAAACTTGCTTGAAATATCATTCTTACAAGGTGAGCAAAATTTTTCTGACCCTCCATAGTCAACCTTCCCCTGCAATTACCTATCTAATACACCCACGACACATGCGCTTCCCATTCCATGAAAATGTAGTGTACATCAGCATACATAGGATAAATTACAGACTTTACACACATCCAAGCACAGAGGGGGTCCAACACCCCTGCACCACTTGGTACACATACATCTTTATTAAACGCATCGCAAAAAAACAACAGAAACACCTTTATTAAAAATAACAAACACAGAAAAACAACAATCCTTAATCAGAATACAAGGAAAAAGACTTAAACAGGCGTATCTCCCTCCACCTTCACATAATGTTCCTTCCAGATCTTCTGGTTACGGAATTCTAACAACTGACCTTTTCCCTTACACTGAATGCAAACTAGATACAACACAATCTGACCCTCCGTGAGCACTGGGGCTAGTACATGGGTGGGGGTCCGCATAACCCTGCCAGTCATTAGCTCGTATGGGGAATACCCCGTGCTTTTAGACTGGCTGGCCCGGATCCCCATCAAAACAAACGGTAGGACTTCGGCCGATTTACGGGGTGCGTCCACCATCTCCTTCCTTAACCTTTCCATCAGGGTCCGATTTATGCATTCCACAATCCCGGATGACTGCGGGTTGTGGGCCACGTGCCATTTCCCCTCGATGCCTAACAGCATAAGGGTGTTCTGGATCACCTGTCCGGTGAAGTGACTCCCTTGGTCGGACTCCACAAACTGTGGTAGTCCCCACCTCAAGAACACTTCCCGGACCAAGATCCTGGCAGTACCCAAAGCTGTGGCTGTTCTGCAGGAAAAGGCCTCTACCCATTTGGTAAACACGTCCACCAGGACTAGGCAGTATTATAGCCTCCCTGGGCGGTGGGCAGGGGCCCAATGTAGTCGGCTTGTATCGACTGCCATGGTCTCTCTACCCTCCGGACGTGTCCCATAGGTACCTTCCTTTTGTGGGGGTCGGGGTTATTCGCAGCGCACACAAGACAGCCTGCACAGAACTCACAGATATCGTCCCTGAGTCCCGGCCACCATCCCGCCTGTTCCACCCGCTGCCAGGTGGTCTCAGGCCCAGGGTGTCCCGCTCCTGGACCCTCAGGGGCCAGTTGAAGGAATTCCCTCTGGTGCTGCTGCGGCTCAACCCACTGTTCCCCCCGAAACAGCATACACTCTTTAACGGAGAGGGTCACTGTGCCGTACGGACCCTCTATTCCCTTTCCCTCAGCGGCTGCACTGAGGACTGCTTTTAGGACGGGGTCTTGGGCTTGGACCGTCTTAAGGTCCGGGGCTAATGCTACCCCTACACTCCCTTGTGTCCCGTCCCTACCTCTGACCGCCGCCGCCATGGTTCTGGACCCAAATGGGTCCCAGAAAGTGCCTGTGCGGGCACCCTCCTTGGCGAGCAAGTCAGCCTGCTGGTTGCCCTGGCTGCGGGGTTCTGTGGAGGAATGGGCTTTCGCCTTGTGGATGAAAACCTCCCCTTGCTCCCCCACTGCTGCCAGGATCTTTTCCAGCAGGGGCTTTATTGTGAGGGGTCTCCCGTCAGTGGAGGTGTATCCACGGCGGGACCAGATGGCCAGGTACTCCATACACGAATTGCACGTGAACATGCTGTCCGAGCAAATCATGTAAGGGTGGGGAAGATTTTGGGGTGTGTAACAACGTACACCACCGTGGACAGTTCAGCCTGCTGGGTGCACATGGTGCTGGGGAGCTTAATCGCCAGGGCAATGTTTGCCGCTGGGTCATAAACTCCACACCCCATGAGACACTCGCCAGCAGAATTCCGTGCTGGAACAGTCTACTTAGATCTCGCGGCTTGTGGGATGTATCCCGGCCCGTAAACCTATGTTTACTTCCCAAATCCCTTCGATGGAACACCGGTGGGCTGTTCCAGGATATACCAGGTTGGCTGCGAGCTTTGGCTCACAGAGACCCTTCACCTTCAGATCCATCTGTGAGAGGAGCAAGGCCCAGCGGGCAATGCGGGCACTGCTCACTGTCCCATCCTTGATCCTCCCGTCCAGAAGCATCTGGGTGGGTTTGTGATGGGTGAGGAGAGTGGTGGGAGAGGTGCCTGTGAAGATCAATGATCTTTTCACAGCCCAATGTGTGGCCAAAAGTTGCCGCTCACAGTTGGAATAGCTCCTTTCCACATCAGTGAGTATCCTGGAGGAGTAGACCACCGGCTTCAGCCTGCCGTGCCGCTCTTGGAGCAGCACAGCACTCAGGCTGTCCCCGCTGGCTGCTACCTCCAGGAAAAACTCTTTCCCCCCATCTATAGCCCCTAGAGCTGGCGCGGTCTGCAAGTCTTTCTTGAGCCTGACAAATGCTGCCTGGCAACTCTTATCCCAAAGCTACTCCACTCCCTTGTGTAGGAGCCGGAGCAGAGGGGCTGCGGTGGCCGCATAGTCCTCAATGAAATCTCTACAGTACCCGGTCAGCCCCAGAAATGACCTCACACCCGTTACTGTGTTGGGGACCAGTAGCTCTTGTACCGCTTCTCTCCTAGCCTTATCTATGGCCCTTTCTCCAGCGCGCACGGTCAGGCCGAGGAATTTCACCTCCTGCTGGCCGATCTGCGCTTTCTTGGGGTTTACTTTGAAATCCATCTGCCCTAGCAGCTCCAGCAGTTCGGCCAATAGTGGGCCATGCTCCTCTTTCGAAACAGGAAGCAGGTCATCCACATATTGGACAAATTGTCTGGGCTGGCTAAAATCCTTCAAACTGTTGGCCCTGCACTGATGGAAAATGCTGGGGCTGTTGTGGAAGCCCTGAGGCAAGCATTTCCACCTGTACTGTTGCCCTTTAAACGTAAAGGCAAACTTGTACTGGTCCTCCCTCCTTACAGGGATGGACCAAAACCCATTGGAAATATCCAGCACCGTGAAAGTGGTCGCGGATGCTGGAATACTCCCTATGAGGTCGGCAACTGCTGCTACTGTGGGTGCGCTGGCTGGGATGTTACTATTGAGCACCCAATAGTCCACCGTGGCCCTCCAAGAATTGTCCGGCTTTCTGACTGGCCATAATGGAGAATTCACGTGGGTAGCTATCGGTCTCAGACCTCCCTGCTGCACTAACGAGGACATGGCTGCTTCCATGTCTGGCTCTGCTTCCCTGGGGAAGTTATACTGTTTCTGTGGTCGGGCCATGGAGTCCCCGTCTACGCTGACCTCAAACCCTGTGACCCTCCTGCAGTCGTGTTTGTGAGTGGCAAATGTGGCCAGGTGGGTCTGCACAAATGCCTGGAACTCTGGTGGGGTGTTGCTGACCATGAGCCCGAGGTTATAATCCTCTTTGGGCTTCATGGTGCAGAGGGTCCCCTTCCCTTCCTTTCCCGGGATTACTACTACCTCTCCGTTATTCACTTTACCTGCCCCCCAAAGGCAATGATTCCTCAAATCCACTAGGATTCCGTGGCCTACGATAAAGTCGGCTCCCAGGACCCCTCTTCCACTCTCTACTTCCCATTTCATCAGGACACAGGTCCACTTGGAGCGGAGCGGTCCCAAACGAATGGTGAGCGGGATGGAAAACGAGCCAGCCTGTTCCCTACCCGTGAACCCCGATAGACTGTATGGGACCCTGTTAGAGAGAGGCAAGGTGGTGGGGTTAGCTGAGTAGACCACGGTGCATGATGCCCCCGTGTCTAACAGATAGGTCCTCGTCACCTTCTCCAGCTCCCTCTCCAAAAGGGGTCTTTTCCACTCATCGTACCGGAGAGAGCACAGATAAACAGGCTGCGCTGGCTCTAGTCGCGGCTGTGGGTTGGATGGGGCGGATGGGGTGAGAGCACCAGTGGCAGCTGCTACTCTCCCCTGGCCAGTCAATAAGGACCTCATGGTGTCCAAAAGTGACTCGACCTCTGCGGAAGGGATCCCTGCCCCCGTCTTTTGGGCTGGGGCTGTGGGATGCTTTCCCTTGTTATCTTTCCAAGGGTTTTGCACTCCTTCCGCCAGTGACCATCCTTCCCACACCCGTAACAATTGGTCTTGGTGTTGGGGGGGTTACTCCCTTCCTGGTGCCACTCTTTCTACCCGGTCTGGGTTTTACCTCATGCACCTTTCCCTTGGGTGGGTGTGCATCGGCTCCCCTACCGTTTTTGTAGGCCAGAGTGAGCTGCCTAATCATCGTGTGCTCGGTGGTCTGGGGATTTTTGGGATCGAACCAGACTTCTGCCTTGGCCCGGACCTGTGGCAAGCTGTTCGCCACCAGGCAACGGAGCCAATGGGCCAGGGAATCCCAGTTCAGGAACGCCCGGTCTGGCGTCCCCGGACAGGCCCTCCGGTACACCGGCCACCGCCGGTCCGCAAAAGCCTGCATGGTTTCCCCTGAGAGCTGGATCGTCTTCTCCACACGGGAGAAAGGACTTCCCTCATCCATCCCCATGGCCTCCAGAACCGCATCTTTAAACTCCTCGTACCCGCTCTGCCACCTTTTACACTCGTCAGAGAGGGATTGGAGGAGATTACTCTCCAGGGAGAATAGCAGCATCTTGGCCTTCTCAGCGTCATCGCAGTCGTTGACGCTAGCTGCCTGCTCTACTTCCATGAAATGGATCGAGGGGTCTCACTTTTCGGAGAGCCTCAGGAGATGGTTGACCATCGCCCTAAGCTGTTGGGTGTTAAAGGGTAATATGAACTGGTTTTGGAGGGGTCCCTCATTGTCGCCATTGACAGGTGGGCCGAACCTCCGATGCCGTGCTGGGCACATCGGTCCCGGTTCCGACCACTCTGGCGGGGGTTGCTCTACCTCCACCTCCACCTCTGGCTCCACCCCTGGTTCCACCCCCCCCTTGCTGCCAAACCTCGCTGAAACTTGGCGCTACGGGTGGTGGTCATGAGATCTCCTCTCTCTCAACTGGGTCGTCCCTAGACACTACCGGTGATGTTGGAACTGTCCTCCCATCAGTCCCCATAAAATCTGCCTGACCTGCCTTTGGGCTTATGAGGCATACCATGCCTTTTGCCTTCCGTAGGGACCGGCTCAGATTTTCTATCCGCTCCTTAAAGGGGCCGTGGTCTGCCTCCTCAAACCCCTGTTCGCTCGCTAGCTTGTACGCTGCCTTTACCTCCTTTAATTTCTCTTCCTGTTCTCTAATCTGCCTTGCCAAGCGGGCGTTCTTCTCCCGTAACCTTAACTCATTTCCCTTGGCCTCAGTGACTTGGCACCGTAGGTATTCCAACTGGGCCTCGTGTTCACCCACTAAATGCACTCTCTCCTGATTCAGGGCCTGCAAAGCCACGAACAACTTCTCCCCTGCTAGAACCTTATCCTGGATCTCCAGGCTGACTCCCTTAACTCGACTGCCTGAGCTGCAAAATGACTGTCCAAAAGCTGGACCTGCTTTTTAAAACACATCAGCAAAACTGCCTTCTCTAAGGACTTCTTGTGTTCCTTTCCCTCTGTCCACTTAGCTGCTGCATCTATTGGACGCCCAGCCTTTAACAGAGTGGTGATCCACTTCTTAGTGATACTCACCTTGCTAAACACATAATCAGAAATCCTTTCCTCCATCATGGTTTGCTCATCTGAGCCATTGTCTACTGTATCGCAACCCTGTTGCCTGTGTCCTGCCGCGGTCGCCATTTCTGTAGGGGGTGGTGTGGGGTTGGCGCGTGCGCCCAGTCTGTTATGCCCCTGACTGTCTGTGAGCGGTTCGAATCGCTCCCACGCCTCTGGGTTCTAGACACCGGACTTAGGTACAGGCGGCGATACAGAAAAGACTCGAGTAGACAGGTGGTTTGGATGTGAGAAAACCTAGATTTTATTGAACAGAAAATAACACAATCCTACGAGAAGTTACAAGTATAAAAAAATTACAGGCAAATGCACCTAACTGTACTTATACAGGGAATGGGGAACACACAGCACATCGAGGGAAAACAACTATCTTAACAATCCCCTTATCCTTATCCCACCCCTTATACCTAACTAGATTAAGCTATGAGGGGCCAGAATTCATGCTCACCAATCAAAGATCTGCTGAATTCAAACAGCGGTGGGGCTTGGGGTTCACTCTTTGTGTTCTCCGGGGCCTGCCGTCATCACGTGGTCTCGGGGCTTTGTAAGGGCGTCGTCCAGGTACAAGTACCCCAAAGTTAAAGTCTCTGCTTGGGTACTTTACCTCACAGGGATGATGGTTCCTCTTCCTCGGCCGGCAGTTGGAGTTTGCATGAAGATAGTCGACAGTGAGCTGGATTGAAGGCCCGATTATTCGAAACGTTTCTTCAATCGTCTTCCCAATTCGTCTTCCTCACCACCCCGCCTCGTCTTGTCCCGCCTCGCCTGGCCTGGTTTGTCCGTGTCCACCTGGTGCAAGGCCGGGCATTCCTGATGAGACGGGAAAGGCATGGGCAGTGGCCAGGCAGTAAGCGCGGGACAGGGGAAGAGCAGCAGCCACAAGGGCAAGGGGCCGGAGCAGGAGCCAATAGCAAGGGTAGAGAGCAGAGAGAGTCGGTTGCTAGTGGGCCTACAATTATACTCCTTCGGATGGCCCTTTTCTGCATGCCAAATCAGGTTAGTTCATTGTCCCAATCTTGGTGGGCTAGTTTAAATAATCGTAGCAATCTAAACTAACTGTTTTTTAAATGGCCGGTAATCGCACCTACTGACCCGATGTCTGAGTTGTTTTGTTATTAATACATCTTAATCGGCCTGACCAGCCTCGATGGCTTCCCTAAGCTGTTTCCGATTATTTATGCAAACAACTTGATGGCCTGAAGTATAGGCCTAACTGGTTTTGATCTGTCTCCAATTTGACTTAATGCATTTTCAAAGTCCTGTCTGCTTTTCAAAATACAAAAGTCTCTCTTCACAGAAACTGCAGCTGAGGTTTCGATTTCCCAAAAGCTGCTTGTGCCACAGAGTCCAAGCTTTTAAAATCTTGCAGGCTTTTGGCCATGAGGTGCGGACACCATCTTTGAGTACCCTTTTTAAAATGTCTATGTAGGGTTCCTTTTATTAATAATAACCTTTGGGGAAATGTAGAAATTTTTGCGAATCTTACAAAGCTCAGGCTGTTCCTCCTGGACAGTGAGGACGGGGGCTGTCGATGGTCCTGTGGGGGAGTAAAGGAAAGAGTTAGAGATGTGAGGTAAAGGTTGCATGCACATTGAATTGTGCAGATGATCATAAGTCAATCTGTTAGAGCATCAGAATCATTATCATTCACTCATGCAATGTCAGTGAGAGAGATGCCAGACTATTCTGTCACCAGCTTGCTGTGATGCACCCGTTTGTCCATCCCCCACTTGCGAATCTTCCTCAACACCGGCGATTTCCAAGGCCGCCTCCTCTGAGGTGGTGAGCCGGGCTACTGAGGTTGGGTCTCCTCCTGTCCTCACTCTTTCCCTCTTATTGTGGGCTCTCTTTTCCTGCAATGAGGGACACAAGTGGAGTTTGAGTGAGAATGAAGGAGTGAGTGTAGACAATCCATAGCATAGATGCTTAGAAGGAGACAAAGGGCCCTCCCTGTGTGTTGTAGGTTGTTGTCATTGCATCACAGTGACAGGGAGTGTGAGGGCTGCATGGTCGAATAGTTAAGTGAATGTGACCATAGAGAGAGAGGGAATGGGTAAGGGTGCAGGGATGTCATTGTCAAGTGGGATGTGGAGGAAGCGGTTGGCAAAGCAGAGTGCTGGTGAGGAGAGGCGATGGGGATCAGATTGAGGGTGATGGGAAAGTCATATTCACTTTTCCTGTGCGTAGAAGGTCATGAAACCTCTTTCTGCACTGCAGCCAGGTTCTGCGGCACATAGAGATTGAGTTGACCTCTTGGGCCACTTCCATCCACACAGCTTTAGTCTGCTGGGGAGGCTTTTTCCTCCCTGAGGAAGGGAAGAGCACCTCCTTATTAGATCTTGCTCCCTCCACCAGAGCTTGGAGGGAGGCCTCATCGAACCTTGGAGCACACTTTGGCCTACTGCTGGACATAGTTGCTGAATGAAGCGATCACAACAATGGCCATAAAGGTTAAAGTCTCCAGAAGAAGCAAGGCTGCTTGTGGGCCTTAAATCCAGCAGCACTGATGACATCATCGGAGGCGACTTTCTGCATGAAAAGACTCATTGGGCCAGGGGTTCATACATGTTGGAAATCAAGTGCCCAATTAGGGCAAAATCGCACTTTTTTCCCACTTCACGTCGGAGTCGGGGTCCTGACACGAAAACCACCCGACACGCCCCAGCCCGCCCCCAATGGTAAAATCGAGCCCTAACTGTCTCATAATTGTAACTTTTCTTCAAGGCGTGGTCTCAGGGTTGCATTGTAAATCATCTTCCTTTTCTCCTCCCAAGATGAGTTAAAGCAATCGGCACCCTGCCACATCGTAGCAGCTTCTGTCACGCACGCCCCCTTACACCCCCTTACACCCAGCATTAGCACAGCTATTAGCTATTAGCCCCCCTGAGAACTTAAGGAGTAAGTTTGAGGTAGGAGTGCCCAGGGAGTCGCAGGAGAAGAGCACGTTGGGGGAAAAGTCAAAAAAATCCAACGTGGAGCTTTTATTTCCCTAAATATACCATTTAAATGAGGCTCCGTAGCACTGCCCCATTCCGCTATTAAAATCATGCCGTAGAATATTGGGTGTGACGCATGTTGGAAATGCAAGTTTGTGGGCCCGGTTAGCCAACCTGTGCCTGACACCAGCAAGGTTCTGCACCACCGGCAAAGCCTCAAAATGATCCCTTTTGTGCCGCCATGAGGACTGGTGCATGAAAAGTTGGCAAATCTCAATCATTTATTCATTCAGTGCTATGTAAGAGAAGAGTCTCTTAAACTATACAGAAGTTCCTTTCACAATCAGCCATCTATTTCTAACAATAATATCAGTAAAATAATTGCAGCCTCACAATAAACAACATCCCTTGCATAAATCAGACAGAGTGTTGTCCTGACCCCTGCTCAGCCAATGCTAAACTCTTGTTCTCGGTGACCAATGGAGTAGAACGATGGTCCAGTGTCAAAACAGCCATTTCATGACAAGATGTGGTCTTGAGCCCCCAAATGCTGCAATTTAATTGGCTGACAGTAATGCCTCAATTTGAAAATCAATTAAGCCAAAGAAGCCTACAAATAGAATTAATGAAGCGTTAAACAACGTGACAAGAATCCCAGAGCAGGGTCTAATTAACTGTCAACAATGCATTCTGCTTCTATAAAAGACACATAAGGCAGCTGCAAATTTTGGAATATATTTATCAGTGTGTTTGTATGTGGAAGCTGCAGTACCATGGAGACTGGTGAGTGGAGTAGGCTAGCGCACTGTCGTTTCATATACCAGCGGAGGGTTTGAATTCAGCTTAGATTGACAGAATGAAGTATCTCTCTTTTATTTCACGCTCCCTCTCCCATTTGTCTGCCTCTCTCTTTCTATCACTTTTTCACCATCCTCCGCCTGCTTCACGACGACATGCAAACCATGATCCTGACCAACGGATCCACCACAGACCCAATTCACGTACGGACCGGGGTCAAGCAAGGCTGTGTCGTCGCACCAACGCTCTTCTCAATCTTCCTTGCTGCAATGCTCCATCTCACCCTCAGTAAGCTCCCCGCTGGACTGGAGCTAATCTACAGATCAAACGGGAAACTGTTCAACCTCCGTCGCCTCCAGTCCAGATCCAAGGCCGTCCCATCCTCTGTCATCGAATTACAGTATGCAGACGATGCTTGCATCTGCGCACACTCTGAGGTTGAACTCCAAACTATCGTCAACATCTTCACCGAAGTGTACGAGAGCATGGGTCTTACACTAAACATCCGTAAGACAAAGGTCCTCTACCAACCTGCCCCCGCCACACAGTACTGCCCCCCCCCATGATTATCAAAATCCACGACGAGGCCTTGGACAATGTGGACCACTTTCCATACCTCGGGAGCCTACTGTCAACAAGGGCAGACATCGATAACGAAGTCCAACACCACCTTCAGTGTGCCAGTGCAGCCTTCAGTTGCCTGAGGAAGAGAGTGTTTGAAGACCAGGACCTCAAACCCAGCACGAAGCTCATGGTCTACAGAGAGATACCTGACCTCCTGTATGCTTCAGAGACATGGACTATGTACAGCAGGCACCTCAAAGCACTGGAGAGGTACCAGCAACGCTGCCTCCACAAGATCTTGCAAATCCATTGGCAGGTTCGGCACACCAATGTCAGTGTTCTCGCTCAGGCCAACATCCCCAGCATCGAAGCTTTGACCACGCTCGATCAGCTCCGATGGATGGGCCACATCGTCCGCATGCCCGATACGAGACTCCCAAAACAAGCGCTCTACTCACAGCTCCGACACGGCAAGAGAGCCCCAGGCGGACAGAGGAAACGCTTCAAGGACACCCTCAAAGCCTCCTTGAAAAAGTGCAACATCCCCATCGACACCTGGGAATCCCTGGCCCAAAACCACACGAAGTGAAGGAGAAGCATCTGGGAAGGCACCGAATACCTCGAGTCTCTTCACTGGGAGCAAGCAGAAGCCAAGCGCAAACAGCGGAAGGAGCGCACGTCAACCCAAGCACCCCACCCACCCACCCCTTCAACCACCGTCTGCCACACCTGTGACAGAGACTGTAGGTCCCTCATTTTTAGAACTCATTTTTAGTGTAGAAGCAAGTCATCCTCGGTTCCGAGGGACTGCCTAAGAAGAAGAATCTCTCTTATTTATCTGCTTCTCTTCTATTTGTCTTTCCCTCTCTTTTTCTCATTTCTCTCCCTTTTTCTCCCACTTGTGTTTTTCTCCCATTTGTCGCTCCCTCCCTCAAAGTTCTCATTTCTCTTTCACTCATTTTTCTCTCTCCCTGTCTGATTTGTTTCTCTCATTTCTCTTCATCTTTGTATCTCTGCTTCTCTGTCTCTTTGGGGTAGATTTTCCCGAAGCTGTCGGGAAGAAGGCGGGACTACAACTTTCGGGTTTTTGACCCGCCTACATCGACGTCCGGCCAATCCGCGTGATTTTCCCTTGATTGACCTTGTTGAGCCCACCCAGCGGGCTCAGCAGGCCAACTAAGGGCGACCCGGCAACAGGTGACGTCACAGACTGAAATTTCATCTGTCAAGAGTTCTTGACAGGTGAAATATCAGTGTTTCACAGCTGTTTGAAGCTGTGAAACACTGACAGTCTGAATTCTAAGCTGAGTTCTTCTATGCAGACTCAGTTAGAACTCTCAGCAGCACTCAAAGCTGAAGGCTGTCACTTTTCACAGATCGCAGCCGTTCAGCTTTAACTGCCGGCTGAGTGATGGGCTCCCGACGCCTGCTGGAAGAAAGGCTGTTAAGGTAAGTACAGGTAAGTAAAAGTTCTTTACACACTTTAGACACACCAAACACACTTACCTTTGCACTCATGCACCCATCACTCACCTGAGAACCGACATCGCGACCCCTCCAACTCCTTCAACCCGACGGCCCGCCTGCACTAACCTGCCGTGGTTTGGAGCCGTCGGGGAAACCCACACGAAACCCCTCAAAATAGGGGTTAGGCTAAAAACTGCCTGTTAACTACCTGTTAACAGGCAGTTAATTGGCACTAATCCCTTCCCGCCTGGTTTAGGCGGGTCCCAGTGCGGGGCGGGTACCCGCCACCTCTGAAACTTGCGTGGTGCGGGATTTTGGGCGGGATGGTGTCAGGACCCCGAATTCGGGATTTCCCCCCCCCCCACGCACTTGAAACCCCGCCTGACGGCTCCATGAATATGTAGCCCTGTGTCTCTCTCTCACACACACACTCTTTCACTTTCATTCTCTCTTTCTGATTTGCCGCTGCGGGTAAACAACAGGCATTTGTTTCCCATCTCTCAATGTGGCACAATTGCTAATGGGCATTTAACAGTGTGGCTCCACATCCCACTGCTCAATGATGCTGGGTGCTGGTGTGATGCTTTCTGCCCCACTGTACTGTCGAAGAAGGAACATTTCATTTACACTGATGGGCCAATTTAAAAAAAAAAAATGATTTTCTGCATCTAGCAGTCCATGGAAAGCGTGCAAGAATTGTACCTCATAAACTTTGCTTGCACCTGCCAGCTCCTGAGATACAAAATAAAAACTGGTAGGTGATGCTGTAATGATATCAGCAAATAGTGATGGTATTTGCCTGTTTGATTATTTATGCCTTACCAGCATATTTGCCTGATTGATCGCTTGTGCCTGACCAGCAGAGGGCATGTGACAGAGACAAGCAGTTGAGTTTTAGTTTCGCTTTTAGATGGATCACTAGCATGGTGTCTCCTGTAATGCTGTTAAAAAGAGTTGAACAGACTTTAGATAAAAAGACATCTCTTTCATAAATGTCTCGTCATTGAACCCACATACAAATCAATACAGATGCTTCCTTTTTAACTTAAAAACAACTCAACAACATGTCTCTCAGGCTCATTCCCTTTGCAGGGCTGAGTTCTCAGTCTCCTGATTTCAGTGATGAGTGAGTACTGAACTGAAGTAATTTTTTTTATCATAATGATACTTATCCGGCGGATTGACCTTTTACAGTCTTTGCCTAATGTTGTTCGTTGCTGCGAATGGGTCATCTGTCAGCCACAAGGACATGTTTAGCCGTGCACACAGATTTTAAAGATGTCTCTGTTTACTTAAATCACTTTAAACCTGCCCTTTTTAGGGACTCCTCACCCTGCTGATGTCCTCCTTAAGTGATGATTTTTAAAAGCCATCCTTCACATTCTACCACTTCAAAAATAATGCAGTAAAGTGATGTCTCACCTCAAACAGCACTAATATGTCAACTTCAATCAGGAGGCAAGACATGCAGAAATACATTTTAAACTTTTTTTTGGCTAAAGTATTTTCCAGCATTAAAACAAAATCAGCAGAAAATGAAAGGCTATCGTCTTCTTTTCTTTCTCTCTCTGAAGGGAGTAGTTCAATGGACACCACAATCCCCAGTATCTCACGCCACTCCCTAACTCATCTAACCCTCATTACCTCACCCAACTCCCAGCATCACATCTACCACTCAGCGCCTCATCTAACATAGAAATACAGAGACGTTACAACACAGAAACAGACCATTCCACCCAACCCACCCGTGACGGCATTTACCCTCCACTCGAGCAAGCAGTCCAAATCACATTTACCCACCCTATTTCCATCTCCCTTCATCTACCTATCTGGTCGAATCTTAGATGCTGTTATAGTTTCTGCCTCAACCCTGGAAGTGAGTTCCACAGCGTCACAACTCTGTGTAAAGGCGTTTCGTCTGCCCTCTGTTCGAAATCTGCTGCATTTAATCTTATATCGATGATCCCTCCACTACTGGAAACTGTCTGATTCTATCTACCTTCTCACAGCTTTTCATCATTTTAAACATTTCTATCACATCACCCCATAATATGCCTTATTCTAATGAACAAAGACCCAATTTTTAAAGACTTTTTTCATATTTGCATTTCTCATACCAGGTATCAATCCTAGTTGAATCTGCATTGTACCATTCTTTAAACTTCAAAGGGGAAAAATTCAGTCGGTTTGCGCCTCCCGTTAGTGCCTTAAGAGGGCACTAATGGGGCGCAAAGCAACTAGTGCCCGGGCACGGCGATGTTTGCGCCGCTCGCAAAATTAACTAGACATTTTGCAGCAGCGCTAAACACTACCGCCACGATCTCCTGCGCCAGCAGATCGTGACATCAGTTGAATGTGCAACGCCCCGGTAGCGCCCCAGACCGGATATTGAGTGGCGCCCCCTGCCTTACCGCCTGCCGCTAGCAATGACAGGTTGAGGGGAGCGTTTTGCAGTCGGGAAGGGACTGGGGGTGCGCTATTTAAAGGCAACCGCTTCCTGCCTTTTATTGTTGGTGACATTTTTGCACCACGCATTCTGAGAGAGAGAGAGCGTTTTCTGGAGAGATTCAACGCTGTGTGAAGGAGTTTTAGGTACTGAGCAGCACTTTGCAGGTTCATTCTGATTTGCCCTTCCTTGTATCGATTTAGAAGAGACTGTGGGGGCTGCACTCTGAGCTCTTTCCCTGGGTCTCTCCATTGTTCTTTCCAGCAGATTTGATGTACAGGTCTCTCCAGGCCGAGATTCAAAGCTGCAACGAGCAGGATGTGGATTGAGAGCAAAATCAATCCTCCCCTTTAAGATAAAAACAGAAAATGCTGGAGAAACTCAGCAGGTCAAGCAGCATCAGTGAAGAGAGAAACAGAGTTAACGTTTCAGGTCGATGACCTTTCGTCAGAACTCCCCTTTAAGAACTGGCCGGCGCCAGTGTGTCTGTGTTCCATTGCTGACTGACATCACATGAGCTTCGCCAGCGCTCTGGGGTAGTGCCTCACTCCTCGGCCTTTGCGCCTTAAGACAGGTGTGAAGCACCTGATTTAACGCTCCAATCACCTCCAGGTGTGATAAAAGCCAAGTTTGCCATCAGAGGTGATAATTAGCGCCAGGCGCTGAACTTTGTGCACGGCCGCTAATGGTACCCCAAACGGGGCGATACTGAATTTTTCCCCCCAATACCCTTCCTAGAGAGTGGAGCCCAATACAGAATGCAGCGCTCTTACTGAGGACTTATTAACCTTTTATGTATCATCATCATTACCTCTTGGCTTTTATTTTCTATACCTTATGATAAAAGCTATACAGTATTTCCATTTGCTTTTTTTACAGCCTTATCAAACTGAGGTGCTGCCTTTAATGTCCTATGAAATGTCAGTATCTACCCAACTACAAATACCTCATTTAACCCTTAGTACCTCACCCAGTACCTTATCTCAACTCCAGTGCATTGCCGAACACCTAGTCCCTCACCTAACCCCAATATCTCGTTCAACCTCGACCAACCCCCCGGTTCAACTTCCAGTACCTTGCATGTATGAGTGTAGACAGTTGAGTACTGACAATTTATTCCACTGCAACCCTCTGGTGCCTCATTCAAGTCGTGATTCTATGCATGAGAGTGTTGTCAGGTTGTTCAATCGTGGGAGGAGAGCATCACGACAGAGTCCAATCTGTTCTCAGCCATCATCTGCACTCATGCACTTCCCATCAGTAGCCACTGGATATCGACCAAGACTGGAAGCCTGGCTGATTTTACCCTTTTCCCACAATAAGGAACACTGAGGCTTTGTGTAGTGGAAAACTGGTGCCTAACTGAGATAAGCAAATTGAACACAGGTCAAGGATCAAATCTGGAACCAGCCTTTATTCAGTATCACAACAATGGTGCATTTACCTAAGATTGTAACATGTTATAAGGGACATGAGGGCAAGCTCTATTCGACAGCTTTATCATAATGTATTCCTTTAAATTTATAAAGAAACAAAAACCTCACTGTGAAATAAAGCAAGTATTTGCATTATAATATATGTTTCTAGCACATGTTCTCACATTGCGACCCGGTGCTGTACCAGGGATTGTTCTCACACAGCAGTTCTTGTCAGGTTCCTGCATGCATCTCTTTTGACGGACACTGGTAATTAAAATCTGAATCTTTCACACTCTTCCATCGCACTCCTGAAACCCTGGAGGACTTCAAATCAAAGAGTGGTCATCAGTTGATGTCTATTCCCTTGCTGCCCGTGTAATGAGTTCTGTTCCAGCTGTTAAGCAGCTTGCCAATTTAAACCTTGCTTCTGTGTGATACCCAACGCTGTGTTCTGATTCTTATGGTAGTTGGGGTGGCGGAGGTGGGGCGGGGGGGGGGGGGTGCGCAGGAGAGTGGGTGGCGGTGTCAGGGGGTGGATTCCCTAAAGAAGTGAGGTGGAAATTTTTGATAAAACACGCAGGTGCAATAGGACTCTTTCTACATTTGCGCACACAGCTATACAAATCTGTAAAAATAAGAGGACAAGTTGATAAAAGGAGAACATACAGAATTCTGGGTTTTATAATTGGGGGCTTACAGTGGGAGCATAGGAACAGGAGTTGGCCATTCAGCCCCTGGAGCCTGTTCAAAAGCAACTAACAATGCTAAACCTGTACAAATCATTGGTTAAGGCACTGTTAGAACGTTGTGTCCAGTTTTGGGCCCCTTCCTTTAAGACTGATGACAAGGCCATGGAGAGTTTGCGGAGGAGATTCGCCAAGATCATACCAGGAATGAGAAGCTTTAGTTAAAAGAAGAAACAAGAGAAACTGGAGCACTTTTCATTAGAAACAGAGAAGTTTTTCGATAGAGGTGCTCAAAATGATGATGGGTTCTAATGGGGTAAATCTGGAAAATGTATTTCGACTGGTGTCTGAGTTGGTAACTAAAGGGAGTAAATTTATGTTCATCAACAAAAGAGTAAAGGAGCGGCAGGGAGAAATGTTTTTTAATGTGGCAGGGTGTTCAGACATGGAATACCCTACCCGAAACAATGGGAAAACTGGAAACCTTAATGGCTTTTAAAAGGGAAGTGGCTAAATATTTGAAAAATAAAAATTCAAAAGGAGAGGGCAGGGGAGTGGAGCTCAGTGGTCAGTTCTCTCAGATGCAATGGACTGAATAGCTTTTCCTGTGCTGTAAAAGTCACTCATTCTGGGCAGATTTGATACTACAGCCTCCAAATCCTGACCTGTCTAGGAGCCCATTGATAATTCTTCCTCTCCTTTAAGGTTGCCATAAACAACAGTTTTTAAAAATGCCATTTTGAAATTTTCTGATCATTGTACTAAAATGGAAGTAAACCAGGTTAATGCATATTAATTCACTGACCAAGCATTAACCATACTTTTGGATTGTTAAGCAGCAATTAAAGAGGAATTTCGAATGTACTTTGGATTCACTGGACTTACACCAGATGTTAAAGCACCAGAAGGACCTAGCAGAATGTGATCAGTCAGCAGAGGAGGAGATAGTTTGCAGATGTTTTCAATGAAGAATCACTCGTTGGATGGAGCATCTGTGTTTTTGCTGGACACAGGAGGAATAGAAACAGGAACAACAGGAGGTGATGGTCTGGGAGATTCAAGGTAATAAGAACGTGAGCTCCAGAATTTGCAGCATAAGTGCAGGTGCCACCTACCTAGATACAAAAAATGAATAATTGGCGACATGACATGTGGTAAATGTAGCATGCTTGGGAGGATCAAGTAAGTTTGGACCTATGGTTCCCAAAGCTGTCCACCACTGGAGTTTTCCTCACATCATTTCTGGATCTATTGTGGAATAAACGATAGCAATTAATTGCTGTGATTAGTCAACAATTCCATATCGTTGTATCATTCGACTACCAAGATGGTAGAAGGCGAACTAGATGGACCGTGGTCTTTCTTCATCTATCAGTTCCTATGTTCCTGTGTAATCTCGGTGCGGAACAGTGCATGCAAATACTATGCCTCAATGATGATACAATCACTGATTGTTATTGACATGCACGAAATGGCCTGTTTTTCATTAACAGACCAGGTTACTGTTTCTACACCATGCAGAGGGTTTATGGCCACTGGCAAAAATTAACTAAGCCAATACTCATTTACCTTGAGTTTCCCAGCTGTTCAATGGGGTAGACGGAATGCAAGGTTGTCTCTTGGGAGATGTGGTTACTCACTCTAAATGTTGCTTTTGGCGCCTCTGTGGAACTTACAGACCCTTTAAGAAAGGGCCTACTATGTTCGCACATTCATGAGGCAGAAATATGATAGAGCAGGCTTTTGGCTTGTTACAACAGCATTTCTGAAGTTTGGACTGCTCTGTTGTGGCTTACAATAAAGGCTGGAAGAATAATTGAAGTATGCTGCACAATATTGCCATTAAATCATGGAGACCATTATTCTGAAAAGGAGTAGCAACAAGCCAGGCCCCAGAAAGATAACAAAGAAGAGCATGAACAGTGCTAGAAAGAGATGTCTAGTACCTTGACAGCTGAAGTTGGAAAAGCAGAGTCTTTTATATTATCAGTTCTATCTGTGCATATTCAAAGTTAGTCAACAATCTTTCTCAACTATGACTTCTCATGTCTGCATTTTCTGGTATGTTCCAATACTTCTGAAATATCTTCCTAACTCCATTTTGTGCTCCACTTCCAGCACATTACCAGGTAAATTCCGGTTAACAAGAATTTCTGTGAAACTATTTAGCCAAATGCGAATAGCCATTTCTATGATAAGATAATTGGCACTCATACCAATATATGGAAATGCATGATAATTAACAGTCATGAGCATATTTAGCAGTGCAAAGTAATTGCCATTGATCCTTGTTACATACATTATCAACACTGTGGGTCTGCTCTGTGGGCCGAAATCCTGGTGATTGCACCAGCACTGCACTCACTGGTGCCCCCCAGCACTGACCCTGCGGGAGTTTGTAGGATCAGTGGCAGGGTACTTCATTCCTACAGGGCTGATTGACACCAGTGCCATTAAAGAAGCCCATGACTCCATGCAGCCAGGAAATCTCTTGCCTGCCTGCCATCAGGGGATGGGGAAGCAGGCCCAGGCTAACCCATGCCCATGATACACCAGATCTCTCCCCTCCGGCCCCCGGTACGATTCACTTGCGTCCATCTGGAGGCCGGTATACTTCATCTCACTTGGCTTACCAACCTCCAGTAAAACGCCAGGTCCTAACTGAGATGGAGAAGTGAGAGCTCCCAGCGTACGGACTCCCAGGCCCTGGGGACCACTCCCTGATGTCTTTGGCCTTATTCTGTCCCTCATGCTTTGGACTGAAAAATTCAAAATGGGAAAAACCTGGAATTATTGAGGATACTGCACAACCAGATCCTGCCATATTCCAGTGGGTTTTTTCGGACTTTCACCAGAGTTATGGCGGGCATCTGACAAAATCCCCAAGGAAATTTGTGACTAGTGTTAAAATCCCATGCCTGTTTATTGTTGGTTGCCCTTCTGAGCTGTGGATGGTATTTTTGCATTCTCTCACGCCAGTCACAATAATCTGAAGGGCCTCTGCCATAAAGTGAACTTTTCTGGATCTCTTTGCTCCCTTCATGAGTTTTTGACTTTGTGCACTGTACAGCTGGATTGGCACACTTAGCATTTACATCCCTGTTATAATTCATCAGCATTGTTGCAGATGCAGTCTAACTGGATGCTCAGTTGCGCAGCAGCTGTTATGTAACCAACTTCCAAGAAAGTGCAAACTTGCTTGTTTCTACGAGTGCATCAAAGGTGGGACCTAACAACTAACTCCCATTGAGTGTGCTTTCAGTGCACTAAGAAGGCAAATGGTATGTTGGCCTTCATAGCGAGAGGGTTTGAGTACAAGAACAAAGATGTCTTGCTGCAGTCGTACACGGCCTTGGTGAGACCACATCTTGAGTATTGTATGCAGTTTTGGTCGCCTTATCTGAGGAAGGATATTCTTGCCATGGAAGGAGTTCAGCGAAGATTCACCAGGCTGATACATGGGATGGCAGGAATGATGTATGAGGAGAGATTGTGTCGATTGGGCTTGTACTCGCTGGAGTTTAGAAGAATGAGGGGGGGATCTCATTGAAACTTATTAAATTCTGGCAGGACTGGACAGACTAGATGCAGGGAGGATGTTCCCGATGGTCGGGGAATCCAGAACCTGGGGTCACAGTCTAAGGATAAGGGGTAGGCCTTTTAGGACAGAAATGAGGAGGAATTTCTTCACCCAGAGAGTGGTGAACTTGTGGAATTCTTTACCACAGAAGGCAGTAGAGGCCAATTCATTAAATATATTCAAGATATGTTTCTTAAGGCTAAAGGGATCAAGGGGTATGGGGAGAAAGCAGGGACCGGGTACTGAACTTGGATGATCAGCCATGATCGCATTGAATGGCGGAGCAGGCTCGAGGGGCCGAATGGCCTACTCCTGCTCCTATCTTCTATGTTTCCATGTAAAGCAAGAACCTCCATTCATACAGTGCCATTCATGACCCCAGGATGTCTCAAAGCACTTCACAGACAATAAAGTATTTTGAAGTGGAGTGACTGTTGTAATGTTGAGAAATGCAGAAGCCAATTTGCAAAGTCCCACAAACAGCAATGAGGTAAATGACCAGATAGTCCGTTTTTATGGTGAACTCTCCTGCTCTTCATTAGTACCATATGATCTTTTACATCCAAGTGACAGAGCAGATGGGGCTTTGTTTTAACGCCTCAACCAAAAGACGGCACCTCCGACAGTGCCACACTCCCTCAGTACTAAACTGGATTGTCAGCCTAGATTTTTGTGCTCAAGACTCTGGAACTTGAACCCATAACCTTACGACCCAAAGATGAGAGTGCTGCTCACTGAGCCAAAGCTGACTCCTAAGAGTAAATTAACCCTCTAATGTATATTTTTTAAATAATGTCTGTTTTCTACAACACCCTGCCCCCTCACCCCCGCCCCTCCACTCTCCCACCTCCCCTTTCTGCTCCAGTTGTGCCCCCATCCTATTTTGGACTTGGCAAAATTTGACGACTCTACTTGTGGACCAGCTCGAGTTTGTTTCCTATAAGCAAAACTGCATTCCATATCGCACATATGAATAATTTGATGAAGTTTATAACTGTATCAGATCAGCTACATTAATTGCACAGAAAAAAAGAAAGACTTGCATTTATATAGCGTCTTTCATGACCTCAGGACGTCCCAAAGCGCTTCACAGCCAATGAAGTATTTTTGAAGTGTAGTCACTGTTGTAATGTAGGAACCACAGTAAGGTCCCTCAGCAGCAATGTGATAATGACCAGACAATCTATTTTTGTTACGTTGATTGAGGGATAAATATTGGCCAAGACACCGGGTTTAATTCCCCTGCTCTTCTTCGAAATAGTACCATGGGATCTTTTAAGTCCACTGAGAGAGCAGACGGGGCCTTGGTTTAACGTCTCATCTAAAAGACAGCACCTCCGACAGTACCGCCCTCCCTCAGCACTGCACTGGAGTGTCAGCCTAGATTTTTGTGCTCAAGACTCTGGAGTGGGACTGTAAACCACAACCTCCTGACTCAGAGGCGAGGGTGCTGCCCACTGAGCCACTATATTGTATTCTGACCATACTGAGTAAGTGCCACGCAGTGGTGCAATAATTGAACACATTGGTGTTACTCTCAGAGGTTTAATCTTATGTCACAGTTTGATGCTGCATACTCTGAGATAGGAGTTAGCAAAAGTTCACTGACAAACTGGCAAACCCCACTGCGCCCCCCACCCCCCACCACCGAAACCATCAGCTTAAGTTTATGATGCAGTTCTTTTTTTTTAATTGGAAGATATGCAGTGCTTATCATACAGTTTTCTGTTATCTCCAAGAATTCCTGTGTTTCAAACCAGAAGTGAGCTGTCTCCAGATGAGAAAAATTAAAGTAAGTGGATAATCTAGAGGGAAATGAGCGAAAGCGAGAGCGAGTGAGAAGGTGCATCCTGGTGTCACAGTAACAGATTGTATGGGTTTCAAAACTGGGACATTACTAGGTGTGTGAAAGAGGATAGTCGGGATCTGTGAATCCTCCACGGAGTAACCAGGCAGTAACAACTTACAAGCCAATAGTTTTCAATGCATGTGGCCCGTTGTAGAAGTGACACTAATGAGTTAGAGGTCTCAACCAGATGAACTGTTTAGCAAAATATCAGAACATTTTTGTTCTTTCTAGAATTCTCTCAGCTTATTTACATTTTTGTTAGCATACAGGAGAACTATCCAGAAAATAAAACTTAGCTAAAAAATACTGTTAGCCCTAATAGCCGCCAAATGTTTGACACATTTATGTGACATTTTTCTGTCTGTTATTTTATCAGAGGTATTTTGCTAAACAGTACTTACTCGCCAGTACCCTGTTCACCGATGCTCAGTTTGGGTTCTGCCAGGTCCACACAGCTTCAGACCTTATTACAGCCTTAGTCCAAACATGGACACAAGAGCTGAATTCCAGACGTGAGTTGAGAGCGACTGCGCTTGACGGCAAGGACACATTTGAGTGACAGTGGCACCAAGGAGCCCGAGTTAAACTGAAGTCAATGGGAATCAGGGGGAAAATTCTACATTGACTGTAGAGAACAACTGGCGCAAAGGAAGATGGTTTTTGTTGCTGGAGGCCAATCATCACAGCCCCAGGACATCACTGCAGAAGTTCCTTAAGGCAACAACCTAGGCCCAACTATCGCCAACTGCCTCATCAGTGACCTTTCATCCATCGTAAAGTCAGAAGTGGGGCTGTTCGCTGATGATTGCACAATTTCCAGCTCCATTCAGAATTCTTCAGATAGCGAAGCAGTCCGTGCCCATATCCAGCAAGATCTGGACAACATCCAGACTTAGGCTGATAAGTGGCAAATAACACTTCCACCACACAAGTACCAGGGAATGACCATCTCCAACAAGAAAGAACCTAAGCATTTCCCCTTGACATTCAATGGCATTACCATCACCGAGTCCTCACCATCAACATCCTGGGTGTCACCATTGACCAGAAACTCAACTGGACATAAATGCTGTGGCTACTAGAGAAGGTCACAGGTTGGGTATTCTGTGGCGAGTTGCTCACCTCCTGACTCTCAAAAGCCTTTCCACCATCTACAAGGCACAAATCAGGAGTGTGATGGAATATTCTCCACTTGCCTGGATTGGTGCAGCTGCAACAACACTCAAGAAGCTCGACACCATCCAGGACAAGGCAATCAATTTAATCGGCCCCTCATCCACTAACCTAAACATCCACCCCCTCCAACACTAACGTACAGCGGCTGTTGTGTGCACTATCTACAGGATGCACTGCAGCAACCCTTCAGGCTTCTTCGGCAGCACCTCCCAAACCCGTGACCTCCAAAGACCAGAAAGACAATGGCGTCAGGTGCCACAAGTCACACAGAATCCCGACTTGGTCAAATGGCTTACCTGAATAGTAAGGCTATGCTCTCGAAGGACGAGGGAGTTGGGATTCACCTGATCTAAGATACAAATGTAGCAAAAGCTTGAGTAAAAAGGATAGAAAAGACCCAAAATTATAACAGGGTTTTTTGAAGTAGCCTAATAATTAGGCAATGACTTTTTGCGCTATCACTGAAGCGCTAAGCGCTAATATTTCTGAATGTGTAGGAAATTACTTCTAATCTCAAAGTGCAAAACATCAATGTTAGAGGATGATAAAAATGTTAATTCGAATGAAATTCTAATTATTTTAATGGGGAAATAGCTTTTCCTTCATTCTATTGTGCCTTGCTATTTTGTGCTCATTTTCTATATATGAGACAGGCTTTAGGGGCATGGGTTTGATAGACAGATTCCTTAAAGCTGGGGCTGGTTCTAAAGTTGGAAAACTACTCTTGTCTTTAAAGCCATGTCACCCTTTAACTTAATAAGCATTAAAATTAGAAATCTTAATCGCACCTGCAGCAAATCCTGCCTCAGTGAGGTTTCTTTATCCAGTTAAGCACTTTGATATGGAGGGTCATTGGCGTTTCATTGCATGCACACATTTCCTTTTCATGATTTTCCTGCTACTTTTACTAGTTTTAACTTCTTCAGAGCCAGGGGGAATTACATTGTAGATTTCTGGCATTCTCAATTTCAGCTTGCTCCATTGTCAAATCCGTTAAAGTAAATTTAAACTACCTATTGGTAATTTATACTTTTTACTTCTATTTACATGGAAAAGCTTATGCAGATTGACAGCTCCCCTTTCCATGTTTTATTTTCTCATGCACTGCTAAAGCCACAGCCTCGCACTGCGACACAGTCTGCAGGCAATGATCCACCTGCAGTATCTTACCCAACTGGCTTGTGCAACCCTCATCACCTTCAATCCAAGAGCCACACCCATGGCAACATCTTGCTTGAAGGTCATGCTCAGCAATATTGCACCTTGGAAAGAGTGACCCAAGTCTGTGCCTCTGATTCCCCACACACTTAGTGCTCTTGATTTCAAACATGCTACTGCCAGGCACTTTCCACAGTATGAGAAAATATCTGCAGGCTCAATTGGCCTGTTTTAATAGGGCCTTTTCATTTGTTTTATGGCAATTTCCTCCTAACACCTTGCCTTCTTTCATTGGAGAGCAAGAAAGAGAGGGAACAGCATTAAATCCTACATCCGTCAACATCCCGCAGTTGGGAATCCCATGAATGGAAGCCCAAAATACATGGAGTAGCAAATCCGCTGTGAGGCACTGATGAAAGGAACCTTCAGTGATATTGCTTAAAAGTGATAAGGCCAGTTATTGCACCTCTATTTCCACTTTGGCTGGAGACCAGCTGACTGATCGTAAGCCAGGCATTGAACCTGGGGCCGTCCTGTCTGCTCTACTCTACCGACTACCTCAATTGATTAATGAACAAAGCAAGAAGCCTGCAGAAACCATACGTTCATTTTATTTTACATGACCACCTTTGGGAAATCAGCAAGGAGCCTACTTATCTCAATCAGGAGTAACTAAAGTGACCTAGAGTGATAAACCAAGTTAGCTGATTACATTTAACCCATCATGGTTTATAGAAAAGTAGTAAGATTTAAATTGTCGATAGTTCTCAGTTACCTCATCAGTCACATCGACCATATCATATCATAGAATCATAGAATCTTTGGGCTAGATTTTCAGTATAGACAGCTTTGGGGCGCTAACCTTAACGCCCGCCCGAAGTTAGCGCCCGCCCCAAAGTAGCGCCCCGTTGCCGGAAATTCAGTGGCTTCGCCCTAAGAGGTTGGTGGAGCGCTAAAAGAGGCGTTCCACTACTATCTTTAGGCGCTAAGCCGGCGGTGCAGAGCGCAACACCCAAGCTCGGGCGCAGCGCACGGCAGACACTCTGGTGCCAGTGAGCTCTTAAAGGGGAAGGGTGCATGTGTGTTTTTCAAAGGCAGAGTCTGGGGGGGAGATGAGGAGGAGGAGGAGGAGGAGGAGGAGGAGGAGGAGGTGGTGGTGGTGGCCGGAAACATAAATACACCGTTCACAACAGCACACTGGATCCTTCCACACAACACATGCAGACTGCCTTTTATAGTGCAGGAGGAGTGCCCTTTAATTTGCGCTCCACAGGGTGTGTTGCGTTCCATTTTACAAACGCTCTGGGCGCCAGCCGCACAATGGGGCGGTCCGACTGAAGTTTGGATTCGGGGCGGCCAAAGGGCGTTGCACGAGGATGTGACGTCATTTTCTGCGCGCGCATCCGGGCAGCCGCTAAACTTTGCGCCGGCGCTAACGGGCAACTTAATTTGGGGCGGGGCGCAAACTGCGCTGCGCCCGGGCGCTACACGCATAGCGCCCGAAAATCACTTCTCTTAAGGCGCTAACTGCTGGCGCAAACAACTGAAAATCTAGCCCATAGAAATTTACAGCACAGAAGGAGGCCATTTGGCCCATCTTGTCCACGCCAGCCGACAAAGTGCTATCCACCCTAATCCCACTTTACAGCACTTGGTCCATAGCTTTGTAGGTTTTGGCACTTCAAGTGCATATCCAAGTACTTTTTAAATATGATGAGGGTCTCTGCCTCTACCACCCTTTCAGGCAGTGAGTTCCAGACCCCCTCCAACCTCTGGGTGAAAACATTTCTCCTCAATTCCCCTCTGAACCTCTGACCAATTATTTTAAATCTATCCCCCCTGGTTATTAACCCTTCTGCTAAGGGACGTAGGTCCTTATCCACTCTATCTAGGCCCCTCATAATTTTATACACCTCAATTAGGTCTCCCCTCAGCCTCCTCTGTTCTAAAGAAAACAACCCCAGCCTATCCAATCTTTCCTCATAGCTAAAATTCCCCAGCCCAGGCAACATCCTCGTAAATCTCCTCTGCACCCCCTCTAGTGCAATCACATCCTTCCTGTAATGTGGTGACCAGACCTGAACACAGTACTCTAGCTGCAGCCTAACTAGTGTTTTATACAGTTCAAGCATTTACTCCCTGCTCTTATATTCTATGCCTTGGCTAATAAAGGCAAGTATCCCGTGTGCCTTCTTAACCACCTTATCTACCGGTCCTGCTACCTTCAGGGATCTGTGGACATGCACTCCAAGGTCCCTCTGATCTTCTGCACTTCACAGTGCCCTACCATTTATTGTGTATTCCCTTGCCTTGTTAGCCCTCCCCAACTACATTACCTCACACTTCTCCAAATTGAATTCCATTTGCCACTGTTCTGCCCACCTGACCAGTCCATTGATATTTTCCTGCAGCCCTCTTCTTCAGTATCAACCATACGGTCCAATTTTTGTATCATATCCTTATAAATGAGCATTTGCAAATTCAGGAGTGTTGACTGGGAGAGATAGTTTAAGTCAGATGATGTGAATTGCAACTGTGATTTAATTTAGTAAATGAGAATCTGGAGGAAATGCCACAGAAGCTGAGGAGACTGGCGGAATGCTTTGCGGGCTTGGAGTTGAGATGTAGCTGAGTGGGCTTTTCCATTGCACGGATGCAAATGATGATCTTAGAGAAAGTATCCACTTCCATTCAACTTCACTGTGCTTTCAAAGGATTTACTTGGATTAAACTAATCATTCACTTTTGCTTGATTTCATGTAAAGTGCTATTCAGTAACTGCAATATAGAAATGAGATCCGTTCCTTGAAGTAAGTGCTTGGTATATCCTCAGGACACCTCAAAGTGCTTCATTTTCAATGGATTAATTTTTGCAGTGTAATCACTGTTATTTTGTAGGCAAATATGACAGACAATTTAATTTGCAAATTCCCACAAATAACAATAAAGAAAGAAACAACTTGCATTTCTCCAGCACCTTTCACGACCTCAGTATGTCTCAAAGCATTTTAAAAAAAGACTTACCTTTATATAGCGCCTTTCACGACCACCGGACGTCTCAAAGTGCTTTACAGCCAATGAAGTACTTTTGGAGTGGAGTCACTGTTATAATGTGGGAAACGTGGCAGCCAATTTGCGCACAGCAAGCTCCCACAAACACCAACCAGATAATCTTTTTTTAGTGATATCGGTTGAGGGATATAAATTGCCTAGGATACCTTCGCTTCTTCAAATAGTGCCATGGTGGGGGGGGGTAGAGTTCCGATTTGAGCGCAATCGGCGAAACGGGCACAAATTGCACCCAAAATGGCGCCCGTTTTGAAAATTATTTTTTTCCTCGAGTTTCCGCTCAAGCTCATTCGCATAACACCAAACACAAAATGTGCCATGAATCAGTGCAATCGGGCAGCGTTATAAAATGTAATTTTTTAAAAAATATTTTGCTTTGAAAAATATTCCTTGATATATTTAAGAGGGATAACTTGGTGCAGTTTGATTAATGCAGCTGAAAATGGGTTTATCACAAAAAATAAGCCTTTTTAAGTCACAGTGTCAGTCCACCACCTGTGAGTAACCGTATTTTCAATTACTGAAAATGACTTAAAAAAAATATACAGAACCATTTACTAGTTATTTTGGTGTACAGTAGTCAGTTTCTTAGTAAGTTAAAAAACAATTATATTCAAAAGCTTTTAAAACGTACCTATTAGTGTCCTTGCGTCCAAAAGAACCAGCTTAATTTTTAGAGCCTCTTCATAGGCCTGCAAACAAACGCAATGAGCAGAAACTGACCATGGTGATTAATTCACCCTGGGGACGTGGCCAGCTTTATGGGCGGGGCCGGCTTCTAGCGCGATGTTTTTTAAACTAGCGCTAAAGATCGCAGAAACTCGAGTTGCGCTGAACGTAATTTGCGTTTAAAATTCCGCAATCTTTTGCCGATTTCGACCGACTTACGCCCTAACTAACAACGCAACTGAGTGGGCAGATGCAAAAGATCTCGGGCCTCGGTTTGACGTCTCATTTGAAAGACGGCGCCTCCGACAGTGCAGCACCCCCTCAGTACTGCATTGAAGTATCAAAATCAATGAGATTCATGACCAGTTAATCTGCTTTGGTTAAAAGGCAAATGTTGGCCAAGACACTGGAAAAAATCTTTGCGGTTCAATAGTGGCATGGAATCTTTTACTCCCAGCTGAAGAGGCAGGTGGTGTCATTGTTTAACATCTGATGTTTAAGATGGTATTTCCAAAAATGCAGAACTCTTTAAGAACTGTACTGAAGTGTGAAGTCATTATGTGCTTAAGAACTGAAGTGAGGCTTGAGGCCACAACTTTCTGACTCAGATGTGAGAGTGCGGCCAACGGAGCCAAACTGACACCTGGAAGTGTCTTCTTATCTCCTTTAAAATGCATTTTATTGCAACAGCTACAATTAAAAAATAACTTCTTGAAGTGCTGGAAAGTTTGTCTGTTCAAGTCAAGCTTCTCGCTTGCCATGAGGGAACAAAAGTGATTTACTGAACAAAGTTTCAACATGTTGAAGAACTGTATGTAAGTACAACAGCATCCTTCTGAAGCCATCACATTCCACTTAGCACCCACGTGATCTGAGGAGAAAGTGCACTTGAGGACAATGTAATATTAAAACTGCCAAGAAATCTGTGGAAAAGTGCACTTCTCAGCATAGCTTTTACGCAAATATAATCCAGACAAAACATTATCCCTGGAACATAGGGTATGGAGCCCATTATGGGAGAAGGTAAAACTTCATTTTGTTTTATTCCAGTTTTCTCTTCTTTCGTGAAAGTATTGACTCATGCTTGGGTACAGTTTCCTGTGCCCTCTGGCATCACCTGCACATGGCTGATTCTTCGGGCTGGATTTTACCTGTCGGTGCGCCCTAGGATCGGGACAGCTTCCTTCCGAGTTCCGATCCTGCCCCCAATGGTGTCTGACGCACAGACGTTATTTTGCGTCAATTGGCCTTGTTAAGGGCTTGCCAGCCAATTAGGAGAAAGCCGGTGTCAGATGGCGTCAGTTGATGACGTGTCATCTGCCAGTTTTCTTAAAGGGGCCATGGACACTTTGTTTTGACAGGTGATTTTTCAGTGTTTGACAGCATTGAGGTGCTGCAAACACTGACAATCACTGTACAAAGGTGAGCCCTTGCACCCAGTCTCTCCAGTGACTCCCTCTTTAGGCTAGAACAGATGGCAGCTGTAGGTGAGGTTACAGAAGCGATCTGTCACTAGTGAGGGAGGTTCTCCCAATGAGGTGGGACTACACACACAATTCAAAACTTGTCACCTACAGAAAAGTCTAAATACATTAAAAATGATTTTCCAATGTTTTCTTACCTCTGAAACTCACCAGTGTACCACTGGATCCTTCACACCACTTCTGCAGCTGTCATCAATGAAGAAACAATACAGTAGACCCACAGCACACCACACTTACCCTGGCGTGATGTCCGGACGTCGGGAAGCCCGCAGTAGACCTGTCAAAATTGGAAAAAGCCTCTTAACTGCCTGTTAACTACCGCCGCTAGGTGTCGGGTCCATGTGCAAATCGGGGACCCGACACCTGGGAAGATTGTTTGGAGGCGGGTTGACAGCGGGTTTGGGACCCGCTGTCAATCTTTGCAATTTTACCAGATGTCCTGCCTCCAAACCTGCCCCCTGAGTGCTGGCAAAATCCCCCCCACCCCCGAATATGTTTGAGCCTAGGCAGTGACTGGTGGTGGGGTATTTGACAATAGGGAGCATCCCACAACTGATGTCTACACATGCACACTTCCAGCATAAAACACTGGGTAGTGATTGATAGTTGGAACCCTGACATCTTCTTACCTTATATCTACCCCAGTGGTGGTGAGGCCAGTTATAGCACACCACCACCAACACCTTAGCTGAGATCAGCAAACTAAACATAGATGGATGAATTGAAACTGGGACCTTCCTAACCTGTATGGCTCAGTTGCATAATGGATGGTGCATTTACCCATTGATTCAGCAGGGAAACAAGGCAGGAATTTCATACAACACAAAGAGGACAATGGATTCGGACATCTTGTTGAGACATGCTTTCCTATAATTATATTCCTCGAACTTTCTTTAAGGTCTATCTGTCACAGAGTGGCCAGAATTTTATATTAGCTACAAAACAGGAATGAATTGCATCTTTCAAACCTTTGACCCGAAGTAAATCTCTTTTTCCCGCATGTGCCAGCCCAGTTTTAAGAAGCCATTAATTTGCCCTGTGATCGCAGTTTCAGTTATGATCGAAATCAAAGTCAATTTTCTTTCAGCCCCAACAAAATTCATCAAATATAAACCTTTCTACATGTCACAGTCGTGCAACTTGTAATAGCCTGGCTTTAACCCAAGTGCATTGGATTTACGTGCGCCGTGATTGAGTATGAGGAGGTTTATGCTTCATTATTAGGAGCACAGGTCACAATAGAAGTGTCTTACGGTTCTGAGTCGCAGCAGCCCAGATTCAGGTTGGAGAATGTCCTTTTCACCTTAAGAATTCTCCGTATACTATTCTGCTGATTTCCTGACTCACACTGTTCCAGTGCCCATGGTGCCACCTTGCTAACCTGACCTACTTTACATTGCATAAATGACTGCCAGAAATATCCTCAGGGCACCTCTGGAAAGGTAGCTCTTGAGGATAACTGACTTCAAATTTACATATAAAGCGAACACATGGCACAAGAGGGCAGTTTACCTCTAAGTGAGGTTAGTGGTATTTCAATTGGATGTGCCTAGCTTCAGAAATATCATGTGTCGTACATTGTCCAAATGCACTGAGCTAGTTTCTACCAGTAAGTACTACACAATACACAGGCAAAGCAGTTGTGTGTGTGTGTCTGTGTTTTATTTACTTGTTTAATATTCACCTTTTATACATAAGACTTCACATTGAACCATAGGTGTATGTAGGGGAGAAGGGGAAGGGCAGCTGCCATGACCTTATCATCCTGCTCTGTGCTTTTATTCTGACAGGACCTTACTGACGCTTTTCCTCAGAGATAAGGTGAGGTGAACCCTGAAAACAGAGTGCTCTAATGATGCTGTCGCTGCATTGAGAGAGTATAGCAACCTGGCATAAATCTTTCCACACACCAAAACAGGGACAAGGTCATGGTATCTTGCTGCTCTAACTCACTGTGTCTGCCTGTCCCTTTTTATAATTTCAGTTTAAAAATTAAAACCATTACTGAATCTTGACTAGGATGCCACATGTTGGAAAAAAAACGGGGCTCTTTTGAATTTAAAATATTCTCCATTCCCAATTTGAAGAAAAAAATATTGACCTCTTTCAATGCAAGTCTAATTGAAAAACAATGATAAATTTATGGTCATGCAGAATCAGGGGACTGAGGATAGATGCTTGTTGAAATGACTCCACCTAACGCACTTGTCCTTCAGGTAGGCAGCCTGTCCCACTTCCAAATGACTGAACCCTCTTGGATCTTTGCTTCATGAAATCAGTAAATACATGAATCGGAATTAATTGTAACAAAGAATGATAACATTACAAAAATACATTTTTCAATCTCAGAATCTCAGAGGGTGATAGATATTTACTATTAGAACACACTAAAATGTGTATCAAAGCTGAGATTGGCAATCACAGTGGTGCAAAACTCGTGCTAGAATCTTTATTTACCCCGGATTCAGGAAGCTCCACATCAGTTCCGAAGCTGTTTCGAAGTTATGGTCTCCATTGAAGAGAATGAAGCTATTCTGGAACATAGGTTCCTCCCTGCCACTTTGGACCCAAGAGAGATAAATCAGAGTATTTTCTAAATGGTGAGAAACAAGGAATTGTAGAGGAGCAAAGAGATTTGGGAATCCAAGTGCACCAATCATTAAAAGCCAGTGGACAGGCACACAAAGCAATCAAAAAGGCTAACGGCATGTTAGGCTTTATCTCCAGAGGGCTGGAATACAAAAGGGATTGATGCTTCAGTTGTATACAGCCTTGGTCAGACTCCATCTGAAGTACTGCATTCAGGTTTGGGCACCGCACCTCAGGAAGGATCTCCTGGGACATTGGGACCGGTTCTGGGGGAGGTGGGACCTGTACAGGCCAGACGGGTTGCACCTCAACAAAGCCGGCACCAATATCCTCGCGGGGGGTGGGGGTATGGGGGGGTGGGTGGCGGTTGCTAGTGCTGTTGGGGAGATGGACTCCATGATGTAGCATTAGAAAGGAGAAACAAGGTGCACAATGGATTGGGAGAGACAGATAGCACTAGAGTAAGAAATAGTAAGGTATTAGGTGGGGTCAGACTAAAACAGGATACAAAAAGGTCTAAGAGAGGTTTACAGTGCATGTGTGCAAACACATGAAGTGTGGTAAATACGGTTGGTGAACTGCAGGCGCAAGTCACCACATGGGAATATGATGCTGTGGCAATAACAGAGACCTGGCTCAGAAAAGGGCAGGGTTGGGTACTAAATATTCCTGGATATAAGGTATTCAGGAAAGATAGGGAAGGTAAGAAAGGACTTGGGGTGTTAGTATTGGTTAAGGAGAATATTATGGTGCTGGAAAGAGAAGATGTCCTGGAGGGGTCAAGGACAGAATCTATTTGGTTAGAGTTAAGAAACAATAGAGGTGCCATTACATTACTAGGTGTATTCTACAGGCCACCAACTAGTGGGAAAGACATAGGGGAGCAAATTTGCAGGGAAATTACAGAGAGGTGCAAGAACTATAGAGTAGTGATAATGGGAGACTTCCATTATCCTAATATAGACTGGGATAGTAACAGTGTAAAGGGCAGAGAGGGGGAAGAATTTCTGAAATGTGTTCAGGAGAACTTTCTTGATCAGTGCATTTCCAGCCCAACGAGGAAGGAGGCATTGCTGGATCTGGTTCTGGGGAATGAGGTGGGTCAAGTGGAGCAAGTGTCAGTAGGGGAACATTTAGGGAAAAGTGATCATAGTATCATAAGATTTAGATTAGCTTTGGAAAAAGACAAAGAGCAATCTAGAGTAAAAATACTTAATTAGAGGAGGGCCAATTTCAGCGGGTTAACAATGGATCTGGCCTGGGTAAATTGGAATCAAAGATTGGCAGACAAAACTGTAATCGAACAATGGGCTGCTTTTAATGAGGTGCTGGTTTGGGTATAGACAAGGTTCATTCCCACAAGGGGGAAAGATAGGGCAACCAAAGCCAAAGCTCCCTGGATGATGAAAGAAATAGAGAGTAAGATGAAGCAGAACAAGGGGGCGTATGACAGATTGAGAATACAAGTGGAACCAGGCTGAATATAGAAAGTTCAGAGGGGAAGTGAAAAAGGAAGTAAGAGGGGCAAAGAGAGAGTATGAGAATAGACTGGCAGTTAACATAAAAGGGGATCCAAAAGTATTCTATAGGCATATAAATAATAAGCAGGTAGTAAGAGGAGGGGTGGAGACGGATTAGGGACCAAAAAGGAGACCTATGCATGGAGGCAGAGGACTTGGCTGAGGTACTAAATGAGTACTATGCATCTGTCTTTACCAAGGAAGACGATGCTGCCAAAGTCATAGTGAAAGAGGAGGTAGTTGAGATACTGGATGGGATAAAAATTGATAAAGAGGAGGTACTAGAAAGGCTTGCTGTACTCAAAGTAGATAAGATGATGGGTGGAGAAAGCGCAGGAGATCCAGCAGCTGGCCAACAATCACGACGTGCGTGGATTCTTTAGCGCAGTCAAGACCATCTACGGCCCTAGCACCCAACGCCCTACCCCACTGCGGGTGAAGAATGGAGAGGTACTCATCAAGGACAGAGAGGCAGTCAGTGCCCGCTGTAAGGAGCATTTCGAAGATCTCCTTAACCGAGACTCTGTCTTCGACGCGAGTGTCCTCAACTCCATCCCGCAGCATGCTACCTGCTACCATCTCAGCACAACCCCAGCCTGGCATGAGGTTGAAAAGGTCATCCGACAACTGAAGAACAACAAGGCCTCAGGAGCAGATGGAATCCACTCTGAGGCACTAAAGCATGGCAGAGAAGCACTACTGGCGCGAATTCACGAACTAATTTCTCTTATCTAGAAGGAGGAGAGCATGCCAGGGGATCTCAGAGAAGCTGTAATTGTGACCATCTTCAAGAAAGGTGACAAGTCCGATTGCGGTAATTACAGAGGAGTTTCCCTGCTGTCTGCCACAGGGAAAGTCATCTCAAGAATCCTCCTCAATCGCCTTCTCCCAGTGGCCGAAGAGCTCCTCCCAGAATCGCAATGCGGTTTCTGCCCACTAAGGGGCACAATGGGTATGATCTTCACTGCACGTCAATTACAAGAGAAATGCAGGGAACAGCACCAACCACTGTACATGGCCTTCTTTGACCTCACAAAGGCCTTCAACACTGTCAACCGTGAGGGATTATGGAGTGTCCTCCTCAAATTTGGCTGCCCTCAAAGGTTTGTCACCATCCTCCGCCTGCTTCACGACAACATGCAAGCCGTGATCCTGACCAATGGATCCACCACAGACCCAATTCACGTACGGACTGGAGTCAAGCAAGGCTGTGTCATCGCAGCAACGCTCTTCTCGATCTTCCTTGCTGCAATACTCCATCTCACCCTCAGAAAGCTCCCCACTGGAGTGAAGCTAATTTACAGAACAAATGGGAAACTGTTCAACCTCCGTCACCTCCAGTCCAGATCCAAGGTAGTCCCATGCTCTGTCGTCGAATTACAGTATGCAGACGACGCTTGCGTCTGTGCTCACTCGGAGGTCGAACTCCAAACCATCGTCAACACCTACACTGAAGCGTACGAGAGCATGGGCCTTACACTAAACATCCGTGAGACAAAAGTTAATCTACCAACCTGCCCCTGCCACACAGTACTGCCCCCCGATTATCAAAATTCACAACATGGCCTTGGACAACGTGGACCACTTTCCATACCTCGGGAGCCTACTGCCAACAAGGGCAGACGTCGATGACGAAGTCCAACATTGCCTTCAGTGTGCCGGTGCAGCCTTCGGTCGCCTGAGGAAGAGAGTGTTTGAAGACCAGGACCTCAAACCCGGCACTAAGCTCATGGTCTACAGAGCAGCAGTGATACGTGCCCTGCTGTATGCCTCAGAGACATGGACCATGTACAGCAGGAACCTCAAAGCACTGGAGAGGTACCACCAACGCTGCCTCCGCAAGATCCTGCAAATCCATTTGCAGGATAGGCGCACCAACATCAGTGTTCACACTCAGGCCAACACCCCCAGCATCGAAGCTTTGACCACGCTTGATCTGCTCCGTTGGATGGGTCACATTGTCCGCATGCCCGATACGAGACTCCCGAAACAAGCACTCTACTCAGAGCTCCGGCACGACAAGAGAGCTCCAGGTGGGCAGAGGAAACGCTTCAAGGACACCCTCAAAGCCTCCTTGAAAAAGTGTAACATCCCCACGGACACCTGGGAATCCCTAGCCCAAGACCGCACAAAGTGGAGGAGAAGCATCCGGGAATGCACTGAACACCTCGAGCCTCTTCGCCGGGAGCCAGTGGAAGCCAAGCGCAGACAGCGCAAGGAGCGCACGTCAACCCAAGCACCCCACCCTCCCGACCCTTCAACCACCGTCTGCCCCACCTGTGACGGAGACTGTAGGTCCCGCATTGGACTCATCAGTCACCTGCGAACTCATTTTTAATGTGGAAGCAAGTCATCCTCGGTTCCGAGGGACTGCCTAAGAAGAAGAAGAAGAAGAAGATAAGTCATCAGGACCAGATGGGATGCATCTTAGGATGCTGAGGGAAGTAATGGTGGAAACTGCGGACGTACTGGCCATAATCTTCCAATCCTCCTCGGATACCTGGTGCCAGAGGACTCGAGAATTGCAAATATGACACCCTTGTTCTAAAAAGGGTGTAAGGATAAACCCAGCAACAATGGGCCAGTCAGCTTAACCTCAGTAGTGGGGAAGCTTTTAGAAATGATAAACCAGGACAAAATTAACAGTCACTTGGACAAGTGGGGATTAATTATGGAAAGCCAGCACGGATTTGTCAAAGGCAAATCATGTTTAACTAACTTGATTGAGTTTTTTGATGAGGTAACAGAGAGGGTTGATGAGGGCTCTGCAGTTGATGTGGTGTGCATGGACTTCGAAAAGGTGTTTGATAAAGTGCCAGACAATAGGCTTGCCAGCAAAGTTGAAGCCCATGGAATAAAAGGGACAGCGGCAGCATGGATACAAACTTGTCTAAGTGACAGGAAACAGAGAGTAGTGGTGAACGGTTGTTTTTTGGATTGGAGGAAGGTACATAGTGGTGGTCCCCAGGGGTCGGTACTAGGACCACTGCTTTTCTTGATATATATTAATGACTTGGACTTGTGGCACAATTTCAAAATTTGCCGATGACATAAAACTTGGAAGTATAGTGAACAGTGAGGAGGATAGTGATAGACTTCAAGAGGACATAGACAGGCTGGTGGAATGGGCAGACACATGGCAGATGAATTTTAATGCAGAAAAGTGCAAAGTGATACATTTTAGTAGGAAGAACGAGGAGAGACAATGTAAACTAAAGGGTACAATTCTAAAGGGGGTGCAGGAACAGAGAGACTGTGGGGATTGTTTTGTGCTCAAGTTGTTGAAGGTGGCAGGGCAGGTTGAGAAAGCGTTTAAAAAAGCATACAGGATCATGAGCTTCATAAATAGAGGCATAGAATACAAAAGCAAGGATGTTCTGTTATGGCCTCAACTGGAGTATTGTGTCCAATTCTGGGCACCCCACTTTAGAAATGATATGAAGGCCTTAGAGAGGGTGCAGGAAAGATTTACAAGAATGGTTCCAGGGATCAGGGACTTCAGTTATGTGCATAGACTGGAGAAACTGGGGTTGTTTCCCTTAGAGCAGAGAGGGGGAGAAATTCAGTTGGCTGCGCCACCCGTTAGCGCCTTAAGAGGGTGATAAGTGGGGCACGGACAAGCTAGCGCCCGGGCGCGGCGATACCTGTGCCTCTCACGAAATTGAGCAGACATTTAGCGGCGGCGCTAAACCGCAACGCCCGCTCAGCTGCGCACGCAGATCCTGACGTCATTTCAGAGTGCAACGCCCTTGGGGCGCCCCGGACCGGAAATTCAGTGGCGTCCCTCTCCTTTCCGCCTGTCGCTCCCAACGAAAGGTTGACTGGAACGCTTCCCAGTCGCTGTGGGGCTGGGGGGGGGGTCGCTATTTAAAGGGGGCTCTCCCTGGCTTCTTTGTGGTAGCCATTTTTGGACCACTCCTTCTGAGAGAGAGAGAGAGAGATTTGCAGAGAGACAAAGGGAGAGAGATTTCTGCATTGAGTCAGCGCTCGCTGAGGTACTTTTGTCTTCTGACCAGAACTTTGTAGTTGCTTTGCTTTTTCACTGACATAACTTTGAGTGGCCACATACTATGGGGGCTGCAATGGATGGGAATGTCGGGCTTCTCCATTATATTGAGAGGGCACAGAGACGCAGAGAGAGAGTGCCAATCATGGCCAGACAGAGGAGGGCCAACATGTGTCGGCACAGGAGACCTTACGCTCCCAGGGTTTTCCGCCAACAGTTCTCATACATCAATATGTCTGAGGAGCAGTGTTTTTGGAGGCTGCGATTCAGCAAGGAGGTGGTCACTGAGCTCTGCCAGCTGCTTCAGCCAGATCTGCAGCCTCAACTGAGGAGCAGGACGTCTCTGTCGGTGGCAGTGAAGGTAACAGTGGCTCTCAACTTCTATGCCACCGGCTCCTTTCAATCCGCTACTGGGGACATTGCTAATATCTCCCAGTTCGCGGTGCATTGTTGCATCCATCAAGTCACAAATGCCCTCTTTAAAAGGAGACGACAGTACATCTCCTTCCCCATGACCCCGGACAAGCAGCAAGAGCGTGCAATGGGCTTTGCAAGAATAGCGGGCTTCCCCACAGTCCAGGGCGCCATTGACTGCATGCATGTGGCTTTGCGGGTGCCGCAAGAGAATGCCAAGGATTTCCGCAACCGAAAGGGGTTCCATTCGTTGAACGTCCAGTTGGTCTGTGACCACAGACAGCTGATACTCGCTGTCAATGCCCACTTTCCAGGCAGCAGCCACGACACCTTCATCCTGTGCCAGACTCCTGTGGCAGACCTTTTCGAGGCCCCAGCTCACCCAGGAGGCTGGCTTCTCAGGGACAAGGGCTATACTCTGTGCACCTGGCTGATGACCCTGCTCCATTCGCCCAGCACCCCTGCTGAAGAATGATACAATGAGAGCCATCAAGCTACCAGGAACATCGCTGAGCACACAATCAGCGTGCTCAAGCAACGGTTCCGCTGTCTGGACCATTCCGAAGGAGCCCTTCAGTACTCACCTGAGTGATTCTCCCACTTTGTTGTTGTGTGCTGCATGCTGCATAACCTGGCAATCCTCAGGACTCAGCCAATGCCACCAGACATTGGAGCACCAGCAGAGGAGGAGGAGGAGGAGGAGGAGCAGCAACACCAAGACGGGAGGGAGGCACAAAGTGCAAGGGCTGTCCGTCAGCTGCTTATAGCAAGTCGCTTCTAGGCCCCCTCTGAGGGAATGGCTTCTGCCATTCAAAGAACATGAATGGAACCGTGCCACAACCCCTAAGCCAGTCAAGGCAACAATTAGTTCAGAGAGCAAGCATGCACATTCTGAATAAAGACACTTTTTTATTTAACAAACTGTGTGCCCTTCCCGCATGACAAAGTAATAGAGAGAAACCCCCCAAAAAACAGTCAGTCACATACCTGGCTCTCACAACCTGGAGACAATGACCAAAACAGTAACAAAAATATGACCACGATCCTCGGCCTTCAATAAAACAATTAACAACATTTTGCCACACCTCCTACTTTTTGCCCTTCGAGGGTGATCTGCTTCACTTGAGAGATTGGCCCCTTCCCACCCTGCAGCTCCTCCGCAATGGGATCCCAGTGGCTGCAGCAAGGCTGGGGGAAGGCAGCTGAGTGTCAGAAACTGAGACTGCAGATGCCCTTGAGGGACGGCCTGGACCAGCTCTGGGCCTGGAGCGCCCGGCTGTTGACTGCTCCAACTCTGCATGGGCGGCAGCAGTCTGTCCTATGGGTGGTGGCAGCTGCAGTGGAGAAGTGACAGTGCTGGCAGCAGGAATGCTGTCATCCTGAAAGAGGACAGCAACTCCCTGCTCGGCCAACACACTGGCACTCCCACGGGGCAGCACTGCAGCATGCGGAGCAATCTGCTGAAGCACAGATTGCTGGCCTGCTGTGGCGCGGTGAGGGCCCCGGCGAATCCTGCCCAATCCAGCGAGGGTGGCAGCAGTCAGTGCTTGTGTGGCCTCAATCTGTGTCTGCATGAGACCAGCCACTGACTGCATTGCAGCACTAAGCAATTGCGTGGCAGCCACCTGTGCTGCACTGACGTCCTGGACAATCCTTGTCTGTGCTGCACCGAAGTCCTGGAGACTCCTTGCCTGTGCTGCGCTGAAGTCCTGGACACTCCTTGCCAGTGACTCAATGGAATCTTGCATCCTTGCCATTGCAACCATGAGCTCAGTGTGCCTGTGCTCCGGCTGGGTGCTCATTTCAGCGAGGAGCCGCACCTCTTCTGCGCTCACTGTAGCAGGACTTGATGCCAGACTCTCCCTCCATGGAGAAGGCCGCCGAGCTTCCCTACCGCCCTCGCATTGCTGCAGCCCGCTGGGCCCCGGAGCTTCACCCTCCTCAGACCATTCCCCCAAGCTCCCCTCCAGGGAAGACGTGTCTCCATTATGGCCATGGGCTGCCTCGGCTGAGGGTGGCACTGATGGTCCGGCTTCCTCTTCGTCGTCGCCTTCAGAATCACTCACCATGGCAGCTTGAGGGCCCGCCTCCTCACCTGGCGAATCTGAAAGCAGGGAGGTACAAGAGTGGCTTTAGCGTGAGGACAGGGTGGCAGCAAGGGAGGCATGAGTGCTGCAATGTACTGATTTGGCTCGAAAGTGGCAAAGGATGCTGGTGTGAGGAACAAGTGGAAGGAGAGAGGTCAAAAAGGTGATGACCTTACCATTGCTGTCCATAATGGGGTCGGCATCTCCAGTGGTGACGGGGCCAATCATCCGGCCTGCCATAATCCGTTGGACTCGCTGCTCCAGATCGGTCAGGGCTTGAAGGTGAGGCCAGCCTCCCCCGGTCCATTGCTGCTGCCTCCTGTTATGCGCCAGTTTGCCCTGCAAGAGAAAGGATGTGCTCTGAGTACAGTGTGCAGCCCTGATCTTGGCTGCAATGACTCCCATGGTGGAATAGCCCTTACAGTGTGCAGCCCTGATCTTGGCTGCAATGCCTCCCATGGCCAAATAGCCCTTACAGTGTGCAGCCCTGATCTTGGCTGCAATGCCTCCCATGGTCGAATAGCCCTTACAGTGTGTAAAGTGCTGAATGTGCGTGTGAGTTTCCTGAAAGGGCCATAGGTGTTGGATGAGGGTTGGGCATTGGGGCTTTCAGGAACCTTTGGCCATAAAGTGAGGTTGACATGCAGGGATGAAGAGGATTCTGAAAAGGGCACTCACCCTGACGACCCGAGTGAGGCCGTTGAACTTCTTCCTGCATTGCACAGGGGTCCTAGGCACCATGATGCTGGAGGTCACTCTGTGAGCCACCTCCCTCCAAGCTTTTCGATAGTCGCTGGGCAGCGGCCTCCTGCCGCTGTCCGGGTACAGGAGAGATTGCCTGCACTCCACCGCGCCAACCAGATCCTCCAAGGCCCCCTCGCTGAACCGCTGCGCTCACTCCCTGGCCCTCTCCATGGTCCTTGGCTTAAGTATGTGGCAACAGGTCTGTCCAGGCCGAGATTCAGGGCTCTGATGTGCAGGGTGTGGCTGCAATTCAAGATCGACCCTCCCCTTTAAGAGCTGACCGGCGCCAGCGTGTCTGTGTGTATTTGCTAACTGGCCGCACCTGCGCTGCGCCCGCCCTTGGAGGTAGCGCCTCGCACCTCCGGCTTAGTGCCTTAAGACAGTCGTGCAGTGCCTGTTTTAGCGCTCCAAGCACCTCTTGGGGCGAAGGAGGCCAATTTAGCAGTAGGTGGCGATAATTTGCGCCAGGTGCAAAATTTCGCGCCCGGCCGATACTTACGCCCCAAACGGGGCGATGCCGAATTTCTCCCCCTAGAGGAGATTTGCTAGAGGTGTTCAAAATCATGAGGGGTCTAGATAGAGTAGATAGAGAGAAAGGGGATGATTTTGCCAACGGGGACATGATGGAGATGGGACTGCTGTTTGTCGGGTTTCAGTCCTGCCTCCATTGACTTCCGGCCAACCCACACTATTTTCCCTTGATTGACCTTGTTAAGCCCGCCCAGCGGGTTTTGCAGGCCAATTAAGGGAAAGCCGATGACAGAGAACATTTGTGACAGATGAATTGTCATCATTTGACAGCTTTGAGAAGCTGTCAAACACTGACATTCTCTGTTGTTTGGTGAGTCCTTGTATTCAAGACTCACCAAACCTCTTTCCTGAGCAGAAAGCAGATGGCTGTTGCATTGGCCAATGCCGTAGCCATTCTGTCATCTCTGCCGTGGAGATGAGGAGCCTCGGGATCCCCAACGATTGAAGCCTGCAGAAAGAAACAAAGGTAAGGAAACTTTTTCTAAGACATTTCACTCACCTCACATACTTACCTCTCCACACTTGCACCCATCACTCACCCCCCCAGCGCACTTTTCGAACCCTCTGACCCCCCGCAGACCCACTGCTCGCCTCGCTGACCCTGGCAGGGTTTCCCGACGTTGGGAACCCCGCACTTGTGTTGGGTAAATGGGAATAATCCTCTTAACTGCATGTTAACTGCCTGTTAACAGGCAGTAAGTGGCTGTAAACCCCTTCCCGCCTCGAGTAGACGGGTCCCTGCGCGAGTTGGGGACCCGCCTCCTGGGAAGATGGCATGGAGGCGGGTTGGGGGCGGGATCGGTACCCGCTCCCAGATTCTTCCATTTTCCCGGCAGTCCCGCCTCATCATACCTGCCTCCCCAGGGCTGGCCAATTCGCCCCCAAACTGTTCCCATTGGCGGAAGGGTCGAGAACCAGAGGACACAGATTTAAGGAGATTGGCAGAAGAAGCAAAGGCAACATGAGGAAAAACCTTTTTACGCAGCGAGTGGTTATGATCTGGAATGCACTGCCTGAAAAGTTGGTGGAGGCAGATTCAATCGTGGCTTTCAAAAGAGAATTGGATAAATACCTGATGGAAATAAATTTGCAGGGCTACGGGGAAAGGCCGGGGGAGTGGGACTAGCTGAAGTGCTCGTGCAGAGAGCCGGGTAGGTTCGACGGGCCGAATGGCCTCTTTCTGTGCTGTAACCATTCGATGATTCTATTAGCCTTGAAGAGTGTGCAGTCCAGAATCACCAGACTGATACCAGGGCTTAGAGGGTTACATTATGAGGACATGTTGCATCAAATTTTTTGTCTTATAATACTCCTGTGAAGCAGCTAGGGATGTTTTACTACGTTAAAGGTGCTATATAAATACAAGTTGTTCTTGTTGTTGTATTCCATTGAGTATAGAAGATTGAGAGGTGATCTGATTGAGGTGTTTAAAATGTTAAAAGGATTTGATAGTGCGGATACAGAGAAACTACTTCCTCAGGTGGGGGAGCCAAGAACGAGGGGATATCATCTTAAAACTAGAGCTAGGCCATTCAGGGGGGAAATCAGGAAGCACTTTTTCAGACAAAGGGTAGTAGGAATCGATGATTCTCTGCCCCAAAAGGCTGTGGATGCTGGGGGACAATTGGAGCTTTCTAGAATGAGATCGATAGATGCTTGCTAAGCAAGGGTGGGATGTGGAGCAAAGGCGGGTAAATGGAGTTGAGGTGCAGATCAGCCATGATCTAACTGAATGGTGGAGCTGGCTCGAGGGGCTGAATGGTCTACTCCTGTTACTGTGTTCCTAATAATAGTACTGAAGTGGCTCTGGAGCGAAAAAGACCCAAAATGGCATCTTGCCGTTGAGGTGGAAAATTTAACAATTTGCTTAAAACAGTAAGTAATAATTTTATAATCATTTTAAATGTAAATCTGGGGAGCATATTCTAAACCAAAAAGTAATTTCAAGGACTTTCCCTCTCCATTATGCAGGATTTTGATTGGGAACAGTGCTGAAATCTTTGGTATGCATATGGCTTCACTGACTCTGTTTCTCTCAGTCCTGCAATAGAACTGTTGCTGTGAAGTTAAGAGGCTTGAAGGAACTGAAGATAAATGAGAAAGAATCTCAACCAAAAATAAATAGCAACACCAGTGTCCATTTTAATACTCTGCTACACCTTATGCCACAGTTCCTAATGTGTTAAGACCCAAGATAAATGGAGACCTCATTCATTATTGCTCAATGTACCTCTTCAGAAATTGTCTGGAGGCGGTTGGTATTAACACTTGCTCATTAATAAAAAGTGAGAGCATGCAGTAAATCACACCGGTGAGCAAGTTTATTAGTCTTAAAGAACAAAGACAGATGGCGTTCGAATCTTCCACGGTCAAGGAACAGCAGCAGGGAGTGGATAGTCCATGCTTATAACGCAAGCATTGCTAGTATGTGATTATCTCGCTATATATTGATTAGGATTTGGGGGGTCATTGACTGAAACTTAAGTGGCTGTGCTGGATGGAGTGATGTAGGTTTGCTTTGTCATTTGGGTTTTGACATATTCATGGAAAAAATAGAAGTGCAATAATATTTGCCATGACTTGCCCGAAGCAAACCTCAGCAATAAGAACATAAAGGTGTTCTGCTGAACAAGTTCACTCCTCCTGATGGACTACATCCAGGTTTCAGTGCTATGTGCTTTACTTCTCAAATCTCCCAAAAGAGGCAAAATAGCCACAGCTAAAACCGGCAAGAAGAGAAAGCTTGAGAGCTACCTCTGACCCCAAAAAACAGTTGAGTGAAAACTGTACCTTGTGAATCTAACCCTGTACAATACGTGATTATAATTATGACCAAAGGCACTCCACGTATCACAGTACCACAGTGTCAATGGGACTAGAACTAGATGATGGAGTGGCTCTTGAAAAATTCCGCCCATGATGTTCTGTATAGAAATTGGTACTTTATTTTTACATTAGTCCCTGAAAACTTTAGCCAATTTCATAGCCAGATAGCTGTCAAGATTCTTGGTCAATAGTATTCCGAACATATGAAATTGATGAACAGGAAAAGACCATCTTGTCCATCAAACCTGTTCCATACAGTCATGTTACAACTCAGCACCATGATCCGCAAAACCCATCCACCAAAAGTGACAAAAACTCCTAAACTGTCGGTTGTGGCTCAGTCTGTAGTTGGCAGCACCCTCGCATCTGCATCAAAAGGTTGTGGGTTCAAGTCCCACTCCAGAGACTTGAGTACAAAAATCTAGACTGACACTCCCAGTGCAGTGCTGAGGGAGAGCTGCACTGTCGGAGGTGCCGTCTTTTGGATGAGATGTTAAACTGAGGCCCCGTCTGCTCTCTCAGGTTGACATAAAAGATCCCATGGCAGTATTTCGAAGAAGAGCAGAGGAGTTATCCCCGGCATCCTGGACAACATTTATCCCTCAAGCAACTAAAAAGAAAACAGATAATCTGGTCATTATCACATTGCTATTTGTGGGATTTTGCTGTGTGAAAATTGTCTGCTGTGTTTCCTACATCACAATAGTGACTACACTTCAAAAGAACTTCATTGGCTGTAAGGTGCTTTTGAGATGTCCTGAGGTCATGAAAGGCGCTATATAAATGCAAGTCTTTCTTTCTTGGGAGAAGTTAAAACAAAACAGATTTAAGAAAAAACCCTATGACAATTCAAGGAAAGAAAAAGCTCTGAGGAATTCCTCTCCAACTCCTGAAGACAATCACCATGGCCCAGAAATTCGGGTCCCAACGCATGAGTACACACTGGGTACCCACGCATAGGCCCAATGGAAGTGCCGGTTTTGTGCATGCACTGGGCATGCGCGGGAAACCGACACTTCCGTTCCCCTGAAAGAAGGGGTTCAGAGGTGGAACGCGTGCGCGGGAGAGGCAGCGCGTGCGCATCGAACTTACTTTTTTTTGCAGGTTTCTCCGGGAGGGTAAACCTCCAGCAGTTACACTTTTAAAAAGCAGGCACAAGGCCTGCTTTTAACAAGGTAAGTGGTGAATTAATTAAAATTAAAACATTTTTTCCACAGGTTTATTATTTTTAAATACTTTAAAGAAAGGTAAGTTTATTTTTAGCCCCGTTAGAAAATGTAATTAATTTTTTCAAAAATGTAAATTATTGTTTAAAATAGTTATTTCATGTAATTTATAGTTAATTGAAAAATGTGATATTTTAAAAAAATTATTTGAAGTTTTAGTGATGTTTTGTGGCTTATAGTATTTATAGGTTTGACAGCTCTTCCTGTCAAACTTATGAATGGAGCATTCCCTGCTCCGATTGGCTGCCCATGGCCCACGTGATCCCAGGGGACGCTTCGAACTAACTGCGCCCCTGGGATACGCAAGCACTGTGCGTCGGCAGTTGGAGGAGGCCCAGGATCGGAATCCCACGCGGGCCCACAGCTCAATGGCTGGCGCGCTAGGTAAGTGCAGATCGGGGGCTTGCACCCGCGGGAAGCTCCCGACCCAAATTTCTGGGCCCATGAGTTCCAGGACACCACAGTGACCATAAGCCACTTTGAACAATACTCCATCTACCTTTTGTATGCTGTGATATCAGCTACGGACGGAAACTCGTCCAGCTCCCTTTTGAATGTTTGCAGTGAATTCGTGCTCACTGCACAAGCTGGCAACGTATTCTAAAAGACTTGATCACCAGGGTACTAACTAGTTTGATGGGCATCTTTTCCACATATCTGTCTGGAGGGGTAAAAACAGTTTCTTGTCATCTCTAGTTTTGTTTGTAGCTTGTTAATTTTTATCTTGGCTATTTAGAGCTCAGGAATAGTCTGGGTCCTGCTATATAATTGTGATGTTTAACTACTATCTTGGCTTTTATCCCTTTAAGGCCATTGCTCAATACTCTCTGTGACTCAAAAGGCAATTGTACATTCCTGATGTAAATTTAAGGTCAGTAAACATTAGGCTCCAGGTAAAAATCAGGGAAGTTGCAGCATAGAAGGAGGCCATTCGGCTTATAATTATGATTAAACCCTTCAACTGGAGCTGCCTTATCCATTAGAATTTCTTTGTTCTTTTCCTTTATTTAGATTCATAGAAATGTCAGCACAGGAGGGCCCAGGATGAAATGCTTAACTTTCTTTCTCTTTTGTTAAGATTGTTTTTCAACAATAACAAAATGTGACATCTGGGGTGTGACAGACAATGTTAAACACAAGACTTTTGTTCGTGTGTGTGTGTGGGTGGTTTGCATTTCCAGTCTTGTCATCAGACTTGAAACAATCTGCTTATGTCCCTTATCCATTATTTTTTTTACATTTTCATAGAATGAGATCGAGCTGTTACAAAAACAGCTCAGTTTGAGGTCAGTTTGTTCTTACATTTTGAGTCCCAGAATTATTCTCATTGTTGTGTAAATCTATTCGCAAATGGCTGTTTACTCTCGTTGGTCCAAAGTAACTGATGCTCATGGAATTGAGAGACAAAACTGAACCATAAAAATCATTGGCCCTTGGAAGTTAGTGTGTAAGGTCCAATCCTAAACTAACTGAAGCTTAGAATATAGTCTGACCTAAAGAAAGTGATCAAATTTCAGATTTCTGTCTCAAATTGATCCCAATTTGGCTGAGGTAAAAGTTTGAGTCAAAGTCATTTAAGTTCCAGCTTACAAAAAAGGCTAAACCGAAGAACAACTGTTGGCTAAATCAGGTCAGTCCAGGCGAAATCATCATTCAGATAAAGCAACAGTGCTACATGGCTGGCAGGGTGGTCCACACTGCTGGGGTCTACCTGCCTTACTTCCGTCACATTCCCTGGCCATGGGAGCCTTCTCCTCTTTGCCAGGTTTTCCATGCTCCCCCTCCCCCACCCCTGCTATTCTGCTGTAACCATTTACACCTCTTCTGGACCCATCTTAAGTTTCTTATACTGGTCCCATCATCACTTTTATCCATTAATCACCCGATCACAGACCTCTCCCGTTTGTTCTTTTCCTGCCCCCTTTTCCCAGGCTCTGCATTGCTTAAAATCGGTTAAATCTTTAACAGCTTCCAGTTCTGATGAAAGGTCTTGGACCTGAAACGTTAACTCTGTTTCTCTCTACACAGATGTTGCCTGACCTGCTGAGTGTTTCCAGCATTTAATACATTTAACTGCTTGCTGTTTGCACTTAAACCTTTTAATAACTGAAATGTCATTTTGCATTTCAGTGCACAAAATGGCTTTAGATGCTTCACATCCACAAGAATAATCTGTAAAACAACAATGGTGAATCTTACAAAGGATAACTATATGTAATGTTCTCAATATTACAGCAGCGAGCCTATTCTTGTATTATTCAGCATATCCTGTCACGTCATGTGCTATAATAGGAGTTTTGTTTCACTGCTTCCGAGGCATGTGCTAGAACTGTTTTGCTATCTCCAAAAGGTTCTCATGAGCTCGCCCAGTGGCTCAGTTGATGTGCTTCACAGTGTGGCATTAACGGAAGCCCTGTGATAAATACATGGCCTGCGTTGAGTTAAGTGTTCAAAGCTACGGTTAACAGTGGGTATCCTACAACTTGCCTCAGCACCCCATGGTTAGGGAATGGAAAAATCAGAGATCAAAGAAGAACACCTACCCGCTGTTCACTATCCAGTGACCCCTGCTGGAAAATGTGTCTGTCAGATGATGAAGAATAAAGAGACTTACATCGAGTTACATCATCGAGTGTACATCCCAGAAACAGGCCATTTGGCCCAACTGGTCTATGCCAGTGTTTATGCTCCACATGAGCCTCCTCCCACCCTACTTCATCTTAACCTATCAGCTTACCCTTCTTTGCTTTTCTCCCTCATTTGCTTATGCAGCTTCCCCTTAAATGCCTTTTAGCTATTTGCCACAATTACACTTGATGTTAGCGAGTTCCACATTCTCACCACTCTTTGGGTAAATAAGTTTATCCTGAATTCCCTATTGGACTGATTAGTGACTCTCTTATATTTATGGCATCTAGTTCTGGTCTCCCCCACAAGTGGAAACATTTTCTCTACCTCTACCCTATCAAACCCTTCCATTATCTTAAAGACCTCTATCAGGTCACCCCTCAGCCTTCTCTTTTCTAGAGAAAAGAGCCCCAGCCTGTTCATCCTCTCCTGATCAGTATATCCTCTCAGTTCTGGTATCATCCTTGTGAATCTTTTATGCGCCTTCTTTGATGCCTCTATATCCTTTTTATAATATGGCAACTAGAACTGTTCACAGTACTCCAAGTGTGGTCTATCCAAGGTTTGATACAAGTTTAACATAATTTCTCTGTTTTTCAATTCTATCCCTCTAGAAATGAACCCCAGTGCTTGGTTTGCTTTTTTATTGCCTTATTAACCTGCGTCACTACTTTCCGTTATTTGTCTGCCTGTGCCTCTAGATCTCCTTTCTCCTCTGCCCCATTCAGACTCTTATTATCTAAGTCTCCTTATTCTTCTTACCAAAATGCACCATCTCACACTTATTTATATTGGCACAGAAACTTGGGTCGGGAGCTTCCCGCGGGTGCAAGCCCCCGACCTGCACTTACCTTGCGCGCCGGCCGTTGAGCTGTAGGGCCCCGTGGAATTCCGATCCAGGGCCTGGTCCAGCTGCCGGCGCGCAGTGCTTGCGTATCCCAGGGGCGCAGTTAGTTCGATGCATCCCCTGGGATCACGTGGGCCATGGGCAGCCAATCGGAGCAGGGAATGCTCCATTCATAAGTCTGACAGGAAGTGCTGTCAAGACTTATAAATACTACGGCCCCAAAATAGCACTAAACCTTCAAATACATTCTTTTTTAAATCACATTTTTTAAACAAACTATAAATTACATGAAATAACTATTTTAAACAATAATTTAAATTTAAAAAAATAATAATTTTATATTCTAATGGGGCTAAAAATAAACTTACCTTGATTTAAAGTATTTAAAAATAATAAACCTGTGGAAAAAATGTTTTAATTTTAATTAATTCACCACTTACCTTGTAAAAAGCAAGCCTTACACCTGCTTTTTATATTTCTAACTTCTGCAGGCTTACGTTCCCGGAGAAACCTGTAAAAAAAACTAAGTTTGATGTGCATGCGCAGCCTCCCACGCGCATGTGTTCGACCTCTGAACCTCTTCGTTCAGAGGAATGGAAGTGCCGGTTTCCCGCACATGCGCAGTGCATGCAGGAAACCAGCACTTCCATCGGGCCTAAAGGTGAGTACCCCGTGCGTACTCACCCGTGGAGACCCAAATTTCTGGGCCATTGAAATTCATTTGCCAATTACATGCCCATTCTGCAAGTTTATGAATGTCTTCCTGTATTTTGTTGCATTCTTCCTTTGTATTAACTGCGCCCCTCAATTTGCTGTCATCCACAAATTTTAAAATTGTACCTCCGTGCCCGGGTCCAAGTCATTAATGTAAATTGTGAAAAATAGTAGCCCTAGCATCAATCCCTGCAGAACACCACTTCTTAACTTTTGCCAGTTTGAGTAGCTTCCCTTAACTCCTACTCTCTGTTTTCTGTTTTGTAGCAAGCTTGCTGTCCATTCTGCTATCTGTCCCCTGACTCCACCTGCTCTGACCTTAGTCATGAGTCTACTATGCGGTACCTTTTCAAAGGCCTTTTGAAAATCCAAATATATTACATCTACTGCATTACCCTTGTCTACACTTTCTGTTACTTCTTCAAACAATTCAACAAGGTTGATCAAGCATGATCTTCCTTTTTGTCATCCGTTCTGACTGCTCTTTATTCTATTTTTGGTTTGTAAGTCCATGGAGTTGTTCTATTTCCCTTTTTAAATATAGGGGCCTGGAGTTTCCGCTCGGTTGTGCTGTTTATTTCAGCGCAATTCACCCAAAATCGTCCAAACAAGTGCAAAGAATCATAGAATTTCAAGGGCAAATTACGTCCAGTGCAAATCGAGTTTCCGCGATCTTTTGCGTTAGTTTAAAAAACATTGCACTGGAAGCCGGCCCCACCCACAAAACTGGCCATGCCCCCAGATCAAATTGATCACCATTGGGAATTTCCGCTAATTGCACACATATATGGGCCTTCAAGGAGGCGCTTAAAGTTAAACTGTTTCTTTTAGGGGCAAGGGGTGGTCCGATCCCAGCGGTCTGATCCCCGACCCCGGGGGGAGGAATGGTCCGATCCTGGGGGGAGGGTCTGATCCCTGACCTGGGGGGGTCCGATCCCCAACCCCAGGGGGAGGAATGGTCCGATTCCGGGGGGAGGGTCTGATCCCTGACCTGGGGGGGTCCGATCCCCGACCCCGGGGGGAGGAATGGTCCAATTCCGGGGGGAGGGTCTAATCCCTGACCTGGGGGGTCCGATCCCTGACCCCAGGGGGAGGAATAGCCTGATCCAGGGGGGAGGGTCTGATCCCATGGGGTGGAAAGGGCGGAGGGTCTGATCCCTGACCCTCTTTAATTTTTTTTTGGTTGCGTGGCCCATTCAAAATACTGCAGAGGCGCAGTTTTTCCCATTGAAAATCCGGTGAGCCCGCTGCGTGGGAGCTCCAGAGCGCTGTGACGCTGCGCGACCGCACAGCTTAAAGGGAACATTGCTTCTAGCCTCATTATATTATCTAAAGTGCCAACCCGCTTCCTGGGAGTGGGTTGGCTGCCCGTTCCCCTGTCCTGCCCGCATTAAACCCCGAAATGGGTGGGTTGGAGGCAGGATTCACATTTTTAATGCTTTAACCTCCCACCTGACCCCAACCCACCTCGTCTTTGGGGTTAAAGTTCCCCCCTGATCACTATCCAGTGGTCACTGCTGGAAGTGCCTGTGGATGGAATTTGAATGAGGACAGGATTAAGGTCAGCTGTGATGCTTCTGCGGTGCAATAGCCTCCCAATATTTAGAATTACACCTGAAGAAAGGCCAGTTGTCAAGGCACTGGAGGTGCTTAGTGCCTGTGTAAGCATACCCCGGCAAGTAGTCACAACACATAATAGATTACATAATGGTGTTTGAGTTACCAGGCTGACCACCTTTCTGCAGTTATGACTCTTTGTTGAGGGTAGTTTATGATGTCACCTGTTTGCAGTGTTCCCACAACAGTGATTTTTCTTGTATTTCGCAGACCAATATATATATCTACATATGTATGTATATGTACAAATATATAATACCTCTAATGGGTGAGAAGGAAATTATCGAAAACTGATACATTGCAAGTAGCATGAAACAGAACGAACGGGATCTTGGTTAACAGTGTATACCATCTAATCCCGGTTGTGCTTCTTTCCTATTTGGCAAAATGTTCAAAAAATTCAGTTGCTTTCATATGTTTCTCAAAGCATCTCCAATCTTATGGGCACATCAGGGACAATACAAATAAACCATCAAGAGAGTGTAACCCAAGCAACATGCCTTGCAATGTTAGCAGTGTGATTGGCTGCATAGCCAGACCTCTCCCCAGCCACTGGAGATCTAAACACTGATTCCGAGCATTGCTAGAGGCTATTGTACATGTACTGACTCATAATCTTGACCTAAGGCACGATGGTAACTTGCAGGTGGAAGGATGTTCCGAATGGACTGTGTAGCCAAGGCCGAACCCTGCTCTCACACATGCTGTCATACTTTGCTTACCCATATTCCTGCTTTCCTGAACAAATGCAGCTGCAACCCCTCATGGCCAAGCAGCAAGCCAGGTCTTTTCATTCAAACAATCTGCAGCCACTTGACCAGCTGTAATGTATACAACATTGAAGGGACTACTTTGTTTGCGGATGTACATCCTTAGTTGTGAACGTATATAACAGACGCGTATCGATTTGTATAGTCAGTGCCGAAGTTCCAGTTAACCAGTAAAGATCACTTGAAGTTACTCTCAGTCTCTGCTGCTTTATTATTTTATGTAGTTGTGTATAGCAGTACAAACACAACAAATTGGTGACGAGAATTATGAACCTACGTCTTCCTATTCTGGCATCGTATCCAGAGGACACCGAAATTTGGAAGAAAGGAGCGAGAAGGTAGAAAAAATGGAGCACGCTTGCTCAGCTAGGCAGGGGATACGTAAGTCAAGTGAAAAGTGCACAGGACTTGAATGAGGCTAGCTAACTAATAAAGAAAGAAAAACGGGTTTGGAAAAAAAAAATGGCGATGATTGGCACTATTGCAGCATTTGATAGCAGCATTGAAGACTGGGCAACTTACATTGAAAGAGTGGAGTTGTACTGTGAGGCTAACGGAGTGGAGGTAGAAAAGGAAGCCACTGTTTTGCTGAATGTTATGGGCGCAAAGACATATGGGCTGCTACGTAGTTTATTAACCCCTGAAAAGCCAGCAAACAAAACATTCAAACAAATAGTGGACACACTCCAAGACCATTTAAGCCCCAAACCACTGCTCATAGCCGAAAGATTTAAATTCCACAAACGGAACCAGAGCAAAAATAAAAGCATTTCTGAATATTTGGCAAAGTTGCGCAAATTAGCAGAACATTGCCAATTTGGAGTGGGCTTATCAGACGCATTGAGGGACAGATTTGTGGGTGGCATGCAAAGTGAAAGCACACAAAAGAAGCTCCTGTCTGAGAAAGACCTCACATTGGAGAAGGCTCTGAGTATTGCAATATCAATGGAAGCAGCAGCACGTGGCGCTTTAGAAATTCAACAAAAATCCCTGGAATATTCAATTAATAAAATGTCACGAAACAAAAAAAGAAGTGCTATCGCTGTGGCAAAATGTCACATGACCACAATGACTGTTGGTTTAAAGACAAAGACTGCAGACAATGTGGCAGACGAGGTCACATTGAAAGAGTCTGCAAAGCAAATAAGAAGCCGAAAACTGATACAATACAGAGTAACAAAAAGGTACATCAAGTGACTGAAAACAAGAAACCTTTCAAAGATAGATACAAGAAGGTACACTACATGACTGGAGACAGTTCAGATAAAGAAAAAAGTGACACAGACTCAGAGGAAGAGGATCTGGCTTGTCTAAAACTACACAGTGTGAAAGAGACAGATGATCACAGAATAATATGGGTTACTCCAGAAGTGGCAGGAGTTAGGCTGAAAATGGAGTTGGACACAAGCTCAGCTTTAACAGTGATCTCTGTACATGACTACAAACGACTGTTTTCACACATACCGCTAAGGCCAACTAAAGTACTGTTAAAGACATACACAGGACAAAGAGTGTGCCCCAAAGGTAAAATAAAAGTGACAGTTACATACAAAGAAAAAAAAATACCGCAATTGAACCTCTATGTAGTGGAAAATGGAGGACCACCATTGCTGGGACGCGAATGGCTCAGAAAAATACAGTTGGGTTGGCATGCCAGCCAAGCACTGTTTGTGTCAGCAAAGGAGGACAGCAACGCCACTCCTGAGATACTGTCACAAATACTCTCTGACTCTGAGGAAGTGTTCAAAAAGGGAATAGGAACACTTAAGGGCATGAAAGCAAAAATTAAGATTGAGGAGAACGCAAATCCAAAGTTCCACAAGGCCAGACCAGTGCCTTATGCAATTCGCCCTTCAGTAGAAGCAGAGCTGGAGAACTTGGAGCAGTTAGGGGTCCTGTCCAAGGTGGATTGGAGTGAATGGGCCACACCTATAGTTCCAGTGATGAAGAAAACCTCCAGCACAAAACCAGGAAAGCCAAGAAAAGTGCGCATCTGTGGAGACTTTAAAGTGACTGTTAACCCAGTCCTCCACACAGTAGAGTACCCATTGCCTCGCATTGAGGACATCTTTGCTTCCCTGTCAAGAGGGGAACGCTTCACAAAGATTGACTTGGCCCAGGCCTATCTCCAAATGGAATTTGATGATGCATCAAAGAAGCACCTGACAATAAATACGCACAAAGGCCTTTACCAGTACAATCGGCTGGTATTCGGAATAGCATCAGCTCCTGCAATCTGGCAAAGGGCAATGGACCAAGTCCTGCAGGGGATCCCAGGTACTCAGTGTTATCTTGATGACATCATCATTACTGGCAAGAATGACACGACCACCTTTCCAACCTCGAACAGGTGCTCATCAGGTTACGGGAGTATGGGCTCCGAGTGAACCGAAACAAGTGTGAGTTTTTCAAAAAGGAAATCTCATACTGTGGACATGTGATTGACAAGGACGGTTTACACAAGTCTCCAGACAAGATTGAAGCTGTGATTAATGCACCAACACCTGAAAATGTGTCTCAGTTGAGATCATATCTTGGACTGGTGAACTATTATCACAAGTTCTTGCCCAACCTATCCACAGTGTTACATCCACTAAATGCACTGCTACAGACAGGGTCACAATGGAAGTGGAGTGACAGCTGTGAACAAGCTTTTCAAGAGAGTAATAGACTCATTACTTCAGAAGAGGTGCTAGCTCACTTTGACCCATCCTTACCTATTCGACTGGCATGTGATGCTTCACCCCATGGCATTGGTGCCGTGTTGTCACATAAGTTCCCAGACGGCTCAGAAAGACCAATAGCCTTTGCCTCAAGATCATTGACTACAGCTGAATGCAATTATGCACAGATTGACCGAGAGGCCCTCAGCCTTGTGTGGGGAGTTAAGAAATTCAACCACTACTTGTATGGTCAACAGTTTACACTGTTAACTGACCACCAGCCTCTCGTTTCAATCTTCAACCCAAGGAAGGCCGTTCCAGTGATGACGGCACAACGGCTACAGCGATGGTCACTCTTCCTAGGGGCTCACCTGTATGATATTGAATACAAGGGGACCAAGCAATATGGCAATGCCGACGGTTTGTCACGTTTACCACTGCCGACCTCAGAGAGAACTACAACAGTTGACTCAGCAGAGGTATTTCACACGACAATAGTTGAGCAGCTACCAGTGACAAACTCCCTCATTGAAAGAGAAACACGCAATGACCCTACATTGTCAAAAGTTTATGACATCACTGTGAAGGGATGGCCAGCGCATGGTGACTCATTGTTTCCAGCATTCTCAGCTAGGAGGGAGCAGTTATCAGTGTGTTGGGGAACACTGATGTGCGGCTCATGAGTTGTGATTCCTCTCAAGCTTCGTAACCGAGTGCTAGATGAACTGCATGAAGGCCGCTTAGGTACGGTAAAGATGAAAAGCCTTGCCCGTGGATACGTGTGGTGGCCAAGAATTGACAAACAGATCGAGAACCTGACAAAGAGCTGCTCAGGATGTCAAAACGTCCAGAACGCACCACCACAAGCCCCTCTCCATCCATGGGAATGGCCCTCATCACCATGGCAACGTGTGCACATCGACTTTGCTGGACCGTTCATGGACTCCATGTTTTTGATTGCAGTCGATGCACATTCCAAATGGCCTGAGGTCATTAAAATGAAATTAACCACATCTGAAAAGACCATTTCAGTTCTGAGGACCATGTTCGCTAGAAATGGCCTACCAGAACAAATCTGCACAGACAATGGACGACAATTTGTCCCTGACAAATTCCAAGGTTCCATGAAGAAAAATGGAATCAAGCACTACACATCTGCCCCGTACCATCCAGCTACAAATGGCTAAGCAGAAAGATTCGTACAGACTTTCAAGAAGGCCATCAAAGCAATGTACAGCGAGAATCTACCACTGCAACACAAGATAGACAATTTCCTCTTTGCTTATCGGAACGCAGTACACGCAGCCACTAATCAGACTCCAGCGATGATGTTTCTGAACAGGAACCTGAGATCTCGCATGGACCTTCTTACACCAAATGTACGTCGTGATGTAGAGAACAAACAGTTCAAACATTTGAATGCTAAGCCAACAAGAAGCTTCAGTGTGGGACAGTCAGTTCTTGCTCGTGATTTCCGAACGGAAAAGTGGCAACCAGGGACAATATCCACAAGAGAGGGACCACTGATGTATACTGTGGATGTGGGAGAGAACGTTTTGAGACGTCATGTGGACCAAATTCCGGATGTTCAGGTGGAAAACACCCCTCTACCTCGCCCAGACTCACCTGACATGGAAACAGACACACCTGATTCATCAGCTTCGGCACCAGCCTCATCCACAGCTGAGAGCTCTACCTGTGCTGATAGCTCACCTGATGGACCTGTACCTGTACAGTCTCATTCCCCAAAGCAAAAGAGTCTGGTGAGACGTTACCCAGAGAGGCAGAGGAGGCTTCCCCAGAGACTTGACTTGTAAAAGGGCTGTTGACAAAATAAAATGTTATGTTGGAATTTGAATGTTGTTACTTTTAAGAAAACGAAAAGGTTACTGTAAAGACAGGCTCTGTATGTTAATTATAGAAATTTTGCATTAATATACTATTAAACTAAAGGGGGAGGAAGTGTAATGTATACAACATTGAAGGGACTACTTTGTTTGCGGATGTACATCCTTAGTTGCGAGTGTATATAACAGATGCGTATCGATTTGTATAGTCAGTGCCGAAGTTCCAGTTAACCAGTAAAGATCACTTGAAGTTACTCTCAGTCTCTGCTGCTTTATTATTTTATGTAGTTGTGTATAGCGGTACAAACACAACACCAGCGAATGTTCTTTCTCTCGTTGTGCAAAGAGCAACATGAGTTCCCACTGATCTATCAGGTGAGCAATGTCCAGTCACAAGATACCATGGCTGGTAATTTATCTCGGAGCTGCTCCCGCTCTGCCGGCGTAATGGATGTGCAGTGGAAACGGGGTTTCTGCTGCACTTCTGGGCCAAGTTACGCTGGCGGAGCAGGAGCAGCTCCGAGGAAGTTCCCAACCAAAGTGTTTCTCACACAGCTCTGGATCCAATTGTAGATTATCCCAAGGGGGAGAAATCTGGTATCACCCCATTTGGGGCGCAATTATCGGCTGGGCGCAAAGTTTAGCGCCTGGCGCTAATTATCGCCTCCGACTGCAAACTTGGCCTCTATCACCCCTGGAGATGATTGGAGCACTAAATCAGGCGCTACACACCTCTCTTATGGCGCTAACGCCGAGGAGCGAGGCGCTACCTCAGAGTGCTGGCGAAGCTCAGGTGATGTCAGTTAGCAAAGAAACACAGACAGACTGGCGCCGGCCAGTTCTTAAAGGGGAGGGTCGATCTTGCTCTCCAGCCACACCCTGCTCATTGCAGCCTTGAATCTCGGCCTGGAGAGACCTGTACATCAATTCTGCTGGAAAGAACAATGGCGAGGCCCAGGGAAAGATCTCAGAGTGCAGCCCCCCAAGTCTCTTCTAAATCGATGCAAGGAAGGTCAAATCAAAATAAACCTGCAAAGTGCTGCTCAGTACCCAAAACTCCTTCACACAGCGTTGAATCTCTCCAGAAGTCTCTCTCCCTCTCTCAGAATGCGTGGTGCAAAAATGTCACCAACAAAAAAAGGCAGGAAGCGGCCGCCTTTAAATAGTGCTCCCCCAGTCCCTTCCTGACTGCAAAACGTTCCCCTCAACCTGTCATTGCTAGCGGCAGGCAGAAAGGCAGGGGGCACCACTCAATATTGGGTCCGGGGCGCTACCAGGGCTTTGCACGCTCAACTGACATCATGATCTGTGGGTGCAGGAGATCGTGGCGGTAGTGTTTAGTGCCATCGCAAAATGTCTGGTCAATTTCGCGAACGGCGCAAACATCGCCGTGCCCGGGCGCTAGTTGCTTTGTGCCCTAAGCGGGCACTAACAGGAGACAGTAATCAACCGAATTTTTCCCCCATGTCTAAATTACACCAACATAACTTCTTCCTCACTACCAGGCTGGTGCTATTTAAATGCTGTGGTATAATCAAGAGCACAGACCAGGCAACTTCACTAAATAATCCATGGCTTCTAACTCAAGTTGAGGTCTTCTGGAGGACTATGCTGACCTTTGTTTCCACCAGCGTAGGTTTCGTTTCATCAGTTTAATTGCATCTTGTACATCACCTCAATTTATGGGCCCAGAAATTCAGGTCGGAGGCTTCCCACGGGTGCAAGCCTCCAACCTGCACTTACCTAGCGTGCCGGCCGTTGAGCTGTGGGCTCGCGTGGGATTCTAATCCTGGGCCTCCTCCAACTGTCGGCGCGCAGTGCTTGCATATCCCAGGGACGCAGTTAGTTCGATGCGTCTCCTGGGATCACATGTTCCATGGAGAGCCAATGGTAGCAGAGAATTATTATGTCTGTGAATGATTGAGACACAGACAGCAGGAGTTGAACAAAACAAGTCTTTACTGATTGAAGTCAATAGGGAAACTGAAAACACAGAGGCTCACTAGCGCCTTTTATACAGGGGTGGTCACTGCCGGTACTGCAATCTGACACCAGTTATTCTCTTAAAGGTACATACACAACAGGAATGCTTCATTCATAAATTTGACAGGAAGAGCTGTCAAACCTATAAATACTATAAGCCCCAAAACATCACTAAAACTTCAAATAATTTTTTTTTTTAATCACATTTTTAAAATAACTATAAATTACATGAAATAACTATTTTACACAATAATTTAAAATTTTTGAAAAAATTAATTACATTTTCTAACGGGGCTAAAAATAAACTTACCTTTCTTTAAAGTATTTAAAAATAATAAACCTGTGGAAAAAATGTTTTAGTTTTAATTAATTCACCACTTACCTTGTTAAAAGCAGGCCTTGCGCCTGCTTTTTAAAAGTGTAACTACTGGAGGCTTACCCTTCCGGAAAAACCTTTAAAAAAAACGTAAATTCGATGCGGATGCGCTGCCTCTCTGTCGCACGCATTCCACTGTCAACCCCTTCATTCAGGGGAACAGATGTGCCGGTTTCCCACGCATGCGCAGTGCATGCACAAAACTGGCACTTTTGTTGGGCCTACGCGTGAGTACCCCGTGCGTACTCATGCGTTGGGACCCGAATTTCTGGGCCATGATCTAAATCTCTCCCCCATAAAGCTGTGGACACTGAGTCAATTGAAATTTCCAAGACTGAGATCAATAAGTTTTTGTTAGCTGAAGGTATCAAGGGATATGGAGCAAAGGCAGGTAAATTTAGTTGAGATACAGGTGAGTCGTGATCTAATAGAATGGCAAAACAGGCTTGAGGGGGTGAATGGCCTATTCCTGTAAAGAATAAACGGGTCGTTTTCCAAGTGGCAGGCAGTGACTAGTTGGGTACCACAAGGATCGGTCCTAGGACCCCAGCTGTTCACAATATATATTAATGATCTGGACGAGGGAATTGGATGTAATATCTCCAAATTTGCAGACGACACAAAGCTGGGTGGGAGGGTAAGCTGCGAGGAGGATGTCGGGAAACTCCAGTACGATTTGGACAGGCTGGGTGATTGGGCAGAAACACGGCAAATGCACTATAATGTGGATAAATGTGAGGTTATCCACTTTGGTGGCAAAAACAGGAAGGCAGATTATTATTTGAATGGCAATAGATTGGGAGAAGGGGAAGTGCAAAGAGACCTGGGTGTCCTTGTGCACAAGTCGCTGAAGGTAAGCATGCAGGTGTAGCAGGCGGTTAAGAAGGCAAATGGTATGTTGGCCTTCGTAGCAAGAGGGTTCGAGTACAGGAACAAGGATGTCTTGCTACAGTTGTACAGGGCCTTGGTGAGACCGCACCTTGAGTATTGTGTGCAGTTTTGGTCACCTTACCTGAGGAAGGACGTTCTTGCCATGGAGGGAGTGCAGCGAAGATTCACCAGGCTGATACCTGGGATGGCAGGAATGACGTATGAGGAGAGATTGTGTCGATTGGGCTTATACTCGCTGGAGTTTAGAAGATTGAGAGGGGATCTCATCGAAACCTATAAAATTCTGTCAGGTCTGGACAGACTAGATGCAGGAAGGATGTTTCTGATGGCTGGGGAGTCCAGAACCAGGGGTCATAATCTAAGGATAAGGGTAAGCCATTTAGGACTGAAATGAGGAGGAATTTCTTCACCCAGAGAGTGGTGAACCTGTGGAATTCTCTGCCACAGAGGGCGGTGGAGGCCAGTTCATTAAATATATTCAAGAAAGAGTTGGATATATTTCTTGAGGCTAAAAGGATCAAGGGATATGGGGAAAAGGCAGGGACAGGGTACTGAATTTGGATGATCAGCCATGATCACATTGAATGGCGGAGCAGGCTCGAAGAGCTGAATGGCCGACTCCTGCTCCTTTCTTCTATGTTTCTATGTTTCTATTTTCACTTTTCTTATTGTATGGAATGGTCTTCAAATGCCTGTGCTTCAAATGCCTGTGCTTCAAATGCCTGTGCTATGTTAGCCTTAATGTAAGGCTGCTCTGTGCTGCCAGTTGCTAGCCCCTTCAATATAATTGGGATATAGCGAGTGTCCCCAGATCACTGCTACTGAACATGCTAAGGTTGGCATTGCTGCAAAACCTTGGAGCCAATTCACCGGTATAAATCTCCCATGGCTGCCATTTCAGAGACTGTGGTCATGTTATTGTAGTCATGGATCCCTGGAGGCCCTTGGTGTCAATGACATCGATACATCAACACAAATGGAGTGTATTGATAAAAAAAATTGCAGTGGGTGTTTCATATATGAATTTTCAAAATGAATTTGATAAGCTGCTGCACAGTGGGAGGAGCATGTTGATTACATTATGGCCCATGGAATTAAAGAGAATGTAACAACATGGTTAGGAAGTGAGCTAAAGCAAAGGATAGATAGAGTAGTGGTTAATGGGTGTTTTTTTCAGATTGGATAGACGTAAACAGTGGTGTCTTGTAGGGGTCAGTGATGGGACCATTGCTCTTCTCGATATAGATAAATGATCTGGACACAGGCATATCAAAATTTGGAGACAACGTAAAACTAGGGAATGTGGTTAATTGTGAAAAGGATTGTAAGTGACATCAGTAGGGCATTGGGCAGACAGATGTCAGATGAAATTAAATACAGAATAATGGTTGGTGATATATTTTGGGTGGAAGAATAAGAAGGGGGACATGTACACCACATGGTAAAACTTTCAAAGGAGTGGACGAGCAGGGTTAGAGGTTAAAAAAATAAGGGGGAAAAATTGGGTTGGTTTGCGCCTCTCATTAGTGCCCCCAGGGGCGCTACTGTGGCACAAATCCCCTAGTGCCCGGGCGCAGCACTGCTATCACCTTCCATGAAATTTAGCGGGAGATTAGCGGTGGCGGTAGCCGGTAGCGTCCTGCACCGCTGTGCTGCTGGTGATGATGTCATCACCGTGTGCAACGCCCCGCTCGCACCCTGCCACAAATTCCCTCGTGCCCCCTGATCTATTGCCAGACAATACGTGCGACAGGACCAGGGGGAGCTTTTGCAGCGGCGGCGACGCTACTTAAAGGGCAGGTGTCGGGCAGCCATTTTTATTTTGGCCGACTGCCAGCACCTGCCCCCTTTCACTTTTTTATGCGGGGTGCCGGCCGCGATCGTTCAGCCCGACACTCCTCTTGAGTACCAGGCTGTTTTCCCGGCACCCTGCTCCCCGGTGGTCCAGCAGGGCCCGGTGCACGCAGCGTTAGGCCCCACCCCTTTAATCAGGAGAGGAGGCCTGCAATGATGCGGAGCTACCCACGCGCAACAGCTCGTAGCGCCGTGAAATTCAGTAGTAGCGCCCCAAGCAGGAGGTGGAGCACTTTCCAGCAACGCCCCACCTCCTGCTTGGGATGCTACTACTGAACTTACAGTGAAGGGTCGCTAATTTTAGCGCCCCGGCGATGTTAGCGCTCCAAAATGGGCGCCACCCAATTTTTCCCCCTAAATGTTTATAAGTTGGAGAAGGTTGATCAACCTTCTCCCACTTTTAAAAGTATAAAAAGTATATGGGACCCTGGGTTTTTTAAATAGCAGCACAGAGTTCAAAAATAAAGAGGTAATGATAAGCCTATTTAAATCGTTGCTACGCCACAGTTTTGGGTGCTCTACTTTAGGAAGGATGTCAAGGCCACGGAAAGGGTACATGAAGAGATTCACTAAGATGATACCAGGGATGAGAGGCTTTAGTTATGAGGGGAGACTGAGAAACTGTGGTGTTTTTACTAGAGCAGAGATGGCTAAGAGATTTGAAACAGGTACTCAAAATTGTGAGAGGTTTTGATAAATTAATATAGAAAAACAATTTCTATTGGTCACTGAGCTGGGAACTAGAAAATTTAAATTTAAGATCGCCATCAAAAGGAAGAGATCAGGGGTTATGGTTTTCTACATGGCGTGTTGTTAGGACATGGGATGTCCCGACCAGAAACAGTGATAGGTGCAACATACGTAACAACTTTTAAAGGAGAAGTGAATAAATAATTGAAAAAGAAAAAAAAAGGGTAAGGTGAAAGGGCAGGAATTGGGACTAACTGGATAGCTCTTTGAGAGGCATGATGGGTCCTTCTGTACTGCAACATTCTATTGATCTGGGATGGATTAAAACCACCAAGCGGCCTGGATCAGCGATTAACTCACCACCTTCAGTGTGCCAGTGCAGCCTTCGGTCACCTGAGGAAGAGAGTGCTTGAAGACCAGAGCCTCAAACCCAAGCTCATGGTCTACAGAGCCCTCCTGTATGCTTCAGAGACATGGACCATGTACAGCAGGCACCTCAAAGCACAGGAGAGGTACCACCAACGCTGCCTCCGCAAGATCCTGCAAATCCATTGGCAGGATAGGTGCACCAACGTCGGTGTTCTCGCTCAGACCAACATCCCCAGCATTGAAGCTTTGACCACGCTCGATCAGCTCCGATGGACGGGCCACCCCTTCCACATGCCTGATACGAGACTCTCAAAACAAGCGCTCTACTCGGAGCTCCGACATGGCAAGAGAGCTCCAGGTGGGCAGAGGAAACACTTCAAGGACACCCTCAAAGCCTCCTTGAAAAAGTGTAACATCCCCACCGACACCTGGGAATTCCTGGCCCAAGACCGCACAAAGTGGAGGATAAGCATCCGGGAAGCGCAAACAGTGGAAGGAGCGCCATCAACCCAAGCACCCCACCCACCCGCCCCTTCAACCACCGTCTGCCCCACCTGTGACAGAGACTGTAGGTCCCACACTGGACTCATCAGTCACTGAGAACTCATTTTTAGTGTGGAAGCAAGTCATCGTCAGCTCCAAGGGACTGCCTAAGAAGAAGAAGAAGAACCACCTACACACCACAACCCCTCCGGTCCAATCCGTTATTTCAGCTGCTTTGGTTTTGCACAAATCATGGGGTAGTTGGCATTAAATTCATTTGACCACTTTCCGATGTTGTCATTGTGCAGTTATCATCGTCTGCATCTAGTGACACCACTATTCCTCGCCAGAGTGGAGATGATTAGGTAATTCCCTCGTTAATCATGCCTGGAGACCACACTGCTGTAGGTGGCTGGGATTGATTTCATGTGCATAATTTGTACTATGTAACAATCCTCCACTTCACTGCATTTTGCTGGAGAAATCTCCCTGCTTTTATCAGGAGAAGGTGCTGAGTTCTGTTTGCTGCTGCAGTTCGTGGAGATTTTATATGCTTTGCTGTTTGCTGAGTAGATACTGTGGGGGGAATTTTCCCAGCCCTGGGGAGGCGGGTATGGAGGCAGGACTGGCAGGACAATGGCAGAAACTGGGAGTGGGTACCAAACCTGCTCCCAACCAGCCTCCGTGCCATCTTCCTGGGAGGCGGGTCCCCGACTCGCGCAGGGACCCATCTCCTCAAGGCGGGAAGGGGATTACAGCCACTTAACTGCTTGTTAACAGCTTCTCAAAGCTGTCAAACGCTGACATCCTCTGTCACCGGCTTTCCCTTAATTGGCCGGTACAAGGTCAATCAAGGGAAAATAGCGTGGGATGGCCGGATGTCGTTGGGGGCGTGACTGAAACCCGGCAACCAGCAGTCCCGCCCCCAACGCGCCCCCATTGACAAAATCCAGCCCTGTGAGTCTTGCCGGAAGTCCCGCCCCGCCTCCAACTCATTGGCTGACACTGTGGTGTCAATGGACACTCCTGGTATGAGAAGCACTTCATAGTGAAGCCAACCCGCATGTTATCGAATGATGGGTTAGCTAATGGGATGGAAACACCCATGAACAGTGCAACCCATGGGGTCCCACTCGGGCAGATCTCCAATCATTACAGCTGCCTGTTGCTTGCTGCTGTGACAGATTGACTTGCCTTTAACTTTGATATGTTTAACTCTTGATATGCAAGAAATTATAATCATATTGCAATGAACATTTCACTTCTGAAAGCCAAAGCCAACAACAACAAATTGTATTTATATAGCGCCTATAACGTAGTAAAATGTCCCAAGGCGCTGCACAGGAGTATTTTAAGACAAAACATTTGACACCGATCCACATAAGGAGAAATTAGGGCAGGTGACCAAAAGCTTGGTCAAAGAGGTAAGTTTTAAGGAGCAGCTTAAAGGAGGAAAGAGAGGTAATGAGGCTGAGAGGCTTAGTCAGGGAATTTCAGAGCTTAGGGCCTCGGCAACAGAAGACACAGCCACCAATGGTTGAGTGATTATAATCACGGATCCTCAAGAGGGCAGAATTAGAGGAGCGCAGATATCTCGGGGGGGGTTTGGGGCTGAAGGAGATTACAAAGATAGGGAGGTGCGAGGCCTTGGAGGGATTTGAAAACAAGGATGGGAATTTTGAAATCGAGGCACTGCTTAACCGGGAGCCAATGTAGGTCAGCGAGCACAGGGGTGATGGGCGAACGGGACTTGGTGCGAGTTAGGACACAAGCAGTTAAGTCTTGCTGCAGTTGTACAGGGCCTTGGTGAGACCACATCTTGAGTATTGTGTGCAGTTTTGGTCGCCTTATCTGAGGAAGGATATTCTTGCCATGGAAGGAGTTCAGCGAAGATTCACCAGGCTGATACCTGGGATGGCAGGAATGATGTATGTGGAGAGATTGGGTCAATTGGGCTTGTACTCGCTGGAGTTTAGAAGAATGAGAGGGGATCTCATTGAAACTTATAAAATTCTGACAGGACTGGACAGACGAGATGCCGCAAGAATGTTCCCGATGGTCGGGGAATCCAGAACCTGGGGTCACAAGCTAAGGATAAGGGGTAGGCCATTTGGGACAGAAATGAGGAGGAATTTCTTCACCCAGAGAGTGGTGAACCTGTGAAATTCTCTACCACAGAAGGCAGTAGAGGCCAATTCATTAAATATATTCAAGGAGTTGGATATATTTCTCAAGGCTAAAGGAATCAAGGGATATGGGGAGAAGGCAGGGACAGGGTACTGAATTTGAATGATCAGCCATGATCTCATTGAATGGCGGAGCAGGCACAATGGGCCGAATGGCTTACTCCTGCTCCTATCTTCTATGTTTCTATGTTTTGGATGACCTCAAGTTTATGTAGGGTAGAACGTGGGAGGCCAGCCAGGAGTGCATTGGAATAGTCAAGTCTAGAGGTAACAAAGGCATGGATGAGGGTTTCAGCAGTGGATGAGCTGAAGTGGAAATAAGCGGTCTTAGTTATGCTGCGGATATGTGGTCAGAAGCTCATTTCAGGGTCAAATATGACACCAAGGTTGAGAACAGTGTGGTTCAGCCTCAAACAGTTGTTAGGGAGAGGGATGGAGTCAGTGGCTAGGGAACGGAGTTTGTGGTGGGGACCAAAAACAATGGCTTTGGTCTTCCCATTATTTAATTGGAGAAAATTTCTGCTCATCCAGAACTGGATGTCGGACAAGCAGTCTGACAATTTAGAGACCGTGGAGGAGTCAAGAGAAGTGGTGGTGAGGTAGAGCTGGGTGTCGTCAGCATACTTGTGGAAACTGACGCTGTGTTTTTGGATGATGTCACCAAGGGGCAACATGTAGATGAGAAATAGGAGGGAGCGAAGCATAGATCCTTTGGGGGACACCAGAGGTAACGATGTGGGAGCAGGAAGAGAAGCCGTTGCAGGTGGTTCTCTGGTAATGATTATATATGGTGTGGAGATGCCGGTGTTGGACTGGGGTGGACAAATGTAAGAAGTCACACAACACCAGGTTATAGTCCAACAGTTTTATTTGAAATCACAAGCTTTCGGAGCATTGCTCACTTCACCTGACGAAGGAGCAGCGCTCCGAAAGCTTGAGATTTCAAATAAAACTGTTGGACTATAACCTGGTGTTGTGTGACTTCAATGATTATATAGATAAGAATGGAACCAGGTGAGTGCAGTTCCACCCAGCTGGACGATGGTGGAGGGGCATTGGAGAAGGATGGAGTGGTCAACCATGTCAAAGGCTGCAGACAAGTCAAGAAGGACGAGGAGGGATAGTTTAACTTTGTCACAGTCACAAAGGACGTCATTTGTGACTTTGATGAGAGCCGTTTCGGTACTGTGGCAAGGGCGGAAACCTGATTGAAGGGATTCAAACATTGAATTGCGGGAAAGATGGGCGCGGATTTGGGAGGTAACAACCCGTTCAAGGACTTTGGAGAGGAAAGGGAGGTTGGAGATGGGACAGTAGTTTGTAAGGACGGAGGGGTCAAGGATTGTTTTTTTGAGGAGGGGGTGATGACAGCAGATTTGAGGGAGGGGGTGACAGTACCTGAGGAGAGAGAACTGTTAACAATGTCAGCTAATATGGGAGCCAGAAAAGGAATTTTGGTGGCCAGCAGTTTGGTTGGAATAGGGTCAAGGGAGCAAGAAGTGGGTCTCATGGACAAGATGAGGATAGAGAGATCATGAGGGGAGATCAGAGAGAAACTGGAGAAAGATGTGAGTTCAGGGCTAGGATAGGGGGGAACCTTAGAAGAAGTTTGACCCGGTAGGCTAGGCTAGGGGAAGGAAGGGAAGTGCTAGAGGCTGCTGAACGGATGGTCTCAATCTTAGAGACAAAGAAGTCCATGAGCTCCTCGCACTTGTTGTTGGAGTTGAGGGTGGAGGAGACAGGGGAGAGGGGTTAAAGAAGATGGTTAGCGGTGGAGAATAGAAGCCGGGGTTTATCTTTGCATTCCAGAATGATTCTGGATTTGTGAGCAATTTTGGCAGACGAGAGCAGGACCCAATAATGCTTTATGTGGTCCAGCCAGATCTGCCGGTGAATGGCTGAACCAGCTGTCCGCCATATCAGTTCAAGTCTGCGTTCCTTGGACTTAAGGGAGCGAAGATGAGGGCCGTACCAGGGGAACAGACAAGGTGAGAGAGAGTAATTGTTTTCATCGGGACTAGGGTATCAAAGGTGGTGGTGAGGGTCTGGTTGAGCAGATCAGCAGCTGCAGAAATGTCATGGTGAATGGAGGGCCAAAGGCTGGACAGTTGGGATTTCATAAGTGCAAGAGAGTTGGGAGATAGTTTTTTCTAGGGGCGGACACAGAAGGAAGTAGGGTCGGGAGGGGGTGGAAGGGGATGTGGGTGGAGAGCGATAAGAGAAGTGGTCAGAGATGGCCTTATCTGCGATGGGGGTAGTGAGGCCACGAGAGATGGAAAGGTCGAGGCAGTGAATGTATCTGTTTTCACAGTAGGGGCAAATGAACAAAAACTTGTAAGAGATATCAAAGCTAACAGTAAATGTTTTTATAAATATATTGAAAGAAAGAGGGTGGTAAGGGGAAATGTGGGCCCATTAAAAACAGATGCAGGTGATACTATAATGGATAATAAGGAAAAGGCAAACTTGTTAAATTATTAGTTCGGACCCGTTTTCATAGTAGAGGAAGAGGACAAAATACCATTGGTACAATGGAACCAAAACTAAGTCAAGTTGAGGAACTTACTCGATTTAATATAAGTTTCTTTTGAAAATGGTACTGATGAACATATTGGGACGTATCAAAGACAAATCTGCGGGACCCGATGGTTTCTACGCTAGGGTATTAAAAGAAACAGGTGGGGAAATTCTTCTTTACTTCGTAGGCAGTCCCTCGGAACCGAGGATGACTTCCTTCCACATTAGAAATGAGTTCTCAGGTGACTGATGAGTCCAATGCGGGACCTACAGTCTCTGTCACAGGTGGGGCAGACGGTAGTTGAAGGGGCGGGTGGGTGCGGTGCTTGGGTTGATGTGCGCTGCTTGCGCTTGGCTTCTGCTTGCTCCTGGTGAAGAGACTCGAGGTGTTCGGCGCCTTCCCTGATGCTTCTCCTTCACTTTGTGCGGTTTTGGCCAGGGATTCCCACGTGTCAGTGGGGATGTTGCACTTTTTCAAGGAGGCTTTAAGGGTGTCCTTGAAGTGTTTCCTCTACCCACCTGGGGCTCTCTTGCCCTGTCGGAGCTCCGAGTAGAGCGCTTGTTTTGGGAGTCTCGTATCGGGCATGCGGATGATGTGACCCGTCCATTGGAGCTGATCGAGCGTGGTCAAAGCTTTGATGCTGGGGATGTTGGCCTGAGTGAGAACACTGATGTTGGTGCGCCTATCCTGCCAATGGATTTGCAGGATCTTGCGGAGGCAGCGTTGGTGGTATCTCTCCAGTGCTTTGAGGTGCCTGCTGTACATGGTGCATGTCTCTGAGGCATACAGCAGGGCATGTATTACTGCTGCTCTGTAGACCATGAGCTTAGTGCTGGGTTTGAGGTCCTGGTCTTCAAACACTCTCTTCCTCAGGCGACCGAAGGCTGCACTGGCACACTGAAGGCAGTGTTGGACTTCATCATCGACGTCTGCCCTTGTTGACAGTAGGCTCCCGAGGTATGGAAAGTGGTCCACATTGTCCAAGGCCTCGTCGTGGATTTTCATAATCGGGGGGCAGTACTGTGTGGCGGGGGCAGGTTGGTAGGTCTTACAGATGTTTAGTGTAAGACCCATGCTCTCGTACACTTCGGTGAAGGTGTTGACGACTGTTTGGAGTTTGACCTCCGAGTGAGCGCAGAGGCAAGCGTCATCTGCATACTGTAATTCGCCGACAGAGGATTTCAATTTCAATTTCAATTTTATTTGTCACGTAACCAAATACAACAAGTGAAATCCAGTCAGTGAAATGCTTTTTTCTTAACGAGCCGAGCGCACCAAGCAGCAAAGGACACTTAGCTGCTTGGTATGCACGGAGCCCGCAAGGACGGCAGCCATCTTCATCGGCGCCATCACAATAGGGTCCGCTCTTGCCTCGCTCCACCTTTCCCGCACTCCTGCCCGACAATCTTCAGCCGTCATGGTACCAACGTCCAGGGGCCTGCTTCTCACTGGCTCTCCTTCCACTTATATCCTTCTCAATCTTTATCTTAAACCTTTCTTTGATGTGCTGTAAAAATTGAAGATCGTTCTCATAAACATTTCTTGAAGTGGTGGTACAGTGTCATTTTCAGTTCCTATTGCCTGGATTTCATCTGGTACAGTACTGGTCAGCTGCCTATGGGTGAATGAAAGCTTCACTTCTTCATTTTGCACACAGGAACCACAACCACTGTGGCCAATAACTTTGTTGTACAGATAAGATGGTAGTCCATATAACTGAAAGTTGTTGTCTACATATACGTACTGCAGCTCTGGATATCGCCCTAGGTCTTGTGGATCTGGACTGGAGGAGACGGAGGTTGAACAGTTTCCCGTTTGTTCTGTAAATTAGCTTCACTCCAGCGGGGAGCTTACTGGGGGTGAGATGGAGCATTGCAGCAAGGAAGATCAAGAAGAGCGTTGGTGCGATGACACAGCCTTGCTCGACCCCGATCCATACGTGAATTGGGTCTGTGGTGGATCCGTTGGTCAGGATCATGGCTTGCATGTCGTCATGAAGCAGCTGGAGGATGGTGACCATCTTTTGAGGGCAGCCGAATTTGAGGAGAACACTCCATAATCCCTCATGGTTGACAGTGTCAAAGGCCTTTGTGAGATCAAAGAAGGCCACATGCAGCAGTTGGTGCTGTTCCCTGCATTTCTCTTGTAATTGACGCGCGGTGAAGATCATGTCCATTGTGCCCCTTAGTGGGTGGAATCCGCATTGCTACTCTGGGAGGAGCTGTTTGGCCACTGGGAGAAGGCGATTGAGGAAGATTCTTGTGATGACTTTCCCTGTGGCAGGCAGCAGGGAAACTCCTCTGTAATTACCGCAATCGGACTTGTCACCTTTCTTGAAGATGGTCACAATTACAGCTTCTCTGAGATCCCCTGACATGCTCTCCTCCTTCCAGATAAGAGAAATTAGTTCATGAATTCGCACCAGCAGTGCTTCTCTGCCATGCTTTAGTGCCTCGGCAGGGATTCCATCTGCTCCTCAGGCCTTGTTGTTCTTCAGTTGTCGGATCGCCTTTTCAACCTCATGCTGAGCTGGGGTTGTGCTGAGATGGTGGCGAGTAGCATGCTGCGGGATTGAGTCGAGGACACTCGCATTGAAGACAGAGTCTCGCTTAAGGAGATCTTTGAAGTGCTCATTCCAGCGGACACTGACTGCCTCTCTGTCCTTGATGAGTACCTCTCTGTTCTTGGCCCACAGTCGGGTAGGACCTTGGGTGCTTGGGCCGTAGATGGTCTTGACTGCACTAAAGATTACACACACGTTGTGGTTGTCGGCTAGCTGCTGGATCTCCTGCGCTTTCTCCACCCACGATCTGTTCTTTAGATCGAGAGTTTTTTGTTGGACCTCGGCCTTCAGGCGTCTGTAGAGCTGCTTTCTTGCTCTCGAGTTCTGTTGCTGTCTCCAGATCAGGAATACCTTGTGCTTGCGGCTTATTAGCTCCTGGATCTCCTGGTCGTTCTCGTCGAATCAGTCTTGGTGTTTCCTGGTCGAGTGACCGAGCGTCTCTTCACAGGTGCTGATTATGGAGGCCTTGAGTGCAGACCAGGCACTGTGGACACTCTGTGCCTCTGCATCATTGTGAGTCGTCAGGTTGTTTGTGAGGCGCAGGCTGAATTGGGCTTTCTTAGCGGGGTATTTGAGTGCTCCAGCATTGATTTTTCTGCGGCATTGCTTCTGTTGCCGCCGCTGTTTTGGGGCTACATTGATGGAGATGACAGAACGGATTAGGCGATGGTCTGTCCAGCTCCTGTCATGGTGCGGGTGATGCGGACGACCTTGTACTTGTCCCTCTGATGGAACAAGGTGTTCTCCAGGACCTGATGGCTTCTATGCTAGGGTATTAAAAGAAACAGGTAGGGAAATTACAGCTGTGTGAGTCATAGCTTTCCAAAGCTCTCTAGATTTGGGAATTGCGCCTTTGGATTAGAAAATTGCAAATGTCACTCCATTATTTAAGAAAGGAGGCCAGGAGAAACCAGGTAACTACAGACCTGTCAGTTGTGCGGAAGTTACTGACAAAGGGGAGTGCAAATTCTGAATTCACTCCCGCAAAAGGCTGTGGATGCTGGTTCAATTAAAATTTTCAAGACTGAGATTGACAGATTTTTATTTGGTAAGGGGAATTGATCAAAAGTGGATAAATGGAGTTGAGGTTCAGATCAACCATGATCTAATTGAAGGGCGGAACAGGTTTGAGGGGCTGAATAGCCTATTCCTGTTCCTATGCACCCCTCCAGCATAGTCTACATACCATGCCGTTCCCACAGCTCTCAGAAGAGATCTGCTTAAGGAGACCAAAGTTCATTAAGGATCACCTGGGCTCAATGAGTATCGCAGTGCACACCTGTAAAGAAAGCTGCCAGATTTTCCTTCCATTTAAATTAAAATCTCTCCTCATATCACATAGTGGTTTTATAAGCATATACACTTAAAGCAAGTGTCTCTCACAACCATGTTGTTCTTAAACTTACCCTGGTGCTCCACCGAGGTGATACCTGAGGCCCTGAGATGCCAGTGGTACTTGGCTGCGTTGTGGTATACTGAGCTTCTTGTGAGCAAGGTGGCCCTCATCTCAGGGCTTCTGAGTCCCATGAAGAAAAGAAGATGGCATCATGAAGGTAGATTCTAGCAATGCCACTTGTGCTGGTTCCTGTCCCTGAGTGCCCCTTGATCAGTGGGAGCGCAGACCTAATGGTATACTGCAGACCCTGAAAGGTGGCATTCCGAGTCTCTCAGAAATAGGTTTTCTATTGTCCTCTCCAAATGGTACCCCAGGGCCTGAAAGCCAGTGGTCAAAGCATACATTTTTGACGCACTGACTGGTTTGGATGCTTCTCTATCATGAGGTTGGATGCAAATGTTCGTAATGCCACTACCAACTTCAGGCAGTGTTGTTTCTTCTTCATCTCAGATATTATCACTGAGGATGGCATCAACTCCACTGTGATCCCTGCCATCTTGAAGGGATAATTACTAGTCCTAGCCCTTTTTGGGATACCCTGGATCAGGCGTATTCCCCAGACGTTCACCTTCAACTAAAGTTAGAGGTAGCCAAATCCTAGAGAAGCCTATTTGGGTCTAAAGGTCCAGACTATCTCTCCCTAAAGGAAACGAATGACCTGAAGATGTTACCGTCCTCCAGATAGCACTTTTAATAAGTTTAACTAGACTGTAACCTTCCAGATATTCTGAGGGTCCAGAAAACTCACCCAGAATTCTGCAACTCCTCACCAAAGAGTGTACAGAGATTGAGTTTGTGAGTTTGATACAGAAGTACTATGTGAGACAATCTTAAAAATATATAGATGTATTAAAGAACCAACATGTAATGACAGCTGGTGATTCAATCACAACCTTAATAGTTCCAAAAACAAATAGCTTACAATTCTTATTCTCAGAGATCCTTATTCTCAAATCTTAACGTTGTTATGTTTTTACATTTCTTAGTCTATATTCCAGGATATCCACCAAAAGCAAATACCTTTGATTATCCGAGACTCAAAGAGTTGTAGGCTTATAGAACCTCTGAAGCCAAGAGTCGCTTTGCCCCTTCCAGCGAATTCTGTCTTCCTATTTGAAAGGCCAATTTTTATACCCGTTTTTGAAGTTTTCTGCTGATGTAAGCTAATTATCTCTAGTCATTTTTCTGTTGACCCCTGCTATTCTTACAGTCAGTTCAGCTTGTAGCATTCAGACTCATGTCTCTCCTTTAGGTGTTCAAAACTTATCATAAAAACAATATGACAGCAGCGGTTCTATTTAATGCCATTCTTAAAGAGGTCTTCTGTGCAATTCTTATTACAACGTGTAAATTAAAAACACCTCAACTAGGGTGATATATGTAATTCTTATTCACCTCAGCTGGTTGTACCACAGACTTCGTGTCTCCCAGGTGTTCCAAGTTTAACACAAAAACAATATAATGGCTGGTGCCTCTCATGTTTCATTTGATGTTATTTTTACAAAGGCACATGTTTCTTTAATTTGATGTGTTTCTTTCCCGAAGTGTTGGTTTATGACACTTTTAACTGGTCCTTCCATTGTGTTCCCTCCAAAGCTCAGACTTTCTGGAAGCTCTAACCCTCTGCTTCAATAGGGCTATTGTTTCAGTGTCAACAACTGATCTTATCGCAAAAGCTTGTATGCTGTTTACAGCTTTAGATTATTGAGGCTTTTAGATTTTCAAACCAATTTTGTCATGTTTAATAAAGTCAGAATTCTATTCATAGGATGGTGTATTTTTCTGAATATGGCTATTCCTTCACATGAGGATCCTCAGTGACTCCATGTGAGTGTGATGCTCATCCAGCATCCTTCATTTTAGAGCAGCAGGCCAGAGATTGGGGTCCACAGGCTTCGGAGCCAAGGGCTCACTTCAGTGAAGCCTCTGTTCCCCACTGTCAGATCCCACTTCCACCTCTGACTCTTCTGGTGCTGTGAAGGTAATGAATAAAGGAATGCCAGACATATAAAAAACTGCAAGTAAGGATCATTGGGAATAGGTAGATTGCCTATTTCACTCTGAATGTGGTCGTTCAAGTTCTTTCTGCTCTGCAAAGGAGTCCCTGGGATTCAAGAAGCCACCAACCTGTCACATTTCTGGCATTTCTCAGACCTCAAACAGTCCATCTTTCCTGCTACATATCTCTTAGTAGTATATGCAAATCTGTCTCCCTGAAGTTGGGCACTTGGTTCTTTGATATAGCTGCCATCCTTGCCGTCACCGCATTGCCTGCTTCCTCCAGTGCTGCCATACCCTTTTAAGCATCAGCAGCAGGGTTTACATTCTGTGGCTGCACCAGGTCCCTGCCTCTCTTCCAGGTCCCACTTTCCCCTTCCCTCTCTGACCAACCTTGCCTCCCATTCTCACTCCTACTCCATGTATTCTATGCGTTGGCACTCACCGCGCCCCCCCTCCCCCCACAACCGCACCCCTCCTGACTCTTGACTTGACATTTGTGGATAATTTGTGATCTTTTGCCCAGTTGCACCCCCCCCCCCCCAACCCATTGACTTATCGGAGGTGGTGCATGTAAACAGTCTCCCCATGCCTATCTCCGTATCTATAAATCAGCTGATACGGCAGGGCCACAAGCTCAAGCCCAAAGTCCCACTCAGCCATAGTTCCAAAAGTGCCATCGGAATTGTGGGCCCCTTGTGTATATGTAGGCTGGCTGCATGGGGGAACGCATCAACCTGTTGACGGTACTTGCGTGCTATGTCAACAAGTCAGGTTTTTAAAATGTCCCAGGCTGTGATGTCATTCTGTAATTCAGTGCACCTATAAACAGGAGCTTTCTTTCTGTGTCAAACATATTGGTTCCGTGGGCCGCATTGTAATCTTGTTGCCAATTCAGCTGCAGCCTCAGATCAGATAACTGCTCAAAATGGCCCTTAGATTCTCCTCGATCAAATAATGCACCAGTCAATAACAGTGCTCACTAGCCTCTAAACCAAGCGTCACCATCAATCACTCACAGGCCAGGTGTAGCATGGTTTAGATTCAAAGCAAAGCCTTCCATTGTTCTGCCCCAACAAGGGACCTTAACCCCAGCCTCAGGAACAACAACACCCTATTGTGTCAGTGTGACATTTCCATTTCTCACATCAGCCATCCTTATTGCTTCTCTGAATGAGTTGCCAATTTAGTGCCAATTTGTGTTGAATTACAGCAGGTTTGCACCATGCACTTGAAACTACCAGGAACTGGGCTGAGACTGCTCTAAACTCATTTCACTCAGGACTATTATAGCCAGTGGAGAGAAGGGACTTTAATCTCATCATCTGGGCTTGGTATCAAATCAAGGTTCCAGAGATTCCAATACACTGCGCTACCCAATCCCTTTCATTTCTTCTAATGAGTATTCCGAAATGTTCTTCTTTCCCCCAGCTAGCTGCTGATAACTATCGGATCCATATTCTGAAAGCTGAACAGCCTTGAATTATTCAAAGGGCTATATTTTAAATAGAGGTGTTGTAGCATATTTTATTTTCACTGCCCTCTAAACACAGTCTTGTCAGGTTTTGGCAGGTTCTTGTGATTAGACAACTATTGATCAAAAGGTTCCTATTCCTTCCACGTATGTCCAAATGTTCTCAACTTATGGGATCCTGTTCGTGAGTTTTGGGAAATGTGATTGATTTTCTTCTGTATGTCACATTTCATCTTTTTTCATGACTAACGTTCCTTGTTCTAACTTCCAGGGTAATATTTTGGCTGGTGGTAAATGGGAAGATTTGACTTTAATTAGTGATTAAAGCATTTTAATATAAGGTGAGGCACTTAGCTTTGTAACATGCTCAACTTAATCTATTAATTAAACGTAGATGCTCTCATATTCTAAAGTAGGGCTTCAAACAGAATGTCTGGTTTTATTGGTTAAATGATGGCATGCTTTTAAATAAATCAGATTCTGAACAGTTGCCGGAAATATTCATCCTTGGAGAGCATTATTAATACAACAAAAAAGATGGCGATTGAGTCCTCACCCAGCATCCATAATAAATATCGGGAGAGTTATTAAATATACATTTTTAATACATGGGAACCCTGGTTGATTTTTATCCTACTTAACCTGAGGAAGCAGAGGTTGATTATATTTGCTGTGCTCAGTTGATTCAGCACAGACGGGATTGATCTTGGGACCGTCCTGATCTGTGTAGCCCCGAGGACCATTTTAAGCAGAGTCACAAAATAAAGGAGCGCAGACAGCTAAGAGAACAATACATACAGGATAGCACAATGCTAAGACTGCATGACGTGCAGGAGGACACATGGCTAGGAGTGTGGTACATACTGCAAAGATCCATGCAGTCATTGGAGAACAGTGTCTTCAAATTTTCCCGGACAAAACTCCAAACTTGGTTATATATACAGAAGAGAGTGTATTTAATAACCAGTAACAATGATACAAGTTTGTTTTCTCAGTCTGTGTGTGTATCTGTGTCTTTGTTTCTCCCTATCTCTCTCTCCTCAGATTTTCCTATTCCTGTGTAAGTTAGTTTGAATTGGTGCAGCACCTATAGGCAAATCGCACAGGGAGTTTTGCACATCCATAATGGAGCCTGGCCATTTAAAGTAATGGCTGGAGAAATGAAGATGCTCACACAATCCTCCACACACAATTTTCCTCCATGTGCTGTGTCCTTGCAATCCAATACATCCAAGCGAAGAACATCCTAGAAACCATAATAAGGGATGAAATTGGTGAACATGGAGACATGCTAATCAGGGGGTGTCAGCATGGACTTCTACAGGGAAGGTCATGCTTGACTAATTTAATTGATCCACTCAAAAGATTCATAAAGTATATAAAATAAAGGAATTTTTAGATGACCTCAGATAAGATGCCCCATAAGAGATTTGTTATAAAAATTGTGGTGCATGATGTTAAAAGAATGTAGCCATATGGAAAGAGGGTTGACTAGGGACAGAGTAAATGTTTTTTGGGGGTTAACTTGATGTGGTTAATGGTGTGCTCCACGGATTTGTGCTGGGATCTTTTTACCATTTATCAAAATGATTTGGACATGGGTACAAGAGGAACTTTATCAAAGTTTACTAGTACTACCAAAAATAGAGAGCATGAATAACTATGAGAAAGGCAGCAAGACGATAGGCAATCAGAGTGTTCCGATAGATGGCAAATGCAGTTCAATGCAGATAAATGTGAAGTAGTACATTTTGGAAAAGGAACAATAAAAGGAAATATGCCTTAAATGGTAAGATTCTTCAAAGTGAGGAATAGAGGGGTCTCGGAGTCCAGATACATAGATCTTTGAACATGGAAATGCAAGTAGCGAAGACCATAAAGAAGGCAAATGGGATTCTGGGTTTTGTGCATGGAGCAATGATTAAAAAAAAGCAAGGAAATGACATTGAATCTGTAGAAGACTTTGGTGAAGTCACAATTGAAGTACTGCTTGCAGTTCTAGACAGCCCATTAAAGGAAAGATATTAAAGCCATGCAAAGGATTCACTAGAATGGTACCAGAAATGACGATTTTAAAAATAGCGGCTTTTCTAATTAAAACACAGAGGGTTAAGGGGGCATTTAATCAAAATTTCTGGAAGGGTAAGTAATGAAAGGTAGTAGCCGAATTGGTAGCAAGGGCATAGATTGCACCTTACCACTAGAAGAATGAAGGGTGAAGTTAGATGGAAACTTTTATGCCGGGAACATGTTTACTGAGACAGAGACTATAACATTTAAAAGGAAATTGGACTTCTATTTCAAAAGGAAGAATATAAAAACATTGGGGAAAGGGCAGGGAAATGGACGTAGGTAGCTCCAGTTGAAGATTTAACATTAGCGCAGGCGATGTGCTGAAGGGCTTCCTCATCTGTTGCAACATCTTTGATTGTATGCAGAATAACACACAGCTAGGAGTGCTGTACATACAGGATAACACAGCTCATCCAGTGACCTGGGTAAAGCCATCACCTGGTGTAGTACAGACCAGTAGGTCCCAAGTTTGATCCTTGGTCTGATGCAGCTCTTCTCAGCAGGGGCAGGAGTCAATGGCGCGACAATTGGCTTTTGAATTTCACGGGACATTATATGCACAGAGATTAAGGGGGAGAAATTCGGCATGTTAGCGCAGGGTGCGGCGAATCCAACGCCACACGCAATTCACCTGGGATTTAGCGCTGGCGCTAACATTTAGCGCCTAGGCCTTTAGTGGCTGCCAGATCATGACTTCAATGAGTTTGGAATGGCCCGTTAATGGCCCAGATACAAAATTGACTGTCGCCACCTGCATTAGCGCCTGGCCTGAACAACGACAGGAAGAGGAGGCGTGATGCATTTGGATGGCCGCTGTAGGAGCAGTATTTAAAGGGATCAACATCCGGATTTATTTTAGTCGCCAATCAATGCTGCCTTCTCAGTTTCACATAGTGAAACAGCTGTTTTCAGTGAGTTAAACGTTTCTTACTTTCAGCAGTGTTCTGCCTGCTAAAAATTTGTCACTTTCATTGTGCTGAGATTTTGAAGTCCTACACTTGTATATGTTAATGGGGACTGTACTGGCACTCGACCTCGCCCCCCCCAGCATCAATGTCGGAGGCAGCGGAGGCAGAGACAAAGATTGGAAAATGTGGCCAGAGTGAGGAGGGCTAAAAGGGCTCTCAACAGGAGGCCTTAACCTCCCAGGGTATTCCGGGAGCACTTCTCCTACATAAATTTAACTGAGGAGCAGTGTGTTAGAAGGCTCTGCTTCAACAAGGAGATGGTCACAGTGCTCTGCCACCTCCTGCAGCCAGACCTCGACCCTCAGATCAGGGCAACCACGGCACTCTCAGTGGCAGTCAAGGTCACCGTCACCTTCAATTTCTACATCAGTGGATCCTTCCAATCTGCAGCAGAACATATAGCTAACATCTCGCAGCTCACCGTCCATTGCTGCATCCGGGAAGTCACAGAGGCTCTCTACAGTAGGAGAAGGGATTACATTTCCTTCCCCGTCACCAGAGAGAAGCAGGACGAGTGTGCATGTGGCTTTGGCAGGATAGCGGGCTTCCCCATGGTGCAGGGCGCCATTGACTGCACCCATGTCGCATTGCGGGCACCCTGTAACAATCCTGAGGTCTTCCGTAACCCCAAAGGATACCACTCACTTAATGTCCAGTTGGTGTGCGACCACAGACAGCGAATAGACCTGCTTGTATTTTACCTGCTTGTATTGTGTGAACCACACCCTTTTGTTCCTATTGTGTGTATTGGCTACGCCCCTGTCTTTTGCCATATAAAGGTCTCAGGAGCTGTATGAGTCACTCACTACCAGATGAACTCGATGTGGGAAGACCTGCTATGCTGCTATGTTCTTAGTGATTAAAAGCCTTTAGTTGAATCCTTTAAAATCCTTGTCTTTGAGTTATTGAAGGCACATCACCCATGTCGCATTGCGGTCACCCTGTAACAATCCTGAGGTCTTCCGTAACCCCAAAGGATACCACTCACTTAATGTCCAGTTGGTGTGCGACCACAGACAGCGAATCCTCAATGTCAATGCCCACTAGCCTGGTGGCAACCACAATACCTTCATCCAGCGCCAGCACTCTTCCAGCCACCATATCAAGCTCGCGGCTGGCTGGTCAGAGACAAGGGCTACCCAATTTCCACCTGGCTCATGACTCCTCTCCGCAACCCCAACACTCCTGCCCAGCACTCATATAATGAGAGACATGCTGCCATCAGGAACATCATCGAGCAGACCATAGGAGTGCTCAAGCAACGGTTCCGCTGCCTTGACCGTTCGGGAGGAGCCCTCCAGTATTCGACTGAGTGGGTGTCCCTTTTCATCATGGTGTGCTTCATGCTGCAAAACTTGGCCATCATGAGGGCGCAGCCATTGCCACCATGCATAGTGGGACCACCTCATGAGGAGGAAGAGGGAGAGGAGGAGGACGAGGAGGAGGAGGTGAAGCAACAGGAGAAGGAACAGCAGCGAGGGAGGAGGCAGCCAATTGGCCTTCTAAAAGGGGGCAGTCCGTGACCGCCTTATCAGACTGCGGTTCCAATAAATTCTACCCCCCATCCCGGTTGCTCACCACATCCCCATCATTCCATCCATTTTGCATGCCATATCACAGCACAACGCTGATATAGGAAACAGCACAAATTCTGCAAAATTCCATTAATAAATGTATCAACATTCAGTAAACACATATATACAACAACAATATTAACTAATCACCCTTGTGCAAACCCTTACTTCCCCTCTTTAAAATGCCTTTTCCTAATCTACTGCTCCTATGTAGTCTGTCCCCAGTGGCTACAGCAGGGCTGGTGGAAGGCTGCTGAGTGTCGGTGCCAATGACTACAGATGGCCTTGCAGGATGTCCTCGAGCAGCTCTGCGCCTGGAAGGCGCAGCTGTAGACTGCACCACCTCTGGTTGGGCTACGACAGTCTGGGCTGGGTGGATGATAGGCAGTCATAAGGACAATGGTGGAGTGGCAGTGGTGGGAACAGGAATGCTGTTATCCTGAGAGAGGACAACAGGTTCCTGCTCCACTGACACACTCCCACTCTCCTGGGTCAGCACCTCAGAATCCCTACCAATCTGCTTGACCACAGATTGCTGGCCTGCTGTGAAACCATGAGATCCCCGGTGGACTGTGGTGGACCCAGCGACAATGGCAGCAGTCAGAGATTGCATGGCATCAATCTGAGACTGCATGAGAGCAACCAATGACTGCATTACAGTACTAAGACGTGTATGGCTTCCGTCTGCGCTGCAATGGATGCTGCCACATCGCCTATGACATGTGACATGAGGTCTGGGTCCCCACGGTCTCTCAGGGAGTTCACCATCCTTAGCAAACTGCCAAGGATGGGTTCCATGGTGTGCGCAGAGCTCTGTGCATTGTTGGAGGCGGACTCCTGCACGCTCCTTACCATTGCCGTTAGGCTCTCGGGCACCCTTGCCATTGCACCTATTGTATTGATTTCTTTGTGGGTTCAATGATGAGACATTTATGAAAGAGAGTGAGTTTTAATCTAAAGTCTGTTCAACTCTTTTATACAGCTTTTACAGGAGACACGATGCTGTGCTGCATCTAGAACGAAACCGAAACTAAACTAACTGCCTTGCTTCTCTCGGTCACATGCCCTCTGCTGGTCAGGCACAAGCAATCAATACATGCAATCATGCTATTAAGGCATCATAATCGAACAGGCAAATACCATCTCTATTTGCTGATATCATTACATCTCCTTTTCTTAAAACAAAAGTATTTTACTTTTAACTAACAACACGTTTTCTTTGTATTAATCTGCATTTTAACTGTAACACTTAATGAACTTACATTATCATTATCATGATCAAGGTTTTTTAACCTTGCTTTGTGTGTTCACATGAAATATGTCAATACACTAGAACTTGAAGAAAGAATAAGATAACATTACTTCCTTCTATAGCAATAGTCCTTAAATTTGCTCAATGAGTCTCTCAGGAGGCTTCACATGTCTTGAGGATTTTCTGATTGATTGTCCTTGAATCTGAGTTGTTGCCTCAGATGATTGGTTCTCAGCTGTGTGATCAGGTTGTTCAACAGTATCAGTCTCTTGACCTGCTGTGGCTGGTCCCATGAGAAGATCTCGACGATTTCTTCTCAGAACAGCACCCTCATCTGTCTGAATGGTGTATGATCTTGGTTGAACTTCACTCAGGACAGTTCCCTTCTGAGTCCATGTGTTTGTTTTGTCTTTGAACCTTACTTGGTCACCAGTGTGGAGTTCAGGCAGGTTTTGTGTTCCTCTGTCATAGTAGTACTTTTCCTTTTCTTTCTGTTGTTCTTTGAACTTCCTCACTTTCTCCCCCTCTTTTGTTTTCAGGAGGTTCTCCGGGATGGGTAGGTTTGACCTTAGCCGACGTCCCATCAGGAGTTGGGCTGGTGACATACCACACTCGAGCGGCGTTGTGCGGTATACAAGCATGCTCTGGTAGAAGTCAGTTCCACTGTCTTTTGCCTTGTACATCAGTCTTTTCACTGTCTGGACCGATTTTTCCACTAGTCCATTGGACTGTGGAAAGTGAGGACTTGACGTTGTGTGGACAAAGTCCCACTCTTTGGCAAAGTGTCGGAAACTTGCATTGTACAACTGAGGTCCGTTGTCTGTGAAGACCTCGCTTGCCACGCCATGTCTGGAGAATATGGCTTTCATACATGTTATCACAGCATCTGCAGTGGTGGTGTGCAGTCTACAAACCTCTGGATACAGGGAGTAATAGTCTGTGACTACAAGATAGTCCTTCCCTTGACATACGAATAGGTCAGCGCCTACCTTCTGGTAAGGTCTGTCTGGTGCTGGGTGTGGCTTTAGTGGTTCTACTGGATTGCTTGCTCGATATTTCAGGCATATTGTGCAGTTTGACACCTCATTTGTCACATCTTGGTTGATTCGTGGCCAGTACATCACCTCTCGTGCCCTTTTCTTACACTTTTCGATTCCCAGATGTCCTCCATGGATCTTTTTTAGCATCTCTCTTCTCAGACTCTTTGGGATAACTATTTTACTTCCTTTGTAGATGATGTCTTCGACCACTGATAGTTCCACCCTACAGTTCCAGTACTCTGCTATATCAGGTGAGCAGTCTTGCTTCATGTTGGGCCATCCATCCAAGATGCTTTTTCTCAGTCGTCTCATTGTTTCATCTTTGTTTGTCTCAGTCTTTATGAGCTCCATTTTTGCATCTGCTATGGGCAGTGCACTTGTGATCATGTCCACGTAGGCGTTCACTTTGTCATCCATTGTGGTGTTTGCGGGCTCACTTGGGTCTACAGCTCTGGACAACGTGTCTGCTGTATACATCAGCTTACCCGGTGTGTACGCAACATTCAGTGTATAGTGTTGCAGCCTGATCATCATTCTTTGTATTCTAAGCGGACAGCTATTTAGTGGCTTTTGGAACAATGCAATCAATGGCTTATGGTCAGTCTCTACACTGATTGCTTGTCCTGCCACAAACTGGTGAAATCTTTCACAGGCGTATGTGATGCTGAGCAGCTCCTTTTCTATTTGAGCATATCGCGTCTCCGCGTCTGTCATTGAGCGCGATGCATATGCAATAGGTTGCCAGTAGTCATATTGTTGCAGAAGAATGGCACTGAGCCCACTCTGTGATGCATCTAATGATATCTTGATGGGTCTCGCTGGGTCATAAAACTTCAGAACTGGTTCCTCTGTGAGCAGTTTCTTTAGATCGCTCCATGACATCTCATGCTCATGATTCCATTCCCATTCTATGTTCTTTTCAGTGAGTCTTCTCAGTGGCGCCATCTTTTCTGAGAGGTTGGATATGAATTTCCCCATGTAGTTGATCATTCCATTAAACCTCTGCCCGTCCTTTTTGCATTGTGGCTTTGGCATATTCTCAATGGCGGACACCTTTCTGGGATCTGGTCTGATGCCCTCACTGCTAAGGATATCTCCCACGAATGTCAGTTCTGTCACCCCGAGCTGGCATTTCTCTCTATTCAGCTTCAGGTTTGTTTTCCTTGTTGCTTCCAGCACTTTTTTCAGTCTCTCGTCATGCTCAGTTCTCGTGGTTCCCCATACTATGATGTCATCCATTGATGTATCAACTCCCTCCAGGTGCTCATAGATCATATGGATAGTCTTGTGATACACTTCAGGAGCTGAGGCAATGCCAAATGGTAACCTTAGGAATCTATATCTGCCAAATGGACTGTTGAACGTGCACAGTCTTGAACTTGCTTCATCCAGCTTCATCTGCCAAAATCCTGATGATGCATCTAACGTGCTGAAATATTTTGCATTTGCAAACTGTGCCATGATTTCCTCATGTGTAGGAAGCTTGAAGTGCTCTCTCTTTATTGCTCTGTTTAGATCTCTTGGATCCAGGCAAATTCTGAGCTTTCCATTCTTTTTGTCCACTACGACGAGGGAACTCACCCACTCAGTTGGCTCATCTATCTTCTGAATCACGTTCAGGCTTTCCATCCTGTCCAACTCTGCCTTCAGTTGGTTTTGAAGAGCAAACGGAACTTTTCTGCATGGATGTATGACCGGTGTCATACTTTTATCTACTCTGATCGTGTGTTCTCCTGGAATGCAGCCTAGACCCTTAAATAGGTCGTTGTACTCTTTCATGAGTTCATCATAGACTGTCTCTCCTTCGCTTTCCACAACGAGGACTCTCTTTACCAGTTTCAGTCTCTCACAGGCTTTTAAACCTAGTATGGCTTGCACATCCTTTGGCACCATGATTAATGCTAGCGTGTGCTCTCTGTCCTTGTGTGTTACTTTGACAATGCATCTTCCTTTCACTGGTATATCAGTACCTGAGTATCCTGTCACTTTCACTTTTATTCCATGTATCTTTGGTCTGGGTCTAATTTTCTTAAAATCAGTCTCTGATATCACATTAACTTGTGCTCCAGTATCCAATTTAAATGGAATATGTATGTCATTCACTTTTAGTGTCAACATCCAGTCTCTTTCTTCTTGTTTGTTTTCAGACACAACATCTACATAGAACTCCTCTACGTCGCTTTCATCTACTGCATGGACCTTGCTTTGTTGCACTTGGTTCTTACAGCAACGGGCATAATGGTTGTTTTTGTTGCAACTATTGCATTTTTTACCATATGCTGGACACTCTTTTGGTGTATGCTGTGTACCACATCGACTACATGTCTTTCGATTGTCCCTTTCATTTTCGTTCGCTGGCCACGCCTCTTTTTTCACATTGGCGCTCTTTTTGTTAAACGGTTTGTATCCGTTCTTTCTCACTGCATCCACGTTGCAGCTATTGTCACTGAACAGCTCCTTTGCCTGCAACTTCACAGTCTCTGTAGCCCTACACAGTGCTATGGCTTTTCCCAGGTCTAGATCTTGCTCTCTTAGCAGTCTTTCACTTAGACCATTATCTGGAATACCACACACCAGTCTGTCTTTTATCAGCGAGTCTGTCAGTCCCCCAAATTCACACGATTTGCTTCTGTTTCTCAGTTCAGTCACATACTGATCAATAGTCTCACCCGTTTTCTGTACACATGTGAAAAATCTGTGCCGCTCAAACGTCACGTTACGTTTAGGTATGCAGTAGGCCTCAAACTGTTCCATTATTTTATCTAGCTTCATTTTGTCTCCATTAACAGCGAATGTGAAGTTATTATACACCTGCACCGCTTCATCACCCACGACATGTAAGAACAGTGACGATTTCCTTTTATTACTTTTCTCGTCAGCTCTGATTGCTGATAAATACAACCCCACACGTTGTTTGAACCTTCTCCAATTTTCAGCCACATTACCTGTCAATTGAAGCGTCGCCGGTGGGAGTAAACCTTCCATTTTTGACTTCGTTAGCTATTCTCTAATGGTAAGCAACGATGTTCTCTTTTGGCTTGCTAATCTGTGGAGAGCTGATTTAATTTCAGAATTTTTCTCTTCATCTCTTTCAGCCACTTCTGACACCATGTATTGATTTCTTTGTGGGTTCAATGATGAGACATTTATGAAAGAGAATGAGTTTTAATCTAAAGTCTGTTCAACTCTTTTTTCCAGCTTTTACAGGAGACACGATGCTGTGATGCACCTAGAACGAAACCGAAACTAAACTAACTGCCTTGCTTCTCTCGGTCACATGCCCTCTGCTGGTCAGGCACAAGCAATCAATACATGCAATCATGCTATTAAGGCATCATAATCAAACAGGCAAATACCATCTCTATTTGCTGATATCATTACACCTATCATCTTGGTGTGCATGGCCATCACCCTTCTTGTGAATGCCTCCCCATTGAGGTCCTCACCTGAGTCCTGTGCAGCAGAACTCGCACGCAAACTCGCCCTCCAGGGAGCTGGCTCCTGAGCTACCCTTTCCCCCTGGCCTTGCTGCAACCCACTCGCCCCCAGTGCATCACCCAGTGCAAACCCTTCTCCTAAACTTGCCTCTAAAGATCGCATAGTCCCAGTATCTGAGGTGGTGCCTGCGGGTGAGAGATGCAGTGATGTGGTGCTTTCTTCCTCCTCCTTTTCTCCCACCTCACTCTCATTGGGAGGCTCAGGGACAGGCTGGTCAGCTGGTTGCTGATTACCTGACAGCATAAAGGCACAAGACTCATGTTAAGGTGAGGGCATGGGGACAGGAAGAGAGCAAGTAATGCAGACAGTATCAGGGGCTGGAAAGTGGGAAAGGCTTGTGTTGTGAGGGGGAAGTGGGATGAGAAAGGAGAGGGGATGAACATACCATTGTTTCCCCCAAGGGGGTCGACGCCGCTGATGGCCATGGCGCCCACCACCTAGTACCCAATGACCCTCAACACTCGCTCCTCCAGGTCTGTAAGCTGTTGGATGTCCGCTTCACCCCCACCTCTTCATTCCTGCTCCCTCCTATTGTGGCCCAGCTTGGCCTGCAAGAGAAAAGAAAGTGTGTGAGTGAGTGTGCAGCTATGTGTTTGGGAGATGTGCCTGCCATAGTTGAATAGCTGTGATTGTAGGCAAGGCATGAGATGTGGATGTGAGAATTAGTAGGTGGAGATGCTTGGTGGGTGAGTGGTGGGGGTGTGGTGGTTTGTGCAGTGTGTACAGATTGAGGTTCAGATGCTGGTATGTAAGGCTTGTTGAAGCATGTACTCACCCTGACCACCCAAGCGAGGCCGTTGAATTTTTACGCTATTGCGTGAGGGTCCAAGACGTCCTGGGCCACTTCCCTCCATATTGCCCTGAAGACCTGGGGCAATGGTCTCCTGCCAGTGGCCGGGAACAGCACTGCCCTCCTTCTTTCGACTGCCACGACCAATGCCTCCAATGCCTGGTCGCTGAAACGGCGAGCTCTCTCCCTGGGACTGGAATCAGCCATGAGGATAAGAGGTGTAACTGTTGAGTTGCTTGGAGGTCGCCTTCAGAGCCAGCAATGTTGAGAATGAGGTTGTGCAGAGTGATTGAACCTCCCCTTTAAGAATTGGAAGGAGCCAGTGTGAATGATGAATCTCGATTGGAGTGCACCTGAAATTGGTTATCGCTCTGCGGGTAGCGCCCCGCTCTCTGTGTGTAGCACCCTAAGTGAAGTGATTAGCGCTTGATTTAGCGCTCCAGTTCTTTCTTGGAATGCTAACAATCAATTTAGCGGGAGGTCAGAAGAATTAGCACCTGGCGCTAATTCTCCAACTTTTTAAAATTAGGTGCCCCAATTTGGGCGATGCCGAATTTCTAGCCCTTTAAAAGTATCAACTCTGACATATTAATCAACTACTCTGTACAAAGGTAACTCTGAGAGATGGCATTAGAGTAGAAGACTAGTGATATGTGAGGAGCAGTGGGCATGTGTCATGGCACAAAAGAATCACAGTCAGTGTAGACGTATCCCTGCTGCAATTGAACTGGAACAAGCATGGAGATTTATTTAATGAACAAAAGAAATATATTACTGTGGTGCATTTTTAGCATTGTAGGCTAAAATGCCGGGCAACTATTTATTGATTTCCATTATAATCAGAAATTTCAAACCAGTAATCATGGATTCAAGATAAGAAAGACTGAAGTAAAAACATAGTTCAGACAGAAGTTTTGCAAAAAGGCGGAAAACATATGGAACAAACGGCCAGTGCAGTTGGTCAAACAGGAAACTTCTTGTTTTGTGTAATTTTTGCCCTCGTCATGGGGAGGGTTAGCGCTGGAGAATGGAACACTTTTCATTTCACACACCCAAAGTTCACATCAAGCACTGTGAATAGATTAAATCACTCGGTGTGGTTTTAAGCATAGGCATTAACACATTTAGTTTTACTGTAACATCACAGGAAGTTCAGTACAAGGGTGTTAAGCATTTGTAGGGTTACAGTGCTGATGGGAATATATACCCCTGTGTATCTGTTACTTTCCCCTTTCTCTCTGTTTCTCTCCCTTGCGTCCATGTTATTCTCCTTCTTCTTCTCTGCATTTCTTTCTGTGACTGTTCGATTACTCTCAGACTACACCTGCTGATTTTAGTATTACTTCAGCGATCTCTGGACTTCCCCAACAGTTCATTTCCTCCACTGATCTCCAACTGCTACCTTTCTCTCTAGTGCTATGTCCCACCCCTACGCATCATCATATTGTATAAGGCGTTTGCATGCCCCCATTCCCCAGATCCCTGAACACTTGGCTGGAGGACTGAAAAAAGCTTCTCCAGGTTCTGGATCCCTGAACTGCACGTTGAAAATATGAATTAGAGGTGTGAGAGACTTATGCAGTTCAGCATCAGCACCCTCCCCCACCCAAGTTGTGGGTCGATCCCCTGTAACCATAGGATTTGCAAGACCCTCTCCAATAACACAATGGGGATCAAAACTAGACACAATGCCACAGATACAATGTAATATCACTTGTTCATTCCTCAATTATTTAATTCCCTTTGACTTTCTTCTGAGTAGTTGTGCCATGCTTGCTGCCTGTTAGTTGCTTTTCAATGCTTACTATTTATTTGTTGGGGCATACTTTTTTTCGTTCAACCCTGAAGCTGTTCTAACAGCTCCATTTCTCTCTTGTTTTCAATCTGCTCATGTTCTTTCCCTCCAGCATTGTCATTTGACTCAACATTGTGTTATTGGAGAGGGTCTTGCAAATCCTATGGTTATAGGGGATCGACCCCCAACTTGGGTGGGGGAGGGTGCTGATGCTGAACTGCATAAGTCTCTCACACCTCTAATTCATACTTTCAACGGGCAGTTCAGGGATCCAGCTTTCATATATAAGATTTTCCTTTATGTTCTAACTTTACTTCTTTTAGAAGTGTGTGCTGACAGGGTGAGTTATTCAGAGTCACATGCGCCTCTCTCCTCAGCTCATTCCAAGTTACAGCTCCTTAGCTGACTAATGTACTCGTTTAAATTTTTAAACTGGAACACACTCAGCAGGAGTTCGGCATTCAGTGTCTCTCAGTCACGTGCTCATGGTAATTTTTTTTTTTAATGGTCAATTTTGTGCTCACCCAGACAACTAATGTTAGCACTAGAAAAAGGACTACTTCCTGACTCGATGAACCCAGCATCAATCAAGCGTTTCCAGGTCAGGTATAGCACAGTAAGACGAAGGATAAAGCTCCCCTTCTCCTGTCTCAGCCTCAGAAATACACCCTGTACTGTACCAGTGTGAAATTTTTCCATTTCCTGCATCACCCGTTCTGCGGCTTTCAACGAGTGAAATGCCAATTAGTTCTGAATAATTGCCAACTTAGAAATAGACCAACAAAAGCTGGTCAACTGCTTCAGAAAAGCTGCCATAAATACAAACAGACAATGCTGGAAATACTCAGCAGGTCAGGCAGCATCTGTGGAGAGAGAAACAGAGTTAACGTTTCAGGTCGACGAACTGACGAAGGGTCATCGACCTGAAACGTTAACTCTGTTTCTCTCTCCACAGATGCTGCCTGACCTGCTGAGTATTTCCAGCATTGTCTGTTTGTGTTTCAGATTTCCAGCATCCGCAGTATTTTGCTTTTGTATCAGAAAAGCTGCCACTGCCCCAAATGGGCTGACAAGTCAAGAATAGCCCTGGCATGTGGAAAGAAGTCGTTGGATGGGTTTGTATCGTGAGTGATGAACATGCACAACATTTTTTCACTTGTATTAAAAAGGAACAAAAAACATCAGTGTACGAAAGCCTGAAGGAGAAATCTATATATTCAGAGACACAAAATAGTTGGTACATTTCTAAGGAGGTATCGAGGGAGCATGATTTTTCACATATTGTATTCTGGCTTTCATTGTATGTTTCACAATTAATAAACCTTTAACCTAAAAAGGAAGACCAGAGTGACATGTTGATTTCCAGCAGCCAGCCGCTTATCTCAATACTCTCCCACATCCAAACCTCATTGTCCCAGTAAACAAAGGGACATTGCCTCCTGTCACCCAGCCCATGGAGATACTGTATCTCATCTAACTCCCCTATCACAAAGACACTCTCTTGTCCCCAAGTCTCCTACTTCTCTTACAATTCAACTTCGCACACTTCTCCCCTTCCAGCCCACTTAATCTGATCTTACTTCTTCAAATGCCCTTGTTTAATCAGGCACGCTCCCTCCATACTCCCTCTCAATGAATGCAGATACTGCCCTTCCTCCCCTACCCAAGTACTGCTTGCAAGCCTCTTCAAACTCTCCTTCATTACCATCCATTCCGCCTTCTGTCTATTGCAATCGATTTTCCTCTCCTGCACTGCCATCCACATGCTCCTCTCACTGTCTATTCACTCCCTCCTCTCACTGTCTATTCACTCCCTCCTCTCACTCTCTATTCACTCCCTCCTTTCACTCTCTATTCACTCCCTCCTTTCACTCTCTATTCACTCCCTCCTTTCACTCTCTATTCACTCCCTCCTCTCACTGTATATTCACTCCCTCCTCTCACTCTCTATTTACTCCCTCCTCTCACTCTCTATTCACTCCCTCCTCTCACTCTCTATTCACTCCCTCCTCTCACTCTCTATTCACTCCCTCCTCTCACTCTCTATTCACTCCCTCCCCTCACTCTCTATTCACTCCCTCCTCTCACTCTCTATTCACTCCTTCCTTTCACTCTCTATTCACTCCCTCCTCTCACTCTCTTTGCACTCCCTCCTTTCACTCTCTATTCACTCCCTCCTCTCACTCTCTATTCACTCGCTCCTCTCACTCTCTATTCACTCCCTCCTCTCACTCAATATTCACTCCCTCCTCTCACTCTCGATTGACTCCCTCCTCTCACTGTCTATTCACTCCCGCCTCTCACTCTCTATTCACTCCCTCCTCTCACTCTCTATTCACTCCCTCCTCTCACTCTCTATTCACTCCCTCCTCTCACTCTCTATTCACTCCCTCCTTTCACTCTCTATTCACTCCCTCCTCTCACTCTGTATTCACTCCCTCCTCTCACTCTCTATTCACTCCCTCCTCTCACTCTCTATTCACTCCCTCCTCTCACTCTCTATTCACTCCCTCCTTTCACTCTCTATTCACTCCCTCCTCTCACTCTCTAAACACTCCCTCCTCTCACTCTCTATTCGCTCCCTCCTCTCACTCTCTATTCACTCCCTCCCCTCACTCACTATTCACTCCCTCCTCTCACTCTCTATTCACTCCCTCCTCTCACTCACTATTCACTCCCTCCTCTCACTCTCTCTTCACTCCCTCCCCTCACTGTCTATTCACTCCCTCCCCTCACTCACTATTCACTCGCTCCCCTCACTCTCTATTCACTCCCTCCTCTCACTGTATATTCACTCCCTCCTTTCACTCTCTATTCATTCCCTCCTCTCACTCTCTATTCACTCCCTCCTCTCACTCTCTATTCACTCCCTCCTCTCCCTCTCTATTCACTCCCTCCACTCACTGTCTATTCACTCCCTCCTTTCACTCTCTATTCACTCCCTCCTCTCACTGTATATTCACTCCCTCCTTTCACTCTCTATTCATTCCCTCCTCTCACTCTCTATTCACTCCCTCCTCTCACTCTCTATTCACTCCCTCCTCTCACTCTCTATTCACTCCCTCCTCTCACTCTCTATTCACTCCCTCCTCTCACTCTCTATTCACTCCCTCCTTTCACTCTCTATTCACTCCCTCCTCTCACTCTCTATTCACTCCTTCCTCTCACTCTCTATTCACTCCCTCCACTCACTGTCTATTCACTCCCTCCTTTCACTCTCTATTCACTCCCTCCTCGCACTCTCTATTCACTCCCTCCTCTCAGTCTCTATTCACTCCCTCCTTTCACTCTCTATTCACTCCCTCCTCTCACTCTCTATTCACTCCCTCCTCTCACTCTCTAAACACTCCCTCCTCTCACTCTCTATTCACTCCCTCCTCTCACTTTCTAAACACTCCCTCCTCTCACTCTCTATTCACTCCCTCCTCTCACTCTCTAAACACTCCCTCCTCTCACTCTCTATTCACTCCCTCCTCTCACTCTCTATTCACTCCCTCCTCTCACTCTCTAGTCACTCGCTCCTCTCATTCTCTATTCACTCCCTCCTCTCAGTCTCTATTCACTCCCTCCTCTCAGTCTCTATTCACTCCCTCCCCTCACTCTCTATTCATTCCCTCCTTTCACTCTCTATTCACTCCCTCCTCTCACTCTCTATTCACTCCCTCCTCTCACTCTCTATTCACTCCCTCCTCTCACTCTCTATTCACTCCCTCCTCTCACTCTCTATTCACTCCCTCCTCTCACTCTCTATTCACTCCCTCCTTTCACTCTCTATTCACTCCCTCCTCTCACTCTCTAAACACTCCCTCCTCTCACTCTCTATTCGCTCCCTCCTCTCACTCTCTATTCACTCCCTCCCCTCACTCACTATTCACTCCCTCCTCTCACTCTCTATTCACTCCCTCCTCTCACTCTCTATTCACTCCCTCCTCTCACTCTCTCTTCACTCCCTCCCCTCACTGTCTATTCACTCCCTCCCCTCACTCACTATTCACTCGCTCCCCTCACTCTCTATTCACTCCCTCCTCTCCCTCTCTATTCACTCCCTCCTCTCACTCTCTATTCACTCCCTCCTCTCACTCTCTATTCACTCCCTCCTCTCACTCTCTATTCACTCCCTCCTCTCACTCTCTATTCACTCCCTCCTTTCACTCTCTATTCACTCCCTCCTCTCACTCTCTATTCACTCCCTCCTCTCACTCTCTATTCACTCCCTCCACTCACTGTCTATTCACTCCCTCCTTTCACTCTCTATTCACTCCCTCCTCGCACTCTCTATTCACTCCCTCCTCTCAGTCTCTATTCACTCCCTCCTTTCACTCTCTATTCACTCCCTCCTCTCACTCTCTATTCACTCCCTCCTCTCACTCTCTAAACACTCCCTCCTCTCACTCTCTATTCACTCCCTCCTCTCACTCTCTAAACACTCCCTCCTCTCACTCTCTATTCACTCCCTCCTCTCACTCTCTAAACACTCCCTCCTCTCACTCTCTATTCACTCCCTCCTCTCACTCTCTATTCACTCCCTCCTCTCACTCTCTATTCACTCCCTCCTCTCATTCTCTATTCACTCCCTCCTCTCAGTCTCTATTCACTCCCTCCTCTCAGTCTCTATTCACTCCCTCCCCTCACTCTCTATTCATTCCCTCCTTTCACTCTCTATTCACTCCCTCCTCTCACTCTCTATTCACTCCCTCCTCTCACTCTCTATTCACTCCCTCCTCTCACTCTCCATTCACTCCTTCCTCTCACTCTCTATTCACTCCTTCCTCTCATTCTCTATTCACTCCCTCCTCTCACTCTCTATTCACTCCCTCCTCTCACTCTCTATTCACTCCCTCCTCGCACTCTCTATTCACTCCCTCCTCGCACTCTCTATTCACTCCGTCCTCTCACTCTCTATTCACTCCCTCCTCTCACTCTCTATTCACTCCCTCCTCGCACTCTCTATTCACTCCCTCCTTGCACTAACTATTCACTCCCTTCTCTCACTCTCTATTCACTCCCTCCTCTCACTCTCTATTCACTCCCTCCTCTCACTCTCTATTCACTCCCTCCTCTCACTCTCTATTCACTCCCTACTCTCACTCTCTATTCACTCCCTCCCCTCACTCTCTATTCACTCCCTCCTCTCACTCTCTATTCACTCCCTCCTCTCACTCTCTATTCACTCCCTCCTCTCACTCTCTATTCACTCCCTCCTCTCACTCTCTATTCACTCCCTCCTCTCCCTCTCTATTCACTCCCTCCACTCATTGTCTATTCACTCCCTCCTTTCACTATTCACTCCCTCCTCTCACTCTCTATTCACTCCCTCCTCTCACTCTCTATTCACTCCCTCCTCTCACTGTCTATTCACTCCCTCCTCTCACTCTCTATTCACGCCCTCCTCTCACTGTCTATTCACTCCCTCCTCTCACTGTCTATTCACTCCCTCCTTTCACTCTCTATTCACTCCCTCCTCTCACTCTCTATTCACTCCCTCCTCTCACTCTCTATTCACTCCCTCCTCTCACTCTCTATTCACTCCCTCCTTTCACTCTCTGTTCACTCCCTCCTCTCACTCTCTATTCACTCCCTCCTTTCACTCTCTATTCACTCCCTCCTCTCACTCTCTATTCACTCCCTCCTCTCACTCTCTATTCACTCCCTCCCCTCACTCTCTATTCACTCCCTCCCCTCACTCCCTATTCACTCCCTCCTCTCACTCTCTATTCACTCCCTGCTTTCACTGTCTATTCACTCCTCTCTTTCACTGTTATCCATTCCCCACTCTTTCACTGCCATTCATTGCCCTCTGACCTGCTGCCCACTCCCACCTTACTCTGGTGGTTAATGTGTCTTCCCTTTTGACCATTCCCTCGGAGCTAATGGCAAGAATTGTGTATATTGTAAGTGGGAACGGCTGTTTGAGAATGTTCCCCCCAACAGTATTCAGAGTTCATGATCCTCGTCGTTAGCCCTGGGAGCAGCTTTGAGAAGATGGAAGGGCCATTTCTTGTGAATTAGTCACCAAAGCCAGGGAGGAGTGGGACTGGGAGGAAAGAGGCCCAGTTTGCACTGATTTTTGTCAGCAAATACCCAAAAACACTGATGATTGGCATCTGCGATTGTGTCAGGGAACAGTTTTGTGTAGTGGGCCTTTTACCCCTCGGCAGCTGGATTGAGGCTGCCCAAACTTATAAAGTATGTGTCTATACTTAATGCAATAATGACGAGACAGCTTGGAAGATTCAACGTAGGTCTTTACTTAATACCAACAGGCGGGAAACTGAGGGGAGATCAGTACCCACAGTACTATTTATACCCCTATGGCCAGGAGTGGTACTACGATATCACTACGCCCTACAAAGTAGTGCTGTCCTGGCCATAGGTTTAAAGTAACATACCTATTACATACACAACATTCCTCCCCTTTTAATTAAAACGTACCCGTGCAATTAAGTCAATAGATGCCCCATAACTAGGGCTAATAACATTTGGTAACACAATGTATATAAACAGAAACATGTTAAAGATTCAGTCTCTGAGGAGGCCTCCTGTCTCGACTAGGATAACGTCTTTCTCTAGTCGGTCTCGGTGTAGGCGGCGGTACTTCTGTCACCCCTTCATCGCTGGAAACGTCGGTGTCTGATGGCACATCCTGTGCCGTGGAGATCACTGGAGCGCTGAACTCCTCGCAATCCTGAGACCTCTGTAATGACGAGCTGGGCCGTGATTCCGCTGTAACAATATGCTGAGACGTTTGAGGTAGTGAATCAGTTGGGTTTCTGGACTCCACAAGTTGATCAGCATGTCGTCTGATTATGCCTTCCCCTGTCTCAACTGTGTACATCAAGGGTCCCTGGCGGGCCTTTATCGTACCAGACCGCCACTTTTCATTCCTATAATCACGGGCCAACACTTGCTGCCCCACCTCGAAGCTCCGTGTCTGTCTGTCAGGAGCCCTACGAAATACTCGGTTTTCCACATCTCTCCGAATGTTTGGTCTGAGCAATTCAAGGCGAGACATTAACCTTCTATTAAAGAACATGACAGCCGGGGCCTGGTTGGTCACCGTATGTGCAGCATTACGGTATGCGAATAGGAAGTTGTCCACCTTGTGTTGTAGTGGCAACCTTTCCTCCCCCATCGCCTTGATGGCCTTTTTAAAAGTCTGCACAAATCGCTCTGCCAGCCCATTTGTAGCCGGATGATATGGTGCGGACGTATAATGTCACACTCCATTCCTTTTTAGGAATGCTTGAAATTCTTCTGCCGCAAATTGCGGCCCATTGTCCGAACAGACTTGCTCGGGCACCCCGTTTCGGGCAAAAATGGTCCTTAAGACTGCGACCGTCTTTTCGGCTGTCGTTGATGATATCTTTATGACCTCCGGCCATTTTGAATGGGCGTCCACTACAATAAGGAACATCGCATCCAGGAAGGGGCCAGCGAAGTCCACGTGGATCCTTTGCCACGGCATTGAGGGCCACTCCCACGGATGTAGTGGGGCTTGTGGTGGTACGTTCTGTACCATCTGGCACCCTTGGCACGCTTTTGCTACTTCCTCAATGTCCCTGTCAATGCCGGGCCACCAGACGTAGGCTCTGGCGAGGCTTTTCATTTTGACACCCCCCAGATGACCTTCGTGTAAGTCCTGCAACACTTTATGTTGTAATTTTTGAGGGACCACCACCCTGGCTCCGCACATCAATGTGCCCCGGCAGACGGACAACTGGTCCTTCCTTGCTGAAAACGCCAGCAATGATGCGTCACCCTGCACCGGCCAGCCTTTCACGGTTAATTCGTAAACCCTTGCCAATGTCGGGTCGTTCCGTGTTTCCCGCTCGATACATTGGCTGGTGATGGGCAAGTGTTCCATAACAGCCGTATGATATATTTCCACGGGGTCCTGTACTATCTGTTCGATCTCGGCAGGCAAGGGTAGCCGCGACAGGCCATCCGCATTGCCATGCTGTTTGGTACCCTTATATTCGACAAGGTACTGGTGTGCTCCTAAGAACAGTGACCATCTCTGTAGCCTTTGGGCCGTCATCAGGGGCACCCCTTTTGTTGGATTAAATATCGACACCAACGGTTGATGATCTGTCAGTAGTGTGAAACGTTGCCCATGCAGGTAGTGGTGGAATTTTTTTACACCCCACACCAGACTGAGGGCCTCCCTGTCGATTTGCGCATAGTTTCTTTCGGCTGTAGTTAACGACCTTGAGGCAAATGCTATTGGCCTCTCCGTCCCGTTGGGAAATTTGTGTGACAACACTGCCTCTATACCGTACGGGGAGGCGTCACATGCCAACCTCATTGGCATTTTTGGGTCAAAGTGTGCGAGCACTTCCTTTGATGTAATGAGTTGTTTACCCTTTTTAAAAGCAGCCTCACACGCTTCGTCCCAATTCCAGGAGACTCCCTTTTGCAGCAATGAATTTAGTGGATGTAAAATGGACGATAAGTTCGGGAGGAACTTATGGTAATAGTTTATAAGGCCTAAGAATGATCGTAACTGAGATACATTCTCAGGGGGCGGGACCTTCACTACTGCCTCGATCTTTTCCGGGGACTTATGCAGGCCTTCCTTATCTATAATGTGACCACAGTATGAGATACGTTCCTGGAAAAACTCACATTTCTGCTTGTTCGCCCTGAGTCCGTATTGTTGTAACCGCAGAAGTACTTGCTCCAGGTTAGCGAGGTGGTCGTTATCCATTTGTCCTGTCACCAGGATGTCATCCAGGTAGCATTGCATTCCTGGAATGCCCTGTAGGACCTGTTCCATGGTCCTCTGCCATATTGCCGGGGCGGACGCCACACCAAATACCAGGCGATTGTACTGGTACAATCCCTTGTGTGTGTTAATCGTTAGGAGCTTTTTCGAGTCCTGCTCCACCTCCATCTGTAAATAAGCTTGACAAAGGTCAATCTTCGTAAAGTGTCTACCCCCAGCTAACGATGCGAATATGTCCTCTATCCGCGGCAGCGGATACTGTACCGTGTGCAGGACTGGGTTAATAGTTATCTTAAAATCCCCGCAAATGCGAACCTTCTTTGGTTCCCCCGGTGTGTTATTTGCAGATTTCTTTATAACTGGGACGATGGGCGTGGCCCACTCGCTCCACTCAATCTTTGTAAGGACACCTGCACTCTCTAAGGCATCCAGTTCTGCTTCCACCGCTGGCCGAATGGCATAAGGCACCGGTCTGGCCTTACAAAACTTGGGGTTTGCGTCTTGAGCAATAGTTATTTTTGCTCTAATGTCCTTTAAGGTCCCCAGCCCTTGTTGGAACACCTCTGGCATTTTTGCCAATAGTTTCGACAGCCTGCTTGTAATGGTTGTATCATCCGTGGTGGTCTCTACTTTTAACTCGTGTCTCGACTTCCAGTCGAAATTGAATTTTCTTATCCATTCCCTACCCAAAAGTGGTGGTCCACCATTTGGTAGGACGCATAATTAAAGTCCTGGCACTTTTCTGCCATTGTATTTAACTGTTACTTGCATTTTTCCCTTCGGGTAAACTTTTTGTCCCGTATATGTTTTTAATTTAATTTCCGTATCCTTTAAGGGAATGCGTTTGAACAGCCTGTTATAATCTTGTTCATTAATTACTGATAGGGCTGAACCCATGTCCAGCTCCATATTAACTTCGACGCCTGCTACCTTCATTTTAACCCACATTGTGCTGTGGTCCTCCGTTTTGTCTACACCATATAACTTGAGACATCCCAGACCTTTAGGCTCTGCTTTTGTGCCTTCCTGTGCCTCGTCTGAGCTACTGTCAGACATCTTATGTATTTTTGTCCTTGCCTTGGTACTGCTCGGATTGCCCCTTTTTTCCACACTGCCGGCATATTTTATCATGAAACCAACAATTACTTTGGTCGTGGGTGGTTTTGCCACAACGGTAGCATTTACCTTTGTGAAATGTCACCTCATGGGTGTCATAGCCGGTTGTGTTATGTCGTATTTGAGCAGCACCCTGTGCTGCTGCTTCATGGCACGATGCTATTTCAATCGCCTGATCTAGGCTGAGCTGTTTCTTGGCTAGCAACCGTTTACATGTATTCTCATTTAACATGCCACAGACAAATCTGTCTCTGATCGCGTCCGCCAATATGGCTCCAAACTGGCAATGTTTGGACAACCTTCTGAGCTCAGCTAAATAGGCTGCCTGCGACTCATCATTCCTTTGGTCGCGTCTGTAGAAGCGGTACCTTTCCGCTATAAATGGTGGCTTAGGGTTTAAATGTTCCCTTAAGGTATCAACAATTTGGGCATACGTTTTGTCTGCTGGCTTTTCTGGAGTAAGAAGATTCCTCAGCAGACCGTATGTTTTTGCCCCCATAAAATTTAATAAGGATGCTACCTTTTGGTCATCTTCCACCTTGTTTACTATGCAATAAAGTTCATGCCTTTCGATATAGGCATCCCACTCTTCTGTGTCCTCAACAAATGCTGACAAACAACCTTCTTTAGCCATTTTAAACTTTTGAAGAGAAAAAAAACTTTTCCCGCTTTCTCCACTAGATGGCGTTTTTCCCGCCTTTTCTCCCTCTGCTGTCAACGACCTCTCTCCTGCGTCATTATTTTTGGCCCTTGCAGCTCCCGTTATTGCCACCGCCACTATTAACAACGACCTTCCCCTCTCGTGGCCCGCTAGTCCTTGTGGTTCCGTTTGTTCCCCAGATCGCCTGCCCATTCTGGCCCTTGCAGCTCCCGTTCCCCGGGAAGAATTTCAGTTTACCTGGCCCTGGGTGGACTTTTGCCCCGTGGCTGGAGCGCCCGTTCAGCCTCTTCTCTCAGCTGCCGCAGCCGCCGCTGGAAACCTCTCTCTCTCGCTCCGTTGCTGCCGCTCCTCCCGAACCCGGAGTTCTGGGCGGCCTCCTTCAGCCGACGCTGGACTCTGCAGGCTGGCTGGTAAGAAGCCTCTCTCCTTCTCTCTCCGTACTGCTACCGTTCCTTTGTTGCACCGTGTACTGGTGAGTTCGAACCTTACTCGTCGCCAGTATAAAGTATGTGTCTATACTTAATGCAATAATGGTGAGACAGCTTGGAAGATTCAACGTAGGTCTTTACTTAATACCAACAGGCGGGAAACTGAGGGGAGATCAGTACCCACAGTACTATTTATACCCCTATGGCCAGGAGTGGTGCTACGGTATCACTACGCCCTACAAAGTAGTGCTGCCCTGGCCATAGGTTTAAAGTAACATACCTATTACATACACAACAAAACTCATTTTAGATAACACCCTTGCAACCATCAAATAGGGTACTTTCATCCCATCCATCATAGGCTGGGATTTGGACTCATATCCTATAGGTATAAGCCACCCTGCTACGCACAGATGACTGCAACTATCTTTGCGGAAGTGGACCATCTATGTCCAGACTAGCACAAGTAACACTGTTAGCCGCAAGTTATTTCTCTTCAAACACACAGCCACCATATGAGTGGAACAACCGTGGGAAAAGTCAGTTGGAATGTATGGCCTCTACCTGTAGTTGGGGATGTACCAGTTGGCCTGGGACCCCTTCCTTCTCTCGCTAAAAAACACAAGCCATCTCCTCTTCAGATGCCCAAACTAGCTCCCAGGAAGTGGTTTCGAACAGCACCAAAATATGACATAGCCCCACCCCCCTCCCTCCTCATTAGTATTCTAGCCAACTCAGGGGCACCCTACCCCATTATGACCACCAAACAGTAACGCAAAAAGCCCATATTATGGAATCTAACTTTACCTCATAGACATGCCCAAAACAAATTGGCTTTATCATAATATCATAGAATTATACAGCACAGAAGGAGGCCATTCGGCCCATTGTGCCTGTGCCGGCTCTTGAAAGAGCTGTACAGTTAGTCTCACTCCCCCCTCCCCCACTCTTTCCCCATAGCCTTGCAAAGTTTCCCTTTTCAAATGTATATCCAATTCCCTTTTGAATATTGCTATTGAATTTGCTTCCACCAACCTTCAGGCAGTGCATTCCAGATCACAACAACTCACTGCGTAAAAACAATTCTCCTCATCTCCCCTCTGGTTCTTTTGCCAGGATCTTTTGATCCTTAAGCAGGCTCTGAGTTCATACCTATGCCAGAAATATCTCAATATCCTTTGCCCATATATTGTGGAAATTTTCTGTTGTATAATAACCTCCCAAAATATGGGTATGTATCATAACTACCTAAAATACTGAAATACTGTTCCCATTTTTGTGAACTGTTAAAAAAGATTGCCATGTTGGATTTTAAAGTTGCATCAGTGGCAATTCAAACTACTGAAAGGCATTAGTTTTTTAATTAAAAAAAATTGGAAAACTAAACTGTCAAATCAGATGTTAATGGGAATATGATGCTGCCCCATATTTCTGCTTAATGTCTGCATGTGAAGAGGCTACAATAATCTTTATTTGTGTTAATATGTACATAATGGCCCTTAAAATATTTTCATAATGGAATAATAAGAAAATTGGCAAATTTAGAAAGAACTTGCAATTATATAATATCTTATCGTGTCCTCAAAATGTCCCAAAGCCCTTTACATCAAATGAATTACTTTTGGAAGTGCAGTCACTGTTACTGTATAGACAAACATTGCAGCCAATTTGCCCACAACAGGGTCCCACAATGAGATGAATGACCATTTCATCTAAATTTAACTTCAGGGAGCTCTGCTACTCCCCAGGCTGCTTTGTGGAGGAGGAATACATTGTTGGCTCAGTGCCAGAGGAACAATGGGCCGGATATTCCGATCCCTATGGGTGTACTCACCCGTAGGGACATCGGAAATGCCGGTTTCAGGCATGCACTGCACATGCGCTGAAAACTGGCATTTCCAATCTGTCAAGAAAGCTCTAGACAGACCCACCGGCTGCCCTGGAGAAGGGCCTCTGTGAGTGGAGAGTTCCACTTTTTGGAGACCCGCCGCCCGCAGAAAACCCTTACAATTCTTGCGTCTGGTAAAAGCAGGAGTAATCTTGTTGTACGGGGACCCTTGGGTCAGAGCGATCATAACATGATCGATTTCTCACTCGAAATGGAGAGCGAAGAAATTGACTCAGAGACTAAGGTCCTGAATTTAAACAAGGGGAATTATGATGCCATGAGACGGGAACTGAGTAGGTCTGATTGGACAACGTTCCTGGGAGGACTGGAGGTAGATAAACAATGGCAAACATTTAAAGATAGAATGACAAAATTGCAAAAATTGTTTATACCAATCTGGCATAAAAGGAAATCTAAAAAGGTGACTCAACCGTGGATAACAGGGGAAATTAGAGACAGCATAAAATCCAAAGATAGGGCGTATAAAATAGCCAAAAAAAGCGCCAGAGCGGAAGATTGGGAACAGTTTAAGATAGAGCAAAGGAGGGCAAAGGGCATGATCAAGAGGGGCAAAATAGCTTACGAAAACAAGCTGGCGGAAAATATAAAAACTAACTCCAAAAGCTTTTATAAATATATCAAAAGGAAAAGACTGGTGAAAACCAAAGTTGGTCCATTGCAGTCAGATACGGGGGAATATATAATGGGAAATAAGGAAATGGCAGATCAACTAAATGCATACTTTGGGTCAGTCTTTACGAAGGAAGACACAAAAAACCTCCCTGGGATATCGGGAAAAATAGGGACATTGGCAAAGGAGGAACTGACGCAAATCAATATCTCTAAGGATATGGTGTTAAGGAAGCTAAAGGGATTGAAGGTGGACAAATCCCCAGGGCCTGATAACATGCATCCTAGGGTACTGAAGGAGGTGGCCCTAGAGATAGCGGATGCACTAAGGATGATTTTTCAGAATTCATTAGACTCGGGAACAGTGCCGATGGATTGGAGGGTAGCTAACGTTACCCCACTATTCAAAAAGGGGGGTAGGGAAAAAGCAGGTAATTACAGACCTGTAAGCCTTACATCAGTTGTGGGCAAAATGCTGGAGTCCATCATTAAGGATGAAATAGCGGAGCACTTAGCAAATGGGGACAGGATAGGACAGAGTCAACATGGATTTACAAAGGGTAAATCGTGCTTGACTAATCTATTGGAATTTTTTGAGGGAGTAACTGGTAGAATAGATGGGGGAGAGCCAGTAGATGTGGTGTACCTGGACTTCCAAAAGGCCTTCGATAAGGTCCCACATAAAAGATTAGCATGGAAAATTGAGGCTCATGGGATAAAGGGGAAAGTTTTGGCGTGGATAGGGAACTGGCTGTCAGATAGAAAACAGAGAGTTGGAATAAACGGCTCATTTTCTGAATGGCAGGCAGTAACAAGTGGGGTACCACAGGGATCTGTCCTGGGCCCCCAGCTGTTCACAATTTACATTAATGACCTGGATCAGGGAGTCGGATGCAGCATTTCCAAATTTGCAGACGACACTAAACTAGGAGGGGGGGTGGGCTCAGAGGAAGAGACCAGGAAGCTCCAGAGCGATTTGGACAGACTGGGCGATTGGGCGGATAAATGGCAGATGCACTATAATGTGGACAAGTGCGAAGTTATCCACCTTGGGTGCAGGAACGGGAGGGCAAATTATTATTTAAATGGCAATAGATTGGGAGAGGGGGAAGTACAGAGAGACCTGGGTGTTCTTGTACACCAGTCACTGAAGGCGAGCATGCAGGTGCAACAGGCGGTCAAGAAGGCAAACGGTATGCTGGCCTTCATAGCAAAAGGGTTAGAATACAGGAACAGGGATACCTTGCTGCAGCTGTACAGGGCACTGGTGAGACCACACCTCGAGTACTGTGTACAGTTTTGGTCGCCTCATCTGAGGAAGGATGTTCTTGCCATGGAGGGGGTGCAGCGGCGATTCACCAGGCTGATACCAGGAATGGCGGGAATGACCTATGAGGAGAGACTATGTAGTTTAGGGATGTACACACTGGAGTTTAGAAGATTGAGAGGGGACCTCATAGAAGTGTATAAAATTCTGACAGGTCTAGACAGACTGGATGCAGAAGGAATGTTTCCCTTGGCGGGTGAGAACAGAACTAGAGGACATAATTTAAGGATAAGGGCTAAACCATTTAGGACAGAGATGAGGGGGAATTTCTTCACTCAGAGAGTGGTGAACCTGTGGAACTCATTGCCACAGAGGGCAGTGTACGCCAGCTCATTAAATATATTTAAGAGGGAATTAGATATATTTCTACGGGCAAAAGGGGTTAAGGGTTACGGAGAGAAGGCGGGGACGGGATACTGAATTAAAGGATCAGCCATGATCTCATCGAATGGCGGAGCAGGCACGAAGGGCCGAATGGCCTACTCCTGCTCCTATCTTCTATGTATCTATCTATGTATCTATGTAAGAGTTGAAAAAAAGTTAAAAAAAAAAATATTTTCACTGATTTATCATTTAAAAATACTTTTAAAAAAAGGTAAGTTTATTTTTAGCCCCGTAAAATAATTTAATTACTTTTTTCAAAAATTTAAATTTTTGTTTAAAATAGTTAATTTATTGTAATTTCAAGTCATTTTAAAAAAGTAATTAAAAAAAAAAATTATTTAAAGTTTTACTATGTTTTGGGGGTGATCTCCATTCATATATTTGACAGGTCTTCCTGTCAAGAGTATGAAGGGAGATTCCCTTCTGTGATTGGCTCTCCATGGCCCACGTGATCCCAGGGACGCTGCAAACTACCTGCGTCTCTGGGATACGTGGGCCCTGCGCACTTGCAGTTTGGAGAGGCCCAGCAGCAGAATTGTGCATGTCCCGGGAGCCCTCAAGAAAGGGCGCAAATTTTTCCAGATCGCAGTCCTCCGCCCACGAGAGGCCTGCGATCGGAATATCTGGGCCAATGTCATCTCACTTGAACCAGATCAGAGCCCCTCCATAGCTCAGAGGGTAAATAAACTGACTGGTCTAACACTAAACAACCCGGACCAGGTTCATTCCCTCATCTGTGCTGATTAGCTGATCTTAGCTAGGCCAGAAATAGCACCTTACAATTACATTGAATTACATATTACATCCTCAAATTTGGCTGCCCTCAAAAGTTTATCATCATCCTCTGCCTGCTTCACGACAACACGCAAGCCGTGATCCTGGCCAACAGATCCACCACAGACCCAATTCATGTACAGACCGGGATGAAGCAAGGCTGTGTCATTGTATCAATGCTCCTCTCAATCTTCCTTGCTGCAATGCTCCATCTCACCCTCAGTAAGCTCCCCGCTGGAGTGGAGCTAATCTACAGAACAAACGGGAAATTGTTCAACCTCCGTCACCTCCAGTCCAGATCCAAGGTCGTCCCATCCTCTGTAATCGAATTACAGTATGCAGACGATGCTTGCATCTGTGCACACTCTGAGGTCGAACTCCAAATCATCGTCAACACCTTCACTGAAGTGTATGAGAGCATGGGCCTTACACTAAACATCCATAAGGCAAAGGTCTTCTACCAACCTGCCCCTGCCACACAGTACTGCTCTCGATTATCAAAATCCATGAAGAGGCCTTGGACAACATGGACCACTTTCCATACCTCGGGAGCCTACTGTCAACAAGGGCAGACATCGATGACGAAGTCCAACACCGCCTTCAGTGTGTCAGTGCAGCCTTCGGTCACCTGAGGAAGAAAGTGTTTGAAGACCAGAACCTCAAACCCAGCACCAAGCTCATGGTCGACAGAGCAGTAGTGATTCCCGCCCTCCTGTATGCTTCAGAGACATGGACCATGTACAACAAGCACCTCAAAGCACTGGAGAGGTACCACCAACACTGCCTCCGCAAGATTCTGCAAATCCATTGGCAGGATAGGCGCACCAACGTCAGTGTTCTCGCTCAGGTCAACATCCCCAGCATTGAAGCTTTGACCATGCTCGATCAGCTCTGATGGACGGGCCACATCGTCTGCATGCCCAATGCGAGACTCCCAAAACAAGCGCTCTACTTGGAGCTCCGTCATGGCACGAGAGCCCCATGTGGGCAGAGGAAACGCTTCAAGGACACCCTCAAAGCCTCCTTGAAAAAGTGCAACATCCCCACCGACACCTGGGAATCCCTGGCCCAAGACCGCACAAAGTAGAGAAGAAGCATCCGGGAAGGCGCCGAACACCTCGAGTCTCTTCGCCGGGAGGAAGCGGAAGCCAAGCGCAAACAGCGGAAGGAGCACACGTCAATCCAAGCACCCCACCCACCCGTCCCTTCAACCACCGTCTGCCCCACCTGTGACAGAGACTGTAGGTCCCACATCAGACTCATCAGTCACCTAAGAACTCATTTTTAGGGTGGGATCAAGTCATCCTCAGTTCCGAGGGACTGCCTAAGAAGAAGATATAGAATGCACAGCACAGAAACAGGCCATTCCGCTCAACTGGTCCATACCGGTGTTTATGCTCCACACGAGCCTCCTCCCACCCCTCTTCATTTAACCCTACCAAAATAACCTTCTATTCCTTTCTCCATCATGTACTTATCTAGCTTCCCCATAAATGCATCTATGCTATTTGTCTCAACTACTCCCTGTAGTAGCGAGTTCCGCATTCTAACCGCTCTCTGGGTAAAGAAATTTCTCCTGAATTCCCAATTGGATTTATTAGTTTTTTTGGCTCCCCTGGGCTGGTGTTCCTAGTCCTAATAACAAGTGATCCCTACTGGAAAGTGTCGGCATGCTGGAATTAAATGAGGGCATGATTGCTGCTGGCTGTGAGGTTCCACCAGGGATGAAAGCCCTGGCAACAGTCCTTGTCTAAGTGCACAGATGAAGCATGACCAGCAGACACCGAAGGGTTGCAGATGCCGATGGAGCCGTAACCCGGTACAAACCAGGAGAGAAGCCCAAGATGGCTACTAACGTATCGTCTGAACGTACCAGATGCAAAGCTGCTCTCTTTCCCCCTTCCAGCTCTTATTATGGCCCAGGATACCCCAGTGAAAGTTTCAGAGGGTTAATGCTGCGGAGTGAAGACTTGTCGTGGTCGAGCTATTATCATGATCCACCTCCATGCTGTGGCAGTTAAACCTTGTAGCATACAAATGCCATTTCTGAAATGATCATTAGCCTTCACAGCAGGAAGTGTTTTATCTTAGAGACATTTACTGGCTGCCTGCAGAGAGCAAAACAGCTTCCTCAGATCAGAAATGTCATTTAAGAATTTCTTCCCTACGTGGAACAGCTGTTCCGAGAATTAAGAATCCCAGGTTTTACAAACTTGGACACTTAATATTTCCTAACTTTCTATTCTTTGATATATGCTGTACATTTATAATTTTTTTTTAAAAAGCCTGCGGAATGTAAATTGGCTAAGTAAATTAGCACAGTACATTTTCATTACTTAAACAGCGGCCGCCATTCTAAACAACCAGGTTTAATCATAAGTGCGGGTACAGGGTCTGTAATACAATCAGGGCTTCAGTGCAGTCCTTGCTATATGAACAGCTTGCTAGCTTTTCCGTCAGTGATGATTGCTGTTCATGGTTAGCTGCTTTTAAGCGAATATTGTAAATTATCAGGCGGAAAAAACGTAATGAAAAGTGCCGATTAACTTTAATTTAAAGGAAAAGTTGTCATCATGCACATTGCGTCATATTAAAAATAAAACAAAGGAAATAGAACTTCAGTCTCATTCCTTAAAGGAACACTCCATGGTGCTTCAGATTTAAGTAAACTGCGCTACTAATAACCTTAAAGAGTTACTTTCACATCTTGCCACAAAACATTGCCTGTAACTTAAAGCATGGAATTAAGTCCAAACATTATAAAGCATTTGTTCCACCAGTTTTATGAACCTTGTGCTTATTTACAGAGTACATTCAAAGAGTATAAAGCATCATTCATACCACACGTTGCCTTTTGGATTAATGCGTTTAGTGGGTTACATTTTCCTGATTCCAGCCTCCAAGCATCCTAAACTAGTGAGCTGGATTGCAGTGATATTCTTCCTGAGTTTGGTTTTGATTGTATTGTAAGCCAAGATAGTGTTCAGAGGATGACGCTGAATGTACACCAGATAAGATGCTGTCTGTATGTGCAGTGAAAGAAAGACTTGCACATATATAGTGCCTTTCATGTCCTCAGGAGATCCCAAAGTGCTTTACAACCAATGAAATACATTTTGACTTGTATTAATGTAGGAAACACAGCAGCCAATTTGCACACGGCAAGGTCCCAAAAACATCAATGAGATAAGAACCAGATAATCTGTTTTAGGTGTTGGTTAAGGGATAAATGTAGGCCAGGATACCGAGAGAACTCCCCTGCTCTTCTTCAAATAGTACCATGGCCTCAGTTTAATGTTGCATCTAAAAGACAGCACCTCCAACAGTGCCGCGCTCCCTCAGTACTGCACTGAGGTGTCAGTCTGGATTATGTGCTGAAGTCTCTGGATCTTGAACCAACAGCCTTCTGACGCATAGGCGGGAGTGCTACCACTGAGCCACAGCTGACACTGTGGTCAGAGGATGGAGTCCCAAGAAAGCATAACACACGGATGTTCGTGATCAATTATATTTTGAGAAAGTAATGAGGCTACGCAAGGAACTCCTTGGAGTCAGAGTGCCTCGTGTACACGAAGAAGGGAAGTTGACGATGTCAATGGCTGGGATACAACAACAACAACTACAACTTGCATTTATATAGCGCATTTAACATAGTAAAATGTCCCAGAGCACTTCACAGGAGCAAAATTTGACACTGAGCCACATAAGGAAATATTAGGGCAAATGACCAAAAGCTTGGTCAAAGAGGTAGGTTTTAAGGAAAGGTCTTAAAGGAGGAAAGAGAGGTAGAGAGATGGAGAGCTTTGGGGAGGGAATTCCAGAGCATAGGCAGCTGAAAGCATGGCCGCCAATAGTGGAGTGATTAAAATTGGAGATGAGCAAGAGGTCAGAATTAGAGGAGTGTAGATATCTCCGAGGGTTGTAGGGCTGGAGGAGGTTACAGAGATAGGGAGGGGCGAGGCCATGGAGGGATTTGAAAACAAGGATGAGAATTTTAAAATTGAGACGTTGCTTAACCAGGAGCCAATATAGGTCAGCGAGCACAGGGGTGATGGGTGAACAGGACTTGATGCGAGTTAGGATACGGGCAGCAGAGTTTTGGATGAGCTCAAGTTTATGGAGGGTGGAATGTGGGAGATGTGGTGTATGTAACCTGTTCTACCTTAAGAGAACTACCTTAAGAGATGTACTACTTTCTCTTGGCTGCTGTATACTGTAATACTGTAATACCGGTGGTGACCACACCGGTATATAAGTGTTGTGCAAGGATTTGCTGGGCAGTTCAGCCCTGACCTCCGAATAGTAAAGACCTGTTAAAAGTTATTCTTGTTGTCTGTGTCCAGTGATTGATCCTAAACATAACTGGGACATACAGACTCAACAGTGGCGATGAGTCCGATCTTACCCTGCAGCAAATTTACATCCAAGGCAGCTTCGTCCTCAAAACGGGCGTCGAGAAGAGGCATCCGCCCTCATCATCCTGCTGAGCACCATCGCACGGGAGGCATCGAGAACCCGGGTTAAAAAGAAAAAGAATTCTGACCACGAAGCCCTCCATCAGCGACAGGCAGTGATCATCCCTTCTACCACGGTGGTGGGTAAGCCGATCAGCGACACGAGCAGAAAGTCGGCCGCGTTGACTGTGGAGTAGGGGAGGGAAAACGGAGGAATAAGGGCGGAGAGCTCGACCACGGCCGGTAGAAAGGGCCGGGCTGCAATCAAGGCCGAGAAGCGCAGCGACTGGGGCAGCTTAAGGTTAGAGAGCCGCAGAGAACTCAAACGCAGCCGGTGTACAGGACTTGGCTGCAAGCGGGGCTGCGAGGCAAAGCAGCGTCGGGGAATTGAGAAGTTTAAGGCACGAGAGCCGCGGAGAATTCAAACGCAGCCGGTGTAACGGACCGGGCTGCAAGCGGGGCTGCAAGGCAAAGTAGCATCGGGGAGTGAGAACCGCTGGGGAGGTGAGAACGGCAGCAGCAAGGCAATCGCCATTGCAGCCAGCGGGGGAAGAAGGCAAATGCGGGAATCCGCCATTGTAGTCGGTGGGGGAAGAAGACGAGCGCGGGAAAGACCGCCAAGCGCGGGAAGACCATTTTAGTAGGCGGGGGAAGAAGACAAGCGCGGGAAGCCGCCATTTAAAAAAAAAGAAAAATTAAAAAACTTGCAAGGATGCCTAAACATGGGAGCATTAATACCTTTGATAGTGATATCGAAGATTGGACCACGTATGTAGAACGCATGTAAGTTTATTGTAAAGCAAATAAGGTACCAGATGATGAGAAAGCATTAACCTTATTAAGCTCAATGGGGGCGAAGACATACGGGCTATTGAAGCACCTTCTATCACCAAATAAACCGGCGGATCAGACCTTCGCGAATATTGTTACTGTCCTGAAAAATCATTTAAACCCCATGCCGCTGATGATAGCGGAACGATTTAAATTTTGCAGAAGAACGCAGTTGAAAGACGAAAGCAACACTGAATTTTTAATTGAACTACGTAAGCTATCGAAGTACTGTCAGTTTGGAACAGGGCTAGCAGATGCGCTGAGAGATAAATTTGTGTGTGGATTGTTAAAAGAAGGAACACAAAAGCGACTGCTTGAAGAGAATGATCTTACGCTTGATAAAGCTGTCACTATTGCAGCATCGCAAGAAGCCGCAGCGAGAGGCACTGTGGAAATGCAGCTACGGTCACCGGAACTCTGCACCAATCAAATGGTCTTGAGTACAGTAAAATGTTATCGTTGTGGAAAGACAACGCACGATCAGAACCAGTGCTGGTTCAAAAATCAGGAATGCAGAAAATGTGGCAGGCTTGGTCACATAGCTATAGTATGCCGGTCAGGAAAGAAGACCAGCAACAAAAAGTCACCGCAGGAAAAGTACAAAAAGGTACACAAGGTGACAGACAACAGTTCGAACGAACAGAAGTCAGATTCAGACTCCAGCAGTAATGAACTGGGTAGTCTAAGAGTACACAATGTTGGTAAGGAAGCAGACCTCCAAACAATTTGGGTCACACTTCAGATAGCAGGAGTCCAAGTGAAGATGGAATTGGACACTGGATCGGCATTGACGGTCATGAATAAGCAAGATTACAAAAGGTTATTCCCACATATTCCCCTACGGGATACGGAGATTGTATTGAAAACATACACGGGGCAAAGAGTATACCCCATCGGGAAGATAGAGGTAAAGGTGGTCCACAAGGGCAAAGAAAGCCGAGGAATGGACTTATATGTGCTACCTGAGGGAGGTCCACCACTACTGGGATGGGAGTGGATTAGGAAAATAAATATGGACTGGCATTCCTTAAAAGCACTAACGGTAGATTCCGGTACAAAAGATGTCAAACCTAAACGATTGTCCAGAATATTGGACGATGCTAAAGAGGTGTTCCAACAGGGACTGGGAACACTGAGAGGAATTACGGCAAACATCAAGGTTGAAGAACATGCAAACCCGAAATTTTTCAAAGCCAGACCGGCACCTTATGCAATACGACCTGCTGTGGAAGCTGAGCTGGAAGGGCTAGAACGTTCAGGAGTACTGTCTAAGGTAGACTGGAGTGAGTGGGCCACACCCATTGTCCCAGTCATGAAGCGTTCATCGAGCAACAAGCCGGGGGTACCGGGGAAGGTTCGCATCTGTGGAGATTTCAAGAAAACTGTTAATCCGGTGCTTCACACGGTGCAGTATCCGCTTCTACGGATTGAGGATATCTTCGCTTCGTTGTCTGGCGGGAAACACTTCACCAAGATAGACCTGGCGCAGGCGTACTTACAGATGGAGGTTGAGGAAGAGTCACGCCAGTATCTCACGATCAACACGCATAGAGGCTTGTACCGGTATAATAGATTGGTTTTTGGAGTGGCATCGGCTCCAGCAATTTGGCAGAGGGCCATGGAGCAGGTATTACAGGGAATTCCAGGTACACAATGTTACCTGGACGATATTCTGATTACAGGAGATGATGACGAGGAACACCTTGCAAACTTGGAACTGGTGCTCACCAGATTGAAAGAATATGGTCTTCGAGTTAATCGCCAGAAATGTTAATTCTTTCAGAAGCGGATCTCATACTGTGGTCATGTCATTGACCAGGAGGGGCTTCATAAGTCCCCTGACAAGATCGAAGCTGTTGTGAAGGCTCCCGCTCCGGATAATGTATCCCAATTGAGGTCGTTTCTAGGGTTGATTAACTATTACCATAAGTTTCTGCCAAATTTATCCACGGTGCTGCACCCGCTGAACGCTCTTTTGCAGAAGGGAGTACCATGGAAGTGGAGCGAGGACTGTAAGAGGGCCTTTCGCGAAAGCAAGGCATTGATCACCTCAGAGGAAGTGTTGGCTCACTTCAACCCAACGCTGCCTATTCGTTTGGCTTGTGATGCTTCTCCATATGGTATTGGGGCAGTACTCTCACACAAGTTGCCAAATGGCCAGGAGAGGCCAGTTGCGTTCGCATCCAGATCATTGACCTCCGCTGAGCGCAACTATGCTCAGATAGATAGGGAGGCTCTTAGCCTTGTGTGGGGAGTAAAGAAGTTTAATCATTACCTGCAGGGCCAAAAGTTTACGCTTCTGACAGACCACCAGCCGTTGGTATCCATTTTTAACCCTAAGAAGGGTGTTTCGGTGATGACAGCACAGAGACTCCAGAGATGGTCCCTTTTCCTAGGGGCACATCAATATCAGATAGAATTCAAAGGTACAAAGCAGCATGGTAATGCTGATGGGCTGTCGCGCCTGCCACTACCTACAGAGGAGGAGGCACCGACGGTTGACCCTGTTGAGTTATTTCACTCGACCATCATCGAATGTTTACCAGTCACCAATGCAAGTATTGAAAGAGAAACCAGGAACGACCCGACACTGTCCAGGGTCTACGAAGTGACAGTGAAGGGATGGCCAGCACATGGTGATCCACTGTTACCGGCATTCTCAGCAAGACGAGAACAGCTGTCCGTCTGTCAAGGAACATTGATGTATGGAACAAGGGTGATTATTCCTCCTAAGTTAAGAGAGAGAGTTCTAAAGGAACTGCATGAAGGTCATCTGGGGGGAGTCAAGATGAAAAGCCTTGCTAGGGCTTATGTGTGGTGGCCGGGTATCGACCAACAGATAGAGGATCTGACGAAAAGCTGCTCAGGGTGCCAAAAAGTGCAAAATGCACCTCCGATTGCACCGCTGCATCCATGGGAATGGCCTTCAACCCCATGGCAACGTGTACATATTGACTTTGCTGGTCCATTCATGGACTCCATGTTTTTAATTGCGGTGGACGCACATCCTAAATGGCCAGAAGTGATTAAGATGACTACCGCTACCTCGGAAAAGACGATCGCGGTGCTGAGAACGATATTTGCAAGAAATGGATTGCCAGAACAAATATGTTCAGACAACGGACCGCAGTTCGTGTCAGATGAATTCCAGAAATTCATGAAGATGAATGGGGTGAAACATTATACCTCTGCCCCATATCATCCGGCTACAAACGGGTTGGCCGAGAGATTTGTACAAACGTTTAAAAAGGCAATAAAGGCCATGAGCGAAGATCAGATTCCACTACAACATAAGGTGGACAAATTCCTACTGGCATATCGAAACGCCACTCATGCAGTGACAAACCAAAGTCCTGCCATGATGTTCTATAACAGGAGGTTGCGGTCCAGGTTGGACTTGTTAAAACCAAATGTGCGGAGGGAAGTTGAAAACAAACAGTTGCAGCATATAAATAACAAGACCTCTCGGAGCTTTGAAATAGGACAACCAGTGTTAGCCCGGGACTATAAAAACGAGAAATGGCAATCTGGAACAATTCGGGCCAGACAAGGACCCCTGATGTACACGGTAGATATTGGTGAAAATGTAATACGGCGTCATGCTGACCAACTGGTAGAATCGAGAACAAGGGTCGAACCCATGGTTACGGCAGAGACAACCGTGAAAGAAGTTAGTGAACCTGAAGCATCTACCTCAGAAGTGAATGCACCTGATGATGATGTCCAATCCATAAGAGACCAACTAGATGAGTCACCCCAGCAACGAGAATCAGAGACCCCTGAAAGGCGTTATCCAACTCGAATCAGGAGGCCTCCTCAGAGACTGAATCTTTGAACTGTTTTGCATGAAGTTGTATATATATATATGTTATTATGTTATGTTAAATGGGGATATAACTGTTAAGCTAAAAAGGGAGGATTGTGGTGTATGTAACCTGTTCCACCTTAAGAGAACTACCTTAAGAGATGTACTACTTTCGCTTGGCTGCTGTATACTGTAATACTGTAATACCGGTGGTGACCACACCGGTATATAAGTGTTGTGCAAGGAGTTGCTGGGCAGTTCAGCCCTGACCTTCGAATAGTAAAGACCTGTTAAAAGTTATTCTTGTTGTCTGTGTCCAGTGATTGATCCTAAACATAACTGGGACATACAGACTCAACAGGAGACCAGCCAGGAGTGCGTTGGAATAGTCGAGTCTAGAGGTAACAAAGGCATGGATGAGGGTTTCAGCAGCAGATGAGCTGAGGTAGGGGTGGAGTCAGGCGATGTTAAGGAGGTGGAAATAGGCAGTCATAGTGATGGCGATGATATGTGGCCAGAAGCTCATTTTGGGAGGTAACAGAACTGTTATTCTTTTCTCAAGCTCAATCTCAAAAATCTAAGTTGACCCAAGCCAAAATTTGAATGACGTTAAGTCAGTTAAGTAGAAGGAACTGTGCATGAAAATAGATTGATGTTGACTATTGGGACTAGCAATTAGAATCTGGCACACACATCATATCATTAAATCATTTACATAATTTAATGAATGCACATCTTATGGTATGGTGACATTATCCAATGAAATATTGCTAAGCAACTCACTAACATCATATACGAAAAGACACTCATACTGCATACAATGAATAATTGAATATAGTCAACTTCATAATATAAAATAAAATTTCACATGTACACTGTCATAAAATATATTATGTGCTACTCTATATTATATACTGGAGTGAATGGCTAGAAAATTATAATGATGGGAATAGGTAATTCTTAATATTAATGAGCTGCTGTCTATGACAGATGTGTCTGTATATAAATAAAAACAAAATAAAAAATATTCTTCAAATTACCCAAACTAATATGGTATTAAAACTTTGTATAATACATGTGACTTACATTCCAAATTATAGTTTCTCATAATTGTGACTCACAGTGTAAAAACACTGAGGAGAGTTCAATATATGAAACGCTGACAGAATTGCTCTTTATTTAAGAGGTGAACTATTTACTGCAGTGTCAGCTGTGGCTCAGTTGGTAGCACCCTCGCCTCTGTCAGAAGTTTGTGGATTCAAGTGCCCACTCCAGGGACTTGAGCACATAAAGCTAGGCTGACGCTCCAGTGCAGTGCTGAGGGAGGTGCCGTCTTTCGGATGAGATGTTAAACCGAGGCTCCATCTGCTCTCTCAGGTGGATGTAAAAGATCCCATGGCACTATTTCGAAGAAGAGCAGGGGAGTTATCCCCGGTGTCCTGGTCAATATTTATCCCTCTATAAGGGGTTCGCCTCTTGGGATTGCAGAGGTTTCTCTCTCTAGAGGCCTCTCTCTCCCTCTTGCACAGTAAAACCTTGAGTGGTTCGACCCACTCACCCCTTAGGTTCTAGACACTGGACTTAGATGCAGGAACTACAATGCAGAGAATACTCTTATAGACCAAGTTTAATGAAACGAAATGGAATTTTATTGCATAAGGAAAAACAAATCAAATGCAAGCAAATAAGAGGGTACATGGGAGGGAAAAACAAATCAAAATACATACTAACTAAAATAGATACAGGCATATTATACTTTACAAACGTCATCATGAAATGGGGAAACACACGGAACATCGAGGGACAACAACTCATGTTAATTATACCCAAATTGCCCACCCCCTTTAAACCTATCTAGATCCGATTATGAAGGGCCAGAAACATGCTCACCAATCCAGTTGGAAAATTATAGAGTTTTGAAACACGTCTGCGTTTTGATCCCCTCAGGCGTCCTGTTTCCGCGTGGTCAGTGGAGCCACAGCGAGCTGCGCCACACTTCTCTCTCTCTCTCTCTCTCTCTCTCTCGAGGTGAAGGTCACGGGCAGGCTGGACACTGGCAGGCCTGGACATCGGCGGGGACGGAGACCATCTGTTTGACCATGGTTGGAGAGGTCTCTAGCTGGTTACCATTTTCATATGGGTTTCTTCTGTAGGGCTGTTGCCCTTTTGTCTCGTCAGCAGCCCGGGGTTTGTCGACGATCTCCCGATGGTTACCCCGGGACGGGACACAGACTCGAATCACCTTCTTGATGGCTGCCTCGTTCTTCTTCTTCTTCAATCCTTCTGAGCTGGTGATCTGTGAAGGAGGATGATGAGCCTCCTGATCGCTTCCTGATAGCCCCCGATGGCTACCCTGGGACTCCAGTTATACTTCTCAAAGAAGTCTTTATCTCCCGCCAAATCAAGCTTAGTCTTTGTTTAACTTTTTGTGGGCTTGTATCACAACGGGGTAGTTATATTTAAACTGCTTTCGGGATGGCTGGTGATGGCCATCTCTGGTCTGGAATGACCTTGCATTGTTTTGAATGTCTTCTTGATGTCTTTAATGGGTCTATGATGCTCCCCTTATGAATATAAAACTGTTTCCCTTTGTCTGGGTAAACATTTAGATGGCCTTTATCTACAGGCCGATCTGACTGGATCTGCATCCAATCCATATGCATGGGGTTCATGTCTGGTTTCGTTTACTCAGAAACGGCTTCCAGAACTTACTGTGGGTTGAATCCACAAAGGCTGTCTGGGGACTGCAGGAACCATTTTAAAGTGTCCAGAAAGCTAGTCACGGGGTCTGGCGGCCATTTTATGTGCCCCTTTTCTGGGCTTCTTTTAAAACAGTCTTTTAAAAGCAAAGGCCTCTTCTGCCACAGGACCCTTATCTGACAATATTAATTTTGCGAATCTTACACCTCAACCAACATAACAAAAACAGATTATCTGGTCATTATCACATTGCTGTTTGTGGGACCTTGCTGTGTGTAAATTGGCTGCCGTGTTTCCCACATTACAACAGTGACTACACTTCAAATAGTACTTTATTGGGGGTAAAGCGCTTTTGAGATGTCCGATGGTCGTGAAAGGCGCTATATCAATGCAATTGTTTCTTTTGCAGAGTGAAGCATTTTCCTTTGGCAGGTAACATCAACATCTTGCATTTCTAGTTCACTTGTAGCATTAGCTGTCGATTAAAGAGCCCTCTTCATAATTTTGATAATGTACCGCAACAAAACTCCCATGACTCTCTCACGTTTGAATCAGAAGGTTGTGGGTCCAGGCTCCACTCCAGAGACTTGAGCACATAATCTAGGCTGACACTGTTGGAGGGGCTGTTTTTCGGATGAGACATTAAACCGAGGCCCCATTTACCCTCTCAGGTGGGCATAAAAGATCCCATGGCACTATTCAACAAAGAGTAGGGAGGTTTACCAGTTTCCTGGACAATGTTTATCCTTCAACCAGCACTATCTAAAACAGACTGGCTGCTGTTTGTGGAACCTTGCTGTGCGTAAGTTAGCTGCTGTGTTTCCCTGCATTACAACATTGACTACACTTCAAAAAGTACTTCATTTGCTGTGATGTATTTTGGGACATTCTGAGGTCATATAAGGTGCTATATAAATGCAAGTTCTTTCTTTCATTTCTGTTCCTCACACCCGCCAACATTGAGCCCCCTCTGAGTAAACTAAGGGATAGATTTTCCTCTGTTCATGATTCAGTGGTTAATGACACTTATGATTTAGAAATTATAAGATCAAAATCAAGCTGCATTTTGCTTCAGGAGTTTCTGACCACTATGAATCCATTGGCATTAATGAATGTAGACTGGCCATAAAGGGCCCACTTATAATAATGCTGCTTTCACACTTCTGAGGGACTTGTGGAAGCTGTTGCACAGACTGGGGCCTAGATAATGGGGTAGAAATTCTTCTTGGGTGGTATCCACATGGGCGGTAATGCATTGGCCTTCTGTTATACGCAATGCCCGGTATTCAGTTCCATTGATGTCGAGTATATAATGGGCAGCCGATGTACTACTGCTGTATTGGTGCTGCCACCCATGACGGATTTCTACCCGAATGTGTCAATATTCCTTAAAGCACTTGGGGTCAGCCAGGACTTGACCCAGCTCTTAATATCTGCCTGGCCCAGACCAAACTCTCCCTGCTATTCCAGATCCAACACAATCCAACCCCTTCTATCATTTTGTGCCCATCCTGACTCCTGCTACCAGCCAGCCCCAATGCAACTCCCATAGTCAACTTAATGCAGCTGCTGCTATCAACCTGTATCTGACTCGCCCCCCACTGTTAGCACAGACGCAATCAACTCGTGCTGCCCGCTGCGACCAAACCCAATTTCCATTGACAACCTCTACCCAACCTGACTCACACTGCCAGTCTGGACCCAACCCACCTGCTGCTATCAACCTGTATCTCACCTGACTTCCAGTGCCAGCTCAGACTAACCCAAATCCTGCTGCTATCAACCTGTACCTGTCCTGACTCTGACTGTTGGCACAGACCGAACCAGCTTGTGATACTTGTCTGGACCAAACCCAACTGTTGCTGTCAACCAATACCCAACCTTACTGTCACTAACAGCCCAGACCCAACCCACCAGCTACTATCAACCAGTACCCACCCTGACTTCCAGTGCCAGCTCAGACTAACCCAGATCCTGCTGCCAACCTGTACCTGTACCTGACCTGACGCCTGTTGCCAGCCCTGATCCAACACACCTCAACTGCTGCTATCAACCCAGCCAGTGGCTCAGTGGGTAGCACTCTCTAGGAGGGCGGGGCTAGGAGTGAGCAAGTGTTGTTGGGTGCTTGATTACTGCAGGGAGTTGGAGTGAGTTTGTAAAATGTTGGTGGAGGGTTTTTGAGGTTTATTTTTCAGGTTTTAGGGTGTTTTTGGTCCATAAACAACAGCCAGATGGCTGCTGAGTGGCCCAGAGTGCCGGGCCCCTCAGAGGACAGTGTTCCCAAGATGAATTTAATCAGGGGAGAAAATGTTGGGATAAGGGAGAAGAAAAATGCCCAAAGATTTGGGCCGGGACCCCAGGTGGTTTGGAAAAGAAAACACGGGGTGGTTCAGTGCGAGGATAAGGAGATACGAGCTTGGAATATTATCCAGGTGGTACATGAGGGCTGCGGCGAGGGAATCAGCTTTGCTTACCGACCAAAGCCAAATTTTGGGTTCGAGGTGACGGTCAGTGGCTGAGAGGAGGGGGAAAGACTTTTACAGAGTTTGAAGGTTGGAGATAAGTTCTTGGAGGTATCTCTGCTATATTTTGAAGAGGTGGTAGTCTCATTCTTAAACCTGCCGGTTTATATTGAGGACGATGTGCTAATAAAATAGTTGGAGTCGTGGGACATTAAAATTTGCTCAGCAATAATGAGGAGATATTATCCAAGAACGCGGGTAACAGATGGAACCCGTTATGGAAAGGTGCGGTTCTCAGAGGGGGTGAAGTCATTGCCGTATAGCATGAAATTCGAAACAATGGAAGGAATGCAGTACTTCCGGGTACTGCATGATAGCCAGGAGAAGATTTGTTATTATCGTCTTGGACACAACCATAGAGTCATAGAGTCATAAAGGCACAGAAGGAGGCTTTCTGTGGAGCGATCCAGTCAGTCCCATTCCCCTGCTCTATCCCCGTAGCCCTGCAAATTTATTTCCCTCAAGTGCCTAACCAGACTTCCCTTGAAAATATTGAGGCCTAGAAATTGGCCTGAGGCGCCCAAGCTGCGCAAAGTTCGCCTGGGCACTGGAATTTGCGCCGCGATCGCCATTAGCGATCGCCGCAAATTCAGTTGAAGTGCCCCGAGAGGGAGACGGGGCACGGCTCGAGGCGCTCCGCGTCCCTCTTAGGGCACTGAAAGTGAATTTTGCAGCGCTACGTGCTGCAGCGCCACACGCTGCGGCACGGCGTGCTGCGGTACTGCAGGCCTTCCTCCCACTGTTAAGGGGGAGGGGCCTGCAACAGCGCGAGCCCCGATCGCGAGTGCCGGCAAAAGAGCACCAAGGAGAAGTGCCAGGCTCTCGGGAAACAGCTGGCAATGCCGTGGGGGGTGGGTACCAGGAGGCCGGGGATGGAGGTGCTGGCAGGCGGCCGCCGAAAAAGCGGCCGCCCCGCACCTCCACCTTAACTTGCGCCTCTGCCGGCACAGTAAGTTCCCGTGAACCGGGCGCAGGTAGCGAACGGCGCTACAGTGGCGTTCACTACCAAATATCGTGATCGGGGCGCGAATGAGGCACAGCGCACACCGATGACATCATCGGTGGTGGCGCAGCGCAAAAGGCTAATGCCACCATTAGCGCCCCTGCTGAATATCGCGGGAGGCGCAGCCAGTGGCGCTACAGCCACTGACTGCCTCTTTAGGCGCTAACAGGTGGCGCTACTCACCCAATTTCTCCCCGAGTATCTCCGCTTCCACCACTTCTGTTGGCAGCGAGTTCCAGGTCCTCACCACTCACTGTATAAAAAAGGTTTTTCCTCACGTCCCCCTGTATCTCTGGCCCAAAACATTGAATCTGTATCCCCTAGTCCTTGTACCATCAACTAGTGGGAACAGCCTTTCCCCTTCTAGCCTATCCAAACCTGTCATAATCTTGTACACCTCTATCAAATCACCCCTCAACCTCCGTTGCTCTAATAAAAACAAATCCAGCTTCTTAAACCTATCCTTATAGCTAAGATCCCCCATCCCCGGAACCATTCTGGTAAATTTCCTCTGCACCCTCTCAAGGGCCTTCATACCCTTCCTAAAGTGTGGTGACCAGAATTGGATGCAATACTCCAGTTGTGGCCTAACCAGCGCTTTGTAAAGGTTCAGCATAACTTCTCTACTTTTGTATTCAATACCTCTATTTATGGAGACCACAATCCCGTATGCTTTGCTAACCACTCTCTCAATATGTCCTGCCACCTTCAGGAACCTATGCACATTAATTCCCAGGTCCCTCTCTCCCTGCACACTCTTTAAAACTGTGCCATTAAGTGTATATTGCCTCTCCCTGTTCCTTCTGCCGAAATGCATCACCTCACAGTTCTCTCTATTAAATTCCATCTGCCACTTGTCTGCCCATTCTGCTAGTCTTTCTATGTCTGCTGCAGTCGAATGGTATCATCCTCACTGTTTGCTACACCCCCAGGTTTGGTGCCATTGGCAAATTTAGAAATTCTACTCTGTATTCCAATATCCAGGTTTTTTATATAAATCACAAAAAGCAGTTGTCCCAGCACTAAATCTTGGGGAACACCGCTGTCTACCATCCTCCAGTCTGAAACACAGCCATTTCCCACAACTTGCTGTTTTCTGTCCTTAAGCCAATTCCTTATCCAAGCTGCCACTGACCCATCTATTCCATGAGCCTCAATTTTGTTAACCAGCCTTCTATATGGTACTTTGTCAAACGCCTTCCTAAAATCTATGTAGACAACATCCATTGCATTCCTTTCATCAATCCCCCCTGGTACTTCATCAAAAAATTCAATTAGATTAGTCAAACACGATCTGCCTTTTATAAATCCATGTTGGCTCTCCTTAATTAGCTTAAACCTCTCGAAGTGCCCATTAATTTTTTCCTTGATTATTTTTTCTAAAACTTTACTCACCACTGATGTTAATCTGACCAGTCTGTAGTTACCAGGATTGTCCTTACACCCTTTCTTGAACAATGGTGTCACATTTGCCACTTTCCAATACTCAGGCACCTCCCCCGCATCTAAGGAAGATTGGAAAATTATGGCAAGAGCTTCCGCTATCTCCTCACCCAATTCCCTTAACAACCTAGGATGCAAGCCATCTGGGCCAGGCGATTTAGCCACTCTAAGCATACCCAGCCTTTCTAGTACATCCTGTCTATCAATTTTCACCCCTTCCATTGCTTCTAACTTTTCCACTTCTACTGATATTTTGTCAGCATCCACCTCCTTAGTAAACATGGATACAAAGTACTCATCGAGTATTCTAGCCTTGCCCTGCACCTCTAAGCATACATCACCTTCTTTGTCCCTAATAGGCCCCACCCTATCTTGTAAGAAGCTGTCCAGACTTGTACTGTTAAAACTGCGGCAAGTCTGGACACATCGCTCGGAACTGCAAGGCGGAGAGCTGTGGGGTGTGTCACAAAGACCCTACCCGCTGTGAGTGTGAGGGAAAAGGAAGCCCCTTAAGTGATGAGGAGATGGGAGAAAGAGAAGGAGAAGGAGCAGGAGGTGTGAGTGGAGCAGCTGTAGGAGCAGAGCAGGTGGAGGACACAGCTGGTGAATGGAAGGAGGAAAGAGCACAGGAAGAGGCAGAAAATTGTGGAGAAGAGAACAGGATGGAAATGATGGAAAACACACCAAGTACAGTGGGAAAGGACTAAGACAGCACAGGTTGAGGGCAGAGTCGAACCATAATATGGCTCGGTTCTCCCTAAAGAATCTGTTGTCCACGGGGAGAGAGGAGGCGGGAGCGGGGTGCGGGGTAAGTGTAATTACTCCAAAGAAAGACGGGGGGTCGGACATCTCTGGGAGCAGGAGGGGGAAAGACAAGGAGAGGGTGCAAGAGGCAGGAGCCAATTAGGGGTAGCAGGATGGGAGTGGGGAGACAAAGATGCTAGAAGGGAGCAAGATAGGTGCAGATGTGCCATTGTCCCAGAGAGAGAAGAAACAGGGAGCAGAGATCAACAGTGGAGATGAGGCTGAAGGGAGTGGCACTATTGGAGAAATCGTGATAGCAGGAAGACTCTCTAAGGGAGATTATTTATGTGACAGGGAGCAGGGACGGAAGATTACAGAAGAGCTCGAGAATGAGAAGTCAGAGGGGGGCAGAGACATGGAAGTCGGGGGTGGGCTGGCATCGTGTGGAAAGGGAAAGGTTAGTGAGGGGCAGAAGGAGGGAGAAGGGGCAGCTCCTCAGCCCAAACCTAATGTAAGGAAGAGGCTGAAACTGCAGGGAAGATTCAAACAGGAGGTGAAAAAGAGCCGGAGGCTGCAGGAGAAAGCAACAGTTGCCCAAAATGTTGGGAAGGAGTATGGGAGGAGGGAAGGGCCGGAGATTAATGATGGGGGGATTATCCCTTATTCGGAGCCATGGTTACTGATCAATTTTTAAAGTACAGTAGATTAGTATATATTATGAGAGACAAATTAAATTTCAGGTTTTGATGTTAATGTGTGGTGGAGGAATGACTGTGCAGAGCGGCGGAATGGATTTGTATGACACAATGGAATGATCCCGATGTTGTAAATGTTTTTAATGTTTAATAAATAATTCTTTAAAAAGTGGGTAGCACACTCGCCTCTGAGTCAGAAGGTTGAGGATTTAAGTCCCACTCCAGAGACTTGAGCACAAAAACCTAGGCTGACACTCCAGTGCAGTACTGAGGGAGTGCGGCACTGTTGGTGGTGCTGTCTTTTGGATGAGATATTAAACCGAGGTCCCGTCTGCTCTCTCAGGTGGACATAAAAGATCCCATGGCACTATTTTCGAAGAAGAGCAGGGGGCGTTATCCCCGGTGTCCTATCCCCGGTGTCCTGGCCAATATTTATCCCTCAGTCAACATAACAAAAATAGATTATCTGGTCATTATCACATTGCTGTTTGTGGGAGATTACTGTGCACAAATTGGCTGCTGTGTTTCCTACATTACTGCAGTGACTACACTTCAAAGTAGCAATGACAGGCTGTAAATCGCTTTGGGACGTCCGGTATATAACTGCAAGTATTTCTGTGATATCCGAGTGGTAAGGTCAGAAACTGAGAGAAGCAAGATATTAGGAACAAACCCAACTGTTTATTTACACGGTGTAGCAGAGAGACATAGCTCTTACAATCTGGAAGCCAGGCACATTTCTTACTGCACGAGCCAAGATGGAGGATGAACCTCTGAGTCATACCCATAATGCAATGCTACATTACCGTATAAACTGGTGTACCAGGACATTGAATACATGACCCATTACCTTAAATACTGGTGAATGTGAACCCTTAATATTTGGCTCCATCTGGTGGATAACTTAAACATTACATCCTAGATTACTATATCCCTCCCCTCTTAAGTTGAACATTAATTTCTTAACAACATTCTTAAAAAGTCCCATAAGGAAACTCCTTTAATGATAGTCCACACTGAACGAATCTAGCAGGTCGTTATCAATCTCTCTGGCGGCTTGTGAGTCCTTGGTGAACGTCTTACAGTCAAGTCCCTGCTTGGTTGTGGTAGAGCCACCTGCTGCTCCTGAGCAGTACTCAGAGTATCTGACTCTGCTACGATGGTTTCCTCTTGACAAAGGGGACCAGGTGGAACTGGCTCTGTTCGTGGTGGTGGTACCACCGATGCATTTGGATAACTGGGGGCCAACTTGTCCTCCGACATCTCCTCTGGAACCTCCATTTTGATTTCCCCTGGTCTGGTCAGTATCTGATCTACATGTCTGCGTACCACCTGACAAGTTCCCACCATGACCGTATATGATACTGGACCGGTCATTGAGTCTATGATGCCAGGAATCCATTTTGGACCATAACTGAAATTCCTGGTAAGGACCGCATCTCCTTCTCCAAAATTGCGGCTCTTTGTCCTTCTGTCATGGTTCTCCTTTTGTTTGATTTGTCGGTCTTCCACCTTTTTAGATCTGGGTGAACCAGGTCAAGAGTGGAGCGTAGTCGATGTCCTAACAACAGCTCAGCAGGAGAGAGTCCTGTGGTAGATTGAGGTGTTATTCTGTAGCTGAACAGAACTCGTGACACCTTGGCTGCCAAACTCCCTTCCACACTTTTTTTCATCATCTGCTTAAATGTTTGTACGGCTCTCTCCGCAAGTCCATTTGAAGACGGATGATATGGAGCTGAGGTCACGTGCACTATGTCATTGTTTCTCATGAACGCTTTTGTTTCTGTACTCACAGAACATGTGGCATTGTCACTTACTACGATCTCCGGTAGCCCTTGATTACTAAAACTCTGACGCAGGCAGTCTATAGTAACAGTAGATGAAGCAGAATTTACAGGATAAACATCCATCCATTTGAAATGGGCATCAATTATTATGAGGAACATCTTTCCCATGAATGGACCCGCATAATCTACATGTAATCTTCTCCATGTTTTATCCGGCCACTCCCAGGGGTGGAGAGGAGCCGCTGCTGGTGCCTTCCTGTGTACTTGACAAGTGCTGCATGTCTTGACTAGATTTTCTATCTCCTCATCTAGCTTTGGCCACCACAAGTAACTCCTTGCCAAGACTTTCATACGTGAAACTCCAGGATGACACTGATGTAGTTGCCCTAGGATAGACTGTCGTGCTGGCTGTGGAATAATCACTCGTGCTCCCCACAACATGCAACCATCCTGCACACCCAGCTCTGTTTTCCTGACACTGTAAGGTGTGAAATCAGTCCCTTCCGGATGCTGTGGTCAACCCCTCATCACATATTCTTGGACTCTAGACAGTACTGAATCTTTACCGGTCCAGGTCCTTACTTGTTCTGCGGTCACAATTGCCGTGTCCGTGTCCTCCAACATCAAAACTCTGTCCTCTGGAGCTGCACGGGTAGGTGTACCTGGCAGTGGAAGATGGCTCAAGGCATCTGCGTTCCCATGGTACTTGCCAACCTTGTAAACGATGACATACTCATATGCACTTAACGTCACTGCCCACCTCTGGGTCCGGGGTGACACCATCTGTGGTACTGCTTTCATTTCATTAAAAAGAGAGAGAAGAGGTTTATGATCAGTGCATATGGTGAATTTCCTGCCATATATGTACTTGTGAAACCTCCGTAACCCAAACATTACTGCTAACCCCTCTTTATCTAACTGGTGTTATGTTCATTAATAACTAGTCGTTTTTATTAAGGACACTAGCTTTTGCTAGACACTTTATTGAGCACATGTGGACTAGGTACAGTATCTGTAGAGGCATCCATCTTGACTGCTGCCTTGTGTGTAGCCTGGTGCATCGTGGGTAGCCCACCCTTATATACATACAGCACCACCTGGTTTACCATTCCAGAATGACAGGTTACTGATCATTACATCCCCCTTTCTTTGAGGTTAAACAAAATCAGTATCAATCAATATCAATCAATCATAACAACATAAACATCTTCAACAGTCAATACATTTTCAATGTAGTTTTCATTGTACTCAAAGATTAAGTCTATCAGGCTTTTTTACTTCACGTGTGGATCGTCTCAGCACAGGTAAGTCTGATGTGTTTTCATGAGAGCCTGTATGTGTATTTGTGTTAGATTGTTCTGGTGGTGAGTGACAAGATTCAGTTGTGGCATTGTCATCGATTTGCTCTTCGATAGTCTCTTGTGTTTTTAGGAGGGAACGGCGGTTCCTCCTGAGAATCTGTCCTTCCTCAGTTCTAACAGTGTATGACCTTGGTCCTACTTCCTCAAGAACTGTAGCTTTCCTGTTCCATGCATCTGGATCTTCAATCCTGACAACATCATCCCGTGTCAATGGTTTCAGAGTTTTGGATGACTTGTCATAGTATGATTTCTGTTTCAGCTTTAACAGTTGAAGTCTCTGTCTCAGTTCCTTACTCTGCTTTTCTTTTGCACAGCAGGGTAGCATTGTACGCAACTTGCGACCCATTAGGAGTTCAGCAGGTGAAGAACCAGAGTCTAAAGGTGAGGCTCGGTAGCTCAGCAGGGCGAGATAAGGATCAGACTTGCTTTCTGTCACTTTCTTCAGTAGCTGCTTGAGAACTTGAACACCTTTCTCTGCCTTATCATTCGACTGAGCATACAAAGGACTGGAAGTAATGTGTTGAAAGTCATAATGTGCTGCAAACTGTTGCCACTCCTTACAGTTGAAGCACGGACCATTGTTGCTAACGGCAATCCTGGGAATTCCATATCTGGCGAAGGTGGATTTTACATGCATTAAGACACTGCTTGCTGTGGTGCTTGAGAGCAGCGCCATCTCAGGATCGTTAGAATAGTAGTCAATCACTATAAGATAGTCTTTACCATTTAAATGAAAAAGGTCCATACCAAACTTTTGCCATGGTGCTGTTGGTATGTCAGCTATTATCATTGGTTCCTTTGTTTGTTTGTTTTGGTGTTTCTGACATGTCTCACATTTGCCTATCATGTTCTCAATGTCCTTATTTATGCCAGGCCAATAAACAGTGTCTCTTGCTCTCCTTTTGCATTTTTCAATTCCGAGGTGTCCCTCATGAATCCTTTTGAGCATGTCTTGACGTAGAGCCTGTGGAATGACTATTCTGTTCTGTTTTAGTAATAGTCCACTTGCGACACTCAATTCTGACCTTATGTGAAAATATTTTGGACAGGAACCTTTTGGCCAACCATGATGAATGTTCTCTATTACTGTTTGTAATACTGTATCTTTTACTGTTTCTTCTGCTATTTGCTTTGATTTTGTGTCTGACACGGGCAGCGCAGCAGTGACCATACTCACATGAACTTCCACGTCTTCTTCAGTAGAGCTCACATGACTCATTGTGGGTGCTCAGGATAGTGCATCTGCTGACACTATGTAATTGCCTGGTGTGTAGATCAGTTCAAAGTCATATCTTTGCAGCTTCATCATGAGTCGTTGAATCCTTGGAGACATCTCATTCAGGTTCTTTTTTATGATGGCAACCAGTGGGCTGTGGTCTGTCTCAACTGTGAAAGTGGGAAGTCCATATATGTAGCCAATAAACTTTTCTAGTCCAACTACCAAGCCTAGACATTCCTTTTCAATCTGGGCGTATCGACACTCAGTATCAGTCATAGACCTGGAGGCATAGGCAACAGGCTTCCAATCTTCACCCTCTGCTTGTAGCAAGACCGCACCAACGCCACCTTTTGATGCATCCATTGACACTTTGATTCTTTTTGTTGGGTCGAAGAAGGTGAGTACAGGTGTGGTTGTCAGCACTGTTTTGAGGTTTATCCACTCTTGTTCATGTCTTTCTGTCCATGCGAACTCATTTGTTTTACGTAGCAGGTCTCGCAGACAGGCTGTCTTGGCTGACAAGTTAGGAATGAACTTTCCAATGAAGTTTATCATCCCCATGATGCGTAGCACTCCTTTTTTGTCAGTGGGTCAGGGCATTTTGAGTATGGCGTTTACTTTTTCCATATCTGGCTCTATTCCTTTACCAGATAGATTATCTCCTAGGAAAGTGACTTCCTGGACACCAAACTGATACTTGGCTTTGTTGAGCTTCAGCCCATTCCGGCGTATGCTCTGTAGCACTTTAGTCAGTCTCTCATTGCGTTCTTTCAGTGTGGAGCCCCAGATGATGATGTCATCAACATAGACCCGAACTCCTTCTAGACCTTCGATTATGTGTTCCATCGCTCTATGAAAGATTTCAGATGCAGATATTATCCCGAAAGACATTCTGAGGAAACAATACCTGCCAAATGGTGTGTTGAAGGTACAGTATTTGGTGCTCTCTTCATCCAGATTTAGTTGCCAAAATCCTTGTAAGGCATCGAGCTTTGTAAAGTATCTGGCACCTGACATTTCACTGGTGATTGCTTCTCGCTTGGGAATCTGGTAGTGTTCACGTTTTATGTTTGCATTTAAGCCCTTTGGATACATGCATATTCTTTGATCTTTGTTCTTTTTCTTTACACATACCATGGAGTTAACCCAATCTGTTAGCTCTTCGACTTTCCTGATGACTCCTAGTGTGGTCATTCTGTCCAGTTCATTCTTGAGCCGGTCACGCAGGGGTGCTGAAACACTTCGTGGAGCATGTACAACTGGCTGAGCATCCTCCTTTAGCTGGATCTTGTAAGTGAATGGTAGAACTCCAAATCCTTTGAACACATCCTGGAAATTATTCACTACAGAATCCACCGAGTCATCTGGTCTGCTTATGGCACAGTTTATACGGTAGACTCTCTTGACCAGTTCTAAGTCCTCACAAGCTTTGTCACCCAGTAGTGAATCAAGTCCTTCAGCCACAACAGAAAACATGAGATGATGCACTTTGTCTTTGACTGTCACTTTAAGTCTGCATACACCTAAGCTATCTATTTTCTGTCCATTATAGCCCTTCAGTAGTACTGACTTTTTCTGTATTTTGGGCTTTTCTTTCATATTGTTAATGTCAGTCATACTGATTAAGTTTGCTTTTGCCCCAGTGTCTAGTTTCAATGTAATTAATGCTCCATTTACCTGCAGTGGGATCATCCATTTGTCCTCTTTTACTGCATTAACTTTATGTTCGGCATTGTTAATTCCTGAGGGCTGCACATTTTCTGTATCCTTTTTGATATTGTCACATGACACCATTCCTACAAAACATGTCTCACTTAAATCAGTGTCCTCAATCACATTAACTCATTGCCCTTTCTTTGTTTTTACTTTTGAAAAGCATTGTTTGGCAAAGTGATTCTTTCCATTACGCTTTGTGCACATTATTCCAAACGCTGGGCATTGTCTTAACTGGTGTTTGTAACCACAGCATTTACAATTAAAAATGTCATCCTCCGATTGCTTTTCATTTCTGTTCTGCCCACGTTTCTTCCCCTTATAGGACACAGCACCGACAGCAGCATTATCACTCATTACAATCGCATCATTATTGATTTCACTGAAAGTCTTTGCGTGCTTTCGAGCTAGCTTGCTGGCTTGGCATATTTTCACAGCAATTTCCAATGTTAGTTTGGTTTCTCTCAACAGACGTTCCCTGACTTTTTCATCATGAATACCAAACACAATCTGGTCACGAATCATGGATGCTTTCAGCTCAGAGAAATTACATGTCTGTGCTTTCAGTTTCAGATCAGTCATAAAGCTATCAAAAGTCTCATTTTGCTGCTGTGTCCGAGAACAGAAGATGTACCTCTCATAGGTTTCATTCTTTTTGGGAGAACAATGTGTATCAAACTTCTTTAGCACATCGTCTAATTTTTCTCTGTTCTCCTCTGGATTAAATACAAATGTATTAAATACCTCTATTGCCTGTGGGCCTGCAACCATGAGCAGCAATGCTATTTTCCTTGCGTCTGGCTTCGTACCGTACCCGATGGCAGCAATGTAGAGTTCGAATTGTTGTGTAAAAGTCTGCCAATCGTAGTCGATATTTCCTGTGAGTTTCAAACGCTCTGGTGGCTTCAAATTCTCCATGTCGCGTTGCACAATATTCAGCAGATCTTACCAATCCTGGTACCATGTTATGTTCATTAATAACTAGTCGTTTTTATTAAGAACAGCTAGCTTTTGCTAGACACTTTATTGAGCACATGTGGATTAGGTGCAGTATCTGTAGAGGCATCCATCTTGACTGCTGCCTTGTGGGTAGCCTGGTGCATTGTGGGTAGCCCACTCTTATATACATACAGCACCACCTAGTGTACCATTCCAGGATGACAGGTTACTGATCATTACAACTGGGAATAGTTTTTTCCGCCGGTGTCAGAGTTTGAGGCATAAACCCTATTGGCCTTTCTGTTCCATCTTCCAAGCTGTATGAAAGAACTGCCCCCACCCCGTAAGGTGAAGCATCACAGGAGAGAATGATGTCTTTCTCTGCATTGTAGTGAACCAGCACATCCGAGGACAGCATCAGTTTCTTGGACTGTTCAAATGAAACCCTCTGCTCCTCTTCCCACTGCCACTGTGTCTCCTTACGCAGAAGTTTGTGAAGAGGTGCTAACACTGTTGCCAAGTTTGGTAAAAATCTGTTATAATAGTTTAGCAGTCCCAGGTAAGCTTTTAACTCCATCACATTGGTAGGAGCTGGGGCCTCCTGCAGTGCTTGTACCTTCTCCTTGATTGGATGGAGCCTGGTGGTGTCCACTCTGTGTCCCAGGAACACGGCCTCATTCCCCAGGAAAGTGCACTTACTCCTCTTGAGCCGTAACCCAGCCTTATCCAATCTTTGTAGTACCTCTCTCAGAGTGCCCAGATGCTCCTGGTTGCTTCTTCCCATCACCAGAATGTCATCCAGATAGATTGAAACATGTGGGATCCCTTGCAGTACACCCTCGATAGTCCTCTGAAAAATAGCTGGACTAGATGAGACACTGAATTGTAAGCGGTTATAGGTAAACAAACCCTTGTGTGCACTTATGGTTACATACTTCTTGGATTTCTCATCTAGCGTCATCTGCAAGTATGCATGACTCGTATCCAGCTTTGTGAATTTCTTCCCTCCAGCCAGGTTTGCAAAGAGATCCTCCGTTTTGGGAATAGGATACTGTTCTAGTTTAGACACCCTATTTACTGTCAATTTATAATCTCCACAGAGTCTTACCGAATTGTCCGGTTTTAAAACAGGTACAATGGGAGCTGCCCATTCTGAAGATTTCACGGGTTCCAGTATGTTCTCTCTCAAAAGACGATCAAGCTCAGCCTCTACCTTTGGCTTCATGGCATACGGCACAGGTCGTTGTTTAAAAAACCTTGGCAGTGCCTCCTTGTCTACATAAATCTTAGCTGGGGGGCCATTAAATGTGCCAAGTTCTTCTTTGAACACGTTCTCATGTTCAATCAACACTTCTTGCAAAGACAACTGTTTGCCTCCCTCTATTTGATTTATTGCTCCCCAATCTAATTTAAGTTCTTGTATCCAGCAGGTTTGGTCCGGAACCCGATACTACAACTACAGGTAGCTATTCCACGGTGTCCCTGTGTTGCACAGTTACAGTAGCTGTACCCAATGTCGCCACTCGTTCACCAGTATATGTTTTAAGCTGCATAGAGCAAGACTTTAACTCTGGAACTTTTGCACGGTTCCACAATTTTGAGTACTCCTCCCTGTTCATTATGGTCACCCCGCATCCTGTATCCACTTCAAAGTTGACCTTAGAGTCATTTACTGTCAGTTGCAAAGTGATAGGATCCACTTTTGGAATGTTCTCTACCATACTATGCATTATGAACATGTCATCTTCTTTCTCAGCTTCTCCGCTGATGTGATGTGCTCCCTGTTTTTTCACTTCTCTTCCTAGGTTTTGCTTTCCTCCTCCTTTTGGTTTGAATTTCTCCATGATTGCTTTTGCCCTGCATGCACGTTTTATGTGCCCTTTTTCCCCACACTTGTGGCACTTTTCCTCCAGAAACCTGCATTCCCTCGCCAGGTGATTGCCATTGCATCTATAACATGCCTTTACATGCTCCCTTTGTGGTTTCTGACGCATGTTTAACTTGTGCACAATAACCTGACCTGCAACTTGCTTTGTAGTAGCCCAGTCTGAACCTTGTATTTCTTTTACATCTCGGTTCACTGTCGCTATGGCTTGAGCAAGTTCCAACGCTTTTTCATACGTAACCCCAGTCTCGGACAATAATCTCCGCTGCATTCGATCATTCATTATCCCGCAAACTAGCCTATCTCTCAGCATAACTTTCAGGTTGTTGCCATAATTGCAATCGTGTGCCAATTTCCTCAACACCACCACATAATCCAAAACAATCTCTCCCGGTTTTCTGTTCCATGAATTAAATTTGAAACGTTGTACAATCTCACTCGGTCTGGGATTGAAATGGTCCTTTAGCAAGGCCACTAAGTTAGCAAATGATCTGTCTCTAGGCTTTTCAGGACTGCATAAGTTTCTCATTAAACTATACGTCTGACTTCCAACAGAAGTGAGCAAAATAGCTCTCCTTTTTACGACATCATTTATATCATTTGCTTCAAAGAAATGCATCAACACCTCGCAGTATTCATCCCAGGTCTGCGTCTGAACATCAAAAGCAGAGATCTTTCCTACCGTAGCAGCCATGATCCATTATTCAGTGCTCTTTTTCTTTTTTTTTCTTCATCAAGATGTGATCTGTTGATCCTCATCGCCAATATGTGATATCCGAGTGGTAAGGTCAGAAACTGAGAGAAGCGAGATATTAGGAACAAACCCAACTGTTTATTTACACGGTGTAGCAGAGAGACATAACTCTTACAAGCTGGAAGCCAGGCACATTTCTTACTGCACGAACCAAGATGGAGGATGAACCTCTGAGTCATACCCATAATGCAATGCCACATTACCATATAAACTGGTGTACCAAGACATTGAATACATGACCCATTACCTTAAATACTGGTGAATGTGAACCCTTAATATTTGGCTCCATTACATCCCAGATTACTATACTTTCTTTCTTTCATACTAACCTCACTGCTGCTGTTAGCAAGGACTCAATAGATTCCCACTGCCAGCACAGACTCAATCCACTTCTTACCAGCATATCAAATGAAAGAACCTGTTAGCTATTGATAAAATGGAGATTGTGATCATATAAGGGATATGTAGTTGTATGATTTTATTGTGTGATATGATGTTAATCCAGCAGAGAGAGTCTTTCATTCCGTTCAACCAGTTTCAGTTTAATTTCAACTTAGGTTCTGGAGGTGAAAAGGCAAGATTCTTACCCACTGAAACTATAACAATTTAGTCACAATACCTTTCCTGGTGTGTTTTCACCCTTGTGGGCACATAGGAAAAATAAAGATAAAACTTCAAACAAATGCAGGAGAAATAAGTTTATTCTGTTTGAAAGGGATCTGGTTGCAAAGAGGTCTAAAAAAAAAAGCACGAAAGGCTTGGAGTTCAACTTCAACCAAGTGCTCCAACCGTCCCAGACGTAGGAGCTTACTTTGAAAGATCGTGAGTTTAGTTCTCAGAAATCGAAGAGCTCACTTGCTGGACAGGCAGGGAATATAAAAGCAGTTGTCAAACTTTTTTTCTTTCAGACAACTTAAAGTTAAAGTATTAGAAGTGAATTTTATCCCCGCAGGCCAGTCTCAGCAGCTACCTCCATTTCTAATCATCTGTATTAGTGATATCACATCACTGGAGATTGTGACTGCACTCAGAGGGGTCATGAAGCTCGACACCATCAAAGACAAAGCAGCCCGTTTCATTGGCACCCCATCCACCACCTTAAATATTCACTCCTTCCACCACCGGCGCACCATGGCTGCAGTGTGTACCATCTACAAGATGCACTGCAGCAACTCACCAAGGCTTCTTCGGCAGCACCTCCCATACCCACGACCTCTTCCACCTAGAAGAACAAGGGCAGCAGGTGCATGGGTACACCATCACCTCCAACTTCCCCTCCATGTCATACAGTTTCCTGACTTGGAAATATATCGCCGATCCTTTATCGTCGCTGGGTCAAAATCCTGGAACTCCCTCCCTAACAGCACTGTGGGAGTACCTTCACCACACGGACTGTAGCGGTTCAAGAAGGCAGCTCACCACCACCTTCTCGAAAGCAATTTGGGATGGGCAATAAATTCTGGCCTTGCCAGCGACGCCCACATCCCATGAACGAGAAAAAAAAGGATCTAACAGAGTGACATAGGCTGAGTGAAGACAGTTACAATAACTCTATTACACGTACTTATGGGCAATGAGATTAGTGTATTTACAAACTGAACACAGTCTTTACATTTTAGACTCTTTTAGGACCAATTTTAACCCTGCCCACCAGCAGGAATGGGGTGGGCGGGTGGATGATTAAAATGGTGGTCGGGCGCTCCCCACTGCGTTCCTGACAGGTTCACGCCCACCGCTAATTTAACTGCTGGGTTTTCGGCAGCATCGGGGCTGGTGGGGGCCTCACTAATATTTAAATGTAGTTGTCCAATAATGTCACTCCCACCCCTACCCCCACCCCGATGCGATCTTAACTGCCGATCCCAGCGGTGACGCCCAGTACCAGACTTGCCATTGAGAGCTGGCAGCAAGAAGCTGCTGGGCCAGAAAAAGCCAAAAAAACTTGTTATTTGTCATTCTTTTTTAAGTTTCCTTGTCAACTGGGGGGATTGTAAGTGCTCCTCTTGGCCCACAAGGAAACCTTGGGCCTCCTAATGTTCCCTCCTCCTCACCCGTCCACAATTACGTCAAGACTGTCCTTCCACCCCCCCCCCCAATCAACCACGCACCTTACGCAGGGGACCATCCCTTCAAGCCCTCGGTGGGGGCCTATTACCTGAGCTAAAGTTGGGCCTTATTTGTTATTTTCGTGCTACACAGATTGTAGAAAAAATTCTTAAATTTGAACTATAACTTTATTAACTGAATTGAGTTATTTGGCTTATAAATTCTAACTTCAGTGAAATTAATTAACCTTTAAATAAGTGAAATCTTTTAAAACAGCCAAATGTATTTTTAACCATGAAATGTGCAGTACCTTTAATGTTATAATCTACCTGCGTGTGTGCTGTGAGGAGGATGCCGAGAAACTCCAGTATGATTTGGACAGGTTGGGTGATTGGATAGAAGCATGGCAGATGCAGTATAAGGTGCATAAATGCAAGGTTATCCACTTTGGTGGCAAAAACAGGAAGGCAGACTATTATCTGGGTATTCTGCGGCGAGTGTCTCACCTCCTGACTCCCCAATAGATTGGGAGAAGGGGAAGTGCAACGAGACCTGGGTGTCCTTGTGCACCAGTCGCTGAAGGTAAGCATGCAGGTGCAGCAGGCGGTTAAGAAGGCAAATGGTATGTTGGCCTTCATAGCGAGAGGGTTCGAGTACAGGAACAAGGATGTCTTGCTGCAGTTGTACAGGGCCTTGGTGAGACCACACCTTGAGTATTGTGTGTGGTTTTGGTCGCCTTATCTGAGGAAGGATGTTCTTGCCATGGAGGGAGTGCAGCGAAGATTCACCAGACTGATACCTGGGATGGCAGGAATGATGTATGAGGAGTGATTGGGTCGATTAGGCTTATATTCGCTAGAGCTTAGAAGAATGAGAGGGGATCACATTGAAACTTATAAAATTCTAACAGGACTAGACAGACTAGATGCAGGATGTTCCCAATGGTCGGGGAGTCCAGAACCAGGGGTCACAGTCTCAGGATAAGGGGTAAGCCATTTAGGACAGAGAATAGGAGGAATTTCTTGACCCAGAGAGTGGTGAACCTGTGGAATTCTCTACCACAGAAGGCAGTGGAGGCCAATTCATTAAATATATTCAAGAAGGCCTTAGATATATTTCTTAAGGCTAAAGGGATCAAGGGATATGGGGAGGAGGCAGGGACAAGGTACTGAATTTGGATGATCAGCCATGATCTCATTGAATGGCGGAGCAGGCTCGAGGGGCTGAATGGCCTACTCCTGCTCCTATCTTCTATGTTTCTATGTTTCTATGTTACGTATCAAGCTGTGCTGTGGTTTCTTAAATATACATTTCTGTATGAAGTAAAATTATCAGTTATGTCCTAAAATACAAAAGAGATAATTTATCAATCATGCACTCCTTGTAGGAACATGCACTCAATGGGCGTGTGGTGTGGAGAATCAGTGTTACAATGTTGTAGCCTTATTTCTGGCCCATGCTCCCATCAAACTTTGGCTCCCCACTTGACACTCAGGTTTGGTGAATCCTTTTTAAAAAAGAAAACCTGTCAGAACAACAACAATTATATTTATGTAATGCCTTTAACGTAATAATACATCCCAAGGCGCTTCACAAGAGCGTTATAAAATTAAATTTGTCACCGAGCCACATAAGGAGATATTAGGACAGGTGACCAAAAGCTGGGTCAAAGAGATAGGTTTTAACGAGCGTCTTAAAGGGCGAGAGGTAGAGAGGCAGAGATGTTTAGGGATGGAATTCCAGAGCTTAGGGCCTCGGCAGCTGAAGGCACGGACGCCAAGGGTGGAGCGAAGACAGCGACGGATGCGCAAGAGGCTAGAATTGGAGGAGCACGGAGATCTCGGCAGATTGTAGGGCTGGAGGAGTTTATAGAGATAGGGAAGAGCGAGGCCGGTGGGGGGGAGAGGAGAGGGTCGGGGGGGGGCGGGGTGGCGGGCGGGAGATTTGAAAAGATGGATGAGAATTTTAAAATTGAGGCATGGCCAGACCAGGAGCCAATGTATGTCAGCGAGCAGAGGCCTGCTGGATGAACAGGACTTGGTACAGCTAGAGGTAATGGTAAAAGGCATGAAATTGATTGATGGTTGTCAAATGTTATGAATTTGGATCAGCCATTGACACCTTCTTGAGTTCAGCAGTGTAGGTTGCTCCTATCAGTGGTCGGAGCATCTTATTTTTTATGGGAGTTGAATCGCACTGCCCTGTATCTACTTGTATGACAGCATAACTGTTATGTTCATCAATAAATAAACATTCTTATTATGAATGCAGCTAGCTTTTGCTAGCTACTTTTATTGAGCACATGTGGACTTGCACAGCATCTTGTAGAGGCTTCCATCTTGACTGCTGCCTTGTGGGTAGCCTAGCCTCATGGGTAATGTAGTCTTAATATAATATATAGCTGGGTAGTGTAGTCTTATACATACAGCTATATACAGCTCTACGGCTCCACCTAGTGTCCACTATAGAATGACATGCTATTGATCACTACATCCCCCTTTCTTTGAGGTTTAACAAAATCAATATCAATCAACTTTCAAGAAAACAATAAAGATAATATCAGTAACACTTTTGTTAGTGCTCTATAAACATAAACATTTTCAAAACAGTGAACACATTCTCAAAGCTTTACATTGTACTCAAAAATTAAGTCTATCAGGCTCTTTTACTTCACGTGTGGATCTTCTCAACACGGGTAAGTCTGATGTGTCTTCATGAGATTGTTCTGGCGGTGAATGACAAGATGCAGTTGCGGCATTGTCATCAATCTGGTCTTGAATAGTCTCTTGTGTTTTTAGGAGGGAACGGCGGTTCCTCCTGAGAATCTGCCCTTCCTCAGTTCTCACAGTGTATGACCTTGGTCCTACTTCCTCAAGAACTGTAGCTTTCCTGTTCCATGCATCTGGATCCTCAATCCTGACAACATCATCCTTTGTCAATGGTTTTAGAGTTTTGGATGACATGTCATAGTATGATTTCTGTTTCAGCTTTAACAGTTGAAGCCTCTGTCTCAGTTCCTCACTTTGCTGTTCTTTTGCACAGCAGGGTAGCATGGTGCGCAACTTGCGACCCATTAGTAGTTCAGCAGGTGAAGAACCACAGTCTAAAGGTGAGGCTCGGTAGCTCAGCAGGGCGAGACTTGCTTTCTGTCACTTTCTTCAGTAGCTGCTTGAGAACTTGAACACCTTTCTCTGCCTTACCATTTGACTGAGCATACAAAGGACTGGATGTGATGTGCTGAAAGTCATAATGTGCTGCAAACTGTTGCCACTCCTTACAGTTGAAGCACGGACCATTGTCGCTAACGGCAATCCTGGGAATTCCATGTCTGGCGAAGATGGATTTCACATGCATTATGACACTGCTTGCTGTGGTGCTTGAGAGCAGCTCCATCTCAGGATAGTTAGAATAGTAGTCAATCACTATTAGATAGTCTTTACCATTTAAATGAAAAAGGTCCATACCAAACTTTTGCCATGCTGCTGTTGGTATGTAAGCTACTATCATTGGTTCCTTTGCTTGTTAGTTTTGGTGTTTCTGACAAGTCTCACATTTGCCTATCATGTTCTCAATGTCCTTATTTATGCCAGGCCAATAAACAGTGTCTCTTGCTCTCCTTTTGCATTTTTCAATTCCGAGGTGTCCCTCATGAATCCTTCCCTTTTGAGCATGTCTTGACGTAGAGCCTGTGGAATGACTATTCTGTTCTGTTTTAGTAACAGTCCACTTGCGACACTCAATTCTGACCTTATGTGAAAATATTTTGGACAGGAACCTTTTGGCCAACCATGATGAATGTTCTCTATTACTGTTTGTAATACTGTATCTTTTACTGTTTCTTCTGCTATTTGTTTTGATTTTGTGTCTGACACGGGCAGCGCAGCAGTGACCATACTCACATGAACATCCACGTCTTCTTCAGTAGAGCTCCCATGACTCATTGTGTGTGCTCGGGATAGAGCATCTGCTAACACTATGTATTTGCCTGGTGTGTAGATCAGTTCAAAGTCATATCTTTGCAGCTTCATCGTGAGTCGTTGAATCCTTGGAGACATCTCATTCAGGTTTTTTTTTATGATGGCATCCAGAGGGCTGTGGTCTGTCTCAACTGTGAAGGTGGGAAGTCCATATATGTAGCCATGAAACTTTTCTAGTCCAACTACCAAGCCTAGACATTCCTTTTCAATCTGGGCGTATCGACACTCAGTATCAGTCATAGGCCTGGAGGCATAGGCAACAGGCTTCCAATCTTCACCCTCTGCTTGTAGCAAGACCGCACCTAGGCCATCTTTTGATGCATCCGTTGACACTTTGATTCTTTTGGTTGGGTCAAAGAAGGTGAGTACAGGTGTGGTTGTCAGCAATGTTTTGAGGTTTATCCACTCTTGTTCATGTCTTTCTGTCCATGCGAACTCATTTGTTTTATGTAGCAGGTCTCACAGACAGGCTGTCTTGGCTGAAAAATTAGGAATGAACTTTCCAATGAAGTTTATCATCCCCATGATGCGTAGCACTCCTTTTTTGTCAGGGGGTCGGAGCATTTTGAGTATGGCATTTACTTTTTCCATATCTGGCTCTATTCCTTTACCAGATAGATTATCTCCTAGGAAAGTGACTTCTTGGATGCCAAACTGACACTTGGCTTTGATGAGCTTCAGTCCATTCCGGCGTATGCTCTGTAGCACTTTAGTCAGTCTCTCATTGTGTTCTTTCAGTGTGGAGCCCCAGATGATGATGTCATCAACATAGACCCGAACTCCTTCCAGACCTTCAATTATGTGTTCCTTCGCTCTATGAAAGATTTCAGATGCAGATATTATCCCGAAAGGCATTCTGAGGAAACAATACCTGCCAAATGGTGTGTTGAAGGTACAGTATTTGGTGCTCTCTTCATCCAGTTTTAGTTGCCAAAGTCCTCGTGAGGCATCGAGCTTTGTAAAGTATCTGGCACCTGACATTTCACTGGTGATTTCTTCTCGCTTGGGAATCTGGTAGTGTTCACGTTTTATGTTTGCATTTAAGTCCTTTGGATCCATGCATATTCTTAGATCATTGTTCTTTTTCTTTACACATACCATGGAGTTAACCCAGTCTGTTGGCTCTTCGACTTTCCTGATGACTCCTAGGGTGGTCATTCTGTCCAGTTCATTCTTGAGCCAGTCACGCAGGGGTGCTGGAACTCTTCGTGGAGCATGTACCACTGGCTGAGCATCCTGCTTTAGCTGGATCTTGTAAGTGAATGGTAGAACTCCAAATCCTTTGAACACATCCTGGAAATTAATCACTACAGAATCCACCGAGTCATCTGGTCTGCTTATGGCACAGTTTATACGGTAGACACTTTTGACCAGTTCTAAGTCCCCACAAGCTTTGTCACCCAGTAGTGAATCAAGCCTTTCAGCCACAACAGAAAACATGAGATGATGCACTTTGTCTTTGACTGTCACTTTAAGTCTGCATACACCTAAGCTATCTATTTTCTGTCCATTATAGTCCTTCAGTAGTACTGACTTTTTCTGTATTTTGGGCTTTTCTTTCATATTGTTAATGTCACTCATACTGATTAAGTTTGCTTTTGCCCCAGTGTCTAGTTTCAAGGTAACTAATGCTCCATTTACCTGCAGTGGGATCATCCATTTGTCCTCTTTTACTGCATTAACTTTATGTTCAGCATTGTCCATTTCTGAGGGCTGCACATTTTCTGTACCCTTTTTGATATTGTCACATGACACCATTCCTACAAAAAATGTCTCACTTAAATCAGTGTCCTCAATTACATTAACTCGTTGCCCTTTCTTAGTTTGTACTTTTGAAAAGCATTGTTTGGCAAAGTGATTCTTTCCATTACACTTTGTGCACATTTTTCCAAATGCTGGGCATTGTCTTAACTGGTGTTTGTAACCACAGCGTTTACAATTAAAAATGTCATCCTCCGATTGCTTTTCATTATTGATTTCACTGAAAGTCTGCGCGTGCTTTCGAGCTAGCTCGCTGGCTTGGCATATTTTCACCGCATTTTCCAAATTTAGTTCGGTTTCTCTCAACAGACATTCCCTGACTTTTTTATCATGAATACCAAACACAATCTGGTCACGAATCATGGATGCTTTGAGCTCAGAGAAATTACATGTCTGTGCTTTCAGTTTCAGATCAGTTATAAAGCTATCAAAAGTCTCATTTTGTTGCTGTGTCCGAGAATGGAAGATGTATCTTTCATACGTCTCATTCTTTTTGGGAGAACAATGTGCATCAAATTTCTTTCGCACATTGTCCAATTTGTCTCTGTTCTCCGCTGGATTAAATACAAATGTATTAAATACCTCTATCGCCTGTGGGCCTGCAACCGTAAGGAGCAATGCTATCTTCCTTGTGTCTGGCTTCGTACTGAATCCGATGGCTGCAATGTAGATTTCGAATTGCTGTTTAAAAGTCTGCCAATTGTAGTCGATTTTTTCTGTGAGTTTCAAATGCTCTGGTGTCTTCAAATTCTCCATGTCGCTTTTCACAATTTTCAGCAGATCTTCACCACCCTGGTACCATGTTATGTTCATTCATAAATAGACATTCTTATTATGAATGCAGCTAGCTTTTGCTAGCTACTTTTATTGAGCACATGTGGACTTGTACAGCATCTTGTAGAGGCTTCCATCTTGATTGCTGCCTTGTGGGTAGCCTAGCCTCATGGGTAATGTAGTCTTAATATAATATATAGCTGGGTAGTGTAGTCTTATACATACAGCTATATACAGCTCTACGGCTCCAGCTAGTGTCCACTATAGAATGACATGCTATTGATCACTACAATAACCAGGATATAATAATTACATTCCATGATGGCTGGACTGCATACTTTTGTCTTTTGCATGTGTATTCCTTCAATCTCTCCAATAGTGGATTAAATTACCCAAAGGTGAGACGGGGCTTGATATGAATTGTTAATTTACTTAATTTCACAGTAAGTTGAACATACAGAACAACACTTCTGATCAGAGTTATTTTGTTCAATCAGTAAAACTTTGTATAATGATATTAAAATAATAAAATTGTAACATTACCCCTCTTTACTGGATTGTATTACTCAACTTAAAAAGAATAACTCCCCTGGGTCCTGACCTCCAGCCCAGGAAGCAACCTCCTCTCCCTGAAGTCTCCTGTCTCTGCATTCCTTTTATAGCCCACACGTGGACTTGTACACTCTGTCCTGTCCCCACAGGAAGCTGGGGCTTGGTTCCTGACTCTATTCCTGACTAGAGATTAGCTCCCCCTCCCTTTGAAACTAGCTTCATGTAAAGTCAACAAGAGACATTCCATCTTCCTCACTGCGTGAACATCAGTTGGGAGCCCCTGGGGCCAAATAACAGGACCTCCATTGTTTCTGATCACCTTTAGTAATCTTGTAGATGTATGGCTTCAATGCATGTTCGTCAAACGGCAGCAGCCTATGGGCTTCATTTGCAAGCCTATGCAAATCCATTTTGTTTTTAAAACCCGATACTTAAAACTAGTTTTTTTTTTCCGAATCTCTTCATTGAAAAATAGTCAAACAAATCCTGAAATGTGACACTGAGGTAGAGCACAGAAAGAATCAAAGAATTCGAAGGGTGCCAGTGATCGAGCCAAAGCCTGCCCCATTGCCAGCAAAATCACCAAGAATACTGGTACAACAGCCAGCTGTTGGTGCACTATTTGAACAAGTGTGGCAAGGATTACTCATTTGCAAAGATCTGCCTGGTACTGGTGCAGTGCCAGATTTCTGCTATTGAAAACCCTCCTTAAGCTTTATTAACAAGCTCCCTCTAGTTGCAGGAAAGGATACTCCATTATTTCAGTTTACTTTTTAAAAATTAATTCCTGGGATGTGGGCATCGCTGGCAAGGCCAGCATTTATTGCCCATCCCTAGTTGCCCTTGAGAAGGTGGTGGTGAGCTGACATGTTGAACTGTTGTAGTCCGTGAGGTGAAGGTACTCCCACAGTGCTATTAGGGAGGGATTTCCAGGATTTTGACCCAGCGATGATGAAGGAACGGCGATATATTTCCAAGTCAGGATGGTGTGTGACTTGGAGGGGAACTTGGAGGTGGTGGTGTTCCCATGCGCCTGCTGCCCTTCTCCTTCTAGGTGGTCGAGGTCGCAGGTTTGGGAGGTGCTGCTGAAGAAGCACCTTAACAGGTCCTACAGCATTCGAGTGATTGCATTGGTAGCTCGCAGACATCTGACCTCTAACCCTGGTGTAGCCCTGGCTCATTCGCCCACTGTTCATGGTGCTGGGGCCAAGTAGTCCATATCAAACACTTAGTTGTTACTGTGGCTCAATGGTAGCACTCTCACCTCTCGTGGTCAGCAATGCTGTGGGCTCAAATCCCACTCCAGAGACTTGAGCACATAATCCAGGCCAACACTCCAGTGCAGTACTGAAGAAGCCCTGCACTGTTGGAGGTGCTGCCTTTTGGATGAGACATTAAACCGAGACCCCATCTGTCCTCTCAGGTGGACATAAAAGATCCCATGGCACATTTCAAAGAAGAGCAGGGGAGTGATCCCCAGTGTCCTGGCCAATATTTATCTTTTCAGCAATATCAATAAAACAGATTATCTGGTCATTATCACATTGCTGTTTGTGGGACCTTGTATTGCGCAAATTGGCTGCCGCATTTGCTATATTACAACAGTAACTACACTTCAAAGTACTTGGCTGTAAAGCACTTTGGGATATACTGCGGCCATGAAAGGCGCTATATAAATCCAAGTCAGTCCGTCTTTCTTTCTTTCTATCTTTCTTTCGTTCTTTCTTTCTTTCTTTCTTTCTACAGGGAACAGAGTTCCAGGTGGCAACACTGTCTGGAAGAGAGTTCTAACTGCATGAAAAGTGATGTATGAAGCTCCAATGCTTGTATGCTATAAATCTTTTACTTTCTAGTTCCTCACTGGAGATATTTTGTTCCATCTGTTGTCCCTCTGATTCATGAGCAGGCAGCATTGAAAAGTGCGTCGTACCATCATCTTAGCCAATCCCATTTGAGATTGCTGTTTCGGGGTACAATAAATAGTTAGATAGGTCACCTGTTGTTTAGCTTTAAATATGGACCATATCCCTTGAGGGGAGGAGAAACAAATAACCCAGTGTGTGAGATAAATTTTAATGGCACAATGCTCAGTGTTCTATTTATACCAGCTTAAATTTATTTGCAATGAGAAGCTCATTATTTTTTGCAGTTTTGTTGGTCAGAAGCAATGTTCCACTCTTATACAACAACAACTGGCATGCACATAGCACCTGTAACATACTGAAATGTCCCAAGGCGCTTCACAAGAGCATTATCAGACAAAAATTGACACCGAGCCAAAGAAGGCAATATTAGAACAGGCAACCAAATGCTTGACCATAGAAGTGGGTTTTAAGCAGTGACTTAAAGGAGGAGAGCGAGGTGGTGAGACGAAGTGGTTTGGGGAGGAAATCCAGATCTTAGGAGCTAGATGACTGAAGGCACAGCTGTCAATGGTCGGGTGAAGGAAGTGATGGATGTACAAGAGGCAGGGTTGGAGGAACGCACAGTTGTAGAGCTGGAGGAGGTTACAAGGACAGGGAGGGGCGAGGCCTTGGAGAGATTTGAACACGAGGATGAGAATTTTAAAATCGAGGAAATGCCTGAGGTAATGTCTCCTTCTTTGACTCAGCATCCATTTTTGTCTGATTATTGCTCTGTGAAGCGCCTTGGTATGTTTTTCTATGTTAAAGGTGCTACATGCATGAAAGCTTTTGTTGTAGTGGACAAAACCTGGCCAATCCAATCCTTTAAGCTTGTATGTAGATCATAGTGCAAGCGTTTGTGTAAAATTCCTTTGTGTGCTACTTTAACATTACTTTAAGACAGAGGTTTTCAAACTTAATTATGTGAAGAGAGTGCCTGCAAACATTGACACACACCTGAGGACCACCTGCAAATATTGACACACACCTGCGGATGCCATCTTGGTAGAGGTGTTGAAGCCAGCACTAGTAACGGCCGCCCGGAGGGTCATTAAGTGGCTGGTTGGCAATTAAATCGCCTGCTAGCACTCATTAAAGAGGTTGCATGCCATTTTGCTTCATTTAATGACCTCTCCTAACAGGATTAGGCTTATATTCGCTAGAGTTTAGAAGAATGAGAGGGGATCTCATTGAAACTTATAAAATTCTAACAAAACTAGACAGACTAGATGCAGGAAGGATGCTCCCGATGGTCAGGGAGTCCAGAACCAGGGGTCACAGTCTAAGGATAAGGGGTAAGCCATTTAGGACAGAGATGAGGAGGAATTTCTTCACCCAGAGAGTGGTGAACCTTTGGAATTCTCTTCCACAGAAGGCAGTAGAGGCCAATTCATTAAATATATTCAAGAAGGAGTTAGATATATTTTTAAGGCTAAAGGGATCAAGGGATATGGGGAGGAAACAGGGACAGGATATTGAATTTGGATGATCAGCAATGATCTCATTGAATGGCGGAGCAGGCTCGAGGGGCCGAATGGCCTACTCCTGCTCCTATCTTCTATGTTTCTATGTTTCTATGTAACACTCTGGAAAACAAGCATTATCTTACATAATTTCTTACCACTGGTCAGATAATCTTCTTCTTAGGCAGTCCCTCGGAACCGAGGATGACTTGCTTCCACATTAAAAATGAGTTCTCAGGTGACAGATTAGCCCAATGCACTTAGGGCAGCGATGTCAATGTCAAAACGTCTGAGCTCCCGGGCAATGATAGCAGTACGGCATTCCGGCCTGTCACTGTTGGGGTTGTCCATGAGGGTCCTGACGTTCCAGGTCCCGAACTTCATTTTAAAGGGTGGAAGATGCCTGTGCGTGAATTCTTTTAACGTGGGGTGGCCGTTGCACACCAGCTACCACACGGGCTTGACAGAGCAAGGTCTTGGTCCAATGGCAAGGGGATCCAAGACGATTGGAGACCAGGCTCTGCTACAACGGCCTAGCACACACACACACACATACTGCTACTGTCCTCCTCCCTCCTTCCCGCAGGTCCTCTCTGCCTGTGTTTCGTAGGATGCATTGTGGTCCTCCCGACCTTGCTGTTGGCCAGTGCCACACCTTCCCTGGGCCCCGACCCCACTGCTGGTCCACTCTGCATCACTCCTGGGCCTTGACCTCGCTGCTGGGCTCGTCCTCGCTCCTGGGTCCCGGCCTCGGACATGAATGATGTTGTCTCTCAATATATCTGATATGTTATCTGATATAATAACTGAATACTGAGAGAACTGTAGCTCTTTCTGTTAATGTAAAGGAAGCCACTGCTTGCAGGTGTAGGAATGGAAATGCCAGTATAACCAGTGGGGTCTTGTATTTAGGTAATGGCATGCAACTGGTAAACTGGGCCTGCCTCTCCAGCACAGAGGCTGTAGCTCTGGTTTCAGGAGCTGACACAGGTCTGAGGTGACATCCTTGTCGAGGTGCAGGCCCAAATAGGTGGCACGTTGGTAAGACCAACGGCCTGTAGCCTTGAACTTCCTGAGCTGTGGACTCTAACTGGTCCTCCTTACCTCACCCTCTACTTCAAAATATCTAGCGTTACCAGACTTGATGTGCCAAGGATCGCGCTGGCCGGCCGCCCCCAGCCTCCATTTGGAGTCCCCGGCCTCATTTGAATTTGACAGGCCCACTGCGGACACCGAACAGACATCCTGGAGCAGTTCGTCGCTCTTTGGCTGCAGGAATGTCGGTCAGCTGGGATACCAGCAGAGCCCCACAGGTTGACAGTCAAGGGCGGGGGGGAGGTGACGATGTGAGGCTAAGGTGAGCAAAACCTTTCTGGCAAAGGCCTGCAGTAACTTTGTGGAGCCAGGAGAAGCATTCCTCCTTTTTTAAATGAATTTTAAAAATTGTTCTGACATTTCCTGATCGGAAGGTATGAGAGCGGAATTGAGAAGAGTGGATTGGGAAAATAGATTAAAGGGTAAGACGATACATGATCAGTGGTGTACATTTAAGGAGTTATTTTACAACTTCCAAAAAAATATATTCCACTGAGAAGAAAAGGGTGTAAAAGAAAAGACAGCCATCCGTGGCTAAGTAAAGAAATTAAGGATAGTATTTGACTAAAAACAAGGGCATATAAGGTAGCCAAATCTAGTGGGAGGATAGAGGATTGGGAAAACTTTAAAAGACAGCAAAAAATAACAAAAAGATTGATTAAGAAAGGGAAGATAGATTATGAAAGTAAATTAGCAAAAAATATAAAAACAGATAGTAAGAGTTTTTATAGTTATATAAAAAGAAAAAGGGTGGCTAAAGTAAATGTTGGTCCCTTAGAGGATGAGACCGGGAAATTAATGGTGGGAAATATGGAGATGGCAAAAACACTGAATGAATATTTTGTATCAGTCTTTACAGTAGAGGATACTAAGAGTATCCCAACACTGGACAAACAGGGGGCTATAGGGGGGGAGGAGCTAAACACGATCAAAATCACGAAGGAAGTGGTACTCGGTAAAATAAATGGGACTCAAGGCGGATAAATCACCTGGACCTGATGGCTTACATCCTAGGGCCTTGAGGGAAGTGGCGGTAGGGAATGTGGATGCATTAGTAATAATTTTCCAAAACTCCCTGGACTCAGCAAAGGTCCTGGAAGACTGGAAAACTGCTAATGTAATACCCTTATTTAAAAAGGGCAGTAGGCAGAAGGCTGGAAACTATAGACCGGTTAGCCTAAAATCTGTGGTAGGTAAAATTTTGGAGTCCATTATTAAGGAGACAGTAACAGGACATTTGGATAATCATAATTTAATAGGACAAAGTCAGCATGGTTTTATGAAGAGGAAGTCATGTTTGACAAATTTGCTGGAGTTCTTTGAGGAAGTAACATATAGGGTGGATAAAGGGGAACCAGTGGACGTAGTGTATTTAGACTTCCAAAAGGCATTTGACAAGGTGCCACACAAAAGATTATTGCTTAAGATAAAAAATCACGGGATTGGGGGTAATATTCTGGCATGGATAGAGGATTGTCTCTAACAGAAAGCAGAGAGTTGGGATAAATGGTTCATTCTCAGACTGGCAATCAGTAACTAGTGGTGTTCCGCAGGGGTCAGTGCTGGGTCCCCAACTCTTTACAATCTATATTAACGATTTGGAGGAGGGGACCGAGTGTAACATATCAAAGTTTGCAGATGATACTAAGATGGGAGGGAAAGTAGTGATTGAGGAGGACATAAAAACCTGCAAGGGGACATAGACAGGCTAAGTAAGTGGGCAGAGATTTGGCAGATGGAATACAATACTGGAAAGTGTGAAGTTATGCACTTTGGCAGGAAAAATCATACAGCAAGTTATTATCTTAATGGCAAGAAACTGGAAAGTACTGAAGTACAAAGGGATCTGGGGGTCCTGGTGCACGAAACTCAAAAGTTTAGTATGCAGGTGCAGCAAGTGATTAAGAAGGCCAACGGAATGTTGGCTTTCATTGCTAGGGGGATAGAATATAAAAATAGGGAGGTATTGCTTCAGTTGTACAAGGTATTGGTGAGACCGCACCTGGAATACTGCATACAGTTTTGGTGTCCATACTTAAGAAAAGACAGACTTGCTCTCGAGTCAGTACAAAGAAGGTTCACTCGGTTAATCCCGGGGATGAGGGGATGGACATATGAGGAGAGGTTGAGTAGATTGGGACTCTACTCATTGGAGTTCAGAAGAATGAGAGGCGATCTTATTGAAACATATAAGATTGTGAAGGGGTTGGATCGTGTGGATGCGGGGAGGATGTTCCCGATGATGGGTGAAACTAGAACTAGGGGGCATAGTCTTAGAATAAGGGGCTGCTCTTTCAAAACTGAGATGAGGAGGAACTACTTCACTCAGAGGGTGGTAGGTCCATGGAATATGCTGCCCCAAAAAGCTGTAGAAGCTACATCATTACATAAATTTAAAACAGAAATAGACAGTTTCCTAGAAGTAAAGGGAATTAAGGGTTGCGGGGAGCAGGCAGGAATTTGGACATGAGTCTAGGTTTGGATCGGACATGGCCCTGTGGGTAGCGGAGCGGGCCCAGGGGCCGTGTAGCCTGATTCTGCTCCTATTTCGTGTGTCTAATTCTGTTAGATTCAGGGGATGATTCTGTGATAGTAGATTGGCGGTTAGGATCAGATCAGCCATGATCTTATTGAATGGCAGAGCAGGCTCGAGGGGCCGATTGGCCTACTCCTGCTCCTATTTCTTATGTTCTTATGTTCTTATGGAACGCCAGTGCACATGGGCGGAGTGTTCGTGCCGCAAGTTTAAAATGGCTACGTCACCAGACCTTTGGTGACAGATCAGAATTATTACAGCAGAGACTTTAGCGCCTAGTCACCCTTTAGAGCTGGTCTTTACTTAGAATGCCACCCAATCATTGGACACCTGGATGTCCAGCTGGATGGGTACGAATATCTTTCACCATCTTCGATTTTTCCATCCGCCTTTGTTGAACTGAAAGCAACAATTCCAGATCAAACAAACGGAAGCAACAAGTTAAGTAATGAAGTCTGGAACTAGTAGCTGGCCCTCTGTCTGACTTTTGTTTCCATACAAAATTATTGGGTGCCCAAGGAGCCTCTCGCTTCCAACTGAAGTCATTGGTCGCTGGAAAGTTTTGAATGCTACTTAAAGTGACATCAGCAGTTTAGAGTGATGAAACAAATGAAAACTCATTCTGCTTTCCCAGTTTTCTAAAGGTTCAAGACAATATCCGTGGCTGCCTATCTCATCACACCAATAACCAGGTAAACAACTTTAATTAACATAATTCCTATCAATTAAACCACCCCATGCATCATTTCATTGATATGAAACACAAAACCTGAGCTAAGTCCCATAGGATAGACAAAGCTTATAGATGAAAACAAAATAATCAGGTTCTTATAATTGAGTCATTTTCTAAATCTTTTGGTATGACAGACTTATTCCATCAGGAGTTTGAGTTTATTAAACAGTAACGCTCGAGAAAATATGAAGTTATTTAGCTCTTCCCTACACTGGGATTTATTATGTCTCCGAGAAAGATTGAGTGTTGAAACATGTAACGATGCACACATACGTGATGAGGGTCTAAAGTTATTATATATGAGCCCAGTAAACTTATTAGAATAACCTTATTATGGTAAATCAATTCAAAAAACATTACAGTATGCTTATTAATTAATAGACTATTTGCGAGATGTTGGCACTAATTTTGGCAACTAGCAAAGTTGCTAATCAATTCACATTAGAGTATCTCAGGTAGTTTTGGTTATATCCCTTTGCCGCTATCCTTTGGATATTCAATGCGCTTGGAATAACTTTCTGCTCAGATCAAATATTTGAAAAAGATTTAGGTTAATTCCACTGAGCCTGAGGAAACTAAGCAATTTTAGCTATGTGTCTGTGAAGGGAAGCGATGAATTTTCTGAATGGATCATCTGGCAGATTACGTGTCTGGGCCCAACACTTTCACATTTCTCCTGCCTGTGGTGAGACACTTGGACATGCCATCAAGCAGAGGCATCGCAAGGAGACTGGGTATTTCCTCATTGGGCGAGAGGAAATAAATAAATACCAGTCAGGCGAAGTCACCCAAGGATGCTCTAGTGCACCTGCTGGTGGCTGGCTCAAGACTGGCATTGACTCCTAAGCCTGTCCTAAATAATGATACAAGTTGCATGGGGGTTGTAACATTTGCATACTGAATTATCATTGGCCCGCAGGCATCTGTAAGGAATACCTTGTAGGAACCTCTGTTCCTTACCAAAAGATGGAGTTCAACTCACAAAGTCAAAATAATAAACTTTAATGAGCAAACGAAGCAAGTTAACAACTACAGGATGAACTGGAAACGTGTCTGGTCTGCTTGGAAACCTTTCTCCAACTGCCTGGAACTGCTAGAAGGTTCCGAGCTATGACCCTCTCCCCAACTGTCTGGAACTGCTAGAAGGTTCCGAGCTTTGACCCTCCTCCAACTGTCTGGAACTGCTAGAGGGTTCCGAGCTCTGACGTCATGACGTCATCACGCAGAGTACAGGAATGAAGCCTGAGTGCAGTAACAGATACATTTAAAGGTACATTGTCAGACTATATAACAAAGCTGTAAAAAGGAATTATATACAATGTCTATAGCCCAATGGTGGCTCCGCCACATGCGCCCCCCCAGAATTGCTTTTAACGGCGAAGGTAAGGCGAGAAGGAGGTCTGACGAGCCTGTCCGAACGACTACGGTACTCTGGCGGCTGGAACGAAGAGGTAGAAGATGAAACAGCAATAGTTTGAGGCTGGAATGACGTTGCTGAAGCAGAAGAAGAAGAAAACGATTGCAGGCGACTCGGTGCGATGGACCCTGTTGTCTTGATGGTCGACTGTGGCTGTGGGACACCGGCAGTCAAAGGAGGACAACCGCGACGAGGCGGCTGGGCAGTGACAACCGGTGCACTGAGGTCAAGATGAGCAGGTTTCAGCCGGTTTACAGAGATGTGGTCATTTTTACCGCTGATGTCGCCTATGAAGGTCTTATCGCCCGAGGAGATGACACGAAAAGGACCTGTGTACAGTGGCTTGAGAGGGTCTTTGCGTGCATCCAGCTGGATGAACACGTACCCCGCGTTCTTGAGGTCCCCATGAACGTGGCAATGTTGCCGGTCATGATGTGAAGTAGGAACTGTAGTGTATGTACCTTTAAGGGGAGAATTACTTTTTACAGCTCCTGTATACTGTAGTATCGGCAGGGACCACACCTGTATATAAACCCTGAGTAGGGATCTGTACTTTAAGAACATAAGAACATAAGAACATAAGAAATAGGAGCAGGAGTAGGCCAATCGGCCCCTCGAGCCTGCTCCGCCATTCAATAAGATCATGGCTGATCTGATCCTAACCGCCAATCTACTATCACAGAACCATCTCCTGAATCTAACAGAATTAGACACCCGAAATAGGAGCAGGATCAGGTTACACGGCCCCTGGGCCCACTCTGCTACCCACAGGGCCATGACCGATCCGAACCTAGACTCATGTCCAAATTCCTGCCCGCTCCCCGTGACCCTTAATTCCCTTTACTTCTAAGAAACTGTCTATTTCTGTTTTAAATTTATGTAATGATGTAGTTTCTACAGCTTTTTGGGGCAGCATATTCCATGGACCTACCACCCTCTGAGTGAAGTAGTACCTCCTCATCTCAGTTTTGAAAGAGCAGCCCTTATTCTAAGACTATGCCCCCTAGTTCTAGTTTCACCCATCATTGGGAACATCCTCCCCGCATCCACCCGATCCAACCACTTCACAATCTTATATGTTTCAATAAGATCGCCTCTCATTCTTATGAACTCCAATGAGTAGAGTCCCAATCTACTCAACCTCTCCTCATATGTCCATCCCCTCATCCCCGGGATTAACCGAGTGAACCTTCTTTGTACTGACTCGAGAGCAAGTATGTCTTTTCTTAAGTATTGACACCAAAACTGTATGCAGTATTCCAGGTGCGGTCTCACCAATACCTTGTACAACTGAAGCAATACCTCCCTATTTTTATATTCTATCCACCTAGCAATGAAAGCCAACATTCCATTGGCCTTCTTAATCACTTGCTGCACCTGCATACTAAACTTTTGAGTTTCGTGCACCAGGATCCCCAGATCCCATTGTACTTCAGTGCTTTCCAGTTTCTTGCCATTAAGATAATAACTTGCTCTATGACTTTTCCGACCAAAGTGCATAACCTCACACTTTCCAGTATTGTATTCCATCTGCCAAATCTCTGCCCACTTACTTAGCCTGTCTATGTCCCATTGCAGGTTTTTTATGTCCTCCTCACTCACTACTTTCCCTCCCAGCTTAGTATCATCTGCAAACTTTGATATGTTACACTCGGTCCCCTCCTCCAAATCGTTAATATAGATTGTAAAGAGTTGGGGACCCAGCACTGACCACTGCGGAACACCACTAGTTACTGATTGCCAGTCTGAGAATGAACCATTTATCCCAACTCTCTGCCTTCTGTTAGATAGCCAATCCTCTATCCATGCCAGAATATTACCCCCAATCCCGTGATTTTTTATCTTAAGCAATAATCTTTTGTGTGGCACCTTGTCAAATGCCTTTTGGAAGTCTAAATACACTACGTCCACTGGTTCCCCTTTATCCGCCCTGTATGTTACTTCCTCAAAGAACTCCAGCAAATTTGTCAAACATGACTTCCCCTTCATAAAACCATGCTGACTTTGTCCTATTAAATTATGTTTATCCAAATGTCCTGTTGCTGTCTCCTTAATAATGGACTCCAAAATTTTCCCTACCACAGATGTTAGGCTAACCAGTCTATAGTTTCCAGCCTTCTGTCTACTGCCCTTTTTAAATAAGGGTGCTACATTAGTTTTCCAGTCTGCTGGGACCTTTGCTGAGTCCAGGGAGTTTTGGAAAATTATTACCAATGCATCCAGAATCCCTACCGTCACTTCCCTGAAGACCCTAGGATGTAAGCCATCAGGTCCAGGTGATTTATTCGCCTTGAGTCCCATTGTTTTACCAAGTACCATTTCCTTAGTGATTTTGATCGTGTTTAGCTCCTCCCCCCTATAGCCCCCTGTTTGTCCAGTGTTGGGATATTCTTAGTGTCCTCTACTGTAAAGACTGATACAAAATATTCATTCAGTGTTTTTGCCATCTCCATATTTCCCACCATTAATTTCCTGGTCTCATCCTCTAAGGGACCAACATTTACTTTAGCCACCCTTTTTCTTTTTATATAACTATAAAAACTCTTACTATCTGTTTTTATATTTTTTGCTAATTTACTTTCATAATCTATCTTCCCTTTCTTAATCAATCTTTTTGTTATTTTTTGCAGTCTTTTAAAGTTTTCCCAATCCTCTATCCTCCCACTAGATTTGGCTACCTTATATGCCCTTGGTTTTAGTCGAATACTATCCTTAATTTCTTTACTTAGCCACGGATGGCTGTCTTTTCTTTTACACCCTTTTCTTCTCAGTGGAATTTTTTTTTTGGAATTTGTAAAATAACTCCTTAAATGTACACCACTGATCATGTATCATCATACCCTTTAATCTATTTTCCCAATCCACTCTACTCAATTCCGCTCTCATACCTTCATAGTCTCCTTTATTCAAGCTTAGCATGCTTGTTTGAGATCCAACCTTCTCACCCTCTAATTGAATATGGAAGTCAACCATGTTATGGTCACTCATTCCAAGGGGATCCTTTACTAGGACATTTTTAATTAATCCTGTCTCGTTACACAGGACCAGATTTAAGGTTGCTTGCCCCATGGTCGGTTCAGTTACATACTACTCAAGAAACCCATCCCTAATACACTCAATGAACTCATCCTCAAGGCAGCCCTGCCCAATTTGATTTGTCCAATTAATATGTTAGTTAAAATCCCCCATAATTATAGATGTTCCCTTATTACAAGCCTCAACTATTTCCTGATTGATACTCCGTCCAACAGAGTTGCAACTGTTCGGTGGCCTATAGACTACGCACACTCGTGTTTTTTTCCCCTTATTATTCCTTACCTCCACCCAAACTGTTTCATTATCCTGATCTTTTGACCCAATATCATTTCTCTGTACTACAGTGATTCCTTCCTTTATTAACATAGGCACCCCACCTCCCCTTCCTTCCTGCCTGTCCTTCCTGATCGTTTTAGAGTAACCTGCATCCAGTAAACACCTGTTAATTGTTCCTCTGCAGTCTCTGTCGATTTATTGAAGAATACCATACATCAACATTCACAGATTCAACAGTGGCGACGAGTTGATTCGAACCTACCTGCAATTCTGTAGAAGAACGCCGATTCCACCAGTGCGGGCGTTTACCATCCGGAGAGGACTTGAACATCGCAGAGGATGCTGTGGAGAGCTGGGCTTGGTTCCCCAGTCGAGACGATCCAGTACAGCGGGCTGGCAGCAGGTACGGCATAGGCCCTTCCCGGACGGCAGCGGCCGGAGCCGACCGACAGCACACAAAAAGGCCGAGCTGCGTCGATGGGGTAAGAGAGAGGGTGAAGTGCACAGGGCGCAGCCGGGGTTGAAGACCGAGAGGCGTCAATGAGAGAAGGGAAAAGGCGCAGAGCACGGCCAGGGTTTCAAGGGCTGCGCAGCATCCGCGGGGGAAGAAAGAAGCGCGGGAGATGCCATTTTGAGCCAGCGGAGAAGAAGGGAGAGCGCGGGAGACGCCATTTTTAGCCAGTCTAACCACACCCAAGGATGAAGAAAAGTGGCAGTGTCACAGCGTTCGACAATGAAGTCGAAGATTGGGCAACATATATAGAACATGTAGAAGTGTACTGCAAGGTGAATGAAGTGCCAGATGCCAGGAAAGCACTGGTATTGTTGAATTCCATGGGTGCAAAAATGTATGGCTTACTGCGAAACCTAATAACCCCAGAGAAGCCAGTGGAAAAGGATTTTGAAAGCATAGTGGCAATCCTACAGGACCACTTAAACCCCACACCGCTGCTGATAGCTGAAAGATTTAAGTTTCACAAAAGGAACCAGCATAAAGACGAAAGTAATGCTGAGTATTTAACGGAACTGCGCAAACTATCGAAACACTGCCAGTTTGGAACGGGACTAGCAGATACTTTAAGGGACAAGTTTGTGTGTGGGCTTCAAAGTGAAGGAACCCAGAAACGGCTTCTATCAGAAAAGGATCTTACACTGGACAAGGCTTTCAGCATGGCAGTATCACAAGAAGCAGCCGCACGGGGTGCTGCAGAGATACAACGGAGATTGCAAGAATATGGCACAAATGAAATATCATATGGAGCAGTGAAGTATTGTCGCTGCGGCAAAACAACACATGACCACAAGGACTGTTGGTTCAAGGACCAAGTGTGCAGACAGTGTGGAAAAGTAGGACACAGAGCAAGTGTCTGCAGGTCAGGAAAGAAAACCAGCAGCAAGAAATCTCCACAGGAGAAGTACAAAAAGGTACATAAGTTGACGGAGAGTAGTTCAGACGAACAGAAAAGTGATACAGACTCCGGAAGCAAGGAGCTGGGTTGTCTGAAACTACATCATGTAATCAAAATGGAGGATCACCAAACTATCTTGCTCACGCTCAAGATAGACGGAGTCCAAGTGAAAATGGAATTGGACACAGGATCAGCCCTAACAGTCATAAACCAAAGGGACTACAAGCGGCTATTCTCACATATACCCTTGAGAGATACAGAGATTGTCTTGAAGACGTACACGGGGCAAAAAGTCTACCCCAAAGGAAAAATAAGGGTGAACGTGATATACAACGGCAAGGAAACACCAAAAATGGACATATATGTATTGCCAGACGGAGGACCGCCACTACTAGGGCATGAATGGATCCGGAAGATACAGCTAGATTGGCATTCAATACAAGCACTGACTGTAGATGCCAAAAAGGATGACGACATCACACCGGGACGACTGTCAAAAATGTTAACTGATGCACAAGAAGTGTTCCAGGAGGGACTTGGAACACTAAAAGGCATAACAGCAACGATCAAAATAGAGGAAAATGCAAGCCCAAAGTTTTTTAAGGCCAGACCGGTACCTTATGCAATCCGCCCAGCCGTCAAAGCAGAGCTGGAAGGTTTGGAATGTTCAGGAGTGCTATCCAAAGTGGACTGGAGCGAGTGGGCTACACCCATCGTTCCTGTAATGAAGAGGTCGTTGAGTAATATGCCTGGGGAACCAAAGAAGGTTCGCATCTGTGGGGACTTTAAGGTGACAGTGAACCCAGTCCTTCGCACTATACAATATCCGCGTCCGCGGATTGAAGATATTTTTGCCTCGCTATCTGGAGGGAAATGCTTCACTAAGATTGATCTGGCCCAGGCGTACCTGCAAATGGAGGTAGAAGAAGCCTCGAAACAGTACTTCACGATCAACACTCATAAAGGTCTCTACCAAAGTCCTACAAGAGAGGGGGTGGTACTGGACCTAATTCTGGGGAATGTAGCTGGGCAAGTGGTGGAAGTATCAGTAGGAGAGCATTTTGGCGACAGTGACCATAATTCGGTGAGATTTAAGGTGGTCATGGAAAAAGACAAAGACGGCCCGGAAATAAGGGTTCTAAATTGGGGGGAAGACCGATTTTAATATGACAAGACAGGATCTGGCCAAAGTGGATTGCGAGCAGCTACTTATAGGAAAATCCACATCAAAACAGTGGGAGACATTCAGAAGGGAAATAGAGAGAGTACAACGCCAACATGTTCCTGTAAAGGTCAAGGGTTGGACCAACAAGCAAAGGGAACCTTGGATGACAAGGGATATACAAAAATGCATTAGAAATATAAGGGGGGCTTTTGGCAGTTACAAAAGACTAAAGACGGAAGAAGCCCTAGAGGAGTATAAAAAGTGCAGGGGCATACTTAAAAAAGAAATTAGGAGGGCGAGGAGGGGCCATGAAATAACACTGGCGAGCAAAATAAAGGAAAATCCTAAGATGTTTTATAAGTATATTAAGGGCAAGAGGATAACCAGGGAAAGGGTAGGGCCCATTAGGGACCAAAGTGGCAATCTGTGTGTAGAGCCAGATGATGTAGGCGGGGTTTTAAATGAATTTTTTGCATCTGTGTTCACTATGGAGAAAGACAATGCAGACATAGAAATCGGGCAAGGGGACTGTGACATACTTGAACATATTAGCATCGAGAGGGAGGAGGTGCTAGCGGTTTTAGCAGGCCAAAAAGTGGATAAATCCCCAGGCCCGGACGAGATGTATCCCAGGCTGCTGTGGGAGGCAAAGGAGGAGATTGCAGGGGCTCTGACACAAATTTTCAGAACCTCTCTGGCCACAGGGGATGTACCAGAGGACTGGAGAACAGCTGATGTAGTACCATTATACAAGAAGGGTAGCAGGGATAAACCAGGGAATTACAGGCCAGTGAGCCTAACATCTGTGGTAGGGAAATTATTGGAAAAAATTCTGAGGGACCCGACGTACAGGTCGCATCTACCTCAGAAACAATAGCATTGGAAGCTGATGAATCAACTGACGACAGGGTGTTAGAATCGCCTCCGCAGCAAGAGCGAGACACTCTGGAAAGGTGTTATCCAGAAAGAATCAGGAAGCCTCCCCAAAGACTGAATTTATAAATAGACTATTTCCAGTTAATGTTGCATGTTAAAAGTGTTAATTGTAATTAGTTTGATATTTAATTGTTAAATGAGTGTTATGGCACTGTTAATCTAAAAGGGGAGGAATTGTAATGTATGTACCTTTAAGGGGGAGAACTACTTTTTACAGCACCTGTATCCTGTAGTACCGGCAGTGACCACACCTGTATATAAACCCTGAGTAGTGCTCTGTACAGTCAGTTGCAGTTTGAACCCTCATTCAGTAAATACCTGTTGATCGTTCCCTGCAGTCTTTGTCTGATTATTGAAGGACACCACATTAAGATACCCGGATCTAACAACATGAACCAAGCCTTTGTTGATACCAAAAATGCCCTGGCTGCAGCAACCATGTTGGCTCACCCCCTCCCAGGTGCAACCATCGTTCTCACTACAGACGCCTCCGACTACGCCATCGGGGCGGTTCAAGAACAGTGGGTCAATGGGGCTTGGCAACAGCTGGCTTTCTTCAGCCGACAGCTGAGGAAGAATGAACAGAAGCATAGCACCTTCGACAGAGCACTGTTGGCACTCTTCCTGGCCATCCGCCATTTCCATTTCCTCCTGGAAGGACGGCCATTTACGGCTTTTGTTGATCACAATGGCTAAGACAACAGAACCATGGTCGGCGCGCCAGCAACGCCATCTCACATATATCTCGGAGTTCACCACCGACATCCAGCATGTCTCCGGGAAGGATAACATGGTGGCGGATTGCTTCTCCAGCGCTCAGCTCCACGCAATACATCTTGGTGTCGACTATGTCAGATTGGTGGAAGACCAGAGGGCGGATCCCGATGTGCAGGCGTACCGCACCATACCTTCCAGTTTGCAAGTGGCTGACGTGCCTTTCCAGTCTGCAGGGACCACGCTCCTGTGTGACGTTTCCATGGGTGTTCCACACCCAATCGTCCCGGCCGAATGGCGCAAAAGAATCTTCGACACTATCCACGGGTTGTCACATCCCGGCATGAAAGCGTCTCAGCGGTTAATGGCGAAGAAATTCATTTGGAAGGGCATGCATCTCGACGCCCGTGACTGGACAAATTCCTGCACGACCTGCCAGAAAGCCAAAATACAACGCCACGTTAAAGCCCCACTCTCCACTTTTCCGGTCTCGGAGTGCTGCTTCGACCATGTACACGTGGACCTCGTTGGCCCTCTTCCTCCTTCTCGCGGGCACACTCAGCTTCTCACCATAATTGACCGCACTACTAGATGGCCAGAGGCGATTCCATTGGTTGCAACCATGGCAGCGGACATCTCCAGGGCTTTCATCTCGTCATGGGTGGCACGTTTGGGGTACTGGCTGACATCTCTTCGGACCGAGGACCTCAGTTCACCTCAGAGCTTTGGAACGCCGTTGCTCAAAGTTTCGGTGCCAAACTTCATTGTACCACCACCTACCATCCACAGGCGAACGGCCTCTGTGAAAGGTTTCACAGGTCTCTTAAAGCAGCACTACGTGCCAGTCTTACCAGGCCGGGGTGGATAGACAAGCTTCCTTGGGTGCTACTAGGTCTTCGCACGGCGCCAAAGGATGACCTGCAATCTTCCTCGGTGGAGCTAGTCTTTGGGCAACCGCTCAGGGTTCCAGGTGATTTTCTTCCTCCTCACACTGAACCTTGGTCTCCAGCTCAGCAAGTCATCAGCCATCAGGAAGCGGCCAAGAACTTCACCCCGGTTCCTGTTGAATCCATGAATGTTGATGTATCATATTCTTCAATAAATCGACAGAGACTGCAGAGGAACAATTAACAGGTGTTTACTGGATGCAGGTTACTCTAAAACTAAAGTACAGATCCCTACTCAGGGTTTATATACAGGTATGGTCACTGCCGGTACTACAGTATAAAGGAGCTGTAAAAAGTAGTTCTCCCCTTAAAGGTACATACACTACAATTCCTCCCCTTTTAGATTAACAGTACCATAACATTCATTTAACAATTAACAATTTTAACATGCAACATTAACGGCAAATAGTCCATTTATAAATTCAGTCTGTGGGGCGGCTTCCTGATCCTTTCTGGATAGCGCCTTTCCTGAGTGTCTTGCTCTTGGTGCGGAGGCGATTCTTGCCTCCTGTCGTCGGTTGGTTCATCAGCTTCCGATGCTATTGTTTCTGAGGTAGATGCGACCTGTACGTCGGGTTCCTCACCAGGTACATATGGCTGAGACATGGGGTTGACTCGTTGCTGTGACTCGAGGATCTGGACAGCATAGCGTCTCACAATGTTCTCCCCAACATCCACTGTGTACATTAGTGGCCCCTGCCGTGTGCATATCGTTCCTGGTTGCCATTTCTCTGTTCGGTAGTCGCGAGCCAAGACTGGTTGCCCTACATTGAAGCTCCTTGTCGGCTTCTCATTGATGTGCTGGAATTGATTATTCTCAACATCTCTTCGTACATTTGGTTTGAGCAAATCCAGACGAGATCTCAACCTTCGGTTAAAGAACATCATGGCCGGGGTCCGGTTGGTGACTGTATGTGTCGCATTTATGTAGGCTAACAGGAAATTGTCCACCTTATGCTGCAGTGGAATGTCGTCATCGCACATGGCCCTTACTGCTTTTTTAAAGGTTTGTACGAACCTCTCGGCCAATCCATTGGTGGCTGGATGATACGGAGCGGAGGTGTAATGCCTTAACCCATTCCTTTTCATAAATCTTTGAAACTCTTCGGACACAAACTGTGGTCCGTTATCAGAGCAAATCTGCTCTGGCAAGCTGCTCCTGTCAAAGATGGTCTGTAGGACTGCAATACTGTTCTCCGTGGTGGTGGAGGACATTTTGATCACCTCAGGCCATTTCGAGTGCGCATCCACAGCTATTAAAAACATTGAGTCCATGAATGGACCAGAAAAAACAATATGCACCCATTGCCATGGAGATGAGGGCCACTCCCATGAGTGTAGAGGGGCATGTGGTGGTGCATTTTGGACCTTCTGGCATCCTGAGCAGCTCTTTGTCAGGTCCTCGATTTGCTGATCGATCCCCGGCCACCACACATAAGCCCTAGCAAGGCTTTTCATTTTCATCCCTCCCAGATGGCCTTCGTGAAGCTCATTGAGCACTCTCTCCCTTAACTCGGGTGGAATTACCACTCGGGATCCACACATCAAGGTCCCCTGGCATACTGACAGCCGCTCTCTCTGCTGAATGAGAATGCTGGCAACAGTGAGTCGCCATGTGCTGGCCATCCCTTCACCGTCAAATCATATACCCGAGACAGTGTCGGGTCATTTCGGGTCTCCTTCTCTATACCAGCGTTAGTTACTGGCAAGCATTCAATTATAGTCGAATGAAATATTTCAACAGGATCCAATGCTGGTGCTTCCTCCGCTGTAGGAAGTGGCAGGCGTGATAGCCCATCAGCGTTTCCATGCTGTTTCGTACCATTATACTCGATATCATATTGGTGCGCCCCTAGAAAAAGGGACCATCTTTGTAGCCGTTGCGCAGTCATCACCGGAACGCCCTTCTTTGGGTTAAAGATGGAGACAAGTAGTTGGTGATCAGTCAGCAAGGTCAACTTCTGCCCGTGCAGATAGTGATTGAACTTTTTCACACCCCACACTAGGCTGAGGGCCTCCCTGTCAATCTGGGCGTAGTAACGCTCGGCTGAGAATAGTGACCGAGACGCAAAGGCTACTGGCCTCTCCGAGCCGTCCGGGAATTTGTGCGACAACACCGCTCCAATGCCATAGGGTGATGCATTACACGCCAGCCGAATTGGTAGTGGTGGGTTGAAATGAGGCAACAACTCTTTTGATGTGATCAATTCTTTGCACTTCTGGAAAGCTCGTTTATATTCGTCATTCCACTTCCATGGTACCCCCGTTTGCAGTAGGGTGTTCAGTGGGTGTAGAACTGTAGACAAATTCGGCAATAACTTATGGTAGTAGTTCACCAACCCGAGGAACGACCTCAGTTGTGAAACAGTTTCCGGTGCTGGAGCCTTGACTACTGCCTCAATCTTTTCAGGGGACTTATGTAACCCCTCTTTATCAATAACGTGGCCAGAATACGAGATCTGCTCCTGGAAAAACTCGCATTTGTGGCGATTAGCTCGGAGCCCATATTCCTTCAATCTAGTGAGAACATAAGAACATAAGAACTAGGAGCAGGAGTAGGCCAATCGGCCCCTCGAGCCTGCTCCACCATTTAATAAGATCATGGCTGATCTGATCCTAACCGTCAATCTACTATCATAGAACCATCTCCTGAATCTAACAGAATTAGACACACGAAATAGGAGCAGGATCAGCCTACACGGCCCCTGGGCCCGCTCCGCTACCCACAGGTCCATGTCCGATCCGAACCTAGACTCATGTCCAAATTCCTGCCCGCTCCCCGTAACCGTTAATTCCCTTTACTTCTAGGAAACTGTCTATTTCTGTTTTAAATTTATGTAATGATGTAGCTTCTACAGCTTTTTGGGGCAGCATATTCCATGGACCTACCACCCTCTGAGTGAAATAGTTCCTCCTCATCTCACTTGTGAAAGAGCAGCCCCTTATTCTAAGACTATGCCCCCTAGTTCTAGTTTCACCCATCATCGGGAACATCCTCCCCGCATCCACCCGATCCAACCCCTTCACAATCTTATACGTTTCAATAAGATCGCCTCTCATTCTTCTGAACTCCAATGAGTAGAGTCCCAATCTACTCAACCTCTCCTCATATGTCCATCCCCGCATCCCCGGGATTAACCGAGTGAACCTTCTTTGTACTGACTCGAGAGCAAGTACGTCTTTTCTTAAGTATGGACACCAAAACTGTATGCAGTATTCCAGGTGCGGTCTCACCAACACCTTGTACAACTGAAGCAATACCTCCCTATTTTTATATTCTATCCCCCTAGCAATGAAAGCCAGCATTCCATTGGCCTTCTTAATCACTTGCTGCACCTGCATACTAACCTTCTGAGTTTCGTGCACCAGGACCCCCAGATCCCTTTGTACTTCAGTACTTTCCAGTTTCTTGCCATTAAGATAATAGCTTGCTCTACGATTTTTCCTGCCAAAGTGCATAACCTCACACTTTCCAGTATTGTATTCCAGCTGCCAAATCTCTGCCCACTTACTTGGACTGTCTATGTTCCCTTGAAGGTTTTTTATGTCCTCCTCACTCACTATTTTCCCTCCCATCTTAGTATCATCTGCAAACTTTGATATGTTACACTTGGTCCCCTCCTCCAAATCGTTAATATAGATTGTAAAGAGTTGGGGACCCAGCACCGACCCCTGCGGAACACCACTAGTTACTGATTGCCATTCTGAGAATGAACCATTTATCCCAACTCTCTGCCTTCTGTTAGATAGCCAATCCTCTATCCATGCCAGAATATTACCCCCAATCCTGTGATTTTTTATCTTAAGCAATAATCTTTTGTGTGGCACCTTGTCAAATGCCATTTGGAAGTCTAAATACACTACGTCCACTGGTTCCCCTTTATCCACCCTATATGTTACTTCCTCAAAGAACTCCAGCAAATTTGTCAAACATGACTTCCCCTTCATAAAATCATGCTGATTTTGTCCTATTAAATGATGATTATCCAAATGTCCTGTTGCTGTCTCCTTAATAATGGACTCCAATATTTTACCTACCACAGATGTTAGGCTAATCGGTCTATAGTTTCCAGCCTGCTGTCTACTGCCCTTTTTAAATAAGGGTGTTACATTAGCAGTTTTCCAGTCTGCCGGGACCTTTGCTGAGTCCAGGGAGTTTTAGAAAATTATTACCAATGCATCCACAATCCCTACCGTCACTTCCCTCAAGACCCTAGGATGTAAGCCATCAGGTCCAGGTGATTTAACCGCCTTGAGTCCCATTATTTTACTGAGTACCACTTCCTTAGTGATTTTGATCGTGTTTAGCTCCTCCCACCCCATAGCCCCCTGTTTATCCAGTGTTGGTATATTCTTAGTGTCTTCTACTGTAAAGACTGATACAAAATATTCATTCAGTGTTTTTGCCATCTCCATATTTCCCACCATTAATTTCCCGGTCTCATCCTCTAAGGGACCAACATTTACTTTAGCCACCCTTTTTCTTTTTATATAACTATAAAAACTCTTACTATCTGTTTTTATATTTTTTGCTAATTTACTTTCATAATCTATCTTCCCTTTCTTAATCAATCTTTTTGTTATTTTTTGCTGTCATTTAAAGTTTTCCCAATCCTCTATCCTCCCACTAGATTTGGCTACCTTATATGCCCTTGTTTTTAGTCGAATACTATCCCTAATTTCTTTACTTAGCCATGGATGGCTGTCTTTTCTTTTACACCCTTTTCTTCTTAGTGGAGTATATTTTTTTTGGAAGTTGTAAAATAACTCCTTAAATGTACACCACTGATCATGTATCGTCTTACCCTTTAATCTATTTTCCCAATCCACTCTACTCAATTCCGCTCTCATACCTTCATAGTCTCCTTTATTCAAGCTTAGCACGCTTGTTTGAGATCCAACCTTCTCACCCTCTAATTGAATATGGAATTCAACCATGTTATGGTCACTCATTCCAAGGGGATCCTTTACTAGGATATTTTTAATTAATCCTGTCTCGTTACACAGGACCAGATTTAAGGTTGCTTGCCCCCTGGTCGGTTCAGTTACATACTGCTCAAGAAACCCATCCCTAATACACTCAATGAACTCATCCTAAAGGCAGCCCTGCCCAATTTGATTTGTCCAATTAATATGATAGTTAAAATCCCCCATAATTATAGATGTTCCCTTATTACAAGCCTCAACTATTTCCTGATTGATACTTCGTCCAACATAGTTGCAACTGTTCGGAGGCCTATAGACTAATCCCACTCGTGTTTTTTTCCCCTTATTATTCCTTATCTCCACCCAAACTGTTTCATTATCCTGATCTTTTGACCCAATATCATTTCTCTGTATTACAGTGATTCCTTCCTTTATTAACATAGTCACCCCACCTCCCCTTCCTTCCTGCCTGTCCTTCCTGATCGTTAAATAACCTGGTATGTTTAATTCCCAGGCATTGTCACCCTGCAGCCATGTTTCTGTAATGGCCACTAGATCATACCCATATGTAATTATTTGTGCCATTAACTCGTCTATTTTGTTACGAATGCTACGTGCATTCAGATAGAGAACTTTCAAATATGTTTTGTGACACTTACTTCCTGCTTTTGCCCTTTTTATTACTTTACCTTTTACTCCATATCTTCTGCCCCTTCTTGACATGCTCTGGTTTTTAATTTCCCCACTGCTACCTAAGTCTATGACCTTCTCTGTTGTCATTTTTATTATTTGCTCTCTAGGAACCTCCCCCACACTAGTTAGTTTAAAGCCCTCTCTACAGCCCTAGTTATATGATCCGCCAGGACTCTAGTCCCAGAACTGGCCAAGTGAAGCCCGTCCCAACGGAACAGCTCCCTCCTGCCCCAGTACTGGTGCCAGTGTCCCAGGAAGCAAAACCCATTTCTCCCACACCAGTCTTTGAGCCACGCATTTAACTCTCTAATTTGATTTGTCCTTGCCAAATTCGCTCGTGGTTCAGGTAATAATCCAGAGATTATTACCCTTGAGGTTCTGTTTTTTAATTTGACCCCTAGCTGCTCATACTCCTTTAACAGAACCAGCTTCCTAGTCCTATCTACGTCGTTTGTACCAACAAGGACCACGACAACTGGATCCATACCCTCCCACTGCAAGTTTCTTTCCAGCCCAGAGGAGATGTCCTTAAACCTGGCACTGGGTAGGCAACACAGCCTTCGGGACTCTCACACTCGGCTGCAGAGAACTCTATCTATCCCCCTAATAATACTATCCCCTACACTGCAACATTTCTAGTTACTCCCCCCTCTTGAATGGCCCCCCGCTCCACGGTGCTGTGGCCAGGTTGCTCATCCTCCCTGCAGTCCCTGCTCCTGTCCCCACAGGGAGTAAGAACCTCGAACCTGCTGGACAAGAGCAAGGGCTGCGGCTCCTCCAGCTCTACCTCCTGGATCCCCGTACCTGCCTCACTTGTAGTCACACCGTCCTGTCCCTGACCATGGGCTACATCTGAATTAATTAACTTCATAGGTGTGATCACCTCCTGATACACAGAGTCCAGGTACTTCTCCCCCTCCCTGATGTGTCGCAGTGTCTGAATCTCAGACTCCAGCTCATCAACACGGAGCTGGAGTTCCTGTAGCAGCAGACACTTGTCACAGACGTAATCACCGTGAGCCTCAATGGGGTTCATTGGCTCCCACATCTCGCAACAGTAACACATCACCTGCTCCATTCTATGTAATTAATTACATTTTTTATTGTTAGTTATGGACACCCTCTGCCCGATTATAGATACTGGTATCCCCTTTAATTAATTGGATTTAATTTAAATCAATCCCTCTAATTACACCAGTTAAATGGTTTACCAACAGTCACTCTGCACCAGAAAGGCCTTATTAACTACAACCCACAGAGTTAAAGTTTGAAAAGAGCACCTAACACCCCACTTACCCTAACTCGCACACTTACCCAAACTCACAGCACTCTCTGCTGACTCACACTCAGCGCTTGCTCGCACTAGGACTGGTCTTTTTATACTGTTTGTTTGTTTACAGCCAAATGAGTCACCCCTGCTGATTGGTTAGAAAACTGGTTTCCACTGCCTGCTGTGCCAATTAACTCCTACTGCAGTGTAACCTTGTTTTACTCTTCTTAAACCAACAGAATCCCAAATATTTAACTTTTCCCCTTTACTTAAACTGCTTAAGTAATCTTATCAAGAATGATTTAAAAAGAAATAACAATTAAAGAACTCACACACTTACCCAAACTCACAGCACTCTCTGCTGACTCGCACTCAGTGCTTGCTCGCACTAGCCTGGTCTTTTTTATTGTTTGTTTGTTTACAGCCAAATGAGTCACCCCTGCTGATTGGTTAGAAAACTGGTTTCCACTGCCTGCTGTGCCAATTTACTCCTGCTGCAGTGTAACCTTGTTTTACTCTTCTTAAACCAACAGAATCCCAAATATTTAACTTTTCCCCTTTACTTAAACTGCTTAAGTAATCTTATCAAGAATGATTTAAAAAGAAATAACAATTAAAGAACTCACACACTTACCCAAACTCAGAGCACTCTCTGCTGACTCGGACCTGCTCCAGGTTGGCGAGGTGATCACTCTCATTTTCGCCCATGACCAGGATGTCGTCCAAATAACACTGAGTCCCTGGAATCCCTTGCAGGACTTGTTCCATTGCTCTTTGCCAAATAGCCGGAGCTGATGCTACCCCGAACACCAGCTGGTTGTATTGGTAGAGACCTTTATGAGTGTTGATCGTGAGGTACTGTTTCGAGGCTTCTTCTACCTCCATTTGCAGGTACGCCTGGGCCAGATTAATCTTAGTGAAGCGTTTCCCTCCAGATAGCGAGGCGAAAATATCTTCAATCCGCGGAAGTGGATATTGTACAGTGTGAAGGACTGGGTTCACTGTCACCTTAAAGGCCCCACAGATGTGAACCTTCCTTGGTTCCCCAGGCATATTACTCAACGACCTCTACATTACAGGAATGATGGGTGTAGCCCACTCGCTCCAGTCCACTTTGGACAGTACTCCTGAATGTTACAAACCTTCCAGCTCTGCTTCGACGGCTGGGCGGATCGCATAAGGTACCGCTCTGGCCTTAAAAAACTTTGGGCTTTCATTTTCCTCTATTTTGATCATCGCTGTTATGCCTTTTAGTGTTCCGAGTCCCTGCTGGAACACTTCTTGTGTGTCAGTTAGCATTTTTGACAGTCGTCCAGGTGTGACGTCGTCATCCTTTTTGGCATCTACAGTCAGTGCTTGTATGGAATGCCAATCTAGCTGTATCTTCCGGATCCATTCACGTCCTAGTAGTGGTGGTCCTCCATCTGGCAATACATATAGGTCCATTTTTGGTGTTTCCTTGCCATTATATATAACGTTCACCCTTATTTTTCCTTTGGGGTAGACTTTTTGCCCCCTGTACGTCTTCAAGACAATCTTTGTATCTCTCAAGTGTATATGTGAGAATAGCCGCTTGTAGTCCCTTCGGTTTATGACTGTTAGGGCTGATCCTGTGTCCAATTCCATTTTCACTTGGACTCCTGCTAGCTTGAGCGTGACCCAGATAGTTTGGTGATCCTCCATTTTGATCACATTATGTAGTTTCAGACAACCCAGCTCCTTGCTTCCGGAGTCTGTATCACTCTTCTGTTCGTCTGAACTACTCTCTGTCACCTTATGTACCTTCTTGTACTTCTCCTGTGGAGATTTCTTGCTGCTGGTTTTCTTTCCCGACCTGCAGACTCTTGCTATGTGTCCTACTTTTCCACACTGTCTGCACACTTTGTCCTTGAACCAGCAATCATTATGGTCGTGTGTTGTTCTGCCGCAGCGATAGCACTTCACTGTTCCGTATGACATTTCATTTGTGCCATATTCTTGCGGTGTCCGTTGTATCTCTGCAGCGCCCCATGCAGCTGCTTCATGTGATACTGCAATGCTGAAAGCCTTGTCCAGCGTAAGATCCTTTTCTGATAGAAGCCGTTTCTGGGTTCCTTCACTTTGAAGCCCACACACAAACTTGTCCCTTAAAGTATCTGCTAGTCCCGTTCCAAACTGGCAGTTTTTCGATAGCTTGCGCAGTTCCGTTAAATACTCAGCTTTAGTTTCATCTTTATGCTGGTTCCTTTTGTGAAACTTAAATCTTTCAGCTATCAGCAGCAGTGTGGGTTTTAAGTGGTCCTGTAGGATTGACACTATGTTTTCAAAATCCTTTTGTACTGGCTTCTCTGGGGTTACTAGGTTTCGTAGTAAGCCATACGTTTTTGCACCCATTGAATTCAACAATACCAGCACTTTCTTGTCATCTGGCACTTCATTCGCCTTGCAGTATACTTCTATGCGTTCAACATATGTCGCCCAATCTTCGACTTCATTGTCGAACGTTGTGATACTGCCACTTTTTTTTTGGTGTTAGACTGGCTCAAAATGGCGCCTCCCGCGCTTTCCTTTCTTCCCCGCTGCAGCTTAAAATGGCGTCTCCCGCGCTTTCCTTTCTTCCCCGCAGCGGCTTAAAATGGCGTCTCCCGCGCTGCTGCCAACGCCGCTCTCGGCAGTCCTCCTGGCAAATGGCGATGCCCTGTGGGTTTCGTGCACTGCTCCTGTGCTGCTGCCAATGCTGCTCTCTGCGGTCCTCGTGGCAATGGCAGCGCCTCGCATTTTCCTGCGCGCCTCTCTCCCTCGTTGACGCTGCTCGGCCCTTGAACACCGGCTGCGCTCTGCTCTCTCTCTCCTCTCTCCCCCATTGACGCCGCTCGGTCCTGAACAGCAGCTGCGCTCTGCTCTCTCTCGTTGACGCTACTTGGCCCTTGAACACCGGCTGCGCCCCGTGCGCTCTGCCCTCTCTCTCTCCCCCGTCGACGCTGCTCGGCCTTTTCCTGTGCCGCTCGGTCGGCTCCAGCCACCGCTGTGCGGGAAGGGTCTGCGCAGTACCTGTTGCCAGCCCGTTTCGCTGGACCACTGTGGCTGGAAAGCCAAGCCTGGCTCTCGACAGCCTCCCCTGCGATGCCCGTGCTTCTGGACTCGACCTCCTTCCACTGTTCTCCAGGAGCGAATCCCTGGGAGGTGATGCAGAGTTGCAGGTAGGTTCGAATCTTTCTCGTCGCCAATGTTAGATCTGGGTATCTTAATGAGGTGTCCTTCAATAATCAGACAAAGACTGCAGGGAACGATCAACAGGTGTTTACTGAATGAGGGTTCAAACTGCAACTGACTGTACAGAGCACTACTCAGGGTTTATATACAGGTGTGGTCACTGCCGGTACTACAGGATATAGGAGCTGTATAAAGTAGTTCTCCCCCTTAAAGGTACATACATTACACATGTGAGGTGTCCACTGTATCTGATCTTTGCCTGCTCTGCCTCTGATGGCATCATACAATGGTTGCATCAACAAGGCTGCCTTGGGAATGAATCTGTGATAAAAGTTGACCATTTCCAAGAATTCCTGGAGGGACTTCATGGTCTTCGGCAGGGGAAAAGATGTGACGGCCTCCACCTTGGAGGCTGGAGGGACTGCACCATCTGCGGTGATTCTGTGGCCCAGGAAGTCGATAGTGCGCAGACCAAACTGGCACTTGGCCGGGTTGATGATTAGGCCATGCTGACTAAGGCGAGAGAACAGGGCACGCAGGCGCGTGATGTGCTCAGTGTGGCTGCTACTGGCGATGAGGATGTCATCTAAGTAGACGAAGACGAATGTTAGGTCTCGAAAGATGGAATCCATAAACCATTGGAAAGCCTGTGCTGCATTTTTTAGCCCAAACGGCATACGGAGAAACTCAAAAAGCCTGAAGGGTGTGATGACGGCGGTTTTGGGGATGTCTTGAGGATTAACCGGCACTTGATGATAGCCGCGTACGAGGTCTACTTTAGAGAAAATGCAATTCCCTGCCAGGTGGGCCGAAAAGTCCTGTATATGAGGGATTGGATATCTGTCCGGGGTAGTAGCCTCGTTCAGGCGCCTGTAGTCGCCACATGGTCGCCATCCACCACCTGGCTTAGGGACTATGTGCAGGGGCGAGGACCAAGGACTATTGGACCATTGGATGATGCCTAGGCATTCCATTGTGTGAAACTCTGCCTTGGCCGCCGCAAGTTTGACTTGTTCCAACCTACGTGCTCTTGTGTAAATGGGGGGCCCTATTGTAGTAATATGATGCGTCACACCTGTCTTGCTACTGATGCAGAGAAGGTAGGCCTGGTGAGCTCGGGGAAATCATTGAGGAGACGGGAGAAATCATTGGCGGCGGGGACTGCAAAAACCACAGACCAATGCGCTGCAGTGCTTCGATGGCATGGTACAGAATGAAACGTCGAGGCGTTGATGAGCCGGCAGTGTCGAACGTCGACTAAGAAACCATTAGCGCAGAGGAAATCTGCCCCCAGGATGGCCTGCGAAACCCTTGCAGTGATGAACTCCCATCTAAAACGCTGGCCGCTGAAACTTAATTGGATCCAACGCTTTCCGAATGTGTGGAGGGAGGGACCCTGGCCGCCAGACTGCAGGTCGAGCTTCGACGCCGGCAGGATACTGCACTGGGAGCCAGTGTCGCAGAGGAAGCGGCGTCCTGAGAGGGAGTCAGTGATGTACAGGAGTTTTCCTGCAGATCCCACAGCCATCGTGATCCCCGCGTGTGCAGCAGGATTAGAATGGTGTCTCGAACCCCGGCGACTTGAAAAAGGATTTTTTCTTTCTTGGAAGAAACTCAGGGTGGACGGCAATTCCTGGCTTTCGCGCCAAAATGAGAATGGTAAATGCACCAACCCGTAGGAAGAGGAGACTGGTTCGCCCTCATGGGGGATGGGCAACTCATGGTGGCGCAACATGGCTGCAGCTCGGGGTAAATTGGGTTAGTGTCGGCGGGGGGCTCTGGACTGCCTCGGCGTTTTGTGGCTGCGCAGGACTGTTGGGCGACCGAAAAGAGGTTATCCGCCTCCGCGGCGAGTTCGGCACAATCCGTGATTGCGGAGTTGGCCAAGGCGGTCTGCACGGGCTCAGGTAGCTGGCAGAGGAAGAGCTCACGGAATAAAAAACACTGGGATTCCGAGCCGAGCAACGTGAGCATCTGGCTCATGAGCTCTGAGGGTTTCGAGTCCCCGAGACCGGGCATGGCGATTAGGCGTTGGGCATGTTCAGATTTGGACAGACCGAAAATTTGGAGAAGGCGTGTTTTTAATGCTTCATACTTGCCGTCGATAATCAGACTTTCGAAGAGGCTGACGACTCACGAGGCCGTGGCACGGTCGAGGGCGGAGACCACGTAGTAGTAACGGGTCGAATCCGCTGTAATTCCCCGGATCTGGAATTGAGCTTCTACCTGGCAAAGTCACGCGGCTGGCTGCTGTTCCCAAAAGTGTGGTAGTTTGATCGTGATGGCGTTCGTGTCCATGTTGTTTTTTCAACGAATTTGTTCGAAGAGAAACGGGGTCACCAATGTAGGAACCTCTGTTCCTTATCAAAAGATGGAGTTCGACTCACAAAGTCAAAACAATAAACTTTAATGAACAAATGAAGCAAGTTAACAACTACAGGATGAACTGGAAATGTGTCTGGTCTGCTTGGAAACCTTTCTCCAACTGCCTGGAACTGCTAGAAGGTTCCAAGCTATGACCCTCTCCCCAACTGTCTGGAACTGCTAGAAGGTTCCGAGCTATGACCCTCTCTCCAACTGTCTGGAACTGCTAGAGGGTTCCGAGCTCTGACGTCATGACGTCATCACGCAGAGTACAGGAATGAAGCCTGAGTGCAGTAACAGATACATTTAAAGGTACATCGTCAGACTATATAACAAAGCTGTAAAAAGGATTTATATACAATGTCCATAGCCCAATGGTGGCTCTGTCACAACCTATTATATTCACATATGATCACATGCTGAGTTGTCATTAGCCTGCAGGCATCTGTAAGGACTGCTATTGTTTAGAAGACCCAGGGGGTCCTGACTCCATCTTGTCCACATGGTGCTGTACTGTTGATTGAGTACACAGGCCTGATGCTTCAGTAAAAGAGTTTAAACTGTAATACTCCGTTGTCCTGCAATTTATTATTTTTGTACAAAGTCTGCAAAACAAGACATGGTGTCAGAACAGGGATTTGAAATGGACATTGTTGGAGCTCCCTTACCTCGAATGAATTGGGGATCTTTGAACTTACATAGAGAATGGTGCAAATTCAAGCAACACGTGCAGTTAATGTTCTTGGGTCCGTTGAAAAGCAAAGGGGAGGAAGAAAGATGCAGCTACCTACCCCTGTGGATCGGAGAAAAAGGGAGAGACATTTTTAACACATGGTCTCTCACCGCGGATGAAGCAAAGGTACTGAAAAGTTATTTTGACCGTTTTGAATCATATGTGATGCCCAAGGCAAATACGATATTCGCTAGGTACAAGTTTCAGGAGAAAGTACAAGGAGCTAGTGAGTCGTTTGAACAGTTCGTGACTGAGTTAAAACTGCTGGTAAAAGACTGTGAATATTCAGATAAAGATGAGATGGTCAGAGACCGCATCGTGTTTGGAATACATTCAGCTAAAGTGAGAGAGAAACTTTTGAATGTTGGATCTGTTGTGTATGTACCTTTAAGAGAATAACTGGTCTCAGACTGCAGTACCGGCAGTGACCACCCCTGTATAAAAGGCGCTAGAGAGCCTCTGTTGTTTCGTTTCGTTATTGACTTCCACCAGTAAAGATCTGTTTGTTTTCTCTCCTGCTAGTCCGTGTCTCAATCATTCATGGACTTAACACTGGCGACGAGTAAGAAACGTACTTACCTGCAACTCAACAGCAGCTCCGGTGACGTTGTTGAAGGTCGGAGCCAGAAGAAAGAAAAAAAAAAGAGTCCATTGAAACTCGAGAAACGGGCGTCGACCGTCAATCATCGGGTTCAAAACTTGCAGGAGAGATTGTCCAGAGCCAGGCTGGGTTCCTCGGTCCGTGGTTTCCCAGCTAATTGGGCTGGTGGTAGGTAGTGCTCTGATCCTTCCTGGGCTGCGGCGGGCTGAAGCTCGATCGGGTGGCCTTTCAACGGGGCCGGGCAGCGAGTCGGGAAGCAAAGAGAGAGAGAGAGGGTGGAGCATACAGGGCGCGGCCGGTGTTTCGAAGCCGGGCAGCGTTCGGACCTAAGAAGAGGGAGGGAAGTGTCCCAGAGGGTTCGCTCCATGACGGGAAAATAATAAAAGAAAAAGAATCAATATTTAACGCGCAGGAAACCGTGGAAAGCAGCGCTAACAACAGCGGGGAAGAAGACAAAGCACAGGAGCCACCATTTTGTTAAATCGGGGAAGAAGGCAAAGCGCGGGAGGCGCCATTTTAGATTTGCAAGATGCCGAAGACTGGCTGTATCACTGCTTTTGATAATACATTAGAGGACTGGACCACGTATGTGGAAAGAGTCGAGGTATATTCTGAGGCAAACAAAATAGCGGAGGGGAAAAAGGCATCGATATTGCTAAACTTAATGGGCGCTAGAACGTACGGCCTATTGCGGGATCTGATTACTCCAGCCAAACCGAAGGCGAAGAGTTTTAACGAAATTGTTGCTGTTCTACAGGAACACTTAAACCCTGCACCGCTGTTGATAGCAGAAAGATTTAAATTCCACAGGAGAACTCAGCACAAAGATGAGAGCAATGCTGAGCAGCTTACGGAACTACGCAAGCTATCAAAGCACTGCCAGTTCGGAGCAGGACTGGCAGATACTCTACGGGACAAATTTGTCTGTGGACTCCTGAGTGAAGGAACACAGAAGAAGTTACTCGCAGAAAAAGAGCTGACGCTAGATAAGGCATTCAGCATGGCAGTATCGTATGAAGCAGCAGCCAGGGGAGCTGCAAAAATTCAACAAAAACCACAGGAATACGGCACCCACGAAATGACACGGGGATTTGCAAAATGTTATCGCTGCGGCAGAACTAACCATGACCAGAAGGACTGCTGGTCCAAAGACAAAATATGCAGACAATGCGGGAAGATTGGACACATTGCACGAGTTTGTAGGTCTGGGAAGAAGACCAGCGACAACAAAAAGACTACTAAGGAACCGTACAAGAAAGTACAAAAGATGACGGACAGTAGTTCCGAAGACCAGATGAGCGATAGTGAATCCAAGCACAGGAGATTAAGCTGTCTCAAACTTCACAATGTAATCACAAAAGAGGATCACCGAACCATTTGGGTCACCCTCACGATAGCAGGGTCCCAAGTTAAAATGGAATTGGATACAGGATCAGCGCTAACCATCATGAATCGACGAGACTACGAGCGGCTATTTTCACACATACCCTTGAGAGAGACATCCATCGTCTTGACGACGTATACAGGGCAAAAAGTATACCCCAGAGGAAAAATAAGGGTGCCTGTCAAATACAATGGCAAGAAAATACAGAAATTGTATCTCTACATACTGCCAAATGGTGGACCACCGTTATTGGGACAGGAATGGATCAGGAAGATAAACTTAGATTGGCATTCCATTCATGCAATGACGGTGGACGGTAAAAAAGATGAAGACGTGACTCCTGGATGATTGTCAACAATCTTAGCTAACGCCAAAGAGGTATTTCAACAAGAACTGGGCACGCTTAACGGCGTAACCGCCTCGATAAAAATAGAAGAGAATGCAGTTCCCAAGTTTTTCAAAGCGAGACCGGTACCATATGCAATTCGCCCAGCTGTCGAGGCAGAGCTGGAGAATCTGGAGAAGGCGGGCATGTTGTCTAAGGTCGACTGGAGTGAGTGGGCGACACCCATCATTCCTGTCATGAAGAAAACGTTAAGCAATAAGTCCGGAGAGCCAAGGAAGATTCGCATCTGTGGGGATTTCAAGGTGACGGTGAACCCTGTCCTTTGCACAGTACAATATCCTCTTCCAAGGATAGAAGACATCTTCGCCTCGCTGTCTGGAGGAAAGCGTTTTGCAAAAATTGACCTGGCACAAGCACATTTGCAGATGGAGGTTGAAGAGTCCTCTAGGAAGTATCTCATGATAAACACTCACAAAGGTCTTTATCAGTATCATCGATTGGTATTCGGAGTAGCATCGGCTCCGGCGATATGGCAAAGAGCGATGGAACAAGTCCTGCAAGGGATTCCGGGGACTCAGTGTTACTTGGACGACATCCTTGTAACAGGTGAAGATGACAGTGAACACCTTAACAACCTAGAACAGGTGCTCACTAGACTACGGGAACATGGGCTGCGAGCCAACCGCCCCAAGTGCGAATTTTTTAAGAAACAGATATCGTATTGTGGCCACGTGATTGATGAAGAGGGGTTACATAAGTCCCCTGACAAAATTGAAGCAGTTGTTAAGGCCCCAGCGCCTGAAAATGTGTCACAACTGAGGTCATTCCTCGGGTTGGTGAATTACTATCATAAGTTTTTGCCGAATTTGTCGACAATTCTGCACCCGCTGAACGCCCTGCTACGAACGGGCTAGCATGGAAATGGAGCGATGATTGTAAGCGTGCTTTTCGGAAAAGTAAGGACTTAATCATTTCAAAGGAAGTATTGGCTCACTACAACCCAGCACTGCCAATCAGGCTGGCGTGTGATGCGTCTCCCTACGGCATTGGGGCGGTACTGTCACATAAATTCCTTGATGGTTTGGAGAGGCCGATAGCTTTTGCGTCACACTCGTTAACTTCTGCCAAGCGTAACTACGCCCAGATTGACAGAGAGGCCCTCAGCCTAGTGTGGGGGGTGAAGAAGTTCAATCACTATCTGCACGGTCAAAAATTTACTCTACTAACCGATCATCAACCTCTTGTCTCCATTTTCAACCCTCAGAAGGGCGTACCGATAATGACAGCACAACGGCTGCAGAGATGGTCCCTTTTCCTAGGGGCACACCAATATGACATCGAGTACAAAGGAACTAAACAGCATGGAAATGCTGATGGATTGTCACGTCTACCGTTGCCGACGGTGGAAGAAGAAGACCTTGCAGTGGATCCAATGGAGTTATTCCACTCGACCATAGTCGAATGTCTTCCTGTGACGAATGCAAACATAGAAAAGGAAACACGGAATGACCCGACACTATCACGGGTCTATGATTTAACGGTGAAGGGATGGCCAGCACATGGCGAACCACTGCTGCCAGCATTTTCGCCAAGAAGAGAACAGCTGTCAGTGTGCAGAGGAACCTTGATGTGTGGATCCAGAGTAGTAATTCCACCTAAGTTGATGGATAGAGTGCTCAATGAGCTTCATGAGGGTCATCTGGGTGGGGTAAAAATGAAGAGCTTAGCCAGAGCATTTGTGTGGTGGCCGGGAATCGATAGAGAAATCGAAGAGAAGACCAAGAGCTGTGCAGGATGCCAGAAGGTCCAAAACGCCCCACCACAAGCTCCTCTGCATCCATGGGAGTGGCCCTCATCTCCATGGAAAAGGGTGCACATTGATTTTGCTGGTCTCTTCATGGACCCGATGTTTTTAATTGCGGTGGATGCACATTCAAAGTGCCCAGAGGTAATAAAAATGTCCTCAACCACCACGGAAAAAACTATCACAGTTTTACGAACCATATTCGCCAGGAATGGGCTGCCTGAACAGATTTGCTCTGACAATGGACCACAGTTTGTGTCTGAAGAATTCCGGAGGTTCTTAAAGAACAATGGTGTTAAGCATTACACATCTGCCCCATATCATCCAGCCACTAATGGATTGGCCGAGAGGTTTGTCCAAACATTCAAGAAGGCTATCAAGGCAATGTGTAATGAAGAGATACCCCTACAACACAAGGTGGACAACTTCTTGTTTGCCTACCGGAATGCGACACATGCGGTTACCAACCAAACTCCAGCCATGATGTTCTTCAATCGAAGACTACGATGCCGCTTGGATTTGGTTAAGCCAAACGTCCGAAGAGATGTGGAGAACAGGCAGTTTCAGAATATGAATGAAAGGCCGACCAGGAGTTTTAAGATAGGGCAACCAGTTTTGGCCCGGGACTACCGCACTGAGAAATGGCAGCCAGGAATGATTTGTACATGACAAGGACCTCTCATGTATAACGTGGACATTGGGAGAGCATTGTAAGACGCCATGCTGACCAGATTCTAGAGTCACTGGAAAACGTCAACTCCACACCACGATCTGATACACCTGGTAATGAAATTGATGTTCCAATTGCAGCTACCGCAGAACCGGTAATATTGGAAGCAGATGAACCAAACAACGACATTGATTCCGACTCAACATTGCCAGAAGAACCTGTTACCCCAAAGAGGTGTTATCCAGACAGAATCAGGAAGCCTCCTCAAAGACTGAACTTATAATTGCTTAAACTTAACCAATGTATCTAGCAAAAGTAATTGTGATTGTAATTCGTTATCATTTAGTTGTTAAATGAATGTTATGTACTGTTTATCTAAAAGGGGAGGAATTGTTGTGTATGTACCTTTAAGAGAATAACTGGTCTCAGACTGCAGTACCGGCAGTGACCACCCCTGTATAAAAGGCGCTAGAGAGCCTCTGTTGTTTAGTTTCGTTATTGACTTCCACCAGTAAAGATCTGTTTGTTTTCTCTCCTGCTAGTCCGTGTCTCAATCATTCACAGATTTAACAGGGTCCGAGCTAATGCTGGACAAAGCTGTGGACATAGCTAGATCGCACGAGATAGCCCAAGCACAGTTGAAAACCAGAACCGACGCCACGAACAGCTCGCGTGAACAGACAGTGCACGAAGTTAATAGACACACACCAATGAACACTGCCCAGAGAGCGTGTTTCAGAACAGAAAGAACAGAGAGAGTTCTAAAAATGGGCGACACAGACATAAAACGCTTCAAAAACTGTGGATATTGTGGAAACAACTGGCATGGAGAAAAGGAGCACTGCCCTGCCAAAGGAAGGCAATGTACTAAATGTGGTAAACGAAACCACTTTGCTAAAGTTTACAGGACTGTTTTCAGAAAAACAGTACACACAGTGAGTGACAGACAAATGCCAGATAGAGAGCCAAATGCACAGGAACTGTTTATTGATTCTGTGTCACAGAAAAAACAGATTGCAGAGACTGAGCAAGCCTTTGCCGATATTGAGATAGGAAAACAGGGCAAAGAGCTTAAGTTTAAACTAGACACTGGATCTCAGGTTATTGTAATTCCTCTGAGTGAGTATCACAGCTTGAAGGATGAGTGTGAGCTACAGCCCACCTCACGCAGACTGACCGGCTATGGGGGTGAGCAGCTCATTGTAAAAGGCACATGCGTGATGAAATGCAAGTACAAAGTGTAGTGTATGTACCTTTAAGGGGAGAACTACTTTTTACAGCTCCTGTATACTGTAGTACCGGCAGTGACCACACCGGTATATAAACCCTGAGTAGGGAACTGTACTTTAGTTTTTGATTAACCTGCATCCAGTAAACACCTGTTAATTGTTTCTCTGCAGTCTCTATCGATTTATTGAAGAATACCATACATTAACATTTACGGATTCAACAGTGGCGACGAGTTGATTCGAACCTACCTGCAATTCTGTAAAAGAAGGCCGATTCCACCAGTACGGGCGTCGACCATCCGGAGAGGACTTGAACATCGCAGAGGAGGCTGTGGAGAGCTGGGCTTGGTTCCCCAGTCAAGACGATCCAGTACAGCGGGCTGGCAGCAGGTACGGCGCAGACCCTTCCCGGACAGCAGCGGCTGGAGCCGATCGATGGCACACAAAAAGGCTGAGCAGCATCGACGGGGTAAGAGAGAGGGTGAAGCGCACAGGGCGCAGCTGGGGTTGAATACCAAGCAGCGTCAATGAGAGAAGGGAAAACGCGCAGAGCGCGGCTGGGGTTTCAAGGGATGAGCAGCGTCCGCGGGGGAGGAAAGAAGCGCGTCAGACGCCATTTTGAGCCGGCAGAGAAGAAGGGAGAGCGCGGGAGATGCCATTTTTAGCCAGTCTAACCACACCCAAGGATGCAGAAGAGTGGCAGCGTCACAGCGTTCGACAATGAAGTCAAAGATTGGGCAACATATATAGAACGTGTAGAAGTGTACTGCAAGGCGAATGAAGTGCCAGATGCCAGGAAAGCACTGGTATTGTTGAATTCCATGGGTGCAAAAATGTACGGCTTACTGCGAAACCTAATAACCCCAGAGAAGCCATTGGAAAAGGATTTTGAAAGCATAGTGGCAATCCTACAGGACCACTTAAACCCCACACTGCTGCTGATAGCCGAAAGATTTAAGTTTCACAAAAGGAACCAGCATAAAGACGAAAGTAATGCTGAGTATTTAATGGAACTGCACAAACTATCGAAACACTGCCAGTTTGGAGCGGGACTAGCAGATACTTTAAGGTACAAGTTTGTGTGTGGGCTTCAAAGTGAAGGAACCCAGAAATGGCTTCTATCAGAAAAGGATCTTACGCTGGACAAGGCTTTCAGCATGGCAGTATCACAAGAAGCAGCCGCACGGGGTGCTGCAGAGATACAACGGAGATCGCAAGAATATGGCACAAATGAAATGTCATATGGAGCAGTGAAGTGTTATTGCTGCGGCAAAACAACACATGACCACAAGGACTGTTGGTTCAAGGACCAAGTCTGCAGACAGTGTGGAAAAGTAGGACACAGAGCAAGAGTCTGCAGGTCGGGAAAGAAAACCAGTAGCAAGAAATCTCCACAGGAGAAGTACAAAAAGGTACATAAGGTGACGGACGGAGAGTAGTTCAGACGAACAGAAAAGTGATACAGACTCCGGAAGCAAGGAGCTGGGTTGTCTGAAACTACATCATGTAATCAAAATGGAGGATCACCAAACTATCTGGGTCACGCTCAAGATAGACGGAGTCCAAGTGAAAATGGAATTGGACACAGGATCAGCCCTAACAGTCATAAATCAAAGGGACTACAAGCGGCTATTCTCACATATACCCTTGACAGATACAGAGATTGTCTTGAAGACGTACATGGGGCAATAAGTCTACCCCAAAGGAAAAAAAATGGTGAACGTGATATACAACGGCAAGGAAACACCAAAAATGGACATATATGTATTGCCAGATGGTGGACCGCCACTACTAGGGCGTGAATGGATCCGGAAGATACAGCTAGATTGGCATTCCATACAAGCACTGACTGTAGATGCCAAAAAGGATGACGACGTCACACCGGGACGACTGTCAAAAATGCTAACTGACACACAAGAAGTGCTCCAGGAGGGACTCGGAACGCTAAAAGGCATAACAGCAATGATCAAAATGGAGGAAAATGCAAGCCCAAAGTTTTTTAAGGCCAGACCGGTACCTTATGCGATCCACCCAGCCGTCGAAGCAGAGCTGGAAGGTTTGGAACATTCAGGAGTGCTATCCAAAGTGGACTGGAGCGAGTGGGCTACACACATCGTTCCTGTAATGAAGAGGTCGTTGAGTAATACGCCTGGGGAACCAAAGAAGGTTCGCATCTGTGGGGACTTTAAGGTGACAGTGAACCCAGTCCTTCACACTGTACAATATCCGCTTCCGCGGATTGAAGATATTTTCGCCTCGCTATCTGGAGGGAAACGCTTTACTAAGATTGATCTGGCCCAGGCGTACCTGCAAATGGAGGTAGAATAAGCCTCGAAACAGTACTTCACGATTAACACTCATGAAGGTCTCTACCAATACAACTGGCTGGTGTTCGGGGTAGCATCAACTCCGGCTATTTGGCAAAGGGCAATGGATCAAGTCCTGCAAGGGATTCCAGGGACCCAGTGTTATTTGGACGACATCCTGGTCATGGGCGAAAATGACAGTGATCACCTCGCCAACCTGGAGCAGGTGCTCACCAGATTGAAGGATTATGGGCTCCGAGCTAATCGCCACAAATGCGAGTTTTTCCAGAAGCAGATTTCGTATTGTGGCCACGTTATTGATGAAGAGGGGTTACATAAGTCCCTTGAAAAGATTGAGGCAGTAGTCAAGGCTCCAGCACCGGAAAATGTGTCACAACTGAGGTTGTTCCTCGGGTTGGTGAACTACTACTGTAAGTTCTTGCCGAAATTTTCTACAGTTCTACACCCACTGAACACCCTACTGCAAACGGGGGTACCATGGAAGTGGAATGATGAATGTAAACGAGCTTTCCAGAAGTTCAAAGAATTGATCACATCAAAAGAGGTGTTGGCTCATTTCAACCCGGCACTACCAATTCGGCTGGCATGTGATGCATCACCCTATGGCATTGGAGCAGTGCTGTCGCACAAATTCCTGGATGGCTCGGAGAGGCCAGTAGCCTTTGCGTCTCGGTCACTAACCTCAGCCGAGCGTAACTACGCCCAGATTGACAGGGAGGCCCTCAGCCTAATGTGGGGAGTGAAAAAGTTCAACCACTATCTGCACGGGCAGAAGTTCACCTTGCTGACTGACCACCAACCACTTGTCTCCATCTTTAGCCCAAAGGAGGGCGTTCCGGTGATGACTGCGCAACGGCTACAAAGATGGTCCCTTTTTCTAGTGGCGCACCAATATGATATCGAGTATAAGGGTACGAAACAGCATGGAAACGCTGATGGGCTATCACGCCTGCCACTACCTACTGCGGAGGAAGCACCAGCAGTGTTGAAATATTTCATTCGACTATAATTGAATGCTTGCCAGTAACTAATGCTGGTGTAGAGAAGGAGACCCGAAATGACCTGACACTGTCTCGGGTATATGATTTGACGGTGAAGGGATGGTCAGCACATGGCGACTCACTGTTGCCAGCATTCTCATCCAGAAGAGAACAGCTGTCAGTATGCCAGTGTACCTTGATGTGTGGATCCCGAGTGGTAATTCCACCCAAGTTAAGGGAGAGAGTGCTCAATGAGCTTCACGAAGGCCATCTGGGAGGAGTGAAAATGAAAAGCCTTGCTAGGGCTTATGTGTGGTGGCCGGGGATCGATCAGCAAATCGAGGACCTGACAAAGAGCTGCTCAGGATGCCAGAAGGTCCAAAATGCACCACCACATGCCCCTCTACACCCATGGGAGTGGCCCTCATCTCCATGGCAACGGGTGCATATTGATTTTGCTGGTCCATTCATGGACTCAATGTTTTTAATAGCTGTGGATGTGCACTCGAAATGGCCTGAGGTGATCAAAATGTCCTCCACCACCACGGAGAAAACTGTTGCAGTCCTATGGACCATCTTTGCCAGGAACTGCTTGCCAGAGCAGATTTGCTCTGATAACGGACCACAGTTTGTGTCCGAAGAGTTTCAAAGATTTATGAAAAGGAATGGGGTAAGGCATTACACCTCCGCTCCGTATCATCCAGCCACCAATGGATTGGCTGAGAGGTTTGTACAAACCTTTAAAAAAGCAGTAAGGGCCATGTGTGATGATGACATTCCACTGCAGCATAAGGTGGACAACTTCCTGTTAGCCTATAGAAATGCGACACATGCAGTCACCAACCAGACCCCGGCCATGATGTTCTTTAACCGAAGGTTGAGATCTCGTCTGGATTTGCTCAAACCAAATGTACGAAGAGATGTTGAGAATAAGCAATTCCAGCACATCAATGAGAAGCCGACAAGGAACTTCAATGTAGGGCAACCAGTCTTGGCTCGCAACTACCGAACAGAGAAATGGCAACCAGGAACGATATGCACACAGCAGGGGCCACTGATGTACACCGTGGATGTTGGTTAGAACATTGTGAGATGCCATGTCGACCAGATCCTAGAGTCACAGGAAAGAGTCCACCCCAGGTCTCGCGTACCTGGTGATGAACCTGACATACCGGTAGCATCTGCCCCAGAAACAGTAGCATCGGAAGCTGATGAACCAACCGATGACAGGGGGACAGAATCGCCTTCGCACCAAGAGCAAGACACTCAGGAAAGGCGCTATCCAGAAAGGATCAGGAAGCCGCCCCAAAGACTGAATTTATAAATGGACTATTTGCCGTTAATATTACATGTTAAAAGTGTTAATTGTTAACTGAATGTTATGGTACTGTTAATCTAAAAGGGGAGGAATTGTAGTGTATGTACGTTTAAGGGGAGAACTACTTTTTACAGCTCCTGTATACTGTAGTACTGGCAGTGACCACACTGGTATATAAACCCTGAGTAGGGATCTGTACTTCAGTTTTTGAGTAACCTGCATCCAGTAAGCACCTGTTAATTGTTCCTCTGCAGTCTCTATCGATTTATTGAAGAATACCATACATTAACATTCACGGATTCAACACAAAGAAAGCAACATGATGTTGGACTTTTACGTTGTTGACACTCGAGCACCTCCAGTGCTAGGTCTAAAGGCATGTTTAGACATGGACCTCGTCAAGCTAGTGCTATCATTGACAGCACCAGTTAAGAAGCAGACAGTCATGGAGGAGTTTGCTGATGTTTTCAAAGGAATCGGACTTTTCCCAGGTGAATGCACTATTCACCTTGACCCAGCAGCAACCCCTGTGGTTTGCCCACCGAAAAGGATACCCCTTGCCCTACGTAGTCGCCTGAATGAGGAGCTGCAGAGCATGGAGAATACAGAAATCATCGTCCGGGAAACAGAACCGACAGAGTGGGTCAACGCGTTAGTAGTGGATGAGAAACCACGTACTGGCAAGCTCAGAGTCTGTCTCGACCCCAGAGATTTGAACAAGGCTTTCAAATGCCCTCACTACTCTCTACCAATGCTAGATGACATCACACCCAAGCTAGTGGGAGCACATTACTTCAGTGTAATGGACGCACGATCAGGATACTGGACTATCAATCTCACGGAAGAGTCATCTAAGTTAACAACGTTCAACACACCATTTGGACGCTACCGATTTCTGCATTTACCATTTGGTCTTATCTCAGCTCAGGATGAATTCCAGCGGAAGATCGACGAAACCTATGAAGGCCTCGAGGGAGTAGTCGCAATCGTAGACGATATCCTCATCTATGGCAAGAATAGAGAGGAACATGACAGGAACTTGCGTGCGATGCTACAAAGATCACGGGAGAAAGGTATCCAGCTCAACCCCGAGAAAAGCATAATCGGATCCACCGAGATCAGTTATTTCGGGCACCGCCTCTCCACTGATGACATTAAGCCGGATCCAGAGAAAATCGCCGCCGTCAGGAAGATGGAGCGGCCGAAGAACCGCGCAGAGCTAGAAACAGTACTAGGCATGGTTAACTACTTAGCCAAGTTTGGCCCGAGCCTCTCCAAAATCAACGCACCCATGCGTCAGTTGCTCAAACAATCCAATGAGTTCCTGTGGGACAAATAACATGACACAGCATTTCAGAAAATGAAAGACCTAATCACCAGAGAACCAGAACCAGTTCTTGCCTACTTCGACCCCAACAAAGAGCTCAGACTACAAGTGGACGCATCAAAGTACGGACTAGGTGCAGTATTACTGCAAGAAGGAAAGCCCATCGGCTACCCTTCCAGATCTCTCACAGACAGTGAAATCAACTATGCTTAAATCGAGAAAGAGCTATATGCAATTCTGTTTGGATGTAAGCGTTTCCACCAGTACGTCTATGGCCGACAAGTCATTGTGGAATCCGACCATAAGCCCCTCGAGTCAATCATGAGGAAACCACTAGCCGCAGCCCCAGCAAGACTACAGAGAATGATCCTTCAGCTACAGAAGTATGACTTCACAATCATTCACCGTCCAGGCAAAGACATTCCTGTTGCAGACACGCTCTCCGGAAAGTCTCTTAGCTACCAGGACAGCAGCCTCAGTGAAGGCATGGATGTGCAGGTGCACATGGTGTACAACAGCTTACCTGTGAGTGACTCAAAACTGAAGGAGATCCGTGCAGAAACAGAGAAAGATGCACAACTCACACTGCTGAGCAAAGTCATACATGAAGGCTGGCCTAAGGAAAGGAGGAAATGCCCTCAGAGCATATCTGAATTCTGGAACCACAGAGACGAACTGTCACAAATCAACGGAATCATCTTCAAAGGGGAGAAAATCATCATTCCTACCAGTCTCAGAGAAGAGTTGTTGACAAAAATTCATTCTGGAAATATGGGCATGGACAAATGCAAACAAAGAGCACGTGACATTATGTTTTGGCCCGGAATGTGCAAACACATTGAGGATATTGTCGGAAAATGTTCCATTTGTCTAGCACGCCGCCCATCAAATGTCAAAGAGCCCATGATACTTCACCGTATTCCAGACAGGCCCTGGCAGGTCGTCAGCTGCAAGCAAGTGCATGCAAAACGTGTACAGAGACAGCAACACCAAAAGAGATACGATGACAGGTCAGCTAGACTACTGCTGCCGCTGCACAATGGAGAATCCATCAGAATCCAGGAGCATGACTACTGGAAGCCAGCAGTCGTCATCCAGTCAGCTGACACTGCGCGATCGTATCACGTCCGCACCCCAGAAGGACAGGTGTACCGCCACAATTGCAGGCACCTCCTGAACACCAAGGAACAACACCGTCATTCCGACGAGAGGTCAAGCCTAGAGTTATCCTTGACTTGTGAACTGCCAAAGGGTGTAGGCGGATCGCTGCCCTAAAAAAAACTGTACATCGTTATTGAAACGTTGTGATGTTTTCAGTGCTACTTAAATGTTGAGTTTACTTATATGTTGATGCTACTGAGAACATTATGTAGAAGAAAGGTTCAAAAGTAATGCATAACATTTATCTTTTAAAAGAAAGGGGATGTAACATTTGCATACTGAATTATCATTGGCCCGCAGGCATCTGTAAGGAATACCTATTATATTCACATGTGATCACATGCTGAGTTGTCATTGGCCTGCAGGCATCTCTAAGGACTGCTATTGTTTAGAAGACCCAGGGGGCCCTGACACCATCTTGTCCACATGGTGCTGTACTGTTGATTGAGTACACAGACCTGATGCTTCATTAAAAGAGTTTAAACTGTAATACTCCGTTGTCCTGCAATTTATTATTTTTGTACAAATTGTGCAAAACAAGACAGGGGTTTGAAACAGGAAGTGATATAGGTGCATGTGAATATTGTAACAAGTTGAAGCAGGCCCAGGATCCAGTGGTCAATTTGACATGCCAACCAGAGTTTAGGCTAAAACAAGTCAGGTTTATTCTTTAAGTGCAGTGTAGGGGGTGGCAGGTGGTGTATGCGGCCAGTCAGTTATGCCCCTGACTGCCTGTGAGCGGTTCAAATCGCTCCCACGCCCCTGGGACTTAGGTACAGGCGGCGATACAGAAAAACGCGAGTAGACAGGTGGTTTGGTGTAAGAAAACTAAGATTTTATTAAAACAGGAACGAAAACAAAGTCTGATGAGAAAATTACTGGTAGGGAACAATTACAGGCATATAACAATAATAATTATACTTATACAGGGAATGGGGAACACATGGCACATCGAGGGAAAAACAACTACTTTAACAATCCCCTTATCCTTATCCCACTCCTATACCTAACTAGATTAAGCTATGAGGGGCCAGGAATTCATGCTCACCAATCCCAAGCAAAGCCTGTTGTTTTAGCAATTGCGATTTTGAGGTCTGGTCTCTTGTCCTTTGGGGTGCTCCGTCGCCACGTGGTCTCAGGGCGCGGTGCTGGAGCTGCTGCTGCGACACACCTTTCTTTTCCTCAGCTACCGTCGTCGTCTCGTCGCGATGGGTTCCCTTCTTCTTCTCCCTCGGGCGGTCGTCGGCGGTAATGTTGCATCAGCGAGACAGTTGGCAGTCTTCACTGCTTAGGTTTTACTACCCAAGCGTCAAACGCCGGTATATTCGTTATGGCGTGGACACCTGCGTTTAATGCCAGCTCATGCGCCGTGTTTAACTAGACAACTTAGTCTCACTGTCCATATATTTTCTTCCCCTAAGCACCAGCTTATAACTAGGCGCTCGGTCTTAATTAATGCGTCTTCTGCTGCCCTTCTCTGCTCTTGTCGGGTCTTTATCTTACTCTTCATCTCAGTTCATTTTGCCTCGTTTCCTCTGCCCTCTCTTGTGGCCCAGGTGTCCTGGGTGACTTTGGACTTGGGTCTCGTTCCCCTTTCCCGTGTTTGGTATGGATGTCCTTGGCTGCTCTCACAATGCGGGGAGCGAGAAGAGAACCCGCCATGAGGCCAGGGCACGAGTATGGGCGGCAGCAGCCCACGGCCCGACAAGAGGTCAGAGTCCAGCAGCGAGCAGAGAGCAAGAGTCAAGAGAGAGGTTGCCACTAAGGGCCTACAGTTATACTCTTTTGGATGGCCCCTTATCTGCGCGCCAAATCAGGTCAGTCCATTGTTTCACTTTTGGCAGGCTGTGTTAAATGATTGTACCAATCTAAAATAACTAGTTTTAGATGGCCGTTTATCGCACCTAATGGCCCGATATCCGAGTTGTATTGTCATTAATGCATTTTAATGGGCCTGTCCAGCCTTGATGGCTTCCTTAAGCTGTTACCGATTATTTATGCGGACAAACTAATGGCCTCATGCTTAGGCCTAACTGGGTTTATCTGTTCCAATTTGACGAAAATGCATATTCAATGTTTGCTTAGCTGTCTGTCCCTTCAAACACAAAAGTCCTTTTCACAGAAATGCATTTTAAGTTTGGATATCCCAAAGCAGCTTGTTCTGTGCTGCAGAGTCCAAGCTTTTAAAATCTTACAGGCTTTTGGTCACGAGGTGCGGACGCCATCTTTGGGTACCCTTTTTAAATTGTCCATAGGGTCCCTTTTATTAATAACCTTGGGAGAATGTGGAAATTTTGCGACTCCTACACTCCTCCCTGTAATACTAAAACTTGCTTGAAGTATCATCCTTACAAGGTGAGCAAAATTTTCTGACCCTCCATAGTCAACCTTCCCCTGTAATTACCTATCTAATATACCCACGACACATGCACTTCCCATTCCGCAAAAATGTAGTGTACATAAATATACATAGAATAACTACAGTCGTTTACACACATCCAAGCATGGAGGGGGTCCAACAACCCTGCACCACTTGGTACACATACATCTTTATTAAAAACACATCGCAAGATCTTTATTAGAAACAACAAACACAAAAAAACAACAACCTTTAATGAAAAATATAAGAAAAACTCAAACAGGCATATCTCCCTCCACCTTCAAATAATGTTCCTTCCAGATCCTCTGGTTTCAGAACTCTAACAACTGACTTTTTCCCTTGCACTGGATGCAGAACAGATACAACACTATCCCTAACTGGCAAACCACAAGAATGTGGGATGCCAGTCTGATCCACAAAGGGACATCTATGTTATTGAAAATGTCCCACCAGGGTGGAATCACAATATCCAATATCTTAGTCCCTATCTCTACTGTTTTCTGCTCTAGAGTGTAAAAATGTTTCTGCGAAACTATAATGGCCTTGAGTATTTTGGTATGGTGTTCAGGAAGAGGGGGAATCTCATAGTCAAAATGTGCTACGTACTTCTGCAAATTGGTAAAATTCTCCTCCACAGTGAGGTGAACAGTGGAGGGTTAAGGAATGGGGACAATTCACTCCTGGGCCACTTGAACTTCTGCCTCGGGTTTAAAGCAGAAACTGCTGTCACAAACCGGACACCAGCTATGCTGTCCATGCTGGTAGTAGGACGCTCCTGTGGTGACACAATATGTCCCACCTCCTATATAGGCTATCTGTGGGGGAACATGGCCTTGTGCCATTGCCTCCATGGTACAATTTATAGGTTTTTCGCCAGCAGCTCTGAACCCGCACTATGGTTTTGAATAGGCATTCAAGTGCTGGGGACACAGGATAATGTGTGCTCCCCGGCTCCGGCACCCTGAGAGGTCAGTACCTGTCATAGCGTGCTCCCACTTTATGACGTAAGGTGGGGCCGCTGTGAAACAAATGTGTGAACCCCCTTGAATGACTCCAATGTTCTCTACCCTGTATACCGGTGCGGGTCAGGCTGTCCTACCCATGACCGGCATCCTAACTACTACTTCCATGATGGTGTGGTTGAACCGTCCACAATCCACTGGGACTGGGTAGGCTTTGGATGCTAGCCGGAGTTGGCACAGGCTTAATGCATTCTCAAACAGATGGAGGGCTGCGAGGTGTTTGTTGCTGATCCAGGAGGGGACCATACCCTGTTTTAAATCCTCCAGATTACTGCGGCCCTTGCCCAGCAACCATGCCCCATACAGCACGCACACCTCATTCTGCGCAGCCTGGTCAGAAGCATTTCTGTCCTCCCTTATGAGGGCATTTACCATCTTTGCATGCTTTTCCAACTCCGCTATAATATCCTTTAAATGGACCGTCATGGCCTGGTCCTCATGCAACTCCAAGCCCACTACTTTGTCCTCATCCATTAATATCTTCCTTAAATGCGTTTTTAAACCGTTTATCTGGGTCTGCAGCTCTATGTCATCCAGACTGTTGATGACCGAGGACCCAGTGTTAAACGCGGTAAAAACATCATTCCATACTCCCCTTCTTTGTCTCCCTGCATTACCCAAAAACTCACGGTGTGTGCTGTACAGTTCGGTTTTGTCCACATTGGCGAAATCGAACTCATAAAACTTCCTGAACATGTCCTTCAATAGGGCCTGGTATAGCTGCACTGTTTCTTTGGGACACCACTCCGGCAAATGTACCTCGGTGAGATTTAAAATCACGGAGGCTACCGCGTAGAGTACGCCCTGGTACAGCACCTGATCTGTAGGCACTAGTACCAACCCATTCCCTGGTCCCTTGGTGGTGGTGGGGCACCCTTCCTTGTGTAACCTTGCCGCCTGCACCGTGGGCGGGGCACAAGCTCAGTGGCATTGACTGGGATCGGGGTGTATGGGACCGCACACACCTTCAGGCTGGTATCCCACTTCATCCCCTCCCCGGCGTCTTGCCACTGCTGGTGGAAAACAATGGATATGCCTGCGGGGCAAACCCTCTCTGACCCCCACATACAGATATAAATCCCTTGATCCGGTTCCCACCACTTGTCCCAACACACACTTAATCCTCCGTGAGTCCCTGTAATCGTCCGGTAGGTATTGTTCCCCAACCGTTCCCACTCGACTGTGGGGTTTCTCATATCTTTGCTCAGCTTTCTGAGCCACCACCATCTGTCCACCACCATCTATCCAGAGGAATGTGTCCCTTACACGTTAAACATATACGCTTCCCTACGGTGACGCTGACCCTTGTGGTAATGACTCGTACCCTGGGGCACAGGAGGGAGGCCTCCCCGTACGTGAATCCGGTTTGGCTGGAGTACTGAGACGAATTGGACCCCAGCCATCCTGGCCACCTTCCCTCGTGGACGTAGACGGCGGTCTCCTCCATCTCCCGTTCACCGCTTCCGTCGGTCGCTATAGGTACTCTATCTCCCAAGCACCTGTAGATGTGGGAGTCTTCTACATCGCCCCGCTTTCCCAGGCTCAGTCCCATCAGGACGAGTAGGATTACGATCCCCTTCATCCCGACAGTCTTTCAGTAACAGATACAAAACATACAGCCAGGTCCCCAAGAGATTCTCTGGCTTGAGTGAAGCATGGTCGGGTCTTGTGACCTCGACCCAAATACATACACTCTTAGCAGATTACTTACTTAACTAAAACTACCCATCACCTTATTTAACTTAAGCTAAAACACACAAACTTAAGCTAAATACTTAAACTGAACAATATAAACTTACATTACCTAAACTATATACATCCGCCGCCTGTCTTCGGGCGGCCAGGCTAATTCCTGGTTGGACTGCGGCACACCGCTTCCCCCGGCGTTGCCGCGCTGTCCTGCACTGCGGGTCCCTTGCTGCCCGTGGTGGCTAGCTGAGGACCCCTGTCCTTTGACTTCCCCCTGACTCGGGAGTCTGTCCCTTTAAACTGGGGAGCTGGTGACCATGGCTTCCTGGGTTGGGGCGTCCATGGGGACCTTTTAGGGACTTTGGCGGGTGGGGCTTTCTTGGCCAATGGGCCTTTAACCCGAACCGCTGTCCCATCCGGTGCAGCCTCTGGGCTCCTTGGCTTGACCTCTCCCGAACCTGAGCTAGGGGCAGGTAACTCTTTGCAGCCTGTTGCTACAGGCTGAGAGTCTCCGACCCAGGTCCCAAAACGGGGTCCAGGGTGGGGTCTTCACCCTCAGGTCCCTCCTCATCTGGATCCCAGAAGAGCGGGGGAGTGTCCCAACCGGTGGGCGGGATGGCCCCTCCCTTTAAGCAAGCCACAGCGCCTGCCTGTGCAGTCTGTGAACTCGCTCCTGCTGCAGGCTGAGGATCTCTATCCTCAGACTTTACCCCAACTGGCTGTTTTCCCCTTTCAGGTTGAAACAGTTTGCACTGGTTTATATGAAACCATTTGGTACGCCAGGGCATCTTAACGGCGTATACCATGGGGCTGGCTTTATCTACAATGCTGTAGGGCCCTATGTACAATGGCTCCAAACTTTCCACTCGGGCATAGTTCCTCACCATGACCTGATCTCCTACCTCCCACTCGTGGTGCTTTCGGGGTTCGAGCAGCAATCGGTTACTCCGATGCTGCCTTCCCATGTTCACAGCCGCCTGCTCGTGGACCTGCTTCAGGTGCTCAAAGAGGTTTCGGGCGAACCTGTCCCGGTTTACCTCCCTGAGCTTACCCTCCGTGAGCACCGGGGCTAGTACATGGGTGGGGGTCCGCACAACCCTGCCAGTCATCAGCTCGTACGGGGAGAACCCCGTGCTTTTCGACTAGCTGGCCCGGATCCCCATCAGAACCAACGGTAGGACCTCGGCCCATTTACGGGGCGAGTCCACCGTCTCCTTCCTCAATCTTTCTTTTAGGCTCTTATTCATTCTCTCCACAATCCCGGATGACTGCGGGTTGTGGGCCACATGCCACTTCCCCTCAATGCCTAGCAGCATAAGGGTATTCTGCATCACCTGTCCAGTGAAGTGACTTCCTTGGTCGGACTCCACATACTGTGGTAGTCCCCACTGCGAGAACACTTCCCGGACCAGGATCCTGGCAGTACCCAGAGCTGTGGCTGTTCTGCAGGGGAAGGCCTCTACCCATTTAGTGAACATGTCCACCAGGTCTAGGCAGTACTTATAGACTCCCTGGGCAGTGGGCAGGGGCCCGATGTAGTCGACCTGTATCGACTGCCATGGTCCCTCTACCCTCCTGATTATCAAAATCCACGACAAGGCCTTGGACAACGTGGACCATTTCCATACCTCGGGAGCCTACTGTCAACAAGGGCAGATGTCGACGACGAAGTCCAACACCACCTTCAGTGTGCCAGTGCAGCCTTCGGTCACCTGAGGAAGAGAGTGTTTGAAGGCCAGGACCTCAAATCCGGCACTAAGCTCATGGTCTACAGGGCAGCAGTGATACCTGCTCTGCTGCATGCCTCAGAGACATGGACCATGTACAGCAGGCACCCCAAAGCATTGGAGAGGTACCACCAACGCTGCCTCCGCAAGATCCTGCAAATCCATTGGCAGGATAGGCGCACCAACGTCAGTGTTCTTGCTCAGGCCAACATCCCCAGCATCGAAGCTCTGACCACGCTCAATCAGCTCCGATGGACGGGTCACATTGTCCGCATGCCCGATACGAGACTCCCAAAACAAGCGCTCTACTCGGAGCTCCGGCACGGCAAGAGAGCCCTAGGTGGGCAGAGGAAACGCTTCAAGGACACCCTCAAAGCCTCCTTGAAAAAGTATAACATCCCCACTGACACCTAGGAATCCCTGGCCCAAGACCGCACAAAGTGGAGGAGAAGCATCCGGGAAGGCGCCGAACACTTCGAGTCTCTTCGCCGGGAGCAAGCGGAAGACAAGTGCAGGCAACACAAGGAGCGCACGTCAACCCAAGCACCCCACCCACCCACCCCTTCAACCACCGTCTGCCCCATCTGTGACAGATACTGTAGGTCCCGCATTGGACTAATCAGTCACCTGCGAGGTCATTTTTAATGTGGAAGCAAGTCATCCTCGGTTCTGAGGGACTGCCTAAGAAGAAGAAGACCCTCCTGATGTGTCCCATAGGTACCTCCCTTTTGTGGGGGTTGGGGTTATTTGCAGCGCACACAAGACAGCCTGCACAGAACTCGCGGACATCTTCCCTGAGTCCCGGCCACCATCCCGCCAGTTCCACCCGCTGCCATGTGGTCTCAGGCCCGGGGTATCCCGCTCCTGGACCCTCATGGGCCAGTTGAAGGAATTCCCTCTGGTGTTGCTGCGGCACAACCCACTGTTCCCCCCGGAACAGCATGCCCTCTTTCACGGAAAGGGTCGCTGTGCCGTACGGACCCTCTACTCTTTTTCCCTCAGTTACTGCACTGAGGACTGCCTTGAGGACGGGGTCTTGGGCTTGGACCGTCTTAAGGTCCGGGGCTAACGCTACCCTGCACTCCCTTGGGTCCCGTCCCTACCTCTGACCGCCGCCATGGGTCTGGACCCAAACGGGTCCAAGAAAGTGCCTGTGCGGTCACCCTCCTTGGCGAGCATGTCAGCCTGCTGGTTGCCTTGGCTGCGGGGTTCTTTGGAGGAATGGGCTTTCACCTTGTGGATGAAAACCTCCCCTTCCTCCCCCACTGCAGCTAGGATCTTTTCCAGCAAGGGTTTTACTGTGAGGGGTCTCCCGTCGGCAGAGGTGTATCCGCGACGGGACCAGATGGCCAGGTACTCCGTACACGAATTGCACGTGAACATGCTGTCCGAGCAAATCGTGTAGGGGTGGGGAAGATTTTGGGGTGTGTAACAACGTACACCACCGCAAACAGTTCAGCCTGCTGGGCGCTCATGGTGCTGGGGAGCTTAATCGCCAGGGCAATGTTCGCCGGTGGGTCATAAACTCCACACCCCGTGAGACGCTCGCCAGCAGATACCATGCTGGAACCGTCTACATAGATCTCGCGGCCCGTGGAATGTATCCCGGCCCGTAAACTTATGTTCACTTCCCAAACCCCTTCGATGGAACACCGGTGGGCTGTCCCAGGATATACCTGGTTGGCTGTGAGCTTTGGCTCGCAGTGACCCTTCACTCTAAGATCCATCTGTGAGAGGAGCAAGGTCCAGCGGGCAATACGGGCACTGCTCACTGTTCCATCCTTGATCCTCCCATCCAGAAGCATCTGGGTGGGTTTGTGATGGGTGAGGAGGGTGATGGGAGAGGTGCCTGTGAAGATCAGTGATCTTTTCACAGCCCAATGTGTGGCCAAGAGGTGCCGCTCACAGTTAGAGTAACTCCTCTCCACATCCGTGAGTATCCGGGAGGAGTAGACCACCGGCCTCAGCCGGCCGTGCCGCTCTGGGAGCAGCACAGCACTCAGGCTGTCCCCGCTGGCTGCTACCTCCAGGAAAACCTCTTTGCCCCCATCTATGGCCCCTAGAGCTGGTGCGGTCTGCAAGTCCTTTTTGAGCCTGACAAATGCTTCCTGGCAACCCTCATCCCAAAGCCACTCCACTCCCTTGTGTAGGAGTCGGAGCAGAGGGGCTGCGGTGGCTGCATAGTCCTCAATAAAGTCTCTGCAGTGCCTGGTTAGCCCTAGAAACGACCTCACACCTGTTACTGTGTTGGGGACCGGTAACTCTTGTACCGCCTCCCTCCTAGCCTTATCTATGACCCTTTCTCCAGCGCGGACGGCCAGGTCCAGGAATTTTACCTCCTGCTGGTCGATCTGCGCTTTCTTGGGGTTTACCTTAAAACCCTTTTGCCCTAGCAGCTCCAGCAGTTCAGCCAATAGTGGGCCATGCTCCTCTTTCGAATCAGTGAACAGGAGCAGGTCATCCACATATTGTACCAACTGTCTGGGCTGGCTAAAATCCTTTAAGCTGTTTGCCATGCACTGATGGAAAATGCTAGGGCTGTTGTGGAAGCCCTGAGGCAAGCAGTTCCACGTGTACTGTTGCCCTTTAAACGTAAAGGCAAACTTGTACTGATCCTCCCTTCTTAAAGGGATGGACCAAAACCTGTTGGAAATATCCAGCACCGTGAAAGTGGTCGCGGATGCTGGAATACTCCCTATCAGGTCGGCAACTGCTGCTACTGTGGGTGCACAGGCTGGGATGTTACTATTGAGCACCTGATAGTCCACCGTGGCCCTCCAGGAATTGTCCGGCTTTCTAACTGGCCACAATGGAGAGTTTATGTGGGTGGTTATCGGCCTCAGAACTCCCTGCTGTACTAACGAAGACATGGCTGCTTCCATGTCTGTCTCCTCTTCCCTGGGGAAGTTATACTGTTTCTGTGGTCGGGCGATTGGGTCCCCGTCTACGCTGACCTCAATCCCGTTGACTCTCCCGCAGTCATGTTTGTGTTTGGCAAATGTGGCCAGGTGGGCCTGCACAAATGCCTGGAACTCCTGTGGGGTGTTGCTGACCATAAGCTCGAGGTTATAACCCTCTTTGGGCTTCATGGTGCATAGGGTCCCCTTCCCTTCCTTTCCTGGGATCACTACTATCTCACCGTTCTTTACTTTACCTGCCCCCCATAAGCAATGATTCCTCAAATCCACTAGAATCCTGTGGCCTACAATAAAGTCCACTCCCAGGACCCCTCTTCCACCCTCCACTTCCCATTTCATCAGGACACAGGTCCACTTGGAGAGGAGCGGTCCGAACCGAATGGCGAGCGGGATGGAGAACGAGCCAGCCTGTTCTTTGCCTGTGAACCCCGACAGATTGTATGGGACCCCGTTAGAGAGAGGCGAGGTGATGGGGTTAGCTGAGTAGACCATGGTGCATGATGCCCCCGTGTCCAACAGATAGGTCCCCATCACCTTTTCTACCTCCATCTCCAAGAGGGGTCTTTTCCATTCATCGTACCGGAGAGAACACAGGTAAACAGGCTGCGCTGGCTCTAGTCAGGGCTGCGGGTTGGATGGGGCTGACGGGGTCAGAGCACCGGTAGCGGCTGCTACTCTCCCCTGGCCAGTCAATAAGGACCTCACGGTGTCCAAAAGTGACTCGACCTCTCCGGGAGGGATTCCCGTCCCCGCCTTTTGGGCTGGGGTTGTGGAATTATTTCCCTTGTTATCTTTCCAAGGGTTTTTGCACTCCTTCCGCCAGTGACCATCCTTCCCGCACCCGTAACAATTCGTCTTCGTGTTGGGGGGGTTATTCCCTTCCTGGTTCCACTCTTTCCTACCCGGTCGGGGTTTTACCTCATGCACCTTCCCCTTGGGTGGGTGTGCATCGGTTCCCCTACCGTTTTTATAGGCTAGAGTTAGCTGCCTGATCACCGTAAGTTCGGTGGTCTGGGAGGTTTTGGGGTCGAACCATACTTCTGCCTTGGCCCGGAACTGTGGCAAGCTGGTCGCCACCAGGCAATAAAGCCAATGGGCCAGGCGATCCCCGTTCAGGAACCCCCGGTTCGGCGCCCCCGGACAGGCCCTCCGGTACACCGGCCATAACCGGTCCGCGAAAGCCTGCAGGGTTTCCCCTGCGAGCTGGACCGTCTTCTCCACACGGGAGAAAGGAATTCCCTCATTCATCCCCATGGCCTCCAGAACTTCATCCCTGAGTGCCTCATACCCACTCTGCCCCTTCTTACACTCGTCAGAGAGGGATTGGAGGAGACTACTGTCCAGGGAGAATAGCAGCACCTTGGCCTGCTCTGCGCCATCGCAGTCATTGATGCTGGCTGCCTGCTCTATATCCCTGAAGTGGATCGAGGGGTCTCCCCTTTCGGACAGCTTCGGGATATGGTTGACCATAGCCCTAAGCTGTTGGGTGCTATAGGGTAACACAAACTGGTTTTGGAGGGGTCCCTCATCGTCGCCATTGACGGGTGGGCTGAACCTCTGGTGCCGTGCATCGGTCCCGGCTCCGACCTCTCTGGCGGGGGTTGCTCCACCTCCGCTTCCACCTCTGGCTCCACCACCCCGCCTTGCTGCCAAACCTCGCTGAAACTTGGCGCTACGGGTGGTGGTCGTGAGATCTCCTGTCCCTCAACCGGGTCGTCCCTGGGCACTACTGGTGAGGTTGGAACTGTCCTCCCCTCGTTCCCCATAAAATCCGCCTGACCTGCCTTTGGGCTTATGAGGCATACCATGAGGGCTCGGCTAAGATTTTCTATCCGCTCTTTGCAGGGGCCGTGGTCTGTCTCCTCAAACCCCTGTTCACTCGCTAGCTTGTAAGCTGCCTTTACCTCCTGTACTTTCTCTTCCTGTTCCCTAATCTGCCTTGCCAAGCGAGCGTTCTTCTCCCGCAACCTTAACTCATTTCCCTTGGCTTCGGTGACTTGGCACCGTAGGTATTCCAACTAGGCCTTGTGTTCTCCCATTTAATACACTCTCTCCTGATTCAAGGCCTGCAAAGCTACCAATAACTTTTCCTCTGCTAGAGCCTTATCCTGGATCTCCAGGGCTGACTCCCTTAACTCAACTGTCTGTGCTGCAACGAGCCTGTCCAAAAGCTGGACCTGCTTTTTGAAAAACATCAGCCAAACTGCCTTCTCTAAGGACTTCTTCTGTTCCTTTCCCTCTGTCCATTTAGCTGCTGCATCTACCAGACGCCCAGCCCTTAACAGACTGCTGATCCACTTCTTAGTGATATTCACCTTGCTAAACATATAATCAGAAATCCTTTCCTCCATCATGGTTTGCTCATCCGAACCATTGTCTACTGTATCGCAATCCTGTTGCCGGTGTCCTGCCGCGGTTGCCATTTTCTGTAGGGGGTGGCGCGTGCGCCCAGTCAGTTATGCCCCTGGCTGCCTGTGAGCGGTTCGAATCGCTCCCACGCCCCTGGGTTCTAGACACCGGACTTAGGTACAGGCGGCGATACAGAAAAGACTCGAGTAGACAGGTGGTTTGGTGTAAGAAAACCAAGATTTTATTCAAACAGGAATGAAATCTTATGAGAAAATTACTGGTAGGGAACAATTACAGGCATACAACAGTAATAATTATACTTATACAGGGAATGGGGAACACACGGCACATCGAGGGAAAAACAACTGCTTTAACAATCCCCTTATCTTTATCCCACCCCTATACCTAACTAGATTAAGCTATGAGGGGCCAGGAATTTATGCTTACCAATCCCAAGCAAAGCCTGTTGTTTTAGCAATTGCAATTTTGAGGTCTGGTCTCTTGTCCTTTGGGGTACTCCGTCGCCACGTGGTCTCAGGGCGCGGTGCTGGAGCTGCTGCAGCGACACACCTTTCTTCTCCTCAGCTACCGTCATCGTCTCCTCGCGATGGGTTCTCTTCTTCTTCTCCCTCGGGCGGTCGTCGGCGGTAATGTTGCATCAGCGAGATGGTTGGCAGTCTTCACTGCTTAGATTTTACTACCCAAGCATCAAACGCCGGTATATTCGTTATGGCGTGGACACCTGCATTTAATGCCAGCTCATTCGCATTGTTTAACTAGCCAACTTAGTCTCAATGTCCATATATTTTCTTCCCCCAAGCGCCAGCTTATAACATAGACGCTCGGTCTTAATTAATGCGTCTTCTGCTGCCCTTCTCTGCTCTTGTCGGGTCTTTACCTTACTCTTCGTCTCGGTTCGTTTCGCCTCATTTCCTCTGCCCTCTCTCGTGGTCCGGGTGTCCTGGGTGACTTTGGACTCGGGTCTCATTCCCCTCTCCCACGTTTGGTATGGATGTCCTTGACTGCTCTCACAATGCGGGGATCGAGAAGAGAACCTGCCACGAGGCCAGGGCACGAGTACGGGCGGCAGCAGCCCACGGCCCGACAAGAGGTCAGAGTCCAGCAGCGAGCAGAGAGCAAGAGTCAAGAGAGAGGTTGCCACTAAGGGCCTACAGTTATATTCTTTTCGATGGCCCCTTATCTGCGTGCCAAATCAGGTCAGTCCATTGTCTCAATTTTGGCAGGCTGTGTTAAATGATTGTACCAATCTAAAATAACTAGTTTTAGATGGCCGTTTATCGTACCTAATGGCCTGATGTCCAGGCTGTATTGTCATTAATGCATTTTAATCGGCCTGTCCAGCCTTGATGGCTTCCTTAAGCTGTTTCCGATTATTTATGCGGACAAACTCATGCTTAGGCCTAACTGGGTTGATCTGTTCCAATTTGACGAAAATGCATATTCAATGTTTGCTTAGCTGTCTGACCCTTCAAACACAAAAGTCCTTTTCACAGAAATGCATTTTAAGTTTCGATTTCCCAAAGCAGCTTGTTCTGTGCTGCAGAGTCCAAGCTTTTAAAATCTTACAGGCTTTTGGTCACGAGGTGCGGACGCCATCTTTGGGTACCCTTTTTAAATTGTCCATAGGGTCCCTTTTATTAATAACCTTGGGAGAATGTGGAAATTTTGTGAATCCTACAGCAGAGATGAACCAAACAATAACAGGGATTAATTTCCAGCATAGCTCTTTCCACTCCCAGTTCCTTCCTCGCCAAACTCCACTCCCCAACTGAACTATTTCCCTGTCTTTTGTCCTTACAAGCTGGGAGTCATTCCTGATTAAAGGCAATTAAGGTCAACAATTTCTCAAAGCTATGCCCCCTTGTCTTGGTCATTCTGATCTTTCATATAACTTCTTAAAATTGTACCCCTGTCGCGGGTACAGAACTCTCAAAAGCCTATGGCTCACGTATCGTCCCTCTCTCACTCTGTTACAATATATGATATGATAACTCCTGAGGCATTGTTCATGTCATCTGGAGGATGTTTCCCCTCGTGGGGAAATCTAGAACACAGGGGCACAGTTTTAGAATAAAGGGTCGCCCTTTTAGAACTGAGATGAGGAGGAATTTCTTCTCTCAGAGGGTCGTAAATCTATGGAATTCTCTGCCCCAGAGAGCTGTGGAGGCTGGGTCATTAAATACATTTAAGGTGGAGATAGACAGAGTTTTGCAAGATAAGGGAGTGAAGGGTTACGGGGAGCGGGCGGGGAAGTGGCTTTGAGCCCAAGATCAGCCATGTCTTATTGAATGGTGGAGCAGGCTTGGGGCCAAGTGGCCTATTCCTGCTCTTATTTCTTATGTTCTTATGATGTATAGCTTCTGATCTGTTATGACCACAACTCCCTTCAGTTGCTTGTAGATTGCTGAGCACAATTTGACGACAGTAAATTGGTGTTAAATTTCAGGCTGAAGCTCAGAAGAGCACAGGATGAAGGTGCCTAGCACTTTTATCTCTCTTTTTAAAAATGCTTTGCATTTGTAATGTTGTTGGTTATGCATAAATGGTGAGAAAATATGCCTTATGACACACTTCCCTCATTTGCATGGTATCATAACCAGCCCACCCATTTGTGGGTTGGTGTATGTGCACTTGTGTCTACTTAGACCTCCATTTCTGACACGGGCGGAAAGGGATGAAGACTATGCATAACTAGGTTTTCAGCATTGTGTTCCCCTTTCAGATGAGTCATCTCACCAACCCCACCAGCAAGCCAGATGTGTATTCACCTTTACATCACCAGCAAGTTGAATTTAAATTTAATCAAAAAAAGAAAGCACAAATGAACTTGCATTTATATAGCGCCTTTCACAACCTCAGGACGTCCCAAAGCACTTCACAGCCCAGGATCTGCTTTTGAAGTGCAGTCACTGTTGTAATGTAAGGAAACACGGCAGTCAATTCAACGCACCAAGGTCCCACAAACAGCATTGAGATAAATGACCAATTAAACCGTTTTACTGATAAATGATGGCGAGGACATTGGGGGAACTCTCCTGCTCTTCTTCAAAATGCGGCATGGGAACTTTCACATCCACCTGAGAGGGAAGACATGACTTTGCTTTAATATCTCACCTGAAAGACAATACCTCCAACAATACAGTACTTCCTCAGTACTGCACTGGAGTGTCAGCCAAGATTATGTGCGAGAAGTCTTGGATTAGGGCTTGAGCCCATAGCCTTCAGACTCAGAGGGGGAGAGTGCTCCCACTGAGCTAAGTCTGAAACAGTTTCAAGTGAGTCACTAACTCATTCTTTACCAAAACCTAAGGTTGCATTTAATATGGACTTCCAGAAGGCATTTGATAAAGTCCCTCATAAGAGAGTGTTAGCTAATGTTGAAGGCAAATTATTGATCTGGTTAGGAAATTGGCTGAGCAGCAGGAGACATGCAGTAGGGATAATGGGCAGGTACTCTAATTGGCAGGATGTGACTAAAGGTGTCCCGCAGGGATCTGTGTTGGGGCCTCAACTATTCACCATATTTATTAATGACTTAGATGATGGGATACAGAGCCACATATCCAAGTTTGCCGATGACAGAAAGATAGGCGGCATTGTAAGCAGTGTAGATGGAAGCATAAAATTACAAAGAGATATTAATAGATTAAGTGAATGGGCAAAACGGTGGCAATTGGATTTCAATATAGGCAAGTGTGAGGTCATCCACTTTGGATCTAAAAAAGATAGAACAGGGTACTTTCTAAATGGTAAAAAGTTAGAAAAAGTGGAGGTCCAAAGAGACTTGGGGGGTCCAGGTACATAGATCATTAAAATGTCATAAACAGGTACAGAAAATAATCAAAAAGGCTAATGGAATGCTGGCCTTTATATCTAGAGGACTAGAATACAAGGGGGTAGAAGTTATGCTGCAGCTATACAAAACCCTGGTTAGACCACACCTGGAGCACTGTGAGCAGTTCTGGGCACCACACCTTAGGAAGGAGATATTGGCCTTAGAGGGAGTGCAGCGCAGATTCACCAGAATGATACCTGAACTCGAAGGGTTAAATTGCGAGGAGAGATTACACAAGCTAGGGTTGTAGTCCCTAGGATTTAGAAGGTTAAGGGGTGATTTGATCAAAGTTTTCATGGTATTAAGGGGAACTGATGTGGTAGATAGAGAGAAACTATTTCCGCTGGTTGGTGATTCTAGGACTAGGGGGGCATAGCCTAAAAGTTAGAGCCAGGCCTTTCAGGAGTGAAATTAGGAAACACTTCTACACACAAAGGGTGGTAGAAGTTTGGAACTCTCTTCCACAATCGGCAGTTGATGTTGGGTCAATTGTTAATTTTCAATCTGAGATTGATAGCGTTTTATTAACCAATGGTATTAAGGGATATAGGGCAAAGGTGGGTATATGGGCCTAGAAATTCAGTTGCTTGCGCCACCAGTTTGCGCCCAAAGAGGCCACTCAGAGGCTTTAGCGCCACTGGCCGCAACCACCGCGATATTTAGCGGGGCGCTAATGGCGGCGTTAGCCTGTAGCGCTGCGCCGCCACCGATGACGCCATAGGTGTGCGCAACGCCCCGCTACCGCCCCAAACGCCATATTAGGTCGCGGCCGCCTCTTCCGCGCCGGCCGCAAATAGCGACCGGTACACAGGGGCCTACCTGTGGCAGTAGTGGCGCGAGTTAAGGTGGAGGTGCGGCCGGCCGCATTTTCGGCGGCCGCCTGCCCGCACCTCCATCCCCGGCCTCCTACTCCCCCCCCCCCCCCGCGGCATTGCCGGCTGTTTCCTGAGAGCCCGGCACTTCTCCTTGGTGCCGGGCTCATTTGCCGGCACTCGCGAGCGTGGATCGCGCTGTTGCAGGCACCTTCCCCTTAACAGTGGGAGGAAGGCCTGCAGTACCGCAGCGTGCCGTGCCGCAGCGGGTGGCGCTGCGGCACTTTGCGCGCCGATATTCAGTTTCAGCGCCCCAAGCGGGGCGCGGGAAGCCTTGTCCTTGTATAGCGGCCGGCTTCCGTTTGGGGCGCTGAAACTGAATATCCCAATGGCGCAAGTGGCTCCGCGCGCAGCGGTAATTCCGGCACCCAGGCGAGCTTGGCGCCCCAAAGTGAATTTTTAGCCCATGGAGTTAGGTCTAAGATCAGCCATGATCTCATTGAATGGCGGAACAGACTCAAGGGGCTGAATGGCCTCCTCCTGTTCCTATGTTTCTATGTTGTGGATATCCTAACCTCTCTCTGCTTCTACAATCTAGAAGTTGTTAAATCCTGAACTTATTGTCATCTAACCACTACTTCTTGATTCATTTCTTGTATCTCCTACTCTTTTCAATCTTAGGGGGTCTCCTATATTGTGAACTTTGCTTCCTCAGTAGTAAAACAAAATCACTAGGTTTTCAGCATTGCGTTCCCCTTTCAGATGAGTCATCTCACCAACCCCACCAGCAAGCCAAAAACAGAAAGCAAAAATGAACTTGCATTTATATAGCGCCTTTCACAACCTCAGGACGTCACAAAGCACTTCACAGCCCAGGATGTTGTAATGTAAGGAAACATGGCAGTCAATTCAACACACCAAGGTCCCACAAACAGCATTGAGATCAATGAACAATTAAACCGTTTTCCTGATAAATGATGGCGAGGACATTGGGGGAACTCTCCTGCTCTTCTTCAAAATGCGGCATGGGAACTTTCACATCCACAAAGTCATGTCTACCCTTGCATGTAGCCAACTTTGTTCCCTTCAGTCTGAGGCACATTCAACACCAGGCGGAAGGATGAAAGAGTCGATGCTCAGTGCACCACCACCTCACTTTACAGAGTAATTTAAACCTGGAAATTACTGTCAGCATATTGGTTTACGCTGGTGGCAATCTCACGAGTTACTGAACTTGTGCATTTTCCCCCAAAGTCATGCTATATTTGTCCACTGGTGGTTTACTTACACTGACCGCAGTGTCAAGGTCTTCACATGGCACATGCACGGCGTCCTAATTTCACCCATTTCAAATGGGCCTCGGATGTGGGCACCCTGTGTGCGCCAGTAAATGAAGATAGGTTAGGTTGCATTAGAAGGGCTTGCTGTACGAAGCAAGTTGAGATTACAATTTGTGAACAATTTGGGGCCGATTTTCTGCCAGCCGTCGGGCGGCTTTCCAGGCAGCCGGGGACCGAAAATCGCTGAAAAAGAGGGTCGTGCCCCCCCCCCACCTGATTCCCCGCCCCGTCTGACTTTCGGACCGCCGTTTCTCCACCACCCGCTTCAGTCCCGGCCGCCGCTGGCAGGACTGGTCGTCCGAACACTAATGACCAATTATTACCTTGTTGAAGTAGATTTTCCGGGGCCGTTGCGAATATGGGGCTTTCCCCACCTGAAACACGCCTGCGGGGAACCCCGCTGATGAGACCTGGCGTGAAGCTTGCCGGCTTGCTTGCTGTCAGCTGCAGGTCAATCAGAGAAGCTGCGATTTAAAGGGACAGCACTTGTATGTTGAAGGACCTTGTTGTTGCAGGTTTGGGGCTACTTCTTCAAGGCTTAGGCACAGCTGTGGAAGGTTGGAGCCTCACACACTTCTCCAATGTGGTGTCCTGGGAAGCCCCTCTCGCCACCCTCACTCAGCGCTTCCTCAGCGGAGGCATCTACGAGAAGCATGGGATGCCTTTTTTTCCTTCCCTTCTTGCCATTAGAGGATCTCCAGCAGCAGAGGTGGCAGCCGCAGAACCAGGAACAGCATGATGAGCACCAGGAGCGCCAGGCTGCTGCTCACTCACCTGAAGCTGCACAGGCCAGAAGGGGCCAGCGCTTGGAAGTGGCTTGAGAGCACCTTGCTGCACTTTAGGTGGCCATGGGGACCTGTTTCTGCACTGGCAGTCCTACTCAGAAGGAGTTCCATGAAGATCTGGTTTCTCTGTTCAACAGATGGCCAACGCTCCTCAAGAGATGTCATTCTCTTATGAGCACTCACCATGTTTTCCGTACCCTGGCAAGTTATCTCCTCCATGGAGGTTGCCAACCTTTCCATGGTGATGCGTTCATGCGCCAATTACTCCACAAAGGCTCTGCTCATGGTCGCTATGGACTCCTCCATTCGCTCCACACTCGCAGCGACCCTGGAGACAAAACCTGCCAGAGACTCCTGCATCTGTGCATGGAGATCCATCACCTCTTCTCTTGCGGATGGACCCAGAGGCAGAGGGTCGACATGCAGCGCAGCTGAGCTGAGCTGGCAGAGTCCTGTGCCCTCCGATGAGGACTCTCCACTGCTGTCCCTGTCTCCAGAATCTGCTGAGGCTATCTTGTGAGCTGTGAAACACCAGGTGACAACACTACTCTATGTCCCGAAGGTCCCCCCGAGGTGTGAGTGTCTGCGCTGGTGCTGGGTGCGCTTACTTCTGCTGACACTGCGCCCTCAGAGGTTGGAGCTTCCTCTGAGGAGTCTGGCTGCACAGCCTCTTCCTCCTCCACAGTGAGGACGGGGGCTCTGGATGGTACTGTGGGGGTGTAAAGGAAGGAGTTAGAGATGTAATGCCAAGGTTCTTCTGGTGACTCCCAGCGAGTTGGCATCTGCTGACACCTGCATCCATGCAGCATTGGTCTCAGTGGGAGGCCTCTTCCTCCCTGACCTAGGGAAGAGGACCTCCCTGTGGGCCCTAACCCCATCCAATAATGCCTGCAGTGAAGCCTCGTTGAATTTGGAGGCAGCTCGGGGTCTGGCACTGGCCACAGCTGCTGCAGGCTCCTCTGCCATCCTGTATGGTTCGTTTGGAAGCCTTCAGAGGATGCAGTGCTTGCTATGGACCTTGAAAGCACCACGAATGATGACATCACACTGTGGGGATTTCTGACTCGAATTGGACAATTAGCAAGGCTTCCCACATGCTGGGAATTAAATGGCCACTTGAGGGAAAATTGCGTGGAGCTGGCTGACACTTTTTTATGTGTGTCAGAAACCCCACATTCGGGGAAACCTGAACATTTCCCACACAAGCTGAAAATCGGGGCCTTTGAGTTCTAAGTTGCAGCCTGTTTTTGTGCAGTGCTGCAGTATGGAGATTTTATGGGAAGCATTAATTCTGCTGTTTATCGACTGACAAAACTGCACAGGGTAAGGTTGTAAGAGACCTGTGGAGGGAGCAGCATTTTGTCCTCTACTTGGCACAGGAAGTTGTTTGACAATTTTGCTTTGACAACTTTCTTTAAGTCTGCCACTTTCTATTTTTTTTTGGATCCATGGTCCAGAACCTCTGGGTCCTTGCCAGACGACATGAGCCCCATTTTCTGTCTCCTAACAGACTTGCTGTGCCATTTCTTTTTATGCAAGGTGCCATTCAGAGCCAAAGACGATGACCTTCATTTCCCTGGGTCATCAGCTCCAATGTTACATCATCAAATCTAGTGGTGCATGAGCGAGAAACCTCCGTGTTTGAGCCAATTCTTGCAGCGTAAACTCACTCCCTGCTGTCTCAGGCAAGAACGTAACTGTTTAAATCGCTGCTCATTGAAATGAGACTGAACTGCTAAATTGTGTGACCACTTCATTGGCCAGTCCGCTGGGCAGGCAATAGTTTGCACAAATTACACACGCAGTGTTGAGATCAGGCGTGCTGAGGCTTTACGAACACGTGAGCACAGTGCCGAAGGCAGCTTGCAGTACACGGGTAACCCCTGATTTGCACATCGAAAGGAATTTCCAGGCTTTAATGGATTATCAGTTATTGTCTGGGCAGCCGTCTAGTTGTGGTAATCAAATTTGTTTTGTTCTCACTGTCTGCTGAGTCAAAGCATAAGGTTGTGGCAAAACAACATAACTAAGAACATGATTCTGCCATCCCCATTTGCAACATTTAATCTCTCCTGCCTTCTATCCTAGCACAGACTGTCCCTTTTATTCCTTCGTCCCCCCGTCCCCCCCACCCCATTTCCCTGCCTTTGCACTTGCTTAAAACCTGTTACATCCCTAACTTTTTCCAGTTCTGACGAAGGGTCATCGACCTGAAACATTAACTCTGTTTCTCTCTCCACAGATGCTGCCTGACCTGCTGAGTATTTCCAGCATTTTCTGTTGTTATAACTAAGAACATGCTGCCTCCATATGGTAACATTGGGCTTTGGACTGTCCCTACAGCCAGGCTTGACCTTGTATAACTGGGGTCAAAAGTGTGACTCTGTGCAGTGGTCACGAATGCATTGCATCTGATCTGCCTGATAAAGGCATCAAGGGGTATGGGGAGAGAGTGGGAATATATTGAAAAAGTGCAACATCCCCACTGACACCTGGAAATCCCTGACCCAAGACCGCACAAAGTGGAGGAAGGCGCCGAATACCTCGAGTCTCTTCGCCGGGAGCAAGCGGAAGCCAAGCGCAAACAGCGGAAGGAGCGCACGTCAACCCAAGCACCCCACCCACCCGCCCCTTCAACCACCGTCTGCCCCACCTGTGACCGAGACTGTAGGTCCCGCATTGGACTCATCAGTCACCTGAGAACTCATTTTTAATGTGGAAACAAGTCATCCTCGGTTCCAAGGGACTGCCTAAGAAGAAGGTATTGAGATAGAGGATCAGCCATGATCATATTAAATGGAGGAGCAGGCTCGAAGGGCCGAATGGCCTACTCCTGCTCCTATTTTCTATGTTTCTATAAGAAAATATTCACAATTTAACCATGCAACGCTGGTTAGTGCGGGGAAATTCTGGTCACCAGCTCATCTCTGATCCTTCCTCACAGATGTCTCCACTTCCTCAGTGTACCTGGCGCATTACAATCTCTCTCATTCCACCTCCGTGCACAGCTGGGGCCAGTTAATGCTCCTTAGGCACTGGGTGTGCACACGCACAAATGGGCTGACCTCGCACAACAATGCAAGGCCAGCTGATTCAAGTACTGTTCCTCTTCTTCTTCTTAGGCAGTCCCTCGGAACCGAGGATGACTTGCTTCCACATTAAAAATGAGTTCTCAGGTGACTGATGAGTCCAATGTGGGACCTACAGTCTCTGTCACAGGTGGGGCAGACAGCGGTTGAAGGGGCGGGTGGGTGGGGTGCTTGGGTTGACGTGCGCTCCTTGCATTGCCTGCGCTTGGCTTCCGCTTGCTCCCGGCGAAGAGACTCGAGGTGTTCGGCACCTTCCCGGATGCTTCTCCATCACTTTGTGCGGTCTTGGGCCAGGGATTCCCAGGTGTCGATGGGGATGTTACACTTTTTCAAGGAGGCTTTGAGGGTGTCCTTGAAGCATTTCCTCTGCGCACCTGGGGCTCTCTTGCTGTGCCGGAGCTCCGAGTAGAGCGCTTGTTTTGGGATTCTCGTATCGGGCATGCGGACAATGTGACCCGTTCATCGGAGCTGATCGAGCGTGGTCAAAGCTTCGATGCTGGGGATGTTGGCCTGAGCAAGAACACTGACGTTGGTGCGCCTATCCTGCCAATGGATTTGCAGGATCTTGTGGAGGCAGCGTACACACATGTACGTTTATGTATGTGTACTGTTCCTGGCACACTGCTCATGACCTACTGGGTAGGCGGTGAATTTATTGGCGTGCGATTCCGTGCACCAACAGCTGGCAAAGGGCCACTGCTGCTTTGACTGTATAATTTTTTTTAAATTATGGGTGGCGCGGGGAGGCAGGACGTCAAACTTGGTTGCGATCCAGACATGGAGTGAGCTGGGCGGTGCTATGGGAAGACCAGAACCGGCTCCATTTCCCCCATGGCCCGCTCTGCCCTCCCCGCACAGCACATTGCAAATGAATCCTCGATAACCCTTGCACACAGTTCATACGCAAGTTGATTCCCCTCCGCATTCCCCAGCGCTCAGCCTGTCGAACGCATTGAGGTCCACAGGGCTTCAGGAACCGCGGGTCGCATTTATCGACCCTGTTCGTAAACGCCATGTTCTTTCGGTTTTTCTTTTCCTCATGAAGAACACAGTTTTCAGAGACTGACAAAAGTTGAACTGGGTAGTTAAACGATGCCCGCTCATCGAAATTTCAAGCAGTTTAAAAAATATGTTGCAGCAATGATTAGCCATCGGAGCTGTATTGGAGCTGTACTTGTCTCAATTGTGTTTGATTTGGGGTGAGTATGCGCCACCTGCTGGCCGTTTCCTGCAAGCTCAAAATTGTCTTTGATGGGTGAAGAACACACATGTACGTTTATGTATGTGTATTTCTATAAAATCTCACTCCAGTTAATATAGTTTCACTGGTTGTGTTGTGTGTGTTATGTGTATATTTTATATATATATATGTGTGTGTGTGAACATTTTAACACACACACACAACCAGTGTAAGTGCATTACCAGGAGTGAGATTCTCAGGATAAAATGGAAACTGCTAGTTTTGTTTTTAGCAAAAAAGTTTTTGACAGAAATGAAGCTCACTCATAAGGACTGAGAGCTGGCTGATCTTGTAAGTTATAACCAAGCAATTTCGATCTGTTCTGCAATAAGGGTGAATGACTCTATGCCGTTTTGATCTATGTCACACAGGCTTCCTACAATATCTGACGTTTGACGGGGAAATACTTAGATACTGGGATTACTTCACTATGGCGACTCCAATGATGTGTTCTTACTAGGAGTAGAAGACACAAAAAGCATACCAAAAATAGTGGGGAACCAAGGGGCTAATGAGTTTGAGGAACTTAAAGTAATTAAAATCAATAGAGAAAAAGTACTTGAGAAACTAATGGGACTAAAAGCTGACAAATCCCCTGGATCTGATGGCCTACATCCTAGGGTTCTAAAAGAGGCTGCAGAGATAGTGGATGCATTGGTTGTGAACTTCCAAAATTCCCTAGATTCTAGAACGGTCCCAGCAGATTGGAAGGTGGCAAATGTGACCCCCGTTATTTAAGAAATAAGGGAGAGAGAAAACAGGGAACTCCAGGCCAGTTAGCCTGACATCAGTCGTTGGGAAAATGCTGGAATCCATTATTAAAGAAGTGGTAACAGGGCACTTAGAAAATCATAACATGATTAGGTAGAGTCAACATGGTTTTATGAAAGGGAAATCGTGTTTAACAAATTAGAGTTTTTTGAGGATGTAACTAGCAGGGTAGATGAAGGGGAACCAGTGGATGCAGTTTATTTGGATTTCCAACAGGCATTCAGTAAGGTGTCACACAAAAGGTTGTTCTGCAAGATAAGGGCTCATGGGGTTGGGGGTAATATATTAGCATGGATAGAAAATAGAGAGTAGGGATAAACGGGTCATTTTCCGGTTGGCAGGCTGTAACTAGTGGGGTGCCGCAAGGATCAGTATTTGGGCCTCAGTTATTTACAATCTATATTAATGACTTAGATGAAGGGACCGAGTGTAATGTATCCAAGTTTGCTGACGAAACAAAGCTAGGTGGGACAGTAAGCTGTGAGGAGGACACATAGTGCTTGCAAAGGGATACAGAAAGGTTAAGTGAGTGGGCAATAAGGCGGCAGATGGAGTATAATGTGGGGAATTGTGAAGTTATTCACTTTGGTAGGTGTAATAAATGTGGGTGGAACAAATGAAGGACAGAGACAGGATGAGTTGCTGGTCCATGTGCTTGTTTATTGGCCAGAGCGAACTGAGCATGCTCATACCAAACCATGTGACAAACCATGTGATAATACATTACACTGCTTTCCCTTTAGAATAATGTACATATTCTCCTCTCAATACAACAAAACTATGGCCCCACCTTTCCCAGCATTACATGTACCTCATAACACAAACTCCTGGCTTTTTTTCTTTCAAATGAACTACAAATCCAGTTTAATAACAGGTTTGTGGAGCCTTCCTGATCTCCTTACAGAAGGTTTTGGTGTTGAACCGATTTTCAGGCTGTTTTGTTCTGGTTCCGAACTTAAAGAAGTAGGTACCACCACTCTGTTTCCCCACTTGATACAACCTTGCTCACAAGACAATTCAGTACGATGGTTATGGAACGGTTTCAATTCTTTGTCTATACACTGATCAGCCCATCCATTCAAGGTGTTTTCATACACTCTTTTCAGTACTGAGTCCTTTTAATTCTCATCTGCAATCTCAGTTGCATTCACGGGAAAGTCTTTGTCAACTGCACCTAGTGTGAAAATCTCAGCTTCACTCCCAACACGAGTCCTCATGTGGCAACCTGGACAAAGCAGCTGCAATTGCGTTTTGCTTTGAAGTGCGATATTCAATCGTGTAGTCATATTGTGACAACAACACTGCCCAATGTTGCATCATTGATGCGGCCATTGCAGGGATGGTAGATTTGGCCCCAATATTGCTGGGAGCGGTTTGTGATCGGTTGTCAGGGTAAACTTTCTGCCGATCAGAAACTGTTGGACTTTCTTGATTCCAAACACTATGGCGAGTGCTTCCTTTTCAATTTGCGCATAGTTTCTTTCACTCTTTGTGAGGGTTCACGATGCGAACGCGATTGGTTTCTCTTGGCCGTCATCCATTACATGGCTTATAACAGCTCCCACACCGTAACTAGAAGCTGCACACGCTAACTTTACCTCATACACTGTGTCGTAGTGCACAAGTAGAGCATCGCTGGAGAGATCTCCCTTACAAGCGTCGTAAGCTTCCTGTTGCATTTTGTCCACTTCCACTGGACATCCTTCTTGAAGAGCTCGTGCAATGGAGCTAACATGGTCGCTAACTCAGGTAAGAAACGTACGTAATACTGGACCATTCCAAGGAAAGATCTCAATTCAGACACATTCTGTGGCTTTGGAGCATTGATGACAGCATCAATCTTTTCCTTCACTGGTTGCAAGCCATTTGCATCAACTTTCAGACCAAGGTACACAACCTCGGGCTGCACAAAAGCAAATTTTCTCCTTTTCAATTTGACATTGTGGGAATTCAACCTTTGAAGCACTAAATCTAACACTTCTAGATTTCCTTCCTCGCTGCTTGTTGCAATCAGCGCATCGCCTTGATTGCATAAGCAATTTGGAATTCCTTGCAAAATCCTATCCATTGTAGCCTGGAAGATTTTGGGGGAGGACTTTACACCATATGGCAGCTTGGTGTATGAGCCCAGTCCCTTGTGTGTGTTGATGGTGAGATACTGTTGACTCTCTTTGTCAACATTCAGCTGAGTGTAAGCGTGCGACAGGTCAAACTTGGAGAAAACCTTTGACCCAGAGAGTGCTGCATACAAACCTTGTGATGTAGGTAATGGGTACTGCTCATCGTCAACTGCTTGGTTGATAGTAACTTTGTAGTTACCGCACAAGCGTACAGTTTTTTCTGCTTTGGGCACTACCACAGTCAGGATTCCCATTCATTTTTGTCAGTTTTTACTAGCACTCCGTTCTCTCTCAGTTTCTCTCAGTTCCACCTGACTTTTCAACACATAGGGGACCAGCCTTGCCTTACAATAGACAAGCTTCGCATAGGACTTGATGCGGATATACGCATCATACCCAGTGATGCCCTCATATCTGTCCGAGAACATGTTTCTATACTTGTTCGGCATTGTGTCGAGTTGTTTCTTTGAAGCATCTACACTGAAGATGTTTTTCGAGTCTAGTTTTAACTTTCTCAACCAGTCTTTGCCCATGAGGGTTGGCCTGTTGTTGTAGCTCACTACAATAATAGACAGCTTTACTGACTGGCCATTGTGTTGAACTTTACATTCCATTTGTCCATATGTCTCTAGGATTTCTCTGAAGTAGGTTTTTAACTCTACGGTACTCTTTCTAAGTAGTTTTTGATTAAACTTACTCTCATATGTGTCCTTGCTCATGATAGAGCAGTCCGCCGCTGTGTCGATACACATATCAATATATTGGTCATTGATCAAAAGTTTTGTATGGAAGTCTTTCTTATGACTGCTAGTGTTGCTGCTAGTGGAATAGATACTGTTCTTCAACATCAAGTGTGTTCACGTCAATATTGTGAACTCCTCCCTTTTGATGTCGCTGCTTTGCATTGCCACTAGAATTGTTCGATTTGGACAGGTTGGGTGATTGGGCAGATGCATGGCAAATGCAGTGTAATGTGGATAAATGCGAGGTTATCCACTTCGGTGGCAAAAACAGGAAAACAGATTATTATCTGAACGGCAATAGATTGGGAAAAGGGGAAGTGCAACGAGACCTGGGTGTCCTTGTGCACCAGTCGCTGAAGGTAAGCATGCAGGTGCAGCAGGTGGTTAAGAAGGCAAATGGTATGTTGGCCTTCATAGCGAGAGGGTTTGAGTACAGGAGCAAGGATGTCTTGCTGCAGTTGTACAGGGCCTTGGTGAGACCACACTTTTATTGTGTGCAGTTTTGGTCGCCTTATCTGAGGAAGGATGTTCTTGCCATGGAGGGAGTGCACCAACAATTCACCAGACTGATACCTGGGATGGCAGGAGTGACGTATGAGGAGAGATTGGGTCAATTAGGCTTATATTCGCTAGAGTTTAGAAGAATGAGAGGGGATCTCATTGAAACTTATAAAATTCTAACAGGACTAGACAGACCAGATGCAGGAAGGATGTTCCCGATGGCGGGGGAGTCCAGAACCAGGGGTCACAGTCTAAGGATAAGGGGTAAGCCATTTAGGACTGAGATGAGGAGGAATTTCTTCACCCAGAGAGTGGTGAACCTGTGGAATTCTCTACCACACAAGGCAGTTGAGGCCAATTCATTAAATATATTCAAGAAGGAGTTGGATATATTTCTTAAGGCTAAAGGGATCAAGGGATATGGGGAGAAGGCAGGGACAGGGTACTGAATTTGGATGATCAGCCATGATCTCATTAAATGGCGGAACAGGCTCGAGGGGCCGAATGGCCTACTCCTGCTCCTATCTTCTATGTTTCTATGTTCTTACTTCCTTCTTTAGATCTCGTTCTGAAAGCTGTTGAAATATGGCCTTGCATCTGGCATTGAAAACATTTCACGTTTCTGTATTGGCAGGACTGTGGTGAGTGATTTCCATTGCAGTGATAACAATTCACTGAACAGCTCTCACCGACATGCTTTTGACTTGGTCTCACAACTTTAGGTTTGGGGGTGGCTTTGTGACTGTAAACCTCAGCTTTAGTAGTCACTTGAGTTGGACAGAGCTCCCGAGCATTCTTATATGCCATCTCCATAGATAGGGCAATTGTAAGCTTTTTATTTTGACGGGCATTAAATTGACAATTCTTTTGAAACAATTTGGAATAAGTTTATTAAACACACAAACTCATGTAAGTTTATTAAACACACACACTCATGCACATCAAAACAATAGCCTACTGGTATTTATGGACTCTACTCGATTACAGCACGTAAGGTAATGGGTTCGATTTACACAGACTGGTACCTCCCCGAGTCAAGCAATGCACGCAGCCTTTTTCCTTGCTTCTTGCTCTGGTCTGTAGAGTTCCTTGTTTCTTGGTCTGGTCTGTAGAGGGAGGGATTCTTGTTTTTCCGCGTGGTTGTCCAGAGAGAGAGAGAGCCTTTGGGGTAAAAACAGAAAATGCTGGAGATACTCAGCAGGTCAGGCAGCATCCATGGAGAGAGAAACAGAGTTAACATTTCAGGTCGATGACCTTTCATCAGAATGGAAAAAAGCAGGAAATGGAACAGATTTTTAAGCAAGTGTAGCGGCTGGGAAAGGGGGGAGGGGATGAAAGAACAAAAGGGAAGGTCTGTGATAGGATAGAAGGCAGGAGAGGTTAAGAGACATTAAGAGATATTCAAGGCGAAAGGAGATGGTAATGGGACAGGTTAAGAAACAAAGGATGGCTCTAGATGAAGTGTAAATTGTGCTGGCAGAATGAAAGACAGCTGCCCTGTGGGAGAGAAGAAAAAGAGGCACAAACAAAAAGTGTGGATAAAAAATATATATAGGATAGGGGCCGAGGTTATGGTCTGAAATTGTTGAACTCTATGTTGAGTCCAGAAGGCTGTAAAGTGCCTAATTGAAAGATGAGGTGCTGTTCCTCGAGCTTACGCTGAGCTTCAGTGGAACAATGCAAGAGGCCGAGGACGGTGAGGTCCGAGTGGGAATGGAGCGGTGAATTAAAGTGACAGGCGACCGGAAGCTCGGGGTCCCCCTTACAGACTGAACAGAGGTGTTCCGCAAAGCGGTCACTCAATCTGCGTTTGTTCTCCCCAATGTAGAGGAGACCACATCATGAGCAGCGAATACAATATACTAGATTGCAAGAAGGACAAGTAAATCGCTGTTTCACCTGGAAGGGGTGTTTGGGGCCCTGGACAGTGGGAAGGGGGGAGGTATAAGGGCATGTGTTGTATCTCCTGCGCTTGCATGGGAAGGTGCCGGGCGAAGGGGAAGGGCTGTTGGACGTGATAGAGGAGTGGACTAGGGTGTCGCGGAGGTCCCTATGGAATGCTGAAAGGGGAGGTGAGGGGAAGATGTGTTTGGTGGTGGGATCACATTGGAGGTGGCGGAAATGGCGGAGGATGATCCGTTGAATGTGAAGGCTGGTGGGGTGAAAGGTGAGGACAAGGGGAACTCCATCGTGGTTCCGGGAGGGAGGGGCATGGGTGAGGGCAGAAGTGTGGGAGATAGAACGGACACGGTCAAGGGCCGTGTCAACCACTGTAGAGGGGAATCCTCGGTTGAGGAAAAAGGAAGTCATGTCGGAAGCACTAGTATGGAAGGTGGCATCGTCAGAGCAGATGCGGCGGAGACGGCCAACTTCCTGGCAGCAGGGCTGCTTCTGCTGCTCAGGAAGGGAGGATAAAGAATGGGAGAGCAATAGTGGTAGGAGATTCTATTGTAAGGGGAACAGATAGGCATTTCTGTGGCCGTAGACGTGACTCCAGGATGGTTTGTTGCCTCCCTGGTGCCAGGGTCAAGGATGTCACTGAATGGCTGCAGGGCATTCTGAAGGAGGAGGGTGAACAGTCAGAGGTCTTGGTTCACATTGGGACCAATGACATGGGTAGGAAGAGGGATGAGGTCCTGCAGCAAGAATTTAGGGAGCTAGGCAGCAGACTAAAGAGCAGGACCTCAAAGGTTGTAATCTCTGGATTACTCCCGGTGCCACGTGCTAGTGAGTATAGGAATAGGAGGATAGAGCAGATGAATGCGTGGCTAAAGAGTTGGTGCAGGAGGGAGGGTTTTAGCTTCCTGGATCACTGGGCCTGCTTCTGGGGAAGGTGGGACTTGTACAAGTCGGATGGGTTGCACCTGAACCAGAACGGGACAAATATCCTTGCGGGGAGGTTTGCTAGCACTGTTCAGGGGGGTTTAAACTAACTTGGCAGGGGGATGGGATACAGAGTGGAGCTATAATAGGGGGTGATGTACAGCCAAATATAGAGGAAAAAAGTAAGTCAGACTGGAAGGCAGAGCAAATATGTAACGGCACAAGGGAGTAGGGCAAGGCTAAATGGCATTTATTTTAATGCAAGGAGTCTTACGAATAAGGTGGATGAACTGAAGGTGTTGATGAACACATGGGAGTATGATATTGTTGCTATCACGGAGACATGGTTGAGGGAGGGGCAAGACTGGCAGCTCAATATTCCGGGGTATAGAATCTTCAGGCGAGACAGGGGGGGGGGGTAAAAGAGGAGGGGGTGTTGCAATATTAATTAAGGAGAAAATTACTGCTGTAAGGATGGATGATATATTAACAGGTTCCTCTAATGAGGCCATATGGGTTGAACTTAAAAACAAAAAGGGGGCTAGCACTTTGCTGGGAGTGTACTATAGGCCCCCAAACAGGGGGAGATAGAGGAACAGATATGTAGGCAAATCTCAGAGAAGTGTGCAAATAATAGGGTAATTATAGTGGGGGATTTCAACTTCCCCAATATTAACTGGGATAGTCAGAGTGTGAAAGGCTTCGAGGGTGCAGAATTCTTAAAGTGCATCCAGGAGAGCTTTTTGAGCCAGCATGTAGAAAGTCCTACAAGAGAGGGGGTGGTACTGGACCTAATTCTATGGAATGTGGCTGGGCAAGTGGTAGAAGTGTTAGTAGGTGAGCACTTTGGTGACAGTGACCATAATTCGGTGAGATTTAAGGTAGTCATGGAAAAGGACAAGGATGGACCAGAAATAAAGGGCTAGAAATTCAGTAAGGCCCCGCCAGCTTTGCGCCCAGTTACCGCCCAAAGAGGGCTTCTGCGCCAATAGAGGAGTTTGCGCTGATATTCAGCGCAGCGGTCATGGCGGCGGTAGCCGGTAGCGCTGCGCCGGCACCGATGACGTCATCGGTGTGCGCAGTGCCCCGGTTCCGCCCCGATACCGGCCCGACCCCCATATTTAGTTGCGGCCGCCTCTTCCGCAGCGGCCGCAAACAACGTTCTGCAACCGTGGCCGTCCTGCAGCCTTAGTGGCGCTAGTTAAGGCGGAGGTGCGGCCGGCCGCTTTTTCGGCGGCCGCCTGCCCGCACCTCCTTCCCCGGCCTCCTCCACCCCCCCCCCCGCGGCATTGCCGGCTGCTTTCCGCGAGCCCGGCACTTCTCCGTGGTGCCGGGCTCATTTGCCGGCACTATCAAGCGGCGATCTCCCCGTTGCAGGCACCTCCCCCTTAAGAGGAGGAGGCCTGCAGTACCGCAGCCTGCCACACCGCAGCGGGTGGCGCAGCGGCACCTACAGCGCTGAAATTCAGTTTCAGCGCCCCAAGCGGGGGCGGGCACACCCTGGAATAGCGCCCGGTTCTGACTTGGGGCGCAAAAACTGAATTTCTGACGGTCGCAACTGGCTCCGCGCGCAGCGCTAACTTTTGGGCGCAAGCGAGCTGGCGGGGCCTTACTGAATTTCTAGGCCAAAGGTTCTAAATTGGGGGAAGGCCGATTTTAATATGATAAGGCAGGATCTGGCCAATGTGGACTGGGATCAGCTACTTGAAGGAAAATCCACATCGGAGCAATGGGAGTCTTTCAGAAAGGTAATTGAGAGAGTACAATGACAACATGTTCCGGTAAAGGTCAAGGGTGGGACCAACAAGCCCAGGGAACCTTGGATGTCAAGGGATATACGAGAATGGATTAGGAAAAAAAGGGGGGCTTTTGGCAGATACAAAGGACTAAAGACAGAGGAAGCCCTGGAGGAGTATAAAAAATGCAGGGGGATAATTAAAAAAGAAATTAGGAGAGCGAGGAGGGGCCATGAAATAACATTGGCGAGCAAAATAAAGGAAAATACTAAGGTGTTTTATAAGTATACTAGCTGGGGGTGCCCGGCAGTGCCGAGGCTTTTTCGAGGGCATGTTGTTGTTGGAAGAGAGGGAGAGAGCGAGAGACTGGGGGTAAGAGAGAGAGCGCGAGCGACTGGGGGTAAGAGAGAGAGTGCGAGAGACTGGGGGTAAGAGAGAGAGCGCGAGAGACTGGGGGTAAGAGAGAGAGCGACTGGGGGTAAGAGAGAGCGACTGGGGGGAAGAGAGAGCGACTGGGGGGGAAGAGAGAGCGACTGGGGGGAAGAGAGAGCGACTGGGGGGAAGAGAGAGCGACTGGGGGGAAGAGAGAGCGACTGGGGGGGAAGAGAGGGCGACTGGGGGGGAAGAGAGAGCGACTGGGGGGAAGAGAGAGCGACTGGGGGGAAGAGAGAGCGACTGGGGGGAAGAGAGAGCGACTGGGGGGAAGAGAGAGCGACTAGGGGGAAGAGAGAGCGACTGGGGGGGAAGAGAGCGCGACTGGGGGGAAGAGAGAGCGACTGGGGGGGAGAGAGAGAGACTGGGGGGAGAGAGAGAGACTGGGGGGAGAGAGAGAGACTGGGGGGGAGAGAGAGAGACTGGGGGGAGAGAGAGAGACTGGGGGGAGAGAGAGAGACTGGGGGGGAGAGAGAGAGACTGGGGGGAGAGAGACGGGGGGAGAGAGAGAAACTGGGGGGAAGAGAGAGCGACTGGGGGGGAAGAGAGAGAGCGAGTGGGGGGGAAGTGAGAGAGCGAGTGGGGGGGAAGAGAGAGTGAGTGGGGGGGAATAGAGAGAGCGAGTGGGGGGGAAGAGAGAGAGCGAGTGGGGGGGAAGAGAGAGAGCGAGTGGGGGGGAAGAGAGAGAGCGAGTGGGGAGGAAGAGAGAGAGCGAGTGGGGGGGAAGAGAGAGAGCGAGTGGGGGGGAAGAGAGAGCGCGAGTGGGGGGGAAGAGAGAGAGCGAGTGGGGGGGAAGAGAGAGTGCGAGTGGGAGGGAAGAGAGAGAGCGAGTGGGGGGTAAGAGAGAGAGCGAGTGGGGGGGAAGAGAGAGAGCGAGTGGGGGGGAAGAGAGAGAGCGAGTGGGGGGGAAGAGAGAGAGCGAGTGGAGGGGGAAGAGAGAGAGCGAGTGGGAGGGAAGAGAGCGAGTGGGGGGGAAGAGAGAGAGCGAGTGGGGGGGGGAAGAGAGAGAGCGAGTGGGGGGAGAAGAGAGAGAGCGAGTGGGGGGGGAAGAGAGAGAGCGAGTGGGGGGGAAGAGAGAGAGCGAGTGGGGGGGAAGAGAGAGAGCGAGATTGGGAGTGTGAGAGAGAGCGAGATTGGGAGTGTGAGAGAGAGAGAGATTGGGAGTGTAAGAGAGAGAGAGATTGGGAGTGTGAGAGAGAGATTGGGAGTGTGAGAGAGAGAGAGATTGGGAGTGTGAGAGAGAGAGAGATTGGGAATGTGAGAGAGAGAGAGAGAGAGATTGGGAGTGAGAGAGAGAGAGAGATTGGGAGTGTGAGAGACAGATTGGAAGTGTGAGAGAGACTGGGAGTGTGAGAGAGAGACTGGGAGTGTGTGAGAGAGAGACAGGGAGTGTGAGAGAGAGAGATTGGGAGTGTGAGAGAGATTGGGAGTGAGAGAGAGAGAGACTGGGAGTGTGAGAGAGAGAGATTGGGAGTGTGAGAGAGAGAGACTGGGAGTGAGAGAGAGAGAGATTAGGAGTGTGAGAGAGACTGGGAGTGTGAGAGAGAGAGAGACTGGGAGTGTGAGAGAGAGAGAGATTGGGAGTGTGAGAGAGAGAGAGAGATTGGGAGTGTGAGAGAGAGAGAGATTGGGAGTGTGAGAGAGAGAGACTGGGAGTGTGAGAGAGAGATTGGTAGCGTGAGAGATTGGGAGTGTGAGAGAGAGAGGGATTGGGAGTGTGAGAGAGAGATTGGGAGTGAGAGAGATTGGGAGTGTGAGAGAGAGAGATTGGGAGTGTGAGAGACTGGGAGTGAGAGAGAGAGACTGGGAGTGTGAGAGAGATTGGGAGCGTGAGAGAGAGAGATTGGGAGTGAGAGAGAGTTTGGGAGTGTGAGAGAGAGATTGGGAGTGTAAGAGAAAGAGAGAGATTGGGAGTGTGAGAGAGAGAGATTGGGAGTGATAGAGAGATTGGGAGGGGAGGAAGGGGAGGGGGGAGGGGGAGAGTCCCTGAGCCCCGCCCCCAATCACCCGAGCCCCGCCCCCTCGATCTCCCGAGCCCCGCCCCCCGATCTCCCGAGCCCCGCCCCCCCCGATATCCCGAGCCCCGCCCCCCCTTCTCAGGAGCACGGCCCCCCCCCCGATCTCCCGAGCCCTGCCCCCCCGATCTCCGGAGCCCCGCCCCCCGAGCCCCGCGCCCCCCGATCTCCGGAGCCCCGCCCCCCCTGAGGGTGGCCCCCCCCGATCTCCCGAGCCTCGCCCCCGCGATCTGTAGTTTGGGCCTGCGATCTCACGATGTCCCGCCCCGCGATCTCCCGATGTCCCGCCCCCCGATGTCCCGAGCCCCGCCTCCCGAGCAGCGGCGTCCCACTCTCCGGAGCCCCGCCCTCCCGCTCTCCGGAGCCCCGCCCTCCAGATCGCCGATTGCGGCTGAGAGACCCGCCCCCTGCCCGAGCCGAGCGCGGAACAGAGAGACTGCCGCGTCTCAGCTGCTCCTGCTGCGCGCGCACCCTGACCCTCGTGGCTGACACCGATTGAGTTCGGGGACAGCCGCTTAAAAAAAAGCCAGAGCGGGCTCTCGCGGGCGGGCGGCGCATGCGCGGTTAGTGCCAGCGGCGCGAGGCGGCTCGCGGGGAGTAGGCAGGGAAACCCCGCGGGCTGGCGGCCGTTAGAGCGGGGAGTAGGCAGGGAAACCCCGCGGGCTGGCGGCCGTTAGAGCGGCTCACTCCGGGCCCCGACACCGTCAAACCTGAGAGGGGGAAGTAGAGAGAGACAGAGAGGGAAGAGGAGAAGGAGAGAGAGGGAAGAGGAGAAGGAGAGAGAGGGAAGAGGAGAGGGAAGAGAGAGAGAGAGAGAAATTTTTGGAGCTTCAAGCCTGCCTGCAGCGGGCCTGGAGATCAGCACCGAGTCCCCCCTGCGCGAGGGTGAGGAGGAGGAGGGGGTTGCTAAACACAATATAAAACTGAAATAAATTGTTCATTAATTCCCTAACACATCATTAAAATATTTACCTTAGTTCCCTAACACACAGAAAGTGTGGGGGGAAAAAAATCGTAAAAAATCAAGATGGCGGCCACTCACCTCGGTTCAGAAGGATAAGGCCCGCCCACACACGCACCGATTGGTCGACCAGTCAGGTCACCGAAGCGTAGGATTGGTCAGTCGTCGAGTCACTCGACACTCAACTGTCGGACCGCACGCGCCAGGAACCCGCCGTCCGATTGGTGGACCTTGACGTCACACGGTCGCTAATGAGATGCTAATGAGCGGAACGCTGAAAGTTTTTCGGATACCGCGGGCGGGATTTTTGTGTGGCCGAAACGTAAATACGCCTATGACCGGTCCGGAATCGCAAGCTTTCTTTTGAGGCGACGCGCGCGTCGGTACGCTCTGTAACTTTCAAACGTATAGAACACGGACAGACAGACAGACAGACAGACATCGGGACAGACATCGGGACAGACAGACAGAAGAGCCGCTTTATATATATAGACAAGCTGGGGAGCCCCGCGTTGCGAGGGCAATTTTGGGGCGCGAGGGCAATTTTGGAGCGCGAGGGCAATTTTGGGGCGCGAGGGCAATTTTGGGGCGCTTGGTCTCCCTGCCTCTGTGTGTCCCCCCTCTCCCTGTCATGTCCTCTCCCTGTCCTATCCCTCCCTCCCCTCCCTTCCTCTCCCTCCCCTCCCCTGTCTCCCTCCCCTCGCCCACCCCCTCCCCTCCTCTCCCTCCCTCCCGTCTCCCTCCCTCCCTCCCCTCGCCCACCCCCACCCCTCCCCTGTCTGTGTCCCTCCCCTCCCCCACTCCCACTCCCCTCCCCCACTCCCCTCTGTCCCTCTCTCCGGCCCCTCCCCCTGCCTACCTGAGGTCCGGTGCCGTTGCGAGGGCGGGAATGCTGAGCGGCGGCCGGCGCCGGGAGCAGGCTCTCGCGGCCGGCGCATGCGCGGTCAGTGCGGCCGGCGCATGCGCGGTCAGTGCGGCCGGCGCGAGCGCCCCGCGATTTCCAGAGGCTCGCCCTCCCCCGCGATTTCCCGAGGCTCTTCCCCCCCCCTGCAATTTCCCGAGGCTCTCCCCCCCCCACGATTTCCCGAGGCTCTCCCCCACCCGCGATTTCCCAAGGCTCTCCCCCCCCCGCGATTTCCCGAGGCTCTCCCCCCCCGCGATTTCCCGAGGCTCTCCCCCCCCCGCGATTTCCCGAGGCTCTCCCCCCCCCCACGATTTCCCGAGGCTCTCCCCCCCCTATTAAATTGTTATTTAATTCCCTAACACATCATTAAAATATTTACCTTAGTTCCCGAACACACAGAAAGTGTGGGGGAAAAAAATCTGAAAAATCAAGATGGCGGCCACTCACCTCGGTTCAGACGGATAAGGCCCGCCCACACACGCACCGATTGGTCGACCGGTCAGGTCACCGAAGCGTAGGATTGGTCAATCGTCGAGTCACTCGACACTCAACTGTAGGAAGGAACCTCGACGTCACACGGTCGCTAATGAGATGCTAATGAGCGGAACGCTGAACGTTTTGGGGATACCGCGGGCGGGATTTTTGTCCGGCCCAAAACGTAAATACGCCTATGACCGGTCCGGAATCGCAAGCTTTCTTTTGAGGCGACGCGCGCGTCGGTACGCTCTGTAACTTCCAAACGTATAGAGACCGGGCGGACAGACAGACATCGGGACAGACAGACAGAAGAGCCGCTTTATATATATAGACTAACTGGGGAGCCCCGCGTTGCGAGGGCAATTTTGGGGCGCGAGGGCAATTTTGGGGCGCTTGGTCTCCCTGCCCCTGTGTGTCCCCCCTCTCCCTGTCATGTCCTCTCCCTGTCCTATCCCTCCCTCCCCTCCCCTCCTCTCCCTCCCCTGTCTCCCTCCCTCCCTCCCCTCGCCCACCCCCACCCCCACCTCCGCTCCCCCACTCCCCTCTGTCCCTCTCTCCGGCCCCTCCCCCTGCCTAGCACCTGAGGTCCGGAGCTGAGGTTCCCCGCGTATGGCGCGGCTGATGGACGGCCGCTGTGGGCGGGCGGGCGGGCGGGCGGCGCATGCGCGGTCAGTGGGCAATTTTGGGGCGCTTGGTCTCCCTGCCCCTGTGTGTCCCCCCTCTCCCTGTCATGTCCTCTCCCTCTCCCTGTCCTATCCCTCCCTCCCCCTCCCTCCCTCCCCTCCTCTCCCTCCCTCCTCCCCCTCCCCCACTCCCCTCTGTCCCTCTCTCTGGCCCCTCCCCCTGCCTAGCACCTGAGGTCCGGAGCTGAGGTCCCCCGCGTATCGCGCGGCTGATGGACGGCCGCTGCGGGCGGGCGGGCGGGTGGCGCATGCGCGGTCAGTGCAGGCGGCGCGAGCGCCCCGTGATTTCCCAAGGCTCGCCCCCCCCCGCGATTTCCCGAGGCTTCCCCCCCCGCGATTTCCCGAGGCTCTCCACCCCCCCGCGATTTCCCGAGGCTCTCCCCCCCCCGCGATTTCCCGAGGCTCTCCCCCCCCACGATTTCCCGAGGCTCGCCCCCCCGCGATTTCCCGAGGCTCACCCCCCCACGCGATTTCACGAGGCTCTCCCCCCCCGCGATTTCCCGAGGCTCTCCCCACCCCGCGATTTCCCGAGGCTCTCCCCCCCGCCCCGCGATTTCCCGAGGCTCTCCCCCCCCCTATTAAATTGTTATTTAATTCCCTAACACATCATTAAAATATTTACCTTAATTCCCTAACACACAGAAAGTGTGGGGGGAAAAATTGTGAAAAATCAAGATGGCGGCCACTCACCTCGGTTCAGAAGGATAAGGCCCGCCCACACACGCACCAATTGGTCGACCGGTCAGGTCACCGAAGCGTAGGATTGGTCAATCGTCGAGTCACTCGACACTCAACTGTAGGAAGGAACCCGCCGTCCGATTGGTGGACCTCGACGTCACACGGTCGCTAATGAGATGCTAATGAGCAGAACGCTGAACGTTTTTGGGATACCGCGGGCGTGATTTTTGTCCGGCCGAAACGTAAATACGCCTATGACCGGTCCGGAATCGCAAGCTTTCTTTTGAGGCGACGCGCGCGTCGGTACGCTCTAACTTTCAAACGTATAGCGAACGGACGGACAGACAGACAGACATCGGGACAGACAGACAGAAGAGCTCTTTTATATATATAGATTAAGGGCAAGAGGATAACTAGGGAAAGAGAAGGGCCCATTAGGGAACAAAGTGGCAAACTGTTTTAGGAGCCAGAGAATGTAGGTGGGGTTTTAAATGAATTTTTTGCATCTGTGTTCACTATGGAGAAGGACGATGTGGACATAGAAATTGGGCAGGGGGACTGTGATATACTTGAACACATTAGCATCAAGATGGAGGAGGTACTAGCGGTTTTAGCAGGCTTAAAAGTGGATAAATCCCCAGGCCCGGACGAGATGTATCCCAGGCTACTATGTGATGCAAAGGAGGAGATTGCAGGGGCTCTGACACAAATTTTCAGAACCTCTCTGGCCACAGGGGATGTGCCAGAGGACTGGAGAACAGCTAACATAGTACCATTATTCAAGAAGGGTAGTAGGGATAAACCAGGGAATTACAGGCCAGTGAGCCTAACATCAGCGGTAGGGAAATTATTGGAAAAAATTCTGAGGGACAGAATTGATCTCCACTTGGAGAGGCAGGGATTAATTAGAGCTAGCCAGCATGGCTTTATCAAGGGAAGATCATGTCTGACCAATTTGATTGAATTTTTCGAGGGGGTGACTAGGTGTGTGGAAGAGGGTAGTGCAGTGGATGTGGTTTACATGGATTTCAGTAAGGCTTCTGATAAAGTCCTGCATAGGAGACTGGTCAGGAAGGTAAGAGCCCATGGGATCCAGGGTGCCTTGGCACATTGGATCCAAAACTGGCTTAGTGGCAGAAGGCAGAGGGTGATGGTGGAAGGTTGTTTTTGTGACTGGAAGCCTGTGTCCAGTGGGGTACCACAGGGATGGGTGCTGGGTCTCTTGCTGTTTGTGGTCTACATTAATGATTTGGATGTGAATGTAAAAGGTATGATCAGTAAGTTCGCAGATAACACGAAAATTGGTGGGGTCGTAAATAGCGAGGCGGGAAGCCTCAGGCTACAGGACGATATATGTGGGTTGGTCAGATGGACGGAACAGTGGCAAATGGAATTTAACCCTGAAAAGTGTGAGGTGATGCATTTTGGACGGACTAACAAGGCAAGGGAATACACAATGAATGGTAAGACCCTAGGAAAGACAGAGGATCAGAGGGACCTTGGTGTGCATGTACATAGATCCCTGAAGGCAGCACAACAGGTGGATAAGGTGGTTAAAAAGGCATATGGGATACTTGCCTTCATTAGCCAAGGCATAGAATATAAGAGCAGGGAGGTTATGATGGAGCATACAAAACGCTGGTAAGGCCACAGCTGGAGTACTGTGTGCAGTTCTGGTCACCACACTATAGGAAGGATGTGATTGCTTTGGAGAGGGTGCAGAGGAGATTTACCAGGATGTTACCTGGGCTGGGGCGTTTCAGCTATGAAGAAAGACTGGACAGGCTGGGGTTGTTTTCCTTGGAGCAGAGAAGGCTGAGGGGGGACCTGATTGAGGTATACAAAATTATGAGGGGCATAGATAGGTTGGATAGAAAGGAACTTTTCCCCTTAGTAGAGGGGTCAATAACAAGGGGGCATAGATTCAAGGTAAGGGGCAGGAGGTTTAGAGGGGATTTGAGGAAAAACTTTTTCACCCAGAGAGTGGTTGCAATCTGGAACTCACTGCCTGAAAGGGTGGTAGAGGCAGGAACCCTCACAACATTCAAGAAGCATTTGGATAAGCACTTGAAATGCCATAGCATACAAGGTTACGGACCAAATGCTGGAAAATGGGATTAGATTAGATAGGGCTTGATGGCCGGCGCGGACGCGATGGGCCGAAGGGCCTCTTTCTGTGCTGTATAACTCTATGACTCTATGACTCTATGAGAATGGAATAGAGTCCTTACAGGAGGCAGGGTGGGAGGAAGTGTAGTCCAGGTAGCTGTGGGAATCAGTGGGCTTGTAGTGAATGTTTGTCAATAACCTATCCCCAGAGATGGAGACGGAGAAGTCGAGGAAGGGAAGGGAAGAGTCGGAGATGGACCAGGTGAAGGTGAGGGAAGGGTGGAAATTGAAAGCAAAGTGAATGAAATTAACTAGTTCAGGGCGAGAGCAGGAAACAGCACTGATACAGTCATCAATGTACCGGAAAAAGAGGTGAGGGAGGGGACCTGAGTAGGACTAGAACAAAGAGTATTCCACATATCCCACGCAAAGGCAGGCATAGCTAGGACACATGCAGGTTCCCATAGCAACACCTTTGACTTGGAGGAAGTGAGTGAAGTCAAAGGAGAAGTTGTTCAATGTGAGAACAAGTTCAGCCAGGCGGAGGAGGGTGGTGGTGGATGGGGACTGGTTGGGCCGCTGTTCAAGGACGAAGCGGAGCTCCCTCAGGCCATCCTGGTGGGGGATGGAGGTGTAAAGGGATTGTACGTCCATAGTGAAAAGGAGGCGGTTGGGGCCAAGAAACTGGAAACTGTTAAAGTGGCGGAGGGCGTCGGAAGAGCTGCGGATGTAAATGGGAAGAGACTGGACAAGGGGAGAAAAAATAGAGTCGAGATAGGAAGAGATAAGTTCCGTGGGGCAAGAACAGGCTGAAACGATGGATCTACCAGGGCTGTCCTGTTTGTGGATCTTGGGAAGCAGGTAGAAGCGGGCTGTGCGGGTTTGGGGAACTATGAGGTTGGCGGCTGTGGGGGGGAAGGTCAGTGACAGTCTTGGAAACGGTGGCTTGATGTTCGGTGGTGGGGTCATGGCCCAGACGGAGGTAGGAGGATGTGTCGGAGAGTTGCTGTTCAGCTTCCGCTGGGGCTCTCCTGACTCCCAGGCCTCATCGTCTTGGCACTGGTGGTCACGCAATATTCCCCATGACTCGTGTACGCATACTGGGCCTGATTCGGCCTTATCCTGTACGCCACACGCAGGCGGTTCACTATCCAGAGTGAACCCGCAGGCTGGGCACCCTGGGTTTCTCACGTCGCACCTACACAGGTAAGCCCCCCCCCTATCAGAACAGCATTCCCTGTTGGGGCTCTCCCAAGTCTGGTCCTTTTTAATTAGGATCGGTCATACCCAAGGTAAACCTCCTCCTCTAGTCTCCCAATCGACTCCACTCGGAACACCTCCCATTCCTGCCTTCTTTCTAATCGGGGCAGCCATAGTACCAGCGGGACTAGGCTCACATCCCTGTGGTGGTCATCCCTTGCCACTAGAAAGGACAGTCCGTGCTGACAGGCTCCCACAGTGTGGTCATGGTCAGTGAACCATCCCTGAATCGTACTGTCATTAACAAAGGACGGAATGCGGTTGTCCTTAATGTGGTTTAACCCAGCCATAACCTGATCGAGCACGTCACTCCCATAAATGGCGCACACAATGGCCTTAGAGCTATCCCTTTCAGTGGCTTTGGTGCTGTTATATAACAGGTTAACGTAATCCTGGACCTGTTTAAACAGGCCAGCCTCCTCTCTTATGGACAAGAGGTTCTGGGACAGTTCATGTATTACATCTCGTCCCTCTTTATTTGTTCCTGTCAGGATCCCCTTAAGCTGTTTCCTCATAGTTTCACTATGCTCCCACATGCTTTCTATGTCCACACGGTTCCAGGTTACTGTGGCCATGTTGGCTCCGATGCCTTGCCACTCCCATAGCTCTCTCTTCTTCCTATGTCTACCCTCTGTCCTGGACACGTTTATCCCTTTCACGTCCTCCTCCCCACCTCCTGCTCCTGGGCATAATTCTTTCCTAGGAAGTAAGAACATAAGAACATAAGAAATAGGAGCAGGAGTAGGCCAATCGGCCCCTCGAGCCTGCTCCGCCATTCAATAAGATCATGGCTGATCTGATCCTAACCGCCAATCCACTATCACAGAACCATCTCCTGAATCTAACAGAATTAGACACACGAAATAGGAGCAGGATCAGGCTACACGGCCCCTGGGCCCGCTCCGCTACACACAGGGCCATGACCGATCCGAACCTAGACTCATGTCCAAATTCCTGCCCGCTCCCCGTAACCTTTAATTCCCTTTACTTCTAGGAAACTGTCTATTTCTGTTTTAAATTTATGTAATGATGTAGCTTCTACAGCTTTTTGGGGCAGCATATTCCATGGACCTACCACCCTCTGAGTGAAGTAGCTCCTCCTCATCTCAGTTTTGAAAGAGCAGCCCCTTATTCTAAGACTATGCCCCCTAGTTCTAGTTTCACCCATCATCGGGAACATCTTCCCCGCATCCACCCGATCCAACCCCTTCACAATCTTATATGTTTCAATAAGATCGCCTCTCATTCTTCTGAACTCCAATGAGTAAAGTCCCAATCTACTCAACCTCTCCTCATATGTCCATCCCCTCATCCCCGGGATTAACCGAGTGACCCTTCTTTGTACTGACTCGAGAGCAAGTATGTCCTTTCTTAAGTATGGACACCAAAACTGTACGCAGTATTCCAGGTGCGGTCTCACCAATACCTTGTACAACTGAAGCAATACCTCCCTATTTTTATATTCTATCCCCCTAGCAATGAAAGCCAACATTCCATTGGCCTTCTTAATCACTTGCTCCACCTGCATACTAACCTTTTGAGTTTCGTGCACCAGGACCCCCAGATCCCTTTGTACTTCAGTACTTTCCAGTTTCTTGCCATTAAGATAATAACTTGCTCTACGATTTTTCCTGCCAAAGTGCATAACCTCACACTTTCCAGGATTGTATTCCATCTGCCAAATCTCTGCCCACTTACTTAGCCTGTCTATGTCCCCTTGCAGGTTTTTTATGTCCTCCTCACTCACTACTTTCCCTCCCATCTTAGTATCATCTGCAAACTTTGATATGTTACACTCGGTCCCCTCCTCCAAATCGTTAATATAGATTGTAAAGAGTTGGGGACCCAGCACTGACCCCTGCGGAACACCACTAGTTACTGATTGCCAGTCTGAGAATGAACCATTTATCCCAACTCTCTGCCTTCTGTTAGGTAGCCAATCCTCTATCCATGCCAGAATATTACCCCCAATCCTGTGATTTTTTATCTTAAGCAATAATCTTTTGTGTGGTACCTTGTCAAATGCCTTTTGGAAGTCTAAATACACTACGTCCACTGGTTCCCCTTTATCCACCCTATACGTTACTTCCTCAAAGAACTCCAGCAAATTTGTCAAACATGACTTCCCCTTCATAAAACCATGCTGACTTTGTCCTATTAAATTATGATTATCCAAATGTCCTGTTACTGTCTCCTTAATAATGGACTCCAAAATTTTACCTACCACAGATGTTAGGCTAACCGGTCTATAGTTTCCAGCCTTCTGTCTACTGCCCTTTTTAAATAAGGGTGTTACATTAGCAGTTTTCCAGTCTGCCGGGACCTTTGCCGAGTCCAGGGAGTTTTGGAAAAGTCTTTGAGGACTTTCCTTACTAATTCATGGTAGAAGGTGGCATACCTTCGGGGGCAGAGATTCTCGGGGAGGGGTACGTCCCGAAATGGAGAATGACTGGCACTATCTCGTACCAGACATCATTGTACAAGTGCTTGTATGTATGTGTGTGTGATTGCCAACCCATTTTTTGGACCCTCCTTAAATTTGGGACAGTCTCCCTGGGAGGTATTTTGGTTTTTACTGTTACTCTTGGGAATGACCGGGACGTCATATGTGGTCGAGGAAAAGCTGTATTTATTTTTCTCGAAGCACTTCACCAACCCTTGGTGTCATAAACTCATCCGTGGCCAGTTGAGGGTTGCCCTTCCCTCCCCTAGGTAAGGAATACCGGTGGAGTTGGTCACAATCAAACTCAGAGGTTCTCTGTGATCCATCCCTGGATCCATATGGCCATCGAACTGAGCCTCGAATTGATGTCCCAATGGACCCGTTCCATTGGCATACTTAGTACAATAACATCTCCAGCGGGGACCCTCCCCTTCCCGTATTTCCAGTGCACCGTCACTACTCAAAGCACATTCATGACATTCATAGATCATGCTGTAGCTCCCGCTTCCCCATCTTCCCTCGGCTTCGGTCGTGGCCAGTATCGTCCCGACAATCATAAGGATCCGTATCATGTTCCTGTGGGAAACAAGATCAGTGTAGTGTTTACTCTTTGGCAGTTTTTAACTGATTAATATGATACCATTTCTTGTACTTAACGCCCTTTTTCCCCGGTAACTGAATCAAATAAACCGCGGGGTTCAATCGGTCTATAATTGTATGCTGTCCCCACCGCCTAGGCTCAAAGGCATGCTTCTTTATCCCATAAGTTGGAATCATTATGGTGCCCCCCACCTGATACTCAAAGGCACATACTTTCTTGTCAAAGTACCTTTTAAGTTGTCTTTTTGACTTCCCCAATTTCGTGGCCACAAATCGATTCCTCTGATCGGTGTGATCTGCCACTTGTTCCAGCCACTTGGAACTACATGATTCCATTGTCAAGGGGCTCATCCCCGTTAGTGTTAGCTGACCTGACGTTCTCATGAGTCTCCCCGTCATGGCCTGATATGGGGAGACTCCTGTTGTTTTATGAGGTGTGGACCTCAGTGCCATTAAGCACATTGGCAGCATGTTAGCCCATTGAGTGGGGTGGTCCGCACACAATTTTTTTAACATTAACTTGAGGGTCCTGTTCCCCCTTTCGCCCCCTCCGGACGACTGGGGGCGGTGAGCAATATGAAGTTTGTGTTTTCTCCCCAACATTTCCTGCAGGTGGGTAAAAATCTTACTGGTAAAGCACGAACCTTGATCACTGTCCACTTGTACCGGTACTCCCCACCTACAAAACACATGATTTAATAGTGTTTTGGCTGCCGTGATTGTGGTGTTGGAACAGCAGGGTAATGCTTTGATCCATTTAGTGAATTGATCCACCACCACTAGGGCATGCTGAAAATTGCCTTGCGCCTGTGGAAGTGGCCCAATGAAATCTATCTGGAGGTGAGTCCATGGCCCTTGAGGTGGGGGTGCACTTTGGAGCAAGGCTCGGTTAGTGCAGGTGGGAGGATTGTGCTGCAGACATGGTAGGCATCGTGCCACATAAAGGTTGATTGTTTCCCTCATGGAAGGCCACCAAGCTGTGGATGCTACCTTATAGAAGGTTACCAGGGCCGAATAGTGCCCTGCCATGGGGTGGGAGTGGAAGAGGGAGAGCAGTTCCTGACCAACCTCTGGTGGAACACACACCACCGGGCAGGCGTGTGGCTTTCTTTTGAACATCAGCAACTGCTCCGCTGAGTCAGGGGCAGTGTCTAGTGTGGTATTGGAGGCCCAGGCTATCGGTTGGGGAAGGGGTCTGTCAGGGGCAGTGTCTAGTGTGGTATTGGAGGCCCAGGCTGTCAGTTGGGGAAGGGGTCTGTCAGGGGCAGTGTCTAGTGTGGTATTGGAGGCCCAGGCTGTCAGTTGGGGAAGGGGTCTGTCAGGGGCAGTGCCTAGTGTGGTATTGGGGGCCCGGCTGTCGGTTGGGGACGGGGTCTGTCAGGGGCAGTGTCTGGTGTGGTATTGGAGGCCCAGGCTGTCGGTTGGGGAAGGGGTCTGTCCGGGGCAGTGGCTAGCGTGGTATTGGGAGCCCAGGCTGTCAGTTGGGGACGGGGTCTGTCAGGGGCAGTGCCTGGTGTGGTATTGGAGGCCCAGGCTGTCAGTTGGGGAAGGGGTCTGTCAGGGGCCGTGTCTAGTGTGGTATTGGAGGCCCAGGCTGTCGGTTGGGGAAGGGGTCTGTCAGGGGCAGTGCCTAGTGTGGTATTGGAGGCCCAGGCTGCCAGTTGGGGAAGGGGTCTGTCAGGGGCAGTGACTAGTGTGGTATTGGAGGCCCAGGCTGTCGGTTGGGGAAGGGGTCTGTCAGGGGCAGTGACTAGTATGGTATTGGGGGCCAGGCTGTCGGTTGGGGAAGGGGTCTGTCAGGGGCAGTGACTAGTGTGGTATTAGGGGCCCAGGCTGTCGGTTGGGGAAGGGGTCTGTCAGGGGCAGTGGCTAGTGTGGTATTGGAGGCCCAGGCTGTCGGTTGGGGAAGGGGTCTGTCAGGGGCCGTGCCTAGTGTGGTATTAGGGGCCAGGCTGTCGGTTGGGGAAGGGGTCTGTCTTCCTCGTGCCAGGCGCTTACAATGGCGTATGGCTAGTATTGCTGCTGCAGGGATTTTAAATCTAGGTGGCCTGTTGGGGAGCCCTTGCTAACAGCATTGCAGGGCTCAACAACTATATCCTCTATCTCCCCAACAATCGCAGCGTCCTTGGCTGCTCTGTCTGCTCTGGAATTTCCCTCACTATGTGGACCCCCTTTTCTAAAGGCTGCTTCCTTTCCTATGAAGCAGGGCTGGGATCGCTGTTTAAGGTATGACCAGAGCAGGCGTAACCAGGGCCCATGGACCAGGGCCTTACTGTCTATTGTATGGTAGTCATTTTTGTGGTATAGGGGCAAGGAGAGCATGGTGTTTATAGCACAGGCACTATCGGGCCAAATATTCACGGGTCTATCTGAGGTTTCTTTCATGGCGGTTAGAAGTGCGGCGACTTCGGCATATTGTGAGGACTGTCGGTTGCATCATCACTGGATGGTTCTCTCTGGCAATACCACAGCATACCCGCTGTGGGGGGATCCCTCGATGTGATATGAGGACCCATTGATGTAGACATCTGGGGCTCCCTGTATGGGCTCTTTCTGCACAGGATGGGTCTCAAAGTTAATCAGGGGTAGCGGACATTCACGCACTTCCCCCTCATAAACCAGAAATTCCAATGTCCATTTGCTGAGGCGCTGCGAGGAAACTAGCGAATCTCCAGGTTTCATCAGTAGGTTCAGAGGCGTATGAGCGCTGTGAAGGATGATCGCTTGTAGCCCAGAAATAAAGGTAAAATGATGTAACGCCCAGAAGATGGCCAGCAGGTGGCGCTCGCATGCGGTATACATCTTTTCTGCCCCCTGCAGGATTCGAGACGCATATGCAATGGGCTGTAGCCGATCAGCTTGCGTTTGGCACAGAACTGCGGCGAGGCTTTGTTCTGTGGCCCGACCCCCAAATGGAAGGGCTGCATGGGATCCAGAGGAATCAGACACGCGGCCTGTATCACTGCAGTTTTTAATTTGGCCACAGACTAGGTGTGAGCATCAGTCCATGCCGGGCGTATATCATCACCCTGCAGTTTTATCAATTCATACAGGAGCTTTGCGCACTCTGCAAAGCCTGGGATAAAGTTCCTTTGGTACCCCACCAAACCTAAGAATGATCGTAGGTGTTGAGTCTGTGTTTTCAATTGCAGTTATACTGAATAACAGGACACAGACTACAGAAGTAAGTAAACAGGTCTTTAGTGATTGAGGGTCAGGGCTGAACTGGGATACACTTTGCTCCACAGGGTTTATATACTGGTGTGGTCACCACCGGTACTACAATGTACAGGAGCCATCAAAAAGTAGTCCATCACCTTAAGGTATCCTCTTAAGGTGGTACAGGTTACATACACTACAATTCCTCCCCTTTTAGCTTAACAGTGTACACCCCAAATTAAACATTACATGGATAACATATATACAATTTACACACAAAACTGTTCAAAGATTCAGTCTCTGAGGAGGCCTCCTGATCCGGGCCGGATAACGCCTTTCAGGGGTCTCTGGTTCTCGTTGCTGGGGTGACTCATCCACTTGATCTCCTATGGATTGAACATCATCAGGTACGTTCGAGTCTGAGGTAGATGCTACAGGCTCAATAAGTTCTTCAACTGGTGTCTCTGCCGTAGACATGGGGTCGACCCTTGTTCTCGATTCCACAAGTTGGTCAGCATGACGTCGTATTACGTTCTCTCCAACGTCTACCGTGTACATCAAGGGTCCTTGTCGTGCACGAATTGTTCCAGGTTGCCATTTATCATTCCTATAGTCCCTGGCCAACACTGGTTGTCCTATTTCGAAACTACGAGTGGCCTTGTTATTTACATGCTGGAATTGGTTGTTTTCGACTTCCCTTCGCACATTGGGTTTTAACAAATCCAACCGGGACCGCAACCTTCTGTTATAGAACATTATGGCAGGGCTTTGATTTGTCACTGAATGCATGACGTTTCGATATGCCATCAGGAAATTGTCCACCTTGTGTTGTAGTGCAATATGGTCTTCACTCATGGCCTTTATCGCCTTTTTAAACGTTTGTACAAATCTCTCGGCCAACCCATTTGTAGCCGGATGATATGGGGCAGATGTACAGTGTTTCACCCCATTCTTTTTCATGAATTTCTGGAATTCTTCTGACACGAACTGTGGTCCGTTGTCTGAACATATTTGCTCCGGCAACCCATTCCTTGCAAATATGGTTCTTAGAACTGCGATCATCTTCTCAGAGGTAGTGGTCGACATCTTAATCACTTCTGGCCATTTAGAATGTGCGTCTACTGCTATCAAAAACATGGAATCCATGAATGGACCTGCAAAGTCGATATGCACACGTTGCCATGGGGCTGAAGGCCATTCCCACGGATGCAGCGGTGCAATTGGAGGTGCATTTTGAACTTTTTGGCACCCTGAGCAGCTTTTAGTCAGATCCTCTATTTGTTTGTTAATACCTGGCCACCACACATAAGCCCTAGCAAGGCTTTTCATCTTGACTCCCCCCAGATGACCTTCGTGCAATTCTTTCAGAACTCTCTCTCTTAATTTCGGAGGAATAATCACCCTTGTTCCATACATCAATGTTCCTTGACAGACGGACAGCTGTTCTCGACTGGCTGAGAATGCTGGTAACAGTGGTTCGCCATGTGCTGGCCATCCCTTCACTGTCAAGTCATAGACCCGAGACAGTGTCGGGTCATTTCGGGTCTCTCTCTCATTACCCGCATTGGTGACTGGTAAGCATTCGATGATGGTCGAGTGAAATATCTCTACAGGGTCAAATGCCGGTGCCTCTTCCGCTGTAGGTAGTGGCAGGCGCGACAGCCCATCAGCATTACCATGTTGCTTTGTACCTTTGAATTCAATATCATATTGATGTGCCCCTAGGAAAAGGGACCATCTCTGAAGCCTCTGCGCTGTCATTACCGGAACACCCTTCTTAGGGTTGAAAATGGAAACCAACGGCTGGTGATCTGTCAGCAGCGTAAACTTTTGGCCTTGCAGGTAATGGTTCAATTTCTTAACTCCCCACACGAGGCTGAGAGCCTCCCTATCTATCTGAGCATAGTTGCGCTCAGCGGAGGTCAATGATCTGGATGCGAAAGCGACTGGCCTTTCCGAGCCATCTGGAAACTGATGTGAGAGCACTGCCCCGATACCATATGGAGAAGCATCACAAGCTAAGCGAATAGGCAGCGTTGGGTTAAAGTGAGCCAACACTTCCTTAGAGGTGATCAGTGCTTTGCTCTTTTGAAAAGCCCGCTTACAATCATCGCTCCACTTCCATGGTATTTGGAGTGGCATCGGCTCCAGCGATTTGGCAAAGGGCCATGGAGCAGGTATTGCAGGGAATTCCAGGCACACCAAAAACCAGTCTATTATACCGATATACGCCCTTATGCGTGTTGATTGTGAGATACTGACGTGACGCTTCATCAACTTCTATCTGTAGGTACGCCTGCGCCAGGTTTATCTTAGTGAAGTGTTTCCCGCCAGACAGCGAAGCGAAGATATCTTCAATCCGCAGAAGCGGATATTGCACCGTGTGAGGAACCGGATTAACAGTAATCTTGAAATCGCCACAGATGCGAACCTTCCCAGGTTCCCCCGGCTTGTTGCTCAACGAATTCTTCATGACAGGAACAATGGGTGTAGCCCATTCGCTCCAGTCCACCTTGGACAATACCCCTGAACGTTCTAGCCCTTCCAACTCTGCTTCCACAGCAGGTCGTATCGCATAAGGCACCGGTCTGGCTTTGAAAAATTTTTGGTTTGCATGTTCTTCAACCTTGATGGTGTAGAAGTGCATCAGCATAGATATATATATCCACACATATTAGTATAAAATAAGCACACATACTCTGTTGTATTAAAATGGAGTCTGGAACATTCAGCAGGCCAAAATGGCTTCACACAGTACAAAATAAGGGGGAAACAGGCAGGCCCATATTAGGAAGCGGTTTAAGGAAGAGGATGTGACTCCTTTGTAGCTTGCAGGCTAGACAGTTCCATAAACAAGATAAGCTTAGCAGAACAAATTAATGATAACCGAAGGACATGTACTGTAAACATTCATATGAATGTCCAGAACCAAAGTGAGAGACAAACCGTCTCCATTGTATAAAATTAATTAACTTTATCTAAAGGTATTCCTGCATCATGACTTTTGATTATCTATTGGCTAACCTTATCTTAAGACACCGAGGCTCTGCTGACCCTTTAGTCATCTTCTTGTTGACCTTAAACATTCCTTACTCATCTCTTTTTAATGTTATTAATTGTGTCTCTCAATACTATACCATGTGATAAAAGGTTTTGATCTTTGTGTATAAAAAGAGGTGTTTTTGTCCATGTATTCGGAGAAGCCACGATAGCCTTTGCCTACGTGAAGCTCCCCTTGCTAGCAAGTAATTAAATAAAGTCTGCCTTTGACGATCACTTTGTTTCACAGAGTCTTATTGAACAGTCGAAACTTCGACAATGGTTGCCGTAATTCCTTTCAGTGTTCCAAGTCCCTGTTGGACCACCTCCTTAGCATCGTCTAAGATTTTGGACAGTCGTTTAGGTTTGACGTCGTCCTCCTTACAGGCATCTACAGTCAGTGCTTGTATGGAATGCCAGTCCACATTTATTCTCCGGATCCATTCCCGTCCCAGTAGTGGCGGACCTCCATCAGGTAACACATACAAGTCCATTTTCTGACTTTCTTTACCATTGTAGACCACGTTTACTTTTATCTTTCCTTTGGGGTATACTATTTGCCCCGTGTATGTTTTCAATACAATCTCCGTATCCCTCAGGGGAATGTGCGAGAATAACCTTTTGTAATCTTGCTTATTCATGACCGTTAATGCCGACCCAGTGTCCAATTCCATCTTCACTTGGACTCCTGCTATCCGAAGCGTGACCCAGATAGTTTGGTGGTCTGCTGTGTTACCCACATTATGTATTTTCAGACAACCCAGTTGCTTACTGCTGGAGTCTGAATCCGTCTTCTGTTCATCCGAACTGTTCTCTGTCACCTTGTGTACTTTTTTGTACTTCCCCTGCGGTGACTTTTTGCTGCTGGTCTTCTTTCCTGACTGGCATACTCCCGCTATGTGACCAAGTTTGCCACATTGCCTGCATTCTTTATCTTTGAACCAGCACTGGTTCTGGTCATGCGTTGTCCTTCCACAACGATAGCACTTTACTGTGCCCAATGCCATTTCATTGGTGCTGAATTCCAATGGCCTTTGCTGTATCTCTGCAGCGCCTCGTGCTGCTGCCTCGTGGGATGCTGCAATGCTGAAAGCTTTGTCCAGCGTAAGGTCCTTTTCCTCTAGCAGTCGCTTCTGGGTTCCTTCCCTTAGGAGCCCACACACAAACTTATCTCTCAGTGCGTCTGCTAGTCCTGTTCCGAACTGGCAGTACTTTGATAACTTGCGCAGTTCTGTTAGGAATTCAGCGTTGCTTTCTTCTTTAAGTTGAATTCTTTTGTAGAATTTAAATCGTTCCGCTATCAGCAGCGGCGTGGGGTTTAAATACTCCTGCAGGATAGTAACAATATCCGCTAAACTCTTCCCTACCGGTTTGTCTGGTGTTACAAGGTTCCTTAATAACCCATACATCTTCGCACCCATTGAGTTTAATAGGGTTAGTGCTTTCTTATCATCCGGTACCTCATTCGTTGTACAGTAAACTTCGATGCGTTCCACATAAGTGGCCCAATCTTCCACATCGTTATCAAAAGCAGCGATGTTACCCGTTTTTGGCATCCTTGCTGAGTTTCTCCTTCCCCTTTGGATATTATTATTATTTTTTTTTTCAAAATGGCGGCTTTTCCCGCGCTTGGCGGCTTTTCCCGCGCTTGTCTTCTTCCCCCGCTGACTCAAAATGGCGATTCCCGCGTTGTTGATGTCCACGCCTCCCAGCGGTCCTTTATTTTCCCCTGCATTGCTGCTCCTGTTCCCCCGCCGCTCCCGCAGTCCTTGTGGCCATAAACGCTTTTCTGGCTGCTGCGCGTCTCTGCCCGATTGCAGTCCGGCCCCTGACACCGGCTGCGGTCATGTTCTCTGCCCTTTTCGTCATTTTCCCTCCCCTTCTCCCACTGACAACTCGGCCGACTTTCCCCCCCGTGCCGCTCAATCGGGCTTACCCGCCGCTGTCGTAGAAGGGATGCTCACTGATGCTTGACTTCGTGGTCAGCAAACCAACCCGGGTTTCCGATGGCCTCCCGTGCGATGCAGGATGTTGAGGGCGGATTTCGACGTCCGTGTCTGAGGACGAAGCTTCCTTTGATGCAAAACTGCCGCAAGGTAAGATCAGACTCGTCGCCTCTGTTGAGTCTGTGTTTTCAATTGCAGTTATACTGAATAACAGGACACAGACTACAGAAGTAAGTAAACAGGTCTTTAGTGATTGAGGGTCAGGGCTGAACTGGGATACACTTTGCTCTGCAGGGTTTATATACCGGTGTGGTCACCACCGGTACTACAATGTACAGGAGCCATCAAAAACTAATCCATCACCTTAAGGTATCCTCTTAATGTGGTACAGGTTACATACACTACAGTAGGGCTGTTTTGGAAGTGGGCAATGGTAGTCGCTGTATTATCTCCACCTTGTGGGAGTCGGGGGACGATCCCTCTGGAGAAATGGACACTCCCAGAAAGGTGACCCGTTCTTTTACCAACTGAGCCTTACGGGGATTCACCTTTAGTCCCGCCTGAGCCAACAATGTCAACAGTTCGTGCAAAAGGGACAGATGCTCCTCCATGTTATCGGTTGCCAACAGTAGATCGTCTACGTACTGTAGCAAGCAGGTAGGGTGGGAAAAGCCTTTTAAAACTGCAGCCATTCTTTTGTGGAAGATCGTGGGGGCATTGTGGAATCCCTGAGGCAGGCATGTTCAGGTGTAGCTCTGGTCCTCAAATGTGAATGCAAATTTGTACTGGTCCTCCCTTTTAACAGGGATACTCCAGAATCCATTGGTGATGTCTAGGGTCGAGAAGTACTTGGAACCAGCAGGAATTTGAGATAATATTGTTGGAGCTTCTCTTATTACCGGTGAGCAGGCTGGCGTTACAGAATTTAACTTTCTGTTATCAATAGTCAGTCGCCAGCTGCTATCAGGCTTTTTAACCGGCCAGGTGGGTGAATTGGTTGCGAAAGTGCCTGTCCTAACAACACCCTGCTCAACTAGGGATTTGATGGTGTCTCGGATGTAAGGGTGACTCTCCCTTGGGATGGGGAGTGGGGGGGTGGTCCCTCAATAGACTCTTCGTCTGCCATTTTTCCACAATCGTGCTTGCAAGTGACAAACACCTCTAGATGTTCCTGAATTTGTTTTGCCACAGCTTCATTTCCACTCCCCGGAGGGTCATACTCGAATGGCTTTTTAATAACAAAAACAGAGTGAGCATCTGAAATTTCTATCACTTTTGCATTATTTCTCAATCCCATCCAAACACAGTCCCGATTGTAATCTATTACCACGCCATACTGATCCAACACATCAGTCCCTAAAATTCCCCTTCCGTCGGGGCTGGTCATCAGCATCGGCGCTGGGACCTTACAGGTGAGGCCACCCAACTGAAGTTCAGAGGCCTTCCCTTAAGTTAATTGTTTGTTGACACCTTTTAGTAGCTCTTGAGTTTCAATGCTGAGTTTCGATGGTGTCTCTGTGGGGCTTATCCTGTTATGCAGGTTTCCTTTGTTAAGTTTTGTGTTGTTGCCTTACCCAGGGGAGATCCATACACATCAAATTTATCTTTATTACATACATCTTATATATTAATAGTTTCAAGTCCGTCACACATACAAAACATATATTTTTATTCTTACACAATTTTGCATGCTATGTCAAAAGTTAGGTTCGGAGTGTTCAGTAACTTGGACTGTGTGCGCTCATCCGCCAGTTCACACACAAACTTATCTCACAATGCACGATCCAAAAATGTGTCGAAGTTACAATGCAAAGTTAGGTTCTTAAGAGCTACAATGTACTCATTGATGGTTTCACTTTGTTTTTGGTATCTGGTATCACACTTTCTAACAGCTTTGGGTCGAAATGGTCCTCGAGTTTCTTGACAATGTCTTCAAATGACACATCCTTCGCTTTCCCTGGCATGAGTAGGTCTGTCAACGTTCCATAGATATCTGGCCCGATCTCCGTTAAAAAAATTGCTTTTTTCCATTCACGAATTACTTTATTTTGAGCTTGAACACTCTCATCTGCACCTTTGGTCTAAATAATGTTACTGGCCTTAAAAACATCTCCATCTGTTCAGTGTAAGAACTGAATGGTTCGTGAGCTCGGTCATACAGGCCGAGGCTTCCGATGAATCCCATAGGCGCGGCCAGGATTGTCCCGATCCTGTTGAACAGTGATTCAGTACGCTACCTGTGTACCTGTGAAAATCAACGCCGCTGTTGCTGTGTATACGTACACGCGAAGGCGAAGCACAGATGATTCTGCATCAGCACTAACAGTAAAACATCACAAAAAATTCAGTTTAGGTGTCACAAATTCACCTTAAACTTATCCACTTGAACATTGAATACTGTGTCCATCCATGATCCCTAAAAGTGGCTTTGGGATCCCATTCTCGTCACCAAAAATGTAATATATGTGGGTAGAACAAATGAAGGACAGATGAGTTGCTAGTCCAGGAACTTGTTTACTAGGCCAGAGTGAACTGAGCATGCTTATACCAAACCATGTGACAAACCATGTGAGTATACATTTCAGTCGGAAGAATAGGAAAACAGACAGGCCCACATTTTATTGTGCTTCCGACAGTGTACACATGGCCTATGCTGTCAGAAGCCTTCAGAAAGGCCGCACAATTTCCGGGTTTTCGGATGCGCTGTGCATGCCGGAAAACCCGGAACTTGCGATCTGTCAAGTTTCACTTGGACAGATCCATCGCATCCACTACAAATTCACTTTCACTGGCGCAGAGTTGGGCTATTTGCCTAACTACTGTCCAGCGAATACCCATGAAACCCTTACACCTGGTAAAAGCAGATGTAAGGCCTTCTTTTACCAGTATATAAGGATTAAGATATATGTTAAAATAAAATTTTATAAAATGATTTAAACATTCACATGCAGTTAAAATTAGTTTAGGCAATCCTTCCAGACTGCAACAGGAGATATAGCTAACATGTCACAGTTCGCCGTCCATCGCTGCATCCGGGAGGTCACAGAGGCTCTCTACAGTAGGAGAAGGGACTATATTTCCTTCCCCAGGAGCAGGATGAGCGTGCATGTGGCTTTGCCAGGATAGTGGGCTTCCCCATGGTGCAGGATACCATTGACTGCACCCACGTGGTGTTGTGGGCACCACATACCAGTCCTGAGATCTTCTGTAACCTCAAAGGCTAACACTCACTTAATGTCCAGTTGGTGTGCGCCCACAAAATGTGAATCCTTACCGTCAATGCCCATTATCCTGGCAGCAGCCACAATGCCTTCAACCTGCGCCAGACCAGTGTGCCAGGACTCTTCTGACAACCACATCAAGCTCGCGGCTGACTGGTCAGAGACAAGGGCTATCCGCTCTCCACCTGACTCTTGACTCCCCTCCGCAAGCCCTACACTCCTGCCCAGCACTCATATAATGAGAGACATGCCGCCACCAGGAATATCATCGAGCAGACCATCGGAATGCTCAAGCAAAGGTTCCGCTGCCTTGACCGCTCGGGAGGCGCCCTCCAGTACTTGGCTGAGCAAGTGTCCCATTTCGTAGTTGTCTGCTGCATGCACCACCTCAGCATGGGCGGCAGCGGTCTGGGATAGCTCGATGACAGGCAGTGACAAGGGCAATGGCGGAGCGGCAGTGGTGGGAGCAGGAATGTCATCATCCTGAGGGAGGAGAGCAGGTTCCTGCTCCACTGACCCACTGCCTCTCCCTCGGGGCAGCACCTCAGTATCCCTAGCAATTTGTTGCAGCACAGATTGCTGGCCTGCTGCGACACCGTGAAAGCTCCGGTCGACGGTGGTAGACTCAGCCACAATGGCAGCAGTCAGAGCTTGCGTGGCATCAAGCTGAGACTGCATGAGAGCAGTCTGAGATTGAATGGCACCAAGCATAGATTGCATTATAGCACAAAGACGATGCGTCGCTTCTGCCTGTGCTGCAATGGAAGCTGCCAGATCGCCCATCACACGCGGCATCAGGTCTGGGTCACCACGGTCTCTCTGGGAGTCTAACATCCTTTGCAGACTGGAAATGATGGGCACCATGGTGTGCGCAGACCCTTGTGCAATGTTGAAGGTGGACTCCTCCATGCTCCTTACCATTGCCGAGAGGCTCTCGGGCACCCTTCACATTGCACCTATCATCTCCGTGTGAATGCCCATCACCCTTCTTCTAAATGCCTCCCCATCGGGGTCCTCATCTGAGTCCTGTCTTCTTCTTCTTCTTAGGCAGTCCCTCGGAACCGAGGATGACTTGCTTCCACATTAAAAATGAGTTCTCAGGTGACTGATGAGTCCAATGCGGGACCAACAGTCTCTGTCACAGGTGGGGCAGACGGTGGTTGAAGGGGCGGGTGGGTGGGGTGCTTGGGTTGACGTGCGCTCCTTCCGCTGTTTGCGCTTGGCTTCCGCTTGCTCCCGGTGAAGAGACTCGAGGTGTTCAGCGTCTTCCTGGATGCTTCTCTTCCACTTTGTGTAGTTTTGGGCCAGGGATTCCCAGGTGTCGGTGGGGATGGTGTACTTTTTCAAGGAGGCTTTGATGGTGTCCTTGAAGCATTTCCTCTGCCCACCTGGGGCTCTCTTGCTGTGTCGGAGCTCCGAGTAGAGCGCTTGCTTTGGGAGTCTCGTATCAGGCAAGCGAACGATGTGGCCCATCCATCGGAGCTGATCAAGCGTGGTCAAAGCTTCGATGCTGGGGATGTTGGCCTGAGCAAGAACACTGACTTTGGTGAACCTATCCTGCCAATGGATTTGCAGGATCTTGCGGAGGCAGCGTTGGTGGTACCTCTCCAGTGCTTTGAGGTGCCTGCTGTACATGGTCCATGTCTCTGAAGCATACAGGAGGGCAGGTATCACTACTGCTCTTTAGACCATGAGCTTGGTGCTGGCTTTGAGGTCCTGGTCTTCAAATGCTCTCTTCCTCAGGCGACAGAAGGCTGCACTGGCACACTGAAGGCGGTGTTCGGCTTCGTCATCGATGTCTGCCCTTGTTGACAGTAGGCTCCCGAGGTATGGAAAGTGGTCCACGTTGTCCAAGGCCTCGTCATGGATTTTGATAATCGGGGGGCAGTACTGTGTGGCAGGGGCAGGTTGGTAGAGGACCTTTGTCTTACGGATGTTTAGTGTAAGGCCCATGCTCTCGTACACTTCGGTGAAGGTGTTCACGATGGTTTGGAGTTCGATTTCAGAGTGAGCACAGATGCAAGCGTCGTCTGCATACTGTAATTCGATGACAGAGGATGGAATGACCTTGGATCTGGACTGGAGGCGACGGAGGTTGAACAGTTTCCTGTTTGTTCTGTAGGTTAGCTCCACTCCAGCGGGGAGCTTACTGAGGGTGAGATGGAGCATTGCAACAAGGAAGATTGAGAAGAGCGTTGTAGCAATGACACAGCCTTGCTTGACCCCAGTCCATGCATGAATTGGGTCTGTGGTGGATCCGTTGGTCAGGATCACGGCGTGCATGTCGTCGTGAAGCAAGTGGAAGATGGTGACAAATTTTTGAGGGCAGCAGAATTTGAGGAGGTCACTCCAAAATTCCTCACGGTTGATGGTGTCAAATGCCTTTGTGAGGTCAAAGAAGGCCATGTACAGCGGTTGGTGCTGTTCCCTGCATTTCTCTTGCAGTTGACGTGCGGTGAAGATCATGTCCATTGTGCCCCCTAGTGGGCGAAATCCGCATGGCGACTCTGGGAGGAGCTCTTCAGCTACTGGGAGAAGGCACTTGAGGAGGATTCTTGCGATGACTTTCCCAGGGAGAGTGCTCTCTAATTACCGCAATCAGACTTGTCACCTTTCTTGAAGCTGGTCGCGATTACGGCAGACTCCTCCATGCTCCTTATCATTTCTGAAAGTCTCTCAGGCACCCTTGCCATTGCACCTATCACCTCCGTGTGCATGCCTGTCACCCTTCTTCTAAACGCCTCCCCATCGAGGTCCTCATCTGAATCCTGTGCAGCAGAACTCGCGCCCAAATACACCCTCCAGGGAGCAGGCCCAGAGCTACCCTTTCCTCTTGGCCTTGCTGCAGCCCGCTCGTTCCCGGTGCATCACCCTGTTTAGATCCTGCTTCTGTACTAGCCTCTAAAGAATGTGTAGTGCCAGTGTCTGAGCTGGTGCCTGCGGGTGAGACATGCAGTGACGCGGTGTGTTCTTCCTCCTCCTCTTCTCCGGCCTCGCTCTCAACGGTGCCCTCAGGGACAGGCTGCTCAGCTGCTTGCTCATTAACTGAAAGCATAAAGGCACAAGAGTCGGGTTAAGGTGAGGGGAGGGGTCAGGAATGGAGAAGTACATGCTTACAGCCTGATTAGCTGGAAAGTGCAAAACGCTTGTGGGGTGAGGGGGAAGTGGGATGTGAGAAGAAGGAGTAGGGATAAACATACCGTTGTTGTCCCCAAGGGCGTCAAGGTCGCCGGTGGTCATGGTGCCCATCACCTGGTGCCCAATAATCTGCAGCACTCAATTCTCCAGCGCAGACAGTGGTTGGGTGTCAGGTTATCCCCCCGCCTGTGCGCTTCTGCTCCCCCCTGTTGTGAGCCACCCTGGCCTGCAAGAGAAAGGAAAATGTGTGAGTGAGTTTGGAGCAATGTGTTTGGGTGATGTGCCTGTCATAGTTGAATAGATGTCAATGTGTGCAAGGTGTGAGGTGTGGGTGTGAGTGTTGGTAGGTGGAGATTGTTAGTGGGTGAGTGCTGGGGGTGTGGTGCTTTCGGCAGTGTGTGCAGACTGTGATTCATATGGTGATATGTAGCATTTGTTGAAGCATTGACTCAGCCTGACCACCCAAGTGAGGTCGTTAAATTTCTTCCTGCACTGTGCATGGGTCCTGGGGACCACAGTACTGCTTGAGACATGCTGGGTTACCTCCCTCCATATGGTGTGGAAGACTTGCGGTGATGGCCTCCTGCCGCTTGCCGGGTAGAACACTGCCCTCCATCTCTCCACAGCAAACCCCAACTCCTGCTTGATCTGAAAATCTGCGGGCTCTCTCCCCAGGGCGTGGATCTGTCATGAATACAGTTGATTGAGTCATCTGGCTCCTTGGACTTGGCCTGCTCCCGCTTGCTGACACATGTTCACAGCCAGCTGAGAATGAGGTTCCGCAGCATCAATGAACCTTCCCTTTAAGAACTGGAAAGAGCCTGTGGCAATGATGACTTGCAATTAGACTGCACCTGATATTGGTTAGTGCTTTGAGTTTAATGCCACTGAACTCGGCCATTAGTGTTTGGTTTAACGCTCCCATCCTTTCGTTGAGCGATGACACTGAATTTTGTGTACAGCGAGATTCACTAGCACTTGGTGCTAAATCTCAAAGTTTTCCAAAGTTAGCGCCCATTCCTGGGCTATAATGAATTTCTCCCCCCATGATTCTAATTGATTTCATCCTTAATCACTGAGGCTACTCCTACCCCTCTGCCATTTACCCTATCTTTCCTGTAGACCTTATAACCTGGTATATTCAGTTCCCAGTCCTGACCATCTTGCAGCCATGTCTAAGTAATGGCTACCATGTCATACCCTTCAATTTGAGTTTGCGCCTGCAGTTCATTCAATTTATTCCTTACTAGCTGAAGTGCCCGGCGGTGCCAAGGGTCTTTTGAGGGCATGTTGTTGTTGGAAGAGAGAGAGAGAGCGACTGGGGGGAAGAGAGAGAGCGACTGGGGGGAAGAGAGAGAGCGACTGGGGGTAAGAGAGAGAGCGAGAGACTGGGAGTAAGAGAGAGAGCAACTGGGGGGAAGAGAGACAGCGACTGGGGGGAAGAGCGAGAGCGACTGGGGGAAGAGAGAGAGCGACTGGGGGGAAGAGAGATGGCGACTGGGGGGAAGGGGGGAAGGGGAGGCGGGGGAGGAAAGGAGGAGGGGGGAGGAAAGGGGGAGGGGAGGGGGAGGGGGGAGGAAAGGGGGAGGGGAGGGGGGAGGGGAGGAGGGGAGAAAGGGGGCAGGGGGAGGGGAGGGGGGAGGAAAGGGGGAGCGGGGGAGGAAAGGGGGGGAGGAAACGGGTAGGAAAGGGGGAGGGGGAGGGGGGAGGGGGAGGAAAGGGGGAGGGGGAGGAGGGGAGGAAAGGGGGAGGGGGGAGGAAAGGGGGAGGGGGAGGAAAGGGGAGGGGGAGGGGGGAGGAAAGGGGGAGGGGGAGGGGGGAGGTAATGGGGAGGGGGGAGGAAAGGGGAGGAAAGGGGGAGGGGGGAATAAGGAGGGGAATAAGGGGGGAATAAGGGGGAGGGGGATGAAGGGGGAAGAAGGGGGAGGGGGAAGAAGGGGTAGGGGGAAGAAGGGGGAGGGGGAAGAAGGGGGAGGGGGAAGAAGGGGGAGAGGGGGAAGGGGGAAGGGGGAAGAAGGGGGAGGGGGAGGGGGGAAGAAGGGGGAGGGGGGAGGAAAGGGGGAGGGGAGGAAAGGGGGAGGAAAGGGGGCGGGGGGAAGAAGGGGGGAAGAAGGGGGAGGGGGAAGAAGGGGGAGGGGGAGGGGGAAGAAGGGGGAGGGGGAAGAAGGGGAGGGGGAGGGGGAAGAAGGGGGAGGGGGAGGGGGGAAGAAGGGGGAGGGGGAGGGGGGAAGAAGGGGGCGGGGGGAGGGGGGGAAGAAGGGGGAGAGGGGGAGGGGGAAGAAGGGGGAGGGGGAGGGGGGAAGGAGGGGGAGGGGGGAGGAAATGGGGAGGGGGAGGAAAGGGGGAGGGGGGAAGGAAAGGGGGAGGAAAGGGGGAGGGGGAAGAAGGGGGAGGGGGGAATAAGGGGGAGGGGAAGAAGGGGGAGGGGGGAAGAAGGGGAGGGAAGAAGGGGAGGGGGCAGGGGGAAGAAGGGGGGGAGGGGGGAAGAAGGGGGAGGGGGAAGAAGGGGGAGGGGGGAGGGGGAAGAAGGGGGGAGGGGGGAAGAAGGGGGAGGGGGAGGGGAAAAGAAGGGGGAGGAGGGGGGAAGAAGGGGGAGCAGGGGGGGAAGAAGGGGGAGGAGGGGGGAAGAAGGGGGAGGAGGGGGGAAGAAGGGGAGGAGGGGGGAGGGGGGAAGATGGGGGAGGGGGGAAGATGGGGGAGGGGGAAGAAGGTGGAGGGGGGAAGGAGGGGAGGGGGGAAGGGGGGAAGGAGGGGGAGAGGGGGGGAGGGGGGAGAGGGGGGAGGGGAGCGCCCTGTCAGCCCGAGCCCCGCCCCCTGCCCCCGAGCCCCGCCCCCCGATCTCCCGAGCCCCGATCTCCGGAGCCCCGCTCCCCCGCCCTCCCGAGGCGCGATCTCCCGAGGCCCAATCTCCCGAGCCCCGCCCCCCGATCTCCCAAGCCCCAATCTCCCCCGAGCCCCAATCTCCCGAGCCCTGCCCCCCAAGGCTCACCCCCCTGATCTCCCGAGGCCTGATCTCCTGAGCCCCACCCCCCCCGGAGCCCCGATCTGCCGAACCCCGATCTCCCGAGCCCCGCCCCCCGCCCGAGCCGGCTTCAAGAGCAGAGAGAGACGCCGCCGCGCAACCTACCGCGTGAGGCCCGGCCGGACTCAAGTCGCGCGCGCTGACTCCTGCCCCACCCTCCTTTACTAAGATGGCGGCGTGGTGGCGACGCTCGGCTCAGGCCCGCCCCCTCCAGCCATCACAAAGATGGCGGCGATCGCGAGCCGCTTGTTGAGCGCGACGGGAGGTGCCTAGCTCGGGCGTGGCTGGGCAACAGAGGCCCAGGCTTACAGGTCTGGAAAAACGGTGAAAGGTAGGAAAATTCTAGATGTTAGAGTAAAGGTTTACAAATTAATTAACTTTTTTAAAAAACAATTTGTGTTTTAAAAGCAACTTTTTTTTTGCTGGAAATGTAGATTTGATAAGAAACACGCAGAAAGTGGGAAAAAGAAATGAACAGTTTGGAATCAAGATGGCGGCCACTCACCTCGGTTCAGAATGATAAGGCCCGCCCACACACGCACCGATTGGTCAACCGTCAGGTCACTGAACTGTAGGATTGGTCAATCATCACATCACTCAACTGTAGGATGGCCCACCCACACACACAATAAACCCACCCCCACTCGATGCAAATGAGTGGATAATGAGCGGAATTTTGAACATTTTTTGGATACTGTCAGCACAATCTTTGTCTGACCATCGGCACAATTTTTGTCCAAGCAAAAAGTAAATATGCCTACAAGAGTCCCCTAATGATGAGCTTTCTTTTGATATAACATATGTGTAGGTACGCTCTATAACTTTTGATTGCATAGCCGGACAGAGAGACAGACAGAGAGACATATCCTTTTATATATATAGATACTCCGTTCATTTGTATAAAGAACGCTTATTTGGGTCACACACCCTAGCCTGTCCTTCAGCTCTAATGTTTTACTCACTTGTTTCTTATTTCTCTCACCTGGTTTAACCACTTTCCATCATTTAGTTTTCCCTTTAGCTCTAGTGCCTAAAACACATTTTTTGATTGTTACCCTACTCTCTTCTCTTTGTTTGTTTTTGAACTCAAATCAAATCAAATCAAATCAAATCAACTTTTATTGTCATTGTTAGTGCACAAGTGCAGTACAATGAAATGTAGGCTTGCGGCTTCCGAGAGTGTACATTTAGATTAAGACATTTAAACATTCAACATACATTTGGCTTGTAATACATTAACATAAACATAACCATAATAAAGTGCATTGGCAGATGTGCAGGCTTTAGAGTTTATTTGTGGAGTTCAGTAGGATGACAGCCCTGGGAAAGAAGCTGTTCCTAAATCTGGTCGTACGGGTGCGAATGCATCTGTAGCGTCTCCCAGATGGCAGGAGGGCGAACAGACTGTGGCTGGGGTGGGCAGGGTCTTTGATGATGGATCGTGACCTCCGTAAACAGCGTTTCTGGTATATGTGCTCTATGGTCGGTAGCCGGGTGCCGGTAATGCGTTGGGCAGTTTTGACTACCCGCTGCAGGGCTTTCCGTGATTTGTACTACAATTTCCACCAGAGCCCTCCCCTCCGATTTACTAGTTTAAAGTCCTTGTGACTGCCCTATTTATCCTTTCCGCTAGGACCCTGGTCCCAGACCGGTTCAGGTGGAGCCCGTCCCAACGGTACAGTTCCATCCTGTCCCAATACTGGTGCCAGTGCCCCATGAAATGGAACCCCTCTATCCCACACCACTCCTTTAGCCACGTGTTCACTTCCCTAATCAGCTTATCCCTACAACAATTTGCACGTGGCTCAGGTAATAATCCAGAGATTATAACCCATGAGGTCCTCTTCTTTAATTTAGCTCCTAGTTCTTGGTACTCCCCAAACAAGACCTGTTGCCTAGTCTTCCCTATGTTGTTGGTCCCAACATGGACCACAACTATTGGATCCTCCCCCTCCCGCTCCAATATCCTTTCAAGCCGGTTCGAAATGCCCCTTACCCTGGCACCAGATAGGCAACACACCATGTGGGACTCTCGATCTTGCTTACAAAGGATGCTATCTGTCCCCCAATTATAGAATCCCCTACAACTACCACATTAAACTTCCTCTCCTCATCCTCCTCCTCCCTTTGGACAACCTCCAAGTGCCATGGTTCGCATTCTGGCTGTCCTCCTGACAGCCTTTATTCTTATCCTCACAGGCAGCAAGTACATTGTACCTGTTGGATCGGATCAGTTTCTGTGGATCCTCCTTCCCTTTCTTACCTGGGTTCCACTTACTCCGCACACTATCGGCCACACCAAACCCATTCTAATCCTGCACCTCTCTACGAGGTGACCGAAGTTTGGAGCAAACTGTTCAGATACTCCTCCCCCTCCCTTATGTGTCGGAGTGGTTCCAACTCATACTCCAGCTCAATGAATTTGAGTTGAATTGAAAAGTTCGGAGAGATGAGGTAAATGTGCAAGTGGTTAACTGATGCCAAAATTTGGGTTTTCTGTAGATGGTGGGGGGAAGGAAAGGCAGAGGACAATATGGAGTTCATGGTTTTGAGGTTGTGGGAAAGAAGGGATTAAGAGCAGAAGCCAGTGTAGTGAGCCATTGTTTCAAACCAATGAGAATCCAGGGGAAAGGAAGAGCATAAGATGGTTTATTTTGAGTTAGCAAAAGAAGACAAGAGAATTCATTGGGTTACTGAATATAATGGTATTGACGAAATAGAAAGAGGGAGATGGAAAAAGTTGCAAAAGAGAAAGTTTGGCAGTTAAAAGTGAGAGATGACCAGCCTTTTAAAGAATGGATGCATTGCTCTGGGCTTAGGTAGACTTGAGTTTTATAGACTTGAGTTTTATAAAGATTAAGTGGAAAAAGGAGCTATCAGCTGCTCAAAACATTAGGGTTTCCATGTTACCATTAATGCTGGTTAGTTTGTGAATCCATCAAATGTTTTTGATATAATCTGCTCTCGCAAATTGTAGTGTCCGTGTGTAGATAAAGACACTGAAGACAGGAGTTGGTTCATAGGTATTTACTAAGCAAGTCTGGGGGGGGCTTTCTAAAGGATATACACAATACACAGGCTTATATAGCCCAAGTGGCAATTACCGGCATTACGCACACCTGGGGCTCTTAAAGGCACATACACCATAATTGCTCTTAAAGGCACATACACCACAATTCCTCCCCTTCTAGCTAACTAGTACATCATATTTTAAGTAATTATTAATTACATGTTATATGCAAAATAATATACATTGCTGTATTAATTAATTATAAGTTAGTCTCTCAGGAGGCTTCCTGACTCGGTCCGGGTAACGCCTCGGGGGTGTAGTAGTTTCTGGTGGTGTAGTAGGTTCTTCTGGCAAGGCTGATTCGGCTTGAAGGCCAGTGTTGGGTTCATCGGGCTCCAGTATCACCGGATCGGAGGTAGATATGGGTATCTCTACTTCATCGTTAGATGTATAGAGTGGTGGTGTAGGTTGTCCCTTTTCGGATGACTTGATGATTTGGTCAGCATGGCGCCTTATTATGCTGTCTCCGATGTCCACGGTATACATCAGTGGTCCTAATCGTGTGCAGATAGTTCCAGGCTGCCATTTCTCGGTACGGTAGTCCCGGGCCAAAACCGGTTGGCCTATCTGGAAGGCCCTAGTTGGCCTTTCATTCATGCCCTGAAACTGCCGGTTCTCCACGTCCCTTCGGATGTTGGGCTTGACCAAATCCAGCCGGCATCTTAGGTTTCTATTGTAGAACATCATGGCGGGAGTTTGGTTAGTAACCATATGCGTTGCATTCCTATATGCAAATAAGAAGTTATCCACCTTGTGCTGAAGTTTTATGTCTTCATTACCCATGGCCTTGATGGCCTTCTTGAAGGTCTGGACAAACCTTTCAGCCAATCCATTGGTGGCGGGATGGTATGGGGCGGACGTGTAGTGCTTTACCCCATTGTTCTTTAAGAACTTTCTGAATTCTTCGGACACAAATTGCGGTCCATTATCAGAACATATCTGCTCCGGCAGCCCATTTCTGGCAAATATGGTCCTTAATACTGTGATGGTTTTTTCCGTGGTGGTGGAGGACATCTTTATTACCTCCGGCCACTTGGAGTGTGCATCAACTGCGATTAAGAACATTGAGTCCATAAATGGACCAGCAAAGTCGATGTGCACCCTTTGCCAGGGAGATGAGGGCCACTCCCATGGATGTAGAGGGGCCTGTGGCGGAGCATTTTGGACCTTCTGGCATCCTAGGCAGCTCTTGGTCATGTCTTCGATGTCTCCATCGATACCTGGCCACCATACAAACGCCCTAGCTAGGTTCTTCATTTTCACTCCACCCAGATGCCCCTCGTGAAGCTCCTTTAGCACTTTATCCTGGAGTTTGGGTGGAATCACCACTCTGGATCCACACATCAAGGTTCCTCGGCACACTGACAGCTGTTCTCTTCTTTGTGAGAATGCTGGCAACAGTGGTTCGCCATGTGCTGGCCATCCCTTCACTGTTAAATCGTAGACCCGTGAGAGAGTAGGGTCATTTCTTGTCTCCCTTTCAATGGCAGAATTTGTCACCGGTAGACATTCCACTATGGTAGAGTGGAATATCTCTACTGGGTCTACTGTAGGTGCCTCTTCTATCGTTGGCAACGGTAGGCATGATAAACCATCAGCATTCCCATGCTGTTTTGACCCTTTGTATTCAATGTTGTATTGGTGTGCCCCTAGAAAAAGGGACCACCTCTGTAGTCTTTGTGCCGTCATAATGGGGACACCTTTTTCAGGGTTGAATATGGAGATGAGGGGTTGATGGTCAGTCAGCAAAGTAAATTTTTGTCCGTGTAGGTAATGGTTGAATTTCTTCACTCCCCATACCAGGCTGAGTGCTTCCCTGTCTATCTGGGCATAGTTACGCTCAGCTGAGTTCAATGAGCATGACGCAAAAGCTATCGGCCGTTCCGAGCCATCAGGGAATCTATGGGACAATACCGCTCCTACGCCGTAAGGGGATGCATCACACGCCAGTCTGATTGGTAGTGATGGGTTGTAATGAGCCAAAACTTTCTCGGATGTGATTAAGTCTTTACATTTATGGAAGGCACGTTTACAGTCTTCGTTCCATTTCCAAATCACTCCTGTCTGTAGAAGATCATTAAGAGGGTGTAGAATAGTTGATAAGTTCGGTATAAATTTATGATAGTAATTTATTAATCCCAGGAATGACCTTAATTGTGAAACATTTTCAGGTGCTGGGGCTTTTATAACTGCTTCAATTTTTTCAGGTGACTTATGCAACCCTTCCTTATTAATTATGTGGCCACAATATGATATCTGATTTTGGAAAAATTCGCACTTGGGGCGATTTGCTCGTAGGCCCCGTTCTTTCAGCCTAGTGAGCACCTGCTCCAAATTGGCAAGGTGCTTGTTGTCGTTTTCTCCTGTTATAAGGATGTTGCCTAGGTAGCATTGAGTCCCCGGAATCCCTTGCAGGACTTGCTCCATAGCTCTTTGCCAGATAGCTGGAGCTGATGCTATTCCAAAAACCAGTCGATTGTACTGGTACAGGCCTTTGTGTGTGTTTATTGTGAGATACTTTTTAGAGGTCTCCTCAACCTCCATCTGTAGATATGCCTGTGCCAAGTCAATTTTTGTGAAACGTTTCCCTCCGGATAGTGAGGCGAAAATATCTTCTATCCTCGGAAGAGGATACTGTACCGTGTGAAGGACCGGGTTTACAGTCACCTTAAAGACCCCACAGATGCGAATTTTTTTCTGTTCCTCAGAGTTATTTTTCAATGTTTTTTTCATGACTGGAACGATGGGTGTTGCCCATTCGCTCCAATCTATTTTGGATAATACGCCTGCCTTTTCCAAATTCTTCAGCTCTGCCTCGACTGCCAGACGTATTGCGTATGGCACCGGTCTTGCCTTAAAATTTTTTGGAAATGCTGTATCTTCCACTTTTATTGAGGCGGTGATGCCTTTCAAGGTTCCTAGTTTCTTTTGAAACACTTCTTTGGCGTTGGCCAAGATGTCTTTTAATCGTTCAGGTATGATGTCATCATTGTTTTTTTCCTTACTGGTCACCGTCAGTGCCTGAATGGAGTGCCAGTCTAAACGTATCTTCCTGATCCATTCACGTCCCAACAACGGTGGACCACCATCTTGTAGAACGTATAAATACAACTTTTGTATTTCTTTGCCGTTGTATACCACAGGCACCCTTATTTTTCCTTTGGGGTAGACTTTCTGCCCCGTATATGTTTTTAAGATAATGGATGTGTCTTTTAGAGCTATATGCGAAAATAGCCTCTCGTAATCTCGTCGATTTATTACGGTTAGAGCTGATCCTGTATCTAGCTCCATTTTAACTGGGGACCCTGCTATTGTGAGGGTAACCCAAATGGTTTGGTAATCCTCTTTGGCCAGTACATTATGTAATTTGAGACAGCTTAGTCTCTTGTTTCCGGAGTCGCTATCGCTATTCTGGTCTTCGGAGCTATTGTCCGTCATCATTTGTACCTTCCTGTACTTTTCTTTATTGATTTTTTGTTTTCTGTCAGTGGATTTATTTTGTCCAGATTGGCATACCCGTGCAATGTGTCCAATCTTACCACATTGCCTGCATGCTTTGCCCTTGAACCAGCAGTCCCTCTGGTTATGGGTGGATCTGCCGCAGCGATAACACCTTCCGAACTCCTGTGTCATTTTATGGGTGCCGAAGTCCTGTGTCTCTTGTTGTATCTCTGCAGCTCCTTTTGCTGCTGCTTCGTATGATACAGCCATACTGAAAGCTTTGTCCAATGCTAAATCTTTTTCAGAAAGCAGTTTTTTTTGTGTTCCTTCACTTAAGAGACCGCAAACAAATTTGTCTCGAAGATAATCCGATAGTCCTGCTCCGAATTGGCAGTACTTTGATAGCTTTCTTAATTCGGTTAGGTAATCAGCGTTACTTTCATTCTTGTGTTGATTTCTCTTGAAGAACTTGAATCGTTCCGCTATCAGCAGCGGTGTTGGGTTTAAATGCTCCTGCAGGGTATCAACAATTTCTTTAAAAGTCTTGTCCTTTGGTTTGGCTGGAGTGATTAAATTTCGTAACAGCCCGTATGTCTTCGCGCCCATTAAGTTCAGAAGTACTGAAGCTTTTTTTTCATCTGTTATTCCATTTGCAGTGCAATAAACCTCTACTCTTTCCACGTATGTGGTCCAATCTTCTATTTCGCCATCAAAAGCCTCAATATTACCAGATTTAGGCATTTCAGAAAAGATATGGCGCTTCCCGCGCTTTTTTTTCTTCTCTCTGTAGCAACGATATGGCGCTTCCCGCGCTTTCCCGCTGCTGCTACCGATAACAACGCTGTTTTACTGTGGTTCCTGTTTATTCACTGTTGGAGACTCGTTCCCGACAGAGGTCTAAACGCTGACCTGCTTGCCGCGCCAGCCGTCTCTCGAGTGCACCCTCCCAGTCCGTTATTTCTTGCCTCCGATTTCGCTGCCTGTCTCAGCTGTAGAGCCCACCGCTGGAGCTCCAGCCTGACGCCCAGGAAGGATTAGCGCAGTACCTGTCACCAGCTTGGCCAGCTGGTGAAACCACAGTTTCTCTTACTTCCTTGAGTCTTCTGGACGCTGGAGGAATCGATGTCCTTGAGGTGCTGCCAAATTGCAGGTAAGTCCGTTTCCACTTCGTCGCCACTGTAGTGTCCGTGTGTAGATAAAGACACTGAAGACAGGAGTTGGTTCATAGGTATTTACTAAGCAAGTCTGGGGGGGGTTTTCTAAAGGATATACACAATACACAGGCTTATATATCCCAAGTGGCAATTACCGGCATTACGCACACCTGGGGCTCTTAAAGGCACATACACCATAATTGCTCTTAAAGGCACATACACCACACAAATGGACAAATTCTGTAAAAAAAAAGCCAGCAATCTCTGAAAAATAGTTGTAACAGGTTTAAAGAAAAGTTTTAAACTGCAAGTTGTACTTTCTGTTTTATATTTTTGTTTTAAATTAGGCCTAGTTGTACTCTCTGAATCTTCCTGTATGATTTTCGGCTGTGCGTTTTGTGCTCATTAAGGGGGAAGGATGTCAGTGCGGAGGAGTGGAACATTTTCCCAGCACTGCACCATTGTGACATTTCTATTTCCCAAAGCAGCCAGCCATAGCCTCAAGCTATCTCTGAGTGAGACCATCAATTTCACATTAATTAGCACTGAGGTTACAATCAGTCTTGTGCTGAGAATTCACACTCGCATTGCCTGGGCTGAGACGTCCTATGCTCTAATTTCATATAAGACCCTTGCAACCATCAGAGACCGAAGGCTAACAGCCTATTATTCCGTCTGGTTTGAACCCAGATTTCAAAGGTGAGGGACAGTGTTCAACCTTTCTGCATTCTAAAATACATATTGTGTCAGCTTGGTTCAGTTAGTAGCCCGCTTGCCTGTGAGTCTGCACAGATTGCCCGCAGATTGTGACGTCAGTCGAGCGTGCAACACCCCGGTAGCCCCCTGGACCGGATATTGAGTGGCGCCCCCTGCCTTACCGCCTGCCGCTAACAACGACAGGTTGAGGGGAGCGTTTTACAGTTGGGAAGGGACTGGGGGAGCGCTATTTAAAGGGAACTGCTTCCTGCATTTTTTTTGTCGGCGACATTTTTGCACCACGCATTCTGAGAGAGAGAGAGAGAGAGACTTCTGGAGAGATTCAATGCTGTGTGAAGGAGTTTTGGGTACTGAGCAGCACTTTGCAGTTTCATTTTGATTTGATCTTCCTTGCATCGATTTAAAAGAGACTATGAGGGCTGCACTCTGAGCTCTTTCCCTGGGACCCTCCATTGTTCTTTCCAGCAGATTGAATGTACAGGTCTCTCCAGGCCGAGGTTCAAGTCTGCAATGAGCAGGGTGTGAATGGAGAGCTAGATCGACCCTCCCCTTTAAGAACTGGTTGGCGCCAGTGTGTCTGTGTTCCATTGCTAACTGACACCACATGAGCTTCACCAGCGCTCTGAGGTAGCGCCTCGCTCCTCGGTGTTAGTGCCTTAAGAGAGGTGTGTAGCGCCTGATTTAGCACTCAAATCACCACCAGGGGCGATAGAAGCCAAGTTTGCAGTCGGAGGCGATAATTAGTGCTAAACTTTGCGCCCGGCCAATAATTGAGCCCCAAATGGGGCGATACCGAATTTCTCCCGCTAAGAGTACAGCAGCCAACACAAAATATGGACAATTTGCAAGCATACTCTGCCATCATTTTCGTGATTAAATACTTTGGGGGAGAATTTCGTGTTTGCCTGTAAAGTTGCCAGCGTCACCGGCAGCTGGAGTTAATGGGCGCTGAAAATGGCCGCAACGCTAACGGGGCAAAATTGATCTGGGGGTGCAGGAGATTGTTGATGCAGCGCTTACCTTCCGTGTAATGCCATCCTGGTGGCGTTGCTGGAGGCATCTGAATCGGAGCTTTTGTCCCGGAGCGGCATTGGAGCTTCCCACAGCCTCTGGAATCGAGGCTGTGGAGCTCGCAAGGAACTGTGGGTAATGAAGAGGGCCACGCACACTGAAGCTATACAAATTAAAATGAAGTGAGACAATGCGATTTTCTGTCGTTTCTGCATTTAAAAAAAATATTTGATGTTAAATAGAAGTCCCAAATGTGAATATTCAGCTCTTAAAGCGGAATTACCTTCCTAACCTCAACAAATTGGAAAACTGCCTCAGCACTAACACAAATGGCTCAGCAAGCCAGGGAACGGCACCGAGGGTCTCACACACAGCACTCCAGCTTTATGCAGGGGGTCAAAACTGCAAGAGAGGCCCTCTACCCACAGAGGCCCTCCAGAAAGAACGATGTGGGAGTATATCACCAGCAGTGTCGCCCCCCCCCGCCACCACCTGGCTCCAGTGGCAAAAGAAGCTTCATGACCTCAGGCCACTGCTCAAGGTCAGTGAACGCATCTTCAAAAGCCGTCTCCTACCAACTGCACCACTTGCCTCACACACTGCTCAACGCATGACCCCCACGTCCAATTAACAATCTGCACCGATCACGAGGCACATCTCCCATTCCTAGCCTCACCTAACCCCTTGGAGGAGACGGTGCAGGCCATTCTTGGCAGGGGCATAGCTGAGCCCTTGGCCAGGGGCAGGGTTGAAAGGATAAAAGATGCTGGTATCCTCATACTGTTGTGTCGGTACCTTTCTACCTAGACACAATTTAGGACTCAGAACTCAGAGATTCAAACATGAAGTGCTTTATTGGAAGGAAAGGAAGTTCTGGAAAGTTCCGAACAAAGAGAGCTAAACTTAACAGAGAACACCCAACCATTTGTCTCCTGTGACAGCGCCACCACAGGTGGGAGGAGAACACACAATAGAACACACAATACATAACATTTCCTCCCCTCTTAAATGGAAGGTCCACAGTATTCCTCAACAGGTAAGTTACTTTCAATGCACTCAACGAACCTAGGGTAGAGGTAGACTGCCTCAACCCCTGACTTTACCCTGGGGTTTATCCTGCCCCAGTCTTGTGGGTAAGGCACTAAGCCTACAGATCCAAGCGTCTTGGAGGCCGCCGCTCTCTGACAGGATACCGGCAGTCATCGCTGGCTTCCACAGCAGTAGGCATTGACACAGGCCTGGATGGAGAAGGTGCCCATGTCAGTCGAAAGTCAGGAGTTTGCACAGGTGGAACAGTCTCTTTGACTTCCTGTGTTGGAGAAGAGCACTGTGGCAAAGGATGCTGGTTTGCCGTATCATCCGGAAACAGTTCAGGCCATCCAGCCGTTGGAGCCTCTGTGGCTGTCTCTGCTCCTAGCAACAGTTGATCTGTGTGTCTTTTCCAGACGACGTCCTCAGCAGTCTCAACCATGTAAGGCACAGGGCCCGTCTGCGCGATCACCATAGCAGGAACCCATTTCGGTTCAGTGTTGTAGTTTCGAGCTAGGACGTGCTCTCCAGGTTGAAACCATCTCTCCTTGGCTCTTTTCTCTCTCTTTTCAACTTGAGCTTGTTGTTGACAATGGACAACCTGTTCTGCCCTTGGAGGTTTGAGTAAGTCAAAACTTGTCCGCAACTGCCTCTTCATCATGAGCAAAGTGGGGGAAGTTTTGGTTGTGGCATGCGGCTCGTTCCTATAGGACAACAGGAAGCTGTTCAGACGTTGGTGGATTAAGCCCTGACCTTGCGATGCCTTCAAGGCGTGCTTCAAAGTTTGCACAAACCTTTCTGCCAGGCCGTTAGTAGAGGGATGATAGGGCGCAGCCCTGATGTGTTGGACACCATTCACATGCAGGAAGGTTGCAAACTCCTGTGATACAAATTGTGGACCGTTGTCACTTACGAGTTGTTCCGGTGAGCCATAACAGCTGAACATCTCACCAAGTTTCTCAATTGTTTTCTCTGCCGTGGTAGACCTCATCACAGCGACCTCCGGCCACTTGCTACAAGCATCCACAACCACCATAAACATCTTCTCTTCGAAAGGACCGGCGAAGTCCACATGTACTCGCTGCCACACTTCTGCAGGCCAATCCCAGGGGTGTAGGGTTGCCAGCTGTGGAACATTCCGGACCCTTTGACATGGGGAACATGTTTTGGCTTTCTCCTCAATATTCCCATTGAGACCTGGCCACCAGAAGTAGCTTCTTGCCATTTCCTTCATCCGAACCATCCCACTGTGGCCTGTATGAAGTTGTTGCAGTATAGGTTCCCTCAGAGGTGGCGGAATGATGACACGGCGTCCCCAAAGAAGACAACCTGCCTGGACGGAGAGCTCATTTCTTTTTGAAACGTAAGGTTTCAAACTAGGAGAATCTCCTATAGCTCTCCCTCGAATGACATCGTCCATTACCTCAGACAGGACTGGATCGTTGCGGGTGTACCTTCGCACCTGAACTGCAGTGACAGGTGCTCCCTCCACTTGTCTACAGTAGAAGATGCCTATCTGATGAGGCTCTGGGGGAGTAATAGGCAAGGGTAGCCTCGAGAGACCGTCTGCGTTGCCGTGCAAGTCTGATTTGCAATATTTGATGTCGTATGTGTGTCCTGACAACAGTAAAGCCCACCTTTGCATCCTGCTTGCAGCGAGAGATGGAATTCCGGTGTGGGGCCGGAAGATTAAAGTCAATGGACGGTGGTCCGTCAGGAGTGTGAACCTTCTCCCAAACAGGTACTGATGAAATTTTCGAATTCCAAAAACGATTCCCAAGGCCTCGCGCTCGATCTGCGCATAGTTACTCTCGGCCTTGTTCAAGGTGCGTGATGCGAAGGCGATAGGTTTCTCTTCACCCGAAGGCATGATGTGGGATATGACTGCTCCCACACCATATGATGATGCATCACATGCTAGCTGCATGGGCAGCTTTGGGTCGAAGTGTGTCAGGACCTCCGATTTCAGCAATGCTTTCTTTGCTTGGGCGAAAGCTTCGTTGCACAGTTCAGTCCATTTCCATGTTTTGCCTTGACATAGCAACTGATGTAACGGCTTCAGCAATGTTGCTAAGTCTGGAATAAACTTCCCACAGTAGTTAAGTAGCCCCAGAAATAAACGTAACTGGCTCACATTCTGGGGTGCTGGGGCCTCCACGATTGCCTTGACCTTTGACGGCGCCTTATGCATGCCAGTAGCGTCAATCACATGCCCCAGGTACTCAACTGAAGACTGAAAGAATTCACATTTGTCTTTATGAACTCTGAGTCCGTACTCTTTCAGTCGTTGTAGTGTCGCACCCTAGTTCAGAAGATGATCCTCCTCATTTGTCCCAGTGACAAGGATGTCGTCCAGGTAGCACTGGACTCCTGGCAGTCCACTCAAAATCTGATCCATTGCCCTTTGGAATAGAGCAGGGGCCGACGTAATTCCAAACGGAAGGCGGCAGTACCTGTATAGCCCCTTGTGTGTCACAATTGTCAGCAGCTCCTTTGATTTGTCATCGACATGCATTTGTAGATAAGCCTGGCATAAGTCTATTTTGCTGAACTTTTGCCCTCCGGCCAGGCCCGTAAAAAGATCCTCAATGAGGGGAAGAGGGTACTGTTCCGCAGACAGCACCGGGTTAATCGTCACTTTAAAATCCCTGCAGATTCGAACAGATCCATCCTTTTTCAGGACAGGAACAATGGGTGTGGCCCATTTGCTCACACTCACAGGCTCCAGGACTCCATTCTCAACTAAGGCCTCCAAGTTAGCCTCAACTTTTGGCCTAATTGCATGGGGTACAGGTCGGACTTTGTGAAACTTCGGCTTGCTGTCAGGTTTAATGTCCAGTCTCACGCTGATCTTTTTCATGCTCCCAAGTTCCCCATTGAAGAGTTCTGCATGTTTGTTTAACACTGCAGTCAGACCTGACTCCCCTTTTGACATCATGCGGACTGCAGGCCAGTCCAGCGTGATTTTCTCTAGCCATGCACGTCCCAGTAGCGATGGGTAATTTCCCTTTACCACATATAGTGGCAGTTTTGCAGTCTGTCCGTTCAATTTAACTGGCACCTCAATGACGCCTCTCATGGCCACAGGTTCGCTGGTATACGTCTTTAGCACAATGTTTGTTGGCTGAAGGGTAAGATGCTTTAGCATTTTGTTGTAGACAGTGTCTGAAACAAGGGACACAGCCGCGCCTGTGTCCACCTCCATCCGCACTGATTGTCCCTCCACCAGCGGTGACACCCAGTAGCCATTTGAATCACCTGCAACCGTCAGTATGTGCACCTCTTCCTCCTCAGAGGTGTCGCTCCCCTCTGTTTTGCTTGTTCCATCATACTGCACTGAATGAACACTCTTTTTCCTCTCTTGTCCAAATACAGACATTTTGCTTCCATGCTTCCCAGCTCTGTCTGTTCTTTTTTTACCTCTACAGGCGCGTTCAATGTGACCCATTTTGCCACAATTTCGGCATTCCAGCTCCATACACCAGCAGTCTTTAGCGTGATGGCCCGTTTTCCCACAACGGTAACATGTGCCGTTCCGCGCACCTTTAGGCTCAGACAACACCTTGTGAACTCTCCCTGTTGAACTCAACTGGTGAGCCTCCTTTTCTGCCCTCTCCATGGAGACACTTCAATGGCCTTTTCAAGAGTAAGGTTGTCCTCAGTAAGAAGGCGCTTCTGTGTGGATGCATTTTGCAGACCACACACAAGTCTGTCTCTAATGGTGTCAGTCAGCACCTCCTTGAACTGGCAGTGTTCCGACAACCTTTTTAAAGCAGCAATAAACATCGTCACTGACTCCCCCTTCTCTTGATTCCGTTTGTGAAATCTAAATTTCTCAGCAATAACCAGAGGTTTTGGTGAAAAATGTGCTCCAAGAATTTCCACTCGTTGCTTATATGTTTTAGTTCCTGGCTTATCTGGCTGCACGAGGCTGCGAAGTAAATTGAATGTCTTCGGCCCGATTACACTCAAAAAGGTAGGCACGACATTTTCATTTGCCACCGCATTCGCCAATACAAAATAGTCAAAACGTTCCATATATGCACTCCATTGCTCCACATTTTCATCAAAATCACCGATGTTTCCTAATATAGTAGCTATCTCACGCTTCAAATTAAATTTTCTGTTTACTCACTGCACCCGTAACGTACGCAGATTCATCCGCTCCTCGTTGCCACTTGTTGTGTTGATACCTTTCTACCTAGACACAATTTAGGACTCAGAACTCAGAGATTCAAACATGAAGTGCTTTATTGGAAGGAAAGGAAGTTCTGGAAAGTTCCGAACAAAGATAGCTAAACTTAACAGAGAACACCCAACCATTTATCTCCTGTGACAGCGCCACCACAGGTGGGAGGAGAACACACAATAGAACACACAATACATAACACATATGTTATCCTCCTTCTGGTAGGCACCTCATGCTTTCCCGCCCTCCCTTCACCACAACTCCACCATTGTGCCTTCCTCATTTCACACATCCAAGAAATGCAGCCTGCCCAGCCAGTGGATAACCAAAAAGAGGGAGAGGAGAGTGAAGACGAACAAAAAGAAGATTGATTTGACACTCCTAGCCACCAGTTCCTCAAGGTTAACCAGCAAGGACATTTGCAGTGTCCCCCACTGAAAATCAGCAGCCTTCCACCAGCCATGCTGCAGCATCTGGAGTAGCACTGCATGACATCAGTAGGATAGGCAAAGGCACACACAAGACAGTCAGTAAGAGAATGCATACGGGTGATGTCACATTGGATGGATAGACGTATATAGGTGGATTGAAAAGATTGCTTTATGGTGGCTTTTATTCCAGCATTGCGGCCAAGAGGACGTTGTGATGGTCAGTAACAGAGGGAAGGTAACGTGTGGGACTAATGTCGAAAGGGGAATTGGGGTTGTGGTCACTGGGAATGAAGGTGGATGATTCCATCCCGGATATCCCGGCCAGAAAGGGGCTGTCTGGGTTGCATCCTTCTGCCTGCTTCCTCCTCTTCTCCATCTTCCTCTTCTGTGTCTTCCTCTTCTCTCTGCAAGTGGATGCTGTAAATGTGAAATGACAGATTAAAATGCTGTAAATACTCAGCTGATCAGGCAGCATCTCAACCTGAAACGTGAACATTGTTTTTCTCTCCATGGATGTTGCATGGCCTGCTGAGTATTTATAGCATGTTCTGTCTCCTCAAAGGCCTTCATTTACCATTCGAGCCTTGCAAGCATCTAGCACCACTCCCTACACACTTAAAAAACTTTTCACATCTATTGCAGCAAGCCACCACTCCAATAAAATCGAAAAAAACACCAGTCCAAAACTTTAAATACAAACTTACTTGAACGATGTGTGTGTCCCTTTAAGAGGTGCTGACATCGCCCCTGTCAGCCTGCTTGTACGCCAGGTTAATCTGGCGTGCTTAGGACCCAGCACTGAATTCAGCGCCAGGGTCGAAGTTTGTGCTTGTAAACGCGGTGTTGCACGTCGATTTACGTCACAACGCCGCCATTTTTTGGGGGATGGTGCTGCCAGTTTCCAGCAACACAAAGGTAGGGATGAAAATGACAACCGCCACGGGAACCGGCAGTAGCTGGTGAAAGAGTGGTGGGCGCCGTTTTAGCACCATTTAATGGAGCTATGGAATGGCGCTAAGGCTACAAATTTCTCGCCCTTTGTTTTTACAAGGTGATTTTTTTTGAACAATTGTTTTCCCATCAAGTGGTGGAGTTTGGGAGAAGAGTCCAAATAATTTAAAGCTGACTACAACTCCATAACAGATTTGACCACATCAATATATTTCACCTGAGTGTGGTGCTTTAAAGAAACAAGGTGCACAGTCAAAGGCTAATGTTTGTGGAGCAGCTCAGCAGTCTAGATGCAAGTTCTCGAAGATCCAAGCCAGCAAAATTCAGTAGGTTAGCACTCCCAGTTAACGCCTGGCGGGGGTGCAAATGGGGCGTTCAGGCAGTAGTGCTGCGGCGGGGCAAATCCCATGCCGCATGGCAAATTCACCCGCTCCGTAGCGCCGGCGATAACAGTTAGCACTTCGGTCCCTTTTGCCATGCAGATCGTGACGTTAGCGAGTGTGCAACGCTCGCTGGGCGCCCGATCTGCAAACGTCAGTAGTGCCCCCTGCCTTACTACCTTGTACCGACAGTGCCAGGGAGCAGAGGCATGAACCAACCAGCTGGCGACTGGCGGGGCGTTACTTAAAGGGATACGCCCCAGCTGTCAAGGAACTTCTGTTTGAAAGGTCAATTATGAGTGGCAGAGAGCGCAGGATGTATCTGCAGCCAAATAAAGGTTGCTGAGTCCCCAGAGTGCTGGGGGTATTCAAAGCACTTTGCATTTCATCTCACAGCATATCGCCGTTCTGCAATCCCTGAATCATTGGGGGCAGGTGTGCAGACTCCAGTGACCCTCCCCTTTAATGGCTGCAAGGTGCCTGCGCCAATGCTCACTTCCAATTACACACCTCATATTCGTTATCGTTTGGAACCTAATGCCACTCACCTATGCCATTAGCGCCTGATTTAGCTCCCCTGCATTCTTTGAGCACTGAGACTGAATTTAGTGGGCAGCGAGATTGATTAGCGGCTGGCGCTAAATGTCCAACTTCTCAAAAGTTATCGCCCCTTCCTGGACACTACTGAATTCCTCCCCCCCCAGTTCCTGTAGATAGGAACTAATAAGGTGCTTTGGAATATTGAGGGTCACGGATAGTTCAAACAGATTCCAACTCACCAGCCTCAAAAGAGCAGCTCCGAGCGAAGTCCTTGATTCCTGGTGCTGTTCTCCAAGAGATTGCCTTTCCATTCCCTCTCACCTGTAGCAGCTTTTAGGAATTTAGCCTGAATCCATGTCTGCCATCCTACTGTTAATTAGAAGGTGTATCCTCCACGTCATGCTGTAGAAGTGGCCTGTGAAGGCCTCCAATCTATATTTGTAAGCCTGAGCAGTGCATCTTGGCTGGCGAGACACAATTGAGCTCAATCCTATCTTCACTGAGCGTCTGCATATGAACACTTTAAGTAGTGGCCATTGAATAGAAACCAGACACAGCATTCCAGACCACATTTACCCTCCCTAGAAAATGGGCATTGAAGCCAGCATTCGGACTCCCACTGCCATCTTGACTGAGATCAACTAACTCAACGCTGAAAGGATATTTACTAGTTCTAGCCCCTTTGGGGCTATCCCGGATCAGGCATTTCCCAGATGTTCACTTTCAACTAAAGTTTGAGGTAGCCGAATCCTAAAGACGCTTAACTGGGTCTAATGGTCCGGGCTATCACTCCCTAAAGGAAAGGAGCAACCCGAAAATGTTACCGTCCTCCAGATAGCGCTTTTCATAAGTTTAGCCAGATTGTAACGTCCCAGATATTATGAGGGTTCGGCGATCTCCTTCAGAAATGTAACTCTTCACTGAAGAATGTACAGAGATTGAGTTTGTGAGTTATTGATACAGAAGACTTATGTGAGACAATTCTAAAAATATATAGCGATTTAATCAGAAATTCAGGTCTCCACAGGTGAGTACGCACGGGGTACTCACCCGTAGGCCCGATGGAAGTGCCGGTTTCCTGCATGCACTGCGCATGCACGGGAAACCGGCACTTCCGTTCCTCTGAACGAAGGGGCTCAGAGGTCGAACACGTGCGCGGGGGAGGCAGTGCGTGTGCATCGAACTTACGTTTTTTTTACAGGTTTTCCCGGGAAGGTAAGTCTGCAGAAGTTATAAATGTAAAAAGCAGGCGTAAGGCCTGCTTTTTACAAGGTAAGTGGTGAATTAATTAAAATTAAAACATTTTTTCCACAGGTTTATTATTTTTAAATACTTTAAAGCAAGGTAAGTTTATTTTTAGCCCTGTTAGAAAATAAAATTATTTTTTTCAAAAATTTAAATTATTGTTTACAATAGTTATTGCATGTAATTTATAGTTTATTTAAAAAATGTGATTTTTAAAAAATTTATTTGAAGATTTACTGATGTTTTGTAAGAAGAAGGGGCCCGTAGTATTTCTAAGTTTGACAGCACTTCCTGTCAGACTTATGAATGGAGCATTCCCTGCTCTGATTGGCTCTCCATGGCCCATGTGATCCCAGGGGATGCATTGAACTAACTGCGCCCCGGGATATGCAAGCACTGCACGCCGGCAGCTGGTCCAGGCCCCGGATCAGAATTCCACGGGGGCCCACAGCTCAATGGCCAGCGCGCAAGATAAGTGCAGGTCGGGGGCTTGCACCCACGGGAAGCCCCCGACCTGAATTTCTGGGCCATTAAAAGAACCAACATGCAATTTACAGTTGGTGAATCAGTCAATTGCAATGTTAACAGTTCTAAAAAGAGAAAAAATACGATCTTATTTTTAACAGAGAATCTTACTTTGAACCTTAACTTCACTGCAGTTCTTAAAATTTTCTATACAGGATATCCATCAATATCAAAATACCTTTGATCCCCGAGGTACAAAAAGTGGAAGACCACCTCTGTAGTCGAGAATAGATTTGCCCGTTAAGCGACACTGATATCCCATTTGAGACTTCAATATTTATACCCATTTTCAGTTGTATTTCCTTTAAGGTTTCTGCTGATGCAAGTTAATTATCATTATTCACCTTTCTGCTGACCTCTGCAATTCTTTACTGCCACGTCAGCTTGTAATATTCCAGAATCTGCCACATCTCCAGGTGTTCTGTGTTCACCATATAAAAGGTGTGAAAGGCAGATGTCATCTTTACGAGGGCAGATGTTCCTTATCTTATGTGCCATCTTTACGAAGTTTAATTTATATCACATATCCAAGGTTGACCATTGTGTTGTTCCCAAAATGTCAACCACTCAGAGCCATCCCATTCTTTTGTTTCAATAAGGTTATTTATTCAGGATCAACAACTTGTCCTGTTTCAATAGCCAGAATTCTTTCATAGCTATTTCATAGTTAGGTTTCTAAATTTCCAAACCCAGTTTGTCATGTTTTAAAGTATTTATAAGGTAGAGTTCCTTATAAGGTACTCTTCAGGATCAACCACTGTCTTACCTCAACAAGGCCAGAATTCTTTCATAAGATAGTGTATTTTTCTAAAAAGGCTATAAAGTATGGTTTTCTAAAAAGGTTATATAGTATATTCCTTCACAACGCAAGCCTGAAATGAAATCTAAGACCTTACTGCTCTATGTGACTGCAGGTTGCACCAGTGGTTGAGGTAATGGTTGTTTTGTAACCAATGCTGTCAGTGTTCAATGTAAAAACATCTTTGATTATTCAATCCCACAAACAAAAGCGTATCTGCCGGGTCTCTCTAATTCTGGTTTAAAATGTAATCCATTTTGAAATTCTCAATCTGAAAATAAGCAGAGACCCATGAATTAAATTAAATGTGTTGACAATCTGCCTCACCCTATTCGATCGGAAGTTTCACTCCTGACGTTGGCAGCAGTGAATGACACAAAATGGATTTGGAAGCATTTCAGATAGATCAAATAGATGCCTCCATAATTCTTTGATTCACATACATCTTTGAGTTTGAGATGTTTTGTCGAGTGAGAGAGAGCAAGAGGTCAATGTAGGGGATGCTGCCTATTTAACATTCTTCTTTCCACTAGTGTAATGAGGTGATTTCTGAAGTAATGAAAAGCATGGTTTCTTTCCTATTGCACATTAAGTGCCAAGTGAGCTTAAAAACATAACCGCATCATTTATTTAGTGTTTTCCGAGAGATCGAATACATAAATAATTCAGTCAACCAACAATTTATCGCACCTGCAAGCCTCATATGTTGCTGAATCTCCAGTTATATCGACCCATATAATATGCAGGTCTTTATAGTCCCTATGTTAATACCCACTGGAAAGAAGTGGAGCCATTTAACGTATACTAAATAACCTTTCAAAACTGTCCAAACCACACAATTACTACAATAGCAGCAGTGTATATTACATATGACGTATACTGTACAAGGACATTTTATACACAGTAAACATTTCCTGTGGTGATTGTTTTTATATCTGTACGCTCTTCCCTTGAAGAACAGTGTGAAGTAGTGGAAGGATTTGCAGGCTGATTAACACTCCTTCCGTGGCCATAACCATCTTTATACCAGCCCATAGAATGGTAAGTCCTATATGGCAGGAGGGCTTTTGGGCTCCCCCACCCATACAGTGGGAGGGAGGCGCAGCCACATCTACCGGATGTGAGTTTTCCCGCTGGATGACAACCCAGAATTGAGAGCCGGAGCTCCGGTCTCCACCAGCGGGACTGTCTGGAGCTGGGTTCGATCCCTGCACCTTCTGACTCAGGAGTGCTTCCACAAACCAAAGGCTCACTCCCATTTTCTGTAGTGATGAGGCAGATTAAATGAATTCAGTTGCCAAACATCTATAGCATAACACTATTGAAATTAAACTTTCTTCTGTTGCATAAATATAATAATAGCAGAGATAAGGAATGTGAAATGTATTCTGTGACTCAGCACTTGCATCAAGTGTATTGTTTACCAGTTGTCCAATAATCCTTTTCTGGGACCTGAAGTTATGAAATGTTCTGCTGAACTTAGTGTATATATCATATCCATAACCCACAACCTCTTCCACCTAGTGTAATGAATGTACCTTTAAGGGGAGAACTACTTTTTACAGCTCCTGTATACTGTAGTACCAGCAGTGACCACACCTGTATATAAACCCTGAGTAGTGATCTGTACAGTTAGTTCTAGAGCAACCCTCATTCAGTAAACACCTGTTGAATCGTTCCCTGCAGTCTGTTGTCTGATTATTGAAGGACACAACATTAAGATACACGGATCTAACAGTGGCGACGAGCAAGTTAGAACCTACCTGCAACTCTGCATCACCTCCCAGGGATTCGCTCCTGGAGAACAGTGGAAGAAGGTCGAGTCCAGAAGCACGGGTGTCGACCACGGGCAAACGCCCAGTCATCCAGTGGAGATTTGAGCATCGCAGGGGAGGCTGTCAAGAGCCAGGCTTGGCTTTCCAGTCACGGTGGTCCAGCGAAACGGGCTGGCAACAGGTACTGCGCAGACCCTTCCCGGACAGCGACGGGCTAGAGCCCAACCGAGCGGCACAGAAAAAGGCCGAGCAGCGTTGACGGGGGGGAGAGAGAGGGCAGAGCGCACAGGGTGCAACCGGTGTTCAGGACCGAGCGGCGTCAACGGGGGAGAGAGACGAGAGAGAGCAGAGCACAGCCGGTGTTCAAGGGCCGAGCAGCATCAACGGGGGAGAGAGACGAGAGGGAGCAGAGCGCAGCTGGTGTTCAAGGGCTGAGCAGCATCAACGGGGGAGAGAGGCGCGCAGGAAAACGCAAGGCGCTGCCATTTGCCGTGAGGACCGCCGAGAGCGGCGTTGGCAGCAGCACGGGAGACGCCATTTTAAGCCACAGCGGGGAAGAAAGGAAAGCGCGGGAGACGCCATTTTAAGCTGCAGCGGAGAAGAAAGGAAAGCGTGGGAGATGCCATTTTGAGCCAGTCTAACCACACCCAAAAATGCCGAAGAGTGGCAGTATCACAGCGTTCAACAATGAAGTCAAAGATTAGACGACATATGTCGAACGCACAGAAGAATACTGCAAGGCAAATGAAGTGCCAGATGACAAGAAAGCGCTGGTATTGTTGAATTCAATGGGTGCAAAAATGTATGGCTTACTACGAAACGTAGTAACCCCAGAGAAGCCAGTAGAAAAGGATTTTGAAAACATAGGCCTAGAAATTGGGTTGGGGCACCAAAGTGGCGCAAAAGTCGCCTGAGTGCAGTATTTAGCACAGCGATCGGAGTAATACCGATCACCAGAAATTCAGTTTCAGTGCCCCTCAAGGGACACGGGGCGAGGCTCGAGGCACTCCGTGTCCCTCTTAGGGCGCTGAAACTGATTATCGCAGCACAACGTGCCGCAACGCCACACGCTGCGGCACGGCACGCTGCGGTACTGCAGGCCTTCCTCCCACTGTTAAGGGGGAGGTGCCTGCAACAGCGCGATCCCCGCTCGCGAGTGCCGGCAAATGAGCCCGGCACCAAGGAGAAGTGCCGGGCTCTCGGGAAACAGCCGGCAATGCCGCAGGGCGGGGATAAGGAGGCCGGAGACGGAGGTGCTGGCAGGCGGCCGCTGAAAAAGCTGCCGACCCGCACATCCACCTTAACTTGCGCCGCTGCCGGCACAGTAAGGCCCCGTGAACCGGGCGCGGGTAGCGAACGGCGCAACTGCAACGTTCGCTACCAAATATCGCGAACGGGGCGCGAATGGGGCGCTGCGCACACCGATGATATCATTGGTGGTGGCGCAGCGCAACAGGCTAACGCCACCATTAGCGCCCCTCCTGAATATCGCGGGAGGCGCAGCCAGTGGCGCTACAGCCACTGCCTGCCTCTTTAGGCGCTAACAGGTGGCGCTACTCAACCAATTTCTCCCCCATAGTGTCAATCCTACAGGACCACTTAAACCCCACACCGCTGCTGATAGCAGAAAGATTTAAGTTTCACAAAAGGAACCAGCATAAAGATGAAAGTAATGCTGAGTATTTAACGGAACTGCGCAAGCTATCGAAACACTGCCAGTTTGGAACGGGACTAGCAGATACTTTAAGGGACACGTTTGTGTGTGGGCTTCAAAGTGAAGGAACCCAGAAACGGCTTCTATCAGAAAAGGATCTTGCGCTGGACAAGGCTTTCAGCATTGCAGTATCACACGAAGCAACAGCACGGGGTGCTGCAGAGATACAACGGAGACTGCAAGAATATGGCACAAATGAAATGTCATACGGAACAGTGAAGTGCTATCGCTGCGGCAGAACAACACATGACCATAATGATTGCTGGTTCAACGACAAAGTGTGCAGACAGTGTGGAAAAGTAGGACACATAGCAAGAGTCTGCAGGTTGGGAAAGAAAACCAGCAGCAAGAAAGCTCCACAGGAGAAGAACAAGAAGGTACATAAGGTGACAAAGAGTAGTTCAGATGAACAGAAGAGTGATACAGACTCCGGAAGCAAGGAGCTGGGTTGTCTGAAACTACATAATGTGATCAAAACAGAGGATCACCAAACTATCTGGGTCGCGCTCAAGATAGCAGGAGTCCAAGTGAAAATGGAATTGGACACAGGATCAGCCCTAACAATCATAAAACGAAGGGACTACAAGCGGCTATTCTCACATATACACTTGAGAGATACAAAGATTGTCTTGAAGACGTACACGGGGCAAAAATCTACCCCAAAGGAAAAATAAGGGTGAACGTTATATATAATGGCAAGGAAACACCAAAAATGGACCTATATGTATTGCTAGATGGAGGACCACCATTACTGGGACGTGAATGGATCCGGAAGATACAGCTAGATTGGTATTCCATACAGGCACTGACTGTGACTGTCAAAAAGGATGACGACGTCACACCTGGGCGACTGTCAAAGATCCTAACTGATGCGAAAGAAGTGTTCCAGCAAGGAATCGGAACACTAAAAGGCATGACAGCGATGATTAAAATTGAAGAAAACGCAAGTCCAAATTTTTTTAAGGCCAGACCGGTACCTTATGCGATCCGCCCAGCCGTCAAAGCAGAGCTGGAGAGTCTGGAACATTCAGGTGTACTGTCCAAGGTAGACTGGAGCGACTTGGCTACACCTATCGTCCCTGTGATGAAAAAGTCATTGAGCAGCACGCCTGGGGAACCAAGGAAGGTTCGCATCTGTGGGGACTTTAAGGTAACAGTGAACCCAGTCCTTCACACCGTACAATATCCACTTCCGCGGATTGAAGATATTTTCGCCTCGCTATCTGGAGGGAAACGCTTCACTAAGATTGATCTGGCCCAGGCGTATCTGCAAATGGAGGTAGAAGAAGCATCAAAAAAATACCTCACAATCAACACCCATAAAGGTCTCTACCAATACAACCGGCTGGTATTCGGGGTAGCATCAGCTCCGGCTATTTGGCAGAGGGCAATGGAACAAGTCCTGCAAGGGATCCCAGGGACCCAGTGTTATTTGGACGACATCCTGGTCACGGGCGAAAATGACAGTGAGCATCTTGCCAACCTGGAGCAGGTGCTCACTAGATTGCAGGAATATGGGCTCCGAGCTAACTGCCCCAAATGTGAGTTTTTTAGAAAACAGATCTCGTATTGTGGCCACGTTATCGATAAAGAGGGGTTACATAAGTCCCCAGAGAAGATTGAGGCAGTAGTCAGGGCTCCAGCACCGGAAAATGTGTCACAACTGAGGTCATTCCTCGGGCTGGTAAACTACTACCATAAGTTCTTGCCAAATTTGTCTACAATACTACACCCACTGAACACCCTACTGCAAACTGGGGTGCCATGGAAGTGGAGTGACAAATGTAGACGATCTTTCCAGAAGAGCAAAACACTAATCACATTGAAAGAGGTATTGGCCCATTACAACCTGGCATTACCAATTCGGTTGGCATGTGATGTGTCACCCTACGGCATTGGAGCGGTGCTGTCGTACAAATTCCCGGACGGCTCGGAGAGGCCAGTAGCCTTTGCGTCACGATCACTAACCTCAGCCGAGCGTAACTGCGCCCAGATTGACAGGGAGGCCCTCAGCCTAGTGTGGGGAGTGAAAAAGTTCAATCACTATCTGCACGGGCAGAAGTTCACCTTGCTGACTGACCACCAACCACTTGTCTCCATCTTTAATCCAAAAAAGGGCGTTCCGGTGATGACTGCGCAACGGCTACAAAGATGGTCCCTTTATCTAGGGGCACACCAATATGAAATCGAGTATAAGGGCACGAAACAGCATGGAAACGCTGATGGGTTATCACACCTGCCACTGCCTACTGCAGAGGAAGCACCAGCAGTGGATCCTGTTGAAATATTTCATTCGACTATAATTGCCAGTAACTAACGCTGGTATAGAGAAGGAGACCCGAAATGACCCGACACGGTCTCGGGTATATGATTTGACAGTGAAGGGATGGCCAACACATGGTGACTCACTGTTGCCAGCATTCTCATCCAGAAGAGAACAACTGTCAGTATGCCAGGGGACCTTGATGTGTGGATCCCGGTGTTAATTCCACCCAAGTTAAGGGAGAGAGTGCTCAATGAGCTTCATGAAGGTCGTCTGGGAGGGGTGAAAATGAAAGCCTTGCTAGGGCTTATGTGTGGTGGCCGGGGATCGATCAGCAAATCGAGGACCTGACAAAGAGCTGCTCAGGATGCCAGGAACGATATGAAACACGGCAGGGCCCACTAATGTACACGGTGGACGTTGGGGAGAGCTTCGTGAGACGCCATGCTGACCAGATCCTAGAGTCACAGGAACAAGTCAACCCCATGCCAGAAGGTCCAAAATGCACCACCACATGCCCCTTTACACCCATGGGAGTGGCCCTCATCTCCATGGCAATGGGTGCATATTGATTTTGCTGGTCCATTCACGGACTCAATGTTTTTAATAGCAGTGGATGCGCACTCGAAATGGCCTGAGGTGATGAAAATGTCCTCCACCACCACGGAGAAAACTGTTGCAGTCCTACGGACCATTTTTGCCAGGAACGGCTTGCCAGAGCAGATTTGCTCTGATAACTGACCACAGTTTGTGTCCAAAGAGTTTCGAAGATTTATGAAAAGGAATGGGGTAAGGCATTATACATCCACCCCATATCATCCAGCCACAAATGGATTGGCTGAGAGGTTCGTACAAACCTTTAAGAAGGCAATAAAGGCTATGTACAATGACAACATTCCGCTGCAGCACAAGGTGGACAATTTCCTGTTCGCCTACCGGAATGCGACACAAGCAGTCACCAACCAGGCCCCAGCCATGATGTTCTTTAACCGAAGGTTAAGATCTTGCCTGGATTTGCTCAGACCAAACGTACGAAGAGATGTTGAGAGTAAGCAATTCCAGCACATCCATGAGAAGCCAACAAGGAGCTTCAATGTAGGGCAACCAGTCTTGGCCCGCGACTACCGAACAGAAAAATGGCAGCCAGGAACGATATGCACACGGCAGGGCCCACTAATGTACACAGTGGACATTGGGGAGAGCATCGTGAGACGCCATGCTGACCAGATCCTAGAGTCACAGGAACAAGTCAACCCCATGCCTCGCCCATACGTACCTGGTGATGAACCCGACGTACAGGTCGCATCTACCCCAGAAACAGTAGCATCGGAAGCTGAAGAACCAACCGACAACAGGGGGCCAGAATCGCCTCCGCACCAAGAGCAAGACACTCGGGAAAGGCGCTATCCAGAAAGGATCAGGAAGCCTCCCCAAAGACTGAATTTATAAATAGACTATTTTCAGCTAATGTTGCATGTTAAAAGTGTTATGGTACTGTTAATCTAAAAGGGGAGGAATTGTAATGTATGTACCTTTAAGGGGAGAACTACTTTTTACAGCTCCTGTATACTGTAGTACCGGCAGTGACCACACCTGTATATAAACCCTGAGTAGTGATCTGTACAGTTAGTTCTAGAGTAACCCTCATTCAGTAAACACCTGTTGAATCATTCCCTGCAGTCTGTTGTCTGATTATTGAAGGACACAACATTAAGATACACGGATCTAACACTTAGAAGGATAAGGGCAGCAGATGCATGGGAACACCACCACCCCCAAGTTCCCCTCCAAGTCAAACACCATCCTGACTTGGAAGTATATTGCTGATCCTTCATCGTCGCTGGATCAAAATCCTGGAACTCCCTCCCTGACAGCACTGTGGGAGTACCTTCACCACACGGACTGCAGCGGTTCAAGAAGGCAGCTCACCACCACCTTCTCCAGGGCAACTAGGGATGAGCAATAAATGCTGGCCTTGCCAGCGACGCCCAGGTCCCATGAACGAATAAAAAAAAAATCCGGAAGTATTTCTCACTTACATTATGCTTGTCATTTCAGGAAACGTCCTGTATGTGACTGGTAAAGTTAGCTTGCTCCCCATTTACCTCCGAGACCTTGGTTTGAATCCAATTCAAATGTAAGTCTTTTGTCTCTGCCTAGCGCAAGGATCCTTTGTTAAATGAGTTTGTGTTGTGCCAACCCAGTTCCAATTGGGGGCAGGTAAACGTAGATTGCCAAACTCAAAGATAAAACTATGAATAAAATAAACTAGCTTGTACCTGTGTACAAACCACCTCTTAATATTTCGTTGAATGAATGTGCACATGAAGCTGTGAATCATACAACAGATTAATAAGGGACCAATAAGGTAGTAATGGTGCAGAAAAATGTATCCAATGATGATTGTCATTGTTTTTGTTTAAAAAAGTTGTTCCTTTAATCTGCTTCACAGGTAGGTGTACAAGGTGGTGTTGAAGTATCTCATTGTATCAGAGGAATTGGATGGATCAATTTAGTTACCAGAGCATTTTTAAGTACTTTGTTCAGTTTTGGATTGCTGTTATGTACAAAATATTTCAGTTGATTAACATGGTAGGATCACAAGGCAGATGTAGACAAGAAAGACCATTTGGCCAATCTTAACTCATCTCCTATCAGACTATCCAACTGTTCCTGAAATGATTCTGGGTTTTGTCTTTTGTCTGGTAGTCCATTCAACATGTTGATCATTTATTGTATGAGGAAGAATTTTCTGATGAGCCCTAAATTTGCTTGTTGCTAGTTTGTGTCCCTTTGTCCTGCAGACTTTAATTTAAATTCATATTCTGTATTTATCTTTTCTATACTGTTTACTACCTTATATACGTCCATGAAGTCTTCTGTCAGTTACCTCCTTTCAATGGTGAAAACAACAACAGCAACAACAACTTGTATTTATATAGAGCCTTTCACATAGTAAAACGTCCCAAGGCGCTTCACAGGAGCATTATAAAACAAAATTTGATACCAAGCCACATAAGGAGATATTAGGGCAAATGACAAAAAGCTTGGCCAAAGGAGTAGGTTTTAACGAGCGTCTTTAAGGAGGAAAGAGAGGTAGAGAGGCGGAGAGGTTTAGGGAGGGAGCAATTAAAATCAGGGATGCTCAAGAAGTCAGAATTAGAGGAGGACAGATACCTCGGGGGGATTGGGGGGCTGGAGGAGGTTACAGAGATAGGGAGGGGCGAGGCCATGTAGAGATTTGAATACAAGGATAAGAATTTTAAAATCGAGGCGCTGCTTAATCGGGGGCCAATGTAGGTCAGTGAGCACATGGGTGATGGGACTCGGTGCGAGTTAGAACATGGACAACAGAGTTTTGGATGACCTCAAGTTTACGAAGGATAGAACATGGGAGGCCGGCCAGGAGTGCATTGGAATAGTCAAGTGCTGAGGTAACAAAGGAATGGATGAGGGTTTCAGCAGCAGATGAGCTGAGGCAGAGGTGGAGACGGGCGATGTTACGGAGCTGGAAATAGGCAAGCTTAGTGATATGTGATTGGAAGCAGGTTTCAGGGTCAAATATGACACCAAGGTTGCGAACAGTCTGGTTCAGCCTCAGGCAGATGTTAGGGAGAGGGATGGAGTTGCTGGCTATGGAATGGAGTTTGTGGGGGGGACCAAAGAAAATGGCTTTGGTTTTCCCAATATTTAGTTGGAGGAAAATTCTGCTCATCCAGCACTGGATGTCGGACAAGCAGTCTGACAATTTAGAGACAGTGGAGGGGTCGAGAGAAGTGGTAGTGAGGCAGAGCTGGATATTGTCAGCGTACATATGGAAACTGATGTTGTGTTTTCGGATGATGTCACCAATAGGCAGCATGTAGATGAGAAATAGGAGGGGGCCAAGGATAGATCCTTGGGGGGCACCAGAGGCAATGATACGGGAGTGGAAAGAGAAGCCATTGTAGGTGATTCTCAGGGTCAAATATAGCTGTGATAACCCATCATGGTCAGGTAACCTGGGAATGTTCATTTCTAGGTGCATGCCTGAAGAATAGACATGTGGTGAGATACAGGAGGGATTCTGGCAACAATGGTACTATTGCCAGTCATCTCAGGAGGTGAGGGAGGGAACAGAAAGGAGAGATGGATCCAAAATTCATATCTTAGCTGGAAAATAATAATAATGAAGCATCAGGGTTTCTTTCTGACTCCTTCAAAGACACCAAAGGGAGTTGTGAAACTTTACATACTGGTGACAATACTCCTGGGAAAAGAAAATTTGACTATAGCTTATAAAAAAAAAAACATTGTATTTGATATTGCAATTTATTCACAGTTGAACAGTTCATGATGGGTTTGGAGACCATTTAGCTGAACAAAGAAATAAACTGAGACTCGTTTCACCAATTAGTTAATGAGATCATTCAGAATTTCCACAGGGTCAAGCAAACTGCCAGCTCTTGGTGATATTAGACCAGAGAAAGCAACTTTAAAATTGATGTTTCAGCAGATTATGGTTTCATTAACCTATTCAAAGCTGGAGATCAGTTAGAAAGTCTATTACAGATTTTTGAAGGGAATTGTCCTGAGTGGGATTAGCACAGTTCAGAGATACACATACTTCCTTGGTAGTAAAATGTGGATAGAAGGTTTTGAGAACTGATGGAACAATCAATCAAATTAGAGAATACAATTAACTGGAACTAAATGGGACCAGTGTCCATCTAGTCAAATTGATTTAGTAGGTCCATGCTATAAGAAGACAGGAGGTCAGAGAACCTTATTAACAGGATGAGTACTAAGTTGTATTTTCTCCTTTAATGCATTGTATTTACTACAGCCTATTAGAGCTATGTTCTACTAAGTGCAATGCTTTATCGATTCCAGTTTTATCACCCATACAAATAAAGGTAGATTTTATGAATTCAGACATGCAGTTCAGAGCTCCATATGTCAGTAGCACGCATCTGGAATTCGGGTGTGGAGGTCAGTAGTTTCTATAAGATTTACTGTCCATTGAACAGAATTCCCTGTCCAAATTCCCAATCAAATCTACTCTCAAGTGTTCACTTGTAAGATTTCGCAATAATTTCAAAATTTCCTACAGTTCCGAAGATTGATTTTTGATTAAAAAAATACCTGGGTAGAATATACCTTTAAAAATCCAGGGATCAAAATGGCCATCAGACCTCGTGGCAGGAGACAAAAGGACAGTCTCTCTTCAAAGCACGGGCTGACAAAGAGGACTGAAAAGGCAGCTTGTGTGTGTTTGTGAAAAAGGATAATCAAAGATGGCTGTCTGACCTCGTGGCAGGAGGCACCACACAGACTGTGTGCATATGAAAAGGGAAAATCAAAGATGGCTGACAAAGGATTTAGAAAAAAAAACAGCCCTTGAAGCAATGGAGTAGTTAAACTGTCAATCAAAGGCAGTTCAGGGAGTTTCCCTCCCTGCAGGACAATCGATGTTTGTTTACACTAAACTGCTACAATGTTGAACCACTTGAGACTGCCAATCAATTGCGGTTGGGCGTGACCACAGGACAATCAGATTGTTTACGCTAACCTCCAAGGGCTGTTTACTAAGCCATTAAGGAAATAGACATGGTTTTTCAAACTGGGACAGTTTCATTCAACCCATCACAAGAATGGGGATGTATTCAAAAACCCATCACAATGAATGTGTGATTCATCCAAAACCCATCACAGTCAATGGGGACAGTTTGGATCCCTTTTGTTTAGCCCAGATGCATCTGGATTTGGGCGGGAAGATTTCAGCCCCAAATGGGGTATAAGATAGCTTCTCAAGAATCCATCTCTCTCTCTCTCTGCAGCCTCGCCTCCATGCCCTCTACAACTTGGGAGCCCGCCCAAGGGAGTGGAATACCAGCGGTTACTTTTAAGCACTGGGGTATCTCTATCTTCAGGGTGGTGAAGAATCTAAGACCGCAAGGGCATGGTGCAGGCGTTCATTGGTTAGTATACATTTTCTGGCCCATTACAAGGCAACTTAGAATTGGTATAAGGGTGGGAATTAAGGGGATTCTTATTAAACTGTAATTTTAGTAAATTTTCCCTCATTGTGTCCATTTTCTCCTCCCTTATTTAAATAACAGTGTTGCACTAAGCAGAAAGGTGCCATAGTGAACATTAAGTGGCTGTATTAAAAGTGCTGTATCTAAGTAACAGTGTTGTACTAAGAAGTAAAGTGCTGCATTTAAGTTACAGTGTTCTATTAAGCAAACGAGAGCTGTAGTTGACACTAAAGTGTACTGTGAGAAGTAAAGTGCTGTATTTCAGCATAGGTGTGTTGTATTGTTTATATTCAATTTGTTTCTTTTTGTTTCAATAAACACTGGTCTGTTTTGCACCCAACCACGAGTCACGTTTTCTGTCTACATCGCTACCGAATAAGTCTGGCGGTCAGAACCAGGAATAGGGGAGCGCTTCAAAACCACACGAGGGTCCCTGGAGCAGCTCAGAGGCTTCTGACTGGCCAGAGACAATAACCCCAACCCCACTTATTAATTCCTACAAAATGGCGACCGCGGCAGTACCGTCGGCAACGGTGTGTGATGTAGCAGATGGTGGTTTGGGTCTGGAGAGAGCAGCAGTTATTGGTTTTCTATTTATCCCACTGGTTTGTTTGTGGTTGGGTGCCCGCAGGCTTGGGGAAGTCACCCGCAGGCTTAGAGAATCTAGAGCAGAGAGTTGGGATAGGGAAAGGGAGGTTGAAGAATACCAGGCCAAGATAGAGCGCCTGTTGGTTCAGTTTAGTGAGGGCAAAAGCCAACCGAGGCACGAGTCACTGTACCTGAAGTGCCTAGTTGCAGAGGCCAAGAGCAATGAGATGAGCGTGCGGAAGGAGAATGCCCACCTCATACATGAAATAAAAAAGCAGGAGGAAAAGGTTAGGGAGGTAAGGGCAGCATATAAGCTGGCCTGTGAGCAAGGGTTTGAGGAAGCAGATCATGGCCCCTGTAGGGCAGAGATAGAAAGCTTGAATATGGCTTTAAGGAGGATTTGACTGGCAACCCAAGTAAAAAACCATCCCACAGGCAACACCCAGGGAAAGGTTGGTCAGGGAATCAGAGGTCCCACAACCGCCACCCATGGATCCGAGCTTTCAGGAGCTCTGGCAGCAAAGGGGGGTGGAGGATGAGGTGGTAGAGACAGGAATTTCCCCCCATTGGGTCAAGTCACTATTGGAGGCAGTGCGGTCTCTTCTGACTGGCCAGGGGAGCATAGCAGCCACCACCAGTGCTTTCACCCCATCTGCCCCATCCCACTCCTAGCAATGGCTAGAGTCAGCATAGCCTGTTGACCTGTGTCCCCGTGAAAATGCTGAGGGGAGCAGGCCCTATGTTGAGATGGGGGTGATGACGGGGCAGGGGAAATATTCAGTGGACACTGGAGCCTCCAGCACGGTGGTCCACTCGGAAGACCTGACCAATTCACCCCAGTCTAATGAGGTCCCATTTAGCTTAATGGGACCCACAGGGAAACAGGCAGCTGGGAGTGAACCTGAGGTCAGAAATCCCCAGCCCGCAGCGGGTACAAGCTCACAGGCTGCACAGGCAGGCACTGTGGCTTGTGTTAGGGGAGGAGCCATTCATGACCAGTGCGAGCTGTTTAAGCAGGGGAACAGGAAAGGAGAGTTCTGGGACCCCTGTAGAGCAGGTCTGGTTGCAACAATCCGGGATAAGGGGGGCACACAGGGGATAGCTTTGGCCCCAGACCAAAAGCAGGTCCAAGCCCAAGACTCCACCTTTAAAGCCACCCTGGTGAGGGAAAAGGATTTTGAACAGGATTACTGGCAGGCAGCCAGTTATATCAAACAATGCAGGTTGTTTAAGCAGGGAGCAGGGAAACAGGCAGCTGGGATGGTGCCTGAGATTAGAAATCCACAACCTGAGCGTGTACACACACACAGACTGCTCACGCAGGCGCAGTCGCATGTATGAGAGGAGAAGTCCCCCAGCACTTGGCCCGAGCGATTCCCCCTCTCTTGTGGGACTCCAGGGAGGAGCCTGAACCAGGTTTTAGACCTGAAGGGGAAGGCTCTCAGCCACCGGCAGCCAGTGGCAAGGGATTGCCTATCCCCAGCCCAGGTTTGGGGAGGGAGGGACCCAAAGGAAGAGGTCCCCAGCCAGCAGGGTGTGTGACCCGAGCTAAGGGTCTGCTCGCCGGGGTAGCCCCACCAGCAACACTCCCTAGGAGGTCTCTTCGGGTACCCCAGCCCAAGAAAGTATGGACACCCACTTTCCAGTGGAGTAGGGCGGTCTCCCGAGTCAGGGAGAAACAAAAGGGTGGAAGTCCCCAACCAGCAGCCATAAGCTGCAAGGGACTGGAAGGTGGAATCAGTCCAGCCACGCCGCAGGGTGCAGCCTGTGGCAGCCCAAACAGGGATTAGGCTGGCCGCCCAGAGGCGGGCGGCGCTTGTATATAGCTTTGTGCAAGTAATGTGCAATTAGAGGATTAAGGTAGTGCATGTTAATTTTAGATTTTATATTGCAATTATTATTAGTGTATAAGTTTTAAGTATGGTATCGTTCCAGAATTGTATTGTGAATCGAGGTCGCGGGACCTGATTACACTCCTCCCGAGCCAGGGGACCTGGCTAGATGTTTTTTTTTTAGTCCTTTTCAGAGTTCCGGAAGGCACAGAGGACCAGAGTGCCATTGGATGCTCAAGGAAGGAGCACTCCTAGCCCACGAAGGAAGGGGTCTGCAGGAGGCAGATGCCCAAAACATTTAAACTGTTATTGGAAATTCAATTAAGATTAAGAATTTACAAAAGCTTGTTAATTATTTTACTGCTTGTTTGGAGTTAAGGGAACAAATTGCATATGCCTAGGAATTGTTGTGCTTGCAGATGGTGAAAATTTGAAATACATTTATGGCTGAAGAATAGTGCCATTTAATAAAGTGTCAGGCAATTGCATTGTAATAAAAAAATGGGGAAGATCATTTTCTTCCATGTGTATTTTTAGCAGATATGTTGGCTGGGTGACAATCCCATTAAAGATGTTGGCCTAGAAATTGGGTATAGCCCCGCTTGAGGCATTAGAACTGGCGCTGCACAAAGTTTATAGCCAGACGAAACTTATCGCCGCCTGGCATGATATTGGGTTGCATCGCCCCATAAGGGGATTGAGGTGCGAATTCATGCATTACACGGGACTCCTAAGGCGCTAATCTTCCGGCGCAACCCAGTATCGGAGCGGACGAGCGCAACACAGGTGCTCTCTATTACTGATGACCACGAGACTTCCAGGCGCCGGCCAGCTCTTAAAGGGGTGGGTCAGTCAGCTTCAGCATGCACACTCTTTGCCTTGCAGGCCTCAGAATCGGCGCAGGCACTTCTCTGGCACTAAAAACTTGGACCAGATGGAGAAGGTGAGACAGAGAGCAGAGCGCTTCACCAATGAGGCTCTGGAGCAATTGGTGGCCGCAGTGGAGTGCCGGCGAGATGTTCTCTACCCAGACAATGGCACGAGGCCGAATCATAAGGACTACCGACGAGCTTGGAGGGATGTATGCCAGAGGGTCAACTCCAGCAGCATGGTGACCAGGAGCCCTGTCCAATGCAGAAAGAAATTCAACGACCTCACTCAGGTTGTGAGGGTGAGTGTTGTTTCTGCAAACTTCTGCATCCCTTCATTTGCACCTGACTTTATGGCTACAGGGTGGGCTGTGCCCCATTGGCCATCTGCCAGCAAGCACCCATGGCCCTTTCTGGGCACACACATGCACATTTGACTCAAGGCATCATGTAAGGGCTCTTGCACCATGGGGGGCATGAGATGATCACTGAGGGCATCATACATACATAGATACATAGAAGATAGGAGCAGGAGTAGGCCATTCGGCCCTTCGTGCCTGCTCCGCCATTTAATGAGATCATGGCTGATCCTTTAATTCAGTATCCCGTCCCCGCCTTCTCTCCGTAACCCTTAACCCCTTTTGCCCGTAGAAATATATCTAATTCCCTCTTAAATATATTTAATGAGTTGGCGTACACTGCCCTCTGTGGCAATGAGTTCCACAGGTTCACCACTCTCTGAGTGAAGAAATTCCCCCTCATCTCTGTCCTAAATGGTTTAGCCCTTATCCTTAAATTATGTCCTCTAGTTCTGTTCTCACCCGCCAAGGGAAACATTCCTTCTGCATCCAGTCTGTCTAGACCTGTCAGAATTTTATACACTTCTATGAGGTCCCCTCTCAATCTTCTAAACTCCAGTGTGTACATCCCTAAACTACATAGTCTCTCCTCATAGGTCATTCCCGCCATTCCTGGTATCAGCCTGGTGAATCGCCGCTGCACCCCCTCCATGGCAAGAACATCCTTCCTCAGATGAGGCGACCAAAACTGTACACAGTACTCGAGGTGTGGTCTCACCAGTGCCCTGTACAGCTGCAGCAAGGTATCCCTGTTCCTGTATTCTAACCCTTTTGCTATGAAGGCCAGCATACCGTTTGCCTTCTTGACCGCCTGTTGCACCTGCATGCTCGCCTTCAGTGACTGGTGTACAAGAACACCCAGGTCTCTCTGTACTTCCCCCTCTCCCAATCTATTGCCATTTAAATAATAATTTGCCCTCCCGTTCCTGCACCCAAGGTGGATAACTTCGCACTTGTCCACATTATAGTGCATCTGCCATTTATCCGCCCAATCGCCCAGTCTGTCCAAATCGCTCTGGAGCTTCCTGGTCTCTTCCTCTGAGCCCACCCCACCTCCTAGTTTAGTGTCGTCTGCAAATTTGGAAATGCTGCATCCGACTCCCTGATCCAGGTCATTAATGTAAATTGTGAACAGCTGGGGGCCCAGGACAGATCCCTGTGGTACCCCACTTGTTACTGCCTGCCATTCAGAAAATGAGCCGTTTATTCCAACTCTCTGTTTTCTATCTGACAGCCAGTTCCCTATCCACGCCAAAACTTTCCCCTTTATCCCATGAGCCTCAATTTTCCATGCTAATCTTTTATGTGGGACCTTATCGAAGGCCTTTTGGAAGTCCAGGTACACCACATCTACTGGCTCTCCCCCATCTATTCTACCAGTTACTCCCTCAAAAAATTCCAATAGATTAGTCAAGCACGATTTACCCTTTGTAAATCCATGTTGACTCTGTCCTATCCTGTCCCCATTTGCTAAGTGCTCCGCTATTTCATCCTTAATGATGGACTCCAGCATTTTGCCCACAACTGATGTAAGGCTTACAGGTCTGTAATTACCTGCTTTTTCCCTACCCCCCTTTTTGAATAGTGGGGTAACGTTAGCTACCCTCCAATCCATCGGCACTGTTCCCGAGTCTAATGAATTCTGAAAAATCATCCTTAGTGCATCCGCTATCTCTAGGGCCACCTCCTTCAGTACCCTAGGATGCATGTTATCAGGCCCTGGGGATTTGTCCACCTTCAATCCCTTTAGCTTCCTTAACACCATATCCTTAGAGATATTGATTTGCGTCAGTTCCTCCTTTGCCAATGTCCCTATTTTTCCCGATATCCCAGGGAGGTTTTTTGTGTCTTCCTTCGTAAAGACTGACCCAAAGTATGCATTTAGTTGATCTGCCATTTCCTTATTTCCCATTATATATTCCCCCGTATCTGACTGCAATGGACCAACTTTGGTTTTCACCAGTCTTTTCCTTTTGATATATTTATAAAAGCTTTTGGAGTTAGTTTTTATATTTTCCGCCAGCTTATTTTCGTAAGCTATTTTGCCCCTCTTGATCATGCCCTTTGCCCTCCTTTGCTCTATCTTAAACTGTTCCCAATCTTCCGCTCTGGCGCTTTTTTTGGCTATTTTATACGCCCTATCTTTGGATTTTATGCTGTCTCTAATTTCCCCTGTTATCCACGGTTGAGTCACCTTTTTAGATTTCCTTTTATGCCAGATTGGTATAAACAATTTTTGCAATTTTGTCATTCTATCTTTAAATGTTTGCCATTGTTTATCTACCTCCAGTCCTCTCAGGAACGTTGTCCAATCAGACCTACTCAGTTCCCGTCTCATGGCATCATAATTCCCCTTGTTTAAATTCAGGACCTTAGTCTCTGAGTCAATTTCTTCGCTCTCCATTTCGAGTGAGAAATCGATCATGTTATGATCGCTCTGACCCAAGGGTCCCCGTACAACAAGATTACTGATTAGTCCCTTCTCATTGCACAGTACCCAGTCCAATATAGCCTGTTCCCGAGTTGGTTCCTCGACATATTGATCCAGATAACCATCCCTTAAACACTCAAGGAATTCCTCCTCCTCATTATTTTTACTGATTAGGCTAGTCCAATCTATATGTAAGTTAAAGTCACCTATGATGACAGCTGTGCTCTTATTGCACGCTTCTCTAATTTCCCTCGTGATGCCCTCCCTAACCTCTATTTTACTATTTGGAGGCCTATATACCACTCCTATTAATGTTTTTCGCCCCTCGCTATTTCTTAGCTCCACCCATATAGATTCTGTATTAACTGAGTTAATATCCTTCCTTTCAATTGCATTTATCCCCTCTTTTACTAGCAATGCTACCCCTCCTCCCTTTCTTTTTTGTCGATCCTTCCTAAATACTGAATACCCCTGTATGTTAAGCTCCCAGCCCTGCTCACCCTGCAACCATGTTTCCGTAATCCCAATTAGATCATAATTATTAACCTCTATTTCCACAGCTAATTCATCTACCTTGTTCCTGATGCTTCTCGCATTAAGGTATAAAACCCTCAGGCTTTTTTTATGCTCACATTTTTTATGAATTAGTTTGGCCCTTTGTTTTTTGTTCCTCACCCTTTTACCATTTATTTCTGTCTGCCTTTCACTTTCCTCTATTTCACTACATAGGTTTCTAGCCCCCTGCCATACTAGTTTAAATGCTCCCGAACTGCTTTATCAAAAATTACCCCGAGAACATCAGTTCCATCTCTGCACAGGTGTAGACCGTCCCTTTTGTATAGGTCACACCTACCACAAAACTGGTTCCAATGCCTCAAAAATTTAAAACCCTCCCTCTTACACCACTGCTCAAGCCACGTATTTAGCCTAACTATCCTGTTCTCTGTACTCTTACTAGCACGTGGCACTGGTAGTAATCCAGAGATTACTACCTTTGAGGTCCTACTTTTTAGCTTGGCTCCTAACTCCCTAAATTCTACTTGTAGGACCTCTTCCCTTTTTTTAGCTACGTCGTTGGTACCAACATGTATCACGACAACTGGCTGTTCCCCCTCCCCCTCCAGAATGTTCTGCACCCGCGCCGTAATAACTTCCCCTCCTTTCCCCTGCAGTCCAAGCTGGCGAGGATTGGCAAAGACCAGCTTTGCACCGGTGGAGGACCTCCACAAGTGGCCACTCTCATGGATCTCGAGGAGAGAGTCCACCAGATTCTTGGAGGACGTCTGAGTGGTCCTGTAACCACTGCAGCTGCCGACCCCATTGTCGACAGCGATGGTAAGGTTCTCACCTTTTACAACTGTCTCCTTCCACTTGTTCCCCCCACCAGCATGCTTTCTCACTGTGGACCCATGTCATAGTCTTGCCGCAATCTGGCATCCCTTGCTGCCAAGCTGTCCTTTTGCTAAAGCCACTCTTCCACCTCCCTGCTTTCTGATGCTGCATCACCAGCTCGGGAGCCGGGCCCTCAAGCTGCCAGTGCCAGTGCCTCCAAAGGCTCAATGAGAAAATTACCGTCCAACAGAAGGTCAGCAACTCTCTCCAGCAATGATCAGAATGGCCAGCCCAAATGGCTGCAGCTTTTATACTAGTGCTGTCCCCTTTAAATAGCGCCCCCCGAGTCCGAGAAGGGCCTGGGAACACTCCATCCAACTGTCACTAATAGCGCCAGGCGAAAAGGTTGCGGGCGCCACCGAATATCCGGTCTGGGGCGCTAAAAAGGTGTTGCACACTGAAATGACATCATGATCTGCCTGCGATAGCGGGCGGGCAAAAAGAGTTAGCGCTGGCGCTAAAAGGATACTCAATATGGGAGGTGGCGCTATATGCACTGCGCCCGCCCGAAAATTGGGTAACGCCCCAATTCTCGGGCTCTTTAGGTGCTAAGCGCTGGCGCTACCAACCGAACATCTAGGCCATTGTATCATGTTAAAATTATGTCACAAGTGGTGCATTGGTCCCCCTCCATGCTTTAATTATTGTAAATACAAGAGGTGCAGGGGCATTGGACCCCCTCCGTGTATTGATTATTTAATTAATCTTGTTTTCTGTCAATAGATGCCTACCGTGTACTGCGATTCTCTCTGGGTAGGGGAGATGGAGGTATCAGGGGATCAAAGATAGATCTACATAAGTATAAGGGAAGGTTGTTTGGGGAGAGTCAGAAATTATTGCTCACATTTGGACAGGATACTACAAGCAAGTTTTAGTATCCGATGGGGGACTGTAAGATTTCGCAATAATTTTGAAATTTCCTACAGTTCCGAAGATTGATTTTTGATTTAAAAAATACCTGGTAGAATATGCCTTTAAAAATCCAGGGATCAAAATGGCCATCAGACCTCGTGGCAGAAGACAAAAGGACAGTCTCTCTTCAAAGCATGGGCTGACAAAGAGGACTGAAAAGGCAGCATGTGTGTGTCTGTGAAAAAGGATAATCAAAGATGGCTGTCTGACCTCGTGGCAGGAGGCACCACACAGACTGTGTGCATATGAAAAGGGAAAATCAAAGATGGCTGACAAAGGATTTAGAAAAAAAAACAGCCCTTGAAGCAATGGAGTAGTTAAACTGTCAATCAAAGGCAGTTCAGGGAGTTTCCCTCCCTGCAGGACAATCGATGTTTGTTTACACTAAACTGCTACAATGTTGAACCACTTGAGACTGCCAATCAATTGCGGTTGGGCGTGACCACAGGACAATCAGATTGTTTACGCTAACCTCCAAGGGCTGTTTACTAAGCCATTAAGGAAATAGACATGGTTTTTCAAACTGGGACAGTTTCATTCAACCCATCACAAGAATGGGGATGTATTCAAAAACCCATCACAATGAATGTGTGATTCATCCAAAACCCATCACAGTCAATGGGGACAGTTTGGATCCCTTTTGTTTAGCCCAGATGCATCTGGATTTGGGCGGGAAGATTTCAGCCCCAAATGGGGTATAAGATAGCTTCTCAAGAATCCATCTCTCTCTCTCTCTGCAGCCTCGCCTCCATGCCCTCTACAACTTGGGAGCCCGCCCAAGGGAGTGGAATACCAGCAGTTACTTTTAAGCACTGGGGTATCTCTATCTTCAGGGTGGTGAAGAATCTAAGACCGCAAGGGCATGGTGCAGGCGTTCATTGGTTAGTATACATTTTCTGGCCCATTACAAGGCAACTTAGAATTGGTATAAGGGTGGGAATTAAGGGGATTCTTATTAAACTGTAATTTTAGTAAATTTTCCCTCATTGTGTCCATTTTCTCCTCCCTTATTTAAATAACAGTGTTGCACTAAGCAGAAAGGTGCCATAGTGAACATTAAGTGGCTGTATTAAAAGTGCTGTATCTAAGTAACAGTGTTGCACTAAGCAGAAAGGTGCTGTAGTGAACACTAAGTAGCTGTATTAAAAGTGCTGTATCTAAGTAACAGTGTTGTACTAAGAAGTAAAGTGCTGCATTTAAGTTACAGTGTTCTATTAAGCAAATGAGAGCTGTAGTTGACACTAAAGTGTACTGTGAGAAGTAAAGTGCTGTATTTCAGCATAGGTGTGTTGTATTGTTTATATTCAATTTGTTTATTTTTGTTTCAATAAATACTGGTCTGTTTTGCACCCAACCACGAGTCACGTTTTCTGTCTACATCGCTACCGAATAAGTCTGGCGGTCAGAACCAGGAATAGGGGAGCGCTTCAAAACCACACGAGGGTCCCTGGAGCAGCTCAGAGGCTTCTGACTGGCCAGAGACAATAACCCCAACCCCACTTATTAATTCCTACAAAATGGCGACCGCGGCAGTACCGTCGGCAACGGTGTGTGATGTAGCAGATGGTGGTTTGGGTCTGGAGAGAGCAGCAGTTATTGGTTTTCTATTTATCCCACTGGTTTGTTTGTGGTTGGGTGCCCGCAGGCTTGGGGAAGTCACCCGCAGGCTTAGAGAATCTAGAGCAGAGAGTTGGGATAGGGAAAGGGAGGTTGAGGAATACCAGGCCAAGATAGAGCGCCTGTTGGTTCAGTTTAGTGAGGGCAAAAGCCAACCGAGGCACGAGTCAGTGTACCTGAAGTGCCTAGTTGCAGAGGCCAAGAGCAATGAGATGAGCGTGCGGAAGGAGAATGCCCACCTCATACATGAAATAAAAAAGCAGGAGGAAAAGGTTAGGGAGGTAAGGGCAGCATATAAGCTGGCCTGTGAGCAAGGGTTTGAGGAAGCAGATCATGGCCCCTGTAGGGCAGAGATAGAAAGCTTGAATATGGCTTTAAGGAGGATTTGACTGGCAACCCAAGTAAAAAACCATCCCACAGGCAACACCCAGGGAAAGGTTGGTCAGGGAATCAGAGGTCCCACAACCGCCACCCATGGATCCGAGCTTTCAGGAGCTCTGGCAGCAAAGGGGGGTGGAGGATGAGGTGGTAGAGACAGGAATTTCCCCCCATTGGGTCAAGTCACTATTGGAGGCAGTGCGGTCTCTTCTGACTGGCCAGGGGAGCGTAGCAGCCACCACCAGTGCTTTCACCCCATCTGCCCCATCCCACTCCTAGCAATGGCTAGAGTCAGCATAGCCTGTTGACCTGTGTCCCCGTGAAAATGCTGAGGGGAGCAGGCCCTATGTTGAGATGGGGGTGATGACGGGGCAGGGGAAATATTCAGTGGACACTGGAGCCTCCAGCACGGTGGTCCACTCGGAAGACCTGACCAATTCACCCCAGTCTAATGAAGTCCCATTTAGCTTAATGGGACCCACAGGGAAACAGGAAGCTGGGAGTGAACCTGAGGTCAGAAATCCCCAGCCCGCAGCGGGTACAAGCTCACAGGCTGCACAGGCAGGCACTGTGGCTTGTGTTAGGGGAGGAGCCATTCATGACCAGTGCGAGCTGTTTAAGCAGGGGAACAGGAAAGGAGAGTTCTGGGACCCCTGTAGAGCAGGTCTGGTTGCAACAATCCGGGATAAGGGGGGCACACAGGGGATAGCTTTGGCCCCAGACCAAAAGCAGGTCCAAGCCCAAGACTCCACCTTTAAAGCCACCCTGGTGAGGGAAAAGGATTTTGAACAGGATTACTGGCAGGCAGCCAGTTATATCAAACAATGCAGGTTGTTTAAGCAGGGAGCAGGGAAACAGGCAGCTGGGATGGTGCCTGAGATTAGAAATCCACAACCTGAGCGTGTACACACACACAGACTGCTCACGCAGGCGCAGTCGCATGTATGAGAGGAGAAGTCCCCCAGCACTTGGCCCGAGCGATTCCCCCTCTCTTGTGGGACTCCAGGGAGGAGCCTGAACCAGGTTTTAGACCTGAAGGGGAAGGCTCTCAGCCACCGGCAGCCAGTGGCAAGGGATTGCCTATCCCCAGCCCAGGTTTGGGGAGGGAGGGACCCAAAGGAAGAGGTCCCCAGCCAGCAGGGTGTGTGACCCGAGCTAAGGGTCTGCTCGCCGGGGTAGCCCCACCAGCAACACTCCCTAGGAGGTCTCTTCGGGTACCCCAGCCCAAGAAAGTATGGACACCTACTTTCCAGTGGAGTAGGGCGGTCTCCCGAGTCAGGGAGAAACAAAAGGGTGGAAGTCCCCAACCAGCAGCCATAAGCTGCAAGGGACTTGAAGGTGGAATCAGTCCAGCCACGCCGCAGAGTGCAGCCTGTGGCAGCCCAAACAGGGATTAGGCTGGCCGCCCAGAGGCGGGCGGCGCTTGTATATAGCTTTGTGCAAGTAATGTGCAATTAGAGGATTAAGGTAGTGCATGTTAATTTTAGATTTTATATTGCAATTATTATTAGTGTATAAGTTTTAAGTATGGTACCGTTCCAGAATTGTATTGTGAATCGAGGTCGCGGGACCTGATTACACTCCTCCCGAGCCAGGGGACCTGGCTAGATGTTTTTTTTTTAGTCCTTTTCAGAGTTCCAGAAGGCACAGAGGACCAGAGTGCCATTGGATGCTCAAGGAAGGAGCACTCCTAGCCCACGAAGGAAGGGGTCTGCAGGAGGCAGATGCCCAAAACATTTAAACTGTTATTGGAAATTCAATTAAGATTAAGAATTTACAAAAGCTTGTTAATTATTTTACTGCTTGTTTGGAGTTAAGGGAACAAATTGCATATGCCTAGGAATTGTTGTGCTTGCAGATGGTGAAAATTTGAAATACATTTATGGCTGAAGAATAGTGCCATTTAATAAAGTGTCAGGCAATTGCATTGTAATAAAAAAATGGGGAAGATCATTTTCTTCCATGTGTATTTTTAGCAGATATGTTGGCTGGGTGACAATCCCATTAAAGATGTTGGCCTAGAAATTGGGTATAGCCCCGCTTGAGGCATTAGAACTGGCGCTGCACAAAGTTTATAGCCAGACGAAACTTATCGCCGCCTGGCACGATATTGGGTTGCATCGCCCCATTAGGGGATTGAGGCGCGAATTCAAGCGTTACACGGGACTCCTAAGGCACTAATCTTCCGGCGCAACCCAATATCGGAGCGGACGAGCGCAGCGCAGGTGCTCTCTATTACTGATGACCACGAGACTTCCAGGCGCCGGCCAGCTCTTAAAGGGGTGGGTCAGTCAGCTTCAGCATGCACACTCTTTGCCTTGCAGGCCTCAGAATCGGTGCAGGCCCTTCTCTGGCACTAAAAACTTGGACCAGATGGAGAAGGTGAGACAGAGAGCAGAGCGCTTCACCAATGAGGCTCTGGAGCAATTGGTGGCCGCAGTGGAGTGCCGGCGAGATGTTCTCTACCCAGACAATGGCACGAGGCCGAATCATAAGGACTACCGATGAGCTTGGAGGGATGTATGCCAGAGGGTCAACTCCAGCAGCATGGTGACCAGGAGCCCTGTCCAATGCAGAAAGAAATTCAACGACCTCACTCAGGTTGTGAGGGTGAGTGTTGTTTCTGCAAACTTCTGCATCCCTTCATTTGCACCTGACTTTATGGCTACAGGGTGGGCTGTGCCCCATTGGCCATCTGCCAGCAAGCACCCATGGCCCTTTCTGGGCACACACATGCACATTTGACTCAAGGCATCATGTAAGGGCTCTTGCACCATGGGGGGCATGAGATGATCACTGAGGGCATCATGTAACATAACTTCCCCTCCTTTCCCCTGCAGTCCAAGCTGGCGAGGATTGGCAAAGACCAGCTTTGCACCGGTGGAGGACCTCCACAAGTGGTCACTCTCATGGATCTCGAGGAGAGAGTCCACCAGATTCTTGGAGGACGTCTGAGTGGTCCTGTAACCACTGCAGCTGCCGACCCCATTGTCGACAGCGATGGTAAGGTTCTCACCTTTTACAACTGTCTCCTTCCACTTGTTCCCCCCGCCAGCATGCTTTCTCACTGTGGACCCATGTCATAGTCTTGCCGCAATCTGGCATCCCTTGCTGCCAAGCTGTCCTTTTGCTAAAGCCACTCTTCCACCTCCCTGCTTTCTGATGCTGCATCACCAGCTCAGGAGCCGGGCCCTCAAGCTGCCAGTGCCAGTGCCTCCAAAGGCTCAATGAGAAAATTACTGTCCAACAGAAGGTCAGCAACTCTCTCCAGCAATGATCAGAATGGCCAGCCCAAATGGCTGCAGCTTTTATACTAGTGCTGTCCCCTTTAAATAGCGCCCCCCGAGTCCGAGAAGGGCCTGGGAACACTCCATCCAACTGTCACTAATAGCGCCAGGCGAAAAGGTTGCGGGCGCCACCGAATATCCGGTCTGTGGTGCTAAAAAGGCGTTGCACACTGAAATGACATCATGATCTGCCTGCGATAGCGGGCGAGCAAAAAGAGTTAGCACCGGCGCTAAAAGGATACTCAATATGGGAGGTGGCGCTATATGCACTGCGCCCGCCCAAAAATTGGGTAATGCCCCAATTCTTGGGCTCTTTAGGTGCTAAGTGCTGGCGCTACCAACCGAATATCTAGGCCGTTGTATCATGTTAAAATTATGTCACAAGTGGTGCATTGGTCCCCCTCCATGCTTTAATTATTGTAAATACAAGTGGTGCAGGGGCATTGGACCCCCTCCGTGTATTGATTATTTAATTAATCTTGTTTTCTGTCAATAGATGCCTACCGTGTACTGCGATTCTCTCTGGGTAGGGGAGATGGAGGTATCAGGGGATCAAAGATAGATCTACATAAGTATAAGGGAAGGTTGTTTGGGGAGAGTCAGAAATTATTGCTCACATTTGGACAGGATACTACAAGCAAGTTTTAGTATCCGATGGGGGACTGTAAGATTTCGCAATAATTTTGAAATTTCCTACAGTTCCGAAGATTGATTTCTGATTTAAAAAATACCTGGGTAGAATATGCCTTTAAAAATTCAGGGATCAAAATGGCCATCAGACCTCGTGGCAGAAGACAAAAGGACAGTCTCTCTTCAAAGCATGGGCTGACAAAGAGGACTGAAAAGGCAGCATGTGTGTGTCTGTGAAAAAGGATAATCAAAGATGGCTGTCTGACCTCGTGGCAGGAGACACCACACAGACTGTGTGCATATGAAAAGGGAAAATCAAAGATGGCTGACAAAGGATTTAGAAAAAAAAAACAGCCCTTGAAGCAATGGAGTAGTTAAACTGTCAATCAAAGGCAGTTCAGGGAGTTTCCCTCCCTGCAGGACAATCGATGTTTGTTTACACTAAACTGCTACAAAGTTGAACCACTTGAGACTACCAATCAATTGCGGTTGGGCGTGACCACAGGACAATCAGATTGTTTAAACTAACCTCCAAGGGCTGTTTACTAAGCCATTAAGGAAATAGACATGATTTTTCAAACTGGGACAGTTTCATTCAACCCATCATAAGAATGGGGATGCATTCAAAAACCCATCACAATGAATGTGTGATTCATCCAAAACCCATCACAGTCAATGGGGACAGTTTGGATCCCTTTTGTTTAGCCTAGATGCATCCGGATTTAGGTGGGAAGATTTCGGCCCCAAATGGGGTATAAGATAGCTTCTCAAGAATCCATCTCTCTCTCTCTCTGCAGCCTTGCCTCCATGCCCTCTACAACTTGGAAGCCCGCCCAAGGGAGTGGAATACCAGCAGTTACTTTTAAGCACTGGGGTATCTCTATCTTCAGGGTGGTGAAGAATCTAAGACCGCAAGGGCACGGGGCAGGCGTTCATTGGTGAGCATACATCTTCTGGTGCATTACAAGGCAACTTAGAATAGGTATAAGGGTGGGAATTAAGGGGAATCTTGTTAACCTGTAATTTTAGTCAATTTTCCCTCGTTGTATCTGTTTTCTCCTCCCCTATTTAAGTAACAGTGTTGCATTAAGCAGAAAAGTGCTGTAGTGAACACTAAGTGGCTGTATTAAAAGTGTTGTATCTAAGTAACAGTGTTGCACTAAGAAGTAAAGTGCTGCATTTAAGTTACAGTGTTCTATTAAGCAAACGAGTGCTGTAATAGACACTAAAGTGTACTGTGAGAAGTAAAGTGCTGTATTTCAGCAGAGGTGTGCTGTATTGTTTATTTTCAATTTGTTTCTTTTTGTTTCAATAAATACTTGTCTGTTTTGCACCCAACCACGAGTCATGTTTTCTGTCTACATCGCTGCCGACTAAGTCCGGCGGTCAGAACCAGGAATAGGGGAGCACTTCGAAACCGCACGGGGGTCCCTGGAGCAGCTCAGAGGTTTCTGACTGGCCAGAGACAATAGCCCAGAAATTCGGGTCGGGGGCTTCCCGCAGGTGCAAGCCCCCGACCTACACTTACCTAGCGCGCCAGCAGTTGACCTCCTGGCCTGCGTGGAATTCCTCTCCGAGGCCTGTCCCAGAGGCCGGCGCGCTATGCTGGCGTGTCCCAGGGGCGTAGTTAGTGCGATGCGTCCCCTGGGATCACGTGAGCAACAGGCAGCCAATCGGAGCAGGGAATGCTCCATTCATAAGTCTTGACAGATAGACCTGTCAAAATGTATAAATGCTGAGGCTGTAAAGCTGTACCTTACCTTCAAATACATTTTTAAAAAACATCACACTTCATAAATAAACTATAAATGACATTAAGTAACTATTTTAAACAAAAACTTAAATTTTTGAAAAAAGTAATTTTATAAAAAAACGGGGCTAAAAATAAACTTACTGTAGTGTCCGAGTATCAATAATACACGGACTGCAGGAGAACAATAATAACAGGTATTTACTGAACAGAGGGTACTCTTTTATTTGGACCCAAAAAAGAAACAATTGGACTGTAACTTAAGACTGAAGTACAGAAGCCTGCCATGGCTTTATATACAGGTGTGGCCACTGCCGGTACTGCAGTATAAAATCAGTTCTTCTCTTAAAGGTACATACACAACAGTTTCTCCCCTTTTAGATAAACAGTACATAACATTCATTTAACAACTAAATAATAACTAATTACAATTACAATTTTCTCTGTACTATATACATCAACTGAAATAATGATTTATAAGTTCAGTCTTTGAGGAGGCTTCCTGATCCTGACTGGATAGCACCTTTCTCGTGTATCCTGTTCTTGCGGCGGAGTCGATTCTGGCTCATTGTCATTGGTTGGTTCGTCAGCTTCCAATACCACTGCTTCTGAGGTAGACGCAATCTGTACTTCGGGTTTATTACCAGGTGCACATGCTTGTGGTATGGTTTTGGCTTGTTCCTGTGACTCTAGAATCTGGTCAGCGTGGCATCTCACGATGCTCTCTCCAACGTCCACTGTGTACATTAGTGGTCCCTGCTGTGTGCATATCGTTCCTGACTGCCATTTTTTTGTTCGGTAGTCGCGGGCCAAGACTGGTTGCCCTATCTTGAAGCTCCTGGTTGGCTTCTCATTGATGTGCTGGAATTGCTTATCCTCAACATCTCGTCTTATGTTTGGTTTGAGCAAATCCAGGCAACATCTTAGCCTTCGGTTGAAGAACGTTATGGCTGGAGCTTGGTTGGTGACTGCATGTGTCGCATTCCGGTAAGCAAACAAGAAATTATCCACCTTGTGTTGTAGTGGTATGTCGTTGTTATACATCGCCTTTATTGCCTTTTTAAAGGTCTGAACAAACCTCTCAGCCAATCCATTTGTGGCTGGATGACATGGGGCAGATGTGTAATGTTTCACCCCATTATTCCTCAGAAACCTCCGGAAATCCTCGGACACAAACTGTGGCCCATTGTCAGAGCAAATCTGTTCTGGCAAGCCATTCCTGGCGAAGATAGTCCGTAGGACTGCAATAGTTTTCTCCGTGGTGGTGGAGGACATTTTGATGACCTCTGGCCATTCCGAATGGGTGTCCACGGTGATTAGAAACATTGAGTCCATAAATGGACCAGCAAAATCAATGTGTACCCATTGCCATGGAGATGAGGGCCACTCCCATGGATGTAGCGGGGCCTGTGGTGGAGCATTTTGGACCTTCTGGCATCCTGTGCATCTCTTGGTCATATCCTCGATTTCTTTATCGATTCCCGGCCACCACACAAATGTCCTGGCTAGGCTCTTCATTTTAACCCCTCCCAGATGACCTTCATGAAGCTCATTGAGCACTCTATCGCTCAACTTGGGTGGAATTACCACTCGGGATCCACACATCAAGGTCCCCCGGCACACTGACAGCTGTTCTCTCCTTGGCAAGAATGCTGGCAACAGTGAGTCGCCATGTGCTGGCCATCCCTTCACCGTCAAATCATAGACCCGAGAGAGTGTCGGGTCATTTTGGGTTTCCTTCTCTATACTTGAGTTTGTAACAGGTAGACATTCGACTATGGTCGCATGGAATATCTCAACAGGGTCCACTGCAGGTGGTTCCTCTACCGTAGGCAACGGTAGGCGCAACAGTGGATTGGCGGTTAGGATCAGATCAGCCATGATCTTATTGAATGGCGGAGCAGGCTCGAGGGGCCGATTGGCCTACTCCTGCTCCTATTTCTTATGTTCTTATGTTCTTAGCCCATCAGCATTTCCATGCTGTTTTGTACCCTTGTACTCTATGTCGTACTGAAGTGCCCCTAGAGAAAGTGACCATCTTTGCAGCCATTGCGCCGTCATCACCGGAACGCCCTTCTTTGGGTTAAAAATGGAGACCAGGGGCTGATGTCAGTAGGGTGAATTTCTGCCCGTGCAGATAGTGATTGAACTTCTTCACCACCCACACCAGGCTGAGGGCCTCCCTGTCAATCTGGGCATAGTTACGCTCGGCTGAGGTTAACGAGCACGACACAAAGGCTATTGGCCTCTCTGAACCGTCAAGGAATTTGTGTGACAGCACTGCTCCGATGCCGTAGGGAGACGCATCACATGCCAACCGAATCGGCAGTGTTGGATTGTAGTGGGCCAATACTTCTTTTGAAGTGATTAGGCATTTACATTTCTGAAAGGCACGCTTACACTCATCACTCCATTTCCATGTTACTCCAGTTTGCAGCAGGGCGTTCTGTGGGTGCAGAATTGTAGATAAATTCGGCAAGAACTTATGGTAGTAGTTCACCAACCCGAGAAACGACCTCAGTTGCGACACATTTTCCGGTGCTGGAGCCTTGACTACAGCTTCAATCTTGTCTGGTGACTTATGCAACCCTTCCTCATCAATCATGTGGCCACAATACGAGATTTGTCTCCTGAAGAGCTCGCATTTGGGGCGGTCGGCTCGTAGCCCATATTCCTGTAATCTAGTGAGCACCTGCTCCAGGTTGGCAAGGTGTTCACTGTCATGTTCGCCCGTAACCAGGATGTCATCCAAATAACATTGGGTCCCCGAGATCCCTTGCAGGACTTGTTCCATCGCCCTCTGCCAAATAGCTGGGGCTGATGCTACCCCAAATACCAGTCGATTGTACTGTGCATTGAGTGCTGCTAGAGTTTGGTAAGAGGGAGAAAAGTCATTTAAGTGTATTTTGTGAATTTTAGTGTGTTAAAAAGTTAATTATTTGAAGTGTGTTTAATTTTTAAGTGTATATTAAACTGTCGGGGAGTTTAACCCGGAAGTAGAATCTGGGTATAAAAGGGGCGGGACTAGTGCTTGTGCACGCGTGCTGTGCATTGAGTGCTGCTAGAGTTTGGTAAGAGGGAGAGTTCGGGCAAGTGGGAGGTGAGGGTATGTTTTTTGTTCTGTTTTCCTCACTCCCAGGCTTAGACAGCACTGCGGAAGCGGAGCAGCGAGACGAGTCAACCAAACAGGCCCCACAGACAGTATTCAAGGAAGAGGTTGGTGATCAGCTGGTTGGTTGGTTTTCTTCCTTCTCTTTTATTCCTTTAAGTTGGTAAGTCCTATTGAATAGTGGTGTAATAGTATCATCTACATTGGGGCAGAGGGCCTTCATAACTAATAATAATAAATTTAATTAATTACATAGATATGGGTGAACAGGTGATGTTTCACTGTTGCGAAATGTGGGAGCTGGTGGACCCCATTGAGGCTCACGGTGATTACATTTGCGATAAGTGTTTGCTGCTAGACTGCAGGGAGGATGAGCAACCTGGCCACAGCACCGTGGTACAGGGGGCAATTCAAGTGGAGGGAGTAAAAAGAAATGTTGTAGTGGTAGGGGATAGTATCATTAGGGGGATAGATAGGGTTCTCTGCAGTCAAGAGTGGGAGTCCCGAAGGCTGTGTTGCCTGCCCGGTGCCAGGGTTAAGGACATCTCTTCTGGGCTGGAAAGAAACTTGGAGTGGGAGGGGGAGGATCCAGTTGTCGTGGTCCATGTTGGTACAAATGACGTAGATAGGACAAGGAAGACGGTTCTGTTAAAGTAGTATGAGCAGCTAGGGGTCAAATTAAAAAACAGAACCTCAAGGGTAATAATCTCTGGGTTGTTACCTGAGCCACGAGCGAATTTGGCTAGGATAAATAAAATTAAAGAGTTAAATGCGTGGCTCAAAGACTGGTGTGGGAGAAATGGGTTTTGCTTCTTGGGACACTGGCACCAGTACTGGGACAGGAGGGAGCTGTTCCACTGGGACAGACTCCACTTGGCCAGTGCTGGGACTAGAGTCCTGGCGAATCATATAACTAGGGCTGTAGAGAGGGCTTTAAACTAATTAGTCGGGGGGGAGGTTTCTAGAGAGCAAATAATAGAAATGACAACCGAGAAGGTCATAGACTTAGGTAGCAGTGGGGGAATTAAAAAACAGAACGTGTCAGGAAGGGACAGATGGTATGGAGTAAAAAGTAAAGTACTAAAAAGGGAAAAAACAGGAACTAAGTGTTCAAAACATATTTGAAAGTTCTTTATCTGAATGCACGTAGCATTCGTAACAAAATGGATAAGTTAACGGCACAAATAACGACATATGGGTATGATCTTCTGGCCATTACAAAAACATGGCTGCAGGGTGACCATGACTGGGAATTAAACATATCAGGTTATTGAACAATCAGGAAGGACAGGCAGGAAGGGAGAGGAGGTGGGGTGGCTATGTTAATAAAGGAAGGAATCACTATAATACAGAGAAATGATATTGGGTCAAAGGAGTAGGATAGTGAAACAGTTTGGGTGGAGATAAGGAATAATAAGGGGAATAAACACTAGTGGGTGTAGTCTATAGGCCTCCGAGCAGTTGCAACTCTGTTGGACGGAGTATTAATCAGGAAATAGTTGAGGCTTGTAATAAGGGAACAGCTATAATTATGGGGGATTTTAATTATCATATTAACTGGACAAATCAAATTGGGTAGAGCAGCCTTGAGGATGAGTTCATTGAGTGTATTAGGGATGGGTTTCTTGAGCAGTATGTAACTGAACCGACCAGGGGGCAAGCAACCTTAGATTTGGTCCTGTGTAGTGAGATAGGATTAATTAAAAATGTCCTAGTAAAGGATCCCCTTGGAATGAGTGACCATAACATGGTTGAATTCCATATTCAATTAGAGGGTGAGAAGGTTGGATCTCAAACAAGCGTGCTGAGCTTGAATAAAGGAGACTATGAAGGTATGAGAGCGGAATTGATTAGAGTGGACTGGGAAAATAGATTAAAGGGTAAGATGGTACATGATCAGTGGTGTACATTTAAGGAGTTATTTTACAACTTCCAAAAAAAATATATTCCACTGAGGAAAAAAGGGTGTAAAAGAAAAGATAGCCATCCGTGGCTAAGTAAAGTAATTAAGGATAGTATCCGACTAAAAACAAGGGCATATAAGGTAGCCAAATCTAGTGGGAGGATGGAAGATTGGGAAGTCTTCAAAAGACAGCAAAAAATAATGAAAAGATTGATTAAGAAAGGGAAGATAGATTATGAAAGTAAATTAGCAAAAAATATAAAAACAGACAGCAAAAGTTTCTATAGTTATATAAAAAGAAAAAGGGTGGCTAAAGTAAATGTTGGTCCCTTAGAGGATGAGACCGGGAAATTAATGGTGGGAAACATGGAGATGGCAAAAACGCTGAACAATTATTTTGTATCTGTCTTTATGGTAGAGGACACTAAGAATATCCCAACACTGGACAAACAAGTGGCTCTAGCGGGGGAGGAACTAAATATGATTAAAATCACTAAGGAAGTGGTACTTGGTAAAATAATGGGACTCAAGGCGAATAAATCCCCTGGGCCTGATGGCTTGCATCCTAGGGTCTTGAATGAAGTGGCGGTAGGGATTGTGGATGCATTGGTAATATATTTCCAAAACTCCCTGGACTCAGCAAAGGTCCCGGCAGATTGGAAAACTGCTAATGCAACACCCTTATTTAAAAAGGGTAGTAGGCAGAAGGCTGGAAACTATAGACCTGTTAGCCTAACATCTGTGGTTGGTAAAATGTTAGAGTCCATTATTAAGGAGACAGTAACGGGACATTTGGATAAACATAATTTAATAGGACAAACTCAGCAAGGTTTCATGAAGGGGAAGTCATGTTTGACAAATTTGCTTGAGTTTTTTGAGGAAGTAACATACAGGGTGGATAAAGGGGAACCAGTGGACGTAGTGTATTTAGACTTCCAAAAGGCATTTGACAAGGTGCCACACAAAAGATTATTGCTCAAGATAAAAAATCACGGAATTGGGGGTAATATTCTGGCGTGGGTGGAGGATTGGCTCTCTAACAGAAAGCAGAGAGTTGGGATAAATGGTTCGGTCTCAGATTGGCAACCAGTAACTAGTGGTGTTCCGCATGGGTCAGTGCTCGGTCCCCAACTCTTTACAATCTATATTAACGATTTGGAGGAGGGGACCGAGTGTAACATATCAAAGTTTGCAGATGATACAAAGATGGGACGGAAAGTAGTGAGTGAGGAGGACATAAAAAACCTGCAAAGGGACATAGACAGGCTAAGTAAGTGGGCAGAGATTTGGCAGATGGAATACAATACTGGAAAGTGTGAGGTTATGCACTTTGGCAGGAAAAATCATAGAGCAAGTTATTATCTTAATGGCAAGGAACTGGAAAGTACTGTAGTACAAAGGGATCTGGGGGTCCTGGTGCACGAAACTCAAAAAGTTAGTATGCAGGTGCAGCAAGTGATCAAGAAGGCCAATGGAATGTTGGCTTTTATTGCTAGGGGGATGGAATATAAAAACAGGAAGGTATTGCTGCAGTTGTACAAGGTATTGGTGAGACCGCACCTGGAATACTGCATACAGTTTTGGTGTCCATACTTAAGAAAAGACATACTTGCTCTTGAGTCAGTACAAAGAAGGTTCACTCGGTTAATCCTGGGGATGAGGGGGTGGTCATATGAGGAGAGGTTGAGTAGATTGGGACTCTACTCATTGGAGTTCAGAAGAATGAGAGGCGATCTTATTGAAACATATAAGATTGTGAAGGGGCTTGATCGGGTGGATGCGGTGAGGATGTTCCCAATGATGGGTGAAACTAGAACTAGGGGGCATAATCTTAGAATAAGGGGCTGCTCTTTCAAAACTGAGATGAGGAGAAACTTCTTCACTCAGAGGGTGGTAGGTTTGTGGAATTTGCTGCCCCAGAAAGCTGTGGAAGCTACAGCATTCAATAAATTTAAAACAGAAATTGACAGTTTCCTAGAAGTAAAGGGAATTAAGGGTTACGAGGAGCGGGCAGGAAATTGGACATGTGTCTAGGTTCAGATTGGTCATGGCACTGTGGGTATTGGAGTGGGCCCAGGGGCCGTGTAGCCTGGTTCTGCTCCTACTGTGTTCTAATTCTGTGTTGGATTTCAGGAGATGGTTTTATTCCTGTTCCTGGCTGGGGTGGAGATCGCCTTTACAGAAGGTAAGTACTGTAGAAAATATAGGGACAGGGTGATCTCCTGGAAGAACTTCGATCGCCTAGATGGGTCAGAGAGGAATTTCCCAGATTGTTTCTCCCAAATTGTCCATTGGGTCTTTTATCTGGTTTTTCGCCTCTCCCGGGAGATCACATGGGTTCGGGTGGATGGAGAGTTATAGAAGATTTGAGGTTAGGATCAGATCAGCCATGATCTTATTGAATGGTGGAGCAGGCACGAGGGGCCGATTGGCCTACTCCTGCTCCTATTTCTTATGTTCTTATGTAAAGGCCTTTGTGAGTGTTTATCGTGAGGTATTTCCTAGATGCTTCTTCCACCTCCATTTGTAGATACGCTTGGGCCAGATCAATCTTCGTAAAGCGTTTCCCTCCAGATAGTGAGGCGAAAATATCTTCTATCTGTGGAAGTGGATATTGTACTGTGTGCAGGACTGGGTTCACAGTTACCTTGAAGTCCCCACAGATGAGAACCTTCTTCGGCTCCCCAGGCGTGCTGCTCAATGATTTCTTCATTACAGGAACGATTGGTGTGGCCCACTCGCTCCAGTCCACCTTGGACAGCACACCCGAATGCTCCAGACTCTCCAGCTCTGCTTCAATGGCTGGGCGGATCGCGTACGGTACCGGTCTGGCCTTAAAAAATTTTGGGTTTGCGTTATCTTCGATTTTTATCATTGCCGTTACTCCTTTTAGAGTCCCAAGTCCTTGTTGGAACACCTCTTTCGCGTCAGTTAGAATTTTTGACAGTCGTCCAGGTGTGACGTCATCATCCTTTTTGTCAGTCACAGTTAGCGCCTGAATGGAATGCAAATCCAATTGTATTTTTTGGATCCATTCACGTCCCAATAATGGTGGTCCTCCATCTTGTAGTATGTATAGATACAGTTTCTGTGTTTCCTTGCCGTTGTATTCAACTGGCACCCTTATTTTTCCTCTGGGGTAGACTTTTTGCCCCGTGTATGTCTTAAATACAATGGATGTGTCCTTCAAGGGTATGTGTGAGAATAGCCGCTCATAGTCTCGTCGATTCATGACAGTTAGGGCTGATCCTGTGTCCAATTCCATTTTTACTGGGGACCCTGCTATCATGAGGGTGACCCAAATGGTTCGGTGATCCTCCTTTGCGATCACGTTGTGTAACTTTAGACAACTTAGTGTCCTGCTCCCGGAGTCATTATCACTCTCCTGATCTTCCAAACTACTGTCTGTCAATTTCTTTACTTTCTTGTACTTTTCCTTAGTAGTTCTTGTAGTGTTGGTTTTCTTTCCCGACCTGCGGACTCTTGCTATGTGTCCCATTTTCCCACATTGCCTGCATACTTTGTCCTTAAACCAGCAGTCCTTCTGATCATGGGTTGTTCTGCCGCAGTGATAGCACTTTTTTGGTCCATACGCCATTTCGTTAGCGCTGTATTCTTGTGGTTTCTGTTGTATTTCCGCAGCTCCCCGTGCTGCTGCTTCGTAGGATACTGCCACGCTGAAAGCCTGTTCTAGCATCAGGTCCTTTTCCGAAAGTAGTCGTTTCTGGGTTCCTTCACTCTGGAGCCCACAGACAAACTTATCCCGTAAGGTGTCTTCCAGTCCTGCTCCGAACTGGCAGTGCTTCGATAACTTGCGTGGTTCCGTAAGATAGTCAGCATTGCTCTCATCTTTGTGCTGGTTTCTTTTATGGAACTTGAATCTTTCTGCTATCAGCAGCGGTGTATGGTTTAGGTGTTCCTGTAAGATATTAACAATCTCTTCAAAACTTTTCTCCATTGGTTTAGCTAGGGTAATTAAATTCCGCAATAGGCCGTACGTTCTTGCGCCCATCAAGTTTAATAATACCGACGCCTTCTTTCCATCGGCCACCTCATTTGCCTTGCAGTACACTTCAATTCTTTCCACATACGTGGTCCAGTCTTCTACCTCGTTGTCGAAAGCAGTGATACTGCCACTCTTCGGCATCTTGGGTGATTTAAAATGGCACCTCCCGCGCTTTTTCTTCTTCCCCAATGGATTAAAATGGCGCCTCCCGCGCTTTTCCTTCTTCCCCAATGGAATAAAATGGCGCCTCCCGCACTTTTCCTTTTTCCCTTGCTGCCACGCTGCTCCTAGTGTTCTACAGGGTAATGGCGGCGACCCGCGGCTTCGGCGCGTCTCACTTTTCCTTCCCCTCGTTTTATTTTCTCTACGTTGCCCGGTTCTTGAGCACCGACTGCGCCCTGTGCGCTCCACCCTCTCTCTCTCTCTTTCCTCCCGACGACACTGCACGACCCCTTTGCAGAGCCGCTCGATCGAGCTCGAGCCCGCCGCAATCCGGAAGGGTCAGCGCACTACCTGCTACCAGCACAATTTGCTGGAACACCTTGACTGGGGAGCCAAGCCCAGCTCTCCACAGCCTCCCCTTCAATTCTCCGAACTCCGATGGATCCTTGGGCGGTTGCCCGCGGTCGACGCCCGTTGCTCTGACTTCGACATCCAAGAAGCTTCTTCTCAGGGAAAGATCCCCGTGAGGTGATGCAGTACTGCAGGTGAGTTCGAACCTGTTCGTCGCCAGTGTAGTGTCCGAGTAGCAATAATACACGGACTGCAGGAGAACAATAATAACAGGTATTTACTGAACAGAGGGTAACTTAAGACTGAAGTACAGAAGCCTGCCATGGCTTTATATACAGGTGTGGTCACTGCCGGTACTGCAGTATAAAATCAGTTCTTCTCTTAAAGGTACATACACAACACTTACCTTGCTTTAAAGTATTTAAAAGTAAAAAACCTGTGGAAAAAATGTTTTAATTTTAAATAATTGACCACTTACCTTTGAAAATGAAGTCCTTACGGCTGCTTTTTACATTTCTAAAATGTACAGACTTACCCGCACGTTAAAACCTGTAAAAAAAAAGGAAGTTCAACGCGCACGTGCAGACTCCCGCCCGCACGCGTTCAACCTCTGAACCCCTTGGTTCAGAGGATCGGAAGTGCCGGTTTCCTGCGCATGCGTAGTGCATGCAAGATTCCGGCACTTCCATCGGGTCCACGCGTGAGTACTCCGTCCGTACTCACGCGTTGGAACCCAAATTTCTGGGCCAATAACCCCAACCCCGTTTATTAATTCCTACACACTTAAGAAGCTAGGCTCACCCCAATTCCCCAATTTGGTGGCCCAATGAAAAAACGAGGCATGTAGATTGGAAAGATCCCGGCTTCTGTTCCTTGTCAGTGCTAAGTCAGCTGATCTCAGGCTGGGCTACAATAAGGGGTGTTACAACTGGTTTTCCTGCTTTTTTCCAGTTCTGACGATAGGTCTTCGACCTGAAACGTTGACTCTGTTTCTCTCTCCACGGATGCTGCCTGGCCTGCTGAGTTTTTCCAGCATTTTCTGTTGTTATTTTGGATTTCCAGCATCCGCAGTATTTTGCTATTGTAATAGTGTTACAACTGGCCTTCATTACACCTGGACTATGGACAGGAAATTTGGCTTGTGTTCACCAATGGCCAGGGATTGCCATCTCAATTCTCCTGTCGGTAGTGCACCTATGGAGCTTGCGTTAAAACTGGATTGGACTTGGCTGTGAGGGCGTTGCAGTCGAATAGCATATCAGCACTCCATGCCAAGTCTTACACATGAAGAATAGCTATTTGGGCGACGTACTGGGGATGATTGATGAATGTCTAAACTTGCTGTCAAGTATTAAAAAACAAAATTCTCTTCCCAGCTCCAAAACGTTCTATTCATTCAACTCAGAATGGAGACAGTTTTAGTGCATTCTGGGAGTTTGAGTTTTTTTTTTTACAGATGACACACACACAGGAGGGAAATCTGCCAGTTGCGACATGAAGGTTTGAATTCATTAGCACAATTAAATAAATATAAGGGCCACTACTGCAAATCCTTGCCTCAGTAAATGTGAGTACGGGTTGTAGATAGGTCACATAACACTATAGGGCTGATTCTGTGATCTATGCTCATGTCCATTAAGGCTCTGTGTGAGGACTGTAGCCTCACAATATCTGCGTTATAGTTTGTGTTATCTTGTTGAGTAGTAGGCAATGAATGAAACACCACACAGTACTGCTCCCTGATTATCAAAATCCATGTCGAGGCCTTGGATAACGTGGACCACTTTCCATACCTCGGGGGCCTACTGTCAACAAGGGCAGATGTTGATGACGAAGTCCAACACCGCCTTCAGTGTGTCAGTGCAGCCTTTGGTCATCTGAGGAAGAGAGTGCATGAAGACCAGGACCTCAAACCCAGCACTAAGCTCATGGTCTACAGAGCAGTAGTGATACCCGCCCTCCTATATGCTTCAGAGACATGGACCATGTACAACAGGCACCTCAAAGCACTGGAGGGGTACCACCAATGCTGCCTCCGCAAGATCCTTCCATTCCATTGGCAGGATAGGCGCACCAACGTCAGTGTTCTTGCTCAGGCCAACATTCCCAGCATCGAAGCTTTGACCACGCTTGATCAACTCCGATGGATGGGCCACATCGTCCGCATGCCCGATACGAGACTCCCAAAGCAAGCACCCTACTCGGAACTCCGACACACAAGAGAGCCCCAGGTGGGCAGAGGAAACACTTCAAGGACACCCTCAAAGCCCCCTTGAAAAAGTGCAACATCCCCACTAACACCTGGGAATCCCTGGCCCAAGACCACACAAAGTGGAGGAGAAGCATCCGGGAAGGCACCGAACACCTCGAGTCTTTTCGCCGGGAGCAAGTGCAAGCCAAGCGCAAACAGCGCAAGGAGCGCACGTCAACCCAAGCACCCCACCCACCCGCCCCTTCAACCACCATCTGCCCCACCTGTGACAGAGACTGTAGGTCCTGCATTGGACTCATCAGTCACCTGAGAACTCATTTTTAGTGTGGAAGCAAGTCATCCTCAGTTCCAAGGGACTACCTAAGAAGAAGGCTATGAATGCATCGCAATGGAGAATGGATTAGTGTAATGGATTGAGTACTTGCACTGCATGTCTATAGTGCTCCCCATGTAGAGAGAAAGGGCTCAGAGCACTCTACAGGGCAGAGCAAAAAAACAATGCACGTGCATGCCAAGCAGAAGGGAAAAAGAGGGACCAGAAAGGTTAAGAGGAGCAACAGTCAAAGAAAGTTTTTTTTTTAATTGTGAGGGAGGGGGCCGGCAGAAGAATTGAGGGAGGAAGTTCCAGAGGGCTGGAGCTTAATGACTGAATGAAGAACCACTGATGGGGAATGGAGGGAGTGAGGCACAAGGAGTAACTCAATGCCAGAGGAACAGAGGGCGTGTGTGGGATATGTGACTGAAGGAAATCACTGAGTGGTACAGCAGTACCCAGGTAAAAACCCTCCGGTGCGCACTCTGTTTACTTCAGAACTAAAAATGTTTCTTCTATTTGATGAACTGGATTCGTGCCGCTATATTGTTAGTGGAACAGTTATGTTCTGTATCACTGGAATTCAAATGATAATTAGTTCCTAAATTAATATTGGATCTTCCCATTTCTGTATTTGATGAGCTGTGGCAGTACTCCATTAAATGATTGGATTGCGCTGTAATATTACAGACTGCAATCAGGTCCAAGTTGTATGCTCCACATCTCGTTTAATCCGAAGTCTGTTTTTATGAATATCTCCACATCACCATTATGCTGGCAGATGATTGCTTTCCAACAGCGCTTGATGTAATAAAGGCAATGAAACAAGCAAAGAATCTAATGATCTGAGGTGAACCATTTTGTTTGAAGGATGTGCGACATAGGCAACTTATTTTTTTGTTTTTGCTGCATGTTGAGACAATAAACTTGCTGCTACACATGGCGCTGTGATAGGCTAGACGTGTGCTTCCTATTGTAGCTTGCGCTGTTCATTAAGAGATAGTTTGAGTTGACGCAACTGGATAATGGAAGATTTTTTTCCTCCACTTGCACCTGGTAACAATTAAGCACTCCCTTGTCACATATATTGCTGTTCAGCACCAATGCTATTCATCAAGCATTGCCATGGCAATGCAGCCCAGACTCAAAAGAGTAATAACGTCTGCATTAGCTGATATGTTCAAATTCATTTCCAGCCTAATAGAGCTGAAAGTGTCAAGTGGATCAGTTTGTAATGTGAACTCGTTGGCATTGGATATAAAATAAACTCCCAGCTCTTGTGCAAGCTGGACATCTTAAAGCTGAAAATCAATGGAGGGAGAAATTTGGTTGGTAAGCGCCTCCAGTTAGCGCCTGGGGTGGGGGGGGGTGGTGTGTTAAGGGGTTAGCGACTGAGTGCGGCGAATGCAGCGATGCCCCAGAACTTCAGTGCTGGTACTGCCTGGGCCTCTAGCACCTCGCAGATCGTGACGTCATGAAGTGCGCAGCGCCCCGTTATCACCCGGATGTGAAAATGGTTCTCGCCCCCTGCTGTATTGCCGGGCGTGAACAACAGCAGGAAGAGGAGGCATTGTCAACCCGGCTGGCCACTTGTGGAGCACTCATTAAAGGGAATAGTTTTCAAGTAGGCCAACCTTTATTATTTGCACCAGGCTGGTGCCTGCTCACAGTTTTTGATGTTTCATTGCTGCAAGATGTCCAAGCCCTCCGCTTTGTGAGAGTGCTTGGGGCTGTAATGGCAGTTGCACAGGTTGCCTTGCAACGCAGAACTGCTAACAAATACATTGTGCACCATCATTGGACCTTCCCTTTAAGTGAGGGAAGCAGCCTCTGACGCCGTTAGTGATGCGCTCCACATTGTTCAGCGCTCTGCCGCTACCGCCCCACTCTCAGACTTTAGCGCCCTAGGAGAGGTGGTTAGCATTTGATTTAGCGCTCCATTTCCCTCTTGGAGCGCTAAAGCTGAATTTCCCGGCAGGAGAGAATCATTAGCACCTGGCGCTACTTTTTCTACTTTTCAAAATTTAGCACCCCAAATGGGGCGATACCGAACTTCTAGCCTAATTAATTATTTAATATTTAATGGAAGGTGGATTGGATGGCACTGAGGTTAGAATCTCATTCTCTGCCCTTTTTAGGAATGTATATTTTGTAATAATATCGGCAAAGACTGTAGTCCTGTGCCTATATGCCAAGGATGAAGTTTTGGACATGGAGTCAAACATTTACCGATAATTAAAGATTAAATGTTACAGATGCTCACAACCAACAGCAAGATCACAAAGGATGCTTTGTCACACAAGATACACACATTACAGCTCAACCCTCCAGATGTCTTCCTTCTTCATCTCCCAAACCACAGCTACAATTTTGCTGCTTCCAGCTGCACCACTCCATAGGCACCTGTATTCCATAACCCTTTACCCACTTTTGGTACCAGTCCCCATCAAGCTAGCCCTCGGCCCTGCTAAATATGTTTGTGCTAGCAAGGCATTAAAAGAGAACTGAGTCTCCAGTTGTTGTGATAAATGACTCTAAATGTAAACATGTGCCAGCTGGCCTCAGAGAATGCTCTGGTAACTTTTATACAGATATACTCTGCAGACCTTTTTCTCAGTCTTTCAATTTTAGGTTTTGTTAAACAGAAATAATCTAAAAATAGAACGTAATTTTGAATATAAGTAATTATTTTGTGTAAATAGATTTCTTTACAATTTTTCAATCTTAATCTCAAATACCCTCTGGAACCTAGACTTCAATCCAGTTTAGTCAGACGGAATAAAAATTCCTGTCTCTGAGCCTGGAAGCATGCCCTTAAGAGTCAGCTTGGCTCCGCTGGTAGCACTCTCACTTTCGAATCAGGAGGTGTGGGCTCAAGCTCCACTTCAGAATTTGAGCACGCGTTCTAGGCTGACACTTCAGTGCAGTATTGAGAGAGTGCTGAATTTTACGGTGCCACTTGACTTATGGAATTGAGATCCCGTATACCCGTTCAGTTAGATGTAAACGATCTTGTGACATTGTGGAAAGAGAAGGGGATGTTTTCCAGTGTCCTGGCCCATATTTACCCTTCAGCACATACCACCAAAATAGATTAACTCGTTATACATCTCATTCTTTTTTCTGTCGAATCTTTCTGTGCACAAATTGGCTGCTGCATTTGCCCAAATAGTAACAGCAATTACAATTCAAAAGTAATTAATTGGATGTGAAGCACTTTGGGACATCCCTAGGAAAGGCAATATATAAAATGCAAGTTTGTTTTTTCGTTCTCGGTGAGAAATTAGGCCATAAGGATAACTGGTATGAGAAATAGAAGAACTCACACTAGCCCAGGTGGGTACGGTAGCATAGTGGTAATAGCACTGGGCTAGTAATCTAGAAGCCTCGACTAATGATCCCGAGGGAAGAGTTCAAATCCCACGTCACAGACAGCTGTGGAATTTAAATTCAATTAAATAATTCTGGAATTAAAAACTAGTAATAATGACCATAAAACTACCAGATTGTCATAAAAAGCCCATCTGGTTCACTAATGTTCTTCAGGAAAGAAAATCTGCTGTCTTTACTCTGCCTGGCCTATATGTGACTCCAAGCCCACAGCAATGTGATTGACTCTTAACTGCCCTCTGAGGTTCAAGAAGGTGACTCACCACCACCTTCTCAAGGGTGCGTAGGGATGGGTAATAAATGCTGGTGATGCCCACATCCCATGAATGAATTTTAAAAAAAACAACAGAGATGGGAGTAGAGCATGATGTTGAAATTGTGTGCCAAAAAAAGTTTTGAAGGGATTCATTCCTCAATGTGCATTTGCACTATAAAAAGTTATCAAACCCCAACTCTGTACGGAATTAGCACACACACGCTAGCGGGGCTGGGGTTATTTGTCTCTGGCCAGTCAGAAGCCTCTGAGCTGCTCCAGGGACCCCCTTGCGGTTTCGAAGCGCTCCCCTATTCCTGAGTTCGGAACCCCGGACTTATTCGATGGCGATATAGACAGAAAACACCGTGACTCGTGGTTTGGGTGCAAAACAGACCAGTATTTATTGAAAACAAAAGAAAGAAAAATTGATATGGCTCTTATGCCTGGTACAGCACTTTTGCTTAAACGCAGTATACTTAGTGTCCACTAGAGGGCTCCCTGCTCAGTGCAACTCTCCTATATTTAATACACGCAGTACACTCAGTGTCCACTAGAGCGCTCCCTGCTCAGTGCAACACTACTTAATCTGTCTCTCTCTCCTTCCCTCTCTCTCTCTCTCCTCCCCTCTCTCTCTCTCTCTTCTTCCCTCTCTCTCTCTCTCTCCTTCCCTCTCTCTCTTTCTCTGTCTCTCTCTCCTTCCCTTTCTCTCTTTCTGTCTCTCTCTCCTTCCCTCTCTCTCTCTCTCTCCTTCCCTTTCTCTCCTTCCCTCTCTCTCTCGTCTCCCCCCAGTCTTTCTCTCTCTCTTGCATCACGGGGGGCGTTTCATTCCATGTGTGGGCGGGCCTAATACTGCAGCCTCCCGAAATGTCGCCGCCATTTTTTTAATACCGACAGCGACTGCACCAGCACAACAAACCCCCACAGTGCGGCTCCGTCACAGTATCCCGCTCCCGGCCTGCCAGAGCGGGAGGTGAGTTGGGGTCACTCGGGCCGGGCCTCACAACCGCTTGGTCCGAGACACAGAGCGGGGGAGCGGCAGCGGCCGGCCGTAAACCGCACGGCCCTGTAAACTGCCGGGAGAGTTTACAGGGCCGCGCGGTTTACTGGGGGGAGAGAGAGAGAGACGGGGAGAGAGAAAGAGTAGCAAGACTGGGGGGAGAGAGGGAGAGATAGAGAGAGACGGGAAGATAGAGAGAGAGAGAGAGAGAGACTGGGGAGAGAGAGAGAGAGACTGGGGAGACAGAGAGACTGAGGGGGGAGAGAGAGCGACTGAGAGGGAGAGAGAGAGACTGGGGTAGAGAGAGAGAGACATGGGAGAGAGAGAGAGAGAGAGTAGAGAGACGGGGGAGAGAGAAGAGAGAGACTGGGGAGAGAGAGAGAGAATGGGGAGATGGAGAGAGAGAGCGACTGAGGGGGGAGAGAGAGAGAGATGGGGAGAGAGAGAGAGGGAGAGACTGGGGAGAGAGAGAGACTGGGGAGATAGAGAGAGAGAGACTGAGGGGGGAGAGAGAGAGCGACTGAGGGGGGAGAGAGAGAGAGACTGGGGGAGAGAGAGTGAGACTGAGGGGAGAGAGAGGAGAGAGACTGGGGAGAGAGAGAGAATGGGGAGATAGATATAGAGAGAGAGAGACTGAGGGGGAGAGAGAGAGAGAGACGGGGGAAGGGAGAGAGACTGGGGAGAGAGAGAGAGACTGGGGAGATAGAGAGAGAGAGAGAGAGAGAGACTGAGGGGAGAGAGAGAGAGATGGGGAGAGAAAGAGAGAGAGACTTGGGGGAAGAGGGAGAGAGTGGAGGGAGAGGGAGAGAGTGGGGGAGAGAGAGAGACTGGGGGGAGAGGGAGAGAGTGGGGGGGGAGAGAGAGAGAGAGACTGGGGGGAGAGAGAGACTGGGGGAGAGAGAGAGACTGGGGGGAGAGAGAGACTGGGGGAGAGAGAGACTGGAGGAGAGAGAGAGAGACTGGGGGGAGAGAGAGAGACTGGGGGAGAGAGAGAGAGATGGGGAGAGAGAGAGAGACTGGGAGAGAGAGAGAGCGACTGAGGGGGGAGTGAGAGATGGGGAGAGAGAGAGAGAGAGAGAGACTGGGGAAATGGGGAGAGAGAGCGAGACTGGAGGAGGGAGAGTCTGGAGGAGAGAGAGAGACTGGGAGACTGGGGGAGAGAGAGAGACTGGGAGATAGAGAGAGAGAGGGAGAGAGAGAGACTGAGGGAGGAGAGAGAGAGAGATGGGGAGAGAGAGAGAGAAGAGAGAAAGAGGCCCGGCCCGAGTCACCCCAGCTGAGTAGGCTGGGCACAGTGAAAGCATTGATTTCTTTATGACAGCACAAAAACTGCTCTGACATCATAGCAGCTCTTTGACATCATAGTCACTCAATGCTAATGAGGGGATAATGAGCCGAATTTTGAACATTTTTGGGATACCATGGGCACGATTTTTGTCTGACGGAAAAGTAAATACGCCTATGACCGGTCCGTAATCGTAAGCTTTCTTTTGATGTGACGCGCGTGTAGGTACGCTCTATAACTTTCGAACGTATAGAGAATGGACAGACAGACAGACAGACAGACAGACAGATACAGTACTTTAATATAGATTTTTTTTAAATAGCTGCACAGCGTTAACCACAGCACTTCAGCTTGATGCAACACCCCTTTTAATACAGTTTTACTTACAGTACTTTAAAACAGCTACTCCTTTTTAATACAGTTTTAAATACCGAATTCAATGTTCACTATAGCACTTCTCTGCTAGGTGCAACACTGTCTTGCTTAAATAGGGGAGGAGGAACGGACACAATGAAGGAAATCAACTAAAATCACAATTCTAATGAAATTCCCACTTTACTCCCAACCCTATACCTATTCTAAGTTGCCTTGTGGAAGGCCAGAAAAATATATGCTCACCACTGGAAATGCCTGCTCCATGTCCTGCGAACTTAGATCTTCACTGCCCCGAAGTGAAAAACACCCCAGTGTTTTAAAAGTAAACTGCTGGTGTTTTGCTTCTACAGGCAGACTCCCGTGCTGTAGAGGGACATGGAGGCGAGGCCAGAGAGAGAGAGATGCTTCTGGGAAGCTATCTTTTATACCCCCATTTGGGGCCCACCCAGATCCTGATGTTTCTGGGCTAAAACAAAAGGGATCCAACTGCCCCATTGTCCAGTAATGGGTTTGAATGTGTTCTCCCATTCATTTAAACGGTTTCTCCTCAGTTTGGATGTGTCCGCTTGAAATACAAACAAATGCTAATAGCATTCAATTTCTTTGTAAACAAAGCATTGTCCTGTGGTCATCAGGAACTGCAATTGATTGACAGTCTTGAGTGCTTAGCAAACAAAGTTCCTTTGTTCATGCTGGCAGTTTCAAGCACTTGATCTTAGAGTCAACATTGTAGAACGTTCTGTAAACAGGCATCGATTGTCCTGCTGCAGGGCAGGGGGGGAAACTCCCCTTTGATTGACAGATTTGACTGCCATTGAACCTTTCTTCACAGACACACACACACAAGCTGTTTCCAAGTCCTTTGCTTTCGGCCATGTGGTCTGACGGCCATCTTTGATCCCTGGAATCTTTTAAAGGCACATCACCCAGGGATTCTTTCATCAAAAAAATTAATCTTCGGAGCTGTAAATTATTGCGAAATCTTATAACTCCCAATTAAATTGCGCACACTAGACAATAGCTATTATAGAGTACTCTTATACTTTTGATGTTTGTTACAAGATTGGGGCAGAATATCTGTGTCACCCCTATCCTAGATCTGGAGTGCTGCCTTTAATATAGTCGATAATACAGTCTGGCAGCTATAAACACTGTAATGATGCAATCTTTTTCTTCTCCAGAGAGCAGTGATCCTCTGGATTGCGTTGCCGGATGGTACGGTGGGTGCTGACTCTCTGCATCACCTTCAACAGGGAGCTGGAACTCTTCTTGGCTGGGGCAGGCATCGCATCATATAGAAGATGATTGGATTAACAGTTAAAATGCACATGGCCAATGTGATCTCCTGAACTGGTTTTGATTGCTGAGGAATTTGCCCGAGTTTTTTTTTTCCTCCTTATTGGTCCTGGGTTTATTTTCCTGTGTTTTTGCCTCTCCCTGGAGATTTTTTGGCTGTGAAGGGGTTAGGCGGTGTCTAGTCACAATGCTCCGGGCATCAAGAGTTTAGGGAAGGCTTGAGGAACAGTTGGTTGTTTCCTGCCCATCATTCTCGTATCTAATCTTTGACCACTTAAACTGCTAAAATTGATTGGCACAGATGATCATTGCCATTGATGGCTTGGGAACAAACAATCTTCACAGGGACAATGAGAATTCTTACATAAGAAGAAAGAAAACTGCAAATGCTAGAAATATGAAATATGAAACAGAAAATGCTGGAAATACACAGCATGTCAGCCAGTGTCTGTAAAGAGAGAAGACAAGTTATTGATGTTTCAGGTGTATTTCCCTTCATCAGAACCATAGAAACAGAGATAGACATAGAAGATAGGAGCAGGAGTAGGCCATTCGGCCCCTCGAGTCTGCTCCGCCATTCAATGAGATCATGGCTGATCATCCAAACTCAGTACCCTGTACCTGCCTTCTCCCCATATCCCTTGATCCCTTTAGCCTTAAGAAATATATCTAACTCATTCTTGATTATATTTAATGAATTGGCCTCAACTGCCTTCTGTGGTAGAGAATTCCACAAGTTCACCACTCTCTGGGTGAAGAAATTCCTCCTCATCTCTGTCCTAAATGGCTTACCCCTTATCTTTAGAGTGTGACCCCTGGTTCTGGACACCACCGCCATCGGGAACATCCTTCCTGCATCTAGTTTGTCTAGTCCTGTTAGAATTTTATAAGTTTCAATGAGATCCCCTCTCATTCTTCTAAACTCCAGCGAGTATAAGCCCAATCGATCCAATCTCTCCTCATACGTCATTCCTGCCATCCCAGTTATCAGTCTGGTGAATCTTCGCTGCACTCCCTCCATGGCAAGAACATTCTTCCTCAGATAAGGCAACCAAAACTGCACACAATACTCAAGGTGTGGTCTCACGAAGGCCCTGTACAACTGCAGCAAGACATCCTTGTTCCTGTACTCGAATCCTCTCGCTACGAAGGCCAACATACCATTTGACTTCTTAACCGCCTGCTGCACCTGCATGCTTATCTTCAGCGACTGGTGCACAAGGACGCCCAGGTCTCGTTACACTTCCTCTTCTCCCAATCTATTGCCGTTCAGATAATAATCTGCCTTCCTGTATTTGCCACCAATGTGGATAACCTCACATTTATCCACATTATACTGCATCTGCCATACATGCCCAATCACCCAACCTGTCCAAATCATACTGGAGTTTCTCGGCATCCTCCTCACAGCGCACACGCCCACCCAGCTTTGTGTCGTCTGCAAACTTGGAGATATTACATCTAGTTCCCTCATCTAGATCATTAATATATATTGTGAATAGCTGGGGTCCTAGCACTGATCCCTGCGGTACCCCACTAGTCACTGCCTGCCACTCGGAAAAAGAGCTGTTTATTCCAACTCTTTGCTTCCTGTCTGCCAGCCAGTTCTCTATCCAAGTCAGTACCTTGCTCCCAATCCCATGTGCTTTAACTTTACATGCTAATCTCTTATGCGAGACCTTATCGAAAGCCTTCTGAAAGTCCAAATACACCACATTCACTGGTTCTCCCTTATCTATTCTACCAGTTACATCCTCAAAAAATTCTAGTAGATTAGTCAAGCACGATTTACCTTTTGTAAATCCATGTTGACTTTGTCCGATCCTGTCACTGTTTTCCAAGTGCTCTGCTATTACATCTTTTATAATGGACTCTAGCATTTTCCCCACTACTGATGTCAGGCTTACCGGTCTATAATTCCCTGCTTTCTCTCTACCACCTTTTTTGATTAGTGGGTTAACATTAGCTACCCTCCAATCCATGGGAACTGTTCCAGAATCTATAGAATTTTGGAAGATGACCAGCAATGCATCTATTATTTCTAGGGCCATTTCCTTAAGTACCCTAGGATGTAGATTATCAGGCCCTGGGGATTTATTGCCCTTCAGTCCCATCAATTTCCTTAATACCATTTCCCTACAAATACTGATTTCATTCAGTTCCTCCCTCTCATTAGAACCTATGTTCCCCGACATCTCTGGGAGGTTATTTGTGTCCTCCTTTGTGAAGACAGAACCAAAGTATGTATTTAATTGGTCTCCCATTTCTTTGTTCCCCATTATAAATTCCCCTGATTCTGACTGCAAGGGACCTATGCTTGACTTCACCAACCTTTTTCTCTTCACATATCTATAGAAGCTTCTACAGTCAGTTTTTATGTTCCCTGCAAGCTTACTCTTATACTCTATTTTCCCCCTCTTAACCAATGCAACTTGTTCTTGTAACTACAAATAAAACAAGATGCTTATCAGGATAAGCAACCTCCTGATGTTTTGAATTACAATTTGGTGTTATTGCTGGGGCTAATTTTTCTTTTTTTAATAGCCCTTTATATTCTGCACAGCAATCAAAACATGGGCCGAGATTTTTAATTGCATGCTTTCTTGTAAAATTGCTGTGGTCTGTTCATTAAAAATTCACCAAATTTTGTTTCTGTAGATTTTATAAGAAACCTAACAGCAGAACTGAATTGCAAAGCCAATTGTAAGTTTGTCCAAGTTGTAGGCTGCGCTAAAGTGATGGCACTAGAGAAAGAGGATGCAGCCAATAGTTTGCAAAAGGACTTTGTTCAGCTATGCAAATGGGCAGGCAAATGGCAAATTATATATTTTTTTATTCATTCATGGGATGTGGCCATTGCTGGCAAGGCCAGCATTTATTGCCCATCCCTAATTGCCCCTTGAGAAGGTGGTGGTGAGCCGCCTTCTTGAACCTCTGCAGTCCGTGTGGTGAAGGTGCTCCCACAGTGCTGTTCGGGAGGGAGTTCCAGGATTTTGACTCAGCGACAATGAAGGTACGATGATACATTTCCAAGTCAGGATAGTGTGTGCCTTGGAACGGAACTTGGGAGGTGGTGGTGTTCCCATGTGCCTGCTGCCCTTGTCCTGCTAGGTGGTGGAGGTTGCGGGTTTGGTAGGTGCTGTCGAAGAAGCCTTGGTGAGTTGCTGCAGTACATCTTGTAGATGGTACACCCTGCAGCCACGGTACGCCGGTGGTGGAGGGAGTGAATGTTTAAGGTGGTGAAGGTTGGAGTGTCAAGCAAGCGGGCTGCTTTGAGTTTCTTGAGTGTTGCTGGAGCTGCACTCATCCAGGCAAGTGGAGAGTATTCCATCACACTCCTTACTTGTGCCTTGTAAATGGTGGAAAGGCTTTGTGGAGTCAGGAGGTGAGACACTCACTGTGAAATACACAGCCTCTGACCCGCTCTTGTAGCCACAGTATTTATGTGACTGGTCCAGTTAAGTTACTGGTCAATGGTGAGCCCAAGGATATTGATGGTGGGGGATTCAACAATGGTAATGCCGTTGAATGTCAAGGGGCGGTGGTTCGACTCTCTCATGTTGGAGATGCTATTTTTGCGAAGCTCACAGCAGAGAGGTGCAACCCGGACAGCAACTTTTGGATATTCGCATTTAACCACGCATCTGCCCCTCGCCTGAAGTTGCTGTTCCATTTATGCATAAATAACGGTGAGCATCATTAGCCTCATCGTTATTTAGACAGCAAATTCTGGCCCGTAAGATATAGAGACAGAACAATGGAGTGAAAGTAATGAGCTGGTCAAACTGAGTCTGGCGTACTGTGGTCAGTTTAAATCGAGTTACACTGAGTCTACAGCACTGAAACAGGCCCAACTGGTCAATGCTGGCATTTATGCTGTACACGAGCCTCCTCCCATCTCTTTTCATCTAACCCTATCAGCATATCCTTCTATTCTTTTCTCCCTCATGTGCTTATCTAGCTTCCCCTTAAATGCATCAATACTATTTGCCTCAACCACTGCCTGTGGTAGCGAGTTCCACATTCTAACCTCTCTCTGGGTAAAGAAGTTTCTCCCGAATTCCCTATTGGATTTATTAGTTACTATCTTAAATTTATGGCCCCAAGTTTTTCAATCATCTTCTCAATATCTTCCCTATTGAATCCCTTCACCATTTTAAAGACCTCTCTAACAGGTCACCCCCTCAGCTTTCTCTTTTCTAGAGAAAAGAGCCCTGCCTATTCAGTCGTTCTTGATATTTATAGCCTATCAGTTCTGGTATCATCCTTGTAAATCTTTTAAGCACCTCTCCAATGTCTCTATATAATTTTTATAATATGGAGACCAGAACTGTACACATTACTCCAAGTGTGGTTTAACTATGGTTCTATAGAAATTTAACATAACTTATCTGCTTCTCAATCTATCCCTCTAGAAATAAACCCCTGAACACAAGGTCTCATCAAACTAAAGAGAATGTCAGTGTTTGATAGCTTCACAGAGCTGTCAAGCGCTGACATTTCTTCTTTGAAGAAGTCTTGACAGATGGCACATCTGACATTGACGTGATCCGTCAGTGACTTCCTCCCTAATTGGTCTGCTGAGCCTGCAGGGCGGGCTTAACAAGGTCAATCAGCGGAAAATCCCTCTGGTTGGTCAGGTGAGGATGGAGGCGGGACATTGACACGACAAGCAGCTGTCCCGCCTCCAACTCACCTCCATTCACAAAATCAAGCCCTCACGGCGGGATCTTGCCAGCCCTGGGGAGGCGGGACTGGAGGCGGGACTGCCAGGAAAATTGTAGAATTTGAGGACGGGTGCCCAACCTGCCCCCAACCCGCCTCCGTGCCATCTTGCCAGGGGACGGGTAGCTGACACGTGATGGGTCCCTTCTCCTTGGAGGCGGGAAGGGGATCAGTGCCACTTAACTGCCTATTAACAGGTAGTTAACGGGCAGATAAGAGGATTATCCCCATTTTGCCCACACAAGTGCGGACTTCCCGAAGGCTCCGAACCCCGCCAGGGTCACCGAGGCGAGCAGTGGGTCTGCGGGGGTCGGAGGGGTGCAAAAGTGCACTGTGAAGGTAAGTGATGGGTGCAAGTGTGGAGAGGTGAGTATCTGAGGTAAGTGGAAAGTGTTAAAAAATGTTTACTTACCTTTGTTTCTTCCTGCAGGCTTCAAGAGTTGGGTATGCGGAGAGTCTCGCATCTCTGCGGCAGAGATGACAGATGGCCTTTGCATTCTCCAATGCAACAACCATCTAATTTCTGCAAAAGAAAGAGGTTTGATGAGGTCTTGAATTGAAAAACTCATCAAACTACAGCGGATGTCAGTGTTTGACAGCTTCACAGAGCTATCAAACGATGACAATTCATCTGTTAAAAATTTTTGTCAACAAAAATAGTTGACGCTCTCTGTAACCGGCATTCCCTTAATTGGCCTGCTAAGCCTGCTGGGCGGGGTAACAAGGTCAATAAAGGGAAAATAGCGTGGGTTGGCCAGGAGTTGATGGAGGCGGGACTGAAACCCGACAAGTGGGAGTCCCGCCTCCAAAAACTCCCCATTGGCAAAATGCAGCTCTTATTATCCAAGCAGTGTGTGGGTTCCTTCTTCTGCCTACCAAAATATACCAACTCATACTTATATTATATTGAAGTTCATTTGCAAATTAAACGCACATTCCGCAAGTTTATTGATGCTTTCTTGTATTTTGTCACAAACCTCCTTTGTATTAACTATACTATATTGCAAAAACAATGTACACGCATTGGAGAAGGTGCTGAGATGAGCAGTAAAACTGATCCCAAGTGTAAAGGGGATGATCATTGAGGAAACATTAGTGAAGCTGATCTGCAGAGATGACTATTAAGCAGGGATGTCATTGAGGTATGTAAAATACTGGATGGTATAAATAAGGGAAAGACACAGGCCCTAAAAAGCCTTGGGTTACAATGCTGGCAGTTGCACTGGGGTCATGCCTGCTGCTACCCTCCTGTGAGGTTTCTTCCTTTTAGTCATGGGCTTTTTCCACACTTGCTGTGCGAATATATCTCAAACATAGAAATGAGCCAAACGCTCCTGGATAACATTGCATGCTTGCTGTTCGGATCATTCATTATGGTTTAAAACATAATTGGATGGTCTTATTTCACTATTCTTTACCTGTGAGTAAGGGTCCGGACCTTTCTCAGTCTATAGGGGTTCGGTTTTCTGACAAACATTTAAAGCACAAAACTTTCACAAAGAGCCATATACCAATATTGCTTATTTTGATCACAAGTGATAGGACCTTCCTTTGAGTTTTTGATTGAGTTTGATACACTCTTACATAGAATTACATAGAATTTACAGCACAGAAACAAGTCTTTTGGCTGAACATGGCTATGTCAGTGTTTCTGCTCCACATGAGCCTCCTCCCACCTTACTTTATCTCTCCCTATCAATATATCCTTCCATTTCTTTCTCCCTCATGTACTTATCTAGCTTCCCCATAAATGCATCATATTATCAAAGAATCATACAGCACAGAAGGAGGCCATTCGGCCCATCATGCCTGTGCGGCTCTTTGAAAGCGCTATCCAATTAGTCCCACTCCCCTGCTCTTTCCTCAAAGCCCTGAATTTTTTTCCTTTTCAAGTATATATCCCATTCCCTTTCGAAAGTTACTATTAAATCTGCTTCCTCCGCCCCTTTCAGGCAGTGCACTCCAGATCAGAACAGCTCTCTGCGTTAAAAAAAATTCTTCTCATCTCCCCTCTCGTTCTTTTGCCAAATTATCTTAAATCTGCATCTTCTGGCTACTGACCCTCCTGCCAGTGGAAACAGTTTGTCCCGATCCACTCTATCATAATTTTGAACACCTCTATTAAATCTCCGCTTAACATTCTCTGCTCTAAGGAGAACACTCCTAGCTGCTCTATCTCTCCATTATGAGAGCATTCAAAAGATAGTTGGGTGTTAGGCTGGGAGAGTTGGGGCACAAGTGTGTTGAGCTTCAATGAGCTGAATGTCCTTTTCTCATCCTTTACTGTTCTTAAGGTAACAATGCCTGTTTTCTAAGCTGAAAAGGACTTTTGTTGCACCAATTGCCAGAGTCTGGTTAATTTAGGCTATTTATCGATAAAGAATGCTCCAGCTATGATACCACTGATGATATTTAATTTTCTTATGCAAATAATCTGCACCAGTATTTGCAATTGCATTAACATTCGCAGACCATTCATGGCACCTTTAAGAAAACTTGGCATCCTTTGTACTGAAATCTCCAAGGCCCAAATGGAAAGTCTGAAGAACAACATTTTCTTTCTAAACTTCAAAATTTAGAGGTCTGTCCCACGGTTATAGTTTAGATCATTTTCTTCAGCTTATATGGCATAACAGTGAATTAAAGAGCTTTAATGGATTTTCATTTTGATTGATATGGCAAAAGTCCGTGAAGACAGAATGAAGCACTAACCTTAGACAATGGCTGATTGCCTTCCTTAATACTATGTCCAAAATTCCTGAATTTCAACCCAGGGTGTATAGTTATAGTAAAAGATTGGCAGTTAATGTAGGACGATTTCCAAAGACTGTCATTGATGATGTATAGAGCCATATTCCTCAAGCAAAGATTTGGATATCTCATTTACTGTGTCTGTTGGTAATGTGGTACAAGGTATGATGTATAGGCGTGTTGGAATGAAGGTAAGAGATTTTAGTGAATTGATGATATTTGTATGGAAACTACGCATTAATACTGAGTTATTTTAGGTTCCGTGATGGCGCAGCCAGTTTAGTCTACTGAGTAGCTGAACCACAGACACCAGGAAGGGCCCAGGTCCATGGCCTGCGTTGAGTTACTTGATCTCAGCTGGAATGATATGGGCGCTATGGTTGGGATCAGTGCCCCTGGGTTAGAGTGAGAAAAATCGGCCAGAATTTCTGTTCCTATTTATAATCTAGCAACTGCTGCTGAAAGTGCACATGGACACTTGGGAAAGAGGATTATTGGGATCAGCTGACATATTCCCCTGCTGTTGAACTCTGTGCCGACATTCATGATCAAAAGGCAAACATGAATAATGGCCACTTGGACTTGTGCATACTACATGTAGCATACACTGCAGCAGTTCACCAAAGCTTCTTCGGCAGCACTTCTGAAACCTGTGACCTCCACCATCTAGAATAGCAAGGGCAGCAGGTGCATGGTAACACCATCATCGCCAAGATCCCAAGAACATAGGAGCAGGAGTAGGTCATTCGGCCCTTCGAGCCTGTTCCACCATTCAGTATGATCATGGCTGATCCTCTATCTCAATACCATATTCCCGCTCTCTCCCTATACCGCTCGATGCCTTTTGTGTCTAGAAATCTATCTGTCTCCTTCTTAAATATATTCAGTGGCTTGGCCTCCACAGCCTTCTGTGGTAGAGAATTCCACAGGTTCACCACCTTTAAAGCGAAGAAATTTTTCCTCATCTCAGTCCTAAATGTCCTACTCCGTATCCTGAGACTGTGACCCCCCTCGTTCTAGACCCCCCAGCCAGGAAAAACATCCTCCCTGCTTCCAGTCTGTCTAGCCCTTTCAGAATTTTATACGTTTCAATGAGATCCCCTTTCATTCTTCTAAATTCTAGTGAATACAGGCCTAGTCGACCTAATCTCTCCTCATACGACAGTCCTACCATCCCAGGAATCAGTCTGGTGAACCTTTGTTGCACTCTTTCTATGGCAAGTATATCCTTTCTTAGGTAAGGAGACCAAAACTGCACACAGTACTCCAGGTGTGGTCTCACCAAGGCCCTGTATAACTGCAGTAAGACATCCTTGCTCCTGTACTTAAATCCTCTTGCAATGAAGGCCAACATACCATTTGCCTTCCTGACTGCTTGCTGCACCTGCATGTTTGCTTTCAGTGACTGGTGTACAAAGACACCCAGGTCTCTTTGTACATCAACATTTCCCAATCTATCACCATTTAAATAATACTCTACCTTTCTGTTTTTCCTACCGAAGTGGATAACTTCACATTTATCCACGTTATACTGCATCTGTCATGTATTTGCCCACTCACTCAACTTGTCTAAATCGCCTTGAAGCCTCTTTGCATCCTCCTCACAACTCACAATCCCACTTAGTTTTGTATTGTCAGCAAACTTGGACATATTACATTTGGTTCCCTCATCCACTTCTTCTCATTGAACTCCATCTGCCACCGTTTTGCCCACTCACTTAATCTATCAATGTCCCTTTGCAACTTTCTGCTCCCATCTACACTATTTATTGTGCCATCTAACTTGGTGTCATCAGCAAACTTGGACATACGGCTCTCTATTCCTTCAGCCATGTCATTTATAATTATAAAAATAGATATATGAGAGGACCGGATTTCCCTGGCAAACCTCTGGGCCTTTAGCAACAGAAAGCGATAGAGGTCCTGTGCCAGTGGAATCTCAAGGTCATTCATGGAACACCTCACTGTCATCCTCCACACATATTCCTTCTATTAAAAGCACAGTTAGGGACCATTCACTGGATAGGCCATCATGTCACAGAAGGTAATTTTACAATACATCACATTATATGTAGTACAGCTATTCACTATTATTGCAGTCAAGATTCATTACGTGAATCCTTGAAGTATCTGTTTTATTTGACCATTAAACATACAGTATGAACATCTGCAAATGAAGCAATCCCCCGGCATTAGACGGTACCCAGATCATTAGAGAATTATACTAATTGCATTGCTGGCATAGGCCTTGTGCTGGTCTCTACTGAAAAAGTCACCAATCAGACCATAATGCTACAGAGGCCATTGGCATATGATGCTCTATTGAATGATATTGCAACAGACCTAATTACTTTGCAAATTCTTTTTGGGATATACAACAACAACATCAACTTGCATTTATATAGTACCTTTTGATGTAAGAAAGACTCACTAAGCACTTGGTTGTACATAAAGCAAGGCTTTAATTGACTTGTAACAAAACATGGAGGTCTCGTTAGTAGTCACTAGCTTCCTGTTTCCAGATTGTCTCTGGCCAAGTTGGGCCCACGCCTGAGTATTTATACTCCTCGGATGGCGTCCTCAGCTGGCCGTTCAGTAGTGCTTCCTGAGTTACTTCTTGTAGAAGTTGCGATTTATGACACCTTTAATATAGTAAATTGTCCCAAGGTGCTTCACAGGAGCATTATCAAACAAAATTTGACACCAAGTGTGATAAATCCATGTAGTGAAACAAGGAACTTGAAGAGGCGAGATATTAGAATTAGTCTGGGTTCTTTATTAAATAACTGCGTAACAAACATACAGGCCTGCATCCTTCTATTCCACCCTCGCTGACCTTCCCTCCTTAACTAGTGGCAGCACTAGCTACAGCACCACCTGGTGGATAACCTTAATCATAATATCCCAGATTACTATATTCCTCCTCCCTTAAGATTTCAGTATGAATTTCTTAACAAACAACCATTCCTAAGGGTCACATAAAAAGTCTCCATTCACTATGTTCAATACTTGACAAATCTAACAGGTCAGTGCAAATCTCTCTGGTGGCTTGCGAGATCTTTGTGAACGTCTAACAGTAAAGTCCCTGCTTGTTTGTGGTGAAGCCACCAGCTGCTCCTGAGCAGTGCTCAGAGTATCTGACTCTGAAACTATGGTTTCCTCTTGACGAATGGGTTCCTGTGGATATGTCTCTGTCCATGGTGGTGGCACCACAGATGCACTTGGCTAATTGGGGGCAAACCTGTCCTCAGCCATTGCATCTGGAACCTCAATTTCAATTTCCCCTTGTCTGGTAAGTATCTGATCTACATGTCTGCATACTACTCTACCATCTCCCAACATGACCTTGTATGATACTGGACCTGTCATTGAGTCTATGAAGCCAGGAATCCACTTTGGTCCATAACTGAAATTCTTGGTAAGGACCGCATCTCCTTCTCCAAAACTTTGGCTCTTTGTTCTTTTGTCATGGTTCTCTTTTTGTTTGTTTTGTCTGTTTTCTATTTTCCTTTTTAGGTCTGGGTGGGCAAGGTCAAGAGTGGAGCGTAGTCTACGACCTAATAACATCTCAGCAGGAGAGAGTCCTGTGGTGGATTGAAGTGTTATTCTGTAGCTGAACAGAACCCGTGACACTTTGGCTGCTAAACTCCCTTCTGCACTTTTTTTTATCATCTCTTTAAATGTTTGTACGGCTCTCTCCGCAAGTCCATTTGAGGACGGATGATATGGAGCTGAGCTCACCTGCACTATGCCATTGTTTCTCATGAACTCTTTTGTCACTGTACTCACAAAACAAGTGGCATTGTCACTTACCACGATCTCCGGTAGCCCTTGATTACTGAAGCTCTGATGCAGGCAGTCTATAGTAGTAGTGGAGGAAGCAGAATTAACAGGATAAACATCCATCCATTTGGAATGTGCATCAATGATTATGAGGAACATCTTCCCCATGAATGGACCCGCATAATCTAAGTGCAATCTTCTCCATGATTTATCCAGCCACTCCCAGGGGTGGAGAGGAGCCGCTGCTGGTGCCTTCCTATGTACCTGACAAGTGCTGCATGTCTTTACTAGATTTTATATCTCCTCATCTAGCTTTGACCACCACAAGTAACTCCTAGCCAAGGCTTTCATACGCGAGACCCCAGGATGACACTGATGTAGTTGCTCTAGGATAGGCTGTCATGCTGGCTGTGGAATAATCACTCGTGCTCCCCACAACATGCAACCATCCTGCACACTCAGCTCTGTTTTCCTGACACTGTAGGGTGTGAAGTCAGTCCCTTCCGGATGTTGTGGCCATCCCCTCACCACATGTTCTCAAACTCTAGACAGTACTGGATCTTTATCTGTCCATGTACTTACTTGCTCTGCAGTCACAAGGGCCATGTCAGTGTCCTCCAACATCAAAACTCTGTCCTCTGGAGCTGCAAGGATAGGTGTGCCTGGCAGTGGAAGACGGCTCAAGGCATCTGCGTTCCCATGGTACTTGCCCACCTTGCAGAAGATGACATACTCATATGCCCTCAACGTCAATGCCCATCTCTGGATCCGGGGTGACACCATCAGTGGAACTGCTTTCATTTCATTGAAAAGAGAGAGAAGAGGTTTATGATCGGTGCATATGGTGAACTTCCTGCCATATATGTACTTGTGGAACCTCTGTAACCCAAATATTACTGCCAACCCCTCTTTGTCTAACTGGGAATAGTTTTTTTCTGCTGGTGTTAGAGTTCGGGACATAAACCCTATTGGTCTTTCAGTTCCATCTTCCATGTGGTGTGAAAGAACTGCCCCCACCCCATAAGGTGAAGCATCACAAGAGAGAATGATGTCTTTCTCTTCATTGTAGTGAACCAGCACATCCGACGACAGCATCAGTTTCTTGGACTGTTCAAATGAAACCCCCTGCTCCTCTCCCCACTGCCACTGTGTCTCCTTGCGCAGTAGTTTGTGAAGAGGTGCTAACACTGTTGACAAGTTTGGTAAAAACCTGTTATAATAGTTCAGCAGTCCCAGGTAAGCTTTTAACTCAGCCACATTGGTAGGAGCAGGGGCATCCTGCAGTGCTTTTACCTTCTCCTTGATTGGATGGAGCCCGGTGGTGCCCGCTCTGTGTCCCAGGAACACTGCCTCATTCCCCAGGAAAGTGCACTTACTCCTCTTGAGCTGTAACCCTGCCCTCTCCAATCTCTGTAGTACCTCTCTCAGAGTGCTCAGATGCTCCTGGTCGGTTCTTCCCGTCACCAGAATGTCATCCAGATAGATGGAAACATGTGGAATCCCTTGCAGTACACCTTTGATTGTCCTCTGGAAGATAGCGGGACTAGATGAGACACCAAATGGTAAGCGGTTATATGTAAACAAGCTCTTGTGTGTATTAATGGTAACATACTTCTTCGATTCATCGTCCAGTGTAATCTGCAAGTATGCATGACTCATATCCAACTTTGTGAATTTCTTTCCTCCAGCCAGGTTTGCAAAGAGATCCTCTGTTTTGGGAATAGGATACTGCTGTAGTTTGGACACCCGATTGACCGTCAATTTATAATCTCCACAGAGTCTTACCGAATTGTCCGGTTTTAGAACAGGTACTATGGGAGCTGCCCATTCTGAACATTTCACTGGCTCCAGTATGTTCTCTCTCAATAGACGGTCAAGCTCACTCTCTTCCTTTGGTTTTATGGCATAAGGCACAGGTCTATGTTTAAAAAACCTTGGCGGTGCCTCCTTGTCCACATAAATCTTAGCTGGGGGGCTATTAAATGTGCCAAGTTCCTCCTTGAACACATTCTCATGTTCACTCAAAACTTCTTGCAAAGTCAACTGTTTGCCCTCATCTATTTGATTTACTGCTCCCCAGTCTAATTTAAGTTCTTTTATCCAGCCCCAACCTAACAGGTTTGGTCCGGTACCCGATACTACAACTACAGGTAGCTGTTCCACTGTGTCCCTGTGCTGCACAGTTACATTAGCTGCACCTAATGTCACTACTCGTTCACCTGTATATGTTTTAAGATGCAGAGAGCAAGACTTTAACTCTGGAACTTTTGCACGGTTCCACAATTTTGAGTACTCTACCCTGTTCATTATGGTTACACCGCACCCTGTATCAATTTCAAAGTTCACCTTAGAGTCATTTACTGTCAGTTGCAATGTGGTAGGAGCCACTTTTGGAATGTTCTCTAACATGCTATACATTATGAATATGTCCTCTTCTTCCTCAGCTTCCCCGCTGATGTGGTGTGCTCCATGTTTTTTCACTTCTCTTCCTTGGTTTTGCTTTCCTCCCCCTTTTGGTTTGGATTCCTCCACAGGTGATGTTGCCCTGCATACTCCTTTTATGTGTCCTTGTTTCCCACACTTGTGGCACTTTTCCTCCAGAAACCGGCATTCACTCGCCAGGTGATCGCCCTTGCATCTATAACATGCCTTCACATGCTCATGTTGTGGTTTCTGACGCATGTTTAATTTGTGCACAATAACCTGACCTGCAACTTGCTTAGCATTAGCCCTGTCTGAACCCTGTATTTCTTTTACATCTCGGTTCGCTGTCTCTATGGCTTGAGCAAGTTCCAATGCTTTTTCATAAGTAAGCCCAGTCTCGGATAATAATCTACGCTGCAGTCGGTCGTCCATTATTCCGCAAACTAGCCTATCTCTCAGCATTTCCTTCAGGTTGTTCCCATAATTGCAATCTTGTGCTAATTTACACAACAATGCTATATAGTCCATTACACTCTCTTCCTCTTTTCTGTTCCTTGAATTAAACTTGAACCGCTGTACAATCTCACTAGGCTTAGGGTTGAAATGTTCTTTTAGCAAGGCCACTAATTCAACAATTGATTTGTCTCCAGGCTTTTCACGACTGAGCATATTCTTCAGCAAACTATAGGTTTGGCTTCCCACTGAACTAAGCAGAATGGCTTTCCTTTTTCCGGCATCATTTATTTCATTTGCTTCGAAGAAATAACCCAACACTTCACAGTATTCCTCCCAGGTTTGTGCTTGAATATCAAAAGTGGAGATCATTCCTCCCATGGCAGCCATGCTCTCATCCAATTCATAGCTAACTTTAGCTCGTGAGTATGTTTTTTAAAAGTCCTGTCAGACTTCTCTTCTTTATTTAGTGTCCTTTTACCTCATCTACCGATAAATCCATGTAGTGAAAAAAGGAACTCGAAGAGGCGAGATATTAGAATTAGTCCGGGTACTTTATTAAACAACTGCGTAACAAACATACAAGCCTGCATCCTTCCATTCCACCCTCGCTGACCTTCCCTCCTTAACTAGTGGCAGCACTAGCTACAGCACCACCTAGTGGTTAACCTTAATCATAACATCCCAGATTACTGTACCAAGCTACATAGGAGATATTAGGAAAGGTGACCAAAAGCTTGGTTAAAGAGGTAGGTTTTAAGGAGCGTCTTAAAGGAGGCGAGAGAGAGATAGATAAGCTTAGGGAGGGAATTCCAGAGCCTAGGGCCCAGAAAGTTGAAGGCACAGCTGTCAATGGTGGTGCAATTAAAATTATTGATGTGCACAAGGCCAGAATTGGAGGAGCGTAGAGATCTCGGAGGGTTGTAGGGCTGGAGACAGTTGCAGAGATAGGGAGGGACAAGGTCATCTACTGCAAGGTTCCACCCCTCCAGTGCGGTCCCAAGCATCAAAACTATTTTGACACACCAAGGTCGTTTCTCTAGTCCTCTTGCTGTGGCCAGTGTTAGGAGAGTTCTGAGGAATGTATAACCCTGTGAGCAGCCAAAGTTGCAATGCCTAAAGGACATCTCCAAAAGCCACCTGTTGATCCTCTGTAGAGGAGTCCTGCCGTACACAATTCTCTGAGGCTGAATGCGCCATGTGAAATCCCTGGATAATGGTCACATGTATGATTCTCATAAGTGCCATTTACAATTTGAACATTCACAGAAAAGTTACCCATTTCTTGTCCCATGGACCACTAAAAGGTCCATAGTTGCACAGAGAGTTATGTGGATATAGGTGATTGCACCTTGTACTTGAGAAATCTCACCTGCTGCTACTGGTGCTGTAAGAGCCAATGGCTGTAGATGACTATATGTGCAAAAAGGCCATCTGTGACATCTTGGTGGGCTGCACTGCAGATTGGCTCAGGACAGATACAACAACAACAACAACGTGCATTTATATAGCGACTTTAACACAGTAAAACGTCCCAAGGTGCTTCACAGGAGCGTTAACAAGCAAAATTTGACATCAAGCCACATAAGGAGATTTTAGGAAAGATGACCAAAAGCTTGGTCAAAGAGGTAGCTTTTCAGGAGCGTCTTAAAGGAGGAGAGTGAGGTAGAGAAGCGGAGAGGTTTAGGGAGGGAATTCCAGAGCTTAGGGCCTAGGCAGCTGAAGACATCGATGCCAATGGCAGAGCGATGAAAATTGGGGATGCGCAAGAGACCAGAATTGGAGGAGCGCAGAGATCTCGGAGGGTTGTAGGGCTGGAGCAGCTTTAAGAGGTAGGGAGGGGCGAAGCCATTGGAGGGTTTTGAAAACAAGGATGGGAATTTTAAAATTGAGGCATTGCTGGACTCGGAGCCAATGTAGGTCAGTGAGCACAGGAGTGATGGGTGAACAGGACTTGGTGCAAGTTAAATACGGGCAGCAGAAGTTTGGTGAGCTCAAGTTTACGGAGGGTGCAAGGTGGGAGGTTTAGGCTAGAGGTAACAATAGCATAAGAACATAAGAACATAAGAAATAGGAGCAGGAGTAGGCCAATCAGCCCCTCGAGCCTGCTCCGCCATTCAATAAGATCATGGCTGATCTGATCCTAACCGCCAATCTACTATCACAGAACCATCTCCTGAATCTAACAGAATCAGACACACGAAATAGGAGCAGGATCAGGCTACACGGCCCCTGGGCCCGCTCTGCTACCCAAAGGGCCATGTCCAATCTGAACCTAGACTCATGTCCAAATTCCTGCCCGCTCCCCGTAACCCTTAATTCCCTTTACTTCTAGGAAACTGTCTATTTCTGCTTTAAATTTATGCAATGATGTCACTTCTACAGCTTTTTGGGGCAGCATATTCCATGGACCTACCACCCTCTGAGTGAAGTAGTTCCTCCTCATCTCAGCTTTGAAAGAGCAGCCCCTTATTCTAAGACTATGCCCCCTAGTTCTAGTTTCACCCCTCATCGGGAACATCCTCCCCTTCACAATCTTATATGTTTCAATAAGATCGCCTCTCATTCTTCTGAACTCCAATGAGTAGAGTCCCAATCTACTCAACCTCTCCTCATATGTCCATCCCCTCATCCCCGGGATTAACCGAGTGAAACTTCTTTGTACTGACTCGAGAGCAAGTATGTCCTTTCTTAAGTATGGACACCAAAACTGTATGCAGTATTCCAGGTGCGGTCTCACCAATACCTTGTACAACTGAAGCAATACCTCCCTATTTTTATATTCTATCCCCCTAGCAATGAAAGCCAACATTCCATTGGCCTTCTTAATCACTTGCTGCACCTGCATACTAACCTTTTGAGTTTCGTGCACCAGGACCCCCAGATCCCTTTGTACTTCAGTACTTTCCAGTTTCTTGCCATTAAGATAATAACTTGCTCTACGATTTTTCCTGCCAAAGTGCATAACCTCACACTTTCCAGTATTGTATTCCATCTGCCAAATCTCTGCCCACTTACTTAGCCTGTCTATGTCCCCTTGCAAGTTTTATGTGTCCTCCTCACTCACTACTTTCCCTCCCATCTTAGTATCATCTGCAAACTTTGATATGTTACACTCAGTCCCCTCCTCCAAATCGTTAATATAGATTGTAAAGAGTTGGGGACCCAGCACTGACCCCTGCGGAACACCACTAGTTACTGATTGCCAGTCTGAGAATGAACCATTTATCCCAACTCTCTGCCTTCTGTTGGATAGCCAATCCTCTATTCATGCCACAATATTACCCCCAATCCCGTGACTTTTTATCTTAAGCAATAATCTTTTGTGTGGCACCTTGTCAAATGCCTTTTGGAAGTCTAAATATACTATGTCCACTGGTTCCCCTTTATCCACCCTATATGTTACTTCCTCAAAGAACTCCAGCAAATTTGTCAAACATGACTTCCCCTTCATAAAACCATGCTGACTTTGTCCTATTAAATTATGATTATCCAAATGTCCTGTTACTGCCTCCTTAATAATGGACTCCAAAATTTGACCTACCACAGATGTTAGTCTAACCAGTCTATAGTTTCCAGCCTTCTGTCTACTGCCCTTTTTAAATAAGGGTGTTACATTAGCAGTTTTCCAGTCTGCCGGGACCTTTGCTGCGTCAAGGGAGTTTTGGAAAATTATTACCAATGCATCCACTATCCCTACCACCACTTCCCTCAAGACCCTAGGATGTAAGCCATCAGGTCCAGGTGATTTATCCGCCCCCATAGCCCCCTGTTTGTCCAGTGTTGGGATATTCTTAGTGCCCTCTACTGTAAAGACTGATACAAAATATTCATTCAGTGTTTTCGCCATCTCCATATTTCCCACCATTAATTTCCCGGTCTCATCCTCTAAGGGACCAACATTTACTTTAGCCACCCTTTTTCTTTTTATATAACTATAAAAACTCTTACTATCTGTTTTTATATTATTTGCTAATTTACTTTCATAATCTATCTTCCCTTTCTTAATCAATCTTTTTGTTATTTTTTGCTGTCTTTTAAAGTTTTCCCAATCCTCTATCCTCCCACTAGATTTGGCTACCTTATATGCCCTTGTTTTTAGTTGAATACTATCCTTAATTTCTTTACTTAGCCACGGATGGCTGTATTTTCTTTTACACCCTTTTCTTCTCAGTGGAATATATATTTTTTGGAAGTTGTAAAATAACTCCTTAAATGTACACCACTGATCATGTATCGTCTTACCCTTTAATCTATTTTCCCAATCCACTCTACTCAATTCCACTCTCATACCTTCATAGTCTCCTTTATTCAAGCTTAGCACGCTTGTTTGAGATCCAACCTTCTCACCCTCTAATTGAATATGGAATTCAACCATGTTATGGTCACTCATTCCAAGGGGATCCTCTACTAGGACATTTTTAATTAATCCTGTCTCGTTACACAGGACCAGATTTAAGGTTGCTTGCCCCCTGGTCAGTTCAGTTACATACTGCTCAAGAAACCCATCCCTAATACACTCAATGAACTCATCCTCAAGGCAGCCCTGCCCAATTTGATTTGTCCAATTAATATGATAGTTAAAATCCCCCATAATTATAGATGTTCCCTTATTACAAGCCTCAACTATTTCCTGATTGATACTCCGTCCAACAGAGTTGCAACTGTTCGGAGGCCTATGGACTACGCCCACTAATGTTTTTTTCCCCTTATTATTCCTTACCTCCACCCAAACTGCTTCATTATCCTGATCTTTTGACCCAATATAATTTCTCCATATTACAGTGATTCCTTCCTTTATTAACATAGCCACCCCACCTTCCCTTCCTTCCTCCCTGTCCTTCTGATCATTAAATAACCTGGTATGTTTAATTCCCAGGCATTGTCACCCTGCAGCCATGTTTCTGTAATGGCCACAAGATCATACCCATATGTAGTTATTTGTGCCATTAACTCGTCTATTTTATTACGAATGCTACGTGCATTCAGATAGAGAACTTTCAAATATGTTTTGTGACACTTAGTTCCTGCTTTTGCCCTTTTTATTACTTTACCTTTTACTCCATACCTTCTGCCCCTTCCTGACACGCTCTGGTTTTTAATTTCCCCAATGCTCCCTATATTGTTGTATCCGTGTGTTAATGGAGACACGGAATGCAGGAGTTGGTTTAACAGGTGTTTACTGAACAAAGTCTGGAGGTGAACTAAAAGATACAAGACGCTATACAGGCTTATGTACCCGAGTGGTCACTACCGGTATTATAGTACACAGGGGCTCTTAAAGGTACATACACTACAATTCCTCCCCTTTTAGATAATTAGTACATAACATTTTAAGAAATCATTAATTAACATGTTTACAAGAACAATAATCTGCACATTTGCTGCAGTTAATCAATTATAAGTCAGTCTCTCTGGAGTCTTCCTCACTCGGTCCGGATAACGCCTCGGTGGTGTAATAGTTTTCAGTGGTGTAGTAGGTTCTTTTGGCAAGGTCGATTCGGCTTGAATGCCAGTGTCGGGTTCATCTGATTCCAGTATCACCGGATCGGAGGTAGATACTATGGGTATCTCTGCTTCATCATTAGGCGTATAGAGTTGTGGTGTAGGTTGTCCCTTTTCGGATGACTCTATGATCTGGTCAGCATGGCGCCTTATTATGCTTTCTCCAATGTCCACGGTATACATCAGCGGTCCTAGTCGTGTGCAAATAGTTCCAGGCTGCCATTTCTCGGTACGGTAGTCCCAGGCTAAAACTTGTTGACCTATCTGGAAGGTTCTAGTTGGCCTTTCATTCATGCCTTGAAATTGTCGGTTCTCTACGTCCCTTCTGATGTTTGGCTTGATCAAATCCAGCCGGCATCTGAGTCTTCTGTTGAAAAACATCATGGCGTGAGTTTGGTTTGTAACCACATGTGTTGCATTCCTGTACGCAAACAAGAAGTTATCTACCTTATGTTGTAGGTTTATGTCTTCATTACCCATGGCCTTTATGGCCTTCTTGAAGGTCTGGACAAACCTTTCAGCTAATCCATTGGTGGCGGGATGGTATGGGGCGGACGTGTAGTGCTTAACCCCATTGTTTTTTAAGAACTTCCTGAATTCTTCGGATACAAATTGCGGTCCATTCTCAGAACAGATCTGTTCAGGCAGCCCATTCCTGGCAAATATGGTCCTTAATACTGTGATGGTTTTTTCCGTGGTGGTGGAGGACATCTTTATTACCTCCGGCCACTTGGAGTGTGCATCAACCGCGATTAAGAACATTGAGTCCATAAATGGACCAGCAAAGTCGATATGTACCCTTTGCCATGGAGATGAGGGCCACTCCCATGGATGTAGAGGGGCTTGTGGTGGGGTGCTTTGGACCTTCTGGCACCCTAGACAGCTCTTGGTCATTTCTTCGATGTCTCCATCGACACCTGGCCACCACACAAATGCTCTGGCTAGGTTCTTCATTTTCACTCCACCCAGATGCCCCTCGTGAAGCTCCTTTAGCACTTTATCCTGGAGTTTGGGTGGAATCACCAATCTGGATCCACACATCAAGGTTCCTCGGCACATTGACAGCTGTTCTCTTCTTTGCGAGAATGCTGGCAACTGTGGTTTGCCATGTGCTGGCCATCCCTTCACCGTTAAATCGTAGACTCGTGAGAGAGTCGGGTCATTTCTCGTTTCCTTTTCAATGGTAGAATTTGTTACTGGTAGACATTCCACTATGGTTGAGTGGAACATCTCCACTGGGTCCACTGTAGGTGCCTCTTCTACCGTTGGCAACGATAGGCACGATAAACCATCAGCATTCCCATGCTGTTTTGATCCTTTGTATTCTATGTCATATTGGTGTGCCCCTAGGAAAAGGGACCACCTCTGTAGCCTTTGCGCTGTCATAATGGGAACGCCCTTTTTAGGGTTGAATATGGAGACGAGGGGTTGATGGTCAGTCAACAAGGTAAATTTTTGTCCGTGTAGGTAATGGTTGAATTTCTTCACTCCCCACACCAGGCTGAGTGCTTCACTGTCGATCTGGGCATAGTTACGCTCAGCTGAGTTCAATGAGCGTGATGCAAAAGCTATCGTCCGCTCCGAAGCATTCGGGAATCTATGTGATAATACCGCTCCTACGCCGTAAGGGGATGCATCGCACGCCAGTCTGATTGGCAGTGATGGGTTGTAATGAGCCAACACTTCCTTGGACGTGATCAAGCCTTTGCATTTATGGAAGGCACGTTTACAGTCTTCGCTCCATTTCCAAATTACTCCCGTTTGTAGCAGTGCGTTAAGAGGGTGCAGAACAGTTGACAAGTTCGGTAAAAATTTATGGTAGTAATTTATCAATCCCAGGAACGACCTTAATTGTGAGACATTTTCAGGTGCTGGGGCTTTTATGACCACTTCAATTTTTTCAGGTGAATTATGCAACCCTTCTTCATTAATTATATGGCCACAATATGATATTTGTTTCTGGAAAAATTCGCACTTGGGGCGATTTGCTCGTAGGCCCCGTTCTCTCAGCCTAGTGAGCACCTGCTCCAAATTGGCAAGGTGCTCATTGTCGTTTTCTCCTGTTATAAGGATGTCGTCTAGGTAGCATTGAGTCCCCGGAATCCCTTGCAGGACTTGCTCCATAGCTCTTTGCCAGATAGCTGGAGCTGATGCTACTCTGAAAACCAGTCGATTGTCTGGTACAAGCCTTTGTGTGTGTTTATCGTGAGATACTTTTTAGAGGCCTCCTCAACCTCCATCTGTAGATATGCCTGTGCCAAGTCAATTTTGGTGAAACGTTTCCCTCCGGATAGTGAGGCGAAAATATCTTCTATCCTCAGAAGAGGATACTGTACCATGTGAAGGATCGGGTTTACAGTCACCTTGAAGTCCCCACAGATGCGAATTTTTCTCTGTTCTTCAGATTTATCATTATTCAACGTTTTCTTCATGACCGGGACGATGGGTGTTGCCCACTCGCTCCAATCTGCCTTGGATAACACGCCTGCCTTTTCCAAATTCTCCAGCTCTGTCTCGACTGCTGGACGATTTGCGTATGGCACCGGCCTTGCCTTAAAAAACTTGGGAATTGCCACATCTTCCACTTTGATTGAGGCGGTGACGCCTTTCAAGGTTTCTAGTTCCTGTTGAAACACTTCTTTGGCGTTGGCCAAGATGTCTTTTAATCGTTCAGGTATGACGTCATCATCATTTTTTTTCTTACTGGTCACCGTCGGTGCCTGAATGGAGTGCCAGTCTAAACGTATCTTCCTGATCCATTCACGTCCCAACAGCGGTGGACCACCATCTTGCAGAACGTATAAATACAACTTCTGTATTTCCTTGCCGTTGTATACAACAGGCACCCTTATTTTCCCTCTGGGGTATACTTTCTGCCCCGTATATGTCTTTAAGATAATGGATGTGTCTTTCAAAGGTATATGCGGAAATAGCCGCTCGTAATCCCATCAACTTATGACGGTCAGAGCTGATCCTGTATCTAGCTCCATTTTAACTGGGGACCCCGCTATCGTGAGGGTAACCCAAATGGTCTGGTAATCTTCTTTGGCAATTACATTATGTAATTTGAGACAGCTTAATCTCTTGTTTCCGGAGTCGCCATCACTCTTCTGGTCTTCGGAGCTACTGTCCGTCATCATTTGTACCTTTCTGTACTTTTCCTTGTTGATTTTTTTTCTGTCAGTGGATTTTTTGTTTCCAGATCGGCATACACGTGCAATGTGTCCCATCTTTCCGCATTGCCTGCATGCTTTGTCCTTGAACCAGCAGTCCCTCTGGTCATGGGTGGATCTGCCGCAGCAATAACATCTCTCGAAACCCCGTGTCATTTCATGGGTGCTGATGTCCTGTGGCTTTTGCTGTATCTCTGCAGCTCCTCTTGCTGCTGCTTCGTATGATACAGCCACACTGAAAGCCTTGTCCAGTGTCAAATCTTTCTCAGAAAGTAGCCTTTTCTGTGTTCCTTCACTTAGGAGACCGCAGACGAATTTGTCTCGTAGAGAATCTGCCAGTCCTGCCCCGAATTGGCAGTGCTTTGACAGCTTTCTTAATTCGGTGAGGTAATCAGCGTTACTTTCATTCTTGTGCTAATTCCTCGTGAAGAATTTGAATCGTTCTGCTATCAGCAGCGGTGTTGGGTTTAAGTGCTCCTGTAGGGTATCAACAATCTCCTTAAAATTCTTGTCCATCGGTTTGGCTGGAGTGATTAAGTTTCGTAACAGCCCGTATGTCCTTGCGCCCATCAGATTTAGAAGTACCGATGCCTTTTTATCATCCTCTACTTCATTTGCTGTGCAATATACCTCCACTCTTTCCACATATGTGGTCCAATCCTCTATATTACTATCAAAAGCAGTAATATTGCCGGTCTTAGGCATCCTGAAAATCAAAAATGCCGCCTCCCGCGCTTTCCTGCCGCTGCAGCTGCTGACAACGCTGTTCTCCGCGGTTTTTATTCACACAGATATTTTTAATAGTTGGAGACTCATTCCCGCCGGACTCTCTGGGACTTTTCCCTCCCTCTGCTTGGTCCGAACGCCGACCTGCTTTGCAGCGCCGGCCATCTCCCGAGTGCTCCACCCTGCGTCTCTGTTTGCCTCCGCCTTCTGACTTGCTGCTCGGCCCCGTTGCAGAGCCATCCGATCGAGCCCCAGCCCGCCGCCCAGGAAGGATTAGTGCAGTACCTGCCACCAGCCCGGCTAGCTGGTGAAACCACAGCTTTTTTTCTTTTTTTTCTTCGACCTTCGTCTGAGGAATCGATCTCCTAAAGGTGCTGCCGAATTGCAGGTAAGTCCGTTTCCAATTCGTCACCACTGTTGTATCCGTGTGTTAATGGAGATACGGAATGCAGGAATTGGTTTAACAGGTTTTTACTGAACAAAGTCTGGAGGTGAACTAAAAGTTACAAGACGCTATACAGGCTTATATACCCGAGTGGTCACTACCGGTATTACAGTACACAGGGGCTCTTAAAGGTACATACACTACATATGTCTATGACCTTCTCTGTTGCCATTTTTATTATTTGCTCTCTAGGAACCTCCCCCCCACTAGTTAGTTTAAAGCCCTCTCTCCAGCCCTAGTTATATGATCCGCCAGGACTCTAGTCCCAGCACTGGCCAAGTGAAGCCCGTCCCGACGGGACAGCTCCCTCCTGCCCCAGTACTGGTGCCAGTGTCCCAGGAAGCAAAACCCACTTCTCCCACACCAGTCTTTGAGCCACGCAGTTAACTCTCTAATTTTATTTGTCCTAGCCAAATTCGCTTGTGACTCAGGTAATAATCCAGAGATTATTACCCTAGAGGTTCTGTTTTTTAATTTGACCCCTAGCTGCTCATACTCCTTTAACAGAACCGGCTTCCTAGTCCTATGTACGTCGTTTGTACCAACATGGACCACGACAACTGGATCCACCCCCTCCCACTGCAAGTTTCTTTCCAGCCCAGAGGAGATGTCCTTCACCCTGGCAACACAGCCTTCGGGACTCTCGCTCTCGGCTGCAGAGAACTCTATCTATCCCCCTAATAATACTATACCCTACCACTACAACATTTCTATTTACTCCCCCCTCTTGAATGGCCCCCCATTCCACGGTGCTGTGGCCAGGTTGCTCATCCTCCCTGCAGTCCCTGCTCCTGTCCCCACAGGGAGTAAGAACCTCGAACCTGTTGGACAAGAACAAGCGCTGCGGCTCCTCCAGCTCTACCTCCTGGATCCCCGTACCTGCCTCACTCGTAGTCACACCGTCCTGTCCCTGACCATGGGCTACATCTGAATTAATTAACTTCATAGGTGTGATCACCTCCTGATACACAGAGTCCAGGTACTTCTCCCCCTCTCTGATGTGTCGCAGTGTCTGAAGCTCAGACTCCAGCTCATCAACACGGAGCTGGAGTTCCTGTAGCAGCAGACACTTGTCACAGACGTAATCACCGTGAGCCTCAATGGGGTTTACCGGCTCCCACATCTCGCAACAGTAACATATCACCTGCTCCATTCTATGTAATTAATTAAATTTTTTATTGTTAGTTATGGACACCCTCTGCCCGATTTTAGATGCTAGTATCCCCTTTAATTAATTGGATTAAAATTAAATCAATCCCTCTAGTTACACCAGTTAAATGGTTTACCAACAGTCACTCTGCACCAGAAAGGCCTTATTAACTACAACCCACAGAGTTAAAGTTTGAAAAGAGCACCTAACACCCCACTTACCCTAACTCACACTTACCCAAACTCACAGCACTCTTTGATGACTCACACTCAGTGCTTGCTCGCACTAGGACTGGTCTTTTTATACTGTTTGTTTGTTTACAGCCAAATGAGTCACCCATGGATGAGCATTGCAACTGCAGTTGAGCTGATGCAGGGCAGAGGCAAGTGATGTGATGGAGGTGGAAGTAGGCAGTCTTGGTGATGGAGAGAATATGGGGTCAGAAGCTCATCTCGGTCTCAAATAGGACACCAAAGTTGTAAACAGTTACCAAGATACGTCCCTGACTGGAGCTGAAAAGATCTTGTTGCATAATAGTTCAGTGTGGTAGTGACATTAACTGCCAGTGAGACAACAGAACTAATAGTTGAAATGAAAACAGAAAATGCTGGAAACACTCAGCAGGTCAGGCAACATCTGTGAAGAGAGAAACAGAGTGAACCTTTCAGAACTAAGGGAGTTATTTTGGCCATAGCATGAAAGCAGGCGCTGAATGGGTGCTGTGCTAATAAGAAACGCCTGTCTGAAAGTCTGGATTTAGCATACAATTTTCAGGCTAATTGATGATCATCATGATTTGAACGTACCTGCAGGTGCTAACCAGAGATAATCTCCTGCAGTATTTTCTGTTTTTATTTCAGATTTCCAAGATACACAATATTTTGCTTTTGTCGCAGAGAAGGTCGCTCAGCTGACAGCACTAAAGGCAGATATATGTTGAGAGGGGACAGTGAACATTATTGAAATATTAACACCAGAGGAGATAGAGAGAGGAACTTTAGGGCAAAATTCAACAAGGCTGAGTTCCCAGAAAGCAAGTCAAACAATCTGGGCTATTGTGTTAGCTCTATCTCTGACTCACATTGACATCAAATGAGGCTCCGCACAGATCCTTAAAGTAGGGGTTCAACAGGTGTAGGTGGAGGGAGAGTTGAGGAAGAGGAAGAATGGGAAACTAAGATAGAATAATCATACATACATTCTGAATAGGGTGGCCTTGACAGCAAACTAGCCTTTTCTCATTCTGGACTTTGTTGTGCCCTTAAATAATAATTTTTTATAGGTGTGACGTCATCAATACCCTATCAGTATCGCTTTTCTTCTAAGCTGGGCTGTAACTGCCTCACATTGATGTTACTCAGGAGTTATTCATCCCAGTTTATTGATGGAGAGTGTTGGGGGGTAATTTTAACCCCCAAAAATGGGTGGGTTTGGTTTGGGTGGGAGATTAAAAAGTTAAAATCTGTCAGGTAAAAGGGGGCGAGAAGGGTTGTCTCCAAAAGGTAAGTGCCTTTACAGCAGGGGTGTTTCCTGCAGGCCCAACAACCTTACTTGTAACCATTCCCTCACCCTGTGATCAGATCCCCCCACACCATCATCTACTCCCACATCACCATCTACTCCCCCATCACCATCTACTCCCCCATCACCATCTACTCCCCCATCACCATCTACTCCACCCATCACCATCTACTCCCCCATCACCATCTACTCCCCCATCACCATCTACTCCACCCATCACCATCTACTCCCCCCATCACCATCTACTCCCCCATCACCATCTACTCCCCCATCACCATCTACTCCCCCCATCACCATCTACTCCCCCATCACCATCTACTGCCCCCATCACCATCTACTCCCCCATCACCATCTACTCCCCCCATCACCATCTACTCCCCCATCACCATCTACTCCCCCCATCACCATCTACTCCCCCATCACCATCTACTCCCCCCATCACCATCTATTCCCCCCATCACCATCTACTCCCCCATCACCATCTACTCCCCCCATCACCATCTACTCCCCCATCACCATCTACTCCCCCCATCACCATCTACTCCCCCATCACCATCTACTCCCCATCACCATCTACTACCCCCATCACCATCTACTCCCCCCATCACCATCTATTCCCCCATCACCATCTACTCCCCCATCACCATCTACTCCCCATCACCATCTACTCCCCCATCACCATTTACTCCCCCATCACCATCTACTCCCCCATCACCATCTACTCCCCATCACCATCTACTACCCCCATCACCATCTACTCCCCCCATCACCATCTATTCCCCCATCACCATCTACTCCCCCATCACCATCTACTCCCCATCACCATCTACTCCCCCATCACCATTTACTCCCCCATCACCATCTACTCCCCCATCACCATCTACTCCCCCCATCACCATCTACTCCCCCCATCACCATCTACTCCCCCATCACCATCTACTCCCCCATCACCATCTACTCCCCCATCACCATCTACTCCCCCCATCACCATCTACTCCCCCATCACCATCTACTCCCCCATCACCATCTAATCCCCCCATCACCATCTACTCCCCCATCACCATCTACTCCCCCCATCACCATCTACTCCCCCATCACCATCTACTCCCCCATCACCATCTACTCCCCCATCACCATCTACTCCCCCATCACCATCTACTCCCCCCATCACCATCTACTCCCCCCATCACCATCTACTCCCCCATCACCATCTACTCCCCCATCACCATCTACTCCCCCATCACCATCTACTCCCCCCATCACCATCTACTCCCCCCATCACCATCTACTCCCCCCATCACCATCTACTCCCCCCATCACCATCTACTCCCCCCACACCACCATTGTAGGATTCTCAAAATTCCCACATCTCCCAAGTTATTAATAAGGGACCCTGTAGGATGAGTTATTAGTAAGGGTACCCAAAGGGAACGGCTTTTGGACTTCATGGCAAGACCTGCAAGGTTAAAGCAGGATCCTGCAAACAGCATGTCAAATTCAAAACTCAAAACTTAACATGCCCGGGCCTGTGGGACACAGCTTTGATTTGTGATTTCAAACCAGACAGCTAAAGGAGACAGACCACGCATTCTTCCCTTTAAAACAAATCAACTCAGGAAACGACTTAATCTTGCACAAAATTAAAGCCATCAAGACTATGCATATATAATCGCTTACAGTTCATACTGGCTACCAAGCCAGGAAGATACTGATTTACATTATGCATAACAAACACAGAGACATTAAAAACCATTTAACAATGGGACAACCACCCAAAAATCAGTTAAGGTGAACGACTATAATCACCTTAACAAGCCCGCCAAAATTAGACAAAGAAATAACCCTGATTTGGTGCGCAGATAACAAAGTTAGAAAGAGTATAATTGTAGGCCCACCGGTAACCAAAAGGCATTCGGGATCGACATGACACCAGAGGGGGCCGATGAAGCCAACAGGAAGGCTCACGCAACATCACGGCGAGAGGGCACGGTGGGGCAGGCTCGACCGAAGATGACTAGGCCGCAACCGCAGCCTACCGACCACGAGCACCGCGGTAACAAAGGGCCGGGTAAACCATACCTTCAGATCATTACCACTGCCAAGTAATGATCTAGGCCACCGCGACCGAGCCGACATTGAAGACTGCCAACCGAACCCCAGCCACAACAAAACTCGACGACCAGACCACCACCGGAAGAACAAAACCCAAAGTTTTCCACTCTACAAGCTAAAGTACCCAACAAAAACTTTATTCCCTATTTCTAATGAAGGGAAGAAGGTACTTACCCAGACAAATCCATAACCGCGCCCTTACCGCATCAGCGGACTCCACCTAACAGAAGAACCTTCGCAGATTCTAAGACTGGGACCATGTGGCGACCGCAGGCCCCAAAGGACACAAAGAGCAAACCCCAAAAATGCAACTGGCTTAACTGACAGGATTCGAACTGTCAAGAAACCCCATTGGTGAGCATAATCCCGGGCCCCTTTTAGTACAATTTAGTTAGGTATTGGGGGTGGGACACGGGTAGGGGGATTATTAAGGTGATTTTCCCTCGTTGTGCCGTGTGTTCCCCATTCTTAATTAAGTCTTCTCTTGAATGCCTGTAACTACTCCATAATTTAAGTGTATAGTTTTGTTGTGACTCTAATAAACACAGTTTGTTGCACCAAACCAGTTGTCTACTTCAATTTGTATCACCGCCTGTACCTAAGTCCAGAGTCTAGAACCCAGGGGTGTGGGAGCGATTCGAACTGCTCAAAACAGTCAGGGGCAAAGCCGTCTCCACACACCACCCCCTACACCATCTACTCCCCCCATACCGCCATCTACTCCCCCCATCACCATTACTCCCCCCATCACCATCTACTATCCCCATCACCATCTACTCCCCCATCACCACCTACTCCCCCATCACCATCTACTCCCCCATCACCATCTACTCCCCCCATCACCATCTATTCCCCCCATCACCATCTACTCCCCCATCACCATCTACTCCCCCATCACCATCTACTCCCCCGTCACCATCTACTCCCCCCATCACCATCTACTCCCCATCACCATCTACTCCCCATCACCATCTACTCCCCCCATCACCATCTACTCCCCCATCACCATCTACTCCCCCATCACCATCTACTCCCCCATCACCATCTACTCCCCCATCAACATCTACTCCCCCATCACCATTTACTCCCCCCATCACCATCTACTCCCCCATCACCATCTACTCCCCCCATCACCATCTACTCCCCCCACCACCATCTACTCCCCCATCACCATCTACTCCCCCATCACCATCTACTCCCCCATCACCATCTACTCCCCCCATCACCATCTACTCCCCCATCACCATCTACTCCCCCATCACCATCTAATCCCCCCATCACCATCTACTCCCCCATCACCATCTACTCCCCCATCACCATCTACTCCCCCCATCACCATCTACTCCCCCATCACCATCTACTCCCCCATCACCATCTACTCCCCCATCACCATCTACTCCCCCATCACCATCTACACCCCCCATCACCATCTACTCCCCCATCACCATCTACTCCCCCATCACCATCTACTCCCCCATCACCATCCACTCCCCCATCACCATCTACTCCCCCATCACCATCTACTCCCCCCATCACCATCTACTCACCCCATCACCATCTACTCCCCCCATCACCATCTACTCCCCCCATCACCATCTACTCCCCCCACACCACCATTGTAGGATTCTCAAAATTCCCACATCTCCCAAGTTATTAATAAGGGACCCTGTAGGACGAGTTATTAGTAAGGGTACCCCAAAGGGAACGGCTTTTGGACTTCATGGCAAGACCTGCAAGGTTAAAGCAGGATCCTGCAAACAGCATGTCAAATTCAAAACTCTAAACTTGACATGCCCGGGCCTGTGGGACACAGCTTTGATTTGTGATTTCAAACCAGACAGCTAAAGGAGACAGACCACGCATTCTTCCCTTTAAAACAAATCAACTCAGGAAACGACTTAATCTTGCACAAAATTAAAGCCATCAAGACTATGCATATATAATCGCTTACAGTTCATACTGGCTGCCAAGCCAGGAAGATACTGATTTACATTATGCATAACAAACACAGAGACATTTAAAACCATTTAACAATGGGACAACCACCCAAAAATCAGTTAAGGTGAACGACTATAATCACCTTAACAAGCCCGCCAAAATTAGACAAAGAAATAACCCTGATTTGGTGCGCAGATAACAAAGTTAGAAAGAGTATAATTGTAGGCCCACCGGTAACCAAAAGGCATTCGGGATCGACATGACACCAGAGGGGGCCAATGAAGCCAACAGGAAGGCTCACGCAACATCATGGCGAGAGGGCACGGTGGGGCAGGCTCGACCGAAGATGACTAGGCCGCAACCGCAGCCTACCGACCACGAGCACCGCGGTAACAAAGGGCCGGGTAAACCATACCCTCAGATCATTACCACTGCACAAGTAATGATCTAGGCCACCGCGACCGAGCCGACATTGAAGACTGCCAACCGAACCCCAGCCACAACAAAACTCGACGACCAGACCACCACCGGAAGAACAAAACCCAAAGTTTTCCACTCTACAAGCTAAAGTACCCAACAAAAACTTTATTCCCTATTTCTAATGAAGGAAAGAAGGTACTTACCCAGACAAATCCATAACCGCGCCCTTACCGCATCAGCGGACTCCACCTAACAGAAGAACCTTCGCAGATTCTAAGACTGGGACCATGTGGCGACCGCAATCCCCAAAGGACACAAAGAGCAAACCCCAAAAATGCAACTGGCTTAACTGACAGGATTCGAACTGTCAAGAAACCCCATTGGTGAGCATAATCCCGGGCCCCTTTTAGTACAATTTAGTTAGGTATTGGGGGTGGGACACGGGTAGGGGGATTATTAAGGTGATTTTCCCTCGTTGTGCCGTGTGTTCCCCATTCTTAATTAAGTCTTCTCTTGAATGCCTGTAACTACTCCATAATTTAAGTGTATAGTTTTGTTGTGACTCTAATAAACACAGTTTGTTGCACCAAACCAGTTGTCTACTCCAATTTGTATCACCGCCTGTACCTAAGTCCAGAGTCTAGAACCCAGGGGTGTGGGAGCGATTCGAACTGCTCAAAACAGTCAGGGGCAAAGCCGCCTCCACACACCACCCCCTACACCATCTACTCCCCCCATACCGCCATCTACTCCCCCCATCACCATTACTCCCCCCATCACCATCTACTTTCCCCATCACCATCTACTCCCCCATCACCACCTACTCCCCCATCACCATCTACTCCCCCATCACCATCTACTCCCCCCATCACCATCTACTCCCCCATCACCATCTACTCCCCATCACCATCTACTCCCCCATCACCATCTATTCCCCCCATCACCATCTACTCCCCCATCACCATCTACTCCCCCATTACCAGCTGCTCCCCCATCACCATCTACTCCCCCATCACCATCTGCTCCCCCATCACCCTCTACTCCCCCCGACCATGTTCCTCCCCCGACCACCATCTCTCCCCCCTCCCCGACCACATTCTACCTCCGACCACCATCTCTCCCCCCTCCCCGACCACGTTCAACCCCCGACCACCATCTCTCCCCCCTCTCCGACCACGTTCAACCCCTGACCACCATCTCTCCCCCCTCCCAGACCACGTTCAACCCCCGACCACCATCTCTCCCCCCTCTCCGACCATGTTCAACCCCCGACCACCATCTCTCCCCCCTCCCCGACCATGTTCAACCCCCTGACCACCATCTCTCCCCCCTCCCCGACCTTGTTCAACCCCCGACCTCCACCTCTCCCCCCTCCCCGATCGTGTTCAACCCCCTACCACCATCTCTCCCCCCTCCCCGACCGTGTTCAACCCCCCCGACCACCATCTCTCCCCACTCCCCGACCACGTTGAAGCCCCCGACCACCATCTCTCCCCCCTCCCCGACCATGTTCAACCCCCGACCACCATCTCTCCCCCCTCCCCGACCACGGTCAAACCCCCGACCACCATCTCTCCCCCCTCCCCAACCACGTTCAACCTCCGACCACCATCTCTCACCCTCCCTGACCATGTTTAACCCCCCGACCACCATCTCTCCCCCCTCCCCGACCACGTTCAACCCCCGACCACCATCTCTCCCCCCCCCGACCGTGTTCAACCCCCGACCACCATCTCTCCCCATCCCCGTCCACATTCAACCCCCCGACTACCATCTCACCCCCCGCCCCGACCGTGTTCAACCCCCGACCACCATCTTTCGCCCCTCCACGACCACATTCTACCTCCGACCACCATCTCTACCCCCTCCCCGACCTCGTTCAACCACCGACCACCATCTCTCCACCATCCCCGACCACGTTCAAACCCCAACCACCACCTCTCCCCCCTCCCCGACCGTGTTCAACCCCCGACCACCAGCATTCCCCCTTCCACAACCACATTCTACCTCCGACCACCATCTCTCCCCCCTCCCCGACAGTGTTCAATCCCCCGACCACCATCTCTCCCCCCTCCCCGACCATGTTCATACCCCCGACTACCATCTCACCCCCCTCCCCAACCACGTTCAACCTCTGACCACCATCTTTCCCCCCTCCCCGACCACGTTCAACACCCCGACCACCATCTCTCCCCCCTCCACGATCATGTTCAACCCCCCGACCACCATCTCTCCCCTCTCCCCAACCACGTTCAACCCCCCAACCACCATCTCTCCCCCCTCCACGACCACGTTCAATCCCCCGACCACCATCTCTCCCCCCTCCACGACCACGTTCAATCCCCCGACCACCATCTCTCCCCCCTCCCCGACCACGTTCAACCCCCCGACCACCATCTCTCCCCCCTCCACGACCATGTTCAACCCCCCGACCACCATCTCTCCCCCCTCCACGACCACGTTCAATCCCCCGACCACCATCTCTCCCCCCTCCACCAGCCACGTTCAACCCCCCGACCACCATCTCTCCCCCCTCCACGACCATGTTCAACCCCCCGACCACCATCTCTCCACCCTCCCCGACCACGGTCAAACCCCGACCACCATCTCTCCCCGCTCCACCAACCACGTTCACCCCCCCGACCACCATCTCTCCCCTCTCCACCAACCACGGTCAACCCCCGACCACCATCTCTCCCCCCTCCCTGACCATGTTCACCCCCCCGACCACCATCTCTCCCCCCTCCCGACCACGGTCAAACCCCGACCACCATCTCTCCCCCCTCCACGACCACGTTCAATCCCCCGACCACCATTTCTCCCCCCTCCACCAACCACGGTCAACCCCCCGACCACCATCTTTCCCCCCTCCCCGACCACGTTCAACCCCCCGACCACCATCTCTCCCCCCTCCACGATCGTGTTCAACCCCCCGACCACCATCTCTCTCCCCACCCTGACCACGGTCAAACCCCGACCACCATCTCTCCCCCCTCCATGACCATGTTCAACACCCCGACCACCATCTCTCCCCCCTCCCCAACCATGTTCAACCCCCCGACCACCATCTCTCCCCCCTCCCCGACCATGTTCAAACCCCCCGACCACTATCTCTCCCCCCTCCACGACCATGTTCAACCCCCCGACCACCATCTCTCCCCATCCCCGTCCACATTCAACCCCCGACCACCATCTCACCCCCCGCCCCGACCGTGTTCAACCCCCGACCACCATCTTTCGCCCCTCCACGACCACATTCTACCTCCGACCACCATCTCTCCCCCCTCCCCGACCACGTTCAACCCCCGACCACCATCTCTCCACCCTCCCCGAACACGTTCAAACCCCAACCACCATCTCTCCCCCCTCCCCGACCGTGTTCAACCCCCGACCACCAGCATTCCCCCTTCCACAACCACATTCTACCTCCGACCACCATCTCTCCCCCCTCCCCGACAGTGTTCAATCCCCCGACCACCATCTCTCCCCCCTCCCCGACCATGTTCAACCCCCCGACTACCATCTCACCCCCCTCCCCAACCACGTTCAACCTCTGACCACCATCTTTCCCCCCTCCCCGGCCACGTTCAACCCCCCGACCACCATCTCTCCCCCCCTCCACGATCATGTTCAACCCCCCGACCACCATCTCTCTCCCCTCCCCAACCACGTTCAACCCCCCAACCACCATCTCTCCCCCCTCCACGACCACGTTCAATCCCCCGACCACCATCTCTCCCCCCTCCCTGACCACGGCCAACCCCCGACCACCATCTCCCCCCCTCCATGACCACGTTCAATCCCCCGACCACCATCTCTCCCCCCTCCATGACCACGTTCAATCCCCCGACCACCATCTCTCCCCCCTCCACCAAACACGTTCAACCCCCCGACCACCATCTCTCCCCCCTCCACCAACCACGGTCAACCCCCGACCACCATCTCTCCCCCCTCCACGACCATGTTCAACACCCCGACCACCATCTCTCCCCCCTCCCCAACCATGTTCAACCCCCCGACCACCATCTCTCCCCCCTCCCCGACCATGTTCAACACCCCGACCACCATCTCTCCCCCCTCCCCAACCATGTTCAACCCCCCGACCACCATCTCTCCCCCCTCCCCGACCATGTTCAACCCCCCCGACCACTATCTCTCCCCCCTCCACGACCACGGTCAAACCCCGACCACCATCTCTCCCCCCTCCACCAACCGCGGTCAACCCCCCGACCACCATCTTTCCCCCCTCCCCGACCACGTTCAACCCCCCGACCACCATCTCTCCCCCCTCCCCGACCACGGTCAAACCCCGACCGCCATCTCTCCCCCCTCCCCGACCACGTTCAACCCCCCGACCACCATCTCTCCCCCCTCCCCGACCACGGTCAAACCCCGACCACCATCTCTCCCCCCTCCACCAACCACGGTCAACCCCCCGACCACCATCTTTCCCCCCTCCCCGACCACGTTCAACCCCCCGACCACCATCTCTCCCCCCTCCCCGACCACGGTCAAACCCCGACCACCATCTCTCCCCCCTCCACGACCACATTCAATCCCCCGACCACCATCTCTCCCCCCTCCACCAACCACGGTCAACCCCCCGACCACCATCTTTCCCCCCTCCCCGACCACGTTCAACCCCCCGACCACCATCTCTCCCCCCTCCACGATCGTGTTCAACCCCCCGACCACCATCTCTCCCCCCTCCCCGACCACGATCAAACCCCGACCGCCATCTCTCCCCCCTCCACCAACACGTTCAACCCCCCGACCACCATCTCTTCCCCCTCCACGATCGTGTTCAACCCCCCGACCACCATCTCTCCCCCCTCCCCGACCACGATCAAACCCCGACCACCATCTCTCCCCCCTCCACCAACACGTTCAACCCCCCGACCACCATCTCTCCCCACTCCACCAACCACGGTCAACCCCCGACCACCATCTCTCCCCCCTCCACGACCATGTTCAACCCCCCGACCACCATCTCTCCCCCCCCACCCCGCCAACCACATTAGACCCTGAACCACCATCTCCCCCCGACTGAACTGAACGCACCTCCAAGATAATATTGAGGCTGTTGTTTCTGGCAGTCTCTTAAAACAAAGCAGCTCACCATCTTCCAGCATTCACAATAAATTGATAATTAAAAATATATTATTCTTTAATTGTCACTGAAAAGGAGTATAAATAGAATATGTAATAGATAAATATCCAGTATACATGGTTGACAACTGAGGCGCCTTCTCACAGTGCACTCTTGTCTTTGTTGTTCCTGAATTACGAGGAGATCCTTGGCAGTAAATCTGAGTTTGAGCATTTCAAACTTTCTCAATATGCAGCTCTTGGCCGAGAAATTCATTTCGGGCCAAGGAGCTAAACGGGCGGTATCGGATCAATGGAACTGAATATCAGGCGCTGTGTATAACGGGCGGCCAATCCGATACCGCCTGTTTTACGCCACCATCCGAGACTAATTTCTCGGCCATTTCTTCCATACAAGACACTGTCACTAAGATGACCATTTTGAAAATTGCTACGAGAAGGTGGTGATGGGCTGCCTTCGTTGTTGCAGTTTGATACAACTGAGTGACTCGCTAGCCCAATTCAGAGGGCAGTTACAGGACATAGAAACATAGAAACATAGAAACATAGAAGATAGGAGCAGGAGTAGGCCATTCGGCCCCTCGAGCCTGCTACGCCATTTAATGAGATCATGGCTGATCACCCAAATTCAGTACCCGGTCCCTGCTTTCTCCCCATATCCCTTGATCCCTTTAACCTTAAGAAATATATCTAACTCCTTCTTGTATATATTTAATGAATTGGCCTCCACTGCCTTCTGTGTTAGAGAATTCCACAGGTTCACCACTCTCTGGTTGAAGAAATTCCTCCTCATCTCTGTCCTAAATGGCTTACCCCTTATCCTTAGACTGTGACTCATGGTTCTGGACTCCCCTGCCATCTAGAACATCCTTCCTGCATCTAGTTTGTCTAGCCCTGTTAAAATTTTATAAGTTTCAATGAGATCCCCTCTCATTCTTCTAAACTCCAGTGAGTATAAGCCCAATTGACCCAATCTCTCCTCATACGTCATTCCTGCCATCCCACGTATCAGCCTGGTGAATCTTCGCTGCACTCCCTCCATGGCAAGAACATCCTTCCTCAGATAAGGTGACCAAAACTGCACACAATACTTAAGGTGTGGTCTCACCAAGGCCCTGTACAACTGCAGCAAGACATCCTTGCTCCTGTACTCGAACCCTCTCGCTACGAAGGCCAACATACCATTTGCCTTCTTAGCCGCCTGCTGCACCTGCATGCTTACCTTCAGCGACTGGTGCACAAGGACACCCAGGTCTCTTTGCACTTCCCCTTCTCCCAATCTTGCCGTTCAGATAATAATCAGCCTTCCTGTTTTTGCCACCAAAGTGGATAACCTCGACTGGAGTCACATATAGGATTGACCAGGTAAGGATAGCAGGTTTCCTTTAACTAAAGGACATTAGGGAATCAGTTGGGATTTTATGATATTCCAACAGTTTATAGGTCTCTTTTAATTCTAGATTTTGTTTTAAACTGAATTCAAATTCTCAAACTGCCATGGTGGGATTTTAACTCACGTTCTCTGGATTATTAGTCCGGTAGCACAAGCACTACACTACATTAGCCTATTTGTCTAAGTAGGCTTGCTATTTATTTTATTTCAGTGTCAGACAGCAACTGTTGCATCGCAACTGACAGAAAAGCATCTTGGGGGAGAAATTCGGTATTGCCCCCATTTGGGGCGCCATTATCGGCCGGGCGCAAAGATTAGCGGCTGGTGCTAATTATCGCCTCTGACTGCAAACTTGGCTTTTATCGCCCCCGGAGGTGATTGGAGCGCTAAATCAGGTGCTACACACCTGTCTTAAGGCACAAAGGCCGAGGAGCGAGGCGCTCCCTCAGAACGCTGGCGAAGCTCAGGTGATGTCAGCCAGCAATGGAACGCAGACACACTGGCGCCGGCCAGTTCTTAAAGGGGAGGGTCGATCTAGCTCTCCATCCACACCCTGCTCATTGCAGCCTTGAATCTCAGCCTGGAGAGACCTCTACATCAAATCTGTTGGAAAGAACAAAGAAGAGGCCCAGGGAAAGAGCTCAGAGTGCAGCCCCCATATTCTCTTTTAAATCGATGCAAGGAAGAACAAATCAGAATGAACCTGCAAAGTGCTGCTCAGTACCCAACAGCTTTGAATATCTCCTGCAGTCTCTCTCTCTCACTCAGAATGCGTGGTGCAAAAATGTTGCCGACAAACAAAGGCAAGAAGTGGTCGCCTTTAAATAGCGCTCCCCCAGTCCCTTCCCGACTGCAAAACGCTCCCATCAACCTGTGGTTGCTAGCGGCAGGCGGTAAGACAGGGGGCGCCACTCAATATTGGGTCCGCGCGCTACCAGTGCGTTGCACACTTGACTGACGTCACGATCTGCCGGCGCAGGAGATCGTGGCGGTATTGTTTAGTGCCGCCACAAAATGTCTAGTTAATTTAGTGAGCGGCGCAAACATCACCACGCACAGGCGCTAGTTGCTTTGCACCCCATTAGCGTCCTCTTAAGGCGCTAACGGGAGGCACAAACCAACCAAATTTTCCCCCATAGTGCTGTCTTGTCCCATTATAATGGCATGCATCAGCAAACAACGAGAACCAATTGCCTGTTGCATCATTAACAAACTAATATCTTGTTGATGTGTTTATCCCAGCGCAGTCTTGGAGTAATTAGGCAAAATTTAGTACTCAGTTGATCGTAACAAAGCAGGAGCCTTGTGACTTTAGGAAAATGATCAGAGGATACGTGCTCTGGAGATTATTATAGGTGGCCCAGCCAGTAAATCCTTGGTATCAGTTCAGCAAATGATTATCTGCTTCTGTGTCTATTTGTTAACTCCAGTTAATGCGGAACAACAAGCAATTCTCATATTCCTTCAGTATAAAGTTGCAGGGATCTCGCCTGGCTCAGAAGTGGTTTCAGGTTGCTAACAATGCAGCAAACTGTTATGTTTTCATAGACTAGGACAATGTCAAAAGTAAGGTCGATCCTTCTTTCTCTTTCTGCACGGCAAATTGTAATTGTAAAGCATAAAAGGGTAGATTTACAACTTCACATTCCCAGCACAGAGCTTCACGTGATGGGAGTATATATCGACAATTTAAATGCTAATCATAGCGTATCCCTGCACGATTCTTGTTGGCATTTGACAAGGCTGGTTAACAAAATTGAGGCTCATGGAATAGGTGGATCAGTGGCAGCTTGGATAAGGAATTGGCTTAAGGACAGAAAACAGCGAGTTGTGGTAAATGGCTGTTTTTCAGACTGGAGGATGGTAGACAGAGGTGTTCCCCAAGGGTCAGTGCTGGGGCCACTGCTTTTTTTGATATATATAAATGACCTGGATATTGGAATACAAAGTAGAATTTCTAAATTTGCCAATGACACCAAATGTGGGGGTGTGGCAAACAGTGAGGATGATACCAATCGACTGCAACAGGACATAGAAAGGCTAGCAGAATGGACAGACAAGTGGCAGATGGATTTAATACAGAGAAATGTGAGGTGATGCATTTTGGCAGAAGGAACAGGGAGAGGCAATATACACTTAATGGCATAGTTTGAAAGAGTGTACAGAGACAGGGGGACCTGGGAGTTAATGTGCATAGATCCCTGAAGTTGGCAGGACATATTGAGAGAGTGGTTAGCAAAGCATATGGGATCTTGGGCTTCATAAATAGAGGTATTGCGTACAAAAGTAGGGAAGTTATCTTCTTCTTCTTAGGCAGTCCCTCAGAACCGAGGATGACTTGCTTCCACACTAAAAATGAGTTCTCAGGTGACTGATAAGTCCAATGCAGGACCTACATTCTCTGTCACAGGTGGGGCAGACGGTGGGTGGGGTGATGGGTTGACGTGCGTCTTTCCACTGTTTGCACTTGGCTTCCGCTTGCTCCCGGCGAAGTGACTCGAGGTGTTCGGCGCCTTCCCGAATGCTTCTCCTCCACTTTGTGCGGTTTTGGGCCAGGGATTCCCAGGTGTTGGTGGGGATGTTGCATTTTTTCAAGGAGGCTTTGAGGGTGCCCTTGAAGCGTTTCCTCTGCCCACCTGGGACTCTCTTGCCATGTCAGAGCTCCGAGTTGAGCACTTGTTTTGGGAGTCTCATATCAGGCATGCGGACAATGTGACCCATCCATCGGAGCTGATCGAGCTTGGTCAGAGCTTCGATGCTGGGGTTGTTGGCCTGAGCAAGAATACTGACATTGGTGCGCCTATCCTGCCAATGGATTTTCAGGATCTTGCGGAGGCAGCGTTGATGGTACCTCTCCAGTGCTTTGATGTGCCTGCTGTACATGGTCCATGTCTCTGAAGCATACAGGAGGGCGGGTATCACTACTACACTACCATGAACTTAGTGCCGGGTTTGAGGTCCTGGTCTTCAAATACACTCTTCCTCAGGCGACTGAAGGCTGCACTGGCACACTGAAGGCGATGTTGGACTTCATCATCGATGTCTGCCCTTGTTGACAGTAGGCTCCCAAGGTATGGAAAGTGGTCCATGTTGTCCAAGGTGTGGTGTATGTGCCTTTAAGAGCAATTATGGTGTATGTGCCTTTAAGAGCCCCAGGTGTGCGTAATGCCGGTAATTACCACTTGGGCTATATAAGCCTGTGTATTGTGTATATCCTTTAGAAAACCCCCCCCAGACTTGCTTAGTAAATACCTATGAACCAACTCCTGTCTTCAGTGTCTTTATCTACACACGGACACTACAGTGGCGACGAAGTGGAAACGGACTTACCTGCAATTCGGCAGCACCTCAAGGACATCGATTCCTCCAGCGTCCAGAAGACTCAAGGAAGTAAGAGAAACTGTGGTTTCACCAGCTGGCCAAGCTGGTGACAGGTACTGCGCTAATCCTTCCTGGGCGTCAGGCTGGAGCTCCAGCGGCGGGCTCTACAGCTGAGACAGGCAGCGAAATCGGAGGCAAGCAATAACGGACTGGGAGGGTGCACTCGAGAGACGGCCGGCGCGGCAAGCAGGTCAGCGTTTAGACCTCCGTCGGGAACGAGTCTCCAACAGTGAATAAACGGAAACCACAGTAAAACAGCGTTGTTATCGGTAGCAGCGGCGGGAAAGCGCGGGAAGCGCCATATCGTTGCTACAGAGAGAAAAAAAAAAAGCGCGGGAAGCGCCATATCTTTTCTGAAATGCCTAAATCTGGTAATATTGAGGCTTTTGATGGCGAAATAGAAGATTGGACCACATACGTGGAAAGAGTAGAGGTTTATTGCACTGCAAATGGAATAGCAGATGAAAAAAAAGCTTCAGTACTTCTGAACTTAATGGGCGCGAAGACATACGGGCTGTTACGAAATTTAATCACTCCAGCCAAACCAAAGGACAAGACTTTTAAAGAAATTGTTGATACCCTGCAGGAGCATTTAAACCCAACACCGCTGCTGATAGCAGAACGATTCAAGTTCTTCAAGAGAAATCAACACAAGAATGAAAGTAACGCTGATTACCTAACCGAATTAAGAAAGCTATCAAAGTACTGCCAATTCGGAGCAGGACTATCGGATTATCTTCGAGACAAATTTGTTTGCGGTCTCTTAAGTGAAGGAACACAAAAAAGACTGCTTTCTGAAAAAGATTTAACATTGGACAAAGCTTTCAGTATGGCTGTATCATACGAAGCAGCAGCAAAAGGAGCTGCAGAGATACAACAAGAGACACAGGACTTCGGCACCCATAAAATGACACAGGTGTTCGAAAGATGTTATCGCTGCGGCAGATCCACCCATAACCAGAGGGACTGCTGGTTCAAGGGCAAAGCATGCAGGCAATGTGGTAAGATTGGACACATTGCACGGGTATGCCAATCTGGACAAAATAAATCCACTGACAGGAAACAAAAAATCAATAAAGAAAAGTACAGGAAGGTACAAATGATGACGGACAATAGCTCCGAAGACCAGAATAGCGATAGCGACTCCGGAAACAAGAGACTAAGCTGTCTCAAATTACATAATGTACTTGCCAAAGAGGATTACCAAACCATTTGGGTTACCCTCACAATAGCAGGGTCCCCAGTTAAAATGGAGCTAGATACAGGATCAGCTCTAACCGTAATAAATCGACGAGATTACGAGAGGCTATTTTCGCATATACCTCTAAAAGACACATCCATTATCTTAAAAACATATACGGGGCAGAAAGTCTACCCCAAAGGAAAAATAAGGGTGCCTGTGGTATACAACGGCAAAGAAATACAAAAGTTGTATTTATACATTCTACAAGATGGTGGTCCACCGTTGTTGGGACGTGAATGGATAAGGAAGATACGTTTAGACTGGCACTCCATTCAGGCACTGACGGTGACCAGTAAGGAAAAAAACAATGATGACATCATACCTGAATGATTAAAAGACATCTTGGCCAACGCCAAAGTGTTTCAAGAGAAACTAGGAATCTTAAAAGGCATCACCGCCTCAATAAAAGTGGAAGATACAGCAATTCCAAAATTTTTTAAGGCAAGACCGGTGCCATACGCGATACGTCCGGCAGTCAAGGCAGAGCTGGAGAATTTGGAAAAGGCAGGCGTATTATCCAAAATAGATTGGAGCGAATGGGCAACACCCATCGTTCCAGTCATGAAAAAAACATTGAAAAATAACTCTGAGGAACAGAAAAAAATTCGCATCTGTGGGGACTTTAAGGTGACTGTAAACCCGGTCCTTCACATGGTACAGTATCCTCTTCCGAGGATAGAAGGTATTTTCGCCTCACTATCCGGAGGGAAACGTTTCACAAAAATTGACTTGGCACAGGCATATCTACAGATGGAGGTTGAGGAGACCTCTAAAAAGTATCTCACAATAAACACACACAAAGGCCTGTACCAGTACAATCGACTGGTTTTTGGAATAGCATCAGCTCCAGCTATCTGGCAAAGAGCTATGGAGCAAGTCCTGCAAGGGATTCCGGGGACTCAATGCTACCTAGACGACATCCTTATAACAGGAGAAAACGACAACGAGCACCTTGCCAATTTGGAGCAGGTGCTCACTAGGCTGAAAGAATGGGGCCTACGAGCAAATCGCCCCAAGTGCGAATTTTTCCAAAATCAGATATCATATTGTGGCCACATAATTAATAAGGAGGGGTTGCATAAGTCACCTGAAAAAATTGAAGCAGTTATAAAAGCCCCAGCACCTGAAAATGTTTCACAATTAAGGTCATTCCTGGGATTAATAAATTACTATCATAAATTTTTACCGAACTTATCAACTATTCTACACCCTCTTAATGATCTTCTACAGACAGGAGTGATTTGGAAATGGAACGAAGACTGTAAACGTGCCTTCCATAAATGTAAAGACTTAATCACATCCGAGAAAGTTTTGGCTCATTACAACCCATCACTACCAATCAGACTGGCGTGCGATGCATCCCCTTACGGCATAGGAGCGGTATTGTCCCATAGATTCCCTGATGGCTCGGAACGGCCGATAGCTTTTGCGTCATGCTCATTGAACTCAGCTGAGCGTAACTATGCCCAGATAGACAGGGAAGCACTCAGCCTGGTATGGGGAGTGAAGAAATTCAACCATTACCTACACGGACAAAAATTTACTTTGCTGACTGACCATCAACCCCTCATCTCCATATTCAACCCTGAAAAAGGTGTCCCCATTATGACGGCACAAAGACTACAGAGGTGGTCCCTTTTTCTAGGGGCACACCAATACAACATTGAATACAAAGGGTCAAAACAGCATGGGAATGCTGACGGTTTATCGCGCCTACCGTTGCCAACGATAGAAGAGGCACCTACAGTAGACCCAGTAGAGATATTCCACTCTACCATAGTGGAGTGTCTACCGGTGACAAATTCTGCCATTGAAAGGGAGACAAGAAATGACCCTACTCTCTCACGGGTCTACGATTTAACAGTGAAGGGATGGCCAGCACATGGCGAACCACTGTTGCCAGCATTCTCGCAAAGAAGAGAACAGCTGTCAGTGTGCCGAGGAACCTTGATGTGTGGATCCAGAGTGGTGATTCCACCCAAACTCCAGGATAAAGTGCTGAAGGAGCTTCACGAGGGACATCTGGGTGGAGTGAAAATGAAGAACCTAGCTAGGGCGTTTGTATGGTGGCCAGGTATCGATGGAGACATCGAAGACATGACCAAGAGCTGCCTAGGATGCCAGAAGGTCCAAAATGCTCCGCCACAGGCCCCTCTACATCCATGGGAGTGGCCCTCATCTCCCTGGCAAAGGGTGCACATCGACTTTGCTGGTCCATTTATGGACTCAATGTTCTTAATCGCAGTTGATGCACACTCCAAGTGGCCGGAGGTAATAAAGATGTCCTCCACCACCACGGAAAAAACCATCACAGTATTAAGGACCATATTTGCCAGGAATGGGCTGCCGGAACAGATATGTTCTGATAATGGACCGCAATTTGTGCCCGAAGAATTCAGAAAGTTCTTAAAGAACAATGGGGTAAAGCACTACACGTCCGCCCCATACCATCCCGCCACCAATGGATTGGCTGAAAGGTTTGTCCAGACCTTCAAGAAAGCCATCAAGGCCATGGGTAATGAAGACATAAAACTTCAGCACAAGGTGGATAACTTCTTATTTGCATATAGGAATGCAACGCATATGGTTACTAACCAAACTCCCGCCATGATGTTCTACAATAGAAACCTAAGGTGCCGGCTGGATTTGGTCAAGCCCAACATCCGAAGGGACGTGGAGAACCGGCAGTTTCAGGGCATGAATGAAAGGCCAACTAGGGCCTTCCAGATAGGTCAACCGGTTTTGGCCCGGGACTACCGTACCGAGAAATGGCAGCCTGGAACGATCTGCACACGATTAGGACCACTGATGTATACCGTGGACATCGGAGACAGCATAATAAGGCGCCATGCTGACCAAATCATCAAGTCATCCGAAAAGGGACAACCTACACCACCACTCTATACATCTAACGATGAAGTAGAGATACCCATATCTACCTCCGATCCGGTGATACTGGAGCCCGATGAACCCGACACTGGCCTTCAAGCCGAATCAGCCTTGCCAGAAGAACCTACTACACCACCAGAAACTACTACACCCCCGAGGCGTTATCTGGACCGAGTCAGGAAGCCTCCTGAGAGACTAACTTATAATTAATTAATACAGCAATGTATATTATTTTGCATATAACATGTAATTAACAATTACTTAAAATATGATGTACTAGTTAGCTAGAAGGGGAGGAATTGTGGTGTATGTGCCTTTAAGAGCAATTATGGTGTATGTGCCTTTAAGAGCCCCAGGTGTGCGTAATGCCGGTAATTGCCACTTGGGCTATATAAGCCTGTGTATTGTGTATATCCTTTAGAAATCCCCCCCCCAGACTTGCTTAGTAAATACCTATGAACCAACTCCTGTCTTCAGTGTCTTTATCTACACGCGGACACTACACAAGGCCTCGTCATGGTTTTGATAATCAGGGGGGCAGTACTGTGTGGCAGGGGCAGGTTGGTAGAGGACCTTTGTCTTACGAATGTTTAGTGTAAGGCCCATGCTCTTGTACGCTTCGGTGAAGGTGTTGACGATAGTTTGAATTTTGACCTCCGAGTGTTCACAGACGCAAGCGTCATCTGCATACTGTAATTCAATGACAGAGGATGGGACGACCTTGGATTTGGACTAGAGGCGACGGAGGTTGAACGGTTTCCCATTTGTTCTGCAGATTAGCTCCACTCCAGTGAGGAGCTTACTGAGGGTGAGATGGAGCATTGTAGCAAGGAAGATCGAGAAGAGCGTTGGTGCGATGACACAGCCTTGCTTGACCCTGGTCCGTACGTGAATTGGGTCTGTGGTGGATCCATTGGTCAGGATCACGGCTTGCATGTCGTTGTGAAGCAGGCGGAGGATGGTGACAAAATTTTGAGGGCAGCCGAATTTGAGGAGGACACTCCATAATCCCTCATGGTTGACAGTGTCGAAGGCCTTTGTGAGGTCAAAGAAGGCTATGTGCAGCGGTTGGTGCTGTTCCCTGTATTTCTCTTGTATTTGACACACGGTGAAGATCATGTCCATTGTGCCCCTTAGTGGGCGGAATCTGCATTGCGACTCTGAGAGGAGCTCTTCAGCCACTGGGAGAAAGCGATTGAGGAGTTATGCTGAAACTTTATAAAGCGCTGGTTAGTCCACAACTGGAGTATTGCGTCTAGTTCTGGTCACCGCACTTTAGGAAGAATGTGAAGGCCCTTGAGAGGGTGCAGAGGATATTTACCAGAATGGTTCCGGGGATGGGGGATCTTAGCTAAAGGACAGGTTGGAGAAGCTGGATTTGTTTTCATTAAAGCAAAGGAGGTTGAGGGGTTATTTGATAGAGGTGTACAAGATTATGACGGGTTTGTATAGGCTAGACGGGGAAATGCTGTTCCCACTAGTTGATGGTACAAGGACTAGGGGACACAGATTTAAGGTTTTGGGCAAGAGATTCAGGGGGGATATGAGGAAAAACATTTTTATGCAGCGAGTGGTGAGGACCTGGAACTCGCTGCCAATGGAAGTGGTGGACGCGGACACACTCAATGTTTTCAAGTGGAGACTGGATAGGCACTTGAGGGAAATAAACTTGCAGGGCTACGGGGATAGAACGGGGGAATGGGACTGACTGGATTGCTCTACAGAGAGCTGGTACAGACTCGATGGTCCAAATGGCCTCCTTCTGTGCCGCTATGCTATGACTATGATCCACTAATGGGAGTGTAAATTTGAAAAATCTATGCTGATACATTTTAGCAATAAAATGAAAATCTCGCAGGCAGTCGATTTTATTGATGAACCGTGGGTTTGCCACAAAACTGCGTTCCCTTAACAACATTAAGAGTGGAAATGTCGGTAAGGACTTTTGGTTGCACAGTTTGTTGTTCGTCATTATCGGAAGGCATTGGTACTGTTGTTGTGATGTTGCAGAATGTTGATGTGGTAACATGGTCCTGCAATGTACAGTGCAGGGAGAACATTTGTAAAATTAAAGCAAGGTCATTCAGGCATGAAATCACAAACAATTTCTCACAGAATGTGTAAATCTGGCACCCTCAAAAGGCTGTAGATGTTGGGTCAATTGACATTTTCAAGACTGAGATTGACAGATATTTGTTCGGCCAGGTTATCAAGGAACATGGATCAAAGGGTGGCAAATGGAGTTGAGGTACAGAATCATAGAAAGTTACGGCACAGAAGGAGACCATTTGGCCCATCGTGTCTGTGCCGGTTGAAAAAGAGCTATCCAGCCTAATCCCACTTTCCAGCTCATGGTCCGTAGCCCTGTAGGTTACGGCACTTCAAGTGCTTATCCAAGTACTTTTTTAATGCGGTGAAGGCTTCTGCCTCTATCCCCCGTTCAGCCAATGAGTTCTAGACCCCCGCTACCCTCTGGGTGAAAAAAATTCTCCTTAACTCCCCTCTAATCCTTCTACCAATTACTTTAAATCTATGCCCCCGGGTTATTGATCTCTCTGCTGAGGGAAATAGGTCCTTCCTATCCATTCTACAGGTGAACCATAATCTAATAGGATGGCAGAACAGGCTTGTGGAGCTGATTAGCCTATTCCTGTTCCGATAGATGGTATGTTGAACAGTCATTGCATAATCATTATGACATCGTTATCTGATGAAAGGAGGCTGCTGACAGACCAAATAAAGCAATTAAAACAATTCATTAATGCACTAAAAATCAATAGATTGAATGAAGATGACCAATGCTAATGTTGATGAAAAGTGCCAGGCTGTCTATCTGCTGCAGATCACGAACAAGGCAGTAGTACAAAAATTACTTGCACTTCACTCAGATTCCTATGCTGCCAGGAACACAAGATAGCAATCACACCTCAGTGTTCTGAATCAAACTGAATATTCAGAGCTTGGATTCAGTGACTCGGATGATTAAACTCGCAGATGATATGAAATTGGGGGAAGGGGTTACTTGAGCCTGAGGAAGCAACAGGAGTGTGCAAATGGAGTTATTTACAATCTGTAAATCGGCAGAACAGTGACAGATGAAATCTTTAACCAAGTGTAAGCTAGTGCGCTCTGGTGGAAAGAATGCATGTTGTGCGTATGTTGTGGTGTAGAACTAGCTAAAGGTGAAGTTGAAAATGATGTGGAGGTAATAGCTGGCTTGGCACTTCATATGGTTAATGCCAGCGACGTGACAATAAAAGAAGCACAAAGAACACTAAGCTATATTGCTAAATCATAAACTGAGAATAATTCAATACAGTGTAAGTCAGAGGATGTCATGCTTAAACTGTATGGTCCGCTAGATTTTTTTCTTGGCTTTATTCAACATTAAACACACTTACAACATTGTAATCCTGCCATTGTACCACACAATCAATCCTTTACCAGTTTTTAGCTAGAGAAATTAAAGTCATCATTAAAGACATGATTATTATTCTGTTATCCTGTAGTCATTTGTTTACCATTTATTAGCTTCAGAAATTAAAGTTCAATTTGTCTCCCATCCCTATGGAACTTCAAAAATTGGACAAAAAAATGCCATCCTTAAATTCCTTTCCAAATAATAATCCCACAAAGCCTTATAATGCTCTTTTAGTCTATATTTGTAATACTCTTCCAGGTTTATTCTCCTCCCCTTATAAAACAAAGCATTCCTTTGTTGCACGATCACGAATCTGGCCACAGCCCACATCTTGAGTATCACATCCAGTTTGATCAATAAACAAAGGAGGCTTCCAGGCCATGGAAGAGCCAAAAGATGGATCTAGAGAATCAGAGTATATCAACATTGGTGTAACTTTGAATCCATGGTCAAGTACAGGAAGTTCCTTAACTGCTTCCTCTGGCCTGGAACTGTTTATATGATTGACAGTTGCATGTCGTTTAGCTGAGATGCCTGGTCAGAAAATAAAACATGATTTTGCAGCTCTAAAGTCTTTCATAGTTTGTTACTAACTGAGCTTAATTGCAAATGCTACACAAAGATTCAACCAGGAGAAAATAAATGGAGAAACTGAGGGTCATTAACCTTGAAGGAGACAACTGAGGCTTCTGGAATATATATATATAGGGCTAGAAATTCGGTTCATTTGTGCCTCTCGTTAGCGCCTCCGGGAGGCACTAATGGGCGCAAATGACTTTTGACCCGGGCGAGGTGGCGCTAATGACTCCCGCTAAATTCAGCAGGCGTTTAGCGGCGGCAGTAACCGGTAGCACCCCACTCCACTGCACAGGCGATGACAACATCACCACCGTGCGCAGCACCCCTTTTTCGCACCGCTTGCAAAATTGGCTCACGCCTCCTGTCGTGGTCTGTTGCGTCTTTGAACGCGGGGCCCGTGCAGGCCAGGCTACTGGCACCGCTCCCCGCTCCCCGGTGGTCCAGGTAGGGCCCCGCAGAGTTGTGGGCTTGGGCCTTCTCCTTTAATGAAGTTACCGATCACCAGTGCTATTTTTTGCTGGGCGCTAAATTTAGTGCCCAGGTGATATTAGCGACCCAAAATGGTCGGCAACTAATTTTTACCCCATAATCTCTGATACCTTCCTCTGCGACAGTTGCAATAAATTCACAAATTCTTTACTTGTAAAAGCGCATATAAATTTGTTCAAGTGAACACAAAAGGAAATATTGAATGGTACAGATAAGGGAAAGCCAGAGCGCTACTTCAAGATAAACCGAGATACTAGAACAAGGGGGCATCTGCACAAACTGGTGAAAGAACAATTTAGGATGGATATCAAGAAGATCTTTATTGATCAGCATTTGGAATCATGTTCTGTGCAGAGCAATGAAGGTGAAATCTTTAAATTCATTTAAGACCCAGTTAGATGGGGGCTATAAGAATTTTATTCCAAGCGTGGATGAATTAAAACAGACTGAATTGTCTCTCTCCTCTGTATTTGGTGTTAATTTTGACTTTAGGTGATAATGTTAAATAAGAACATAAGAACATAAGAAATAGAAGCAGGAGTAGGCTATTTGGCCCTTCGAGCCTGCTCCACCTGTGAAGGAATATACTATATAACCTTTATAGAAAAATAGACTATATCGCCTTTTTAGAAAAATACACTATCTTATGAAAGAGTTCTGGCCTTGTTGAGATAAGACAGTAGTTGACCCTGAAGAGTACCTTATAAGGAACTCTACCCTATAAATTCTTTATAACATGACAAACTGGGTTTGGAAATTTAGAAGCCTAACTATGAAATAGCTATGAAAGAATTCTGGCTATTGAAACAGGAAAAGTTGTTGAACCTGAATAAATAACCTTATTGAAACAGAAGAATGGGATGGCTCCGAGTGGCTGACTTTTTGGGAACAAAACAATGGTGAACCCTGGATAAGTGATATAAATTAAACCTCATAAAGATGGCACATAAGATAAGGAACATCTGCCCTCATAAAGATGACACATGAAATAAGAAACATCTGCCTTCACATCTATATGGTAAAAACTCCCAATCACTATTGCCGATGTAGCAGTAAGAATTGCAAGAGGTCAGCAGAAAGATGAGCAGTGATAATTAACTTGGATCAGCAGAAACCTTATGGGATACAACTGGAAAAGGGTATAAATATTGAAGTCTCAAATGGGATATCAGAGTCGCTTTAATCGGGCAAAGCGATTCTTGACTACAGAGGCACTCTGTGGTCTTCCACTCTTTGTACCTCAGGGATCAAAGGTATTTTGATATTGATGGATATCATGTATAGAACATTTTAAGAACTGTAATACTGTAGCAAAGTTAAGATTTAAAAGTAAGATTCTCTGTTAAAAAGATCGTATTTTTTCTCTTTTTAGAACTGTTAACGTTGCAATTGACTGATTCGCCAACTGTAAATTGCATGTCGGTTCTTTTACTAAATCTCTATATATATTTTTAGAATTGTCTCACGTAAGTCTTCTGTATTAATAACTCGCAAACTCAATCTCTGTACACTCTTTGGTGGAGAGGTACATGTGTGAAGGAGATCTCCGGACCCTCATATATCCGGGAAGTTACAGTCTAGCTAAACTTATTAAAAATGCTATCTGGAGGACGGTAACATTCTCGGGTTGTTCCTTCCCTTTAGGGAGAGATATCCCGGACCTTTAGACCTAGTTAAGCATTGTTAGGATTCGGCTACCTCAAACCTTAGTTGAAAGTGAACATCTGAGAAATACGCCTGATCCGGGATAGTCCCAAAGGGGCTAGGACTAGTAAATATCCCTTCACACCATTCAATAAGATCATGGCTGATCTTCTATCTCATCTCCACTTTCCTGCACTATCCCCATATCCCTTCATTCCCTTAATATTCAAAAATCTATCAAACTCTGTCTTAAATATACTCACCGACTGAGCCTCCACAGCCCTCTGGGGTAGAGAATTCCAAAGATTCACCACCCTCTGAGTGAAGAAATTTCTCCTCATCTCAGTCCTAAATGGCCGACCCCTTATTCTGAGACTGTGACCCCTGGTTTTAGACTCGCCCGCCAGGGGAAACATCCTCACTGCATCTACCCTCTCAAGCCCTGTAAGAATTGTGTATGTTTCAATGAAATCACCTCTCATTCTTCTAAATTCCAGAGAATACAGGCCTAGTCTACTCAATCTCTCTTCATAGGACAATCCCCCCATCCCAGGAACTAGTCTGGTGAACCTTCATTGCACTCCCTATGGGCAATATCAGATCAGCTGCCCGTTATACATCTCTCCCAACATTCACACTATCATCCAAAGTCAAAATGACACCCTTCGTCTTGTAATCATGTGTTTAGTGAAGGGAAAAATTAATATATTGCATCTTGCTTTTTAAAAAATTCTCTCCTAGGCAGTACAGTCACCTGGGAATCTGACCACTGTTGGAGGAGTCATTTGTTGATGAAAAGACACTGGCTTTCCCATTAGAAACCTTCTCTTTTCTCTCCAAGTCTTCCTTTCCTCTCAATAACCACTACAACTCATCATTGTGCCATCTGACATACTCTTGATAAAGCAACAAGAAATCATACTGGACTAGTTCTCTTTGATTTAAATAGAAGTTGTTTGGATCCTGGTGTTTTTCATTCACTAATGTCCCAATTCTGAATAAATGTGAAAACAACTTTGCAGAAAAACCACACTTGGAGTACTGTACATAGTTCTGGTCTCCATTTTATAGAAAGGATATGGAGGCACTGGAGAAGCTGCAAAAAAGATTGACCAGGATGATACCAGAACTGAGAGGTTATATAACTATCAGGAAAGACTGAACAGGCTTGGGTAATTTTCTCTAGAAAAGAAAAACCTGAGGGGTGACCTGATAGAGATCTTTAGCATTATAAAGGGGTTCGATAGGGTAGACGTAGAGAAGATGATTCCACTTGTGGGGGAGTCCAATACTAGGGGTCATAAATATAGTCATTAATAAATCCAAATGGAATTCAGGAGAAACTTCTTTACCCAGAGAGTGGTTAGAATGTGGAACTCGCTACCACAAGGAGTGGTTGAGATGAATAGCATAGATGGATTTAAGGGGATGCTAGATAGGTACATGAGGGAGAAAGGAATAGAAAGATATGCTGATGGGGTGAGATGAAGTAAGGTGGGAGGAGGCTCGTGTGGAGCATAAACACCAGCATAGGCCCTTTGGGCCGAATGGCCTGTTTCTGTGCTATAAAAATTCTATGTAAGAGTGTATCAAAATCTAACTGAATTCAAAGGAAGGTCCTATCCCTCATGATCAAAATATGCAACATTGCTAGTGACACCATGGCCACGATTTTGCCAGTGCTCAGAGGGCGGGTTTGGAGGTGGGTCAGAGGTTAAATTCGATTTGATTGATGGTGGGTTCCGATCCCACCGTCAACCCACCTCCAAACAGCTTTCCCAAGTGTCAGGTCCCCGATTTGCGAATGGACCGGACACGTAGCGGCGGGAAGCAGATTAAAAGCAATTACCTGCCTATTAACAGGTACTTGTCAGCAGTTTTCAGCCTGTTTTTGGATTTTGCCTCTAATGGCTCAGGTTTCCCGATGTCTGGACACCACGCCAGGTAAGTGTGGCGTGTTGCGAGTCTGCTGTAATGTTTCTGGATTGATGACAGCTGCAGAAGTGGTGTGAAGGATCCAATGTTGCACATGGTGAGTTTCAGAGCAAAGAAAATGTTGGGTACTGCATTTTTAAAACATTTACAGATTTCTTTAGCTTACAAGTTTTTAAATCCATGTCCAGTGCCACCTCATTGGGAGAACCTCTCTCACCAGTGACAGATCGCTTCTGTCATTTTACCTGCAACTGCCATCTATTTCAGCATATGGAGGGAGTCATTGGAGAGCCTAGGTGCAAGAGTTCACCTTTGTGCAGTGATTGTCAGTGTTTTCAGCAGCTCAATGCTGTCAAACACTGAGAAATCAACAGTCAAAATAAAATAGTGCCTGGTCCCTTTAAGGAAACCGGCAGATGACATGTCATCAAATGACGTCATCAGACCCGCTTCCTGTTAATTGGCCGGCAAGCCCTCGGGCGGGCTTAACAAGGCCAATCAAGGCAAAATCACGTCTGTGGACCGGATGCAGCTGGGGGCGGGACTTGAAGCTGGAAACCAGCTGTCCTGCACTCAACCTGCCTCCGTTAATAAAATCACGGCCCAAGTGAATGTTTTAGTGCTTTCAATATTTGCAAATTTACATAACTTTGGACACCAATCTCACAGAAAGAGGGACACGGGGGACAGTGGTTGTGTTGTGTGGTGTGTCAGAAAACCAAATTCCTATAGATCGAGAAATATCTGTGCACATGCTCACGGGTAAAGTATGGAGAAATAAGGCCAACCAATTATATTTTAACCCATAATGAATGATCTGAACAGCAAGCATGCAATGATACCCGGGAGCGTTTGCCTCTTATCCACGTTTGAGATGGACCCGCGCAGCAAGTGTAGAAAATGCCTATGGCTAAAAGGAAGAAATTGCAGAAGATGGTAAATTATGAAATATTGATTTAGTTTTAGTTTCTGAATTTTGCAACTTATCACAGAATCACAGAATCACAGAAACCCCACAGTGCAGATAGAGGCCATTTCGGCCCATCGAGCCTGCACCGACACATATCCCACCTGATCCCCGTAACCCCACGTATTTAATCCCCCTAACACTAAGGGTCAATTTATCATAGCCAATCAACCTAACCCGCACATCTTTGGACTGTGGGAAGAAACCGGAGCACCCGGAGAAAACCCACGCAAACACGGGGAGAATGTGCAAACTCCACACAGACAGTCGCCCGAGGCTGGATTCGAACCCGGGTCTCTGGCGCTGTGAGGCAACAGTGCTAACCACTATGCCACCGTGCTGCCCTTTATGTTTATTTATTCATATGCTTATTTGATTTAATATGTTTATTGTATTAATTATTAAATGTATATTTCAAAGCTTTGAAAAACTACAAACCGGATGATTTTTTGTCCTAATCATAAGACCCTGTGGGGACGGTTTTGAGCGCCTTCACCTGGCGTTAATGGGGCGGTATCGGCCGCAAGATGGGGTCGGTTGCCTTACATTTATGCAGCTGCCGCCATTTTAAAAGGTGTTAACCGTGGGTGTCCAAAGCATCTGCCTGTTTTTAAAATGGAAACTGGGGCCCTTTGACGTAAACAGGACCCCAATCAGCATTTTTGGTTCGGGACTGGTCGGAGTCTACGCAGTGCAGGCGCCAATCAGTTCCACGGGCGATGGATGCGACGAGGCCCAGCAAAGGTAAGTCTTTGAATTACTTTTGTGGGCCCTAACGGAGCAGGCGTGCCCCGCGACCTGGCCCCCTGGCAGTAGCTCTGTCCCATTTTCCTGTGCTACATCTGCCGAGCTGCATCGGGACGCCTGTTTGGTGCCCAATAGCTCACCAGGTGAATGTAAATGAGGCCGGAGCCTCAAAAATCACTGGGGCCACGTGCCCAACCAGCACGCTCCCCCGGTCGGCCTCCCAAAAGTCAACATCTACCCTGTGTTTCCAGCGCAGATTGAAGGGGTGAAAATCCCCTTTCTATGTTGGCTGTACGGATCCCCAGTGAAAGGAGTCTCAGTGCTTTCAACACAGTTCCTAGTTCCTGGAAATTCAGATCCTTATTTTACCCAGAAATTGTCACTAATTTGGCAGTCTGAGTCAGACGGTTAGCATAATGGGGAATGATGTGGGAATCAAAATTTCACCTTAATGTGATAGGTGCTGCTTTTCTGATTTTAGGGATGAAGACATATTTTTGGAGCACTGTGGAGGTCCTTCAGCCAACATCACAACAAAAAGAATAGCAGATGATCTGGTCATTTATCTCATTGTTGTTTGTGGGACCTTTGCTGTGTGCAAATTGGCTGCTGCATTTCCTACATTACAACAATGATTCCTCTTCAAAAGTACTTCATTGGCTGTAAAGCACTTTGGGATGTCCTGAAGGTTGTGGAGGCGCTATCTTTCAACTTGGGGGTGCTGAATGTTGATAACAGGCACAGAGTGCGTAAAAGGGTTCCTGCTCCAGCAGCAACATTCTTCCCTTTACCCAGTAAATTTTGATACACTCGTCTCCAAAGTTATTTTCATGTTTATTCAGAATTGGGACTTTAGTGAATGAGAAGCACCAGGATCCAAAAGTTTATTTTTATTATCATAAAAGGAAGCACTGGTCACATTACTTCAATTTCTTAAAAAACTATTAATTATCGGGATATGGATGTTGCCAGCAAGGCCGGCATTTATTGCCCATCCCTAGTTGCCCCTGAGAATGGTGGGCCTTCTTCTTGAACCACTGTAGTCCGTGTGGTGAAGGTACTCCCACAGTGCTGTTAGTTTGGGAGTTCCAGGATTTTGACCCAGCAACAATGAAGGAATGGCGATATATTTCCAAATCAGGATGGTGTGTGACTTGGAGGGGAACTTGAAGGTGGTAGTGTTCCCATGCACCTGCTGCCCTTGTCATTCTAGGTGGAAGAGGTCGCGGGTTTGGGAGGTGCTATCGAAGAAGCCTTGGCGAGTTGCTGCAGTGCATTCTGCAGATGGTACACACTGCAGCCATGATATAAGGGGAAATGTGATGGTGCTATCAAGTTAAGATGAAAGCTGACCTTTTGTGCTTTGCACATTAAATTATATAAAACCTGTGGACTGCCCTGTCCAAAAAAAAATAGAATTGTTTTTGCATAGATGACCATGGCCCAGAAATTCGTGTCTCCACGGGTGAGTACGCACTGGGTACTCACCCGTAAGCCCAATGGAAGTGCCGGTTTCCTGCATGCACTGCGCATGCGCGGGAAACCGGCTCTTCCGTTCCCCTGAACAAAGGGGTTCAGAGGTCGAACGCGTGCGCAGGAGAGGCTTAGGTTTTTTTTGCAGGTTTTCCCGGGAGAGTTAGTCTCCAGAAGTTACACATTTAAAAAGCAGTCGTAAGGCCTGCTTTTTACAAGGTAAGTGGTGAATTAATTAAAATTAAAACATTTTTTCCACAGGTTTATTATTTTTAAATACTTTAAAGCAAGGTAAGTTTATTTTTAGTCCCGTTAGAAAATAAAATTATTTTTTTCAAAAATTTAAATTATTGTTTGAAATAGTTATTTCATGTCATTTATAGTTTATTTAAAAAATGTGATTTAAAAAAAAATTATTTGAAGATTTAATGATGTTTTGGGGCCCGTAGTATTTATAAGTTTTGACAGCTCTTCCTGTCAAACTTATGAATGGAGCATTCCCTGCTCCGATTAGCTCCCCGTGGCCCACATGATCCCAGGGGGTGCATCAAACTAACTGCGCCCCTAGGATATGCAAGCACTGCACGCCGACAGCTGGACCAGGCCCCGGTTCGGGATTCCACGGCGGCCCACAGCTCAACGGCCAGCGCGCAAGGTAAGTGCAGGTCGGGGGCTTACACCCGCGGGAAGCCCCCGACCCGAATTTCTGGGCCACTGTTCATGAAGTGCCTTTCTGTTGCTGTTACGATATCACAGTAACTGAAGACATTTCTCACTTAGCGAATTGCTGTAACAAGAACTCGCTTACAAGTGCTTTAAAATGCTTGCTCTGTAAAAGCATGGCATGCTGCAGTACTGAGTGGTATAAACCAGGAAAGTTCCAGTTTGGACCCATGGTCTGTGCTGAGTCACCTGAATCCAGTTAAAGTGACCACTGAGGTGCTACGATTGGCTTCAGCGTCCCCACGATACGGGGGGCAAAGGCCAGCAAGCGGTTCTGCACCTGACTGCTGACCAGTGATCCCCCCCGCCCAACTGCTGAAAAATGCACGTGGGTGGCTGTCAGGATGAGGAAGAGGGTAGGACAGAGGTAGGTTGTGATGCCTCTGTAGTCAAAGAGCAATCATCACTTGCTATCCAGGCAGCCTTGGTAAGGTTGTGGAAGTTAACTAGCATGATTGAACTGTGTCCCAACAAGCAGAAAAAATGTCTTCAGGAAAGGATGACATTTGGAAAAGTTAAGGGTTTATCCTTATGTTAAAAGAGATGCTATTGCATTGAGCCTCATAACAGATCCAATGCAACAGTTTCCAAATCAGGAATTATTTGTCCATAAGGTTCTTACCGAACCATCACTCACAGCAAATTACAATTTATTTTTAATCCACAGGGCTACATTTGCACCAGTGTAAAATACAGCAAAGAGTTTATGAAGGCAATTATTCGTTTGACAGTGCTACTGAACTGGGACTATGCAGCTTGTGCTTGGAATGCCAGTCCTTTTATGTGGCTCTCTGCCAACAGGATCTTGAGAATGCAGGCTTATGTCTACCAATTACTTAAATTGTTAACTTGTCACTTTTTACTGTGTGGCTGCTTAATCTAGCACCCGATTAATTAAAAATCTGTTGGTTTTAAGAAATTGCTGGTTGTGTAATCCAAGTTACCAGTAGGGCAGATTTTGGTGATTGATGTCTCTGCTGTGGAGGGCTGAGCTACAAGCTTTGAATGGCTATTTCTCAGTCCTAATTTTCTGATATCCAATTGCAGCTTGTGCCCAGAGATCAGTCACTACCAGGGGCAGAATATTTTTTTTAGGGGGCTTGGGTATTTATTTAACTTTGCCCTGAGTGTCAGTTTTTGAGCAATTCTAGGCCAGGTGTCGCACAGACAGGTATTGGGTAAATATGCCTTAACCTCTACCTCAGAAGAACAGTTCCTGGTGCAACAGTGTGAGTTTTTCCATTGCCCTTACCATCAACCATCTAGCATTTCTGAGTCAGATTGCCAATTTGTGTGGCCAGTTTTATGCTGTTGATTAGCATCTTCTAGAAACCGGGTTGAAACTCTCTAAATATATTGCATGTATAGGACCTTTACAACCATGAGAAAGAGGAGAGAGAGAGAGAGAGGCTTTAATTGCATCAGTGTCCACTGGATTTGAATGCAACCACCATACATTAAGACAGCACTCTAACCCACTGACCGAGCTAACCTCCCAAAGCGAAATATCCCCTCCCCACAACCTTGCTTCGGTGCATTTCTCCCAGGTGTCCGAGAAACAGGGGCATATATTGCTTCCATATTACCATAGGAATGTTAGGAACTGGAGTAAGCCATTCAGCCCCTCGAGCCTGTTCCACCATTCAATTAGATCATGGCTGATATGCATCTCAACTCCATTTGCTCACCTTTGCTCCATATCCCTTGATAAACTTACTGAATAAACATCTGTCTATCTCAGTTTGAAAGCTCCAATTGTCCCAGCATCCACAGCCATTTGAGGAGAGAATTTCAGATTTCCACTACCCTTTGTGTGAAAAATTACATCCTGATTTCGCTCCTAGATGGTCCAGCTCTAACTTTAAGATTATGTCCCCTTGTTCTTGATTCCCCCACCAGAGGAAATAGTTTCTCTGTACCTACCCTATCAAATTCTTTTGACATTTTAAACACCTCGATCAGATCACCCCTCAGTCGTCTAAACTCAAGGGAGTTGAAGCCAAGTTTATGCAACCTTCCCTCATAACTTTTAACCCTCTAAGCCCCGGTATCATTCTGGTGAATCTGTGCAGCATCCCCTCCAATGCCAATATAGCCTTTCCTGAGGTACGGTACCAGTTGGGAAATGGAACCAAAGTCACCAATGCACTGCCCGGGATAAGATACCATGATTTACAGGAAACTTTTTTTTATCCGGCACGGACGGGACCGACGTGGTGCCGGTTCATCAAAAATTCCGGATAACCGAAAGCTATAGTAAAAGATACGGAGCTGAGCGCTCCGTATAAAGCAACAAACCCTGTTGCTTAGCAACAGCTTCGGAACAATGGCCACAAGTTGCATGCATCTCTGTAGCTTAGCAACAGCTGCAGCCACACCCTTGCACAGCAACAAATGGAGGAAGGCAAGTAATAAAAGTTACCTGAACCTACTCCTGAATTTTGCCGGTTAACCGAGATTTCTGGTTATTTAGGTGCCGGTAAATCAAAAGTTTCCTGTACTTCTTTCCCAATTCGCACATCAGAAAGATCAACACACTAATCTCACCAAATTAAAATGATGCATCCGGCTTCACTGGACTATTGGAGATTTGAGATCCACAATAAAACCTCCAGGAAATAGAAGCGTACTCCCCTGTCTCTTAGACTGAACTGCATGTTACAGATCAGATTGTTGACCATCCACAATGTTCTTAGTTCTCTAATCAATGAGATAGACAGTTCCATGGGTTCTAGCCATCCTTCAATTGACCATTCCTCTTGTGTAAGCTTGAACAGCCTAGGTGACCTGTCTCTTTGACTATAGCCAGAGCCACTGCCTGTCTAAATTAGGCGCTCACTGACCTAAATTGGCCCCCAGTCCAGCAGCACCTCAAATTTAAAATTCTCATCCTTGTGTTCAAATCCCTCCATGGCTTCACCCCTCTCTATTGCCGTAACACTCTCCTGCCCTAATACCCTTTGACAACTCCGCATTCCTCCAATTCTGGCCTCTTGTGCATCTGCGACTTCCTTTGCTCCATCATTGGCGGCTGTGCCTTCAGCTGTGTAGACCCTAAGCTCTGGAATTCCCTGCCTAAACCTCTCCGCCTCGTCACCTCTCTCTCCTCCTTTAAGACGCTCCTTAAACCTTACCTCTTTGACCAAGCTTTTGGTCACCTGCCCTAATGTCTCCTTTCTTTGGCTCAGTGTCAATTTTGTTTTGTCTGATTGCGCTCCTGTGAAGCGGCTTGGGACGTTTTACTACATTGAAGGCGCTATATAAATGCAAGTTGTTGTTGTTGTAATAGAAATAGGGTGGGCTTTCCCTCTATCTGAAGCTGGTTAGTGGATGGGTCAGTGGATCCTGTGGTATCGCTTCTCCTTCGGTACTCGCGAGGCTGCTGGGCTTCAGTAGGCCTGTGTGTTCATTGGTCTGACCTGCAGGATAGCACATGCCTCTGGCACTAAGCTTAGATGAGAAGAAAAGAGGCCGAACAACTGTAGGCAGCTGTTACCAGTCCTTCCTCCTCCTGAAACATCCTGCTGGGGCTGCAGGAGGGGAGCCTTGGTGGCCTCTAGTTGTGTTGCGACAGTGGGATAGATCTCCTCACTGCCAATTACTTCTTGTTGCAATCAATCCGGTGATGCGGAACTTTGGCTTGGGAGCTTGCGGTTGGGGGTGGAGGATATTTGTGACAGATCCCTCCACTTGGCGGGGGTCATTTATACTTTTGGTGGCCGTGTAAAACAAGCGAAACCGGATCGGATCGGCCGCCCGCTACACACCTCTCCTGATTTTTCTTCCCATTGAAGACAAAGGAAAGGAATAGTGGGGAGAGATGGATAATGGGGGTGTTTACATTGTCAACAAAAGTTAGTATCACCCCCAAAGAATGTTGTGATCATTATGCACCTTCAGCAAAAACAAGAACACAAAACAAAATGGAGGAGGAGTAGGAGATAGGAATAAAAATACAGGAAACTCTTTGGTATCCGGCACCGACGGGACTGGGATGGTGCCGGTTAATTAAAAATTCCGGATGACGGAGAGGGTTATCTACCGAGGCTATTTTTCACAAACAAAAATAAATAAGTCAAGAAATGTGCAGTACACAGTAATTGGGTACTCACCTACAGAATGTTGTGTTAAATTGATGGTGAAAGATGCTTGATTAAGTACCGTACTGCCAGTTGAGGGTAATCCATAACTCTTTAATTACTTAACAGTAAAACAAAACTTATACAGTAAACAGAAAAGTGGCAGATCGGAAGAGACTACCGGCAGCGCGGGAGAGTCAGACTCCTGTTATTCAGTTGTTCGGGCTTCCGACAGCGCCAAGAAGCCGAGTAGTTGCAGTTTGGAGAACTACCCCCACTGACTAACTCGGCCACCGTGGGAAACTCGGACTCGGCAACATTTCCAGTTATTGAGGTGTTGTTTTCGGAGTATGAATTTTGCCGGTTAACAGAGAAATCCGGATATTTAGGTGCCGTTTAATTAAGAGTTTTCTGTAACTTGTGTATAAAGTCCAGAACCAGGGGTCACAGTCTAAGGATAAGGGGTAAGCCATTTAGGACTGAGATGAGGAGGAATTTCTTCACCCAGAGAGTGGTGAACCTGTGGAATTCTCTACCACACAAGGCAGTTGAGGCCAATTCATTAAATATATTCAAGAAGGAGTTAGATATATTTCTTAGGGATCAAGGGATATGGGGAGAAAGCAGGAACAGGGTATTGAATTTGGATGATCAGCCATGATCACGTTAAATCTGGCAAGTTGTGTGCAGAGCCAGAGGATGTAGGTGGGGTTTTAAATGAATTTTTTGCATCTGTGTTCACTATGGAGAAGGACGATGTGGACATAGAAATCGGGCAGGGGGACTGTGATATACTTGAACATATTAGCATCGAGAGGGAGGAGGTACTAACGGTTTTAGCAGGCTTAAAAGTGGATAAATCCCCAGGCCCGGATGAGATGTATCCCAGGCTACTATGTGAGGCAAAGGAGGAGGTTGCAGGGGCTCTGACACAAATTTTCAGAACCTCTCTGGCCACAGGGGATGTGCCAGAGGGCTGGAGAACAGCTAATGTAGTACCATTATTCAAGAAGGGTAGTAGGGATAAACCAGGGAATTACAGGCCAGTGAGCCTAACATCAGTGGTAGGGAAATTATTGGAAAAAATTCTGAGGGAAAGAATTAGTCTCCACTTGGAGAGGCAAGGATTAATTAGGGATAGCCAGCATGGCTTTGTCAAGGGAAGATCATGTCTGACCAATTTGATTGAATTTTTCGAGGGGGTGACTAGGTGTGTGGTTGAGGGTAGTGCAGTGGATGTGGTTTACATGGATTTCAGTAAGGCTTTTGATAAAGCCCCGCATAGGAGACTGGTCAGGAAGGTAAGAGCCCATGGGATCCAGGGTGCCTGTGCACATTGGATCCAAAACTGGCTTAGTGGCAGAAGGCAGAGAGTGATGGTGCAAAGTTGTTTTTGTGACTGGAAGCCTGTGTCCAGTGGGGTACCGCAGGGATTGGTGCTGGGTCCCTTGCTGTTTGTGGTCTACATTAATGATTTGGATGAGAATGTAAAAGGTATGATCAGTAAGTTCGCAGATGACACGAAAATTGGTGGAGTGGTAAATAGCGAGGAGGGAAACCTTAGGCTACAGGATGATATAGATGGGTTGGTCAGATGGGCGGAACAGTGGCAAATGGAATTTAACCCTGAAAAGTGTGAGGTGATGCATTTTGGATGGACTAACAAGGCAAGGGAATACACAATGAATGGTAAGACCCTAGGAAAGACAGAGGATCAGAGGGACCTTGGTGTGCATGTACATAGATCCCTGAAGGCAGCAGAACAGGTGGATAAGGTGGTTAAAAAGGCATATGGGATACTTGCCTTCATTAGCTGAGGCATAGAATATAAGAGCAGGGAGGTTATGAGGGAGCTGTACAAAACGCTAGTAAGGCCACAGCTGGAGTACTGTGTGCAGTTCTGGTCGCCACACCATAGGAAGGATGTGATTGCTTTGGAGAGGGTGCAGAGGAGATTTACCAGAATGTTACCTGGGCTGGAGCGCTTCAGCTCTGAAGAAAGACTGGACAGGCTGGGGTTGTTTTCCTTGGAGCAGAGAAGGCTGAGGGGGGACCTGATTGAGTTATACAAAATTTTGAGGGGCATAGATAGGGTAGATAGAAAGGAACTTTTCCCCTTAGTAGAGGGGTCAATAACAAGGGGGCATAGATTCAAGGTAAGGGGCAGGAGGTTTAGAGGGGATTTGAGGAAAAACGTTTTCACCCAGAGGGCGGTTGGAATCTGGAACTCACTGCCTGAAAGGGTGGTAGAGGCAGGAACCCTCACAACATTCAAGAAGCATTTGGATGAGCACTTGTATTGCCATAGCATACAAGGCTACGGACCAAATGCTGGAAAATGGGATTAGATTAGACAGGGCTTGATGGCCGGCGCGGACGCGATGGGCCGAAGGGCCTCTTTCTGTGCTGTATAACTCTATGGGCTAAAAATTCAGTTTGGGGCGCCAAGCTCGCCTGGGCACCGGAATTACCGCTGCGCTCGGAGCCACTTGCGCCATCGGGATATTCAGTTTCTGCGCCCCAAATGGAAGCGGACCGCTAAACGAGGTTTGGGGCGCTGAAACTGAATATCGGCGCGCAAAGTGCCGCAGCGCCACCCGCTGCGGCACGGCATGCTGCGGTACTGCAGGCCTTCCTCCCACTGTTAAGGGGGAGGTGCTTGCAACAGCGCAATCCCCGCTCGCGAGTGCCGGCAAATGAGCCTGGCACTAAAGAGAAGTGCCGGGCTCTCGGGAAACAGCCGGCAATGCCGCGGGGGGGGGTGGTGTAGGAGGCCGGGGACGGAGGTGCGGGCAGGCGGCTGCCGAAAAAGCGTCCGGCCGCACCTCCACCTTAACTAGCACCACTACCGCCACAGGTTGGCCCCTGTGTACCGGTCGCTATTTGCGGCTGGCGCGGAAGAGGCGGGCACGACCTAATATGGCGTTCGGGGCGGTAGCGGGGCGCTGCGCACACCGATGACGTCATCGGTGGCGGCACAGCGCTACAGGCTAACGCCGCCATTAGCGCCCCGCTAAATATCGCGGTGGTTGTGGCCAGTGGCACTTAAACCTCTGAGTGGCCTCTTTAGGCGCAAACTGGTGGCGCAAGCAACTGAATTTCTAGGCCTGTGACTCTATGGCCTAGAAATTGGGTATAGCCCCGCTTGAGGCGCTAGAACTGGCGGTGCGCAAAGTTTATAGCCAGACGAAACTTATCGCTGCCTGGCGAGATATTGGGTTGCATCGCCCCCAAAGGGGATTGAGGCGTGAATTCAGCCGTTGCACGGTGCTCCTAAGGCGCAAAAGTTCAGGCGCTACTCAATATCGACGCGGACGGGCGCAGCGCAGGTGATCTCAATTACGGGAAACCACGAGACTTCCAGGCGCCGGCCGGCTCTTAAAGGGGTGGGTCAGTCAGCCTGAGCTGCCACACCCAACGCCCTGTAGGCCTCAGAATCGGCGCTCGCCCTTCTCTGGCGTTAGAATCTTGGTGAGCATGGAGAAGGTTAGACAGAGAGCAGAGCGCTTCAGCACTGAGGGTCTGGACCAGTTGGTGGCTGCAGTTGAGCGCCGTCGAGATGTCCTGTATCCGGACAATGGCAAGAGGCCGAATCAGAAGGCTTACCGACGATCTTGGAGGGAGGTTGCTGTGAGGGTCAACTCCAGCAGCATGGCGACCAGGACCCCTGTTCAGTGCAGGAAGAAATTCAACGACCTCACACGGATCGTTAGGGTGAGTGATGGTTTAGCAAACTTCTGATTCCCTCCATCTGCAGCTGACTTCGGGCACCCTGTTGCCATGATGCCCCAATGGCCATCTGTCAGCAAGCACCCATGGCCCTTTCTGGGCACACACATGGACAGATGTCTCAAGGCCTCATGTAAGGGCTCTTTCACCATGGGGGGCATGCGATGATGTCTCAAGGCCTCATGTAAGGGCTCTTTCACCATGGGGGGCATGCGATGATCTCTCAAGGCCTCATGTAACACAACTTCCCCTTCTTTCCTCTCCAGGCCAAGCTGGCGGCCAGGTGAAGGGACCACTTTGAAACCGGTGGCGGGCCTCCACAAGTGGTCCCTCTCACGGATCTGGAGGAGAGAGTGCACCAGATTCTTGGAGGACGTCTGTCTGGTCCTGTGACCACTGCATCTGCCGACCCCATTACCGACAGCGAGGGTAAGACTCTCACCTTTTTCACCTGTTGCCTTCCACTTGGTCCCCCCGCCAGCATGCTTCCTCAGTGTGCAGCCATGTCAGAGCCTTGCCGCAACCTGGCATGCCTTTCCGCAAACCTGTCCTTTTGCTAAAGCCACTCTTCCACCTCCCTGCTTTCAGATGAATCAGCACCAACTCGGGCTCAACGTACTGAAGCTGCCAGTGCCAGTGCCACCGGAGGCGAGGAGCAGGAGGAATCCGGACCAGCCGTTGCAGAATCCGGGGAGCGGACACATCTACAGACTGGGGATAGTAGTCCCCTGGAGGGGAGGGGGGGTGCTCTGAGGATGAACCAGTTGCTGGAACAAGCGGCATGCAGCAACGCAAGGGGGATAGGCAAGTTTGGCCACCGTCTCCCCGGAGGGCAAGGCAGGTAGTTATGACTGCTGCTCAGAGTGCAGAGGAGGCGCGTCGCCTGGGTGAAATGAGCAAACAGGCCCAGCTCAGACACACGGAGCTGATGGCTGCAGTGGAGAAGATGCCTCAGTCAATAGATACATTGGCTAAGAGTATTTTGGACTTTGGGGCAACAATGGAGAGGACTCTCCAGGGCTTTGGGGCAACAATGGACAGGACTCTCCAGGGCTTCAGGGCAACAATGGACAGGTCTATCCAGGGCTTCGGGGCAACAATGGACAGGTCTATCCAGGGCTTTGGGCCAACAATGGAGAGGACTATCCAGGGCTTCGGGCCAACAATGGAGAGGACTGTCCAGGGCTTTGAGGCCGCTATGGAAAGGACTGTTCAGGGCTTCGGACAATCCCTGGAAAGGTCTGTCCAGGGCTTGTCCGAGGCAGTGGAGCGGTCGGCACCTGCCTTATCCGAAGCAATGGAAAGAACTGTCCAGGGCTTCTCCGAAGCACTGGCACCTGGCTCACAGGTCCTCACTGCTGCCACGCAGTCACTTGCCGGCCTCGTCCACACCCAGATTGAGGCAACGTGATCTCTCACTGCAGCCACCCTCTCTGCATCAGTTAGGATCACCCCGGGCCCTTCCAGTCCCATACAAGGCCAGGAATCAGTGGAGCATGCGATTGTGGTGGATGAGCCGAGCCGGTCCCCTCAGATAGCCAGTGTGTCGTCCAAACATGGTGCAGGTGTCCTCTCTCGGCAGGAGACCATTGCACATGCTAGCGCTGGGACGTCTGCAGTGCAGCTGCCACCACCTGCAGGGCACACTGCGTCCAGCCATGGTCACATCGCTTCCAGCCATGGTCACATCAAGCATCCTGCGTCTGCACCCTCCAAGCCCAGAGGTTGGCCAGGCCGTTCCTCAGGGGCTTCTGCGCTTCCACACAGTCAGCAGGCGTCCCCCAGCCTTGAGCCCGCCACTGGGATCCAATTACGTAGGAGCAGCAGGGAGGGAAGGGGCCGGGCGCGAAAGAGAAGTCATTCTCCCTCAAGGGGCCAGTTGTAGAGGGAGGTGCTGAGACGTTTCTTTGTCCAAATTCAAGGACACCCTCACCTGTTGTAATATTTGCAGAAGTTTTGTTGAGTTTTGCGGCTTTGCCGAAGAGTTCACACTTATTTTGTTAGTTATGGTTTCTGTTGACATGACGTTGTTTTGCTGTAATGAAAGACTTTTGTGACAATAAACAGAAGTTTCAATGTGGCATGGTGCACGTGACTACTTTCAGTGATGCTGGCATTCAGAGGCCGTCAAACATCCAAAGTGCGCAGGAGTTAAGACTCTCATCATTCCGCCAGAGGGGTCTCGAAATGAGTCCTGATGAGCCTCTGACGTATGGCCCTTCCACTTTCAGGAGCCCTTCCATCATCCTCCTCCTCCTCCTCCTCCTCTGCCTGCTCTTCCTCCTCCTCCTCCTCCTCCGCCTGCTCTTCGTCCTCCTCCTCCTCCTCCTCCTCCTCCTCCGCCTGCTCTTCGTCCTCCTCCTCCTCCGCCTGCTCTTCCTCCTCCTCCTCCTCCTCCTCCACCTCCACCTGCTCTTCCTCCTCCTCCTCATCCTCCTCCTCCGCCTGCTCTTCGTCCTCCTCCTCCTCCTCCGCCTGCTCTGCTGGTCGTTGAGGGACAGCTGGAATTGGCTGGGTGCGTCGAATCGCCAAGTTGTGGAGCATGCAGCAGATGACGACGATGTGTCCCACTTGCTCCGGCGAGTACTGCAGGGATCCCCCCAAATGTTCCAGACATCGGAAACGCTTTTTGAGAACACCAATAGTGTGCTGTTCACTGTGCCTGGTCGCCTGATGGCCGCTGTTGATCAGCTCTTCTGCTGGGGTGTCGGCCACACGGAGTGTTGTCATCAGCCATGGGCAGAGAGGATAGCCCTTGTCCCCAGTAAGCCAGCCTCGTGTTCGAGCTAGCCCCTCAAAAAGGTAACAAACTGAGGTCAACCACAGGATAAAGGCATCGTGGCTGCACCCTGGGAAATGCGCGTTGACTGCCATGATGATTTGGCGGTGGTCACAGACCAGCTGCACGTTGAGGGAGTGGAACCCCTTGTGGTTGCGGAAGTCCTAAGGATGCTGGCATGGCGCCCTCAAAGCCACGTGTGTGCTGTCAGTCGCCCCCTGCACCATGGGGAAGTCCGCAATAGAAGTGATACCCTGCGCGCGCTCCGCCTGCTTGTGCAGGGTCAGAGGGAAGGTGATGAATTGACGCCTTCGCCTATAAAGGGCATCTGTAACTTGCCGGATGCAACAGTGGGCTGCAACCTGAGCGATAGTCGCAATGTCCCCAATGGCTGACTGAAAGGATCGGATGGCATAAAAATTGAGGCCATCAGTCAGTTTAGCGAACACGGACAGAGAGGTCCTGCACCGTTCACGCGGCTGCAGATCCTCAGCAAGCAGGTGGCACAGATCAGTAACAATGTCCCTCCAGAATCGGAGCCTTCGCAAACGCTACTCCTCCGACATGTCAAGGCTTGTCACCTGCTGCCTAAAGACCCTCGCAGCATACCGTCGGATTGGCCGACCTCCATTGCCCCTCCTCCTTCTGGCCAATCCCGGCCCTCTCTCCCGCCGTCTCTCTGCCCCTTCACAGTGTTCAGCCATGAGGCCATCGCCCTCCAAAGCAGCTCCAATTCCGATGCCAGTTGGTCAAAAGGCTGTTAGGTGTCATGCTCCAACTGCTCCGGACAGGTTTGAAGGTCCCAAGTACTCTAAAGCTAAATTCCCAAAACTCTGCTCCACAGTAGCTCGCCAGCTCTCTCCAGCAACGATCGCAATGAGCAGGCCAAGTGGCTGAAGCTTCTGCACTAGAGCTGTCCCCTTTAAATAGCGCCCCCCTACTCCGAGAAGGGCCTGCTAGCGCTCCCTCGAACTGTCACTAATAGCGCTAGGTGTTAAGGCTCCGGGCGCCACCCAATATGCGCTCAGGCGCTCCTAAAAGGCGTTGCACACTGAAATGACGTCATGATCTGCTTGCGCTCGCGGGCGCGCGCAAACACTTAGCGCAGGCGTTAACTGTATAGTTAATATGCGAGTTGATGCTATCTTCATAGCGACCACCCCAACATAGGGTATCACCCCAATTCTAGGTCTCTTTAGGCGCTCAACGCCGGCGCTACCAACCGAATTTCTAGGCCTATGACTCTAAATGGTAGAACAGGCTCGAGGGGCTGAATGGCCTACTCCTGCTCCTATCTTCTATGTATGTAAGTGACCTTGGAACAGAAACCATTGTATTGCTCCTTTCTTTGACCTGGTGTCAATTTTGTTTGATCTGATTATGGACTAGGATGTTCTATTCCCTTGACTGAGGGGGAGAATAGAAGCAGGAGGAGAAAAATACCACTTACCTACTAAAGTTATTGATATTTAGCTTCAGTAATTTTATCACTGACTTTTGAGTTTTATCTTTTCCTGAATTCAAAATGACTGAGTGGAACTGTGAGCAGCAGTTCAGCAATAAAACAGCACACTGTATTTGGAATCAGAAATGAGCTAAATCTTTTTGGGTACATCAGTAAATGTACAATATTTTATGTAAATGCTAAATCTGCTGCCTTCACAGACTATAATGCGAAAAGGAGTTACATAGAATTACATAGAAATTACTGCACAGAAACAGGTCTTCCAGCCCAACTGGTTCATGCCGGTGTTTATGCTCCACACTAGCCTCCCCCATCCTGCTTTATCTGACACTATCAGTATAACCTTCTATTCCTTTCTCTCTCGTGTTTATCGAGCATCTCCTTAAATGCATCTCTGCTATTCGCCTCAACTACTCCATGTGGTAGCGAGTTCCATATTTTTACCACTCTCTGGGTAAAGAAGTTTGCTGCATCCTCAGTGCCCCCTCCCCCCATGAAACATCTGTCTCTACGTGACACAGCCAGCTGTTTGTCATGTACGAACACACAAACAATGACGGGCAGGAAAAGACCCTCTGCTCCGTCCAGCCTGTCCCACATAATTAGGATGCCTTGCGCATCACAATATATAGACTCCACACTCCACCCAAAACCATGTGACCTCCTGGGATCAAATGTGCATCATTTGCTGCCTCGTTCCCCCATGGCGTTTTGTTTCGCTGTCTGTACATGATGCAGGCAACTCTAGGTATGTTGATTCTGTTCAGTGGTATAGAGAGGGAAGCTGACGTGTTCCCTGAACCAAACTCTGTGCATCACAGCAGAACTGGTGTAAGCTGGGTTTTAGCAGGTTTAACTGGATCTTTTTGAAGTAATTAGACGGCTCTCCGATGGTCATAGATTAAAACAGACTATTAAATATTTGCTTTTAGTTTATGATACTATTTCTTATTGGTTATAATTCTTGTTGTTGAATGATTGAAATTATTATGTACCTCAGATACTTTTATTTCATCCCAGGATTGCTCACCACAACTCCCCCAACTGTATAGAGTGGGATTTGGGATTCAGATACCTGGGTGACCTCTATTAACATAATCTGCCAGAAACAGGGGCCATTGAAATGGAGCCAAAATTGCTTCAGTAATTAGCCTTTGAAAGAAAATCCCATCTGCGGCCTAGCTGAACACTGACACAATTCATCCAACTGAGGCAGGCAGGGGTCAACCGATAAACAACTCTGCCTTTCATACTCACAGCCTCCTATTTGGAAGCCAAGCTTTTGACTTCTTGAGCAGTAGGAGATGCAGCTTTAAATTGAGGTGTTTGCCATATCAGCGCCTCTGTGTTCTCACTCGGCACTTTGTTATTTTGTGGCAAATTGCTTTCTGTTTCTTTGTGCTCCCATCTTCCTGCTTACAATGGCTTCTTGCTTTAAGTATGAATGTGCAAGGTGAACACATTGCATTTCAATCTCAGTTCGGTGAATTCCCATCTTCTCCCTCAGCCTTCTCATCTCCGGGAACTGATTGTTTTAATGCATTCTGTGTGAAGACACTGATTGAGAAGGGCAGCTCACTGGCTTTCTTCATGATGTTTGTATTATTTAATTGCAATGTTTGTTAATGAGCCTTCCCTTCAGTCAACCCTGAGTCACAAGCCATTTGAGGACTAGTGTCTGCACTGGAATGTGTTATTAAAAGCGTCAACAGTGACATACTGGCCCGAATTTTCCGGGTCTATGACCGCGTACACACAGCGTATGCAGTAGTAAGTGCCCCGCAAGTTTCGGGTTTCCACGTGCGAGGCGCATGCGTGAAACCCGGAACTTGGGGTCTGTCAAATTTCAGCTTGACATATCGTACCCATCCAGAGGAAATGGACACTCGCTGGCGCAGTGTAAGGCTATTTGCCCAACTACTGCCCAGTGAATGCCCACAAAACTCTTGCATCTGGTAAAAGCGTAAGGGTTTAAATAAATATTAAAATATAATTTTAAAAATGATTTCAACATTCAAAAATCTTTATAATTAGTTTAGGTTGTTTTTGGCCTCTTTAAGAATGTTTAAATTGTATTTTGATTAATTTTCAACGTGATGATTTATTTTTATTTAAGTGGGGTGAAAGTGTGTTTTTTAGGGGATTCCTATTCATGTTTATGGGGTTTCTGTACGTAAATGGAATCCCCATAAGCACAATGGGAATCCCCTTTCTGATTGGTTGGACCGGCCCACGTGATCCCAGGGACGCTTGCGAACCGCCTGTGCCCCCTGGGATACGTGGGCCTTCATGCCGGCCTATGCCTACAGGCCCAGGACCACCAGTGTCCGAAGGTACGGAGGCAGCAGGTAGGTCTGTACTTTTCCTGCGGATCAGAGACATTCGCCTGCGGGAAGCCTCCGACCGCAATTTCCAGCCCAATATAATCTCACATTGGACGCTTTGAATTGGCTGAAAAGTGCATTTCTGTTCAAAGTTTATTTTTTCAGTTATAAAACCACTTTCAAAAAGCTTCTCTCTACATTTAGAAAATATTAACCTTAAAATTACAATTGGTTATTACAGTGGATGAACATTTAATTCTTTTTGATCACCTTCCTCTGCCCACTTTTAATTCAGGCATTTTATTTTAGCTTGTTTCGTTTCAATGAGTTGATGCCTCCACTAAAAGCGTGAACAAAGGACTGAGCCATTAATTTCGCTCACTAATTTCGAGCTAATATATTTTTTACCTTGATTACCTTTCCCTATCCCACTGACACTTGCTAATGTGAATCTTTCCCCAGCCAGAGGCCCAGTTGTTATCTATACTCAGATAAAGAAAGAAAGACTTGCATTTCTACAGCGCCTTTCACGACCACTGGATGTCTTAAAGTGCTTTACAGCCAATTAAGTATTTTTTTAAATGTAGCCTCTGTTGTAATGTACACAGCAAGCTCCCACAAACAGCAATGTGATAATGACCAGATAATCTGTTTTAGTGATGTTGATTGAGGGATAAATATTAGCCAGGACACAGGAGGAAAACTCCCCTGCTCTTCTTTGAAATATTGCCATGGGATCTTTTACATCCACCTGAGAGGGCAGACAGGGCCTCGGTTTAACATCTCATCCAAAAGACGCATTCCCTCGGTACTGCACTGGAGTGTCAGCCTAGATTTTAGTGCTCAAATCTCTGGAGTGGGGACTTGAACCCACAACATTCTGACTCAGAGGCGAGGGTGCTACCAAATGTTTTAATGCTTTATTGAACATTAAGGACATTTACAAAATTGTGATCATTTCATTGTATCATACAAATCAATTCTGCCGCTCTGCACAGCCATTCCTCCACCACATTTTAACTTCAAAACCTAAAGTTTAATTTGTCTCCCATAACATATATTAATCGATTGTACTTTAAATTCCTTTCTTTAAATTCCTTTCTGAATAAAACACCCAGAGAGCCTTATAATGATCCTTTAGCTTATATTTAAAAAACCTTTTTAGATTGATTCTCCTCCCCTTAAAAAACAGAGCATTCCTTCTTTGCACAATCACGAATCTAGCCAAACTGAACATTAAATTAATTGCCGCTCCGTTAGACTCGGGCAGACTCTCCTGCAATCCCCATCTTAAAATTGAGTCCCAAGGGATTCCCATTCTCGCTCTTCGATCCCCACCCAGCAAAATAACTTCACACAGCTGTTGAACATAGTAACTAAAATCATTTAACTGCGGACATAACACCAGTAAATGGGACAGAATCTCATCCCGTGTCCCACACACTGGGCAAGTTGCCCCCTCCACTCGTCCAATCTTACACAAGACCATCACGGTAAAAATCTGGTTATGAGCCAATTTGAAATCCAGTTCAATCCCCTCTGGACATTTAAAATTTGCCCACACTCCCTCCCAAATCCTGTTGAAGTCCAGCTGTGGATATATACTCTGCCAAAACTCCTGACCAGCAGGTGTCTTGAATCTCCATTCTCTAAATACCTCATAGAAATCTTGAGTATTACAGTTGTCAAATTGGACCAACTCTCCCCCTTTCTCCAGCAGAAAGCTTGGAAAAGTGGGACGCATTTTGCTTCCTTTGGAGATTACTGCATTTATTTTTTCCATCCAATCCTGTGGCATTGCCCTCACAATCTTCTTATACATGATCCCTATTGCTTTTTCCTCTACATCCTGATCCTTCTCCCACACCATGTCCCTCACTACCGGCAACCAACCTGGAATTATCTCGTATAATACATCTTTCACACATATAATACCAGCTTTTATAAAAGCTTGATTAAATAATACCTCTCCTTCAATGTTGACCCACCTGTTCAAAAATAAGGGCTGTTCTAAAAATTCCTCAGCCCCCTTGGGCATAAACTGCACACTTTTAAAAAATTGAACCCAAGTCTCTACAAACCCCTTATAAAACCTAGGGAGAAGTTTAATCGATTTCAAAAACATATTATTGTATTCCATATAAATTATCCCCTGCCCTCCTATCCCACTTCGTTGAAAAAAATGCTCAAAACAACTCTTCCAAAAACTTGTATTTGACTTCTGAAGAAATCTCTTCACCCATTTCATTCTAAAGGATTTTTTCTTCAATGAATATCTGGGAAATTGAGTCCTCCCTGATTTCTCTGTCCAATTATGGTATTGTAAGCAACCAAGGCTGGTTTCCCTTCCCATAAAAACCTCACACAAGCCTCTCAGACGGACTTTTCTGCCCACTCAGGAATATCCTCCACCGTCAATAAGTACCATAGCTTAGATAGCAGGGGAGCGGACACCACTGTCGCTCTTCCTTGCACTTTCAACCACCTTCTTTCCCATCTTCCCAAAATCTTTTTAATTTTCATAACCTTCAGTTCCCAATTTAATCGATCCACTTCATCCCTGTCTTTCTTGCACCCCATATGCACCCCCAGAACTTCCAAAACCTCCACCACCTTAAAGGGACTTTCCCCCAACCATTCCCCCTACCCCTTCCTGCAACCAGGCATTGGGACTTACTATAATTCACTCTGACTCCTGAAGCTCTACAATACTCCTCCACTACATCCATAGCTTTCCTCACTGACTCCCCATTTCTCAATGTTAAAGTTGTGTCATCTGCATGTTGGTTTTTCACAGACACCAGCCCGGAACTAGGGACCGCAGTCCCAACTACCCCTTGTTTCTTTCGCGTCATGTAACCTAATTGTTCTGCTACCATTGTGCACAACAATGGGGACAGGGGACAACCCTGTCTCACTGACCTCTGTATCGGAAAATACTCGGATAAAAAACCATTATATTTAACACAGCTAAATATGTTTGAATAAAAAATCCTTATCCACTCATGAAATTTTCCCCGAAACCAAATGCTTCCAAAACCTTCAATAAAATCTCATGAGAGACCCTATCAAAGGCTTTCTCTTGATCTACCTTTAATACATAAGCCCACTCTCTTCCATGAGCTCTATCGCATCTCGGATTGAGGCCACAGAGTCTGCGATGTCCCAGCCTATGACTCCATAGGACTGAGAGGGCAAAACTATCTGCGGCAACACCTCCTTCATACGACTTGCCATAACCCTCGCCAAGATCTTATAATCCACATTTAATAATGTGATGGGCCTCCAATTTTTCAGATCTCTTCTGTCCCCTTTATTTTTATATAAGCTAAGCTTATGACACCTCTCCTCATAGATGGGGCCAGGCTTCCCTCAAATTTAATTTCCTTAAAAACTCCTAAGATCAATGGACTTAAAATCTCGAAAAATTCTTTATAAAATTCTGCACTTAGTCCATCGGACTCTGGGCATTCCCGCACCCCCCCTCCCACCTTCATTCCACTTATTGCTACTTTTATTTCCACTAATACTACTTCTTTGTCACACATGCTTCTCTCATCCTCCTTTAAACCGTCTTCAATAAAAGCACTAACCTTCTCCATCACCAAATTGCAAATGTCTTCTTTTGTATATAACTTTTGATAGCCGCGTCTAAAATCTCCCCACTTTCATGAATGATCTTCTCCCCAAACTTCAACTCTCCAATTAATGATAATCTCTGTCACAGCTTCTATTGCTCTAGAAAATATCTAGTGCATCTTTCGCCCTACAATGCATCTCTGGCCTTTGCACGGAGAATGGCCCCCTTGCATTTTTCAGCTTGCAATAATTCCCACTCTTCCTTTAACACCCGGAACTTAGTCTCCGCTCCATTATCCCTTCCGTCAACTGCTTTACAGACATCCGTAAACCTTTTGTTTATATTCTCTTCTCGACGCCGGTGAGTTGCCGCTCTCTTTTTCCCATAACGTACCGAAAAAACTTTTACCTCATATTTGAAATTGTCCCACCAAACTTTCCTTTCTTTCAAGAACAAAGGTTCCTTCCGAGCATTTTTATTATATTTAAAATCCCTTCTTTAAAAGCAATTTCTTTCAGGTATTGATTGTTTAAAATCCATACCCCTGAACCGATCTTAACTCTGCTATTCCTAATTCTAAGAACCAAAGCCGAGTGGTCACTAAAAAATACTTTTTTATAATAAATCTCCATCACCTCAGAACTTAACCCTTCCCACATTAACACAAAATCTATTCGGCTCTGTTTTAAAACATCACCCACCCAACCTGTTCTGGAGTACTCCCTTTTTATGGGGTTCTGGTCCCTCCATAAGTCTCTCAAATTTAAATTTGCCATTATTTTTACAATCATCCCTCTGGAGTTATCATCCTTAAAAGTCATCTGGACAGAAATGTCCATCCGAGATAAAAAATACATTAAAATCCCCCACTATACAAGGATTTTCCACCTCTGCCACTTAAGTGAATAACCCCCCAAAAAACTCGCGACGCTTGCAATGGTCATTCGGTGCATAGATATTAAAGAGATCGCAATTAAATTCCTCCATTTTTACCCTTAGCCATAAAAATCTCCCCTCAGTGTCCTTGTCCACCAAGGCAACGTTCTCTTTTATAGTCAGACTCACCAAAACAGCCACCCCTCTACAGTTATTGTTTGCACAACTTGCAAACACCTCTCCCTTCCAAACCTTCCAAACTCTTTCTAGGATATCCTTATCCCAAAAGTTTTCTTGCAGACACAACAAGTCCGTGCCTTTAAAACCCTGCAACAACTGCTGTAATTTCCTCTCAACCCTCAGTCCGTTCACATTAGTCGAGGCCAATGTAATCCTGGCTCTGAAGAATGGAGGTATGCCTGATAATCTCCCCATCATTTAATCTCTGGCCCTTCCCTCCTCGCATGCTCCTACCCAACTTTTAGGCCAGCTGTTGCTTTTTCCTGCAGCCTCCGACACTTTTTCACCTCTTGCTTGAACCTTCCCTGCTGTTTCAGCCTCTTCCTTGCATTAAGTTTGGGCCAAGGAGTTGCCCTTTCTCCCTCCTTTTGCCCCTCACTAACCTTTCCCTTTCCACATGATGCCACTCTACCCCCCACTTCCATGTCTCTGTCCCCCTCTAACTCCTCACCCTCAAGCTCTTCTGTAACCTTCTGTGCCTGCTCCCCGTCAGATACATAATCCTGCTCCCCGTCAGATACATCATCTCCCATAAAGAGTCTTCCTGCTATTGTGATTTCTCCAACAGTGCTGCTCCCTTCGACCTCATCTCCACCTCTGACCCTTGCTCCCTGATCCTTCTCTCTCTGGGACAATGGCGGACCTATATTGCTCCCCTCTGGCAACTTTGTCTCGCCACTCCCGTCCTGCTGCCCCTTTGAGGCTCCTGCCTCTTGCACCCTCTCCTTGTCTTGCCCCCTCCTGCTCACCGAGATGTCCGACTCCCCATCTTTCTTTGGAGTACTTACATTTACCATGCACCCAGCTCCCGCCTCCTCGCCCCCCCCGGCACCAGATTCTTTAGGGAGAGCTGAACCGTATTATGGCTCGAGTCTGCCCTCGATCCGTGCTGCCCTCTGCTGTCTTTGTGCTTTTCCACTGTATTGGTGTGTTTTCCTGCATCTCCATCCTGTTCTCTGCTCCGCAATTTTCTGACTCTTCCTGCGCTCTTTTCTCCTTCAATTTACCAGCTGTGTCCTCCGACTGCTCCACTCCTCCGGCCGTTCCACTCACACCTCCTGCTTCTTCTCCCATCTCCTCGTCACTCATAGAGCTTCCTTCTGCCACACACTCACAGCGGGTGGGGCCTTTGTGGCACACCCCACATCTCTCTGCCTTGCTGCTCTGAGCAATGTGTCCAGACTCGCCGCAATTATAACAGTACAAGTCTGGGCAGTTTCTTACAAGATGGTCATTTCCAAGACAATAATAACAAACCTTCACTTGGTTATCATGCAGTACTCGGAAATACTGCACTCCTTCCATTGTCTCAAATTTCATGTTGTATGGTAATGACTTCACCCCCTCTGGGAACCGCATCTTTATGTAACGGGTTCCATCTGCTACCCGTGTTCCTGGATAAGTACCTCCTCTTTATTGCTGAGCAAATTTTAATGCCCCACAACTCCAACTTTTTGATTAGCACATCATCCTCAATATAAACTGGCAAGTTTAAGAATGAGACCACCACGTCTTCCGAATATAGCAGAGATACTTCCACGAACTTATCGCCAACCTTCAAACTGAGTAAAAGTCTTTCCACCTCCTCTCGGCCACTGACCGTCACCTCGAACCCAACATTCAGCTTTGGTCGGCGGTTAGGATCAGATCAGCCATGATCTTATTGAATGGCGGATCAGGCTCGAGGGGCCGATTGGCCTACTCCTGCTCCTATTTCTTATGTTCTTATGTTCTTCCCTCTCCACAGTCCTCATGTACCGCTTGGATAATATCCCAAGCTCGTATCTCCTTATCCTCGCACTGAACCACCACCGTGTTTTCTTTTCCAAACCTTCTGGGGTCCCAGCCCAAATCTTTGGGCCTTTTTCTTTCCCTTCCACCCACAGTTTCTCCCCTGATTAAATTAACCTTGGGAACACTGTCCTCTGAGAGGCCCGGCACTCTGGCTGTTGTTTATGGGCCAAAAAGGCACTAAAAGCTGAAAAAAAAACACCACCAACGTTTTATAAGCTCACTCCAACTCCCTGCAGCAATCAGGCAACCAGTAACACCTGCTCACTCCTAGCACCTGCCACCTCGAGAGTGCTACCCACTGAGCCACAGCTGATACTGTAAGGATTTGAGATATGAGTTATTTAATAGGAAAGATATTCAATCCTGTTCCAGGGCTAGGTTTTGGTCTGGGCCCAAACCAAGAGGCCCGAGGATTGCATGGGGGGGTGGGTGGTGGGGCGAGGGCATGGTGGTAATGGAGTTGGGGGAGGGGCACTCCTGCCCCTCTTGGCTTGGCAGGAAGGATTACAAAAATAAAATTTAAAACTTAGTTTTCACTGAGGAATTTTGAGATTCCCAACACCTCCCCTGCTCATTGGTAACTAATTTTATGCAGGGGTCCTACAACAGGCATAAGGCCCCTAATTAGCATATGCAAGGATCCCATGGCCTGCTTTAGGTGGCTGCCCAATGCATGTAAATAAAATTGGCCCTGTAGGAATTAACGAATTCCTACGAATAACGGAGATCGACGCAAGATGAAGGTTAAATAGGTCTTTACACAACGGAGATGCCAAGAGGACTGCCTGGGCAGCCCCGTGGTTTGTGATGTGATGTCATCGCGTTTGCCCGCATTTTCCCATGCTCTTAAAGGGGCCACGCCACGTACATGCAAACTCTATATAAAAAGCACAGTAATGCCTAACACAATGGTACAGGTTTAGGCTGGTGTTAGAACATCGTCAAAGAGAATTATATACAGTTATCCAGAGTCATTCAGTGGTTCTGCCACATGCGCCCCCCCAGAATTCGATTTAACGGACAAAGTCAAATGGTGAGGGCGTCTGACGAGCCTGTAAGAACTGCTCCAATACTCTCGAGGCGGAGGCTGCTGGGCGGCTGGCGGTCTGGCGGGCGGTCGCACTTGATCTGCCGTAACGACGATGGGTGGCCGACCCCGTCTCGGCGGTTGTGCTGTCTCGACGGGGCAGTCAAGGTCTAAATGTGCCGGCTTTAAGTGGTCGACCGAAATGTGGTCCGGTTTACCACCAACACCTACCATGAAGGTTTTGTCCCCTGCTTCCAACACGCAGAAGGGACCGGTATATGGGGCCTTGAGTGGATCCCTATGTGCGTCATGGTGAATAAAAATGTATTCAGCCCTGTGAAGCTCCGTGGGAACGTGTGACCTCTGCAGTCCGTGGTGCGAAGTGGGCACCGGTGCGAAATACCTGGCTGTCTCCTGGTGACTAGCGAGCTGGGCAGACGCGGACCATGGTTCCGTCAATGTTGGTAGGAAGTCCCCTGGGACTCGCAGTGGCTGACCATACACCAGCTCCACTGATGAAGAGTGAAGGTCTTCTTTGGGGGCCATTCCAAGGCCCAACAGAACCCACGGTAGCTTGTCTGCCCATCCAGCATCCTGGAGGCTGGCCCTCAGGGCGGCTTTCATTGACCGGTGGAAGCGTTCGCAGAGGCCATTCGCCTGTGGGTGGTAGGCTGTGGTGCGGTGTAATTTGACGCCGAGTCCTTGGGCCACTGCATTCCAGAGTTCGGAGGAAAACTGCGGTCCCCTGTTCGACGAAATATCTGCAGGCACTCCGAAACGGGCGATCCAGGAGGAAATGAACGCCCTGGCCATGTCCGCCGAAGTAGTGGATGACAGGGGGACCGCCTCTGGCCATCTGGTGGTGCGGTCAACCATGGTCAGGATGTGTGAAAAACCATGGGAGGGTGGGAGTGGTCCTACCAGGTCCACGTTAACATGGTCAAAACGTCGCTCCGGAACTGTGAAGGTGGCCAACGGAGCTTTGATGTGGCGCTGTACCTTGGCCTTTTGGCAGACGACGCAGGTGTTGGCCAGTCGCAGACATCTTATGCATGCCATGCCACACAAATTTCGCCAACATCAGTTTCTGAGAGGCCTTCATTCCTGGGTGTGACAACCCATGTATGGCGTCGAACACTTTGCGGCGCCAGACGACCGGCACGACAGGGCGAGGATCCTGTACAGAGACGTCACACAACAGCGTGGTACCTGCCGAATGGAACTTGATGTCGGCCAACTGGAGGCCAGTGATGGCGGTTCTGTAGGCTTGGACTTCTGGGTCTGATGCTTGGCCCGCTGCCATGAGGGCGTAGTCGATGCCCAAATGAACCGTATTGACGATCGCGCAGGAGAGGCAGTCTGCCACCAGGTTGTCCTTACCAGCCACGTGCTGTATATCCGTGGTGAATTCGGATATGTAGGTCAGTTGACGCTGCTGTCGGGCTGACCACGGTTCGGCGGTCTTGGCCATTGCGAAGGTTAGCGGTTTATAGTCCACAAAGGACGTCCTTCCAGCAGGAACCGAAAATGGCGGATGGCCAGAAAAAGGGCGAGCAACTCCCGGTCGAACATGCTGCATGCTCTCTCATTCTGCCGTAGTTGACGGCTGAAGAATGCCAACGGCTGCCACGTCCCGTTCACCCACTGCTGTTGCACGGCACCGACTGTGTAGTCAAATGTGTCGGTGGTGAGGGCAATGGTGGCTCCTGGCAGCGGGTGCGCCAGCATAGTCGCGTTGGCTAAGGTGCTTTTGGTGTCGGCGGACGCTCGGGCCATGTCCTCCGTCCAGTCTACCGGGTTCTTGCCAGTCTTGCCCTTGAGGGCCTCGTACAGGGGCTGCATGAGTAGTGCCGCCTTAGGCACAAAACAGTGGCAAAAGTTTACCATGCCTAGGAATTCCTGCAGGGCCTTTATGTTCTGCGGCTGTGGAAAGGATGTCACCGCCTCTACCTTCGAAGGTAAAGGAACCGTTCCCTCTGAGGTGATGCGATGCCCCAGGAAGTCAATTTGGTGCAGGCCAAACTGACACTTGGCCGGGTTGATAATCAGGCCGTGTTGGCTGAGGCGTCGAAAAAGGGCACGTAGGTGACAGGTATGTTCTTCCTTAGTAGGACTGGCAATTAGAATATCGTCCAGGTAGACGAAGAGGAACTTGAGGCCCCGCAGCATGGAGTTCATCAGGCGTTGGAAAGCCTGGGCGGCGTTCTTTAACCCAAACGGCCTCCGTAAAAAAAAGAAGAGGCCGAATGGGGTGATGACTGCGGTCTTCTGGATGTCTTGTGGATGAACTGGGACCTGGTGGTAGCCCCGGACGAGGTCGACTTTGGAGAACATGGTGTTCCCTGCCAAATGGGCAGAGAAATCCTGGATATGGGGGACCGGGTACCAATCAGGAGTGGTGGCGTTGTTTAGTCGTCGATAGTCGCCGCATGGCCGCCATCCACCGCCAGGCTTCGGGACGATATGGAGGGATGAAGACCAGGGACTATTCGACCGGCGATTAATCCCTAACCGTTCCATGGTTGCAAACTCCGCCTTTGCGACCGCCAGCTTGCCAGGTTCCAGGCGCCGGGCCCGTGCGTAGACCGGGGGGCCGTTGGTGGTGATGTGTGTGGTAAACCACTGTTTGTATTCCACCGTGTACATGCCTGGACATGCCTCGGCTGACTCCTCCCACAAGTCCTAGTATAAAGGTGACTGCTCCCCAGCCCCTTTGTATTCTGGACCGGTCGACCACTCGAGGCAGACCTTCATTCTTTTGTTAATAAAAGCCTTTAGTTACTCTCTTAACTCTCAGTCTTTTATGAGTAATTGATAGCGCATCAATTTTATTAACAAAATTTTTATAATGGAGAAGATCCTCACACCAGCATGCCTGGACTTAGATCATCAGGAGGCGGACTCATCCACCAAGTTTACTCACTGGCTTAAGTGTTTCGAAAAATTCCTGACCGCCTCCGCAGCAATCAAATCGGACGAGGACAAACTGGATGTCCTGACCTCCAAAGTGAACCACCGAGTGTACTCGGTCATCCAAGACGCGACCTCGTACGCGGACGCTATCAAGCTCCTCAAGGACCAATACACGCGCCCAGTGAACGAAGTGTACGCCAGGCACCTTCTGGGGAGTCGTAAACAACAACCTGGGGAATCGACCGTGGAATACCTTCAGGCACTGTCTGTGCTTGGCCGGGCCTGTGGTTGTAAGGATGTAAAGGCCGCCGTGTACACAGAGGAACTTATCCAGGACGCTTTTGTAGTGGGCCACAGATCCAATTACACCCGACAGCGACTGTTGGAGCAGAGTGACCTCGACCTCAACAAGGCCTCTGAACTCGCACTATCATTGGATGCAGCCTATGGATGCCTACTCCTCTGCACCGTGGACGCCGCGGGGAATGACAGCCTGGGACACGGTAGGACCGCCTCATAGCGCCGTGCCACCCCAGCCACACCCCAGCAACGGCCCAACTACCGCAGCAGTGTCCCAAGGCCAGACAGCAGTGCCCCAAGGCCAGAAATGTTACTTCTGTGGCCAGGCAAAACACCCCAGAGCGCGCTGCCCGGCGAAAAACGCGATCTGCTCAGGCTGCGGGAAGAAGGGACACTACGCTAACGTCTGCAGGGCAAAAGCCACCCCGAACCCCAGCAGCGCCGCGTGTGGGCCATGCGGGCCGCCATCTTGGGCCTCCCCGGCCATGTGCGAACCACATGTACAGCAGCCATTTTGGACGCCTCCAGCCACATGGGGATCATGGACGCCGCCATCTTGGATGACAGCCGGAACGCAGCAGGCCCCCAACACCGCCTCATCTGATACCCGCAGCGACACACCGACCCCTATGTTGGCATCCGTTACACTGGACCAAGCGAGACCGCACCAGCTGGCCAGTTCCACAATGGACATTAAGGTAAATGGCCACGATACAATCTGCCTTTTTGACTCTGGGAGCACGGAGAGCTTCATCCACCCCGACACGGTGCGGCGTTGCTCTCTCCCAGTCCTGCCTGCGCACCAGCGGATTTCTATGGCCTCCGAGTCCCAGTCGGCGGACATCGGCGGCTATTGCGTAGTGACACTCGTAGTAGACGGGACCTTGTACGATCATTTTAAACTTCTGGTCCTGCCCGACCTCTGCGCTGCCGTCCTGCTGGGGTTAGATTTTCAGTGCCACCTTAAAAGTGTTACGATGGCGTACGGTGGACCCCTACCCCCACTCACAGTCCGCAGCCAGCAGCTCCCAAATTGCCCGCCGCGCACCAGGTGCAACCTCTCCACACTCAGAGTCACCCCCCCCCCACTGTTTGCTAACCTCACCCCCGACTGTAAGCCCATCGCCACAAAGAGCAGGCGATACAGTGCCGGGGACAGGGTTTTCATTAAACCGAAGTGGAGCGGCTCCTGAAGGAAGGGATTATTGAGGGCAGCACCAGCCCCTGGCGAGCCCAGGTTGTGGTCGTTAAGACCGGCGAGAAGCAGCGCCTGGTCATCGACTACAGCCAGACAATAAATCGCTACACCCTGCTGGACGCCTACCCACTCCCCCGCATAGCTGATATGGTCAACCAGATCGCGCAGTACCGCGTCTTCTCGACCATTGACCTGAAATCAGCGTACCACCAGCTCCCTATCCGCCCTGAGGACCGCCAGTATACTGCCTTTGAGGCAAACGGCCGCCTCTACCACTTCCTTAGGGTTCCCTTTGGCGTCACCAACGGGGTCTCCGTCTTCCAAAGGGAGATGGACCAGATGGTAGATCAAAATGCGTTGCAGGCCACTTTCCCATATCTGGACAATGTGACCATCTGCGGCTGTGACTTGCAGGACCATGACGCAAACCTCGAAAAATTCCTCCGCACCGCCCAACTCCTGAACCTGACATATAACAAGGAGAAGTGCATATTCCGCACAAACCGCCTCGCCATCCTTGGCTGTGTTGTGGAACACGGAGTCATTGGCCCCGACCCCGACCGGATGCGTCCCCTTATGGAACTCCCACTGCCCCACTGCCTCAAGGCCCTGAAGAGGTGCCTAGGGTTTTTCTCCTATTATGCCCAGTGGGTCCCCTACTATGCGGACAAGGCCCATCCGCTGATCAAGTCCACCTCTTTTCCCTTGACGGCAGAGGCCCGCTTAGCCTTCCACCGTATCAAGGAAGACATTGCCAAAGCCACCATGCACGCAGTGGACGAATCCATCCCCTTCCAGGTGGAAAGCGACGCGTCCGACTTTGCCCTGGCCGCTACCCTCAATCAGGCGGGGAGACCCGTGGCCTTCTTTTCACGAACCCTCCAAGGCCCGGAGACCAGACACTCCGCTGTTGAGAAGGAGGCCCAGGCGATTGTGGAGGCTGTGCATCATTGGAGGTACTACCTGGCCGGAAAACGATTTACCCTGCTCACTGACCAACGTTCAGTTGCTTTCATGTTTAACAACAAGCAGAGGGGCAAAATCAAAAATGACAAGATCTTGAGGTGGAGAATCGAACTTTCCACCTACAATTACGAGATCTTGTACCGGCCCGGGAAGCTCAATGAACCCCCGGATGCGCTATCGCGTGGCACCTGCGCCAGCGCGCAGATCGATAGACTGCGGGCCCTCCACAATGACCTCTGCCACCCGGGGGTCACCAGGTTCTTCCACTTCATCAAGGCCCGCAACCTGCCTTACTCTATTGAGGAGGTCAGGACCATGACCAGGAACTGCCAAGTCTGCGCTGAGTGCAAACCGCACTTTTATAGACCAGACAGGGCCCACCTGATAAAAGCCACTCGCCCCTTCGAGCGCCTGAGCGTTGATTTTAAAGGGCCTCTCCCCTCCTCCGACCGCAATGTGTACTTCCTCAATATTATTGATGAGGACTCCCGTTTCCCGTTCGCCATCCCCTGCCCGGACATGACCAGTGCCACGGTCATTAAATGTCTGAACGACCTCTTCACCCTGTTCGGTTTCCCCAGCTATATCCATAGCGACCGGGGCTCATCGTTTATGAGCGACGAACTCCGTCATTACCTGCTAACTAGGGGTATTGCCACAAGCAGGACCACCAGTTACAACCCCCGGGGGAACGGACAGGTGGAAAGAGAAAATGCGACAGTTTGGAAGGCCGCCCTGCTAGCCTTAAAGTCTAGGGGCCTTCCAACCTCCCGCTGGCAGGATGTGCTCCCCGATGCGCTCCACTCTATTCGGTCACTGCTCTGCACTGCCACTAACGCCACCCCTCATGAGAAAATGTTTGTCTTCCCAAGGAAGTTCCCATCGGGGACATCGCCACCGCCATGGCTGACGTCCCCAGGGCCGGTCCTACTGAGAAGGCACGTGAGTACCCATAAAACGGACCCCCTGGTCGAGAGGGTCGACCTCCTCCACGCCAACCCCCAGTATGCTTACATTGCATACCCGGACGGGCGGGAGGACACAGTCTCCATAAGAGACCTTGCACCCTCGGGGGCCGCAGTAACCCACTACTCACTACCACCCCCCACCACGATCCGATATCCAGCCCCGGCAGACGGCAGGCCTGGGCCCAGCGACCCGCTCGACATCTACGAGGACGACACGCCTGTGCCACAGCCTACGCGGGACTCGACGCCGGAAGCTCCACTACCCCTGCCGTCGCCACGCCGATCACAGCGGCAGACAAGACCTCCGGAGAGACTCCAATAAACTAACTTTTAATACACTTCACCCCGCCGGACTCAATTTTAAACAAGCGGTGAATGTGGTAAACCACTGTTTGTATTCCACTGTGTACATGCCTGGACATGCCTCGGCTGACTCCTCCCACAAGTCCTAGTATAAAGGTGACTGCTCCCCAGCCCCTTTGTATTCTGGACCGGTTGACCACTCGAGGCAGACCTTCATTCTTTTGTTAATAAAAGCCTTTAGTTACTCTCTTAACTCTCAGTCTTTTATGAGTAATTGATAGCGCATCAATGTGATGTTCCACACCATGTTTCGTGGCCGTGGAGGAGAACGTGGGTCTTATCAGGTCGGGGAATTCGCTGAGCAGGCGAGCGAACTCATCTGGAGTCGGGAACGCACAGGAGACGGTGCGCGATGTAGTTTTACTGCAGTAACACGGAAGAGAATTAAAAGTTGCTGCGTTGATCAGCCAGCGGTTCCTAACGTCGACCAGGAGGTTGTTGGCGCACAGGAAACCCGCGCCGAGGAGGGGCTGGGAAACTTTGGCCGTAACAAACTCCCAGTGAAAATGTTGCCCCCTGAGGCACAACTCCACCCGCCGTCTGCCGAAGGTCCGAATTGTTCCGCCATTGGCTGTTTCAAGGGCGGGGCCGTGATTCCCTGTCTGCACATCGAGGGTGGACGCGGGTAAAATGCTGCACTGCGCTCCAGTGTCGCACAGAAAACGACGACCGGAGAGAGTATCAGTGATGAACAGCAATTTTCCCGCGTTGCCGATCGCCATCGCGGCCGCGGGGTGCCCGTTAGGCCCGTTCCTCGGTGGTCGCAGTGTCAGTTGTTGTTTTTTTGGGAGAAAACTGCAGGGAGGGCGGCAACGCTTCGCCTTCACGCCGAACTGCGCGTGGTAGAAACACAGCCCAACAGGCAGACAAGCTGGGGTGGCGTCTGCGGGGGATGGGTGCCTCGTGGCGGCGCAGTATGGCCGAGTTACAGCTAAAATGTTGTCAGCCTCCGCAGTGAATGTTGCGCAGTCTTCGATTTCAGATCTGGCCAGGGCAGCTTGTACCTGTTCAGGCAGTTGGCTGAGGAAAATCTCGCGGAATAGGAAACATTCCCGTTCTGAGCCCAGGCGTGTGACCATTTGGCTCATCAACTGTGAAGGCTTGGAGTCCCCAAGCCCGGGCATAGCGAGTAATCGACGGGCGCGCTCAGATTTAGTGAGCCCGAAAACCTGCAGTAACCGCGCTTTGAGGGTTTCATACTTGCGCTCCGTTGGGGCTTTTCGAGGAGGCTGACAAACCAAGAGGCGGTAGAGCTGTCGACTGCGGAGACCACGTAAAGATACTTGGTCTGATCCGCATCGATGTTCCTCAGGGCGAACTGGGCCTCGACCTGAATAAACTACGAAGGTGCTTGCTGCTCCCAGAACTGCGGTTGCTTTAGCGAAATGGCGTTTGCTTCCATGCTGTGCTCTTCTTTTGTGAAAACGTTCACAAAAATGGGGTCACCAATGTAGGAATTAACGAATTCCTACGAATAACGGAGATCGACGCAAGAGGAAGGTTAAACAGGTCTTTACTCAACGGAGATGCCATGAGGACCGCCTGGGCAGCCCCGTGGTTTGCGACGTGACATCATCGCGTTTGCCCGTGTTTTCCTGTGCTCTTAAAGGGGCCACATGCAAACTCTATATACAAAACATAGTAATGCCTAACACAATGGTACAGGTTTAGGCTGGTGTTAGAACATTGTTAAAGTTATCCAGAGTCATTCAGTGGTTCTGCCACAGCCCTACAAATTTAGCAGATTGGGCGCAGGCCAGCCCACAAGCTAAATTAGTTTGCTTTGCACTCATTTTATGCCCGAAAAATGGCCTAATTCATACCAATTTCTACCCTAGTGACTCACAGATGCAGCCAGCCTGCCCTAGTCTCACAGAAAAAAATGAAAACTTGTGCAAAAATTGACCATAGTCATATAATTGAAGACAATACCATTATAATGATTAGCTGGCATAGTTGTTTAAGGTCCTTTCACAGTTTAATCCTTGAATCCAACCCTAGGCCAATGGAATGATTCTTACACTTGCTGGCTGTAGGAGTCCTAAGAGGATATAAGTCTGAATAGTCAGATAAGCCATGATCTTATTGAATGGTGGAGCAGGCTCGAGGGGCCAAATGGTCTACTCCTGCTCCTATTTCTTAGGTTCTTATGAATAGCCCTAACCCAATTGCCAGTGAGCACAAATTCACAGCACAGAATAATCTGTAATTTAATGGTAAATTGGGGGCCTCACTCACAGGGGCAAGAAAAATGTTGAGAGTGGGAAACAGAAATATGATACAGTACAGTAGGGAACGCTCTTTCATGTTAAGACACATTGTTGGTGCAGAATACAGGGTGCTTTACTCTGTTGTATCTGGTGAACGTGTGACCAGCTCGTGAGGTGGATTCAACCTTGCATATTTGTTGTACAGGCTCCAGTCCATACAGCATTACTAGGAGAATTAGAAAGACTTACAATTATATAGCACCTTTCACGACCACCGGACGTCTCAAAGCGCTTTACAGCCAATGAAGTACAGTCACTGTTGTAATGTAGGAAACACGGCGAGCTCCCACAAACAGCAATGTGATAATGACCAGATAATCTGTTTTTATGGTTGAGGGATAATTATTGACCAGGACACTGGGGATAACTCCCCTGCTCTTCTTCGAAATAGTGCCATGGGATCGTTTACGGCCACCTGAGAGAGCAGACGGGCCCTCGGTTTAACGTCTCATCCAAAAGACAGCACCTCCAACAGTGCAGCACTCCTTCAGCACTGTACTGGAGTGGGACATAAGCCCACAACCTTTGGACTCAAAGGCGAGTGTGCTATCAACTGAGCCGCTAAATTAGTGGAGTGTTGTTTCTCAATGTTTTGTAATTGGGGTTTGTCAACTATATGTTATAAGTTAATGAAACCTGCTGTCCCAACTTAGTATCGTACAGCACAGATGGAGGCTATTCGGCCCATCGTGCCTGTTGTAGGAAAAATGATTCCTCGGAAACTAGACTTTGAGTAAGAGAGACAACTTTATTAAATGACAGAGCTCTGGGAGAAGCGTCTGCAACCACGCGGTCTGCGAGAGCACCTTCTCCCCGATTGTAGTACATGCCGAGCTTATATACAATTCCAAGAAGTTGGTTTTAGATCATTTACATTCATCCAATCAATTCGTTTATTAGCGCATATCATTATTTTCCTCCAGTCAGGAGTTTACACACTTGTGTTGCCAATTCTGCCTCTTCAGGTCTTCGTTCCGTCTTGTTCCCCGGCGGAATGGGATTAGTTCGATAATAGGATACAAGTGATTAGTTCGATGATAGGATACCAGTGAACCTTGTTAGTCCTCAGTGATTCAATTAGTCCCAGTCAGGACACGAGATGAACTTTGTTCCAGCCATGCGTAAGCGTGGCATGTCTCACTGTGCAGTGATTCAATTAGTCCCAGTCAGCGAATTTGTTGTTTGTGTCTTTTCCAGCAAAATCTTGTCCAGCAATCTTGTCCAGCAAAATTTTATTCTAACAATCCCTCCTCTTGGTCCTGGAGCACGATTCATTTGCTCCCAGATGACCATCCTCGGTCCCCCTTTCGTCAGTGCTTACAGCCACTGGCTTATGTCCGGGGGTTCGGTTGTTCCTTCGACAGTGTCGTATTGGTGTTCTTCATCCCTTGGTAGCAGGTTGGTGTGTTCCTCCTCGATAGAGGCGATCGGCATCATGGTTTTCATAGCAGTTTGGCAACACAACTTTATAAGGCTCAGCGCACAACACGTCAACATACAAATTACAACTATTATTATTATCCCTTGCATCATCCACGCTCCCCACCCGGTTTTCCCTAGCAACCAATCAAGCCACCCTGTGCTTGTGGGTTGATGGAGCTTCTTTATTTCTTCTTGGATATGATTTGCTAGGCTCGTGATATTCTCGGAGCTATCTGGGACATATGTACAGCAGTCTGTCCCGATCAGGGCACAGGTGCCTCCTTGCGCCGCCAACAGATAATCTAGGGCTATCCTATTCTGTAAGGCGGTGGTCCGGATCGCCACCATTTCGGCACTCATTTCTCTCAGGGACTCAGCCGTATTGTTGGCTATTTGTTCGAGCACTGCTGCCATGTTTATGGATTCCCTTGCTATTTTTCCTGTTCCGTACCAGGGGAATACTATAGCCCAGAATCTTTCGGTTTCCGTAATAGCTCTCTTAACACGCTTGGCTGGTTGCCATAACGACTGGTACCCGTAGTGGTGGGTTAGGGAGGATAAATCATGGATGTATGGTACTACGTCTCCTATATAGCATGACCCAGTCCAGGTTCGTGGAAGCCACGGATACGCCTTATATCCGCAAATGAAATAGGTATTATTATAGGCCTCAAATTTGTTCCAAAGTTGGTACATGATCCCAGGTATTCCTTCCAGGGTAGATTGCTAGTCTGGTTTAGCACTTCGGATAAATTAAACGTTCCCACGTAGGGCCATTCTAGGGCACCTGGTGGTTTAGTACTGGTTTTGGTTAAAGTGTAATTATACTTGCACTTACTCCATCCAACCACTAACCCTATCTCGTCATAGTTTACCAAGCAGACTTCCCCCTCTGCATTGTTTAGTTTTCCCCCTGTGCTGACTAATAGCTCTTCTGGATACCTTCGATTATCATACTGGGGATGAAACCATCCTTTAAAGTTCGTGGGGTTATACCCTGCCTGTTTCCACTCATGTTCCAGCTGATCTGGATTCAAGCTATTTTGGGTTTGTATGGTATCCTCCTTATTCCAGGTGGTATTAGAGTATAATAACCACCCTACCATCTCCTCTACCTTAAAGGGGATAGGCCTTAATGGGATTCCTCCCCCCGTATGGGTGGGCACATGGGCGCACACCCAGCAGGAGCTTTGGCCCATTTTTTTCGCTTAGACATATGACATATACAGAAAGGTATTTACATGCAATCCTCTCTCTTTACGTAAATGGGGTACCGCGCTTCCCGTGACAATATGAAATAACGCCATTACCCATAATACTCTAAACATGATTAATATATCACTACAGTCCAGTCTTTACAGGAATTTTATGACAAAGGGTATGCAGATCACCTGTAAAACAGATTCAGAAAGTAGCCAGTCAGTTGTCTTTATATACTTTCAATTGTGTCCAATGCTTCCATACTCCTTTACCCCTTATGTCTAGACAGGCACAGGTATCCCCACTGATTATGATTTCATATGGCCCACTCCATTTTGGGGCGAACCCTGGTTTGCTGGGCAGAGTTTTCACCATGACTTTACTACCCGCTGAGGGAACATAAGCCGTCATTGTGAGCTCTTGTGCCCGATCCTTGTCCTCCTGATTATCGCGGACATTCTTTCGCATCTCCTTTAATTGAGTGCTAAGTTCCAGAACGTATCGTTTTAGTCTATCTTTTAAAGGGCCTACATCAGCCCCACCTGTTATGATGCCTTCTGGCAATTGCATCGCCCTTCCTGTCATCAATTCATAAGGGGTCAAGCCTGTCGTTCGGTTTTCAGTGGCTCGCAGCTTCATTAGGATAATGGGCAATACTTCAGTCCAGGTTTTCTCCGACGTCTGCATTGCCTTTGCCAATGCATTTTTAAGGGTTCGGTTCATTCGTTCCACCATGCCCGAACTTTGAGGGTGGTATGGGATGTGGAATTTTTGTTTAATTCCCATTAATTGGCATACCGTTTTTATGATACTCCCGGTAAAGTGGGTACCTTGATCAGAGTCCACTTGAATTGGTATTCCCCACCTGGGGATTACTTCTTCAGCTAAGACTCTGGCAACCGTCAAAGCGGTGCAATTTCGCATGGGGAAAGCCTCTACCCAGCGGGTGAATTGGTCTATGACCACGAGGCAGTATGTTTTGCCGTGTGACGGTGGAAGGGGACCTGTGAAGTCTATTTGTATGTGCTCCCAAGGCCCTCGTGGCCTTGGTTGATGTCCCATTTTGACCTTTATGGGTCGCCCGGGGTTATACTGTGCACAGGTGCTACATCGATGGCAGTATCTCGCAATATCTCTTCCCATCCCCTTCCACCACCATTCTTTGCTGAGGCTTCCCATCATCGCTTCTCTCCCTGAGTGTACAAGCCCATGGTGGAGTTCAAATCAAATCAAATCAAATCAACTTTTATTGTCATTGTTAGTGCACAAGTGCAGTACAACGAAATGTAGGCTTGCGGCTCCCGAGAGTGTACAATTTGGATTAGGACACTTAAACATTTCAACATACATTTGTACATATATATTAGCATAAATATGACCATAATAAAGTGCATCGGCAGATGTGCAGGCTTTAGTGTATATTTGTGGAGTTCAGTAGGATGACAGCCCTGGGAAAGAAGCTGTTCCTAAATCTGGTCGTACGGGTGCAAATGCATCTGTAGCGTCTTCCAGATGGTAGGAGGGCGAACAGACTGTGGCTGGGGTGGGTAGGGTCTTTGATGATGGACCGTGCCCTCCATAGGCAGCGTATTTTGAATGCACTTGGGGGCCATTACCCTGTTATCCTTTCGCCAGACATTATCGCTTCCCCACTTTGCGCCTTGTTCTTCCCACGTACATTTTTCGACGTCGGGGGTGTCCTCATGGAGTTCGTCAATACTTATCTCGTCCTCGGAGCTGCTCACAGCGGCTATTGGTACCTCTTCAATCCTTTCTTGCTCTAACGCCCTTTGTGCTGCTTGGTCCGCAGCCTGGTTCCCCTGGTGATTTAACCAGTCCAGGCTAGTCCGGTCCGGTTCCCTCTGATGTGCCTTAACCTTAATTACTGCTACCTGTTGGGGTTTGTTGCTAGCTTCTAGGAGGGCTTCTATCCTCAGCTGGTGTTTTATGGGATTGCCTCCCGTAGTAATGAATCCCCTCCTACCCCATGCAGTCATATAATCGTGGACCACCCCAAAGGCATACCTACTATCTGTGTAAATGTTCACGATTTTATTCTCTGACAACTCTAGTGCCCTGGTGAGAGCCACTAGCTCTGCTACTTGGGCCAATAGGCCTCCATCAATCTGTCCTGACTCTATGGTTTTTAATTCGCCATTAACCACCGCCCACCCCGTTCGGGGCAGCCCATCTATATACTTGCGTGAACCATCTACGTACAACGTCTCTTCCGCTGTCGCTAAAGGGGTGTCTTTTATCCTATCTTCTTCCAGGTTCATATCTACATCCCCACAGTTGTGGGGCTCCCCAGTTCCCAGTATTCCTTCTGCCGGGTTCTCCCCGTGTCTCTAATCTTTGTATAGGTTCTGCTAATTTAGCAAACCCCAGGATAAAATTTCGACTGTAATTAAAGAGCCCCAGTACCTTCCTGACTCCGCGTACTGTTACGGGTCTCGGCATGCCCTGGACAGCGTGTTTCCTGTCCTGTGGCATTTCTTTGAGTCCTTGGGAGATTAGATGTCCCAGGTATAGGACCTGAGTTTTTCCTATCTGTGCTTTTTTAGGGCTTACCTTGAGGCCAGCCGTCTCTAGGGCCCTTAGTACTAAATATAGGGTTGCCAGATGGTCTGCCTTCGTTTCCGAGGCTATTAGTATGTCGTCGACGTACTGCAAAATAGTGCTTCCTTCAGGTACTTCTATCTGTTTTAGGATATCACTCATGACGCGGTGAAAAATAGCTGGGCTATTATGGAATCCCTGTGGCAATCGGGTCCACGTATATTGTTTATCCCCGACTGTGAATGCAAATTTCTCTTGTGATTCCAGATCTAATGGGAGTGCCCAGAATCCGTTAGCTATGTCTAAAACGGTGAATATCTTCTGTTCAGGGGATAGCCCATTCAAAATTGTTGAGGGGCTGGCAACGATGGGGTGTAATTTAGGAGTGACCCTGTTGAGGGCCGTATAGTCTATAGTCAACCTATAGCTTCCATCAGGTTTCTCTACTGGCCATGTGGGGGAATTAGTAGTGCTCGTGGTTTCCCTCAGGATACCCCTTTCTACTAGCCCTTCACTATGTCCACGACTGCCTTCCTGGCCTCCGCCTTTATTGGGTACTGGCGGTGGGATTAGCCAATGTCCCGCCTGTAGGGGGTTTCTCTTGCTCGTTCTGGTCTCCTACCAGGCTTCGTGCAATAATTACCCTTGAGTGGTTCAACCCACTCTCCCCTACGGTTCTAGACCTTGGACTTAGGTGCAGGGAACTGTTAGTGCAGAGAAAGACTCAATAGACCAGGTTGAATAGCACGAAATGGATGCTTTTATTATTAAACAGTTTGCAGCATTATATAATACATGTCATAAGCACAAATTAAAGCAACTACAAGCATGCACATATCTATAAACTTAATTCCATAGAAATGGGAAACACACGGCACATCGAAAAAGGGGAAACACATTACGATTACCCTTACCCCCTCCCCTAGACCTAGACTAAATTTCGACCTGAGGAACTCGGAATCATGCTCACCACTTTCAGATTCGCAAAATAGGGGGTTCGCAGCCTTTTGGTACAGCTTTCGGTCGTCACGTGGATTTGGAAACTTCTGGCGCAGCTTGTTTTTCTCTCTCTCTCAGGCGATGAGGCAGTGGACACAGCCTTGATGAGCGCTCGTCATGGTTGAATCCGTTAACAAGCCGTTGAAGAACTGGATACACATGGGAGAATCCGAGAGTTTCTGGCCGAATGGTATGTCGAGGCCCTGACTGGCTAGGCCCGGAATGTCTTTTTATTTCTCGCTCCCGCCTGGCTCGGCGGTTTTCCAGAGGGCGTCTTCTCCTTCGGCCTGGGTCGTCGATGATCTCCCGACAAAAGTACCCGGGCCACCCTCCTTTGTCTTCCCGTCGTAGTCGAGCCTTGCCTGGCCGAGCTGGCTTCCCGGCCAAAGTCTTCTCGTCGTCACCGAAGTTACGAATTGTACCGAAGAAGTGAATCGTCCTACGAATGAAGCGTAGCCGTCGAGGTGAAGCGTTGCCCCCAGTGTGTCTTTACGAGAATCGCCAATCGCCAATCGCCAATTTCCAATCACCCTGATTCCAATCGCGCTCGGATGGACTTTTCAAATCCCTAGTTATACTCTTTTGGGACAGTCTTATCTCCCGCCAGATCATAGTCCAGTCTTTGTAATATTTTTGGCGGGCAGAAATCTCTGCAGGGGCGCTTTGTCTTGTAACGGGAGCTGGTGATAGCTTAACTGGCCTTCCTGGCCGATAATGTCTTTTACTTTGTCACCGTAACTCGGTTCGCATATTGATCGGTCTGGAGATTGCCCTTGATGGCTGTTAAACGGTCTTTCCTTTGTACAGTAAATGGGTTTAAGTGTTCATTCAATTATCCGCCCATATCTTGATGGGCCCCATCCTGTTACCTGAAACTGTCTTGTACTTAGAATCCAATTAATATGTATGCCCAGTTCCCTGAGTTTCGGTTTCCCGATACTGGCTTTCGTGGGCTTACTGTCCTCAATCCACAAGCCTGTCTGGCTTGCAGTAACAGAAATCAAATGGTCCCAGAAACTGATCACGAGGTCAGGTGGCCATTTTGTATGCCCCTTTTTTATCAAAGGGTTTTCTGTATAAGCTTCTTTTGGTCAATAAAGCTGTATTATTAATCTTGTTTTCTTGCGTGATTAGTTAATGAAAATTTTTGAATCTTACAGTCCCCCCTGTGATACTGATAGCTTGCTTACAGTATCAATAATCCTTGGTGAGCAAATTTTCCTGATTCCTCACGTCCAAACATTCCCGGTAATTAACTATCTATGACCCCCACGACACATGCAGTTCCCATTTCAGAAAGTTACCTTGTGTACAGTTGGACAATCATAGGCAGTATTACCTTAAAATATAACACATTCACCTTTCAGATGTGAAGGGGCCAATGCTCCTTGCACCACCTGCATACACCTTTTGTTAATCAAAAAAACAAAACTTCACCAACGGCTATAACATTACAGTATTCACACACTTAAATCATGCAGTGGCTGAAATCTAAAAATGGAGGGACGCTTTAACTTTTAATACTAGCCGCTTACACTGGGGTGTCCTCTTCCCCTACTCGTACATAGCGTTCTCTCCATTCTCCTGTGTTCTCGTGCCTCTGGAGGCGTTTGCCTCTCTTGCAATGCACGAACAATAAAAATATTACAATTAAAACCTGACACACTACTAGGATGTGGGATGCTATTCTAATCCAGGCCGGGATCTCTATATTGGTGAACAGGTCCCACCATGGTAGGGTGACTATGTCCAATATGTCTTTCCCTATCTCTATTGTCTTCTGCTCCAGTGTGTAGAAATGTTTCTGTGAAACTATAACGGCTTTTAAGACCTTGGAGAGGTGTTCGGGGAGAGGGGGAATGAAATATCCGAAATGCGTGACGAATCGCTGCAAGTCCGTGAAATTCTCTTTTACAGTGAGGTGAACGGTGGAGGGTGCAGGAATGGGGACAATCCGTTGTTGTGCCACTTGAACTTCAGCCCTGGGTTTGAAGCAGAAACTGCTGTCACTGACCGGACACCACTCGTGCTGTCCGTGGCGGTAGTGAGGCGCTGCAGTGGTGACACAGTATGTCCCACCTCCGATATATGCCACCTGCGGGGGCACATGGTCCTTTGCCATTGCCTCCATGGTGCAATTTATCGGCTTTGCGCTAGCGGCTCTGAACCCGCACTGTGGTTTCAAAAAGGCATTCAAGTGCTGGGGGTACAGGATGATGTGTGCTCCCCGGCTACGACACCCCGAGAGGTCGGTGCCTCTCATCGTACGCTCCCATCTGATGACATAAGGCGGGACCACTGCGTAACGAATGTGTGCACCCCCCTGAATGACTCCAATGTTCTCCACCCTGTATACCGGGGCGGGCTTTGCTGTGGGACCCAACACCGGCATCCTTACCACTATTCCTATGATAGTGTGGTTTGAGCGTCCACAGTCCACTGGGACTGGGTACGCTTCTGCAGCTAGTCTGAGCTGGCACGGACTTAATGCGTTCTCAAAAGGGTGGAGCGCTTGCAAGTGCTTGTTGCTGATCCAGGATGGGACCAAACCTTGTTTTAAATCCTCCAGATTACTGCGGCCCTCACCCAGTAACCACGCCCCGTATAGCACACAGGCCTCGTTCTGCGCAGCCTGATCAGACGCATTCCGATCCTCCTTAATGAGCGCATTTACCGTCCTAGCGTGCTTCTCCAGCTCAGCAATTACTTCCTTTAAGTGTAGTGTCATGGCTTGGTCTTCATGCAGCTCAGAACCCACTACCTGATTTTCGCTTGTCAGTATGTTCCTCAACTGTGTTTTTAAACCATTGATCTGTGTCTGCAGCTCCACGTTGTCCAGAGCGTTGACAACAGACGTTCCGGTGTTAAAAGCAGTGAAAATGTCATTTACAGTACCCCTTCTTTGCCTTCCTACCCGATCCAAAACTTCCTGTGGTGTGGTGTATAATTTGGCCTTGTCGATGTCGGCAAAGTCAGACTCGTAAAATTGTCTGAACATTCGGGTTAACAGTACCTGGTACAACTGTTCCGTTTCCCTGGGACACCACTCAGGCAATTGTACCTCAGTGAGGTTTAAAATTACTGAGGCCACCGCGTAGTGTACCCCTTGGTACAGCACCTGTCCGGTGGGCACCAATACTAGACCGTTCCCGGGTCCCTTTGTGGTGGTGAGGCAACCTTCCTTCTGGGCCAGTGCTACCGGAATCGTGGGCAGGGGCTTGCGTGGGCGGGTGATGAGTTCAGTGGCGTTTACTGGAATCGGGGAGTATGGGGCTCCGCACGCCCGAGTGCTGACATCTCATCTCATCCCCTTTCCTTCATCTTGCTGCTGCCTCTGGAAAAAGATGGATACGCCCTTGGGGCAGATGCGTTTCGAACCCCACATACAGATATATATCCCTTCATCTGGTTCCCACCATTTGTCCCAACACACACGTAATTGTCCGTGAGTCCCCGTAATTGTCCGATGGGTATTGTTACCCAGTCGCTCCCACTCGATAGTAGAGTTCTTCATGTCCTTCCCCAGCTTTCGTAACCATCACCATCTACTTAATGGTACGTTCCCATTACACACCAAACAGATCCTCTTTCCCACGGTAATGCTGACTCTGGGTGCAAGGATCCTCACCCGAGGGCACATTAACGAAGTCTCTTGGTAGGCAAAACCGAAATTGCTGGAGTATTCCGTAGAATTCGTTCCCAGCCAACCTGGCCATCTCCCTTGGCGGAAGTATGTGGCGGTTTCCTCAACCTCTCGCTTCCCCGTCCCATCCGTCGCGATGGGGGCTGTGTCCCCGGAATCGCCGCGAGCGTCACGAGAATCCTCTCCATTGTATCCCTGGTTTCTGTAATCGATAAGATGATGTAGCCAGGCTCCCAACAGGTGCTGGCTTAATTAAACGAATGCGCGGATCCCTTGACCCCGCTTCCAAAACAACCACACATACTGGGCAGACTTTGAAAACTATCCTTTAAACATCCCATCATCTTAAACTTTGCCCATCTTAAACTATCATTACAATTACTTAAAACTTAACATCATTACATAAACCTATATACAGCGCCGCCCTCCTTCGGGCAGCCTACCTAATTCCTGTGAGGGCTGCAGCGTGCCGCTTCCTGTGGCGGGGCTGCACTGACTTTCGGCTTTGATCCCCCGTAGCCTGTCGCTGCTGAACGGGAATTGTGCCTTTCTCGGGCTGCTCTGTACGGAGGTTGGGGAAGATAGGGAGAGTTGGGCCATTGTTTTCTGGGCTGGGGCGTTCGAGTCGACCTACGAGGGGCTGCCTTGGGTGAGGCTCCCAGGGCTGACCGACCGGGGGTTGGGGCTTTCACCGTCACAGCCTGTGGTCCCACCACAGCTGCCAGCTCCGGCTCCCCTCCCTCAGGCTCCGCCCCCCCGGGGCCGGGATTTGTGGCATCCGACTCCACCTCACCTGTCCCTACAGGTAGTGAGTCTCCGCCCCCAATCCCTACCTCCCCTAAGCTTGAGACGAGGGCGGGATCTTCGTCCTCTGACTCTTCCTCCTCCGTGACCGGGTCAAGGGCGGGGCCGAGCCGTTCCGGCTCCTCCTCGTCCGAATCCCAAATCAGAGGGGAGACCTCCCACTCCAATGGGATGACTCCTCCCTTCACGCAGGCCACTGTTCCAGCCTGTGTGGTCTGTGACCCTGTCGCAGGCTGAGGATCTTTGTCCTCAGACCTGGCCACTGTTGTTTGCCCTTGTGCTCCCGACTTGAACAGTTTGCACCACTTCCCACCAAACCACTTGTTACGACGGGACACCTCCACTGTGCGAGTGTCGTAGGCCGGCGGACTTTGCACCGATTCCTGCTCATCCTCCTGGCCTACGTTTCTTTTGCCAGCGCATAGGGTCAGACCCAAGAAGTTTACTTCCCGTTGGCCAACCCGCGCCTTTGTGGGGGTTTCCTGAACACTCTCCATCTCCTCCATGCTCGCAATCTCTCCCCAGAGACAGTGATTTCTCAGGTCCACGTGGATCCCGTGGGCTACCAAGAAATCAGACCCTAGGACTCCCGCTCCCACTCCCTCTTTCCACCTCAGCAGGATACACTTCCACGTGGTGCAGAGTGGCCCTAAACAAATGGAGAGGGGAAGGGAATGTGCGCCAGCCTGTTCTTCGCCCGTGAAGCCCAACAGACGATACGGGACCCCGGTTGACAAAAGCGAGTTGGTGGGGTTATCTGCGTGGACTACGGTGCACGATGCTTCCGTATCCAACAGATAAGTTTCCTTCACCTTCTCCACCTCCATCTCTACGAGGGGTCGTCTCCACGCGTCATAACGGAGCGAACACAGGTAGACGGGCTGCGCCGACTCTAGTCACCTGGGCACAGCGATCGGAGTTTCGGGAGCGACGAGGCCGGTGGCAACCGCTATTTTTCCCTGTGAGGTCATTAGAGACCGCATTGCCTCTAAAACCGACTCGATCGTGTCGGGATGGATCGACGCATCGGCTCCCCTCTCCCGGACGGGCGCTTGGGCTGGGGCTGGGGGAGCAACAGGGCTGTTGACGACTGCCCCCTTCCCCTGCGAGGTCATTAGAGACCGCATTGCCTCTGAAACCGACTCGATCGTGTCGGGATGGATCGGCTCCCCTCTCCCGGACGGGCGCTTGGGCTGGGGCTGTGGCAGTTTTTCCCTTTAAATCCTTCCAGGGATTTCTAGTCTCGGCGCCAATGACCCTCCTTTCCACACCCGTAACAACTGCTCTTGGCTTGGGGGGCGCGATTCCCCTCCTGATGCCATTCCTTTTTAGCAGGCGCTGCAGGCCTCGCCTCATGCACCTTTCCTTTTGAGGAAGGCACATCCCTACTCTTGTTGTTCCTGTAACTTATCGTGAGCTGATCAAGTACTACTTCCTCCGTGGAGCGGGGGTTAGTGGGGTCAAACCATGCCTTGGCCTGCTCCCTCACCGGCGGCAAGCAATTGGCGACCAGACACCGGAGCCAATGAGCCCTTTGGTCATCATTTAGCGCGTTCCGGTCCGGTCCTCCCGGGCAGCTGCGCCGGTACACTGGTCACAACCTTCCGGCGAAAACCCATGGGGGTTCTCCCTCTAGCTGTACCGTCCTTTCCAATCAGAGGAACGGAGTTCCGTCACCCTCCCCTATAATCTCCAGGATCTCATCCCGTAACTCCTCATACGCCTTGTGCCCTCTCTTGCTCTCGTCAGGGAGACACTGGAGGAGCGAGCTGTCCAGGGAGAACAGCAGCATTTTGGACTGTTCAACCCCGTCGCAGTCATTAACTGCTGCGGTCTGCTCCACATCCCTAAAATGGACGGAGGGACCTCCTGACTCGGAGAGTTTTGGGATGTGACTGATCATTTCCCTTAGCTGTCGTGCGCCATGGGGCATTATCATCTGGTTCACAAGGGGTCCGTCCTCGCCATCATTGGCGCCTGGACCGAGCCTCCGGTGTCGCGTGGGACACATCGGTGCCGGTCCCAACTCTACTACCTGGTGTTGCTCTACCACAAGAACCCCTGGGTCTGACTTCTCCGTTTCCTTCCCCGGAGTCCAAGACTCATCATAGGCAGGAGGTGCTGAGGGCTCGGGGGTTGGTACCCTAACTGTCTCCTGTGGAATTGGTCCTGTTGATTCCTTGGCTAACAGTAACTGGCTTGCTGGCGGGTTTATGAGGCACACCAAGCCGGTTGCCTTTGCTAGGGCCGTTCTCAGGTCCTCTAGCTCTCTGTGGCAAGCGCTATGATCGGTGTTCTCAGACCTATCCTGCATGGCCATCTTATAAGCTGCCCTGGCCCCCAAGATACTTTCCTCCTGTGTCGCTACCTGTTTAGCTAGGCGGAAACACCTCTCTCTCATTCTACCTTCACTGGCCTTGGCCTCAATGACCTGACATTCCAAATACTCTATCCGGGCCTCATGGTGGTGAGTTACGGATTGGCATTCCTGATTCAGTGCGTTAAGCGATTGAATCAGTTTCTGACCTCCCGCAACCTTTTCCTCTACTTCTGTAAGTAGCCCTTTGATCTGGGCTGTCTGTGCTACAACGACCTGGTCCAAAAGCTGGACTTGCTTCTTGTAACACATCAGCCAGACCGCCTTTTCTACCAACTTCTTATGCTCTTTGCCTTCTGTCCACTTGATGGCTGCGTCTAGCGGACGCCTATCTCTCAATAGGTCTGATATCCACTGTTTTGTAAGGTTTACCTTCCCAAAAACATAGTCCGCTATCCTTTCATCCATCACATTTCGTTTATTCAAACCTTGATCTAACACGCTACATTCCTGCTGCCAAGGTCCTGCCGCGGTCGCCATTTCTGTAGGGGGTTTCTCTTGCTCGTTCTGGTCTCCTACCAGGCTTTGTGCAATAATTACCCTTGAATGGTTCAACCCACTCTCCCCTACAGTTCTAGACCTTGGACTTAGGTGCAGGGAACTGTAGTGCAGAGAAAGACTCAATAGACCAGGTTGAATAGCACGAAATGGATGCTTTTATTATTAAACAGTTTGCAGCATTATATAATACATGTCATAAGCACAAATTAAAGCAACTACAAGCATGCACATATCTATAAACTTAATTCCATAGAAATGGGAAACACACGGCACATCGAAAAAGGGGAAACACATTACGATTACCCTTACCCCCTCCCCTAGATCTAGACTAAGTTTCGACCTGAGGAACTCGGAATCATGCTCACCACTTTCAGATTCGCAAAAGAGGGGGTACGCAGCCTTTAGGTACAGCTTTCCTTCGTCACGTGGATTTGGAAACTTCTGGCGCAGCTTGTTTTTCTCTCTCTCTCAGGCGATGAGGCAGTGGACACAGCCTTGATGAGCGCTCGTCATGGTTGAATCTGTTAACAAGCCGTTGAAGAACTGGATAAACATGGGAGAATCCGAGAGTTTCTGGCCGAATGGTATGTCGAGGCCCTGACTGGCTAGGTGATGCGCTATCAATTACTCATAAAAGACTGAGAGTTAAGAGAGTAACTAAAGGCTTTTATTAACAAAAGAATGAAGGTCTGCCTCGAGTGGTCAACCGGACCAGAAATACAAAGGGCTGGGGAGCAGTCACCTTTATACTAGGACCTGTGGGAGGAGTCAGCCGAGGCATGTCCAGGCATGTACACAGTGGAATACAAACAGTGGTTTACCACATTCACCCCTTGTTTAAAATTGAGTCCGGCGGGGTGAAGTGTATTAAAAGTTAGTGTATTGGAGTCTCTCCGGAGGTCTTGTCTGCCGCTGTGATCGGCGTGGCGACAGCAGGGGTAGTGGAGCTTCCGGCGTCGAGTCCTGCGTGGGCTGTGGCACAGGCGTGTCGTCCTCGTAGATGTCGAGCGGGTCGCGGGGCCCAGGCCTGCCATCTGCTGGGGCTGGATATCGGATCGTGGGGGGGGGGTGGTAGTGAGTAGTGGGTTACTGCGGCCCCCGAGGGTGCAAGGTCTCTTATGGAGACTGTGTCCTCCCGCACGTCCGGGTATGCAATGTAAGCATACTGGGGGTTGGCGTGGAGGAGGTCGACCCTCTCGACCAGGGGGTCCATTTTATGGGTCCTCACGTGCCTTCTCAGTAGGACCGGCCCTGGGGACGTCAGCCATGGCGGTAGCGATGTCCCCGATGTGGACTTCCTTGGGAAGACAAACATTTTCTCATGACGGGTGGCGTTAGTGGCAGTGCAGAGCAGTGACCGAATAGAGTGGAGCGCATCGGGGAGCACATCCTGCCAGCGGGAGGTTGGAAGGCCCCTAGACTTTAAGGCTAGCAGGGCGGCCTTCCAAACTGTCGCATTTTCTCTTTCCACCTGTCCGTTCCCCCGGGGGTTGTAACTGGTGGTCCTGCTTGTGGCAATACCCCTAGTTAGCAGGTACTGACGGAGTTCGTCGCTCATAAACGATGAGCCCCGGTCGCTATGGATATAGCTGGGGAAACCGAACAGGGTGAAGAGGTCGTTCAGACATTTAATGACCGTGGCACTGGTCATGTCCGGGCAGGGGATGGCGAACGGGAAACGGGAGTATTCATCAATAATATTGAGGAAGTACACATTGTGGTCGGAGGAGGGGAGAGGCCCTTTAAAATCAACGCTCAGGCGCTCGAAGGGGCGAGTGGCTTTTATCAGGTGGGCCCTGTCTGGTCTATAAAAGTGCGGTTTGCACTCAGCGCAGACTTGGCAGTTCTTGGTCATGGTCCTGACCTCCTCAATAGAGTAAGGCAGGTTGCGGGCCTTGATGAAGTGGAAGAACCTGGTGACCCCCGGGTGGCAGAGGTCATTGTGGAGGGCCCGCAGCCTATCGATCTGCGCGCTGGCGCAGGTGCCACGCGATAGCGCATCCGGGGGTTCATTGAGCTTCCCAGGCCGGTACAAGATCTCGTAATTGTAGGTGGAAAGTTCGATTCTCCATCTCAAGATCTTGTCATTTTTGATTTTGCCCCTCTGCTTGTTGTTAAACATGAAAGCAACTGAACGTTGGTCAGTGAGCAGGGTAAATCGTTTTCCGGCCAGGTAGTGCCTCCAATGACGCACAGCCTCCACAATCGCCTGGGCCTCCTTCTCAACAGCGGAGTGTCTGGTCTCCGGGCCTTGGAGGGTTCATGAAAAGAAGGCCACGGGTCTCCCCGCCTGATTGAGGGTAGCGGCCAGGGCAAAGTCGGACGCGTCGCTTTCCACCTGGAAGGGGATGGATTCGTCCACTGCGTGCATGGTGGCTTTGGCAATGTCTTCCTTGATACGGTGGAAGGCTAAGCGGGCCTCTGCCATCAAGGGAAAAGAGGTGGACTTGATCAGCGGATGGGCCTTGTCCGCATAGTAGGGGACCCACTGGGCATAATAGGAGAAAAACCCTAGGCACCTCTTCAGGGCCTTGAGGCAGTGGGGCAGTGGGAGTTCCATAAGGGGACGCATCCGGTCGGGGTCGAGGCCGATGACTCCGTGTTCCACAACACAGCTAAGGATGGCGAGGCAGTTTGTGTGGAATATGCACTTCTCCTTGTTATATGTCAGGTTCAGGAGTTGGGCGGTGCGGAGGAATTTTTCGAGGTTTGCGTCATGGTCCTGCAAGTCACAGCCGCAGATGGTCACATTGTCCAGATATGGGAAAGTGGCCTGCAATGCATTTTGATCTACCATCCGGTCCATCTCCCTTTGGAAGACGGAGACCCTGTTGGTGACGCCAAAGGGAACCCTAAGGAAGTGGTAGAGGCGGCCGTTTGCCTCAAAGGCAGTATACTGGCAGTCCTCAGGGCGGATAGGGAGCTGGTGGTACGCTGATTTCAGGTCAATGGTCGAGAAGACGCGGTACTGCGCGATCTGGTTGACCATATCAGCTATGCGGGGGAGTGGGTAGGCGTCCAGCAGGGTGTAGCGATTTATTGTCTGGCTGTAGTCGATGACCAGGCGCTGCTTCTCGCCGGTCTTAACGACCACAACCTGGGCTCGCCAGGGGCTGGTGCTGCCCTCAATAATCCCTTCCTTCAGGAGCTGCTCCACTTCGGTTTTAATGAAAACCCTGTCCCCGGCACTGTATCGCCTGCTCTTTGTGGCGATGGGCTTACAGTCGGGGGTGAGGTTAGCAAACAGTGGGGGGGCGGGGTGACTCTGGGTGTGGAGAGGTTGCACCTGGTGCGCGGCGGGCAATTTGGGAGCTGCTGGCTGCAGACTGTGAGTGGGGGTAGGGGTCCACCGTACGCCATCGTAGCACTTTTAAGGTGGCACTGAAAATCTAACCCCAGCAGGACGGCAGCGCAGAGGTCAGGCAGGACCAGAAGTTTAAAATGATCGTACACGGTCCCGTCTACTACGAGTGTCACTACGCAGTAGCCGCCGATGTCCGCCGACTGGGACTCGGAGGCCATAGAAGTCCGCTGCTGCGCAGGCAGGACTGGGAGAGAGCAACGCCGCACCGTGTCGGGGTGGATGAAGCTCTCCGTGCTCCCAGAGTCAAAAAGGCAGATTGTATCGTGGCCATTTACCTTAATGTCCATTGTGGAACTGGCCAGCTGGTGCGGTCTCGCTTGGTCCAGTGTAACGGATGCCAGCGTAGTGGTCGGTGTGTCACTGCGGGTATCAGATGAGGCGGTGTTGGGGGCCTGCTGCGTTCTGGCTGTCGTCCAAGATGGCGGCGTCCATGATCCCCATGTGGCTGGAGGCGTCCAAAATGGCTGCTGTACCGGTGGTTCGCACATGGCCGGGGAGGCCCAAGATGGCGGCCCGCATGGCCCACACGCGGCGCTGCTGGGGTTCGGGGTGGCTTTGGCCCTGCAGACGTTAGCGTAGTGTCCCTTCTTCCCGCAGCCCGAGCAGATCGCGTTTTTCGCCGGGCAGCGCGCTCTGGGGTGTTTTGCCTGGCCACAGAAGTAGCATTTCTGGCCTTGGGGCACTGCTGTCTGGCCTTGGGACATTGCTGCGGTAGTTGGGCCGTTGCTGGGGTGTGGCTGGGGTGGCACGGCGCTATGAGGCGGTCCTACCGTGTCCCAGGCTGTCATTCCCCGCGGCGTCCACGGTGCAGAGGAGTAGGCATCCATGCCCCGGTAGGCTGCATCCAATGATAGTGCGAGTTCAGAGGCCTTGTTGAGGTCGAGGTCACTCTGCTCCAACAGTCGCTGTCGGGTGTAATTGGATCTGTGGCCCGCTACAAAAGCGTCCCGGATAATTTCCTCTGTGTACACAGCGGCCTTTACATCCTTACAACCACAGGCCCGGCCAAGCACAGACAGTGCCTGAAGGTATTCCACGGTCGATTCCCCAGGTTGTTGTTTACGACTCCCCAGAAGGTGCCTGGCGTACACTTCGTTCACTGGGCGCGTGTACTGGTCCTTGAGGAGCTTGATAGCGTCCGCCTGCGAGGTCGCGTCTTGGATGACCGAGTACACTCGGTGGTTTACTTTGGAGGTCAGGACATCCAGTTTGTCCTCGTCTGATTTGATTGCTGCGGAGGCGGTCAGGAATTTTTCGAAACACTTAAGCCAGTGAGTAAACTTGGTGGATGAGTCCGCCTCCCAATGGTCTAAGTCCAGGCATGCTGGTGTGAGGATCTTCTCCATTATAAAAATTTTGTTAATAAAATTGATGCGCTATCAATTACTCATAAAAGACTGAGAGTTAAGAGAGTAACTAAAGGCTTTTATGAACAAAAGAATGAAGGTCTGCCTCGAGTGGTCGACCGGTCCAGAAATACAAAGGGCTGGGGAGCAGTCACCTTTATACTAGGACTTGTGGGAAGAGTCAGCCGAGGCATGTCCAGGCATGTACACGGTGGAATACAAACAGTGGTTTACCACACTAGGACCGGAATGTCTTTTTATTTCTCGCTCCCGCCTGGCTCGGCGGTTTTCCAGAGGGCATCTTCTCCTTCGGCCTGGGTCGTCGATGATCTCCCGACAAAAGTACCCGGGCCACCCTCCTTCGTCTTCCCGTCGTAGTCAAGCCTTGCCTGGCCGAGCTGGCTTCCCGGCCAAAGTCTTCTCGTCGTCACCGAAGTTACGAATTGTACCGAAGATGTGAATCATCCTACGAATGAAGCGTAGCCGTTGAGGTGAAGCGTTGCCCCCAGTGTGTCTTTACGAGAATCGCCAATCGCCAATCGCCAATTTCCAATCGCCCTGATTCCAATCGCGCTCTGATGGACTTTTCAAATCCCTGGTTATACTCTTTTGGGACAGTCTTATCTCCCGCCAGATCATAGTCCAGTCTTTGTAATATTTTTGGCAGGCAGAAATCTCTGCAGGGGCGCTTTGTCTTGTAACGGGAGCCGGTGATAGCTTAACTGGCCTTCCTTGCCGATAATGTCTTTTACTTTGTCACCGTAACTCGGTTCGCATATTGATCAGTCTGGAGATCGCCCTTGATGGCTGTTAAACGGTCTTTCCTTTGTACAGTAAATGGGTTTAAGTGTTCATTCAATTGTCCACCCATATCTTGATGGGCCCCATCCTGTTACCTGAAACTGTCTTGTACTTAGAATCCAATTAATATGTATGCCCATTTCCCTGAGTTTCGGTTTCCCGATACTGGCTTTCGCGGGCTTACTGTCCTCAATCCACAAGCCTGTCTGGCTTGCAGTAACAGAAATCAAATGGTCCCAGAAACTGATCACGAGGTCCGGTGGCCATTTTGTATGCCCCTTTTTTATCAAAGGGTTTTCTGTATAAGCTTCTTTTGGTCAATAAAGCTGTGTTATTAATCCTGTTTTCTTGCGTGATTAGTTAATGAAAATTTTCGAATCTTACACCGCCCCGACTCACAGGACACATCTTGACTATTTCAACATCCCCCTCGCCTGCAGGGGCTGTTGGTTCTGCACTGTAATATGGGGGAAGGGAGGTGGTGTCTGGACAAGTCCCCATTCGCCCCCCCTCGTATACCTTACACTCTAATTCCTTTATAATCTTTGCTTGACATTTCGCCTTTGTCTCTAGTTCTGTAACCATCTGTACTTTGTCTTGTGCAACTTTCTTTATTACGTTTACTTGTTCAATGAGTCCTGCTAGTTGGTGTACTAATAACACTCCTGCCTTCTTGGTTTTATCCTTTGTCTGTTTAGTCAACCAGCTTCTCTGGAGTTCTAAAGTCTGTGACACATCCCACCCGTCGTTCTGCATCTTCTTAATTAACGACTGTCGGTTTGTCATATAAGAATATGTGAGGGAGCCCGAAGGTCCCCTCTTAACTTCCTCACCTGACATCGCCACTGCTTCACCGATCGTTCCTTCGTGTCTGGAGATCTGTTCCTTAGAGAGCCCCCCTATTCTTTCCTTCCGTGAATACCCGAGCTTCTTGTCGCACTCTATGCCAGCGTTCTCAGAGGTCCGGGTTTGTCTTTCTCTCAAAACTGCCTGGACGTGTAACGCTTGCTTGTTGGACAGGGTTTCTACCCCTCCCCGGTGTCTGTTTACCTGATCAGGGTCCTACAACACCAACAGTAATAATAATCCTAGTTCACTTAGCAACGTGATATAATGCAGAAAAATGTTAACCATACTCGACTAGTATCACGACTTTAGAACACCTTGGAGTCTCGAGTCTCGGCACCTACTTCATGGTCCTGGCCTTCGCGTGGGGCATTTGCCTTCTTAACAACCGGCCTGAGGCTAGGTGTCTGAGACAAGTGTCCTCCTGATCCGAGGTTTTTCTTAGTTACTTAGTTGCTATTACACAAATACAAATACACACATACAAATCAAGTAGTGTCTCTTACCCACTCAGTCTGTGTCCCAGATTCGTTTTGGTGCCGCTTCGCCATTCAGTCGCCTTGTCGAGTGCCTCTGATTTATGGGCGGTCAAAAATCTGACTACTCACCCTGGTCACTGATTCGAACGACTGTTCAGCTCCGTGGCACCCTGCTCGCAGCGCCAATTTGTTGTAGGAAAAATGATTCCTCGGAAACTAGACTTTGAGTAAGAGAGACAACTTTGTTAAATGACAGAGCTCTGGGAGAAGCGTCTGCAACCACGCGGTCTGCGAGAGCACCTTCTCCCCGATTGTAGTACGTGCCGAGCATATATACAATTCCAAGAAGTTGGTTTTAGATCATTTACATTCATCCAATCAATTCGTTTATTAGCACATATCATTATTTTCCTCCAGTCAGGAGTTTACACACTTGTGTTGCCAATTCTGCCTCTTCAGGTCTTCGTTCCGTCTTGTTCCCCGGCGGAATGTGATTAGTTCGATAATAGGATACAAGTGATTAGTTCGATGATAGGATACCAGTGAACCTTGTTAGTCCTCAGTGATTCAATTAGTCCCAGTCAGGACACGAGATGAACTTTGTTCCAGCCATGCGTAAGCGTGGCATGTCTCACTGTGCAGTGATTCAATTAGTCCCAGTCAGCGAATTTGTTGTTTGTGTCTTTTCCAGCAAAATCTTGTCCAGCAATCTTGTCCAGCAAAATTTTATTCTAACAGTGCCTATGCCAGCTTTTTGGAAGAGCAATCCAATTAGTCCCACGCCCCCGTAGCCCTGCAATGTTTTCATTTTGAAGTATTTATCCAGTTCCCTTTTGATAGTTACTATTGAATCTGCTTCCACCGCCCTTTCAGGCAGTGCATTCCAGACCATAACTCACTGCATAAAAACATTTCTCCTCATCTCCACTCTGCCAATTATCTTAATTCTGTGTCCTCTGGCTACCGACCCGCCGACAGTTTCTCTATATCCACTCTATCAAAAAGCCTCATAATTTTGAGCATAACGTCTTGCTGCTCTTTAATTTCTTACTTCTTTATTAAAGCTCATTCACAAATTATGGCCGAATATCCAAAGTCCGGTAAAGTGAATATTTTTTCCAAAGTTCATGAGGACACAAGAAGGCCACTAACCATATTGGGTGTAGAAATAGGAAAGCATTGATGTATCCCCACAGGCCAGGACAATAAAATTCCCCTCAGAATATAAAATGCCAGCCTTTCATTATTCCATATTTATTGTTCATGATATTTTGATGTTCAGTGCTAGCCTTCTCAGTCATTACTTATCATTACCAAACCGCCACGCTGCAATTAGAAAATGATTATCATTAATGAATGGAACGAGCCCACAATTACAGTGAGAGAATCTGCCCTGAAGCCTTCCACAAATAACATGAGGAACAGGGATTTCCTATGAAATAGGATTGAAGGGCTAAGCACAGCTTGGAGAAACAAGATGTATTACTTAGTTGGATCAAGATAGCCTTCACAAAAATAAGTTAATAATTCTTTACTTTTTTTACACAGAAATCCATACACAATTCATTGTGTTCCCACTGTATTTAAAAAGGAATTTATGAAATGTAGCTAAATAAATGAAATCATAGTTCCCCCCTTAAAGAGGAGGGCCTGTTACTGAAGCACACAGCTCTGAACATTTTCCTCAGCAATGTGTAAGATTTGCAAAATTTCTGCATCTCCCCGAAGGTTATTATTAATAAAAGGGACCCTGCATGGACATTTTTAAATTGAAAAGGGTACCCAAGATGGCGTGCGTGCCTCGTGGCAGAAGGCCTGTGGGATTCCAAAATGGATTCTGCAGCACAGACAGCTTGGGAGAAATCGAAACTAAGGCTGCAGGCTTTCTGTGAAGAGAAACTTTGTATTTTGGAACGAGACAGGACTCTGAATTATGCATTAGACTGAATTGGAGACAGATCTAATTGCAGTTTCGGCCTATAGTTAAGGCCATCAAACAGTCTGCATACATTATCGGAAACAGATTAACACAACCATCGAGGTTGGACAAGCCCATCAAGGAACTTTCAGGACAATATAAGTCAATTATCGGGCCGGTAGATGCGATTACCGGCCATCTAAAAACCGTCAATATAGATTGCAACCATTGTTTAAACTAACCTGCCAAGTTTAAGACAAAGAACTAACCTGATTTGGCGCGAAGATAAGGATTTTCGACGAAGGTATAATTGAAGGCCCCGGGTAGCATTGAGTGGGGGCAGCTAGTTCGTTTGTTCGGAGGAGGTCCGTAGAGTTCGTTGGTTGGTGTGCTGGTGCTGCTCCTCGGGCCCCTTGCCCTCATGGCTGCCGCTCTTTCCCCGTCCCGCCCTTACCTCCTGGCCTCTGCCCGTGCCCTTTTCCCACTCCATCTGGAACTGCCCCGGCACCGGGTCGGGCAGACACGGACAGATTCAGGCCAGGCGAGGCGGGACGCGACGAGGGTAGAAGGGAAAACCACTGAGGGGCAGACCAGCTGGAGAAGACCAAACCAGGGGAGGCTTTGAATCATCGGGCCTTCAGCCTCGGCCGACCTTCGAATATCTGCACACTAACTCAAACTGGCGGCTGTCGATGGAGAACCATCCCTGCAAGGTAAAGTAGCCAAACAGAGACTTTGACTTTGGGGTACTTGAACCTGGACAACGCCCTTGCAGCACCCGGAGACCACGTGACGACGGCAGGCTCCAGAGAGCACCAAGAGCGAACCCCGAACCCCACCGCTGTTTTGAATTGAGCAAACCCCGTTTTTGATTGGTGAGCATAGATTCTGACCCCTCATAGCTTAATCTAGTTAGGGTTAGGGGGTGGGATAAGGATAAGGGGATTGTTAAGATAGTTGTTTTCCCTCGATGTGCCGTGTGTTCCCCATTCCCTGCATAAGTGCATTTGCCTGTAATGTTATAGTGGTAACTTCTTTTAAGACTGTATTAATTTTCCTGTTCAATAAAATCTTGGTTTTTGCTTGCATCCAAACCACCTGTCTTCTCAAGTTTTCTGCATCGCTGCCTGTACCTAAGTCCGGTGTCTAGAACCCAGGGGCGTGGGAGCGATTCGAACCGCTCACAAACGGTCAGGGGCATAACTGACTGGGCACACGCGCCACACCTGCCACCCCCTACAAATGTTCTACCGCATACGGGTTTCAAAATCCTCCGTATTTAATATCATAGGAATCTTTATCATTTTTTATTATTAAGGAATGTGAGAGTACCACTTTAAATTGATTACTGGATTGGAAGAGAATTCACATTCCCATGTCTCAGTTGCCTGCTGTCAAAACTGGCTAGTCCCAGACAAACAAAGGTGGTCCCTTTTGTCATTTAATCACTCCTGCCCTCCACCATATCGCAGGCCTTTGTTCATTCCTCCCCTCTCTCCCTCCTTTTCCCTGGCTCTGTACTTGATTATAAACTGTTAAATTTCCAACTTCTTCCAGTTCTGATGAAGGGTCATCGACCTGAAACGTCAACTCTGTTTCTCTCTCCCCAGATGCTGCCAGACCTGCTGAGTGTTTCCAGCATTTTCTTTCTTTATTTTGGACAAACAAATGGTTTGGTGTTAGGATATGGAAGTTTCATCAGACCATGTTCCTCAGATCATTGGGACCGAGGAATTCTCAATGGAAAGCTGTTCACAGAGGCTGCGAGGAAGGACTAAGCTCATTTCAACCCATTAAAGGGTTGCAGGGGACTTGCTTTGTTGTGGTCCTCATGTTGCTGGCATTGATTGGCAGGTACTGTGCAGGCAGAGAAAGGTATTCTGCTTCCTCTGGCCAGTTTAGGAGGTTGTCCTATTCTCTCAATGTGCAAGGGAACAAGTGTAAGGCTCCTTGAGGTGAGCATAACTCCAAGTGTAAATTTTCTGTTTCAGATACTGGTCGAGGTTTGGCGTTATTGGGAGAGTTTGTGGAGTGTCACTTCTTTTTGTTTTGCAACTGAGAGTTACGAGTCTTATCTTTTAAGGTAATGAGCCCTGCTCAAGGGTAGCATTAAGATCGTGCAACATGTGCAATTTCATAGGGCTCCGAACCTGTCAGGTGCCCTGAGCAGATCCAGTGGAAGGTCATCTGCTCAATAGTAATGGCCGATCCCTGATCATTTTGCCAACCAGTTTTATATTTCCTATTGCAGACATGCCTTTTCCCAATTGTATGTGTGTGGATTTGACACCAGGTTAGGTTGGTAGTATTTAATATTGTTGTCTAGTAAAATGTAGGGGACCCGATCCGAACCTTTGCCCACAACACAAACACCACTTCTGGTTGTTCCAGCTTCTTATTACTGTTAAATTTCTTAAATAAACTTAATTCGTAGATTATAGCCTCACACCCAAGCTCTTACCTAGTGATTATTCTCCCATTATCTGAAGGACACAAAAGGGTTTATATCATTTCCACTGAGGAAATTGCGAGAACAATTCTGTTCAACCCTGGTTGAGGTTACTTTACCAATATTGTTTGGGTAAGGTCACACTCGGGTCATAGGGAGCAAAGAGTCGCACTTAACTGGAGTGGTACTTGGGGCACTGAAGATGAGAAACATAATGGGTGCAGCCCATATATCGTAACAAACATGTACTGATTTTTAACCTGGAATATTACAGGACAGGCAGGATATATGCATCCTCCACGGGGATGAAACCAAACAACACAGGATAGGAACCATGCACCAGCGAACCATCATCTTCAATGCCAGGACATCCATTGTGGATGTGGTACTTGTGGGTTCATTAGGTGTACAGATTCAGCCAGATGCAGCTACTGTAATATATTTATGTTATTAGTTAGCAAGTTATTGGATCAACAACAACAACAACAACTTGTGTTTATATAGCACCTTTAACGTAGTAAAACGTCCCAAGGTGCTGCGCAGGAGTATTGTAAGACAAAAAATTTGACAACGAGCCACATAAGGATAAATTAGGGCAGGTGACCAAAAGCTTGGTCAAAGAGGTAGGTTTTAAGGAGCATCTTAAAGGGGGAAAGAGAGGTAGCGAGGCGGAGAGGTTTAGGCAGGGAATTCCAAAGCTTAGGGCCTAGGCAACAGAAGGCACGGCCACCAAAGGTTGAGCGCTTATAATCAGGGATGCGCAAGAGGGCAGAATTAGAGGAGTGTAGATATCTCGGGGGGTTGTGGGGCTGAAGGAGATTGCAGAGATACGGAGGGGCAAGGCCATGGAGGGGTTTGAAAACAAGGATGAGAATTTTGAAATGGAGGCATTGCTTAACCGGGAGTCAATGTAGGTCAGCGAGCACCTTCATATTGAATACATTTTCACACAGGAAGCATCATGAACTGGAGATATTCGGCCTAGAAATTGAGTTGACGCCGCGCCAGGGCTTTAGCGCTGGAAATTTAGCGCCGGCGCTAATTCCCTTGCGCGCGCCAAAAATGCAGTAGCGCCGCGCCCAGACGGCTGCCGGCGCTACTGGCGGGCGTGAGTGCCTCCCAATGGGTGCTGAGTGCCGCATTGCGGTGCTAATCCGGCGCTGCGGCACCCGATGCGGTGCGGCAGGCTGGGGAAGTGCAGGCCTCCTCCTCCCGTTAAGGAGGCGCTGCCTTCACCCGATCGCTGGCCGTTTGATTTTTTCAAAAATGAGCCCGGCACCTCGGACAAGTGCCAGGCTTGCAGGCCAGATGCATCTGTTCCGCGGGGGGGGGCGGTGGAGGAGTCCGGGGAGGGAGGTGCGGGCAGGCGGCCGGTGGGAAAGCGGCCGGCCGCCGCGCGACCTTAATGCGCCGGCGCTAACTTGTGTAAGACTCGGTTGCCAGAGTCTTAGTTGCGGCTGCCACGGGCGAGGCGGCCGCAACTGAATTTCGGCGTTCGGGCGCGTTGCCATGGCAACCAGGACGCTGCGCACACCAATGACGTCATCGGTGCCGGCGCAGCGCAACCGGCTAACGCCGATGGCAGCGCCGAAGTGAATTTCAGAAACGGCTATCATTGCGGTGCTAGGCCCTCTAGCGCCGCAAATGGGCGCTAACCCTACTGAATTTTCAGCCCGAAGGGTTCTTGCATTGCAACTTCCTTGGGTTCAGCCTGGTCAGTCTAATAACATTCTGAAGATGACTGACCCTGTGTTTATGACAGGTTTGTTTATGCAAATGAGAAATTATAAAACAACTCTATGCACATAACAATAGAACATACCGCAAGGAAACATTCAGCCCAACCAGTCCATGTTATTTTTTAATCACTCACAGGATGTGGGCGTCACTGGCAGGGCCAGTATTTATGGCAGTGTGTATTTGCACACCAAAGCTCTGATTGGTCCCCTTGGATGTGTAGTGGGGCATCCTTTACCTGGTTTACGGTAATTTACCTGGTCAGGCAGCCTTTTGCCACTGCACTGTGATCAATTCCAATCAGCGGTTTCAAAACGCTAAACCCTCCTTCCAGTTCTGACTGGAGGAACTTATAATTAATGATATATTAAAAACAGACAAATGGTCTGGATGCAAGAAAGTCAGATTTATTAAAACTAAAGAAACTACACCACACGATCAAAGTAATCACGGTAAAATTGCTTAACAGGGGAAGGCAGACAGCAAAAATGAGGGATAAATGGCTACAATGTTAATCTTACAATCTTAGCAACATTTCCCTTAAATTACCACCCCTTTACTTCTCACTAGATTGTCTTGCTAGTGGGTCAGAAGCCTTGCTCACCTGCAGTCCAAAGAGTAAACGAGAAGAGAGCGATGCTTCTGGGAAGCTATCTTTTATACCCCTTTTTTTGGGGCCGCCCAGATCTGATGTTTCTGGGCTAAAACAAAAGAGATCCAAACTGTCCACTTGATATACAAACAAATGCTAATAGCATTCAATTGCTTTGTAAACAAAGCATTGTCCTGTGGTCATCTGGAACCGCAATTGATTGATAGTCTTGAGTGCTTAGCAAACAATGTCCCTTTGTTCATGCTGGCAGTTTCAAGCACTTGATCTTAGAGTCAATTTCAGTAAATGGATGTGTGTAAACAACCCACTGTGCTTGCTGTCCAATGATTGGCTGATTCAAACGGGCTACTCCCCAGTGTAAACAAGCAGCTTGTAGGTTACTGGACCCGCCCAATACCACAGGATGACTGACAGCTCGGGCTCCATTCAAACCCACTACAGGGCAGCGCTGAGCTTTTTCATATTTTTAACAGTCCAAAACTCATGAGTACATCTTTTAATATAATGTACAATCTTAAAGTGTGCGATTTTCACAAAGTTCTTTGATTCCAGTGTCCAAGTGCTGCCCAGCCTACAAGCTATTTAACGCAGCCCTTTTGCGGTTCTGGGTATGTTTTAAAACATTGTCCAACCCAGAGACAATTTAAAATCACAGAAAGTCTTCATCCACGATGTGGATTAATATTTCCCGATCTTCAGTGGCTGAGAGGATTTTGCGACCCCAACATTCCGCCCTTGGATACTTCCAACTTGCTCGTAGTATCCTCTTGAAGAAGTGGGCAACATTTTCTGACCCCCCACAAACAATCATCCCCTGTATTTACCTATAACTACCTATCACTGATCCCCCGACCCGTCTATTCCCCTCAAATCCGAGAAAAACCATGGTACGGTAGGCATCTACAGATACATCAATTACAAAATGCTCAATAAAGGTCTCATACCACTGCACCACTTGTTACATTATAACATATTACAAAATGTTGCAATCTTGGTTATACAAAATGATCCCAAGCACGGAGAGTGTCCTACGCCTCTGCACCGATTGGAACTGTAAAACAAAATACAAAAATCTTCACTAAACATTTGAACAAAATGTTGAAATAAACCCTGACCATCACGTGCCAATGATAGGTCATGAAATTCGAGTGGGTATTGCTCCTCCCACCCGGGCAGTAAATGTTCCTTCCACCCACCCCCCTTTAATGCTCTTAAACTTTTAAAACATACAGAATGGATTTTACAGAACAGTCTGATCCGCCAGCCCCGAGCCGTTCCCTTGTCCCTTTGTGGAGGTGGGGTAACCCTCATGATTCACAGACCGAGAACGGGGAGTATGGGATCGCGACTCCCGGTACCTCTCCCTCCCTTCTTCCCTTGACTGGCTGCTGAAAATGATGGGTGCCTGTGTGGCGGCTCTCACTGGCCCCACACTCAAACTTGGATCCCAGATCCGGCCACCCACTCATCCTTCCCAGCCACACTTACACTCTAACTTTGCCCGTGGGCCCCGGGTGAGTTCCTCCCTTCCCCGAACGCACCCACGCGACTCTTGGGTCTCCCCCTCCCCTTTACATTATTTCCTGGGCCATCACCACCCACTCCTGGGGAACGCGTCCCTATCTGACAAGGCGCCCGCGCTTCCCCACCATGACTCCTCAATAGCGAGGTCTCCTGCAAGTGAAATTTGGTCAGGTTAGTGCCGTGCCCCACCCAGCTGGGGCCATCTCTTCCACATAGGATGAGTAGGCAGGTTCCTCCGGACCCTGTCCGGTTTCTCCCGAAGGTCGCTGCGGGGTCTCCTCCTGGATTTGTCCAGTGGCGAGGTGAACCCCAACATTCTGTATATCTTCATTCAATGCCCAGCTCAGGCTGGGCGAACAGGGCTGTTCCTTTGTCCACTCTCCTGCAAAAGAACTTAAAAGGACATGCAGCCAGGTCTCTCACTGACCTGCTGCCTTAGGTGGAGACATGGTCGGGTCCCTCGACCTTGGACCAAAATACAAGCATTTGGCACACTTATAAACTTAAACTTTAAACTTAAACTCAAAACTACTAGTTACATTCTAAACTTAAAATTTAAACAACTTAAAAGCAAGCTATAAACATTGGCAACTTAACACAAAGCTATAATACAAATGCCGCCCGTCTCCGGACAGCCAGGCTAATCTCTGGTGTCACTGTCGCAGATTACTGCTGCCTGCAGCGAAGCTGGACTGCCTCCTGCTTCGGGTCCCTGCAGCTTATGGCTGCTAGTTGGGGACCTCTGTGATCTGTTTCCTCCTGGGCTCAGGAGATTGCTCTTTGTGGCGGGTACTCTGGTGACCATCTTATCTTGGGCTTGCGGACCCGCTGAGACCTTCTGAGGGGCGTCTCTGTGGGGAAAACATTGGCTGACGGACCCTGAGCCTGGGTCACAGCCCTAGCTGGCTGGGAACCTTCTCCCCCTGATGCAAACCACCTGCACTGTATAATATACCTGGCCGCCTGCCAGTAATCCGGGCTTGTCTCCTTTTCCCTACCCACTCCTGTACTGGGGGCAGGTATCCCCTCACCACCCGCTGCTGGTGGCTGAAAATCTTCCTCTCCAGGTCCAAAACCTGGCACCGGCTCCTTCCATATGTCCCCTGCAAGAGGAATTGCTATCCCTTCCTCCCCAGAGTCCCACACCATAGGGGAAACCACTTTAGAAGCAGGCTGGGAAGCTTGTCCCTTTAAACAGGTGACTCCGCCTGCATGAACCTCCTCCCCGGAGTCCCACGGCAGAGGCTGTGAAACCTTTGTATTCAAACAGGCGACTGCGCCTGTGCGGGAAAACTGAAGAGGAGCCGCTGTGGTCACGGGCTGGGGAACTGCGCCTGCGCGAACAGACCATTCAAAAGACTGGGGAATTCCTCTCTCCAGACCAGCGACTACGCATGCACGGGCAGTCTCTTCACAGGGCGGCTCCTCCCTGGATCCCCCCAAGTGATTTTCTGTGAATGAGCTCGCAGCAGCCTGCAGATTTCTACTCTCAGGCTGCGGTTTCTCTGTTGCTGAACTAAATAACTGGTTCAAATTTAAACTTTGGCCAAAACTTAGGTCCCACTGGGGCGGGGAAGTGTCCCAATTGGTGGGCCGGACAACTTTTCCCTTGAAACAAGCCACAGCGCCTGTTTTTACAGCCTATGAACTTGAACTTGTTGGGGGCTGGGGATTTCTACTCTCAGGTTCACTCCCAGCTGTCTGTTTCCCTGTGGGTCCCATTAAGCTAAATGGGACCTTGTTAGACCGGGGTGAATTGGTCAGGTCCTCCGAGTGGACCACCATGCTGGGGGCTCCAGTCTCCACTGAATATCTCCCCTGCAACATCTCCTCCCCCATCTCAACATAGGGCCTGCTCACCTCAGCTTTTTCGCGGGGACATAGGTCAACAGGTGGCTCTAGTCATTGTGGGGAGGCAGAGTTTGGCGAGGGGGCTGCAGCACCACTGATGGCTGCTACCTTTCCCTGATTGGCCCCGAGGAAAGATTTTATCGACTCTATGACGGACTCGACTGTATCGGGAGGAGTTTCTGTCTCTGCCTTCTGATTTGGGGCTGCGGGGTCCCGGCTTTATCGAATCTCCCAGGCTTTTTACAATCCCGGCACCAGTGGCCATCCTCCCCGCACCTGTAACAAGTCACCTTGTTCTGGGAGGGACGGCTACCCTCCTGGCACCACTCTTTCTTGTATTGAGCCCCAGGTTTAACCTCGTGGACCTTACCCTTTTGCTGGGGGGTCCCACTATTCCTACCGTTCCTATATGCTACTGTGAGCTGCCGGATTACAGTCTCTTCAGTTGCTAGGGGGTCTCGGTGGTCAAACCAATTATCAGCCTTTGCTTTTATCTGGGGCAGGCAATTGGACACCAGGCAACGAAGCCATTGGGTCCGCTGCCGCTGGTTCAGGTGTGTCCTATCTTGTCCCCCTGTACACGCACTGTTGTAGACTGGCCACAGCCTGTCTGCAAATGCCTGTGGGGTCTCCCCTTCCTTCTGCAGTGTTTTCCCCATGCGATCGAACGGACTGCCGTCGTTCGCGCCCATGACTTCCAGTATTTCCTCCTTTAGGTCCTCAAAACCCTTTTGCCCTCTCTTAGCCTCATCTGAAAGGGTCTGATAGAGTTTACTATCTACAGAGAAAAGCAACATTTTGGCTTTCTCTTCGTCAGCACAGCCGTTAACACAGGCTGCCTGTTCTATCTCTTGGAAGTGCATTGAAGGGTCTCCCTTTTAGGAGTGCAGGGGAATATGTTTCACCAGGCCTCTGAGCTGTTGGGTATCATAGGGTACCAGATAGGTATGCTGAAAAGCCCCTGGGTCATTATCGTTCACGGGCGGACCGTACCTCTGTTGTCGGAGGGGGTACACTGGTCCTGGTCCCCGTCTGCCTAGCGGGACCTGCTGGCGTTCTCCTACCACCCCATTGTCCACCCCTTCTTGCTACCAGAGCTCCTCAGAACTCGGAGCTGTGGGCTGCGGTCTTGGGATCTCTAATTCCCTAGCCAGCTCTGTTCTGGGTGCTGCCTGTGGGGCAGTTTGATTTGGGCTGCTGGTACTGTCCGACGGACTTCCCTTCGGACTTATGAGACATACCATCCCTTTAGTCCTTAATAACTCCACGCCCAAACTCTCTATCTTTCTGTTACATGGGGTATGATCTGCTCCACTAAACCTTTGGTCGCAGGCCAGCTTATAAGCTGCCTTTACCTCCCTAACCATTTCCTCCTGCTCTGTTACTTCTGAGGTGAGGCGGGCATTCTCTTCCCGCAGTCTCATCTCATTACTCTTTGCTTCTGTAATTTGGCATTTTAGGAACTCTATCTTGTGCCTCGCGTGGCTTTTGCCCTCGCTAGCTTCTCGGGTGAGGTGTGCGTTTTTCTCCTGTAGCCTCACCTCACTGTCCCTAGCCTCTGTGACTTCCTGCACAAGGTGCTCTATCTCTGCCTGGCATTTTGTGACCTCTAGTGTGAGGCATGCATTTTCTTCCCGCACCCTCATCTCACCCTTCTTAATCCAGCCACCTATACCATAATAGATCAGCTTATACGCTGCTGCTAACTTCTGCAGGGCTACCCACAGACTAAAAGCAAGAAAAGCAAGAGCTGATGCTTTCTCCAGATCCAGACCACTTACCATGTCAAAAACTGCCTCCAGTCCCTTCGTGGTCGCCAATTTGTAGGGGGTGCATCCTTTACTTGGTTTACGGTAATTTACCTTTTCAGGCAGCCTTGCCACTGCACTGTGACCAATTCCAATCAGCGGTTTCGAATCGCTAAACCCTCCTTCCAGTTCTGACTGGAGGAACTTATAATTAATGATATATTAAAAACAGACAAATGGCCTGGGTGCAAGAAAGTCAGATTTTATTAAAACTAAAGGAACTACACCACACGATCAAAGTAATCACGGTAAAATTGCTTAACAGGGGAAGGCAGACGGCAAAAACGAGGGATAAATTGCTAAAGTGTTAATCTTACAATCTTAGCAACATTTCCCTTAAATTACTACCCCTTTACTTCTCACTAGATTGTCTTGCTAGTGGGTCAGAAGCCTTGCTCACCTGCAGTCCAAAGAGTAAACGAGAAGAGAGCGATGCTTCTGGGAAGCTATCTTTTATACCCCTTGATGCGCCATCAATTACTCAAAAGACTGAAGTTGAGCGAGTAACAATCAGGCTTTTATTAACTAAAGAATGAAGGTCTTGTCTCGAGTGGTCGACCCGTCCAGAATACTAAGGGACTGGGAGGTAGTCACTTATATACCTGGAATAGTGGGAGGAGTCAGCCGAGGCATGTCCAGACCTGTACCTAGTGGAATACACATACAGACACAGACAGGTATGACAGTGGTTTACCACACCCCTTTTTTGGGGGCCCGCCCAGATCTGATGTTTCTGGGCTAAAACAAAAGGGATCCAAACTGTCCACTTGATATACAAACAAATGCTAATGGCATTCAATTGCTTTGTAAACAAATCATTGTCCTGTGGTCATCTGGAACCGCAATTGATTGACAGTCTTGAGTGCTTAGCAAACAAAGTCCCTTTGTTCATGCTGGCAGTTTCAAGCACTTGATCTTAGAGTCAATTTCAGTGAATGGATGTGTTTAAACAACCCAGTGTGCTTGCTGTCCGATGATTGGCTGATTCAAACGGGCTACTCCCCAGTGTAAACAAGCAGCTTGTAGGTTACTAGACCCACCCAATACCACAGGGTGACTGACAGCTCGGGCTCCATTCAAACCCACTACAGGGCAGCGCTGAGCTTTTTCATATTTTTAACAGTCCAAAACTCATGAGTACATCTTTTAATAAAATGTACAATCTTAAAGTGTGCGATTTTCACAAAGTTCTTTGATTCCAGTGTCCAAGTGCTGCCTAGCCTACGAGCTTTTTAACGCAGCCCTTTTGCGGTTCTGGGTATGTTTTAAAACATTGTCCAACCCAGAGACAATTTAAAATCACACAAAGTCTTCGTCCATAATGTGGATTAATATTTCCCGATCTTCGGTGGCTGAGGGGATTTTGCGACCCCTACAGATGATAAGACCAGATTTCTGATTGGTCCCCTTGGAGGATAAGACACATCCAGCAGTTTGCCTGGAATGTGTAATTAGATCCTGCCTGCCTGAGTAATCAAGTACGTTGCAATGTGTAATTTGATCGATTCATTCTGACTGCCAGGCTCCAGACAGACCTCACAGTACTGCTTTTAGAGAACAGACAGGGCTCACCCTCATGGGTTAGGACCTTCTCCAGCCACCCCACAAGTTCCTGACCCCCACCCCCCGAATGAGTTCCTGACCTTCTCCCCACCCACCATGAGTACCTGACCTTCTCATCCCCCACCCCAACAAGTTCCTGACCTTCTTCCCACCCACCCCCCCAGGTTCCTTACCCTTCTTCCCACTCACCCCCCTCCCGGTTTCCTGACGTTAACCACCCCCCACCTGTTCCTGATTTTGTCCCCCCTGGGTTCCAGACCTTCTCCCCACCCAGAGTTCCTGACTCCCCCAACAAGTTCCTGACCTATCCCCTCCACGAGTTCCTGACCTTCTCCCCCTGCCCAAGTTCCTGCCCCCCCCAACTAGTTTCTGACATTCTCCACCACCCCCCATAGATGGGGCATTGTGTGTGGGTCATGGATTGTTAACAGGTTTATTAGGTATGAAGTGAATAAGTGTCATAACTTTTGGAATTCATCCAGTCCAATGTTGTCACTTGCCACACACTCACCGAGCTTTTCTAGGATTCTACCAGGTCTAGGGGGAGGCGAGGGAGAACGTGGTGCAGGTGAGAAGGGGGTGGGGTTGGAAGAACATGATCCACATCTAACAGCGGGTGGGAGAACGTGATCCATCTTCCCATCTGGATCACGTTCTCACTCTCATCCCCTCTCCTTTAGACCTGGATCAAGTTCTTCCCCCATCCCACTGTTCTTCCTGGGCTCTCCCCAACCCCCTTCCCCCCCTGATTTCCTGACCTTCTCTCCCCCAAGCTCCTGACCTCCTCTCCCCCCTTTGATCCCCTTTTCTCTCTCCCCCCTTCGATCCCCTCTCCTCTCCCCCTTCGATCCTCTCTCCTCTCCCCCCTTCGATCCCCTCTCCCCCCTTCAATCCCTTCTCCTCTCTCCCCCCTTCGATCCTCTCTCCTCTCTCATTCCCTCATCCCCTTCTATCCCTTCTCCTCCCTCCCCCCCTTCGATCCACCCTCCTCTCTCATCCCCTCACCCCCCCTTTAATCCCTTCTCCTCTCTCCCCCCCTTCGATCCTCTCTCCTCTCTCATCCCCTCTCCCTCCCCCTTCAATCCCCTCTCCTCTCTCCCCACCCTTCGATCCTCTCTAATTCTCTCTCCTCTCCCCTTCGATCCGCTCTCCTCTCATCCTCTCTCCCCCAACCCCCGCAGCCACCAACCCGATCCCCTGACCTTCTCTGCACCGAGCCGAGGGAACCGTGGCGATGCAGGCCGTAGCTGCCGCAACGTTGGGTGCTGGCAATACACGACTGGATCAGGTGCGCATGCGCAGTACCAACCTGGCGCGCATGTGCAGAGGGAGTCAAAAAAGTGGTGCAAATAATCACTCTGAGTATTTATTGCCCATCCCTAATTACCCTTGAGAAGGTGGTGGTGAGCTGCCTTCTTGAACCGCTGCAACCCTTGTGCAGTGCTGGCATTTACTCTCCACATGAGCAAATAGTTCTAATCCGATTTACCCACCCTGTTGACATAACCCTTCAACCCTTTTTCCTTCATCCACCTATCCAATCCAATCTTGAATATTGACACAGTTTCTACCTCAACCACTAACCCTGAAAGTGAATTCCACGGCCTCACAATTCTGCGTGTCAGGACAATTCTCCCCCACCTCTGTTCTAAAGCTCTTGCATTTAATCTTATATCTATGGCCCCTCGTTCTTGGCACTTGTAGATGCGGTCAATATTTACATTGCAGAACAGCTTCTAGAGATAGCTCAGGGCCTGACGCTATATAAAGCTAGAACGGGAGGGTAGATTACATATTAGCCGGAACAACAGAAAAACTGTTGACATGGAATTTATTCCAGTATCCTCTTTATATTCATGTGAGCACCTTTGTGGTGCAGTTATGATTAGTTAAAAAAGATTTGCGTTTATATAATGCCTTCATAACCTCAAGAAGACCCAAAGTGCTTTACGGCCAATGAAGTACTTTTGAAGCGTAGTCACTGTTGTAATGTAGGAAATGCGGGAGCCAATTTGCGCACAGCAAGCTCCCACAAACAGCAATGTGTTAATGACCAGATTATCTGTATTTAGTTGTTAGTTGAGGGTTAAATATTGGCCAGGGCACCGAGGAATATAGGAACAGGAGTAGGCAATTCAGCTCCTTGAGTCTGTTCCATCATTCATTTAGATCACAGCTGATCTGTATCTTAACTCCATCTACTTGCCTTGGTTCCATATCCCTTAATACCCTTGCCTAATAAAAAAAATCAATCTCAGTATTTAACTTTTTAATTGACCTAGCCTCAACAGCTTCTTGGGAGACAGATTTCCATTACCTTATGTGTGAAGAAGTGCTTCCTGACATCACCCCTGAGTGGCCTGACTCTAATTTTAAGGTTATGCCCTTTTGTTCTGTACTTCCCCACCAGAGGAAATACTTTTTCTCTACCTACTCTATTAAATCTACAAAATAGTCGCAAAAGGATCTTTTACATCTACCTGAGAGGGCAGACGGGTCCTCAGTTTAACGTCTCAGCTGAAAGACGACACCTCTGACAGTGCAGCACTCCCTCAGTACTGCGCTGGAGTGTCAGCTGGGACTTGAATCCACAAACCTCTGCCTCAGAGGTGAGGGTGCTACCCACTGAGTCACAGCTGACACCAACACCAATTGTATCCTTGTCCACCTCCCGTCGCTGTGCCTTTCCCTTTCCAGCTTTGAACTGCCCGTGTTTTCAAGAAGCAGATAGCCAGCTCCCAGCGGGGACGAGCATTGTGTGTGAATCCAAGTGCTTCCAGCACTGGCCTTTGACATCTTTATTCGAACTATTCCCCAGAAGTGTAACGCCAGAAGTAAAACAATGCCGCATTTCAATTATTCGGCGGGGAACTGGCAGCATGGAACAGATGTCCCGCTGATGTTGTCACAGCCTAGCTGGAGCCGTGGGTGGAGTGTTATAAAAAATGTTGCTAATGTCAACAAGGTATTTCCATCCATCTTAGTAAAGTGACATTTATGAATTAGACTAAAACAAGGGAAATGGGTTTGCAAATTGGAAAGTGCATTGAAGTGAAAATAATTCTGTAGTTTTGAATTAGCAAGCAAGAAGACTACAAAAGTCACATAATTGTGTCCCACAGAAGTGGCATATTTTTATTATTGTCCTGTCTGATGGGTTCATGCACCATTATCCCTGCTCTTATCTGAAGATGTTCAAATTAGCAAAGGGCCGTAAATAATCCTTTTATTTACTTCTAAATGTCACCCGGCTGGTCCTGGGCCAAGTAATTATTTTCTGCAACAGGAGTGAAATGTCTCTATCAAAATTTGAATTTAAATGGGTTTGTAATAGTCACGTCATTGCCACTAGACGGCTCAGTCGAACAGATGGCGGCAGATACGTTCTCTGGTTTCCCGCTCCAGGCTGACGGTGTGTAGATGAATGGAGATTAAGTGGAGAATAAGGGATATTACAAGACAGTAATCTCGCCAAAGAGTTTAGATGGTTTGTTTGGCGTCAGCCATGACTCAGTGGGTAGCACTTTCGCTTCTGAGTTAGCAGGTTATGGGTTCAAGTCCCACTCCAGAGATTTGAGCACAAAATCTAATACTCCAATGCAGCACTGAAGGAGTGCTGACACTGTCGGAGTTGCTGTCTTTTGGATGAGATGTTAAACCGAGGCCCCGTCGGCCCTCTCAGATGGACGTAAAAGATCCAATGGCACAATTTCAAAGAAGAGCAGGAGAGTTCTCGCGCTGGTGTCCTGGCCAATATTTATCCCTCAACCAACGTCACTAAAACAGATTATCTTGTAATTATCACATTGTTGTTTGTGGGATCTTGCTGTGCACCAATTGGCTGGTGCGTTTCCTACCTTAAAACAGTGACGACACTTCAAAAAGTATTTTATTGGCTGTAAGGTACTTTGGGACTGCCTGAGGTGGTGAAAACCTCTATGTAAATGCAAGTATATCTTTCTTTATGCATAATAATGCCTGTCTGGCAGCGGTTAGAAACTAGGGGCTGGATTTTATCAATGGGGGTGCATTGGGGGCGGGACTGCTGGTTGTCGGGTTTTAGTCCCACCCCCAATGACGTCCAGCCAACCCATGCTCTTTTCTCTTGATAGACTTTGTTAAGCCCGCCCTGCCAGCTTAGCCAGCCAATTAGGGGAAAGCCAGTGACAGAGGACATCAGCGTATGATGTTTCACCTGTCAAAAATTTTTGACAGATGAATTGTCAGCATTTGACAGCTTAGAGAGGCTGGCAAACACCGACAATCTCTGTTCTATGGTGAGTCCTTGCACAAAGACTCACCAAAACCTCTTTTCCCAGCAGAAATCAGGTGGCTGTTGCATCTGAGAATGCAGCAGCCAGTCTGTCATCTCTGCCGTTGAGATGAGGCACCTCCGGATCCCCAAGGGTTGAAGCCGGCAGAAAGAAGCAAAGGTAAGTAAACTTTTTCTAATACTTTACACTCACCTCTCACACTTACCTCTCCACACTTGCACCCATCACTCACCTCCACAGCGCACTTTTTGATCCCTCTCACCCCCACAGACCCATTGCTTGCCTCGCTGACCCTGGCGAGGTTTGCAGCCATCGGGGAGCCCGCACTTGCAGGGGCAAAATGGGGATAAGCCTCAAAACTGCCTGTTAACTACCTGCGCGAGTCAGGTACCCGCTTCCCAGGAAGATGGCACGGAGGCGGGTTGGGAGCAGTGTTTTTGGGGGGGAGGGGAGCATTGTACTCTGTTATGGGTTCCTACTTTTGTTGCTACAAATGGATGCTGTGAATCATGTGGACTCCATACATACATACACCAATCCATCGCTCCCAGTGGGGAGCAGCATTCAAAGGGAGCACCGTCTGGAAATGAAAATTGTCTAAAAAAGGCTCTGACCTGCACTCTCTTTAAGTGCCGCTCATTCCTGGGGGCAAGGGATCGGTGAATTTATCCTTGTGCTGTTTATGCACAATGCAATCTGCACTGCAGGATTCAAGATTCTAATGTAATCACTGGAAGCGTACCAAATTATAATCCTCAATTGATTACCAGTAAATAGCAGAGTTAATATATATTAAACAAGGGAAAGAAAACAGCCATTCCCAGTGGTAGCAGACTCGCATCTCATCATTCTTTCCGCTTAGGCTGCTGGCACGTCCCCCAGTTTATATATAAAGCTTCTTAAAATGGTAGGCATTACCTCTGACATTTCATGCCTTCACTCACTGTCTCCTTTTTTTCACAGCCTGAATGGCATTACTCCCGATTAAAACCAATCCCGCAGTCAGAAAATAGTTAGGCTGTATTAAGAAAAGTCAAGGGGTCTATATTGGTTTGCTAAGCTGCCGACTTTACATAATTCCATCTAAGCTTCAAATGAATGACTCGGTTTACTGCTGATAGCAAGCTACAATGTGAGAAATTACATTCTACCTGTTGGATGGTAACTCTGTAATTGCCAATTTATTACTGGCCAACCAGCGTTTACATCTACAAATAGAATCGTTCCAACCTTTCGTGATTTAAATCATGACATACGTGCCTTTAAATTAGCTACAAGTTTCAATTTGGTATCGTTGGTGACACAGCCGCTGATATTATAAGATAGCAGCCATGACTCAGTTGGTATCGCTCTCACCTTTGAGTTAGAAAGTTCAAGTCTCACTCCAGAGACTTGAGCACAAAAGTCTAGGCTGGCACACCAGTGCGGTGCTGAGGGAGTGCTGCACTGTCGGAGGTGCCGTCTCTCGGATGAGATGTTAGACCGAAGTCCCGTCTGGATGCAAAAGATTCCATTGCACTATTTCAATGAAGAGCAGGGGAGTTATCCACGGTGTCCCGGCCAGTATTTATCCCTCACCCAACATCACTAAATAAAACAGATGATCTGGTCATTATCACATTGCTGTTTGTTGGACCTTGCTGTGCGCAAATTGGCTGCCGCGCTTCCTACAACAGTGACTCCAATTCAAAAGTGTTTCATTTGCTATACAAATGAAATTTGCTGTTGTAAAGCGCTTTGGATCGTCCTGAGGTCATGAAAGGTTCTATATAAATGTGAATCCTTCTTTCTTTCCTAAGTAGGACCCTGCAGCTTACAGAGGATCTCATGTTGACCGTGCATGGGCAAAGCAGACTTTGTCTTCATGCTTCTGCAGTTTGTTCCTGACTTTGTTTCCCAGGCAGGGTGTGGTAAAGTGTTAAGGTGACAGAAGAGATACGATTATGGCAGAGATGCCAGGTTTTGCCCAGTGTGTATTGTGTGCGTGCATAACTGATACTGAGACATGAAATAGCTCTACAGAACCAAAAGTAACTATTGTACCTGGTGTGCCTTGTATAGCAGCCCCTACCAGAACTGTCAAAGTTCATAGGAACATTGGAATTGCTAGACGAAAAAACCAAGGTCCATCTAGTTCATCTTCTACCATCCTGGTGGTCACGTGATACAACAATAATGGAATTGTTGACTAATCAAAGCAATCAATCTCTATCAATTAGTCGACAACAGACCCAGAGGAAAACCCCAGTGGTGGAGAGCCTTGGAAAGGTCCAAAATCATCTGTTCCTCCCAAGCGTGCTATACTAACCACGTGTCATGTCTCAAATTACTCATATAATGTATCCCGAAATGTTATTTTCTGAAAGAAATCTAACTAATTTGCATTTGAACAAATCAATATTAACTGCTTCTACTGTCTCCCTGGGGAGCCTGCTCCATAGACTGACTCGCTCAATGAAATATTGTTTCTGAATATCAGTTTTGAATTTACCCCCTTCAAGTGCAGGCCGTATCCTCTGGTACTACTGTCCTGGACAGTGTGGAATAGCTTGTCATGGTCTGCATTATCTAGTCCCTTTAGAATGCTAAAAACAGCAAGCATATTACTGCTCAGCCTTCTCTTCTCCAGTCCAAAACCTTTCAATAGCTGCAATATATTTTTTGTACTGTGATGACCAGAACTGTACACAGCATTCTAAGTGCAGTCTCACCAATGATTTATAAAGTGGCAGGATTATCTCAATATTGACCTTTTAATACATCCCAACATCTGATTTGCTTACTCACTGCTACCACATATTGTTGTGATATTTATTGTCAATTAGGACCCACAGATCTCTTTAATTTTCCATGCACATTATTTTCTTTCCATGTAAGTAAGAGTCCCTTCCTGGATTTTTTGAACCCATGTGAAGCACTTTGGCCTCTTGCGCATGCCTGATTTTAATCGCTTCACCATTGTCGACCGTGCCTTCAGCTGCCTAGGTCCTAAGCTCTGGAATTCCCTCCATAAACCTGTCCGCTTCTCTACCTCTCTCTCCTCCTCCAAGACACTCCTTAAAACCTACCTCATCTGTCCTAATATCTCCTTTGTGGCTCGGTGTCAAATTTTGTTTGATAACGCTCCTGTGAAGCCTCTTGGGACACTTTACTATGTTAAAGGTGCTATATAAATGCAAGTTGTTGTTGTTTGCATTTCTCAACATTGAATTTCTTCTGCCTCCTGTCGTCCCCATTCCCAAGCAACTGCTGGGATTTTCACTTTTGACGAACAGGAGTGACATACTTTGCAAACTATTGTAAACACATGCAGGCGTGGCTCAGGTTGTGGGTTCAATTCCCGCTCCCGAGACTTGAGCACAAAATTCTAGGCTGACACTCCAGTGCCGTGCTGAGGGAGTGCTGCACTGTCGGAGGTGCCGTCTTTTGGATGAGATGTTAAACCGAGGCCCCGTCTGCTCTCACAGGTGGACGTGAAATATCTAATGCTGCTATTTTGAAGAAGAGCAGGGCTGTTATCCTCGGTGTCCTGGCCAATATTTATCCCTCACCCAACATCACTGAAAAAACAGATTATCTGGTCATTATCACATTGCTGTTTGTGGGAGCTTGCTGTGTGCAAATTGGCTGCTGCGTGTCCCACATTACAACAGTGACTACACTTCAAAAGTACTTCATTGGCTGTAAAGCGCTTTGGGTCTCCTGATGGTGTGAAAGGCGCTAAAGAAAGGCAAGTCTTTCTTTATCTTTTCTTTTTCTTATTACCATTGAAATAAACATTTGTCAGTTTGGAAAAGTACATCACATTTTTAAATGAAAATAGCTGAACCACATTCTTAATCAGTGAGCGATACCAACTTTATTCGCAGGGCCACTAAAATCATCAACATTCTGCACTAAACTCCACACTTGGATGCATTATACTTCTTGGATGAATATTACTTGTTGTCATTAAATGAAGCTATATTAGTTTTGTATAACAATTACTGTAGACTCTCTACCCATTACTGTAAAGTCTGTAGGTTGTACTGTTAATAACGACACAGACTTCAGGAGTAACAAACAAACAGGTCTTTACTATTCGAAGGTCAGGGCGAATCTGCCCCAGCAATCCTGCCACAACACTTATATACTGGTGTGGTCACTGTCGGTATTACAGTATACAGAAGCCAAACAAGTAGTGCCACACCTAAAGTAGTTCTCTTAAAGGTGAACGGTTACATACAATAGTTTCCTTAAAGGTAGACGGGTACATACACTACAATCCTCCCTTTTTAGCTTTCAACATACTGAGTCCATAGTGAACATACATTATAACATATATACAGCTTATGTAAGACAGTTCATAGATTCAGTCTTTCTGGAGGTTTCCGGATTCGGTCCGGATAACGCCGCAGTGGTGTCGTCATTCCAGGCGGGCTAGTAGGTGCTTCTGGCAAAGTCGATTCGGCTTGAAAGACAGTGTCAGGTTCAGCTGATTCCAGTATTACCAGATCGGAAGTAGGTGTTCTGGGTATCTCAGACTCAACATTACCCGGGTAAGGTGGTGAAGTCGGTTGCCCATTTGTGGCGGACCCTATGATTTGGTCAACATGGTGCCTTATTATATTGTCCCCAATGTCCACGGTGTACATCAACGGCCCTAGCCTTTTTCCAATAGTTCCAGGCTGCCATTTCTCGGTACGGTAGTCCCGGGCCAAAACTCGTTGACCGATCTGGAAAGATCTAGTGGCCCTTTCATTCATGCCCTGGAATTGCCGGTTCTCTACGTCCCTTCTGACGTTTGGTTTGAGCAAATCCAGCCGGCATCTTAGGCGTCTATTACAAAACATCATTGCGGGAGTTTGATTTGTGACCGCATGTGTTGCATTCCGGTATGCCAACAAAAAGCTATCCACCTTATGTTGTAGACTTATGTCTTCATTACTCATGGCCTTTACGGCCTTCTTGAAGGTCTGGACAAACCTTTCAGCCAATCCATTGGAGGCGGGATGGTATGGGGCTGACGTGTAATGCTTAACCCCATTGCTCTTTAAGAATTTCTTGAATTCTTCGGACACAAATTGCGGTCCATTATCAGAACAGATCTGTTCCGGCAGGCCATTCTGAGCAAACATAGTCCTTAACACTGTGATGGTTTTTCCGTCGTGGTGGTGGTCATCTTAATTACTTCTGGCCACTTGGAGTGGGCATCCACCGCTATTAGGAACATCGAGTCCATAAATGGACCAGCAAAGTCGATGTGCATTCTTTGCCAAGGAGATGAGGGCCACTCCCATGGATGCAGAGGAGCCTGTGGTGGCGCGTTCTGAACCCTCTGACATCCTAGGCAGTTCTTCGTGATCTCCTCTATGTCTCCATCAATGCCTGGCCACCACACAAACGCTCTTGCTAGATTCTTCATCTTTACTCCACCCAGATGTCCTTCGTGCAGCTCCTTTAGCACTTTCTTTTGGAGTTTGGGTGGAATCACCACTCTAGATCCACACATCAGGGTTCCTCGACACACTGACAGTTGTTCTTTCCTCTGTGAAAATGCTTGCAGTGTTGGTTCGCTCTGTGCTGGCCATCCCTCCACCGTTACATCATAGACTCGTGAAAGAGTCGGGTCATTCCTTGTCTCATTCTCAATCATTGAGTTTGTTATCGGTAGACACTCCACTATGGATGAGTGGAACAACTCTACTGGGTCCACTGTACTCGCTTCTTCCACCATCGGCAATGGCAAGCGTGATAACCCATCAGCATTTCCATGCTGTTTGGACCTTTTGTACTCAATTTCATATTGGTGTGCCCCAAGTAACACGGACCACCTTTGTAACCTTTGTGCTGTCATGGTGGACATGGCCTTGTTTGGGTTGAATATGGACACCAACGGCTGGTGGTCTGTCAGCAATGTGAACTTTTTACATTGTAGGTAATGGTTGAATTTCTTCACGCCCCACACAAGACTGAGGGCCTCCCTATCTATTTGAGCGTAATTTCACTCCGCGGGTGTCAATGATCGTGACGCGAATGCCACTGGCCTTTCCGAGCCATTTGGTAGCCTGTGCGAAAGTACTGCCCCAATTCCGTACGGGGAAGCATCACAAGCTAAACGAAGGGGTAATGCTGGGTTGAAATGAGCCAACACTTCTTCAGAGGTAATCAACTCCTTGCTTCTGCGAAAAGCCCTTTTGCATTCTTCACTCCACTTCCATGGTGTTTCTTTCCGCAACAGATCATTCAGCAGATGCAGCACCGTGGATAAATTTGGCAGAAACTTGTGATAGTAATTAATCAACCCCAAGAATGATCTTAACTGTGAAACGTTTCCTGGAGCGGGGGCCTTCACGACCGCTTCTATCTTTTCAGGTGACTTATGCAGTCCCTCTCGGTCAATGACATGACCGCAGTATGAGATCCGTTTTTGGAAGAACTCACACTTCTTGCGATTAACCCGAAGGCCATACTCCTTCAACCTGGTGAGTACCAGTTTCAAATTCGTGAGGTGTTCTTCCTCATCTTTTCCCATGATTAAAATGTCATCTAAGTAGCACTGTGTGCTTGGAATTCCTTATAACACCTGTTCCATGGCCCTCTGCCAAATTGCTGGCGCCGAAGCTACCCCAAAGACCAGTCTATTATAGCGATACAAGCCTCTGTGAGTGTTGATGATGAGGTACTGGCGTGACTCTTCCTCGACCTCCATCTGTAAATATGCCTGAGCCAGGTCTATTTTCGTGAAGTGCTTCCCTCCAGCCAACGAAGCAAAGATATCTTCAATCCGCGGAAGCGGGTATTGTACCGTGTGAAGCACCGGATTCACAGTGATCTTGAAATTTCCGCAGATACGGACCTTCCCCGGTCCCCCTGGCTTATTACTTGGTGAGGACTTCATGACGGGAACAATGGGCGTGGCCCACTCACTCCAGTCCACTTTTGACAGAACCCCTGATCGTTCAAGTTCTTCCAGTTCTGCCTCCACCGCTGGTCGTATTGCGTAAGGTACCGATCTGGCCTTAAAAACTTTGGGCTTGCATGTTCTGCAATCTTAACCTTTGCTTTAATTCCTCGCAGTGTTCCCAGTCCTTGCTGGAATACCTCTTTAGCTTCGTCCAATATTCTGGACAACCGTTCCGGTTTGACATCCTCTTTTTCCGAATCCACCGTCATGGTGTTTAGTGAATGCCAGTCCATCTTTATTTTTCGGATCCACTCCCGTCCCAGAAGTGGTGGACCTCCCTCAGGCAACACATACAGGTCCAACCGGTGGTGATCTTTATCCTTGTATCTCACCTTGACTTCTATCTTTCCGATGGGGAATACTTTGTGCCCTGTGTATGTCTGTAGTACTAGTTCCGTATCCCGTAGTGGAATATGCTTGAAAAACTTTTTATAGTCATGCTTATTCATGACCGTCAACGCCGATCCGGTGTCCACTTCCATTTTTACTTGGACCTTTGCAATCTGTAGCGTTATCCAGATAGTTTGTCGGTCAGCTTCATTACTCACATTGTGAATTCTCAGACTGTCCAGTCCTTTGCATTTGGAGTGTGAGTCCGACTTCTGTTCCCTCAGACTCTTCCTAGTCACCTCTTGCACTTTTCCGTACCATTTTTGTGGTGACTCCTTATTGTTGTACGTTGTTCCTGACCGGCATACCTTAGCTATGTGCCCGATCTTGCCACATTTCCTGCATTCTTGGTTTTTAACCCAGCATTGATTCTGGTCGTGTGTTGTCTTCCCACAACGATAGCATTTTGTTGTCCTCGAGGTAATTTGGCCCACCCCGAGTGCCGCCGCCTTTAGCTGCATTTCCGCCGTTCCTTTCGCTGCGGCTTCGTGCGATGCAGCTATAAGGACAGCCCTGTCTAGTGTGAGGTCGTTCTCTTCCAGTAGTCGCTTTTGCGTCCCTTCTTTGGACAATCCACATACGAACTTGTCTCGCAGTGCCTCTGTCAGATTCCCTCCGAACTGGCAGTGTTCCGCTAGCCTACGCAGTTCGACCAAGTATTCCGCGTTGCTTTCGTCTTTCTTCTGCGTTCTTGCATAGAATTTGGATCGTTCAGCCAGTATCAACGGTGTGGGGTTCAAGTGATCCTTCAGCACTGCTACAATATCATCGAAAGTCTGATCCGCCGGTTTAGCTGGCGAGAGAAGATGCTTCAACAACCCTAATGTTTTCGCACCCATCATGTTAAGTAAGGTTGAAGCTTTTTCATCCTTAGCTATTTTGTTAGCCTTACAATGTATCTCAATACGTTCCACGTACGTGGCCCAGTCTTCTATCTCAGAATTAAAATCATTGATGTCCCCCCGCTTAGGCATCTTCCTTTCCTTGGGTACAACACAATTTTTATTTATTTATTTATTTATTTTTTTCCTAAGATGGCGGCTTTTCCCGCGAAAATGGCGGTTTCCCGCTCTTTCCTTCTCTCCCCGCCCACTTCAATGGCGGTTTCCCGCTTCTGTCGTCTTCGCCGCCTAATGGCGGCTTCCCGCGTTTCTTCCCTGGTGGAAGGGGTACGCTTTCCCCACAACGGACAGGTTCAGCCGCTGGGCTGGCTCTCGCACAGCTCCCCTTACTCGGCTCTGTCTTTCTCTCTCCCGCACGTTCGGTTCTACCGGCGCTGGGTACCCCGTTGGTGGAGGACAGTTCAGCCGCTGGACTGGCTCTCGCGCAGCCTCCTTTGGTCGGCTCTGCCTCTCCCACACGCTCTGTTCCCGTTCGCCTCCCAGCCCTCACGCAGTCCGGTGCTTCCCTCCCCGGCTGCGGCTGAGTTTCTCTCTTCCCGCGCCAGCTCCCGGTCTCAGCGCTTCGTGGCTTCGGTTGCTGCCCGGCTTTTTCCCGCCGATCGCGGTCCGGCTGTCTCACGACGCCGTTGGACCCGACTTTCTGACCGGCTCCGCTCCCCCTCGACCATGGTCGAGTGCACAGCCCTTATCCTCCGGATATTCTTTACACTTTCCCCTACTCACAGTCTCCGCGGCCGCCTTGTTTCCTGCTGATCGGCTCACTCCGCACCGTGGTAGAAGGGTAGTCAGTGCCTGTTGCTGATGGAAGCTTTTGTTGTTAAAGTCTTCCTCCTTTCTATTGCTGCAGCCTCGTGTTTTCTTCCAGCAGAACGACGAGGGCGGTTGCCTCTCTTCGACGCTCTTTAGTTGCTTTGGTAGTCTTGCCGCAGGGTACGATCGGACTCGTCGCCACTGTAAAGTCTGTGGGTTGTACAGTTAATAACGACACAGACTTCAGGAGTAACAAACAAACAGGTCTTTACTATTCGAAGGTCAGGGCGAATCTGCCCCAGCAATCCTGCCACAACACTTATATACTGGTGTGGTCACTGTCGGTATTACAGTATACAGAAGCCAAACAAGTAGTGCCACACCTAAAATAGTTCTCTTAAAGGTGAACGGTTACATACAATAGTTTCCTTAAAGGTAGACGGGTACATACACTACAATTACCATCTAAGTCTTGTAAGGATGCATTGTCCCTATATGGACTCTCTAACCATTACCATGTATATAGATCAACATTATTATAATTTACCATTTTCATTCATTATCGCTTACACATTGCAATTTCACTGCAAATATTACATTTATTTTTACAAATCAGTTATTGATGGTCACCCAAGGAACTACTAACTGATTAATGCAATTGGGCTGTTTTCATCTTTAGTTTTAATATATATACACAATATATACTTAGATGTCGTCAAGATCAGATGATAAATACTAACTGAGTGGGAATAGAGCTTTTAATGATTCTTTACAGGATGATATAGAAGCTTTGGAGATGTAGAACAGCAGTGGATTATGGCACTATCAAATCTAAAAAGGATAGATCTACAATACATTTAATTAAAACTGTCACCAAATGACTTGGAATATATAAATATTCTGTATGGGCAGGTCTATGGAATATTACGATCAAGATGTGATTAAGAAATTAGCACCTAAGAAGCAGCCTTTGAGGTTTTAAAAAGCTATTAATAATTGATCAGAAATAGAAATATTATCCTTTTTCTTTCACTTGTACAACAAAGCCAGAGTAGACACGGGAAGGAACGATGTCAGCTTGAAGGTTGCCCTTTTAACTGTGAGATCTGGGTTTGGATCCAGGTCAGCCTTTTGGGTGGAAGTCTCCTCCCAATTATAGAATCTTAGGCCGCGATTTTGCTCCTGCAGGTGGGATGGTGGCGGGTTCCCGACCCGCTCCTGGTTCGACCCGGCCTGCAGTTGAAATTTTGCGTTGATTGGCCTCGTTAAGGCCGACATGCGGGTTCTCCGAGGCAATTGCTGGGTGCGGGTCAGCTGCTCGCGTCTGATGACGCGATGTTGGACTGATTATTTAAAGGGGCCATGTCCCCTCTGCAGATTCATTTTCGTTTGGTTCCCTGAAGTGCTGGCTGCTGCAGGTATGGCAGCGTAAAAGCCTAAGGCTGCTCCCCGCTTCGATCAGGTCTCCCTCCATGCTCTTGTGGAGGGAGTAAGAGGACATAAAGAAGTCCTCTTCCCTGGAGATGGAAGGAGGAGGGCTCCTCAGCATACCAAGGCAGCTTGGCTGCAAATTGGTGAGGAGGTCAGTTAGAGGTCAGCCTGCATACATACCTGGGTGCAGTGTCGCAAGAGGTTTAATGATCTGTTGCGTTCAGCAAAAGTGAGTATAACATCACACTTACCTTCCATCTGCCTCCCATCTCTTCTCATCCCCATCACTCTGCATTGGCAACCTTCCCCTGCACATCCCAACTCACTAACATCCCTTGCACCCTCACCCATCCCTCTCTTTCTCTGTACAAAATCCCATCACCATCTTACTATGCACCACTCACACTCTTATGCAATGCCAACAACTAACAACGCACAGGGAGGGAACTTAGTTTGTGCACCTCACTCCTTCATAGTCTCCCTCTCTAAACATCTATGTCATCCATTCTTTACACTCACTCCATCAATGTCTCTCAAATTCCACTTGTGTCCCTCATTACAGGAGAAGAGAGCCCACAATAAAAGGGAGAGGGGGAGGACAGGAGAAGCACCACCATCCGTGGCGCACCTAACGAGCGCTGAGGAGGCAGCCCTGGAGATCGTCGGAGGTGCAGAGGAGCTGGAATTGGGGGATGGAGAGACGGGCATAAAAGAGCAAGCTGGTGACAGAATTGATTTCCAACCCTCTGATTTAGCATTCATGAGTGACTAATATGGGATATGATGTTCATAGAGATTGAGTGCTAAGCATCTGCACAATGGGATGTGTCTGCAACATACATTTCACTTGTCTAACTCATGCCTTTACTCCCCCATAGGACCATCGAGAGCCCCCCTCCCCACTGTACAGGAGGAGGAGCTGGAGCACTCCTCAGAGGAACCACCAGCCTCTGAGGGAGCAGCGTCACCAGAACTCAGCACACCCAGCACCAGCGCAGAGACACACACCTCAGTGTTTTTTTTGTAAGATAGTGCAGCAATGCCACCTGCTGTATCACAGCTCACAAGTAAGCAGGAGCAGATGTTGGAGACAGGTACAGCAGTGGAGAGTCCTTGTCGGAGGACGCAGGACTCTCCTAGCTCTGCTCAGCTGCATGTAGACGCTGAGCCTCTGGGGCCATCCAGAAAGAGAGCAATGCTGGAGCTTCAGGAACAAGTGCAGGAGGCTCTGAGTGCATTTGCTTCCACGGTAACTGTGAGTGTGCAGAGAATCGAGGAGTACGTCTTAAACATTAGCAATGCCGTGGTGAACGTTATGGGCAATTTAGCTACTGCCATGGAAAGGATGGCAACCTCCATGGATGACCTAACTCACCAGACACAAGCCAACATGGTGGCTCTTCTAAATAGATGGTCAGCTATGGAGGATAGATGGGCATCTATCGTGGAGAAGAACCAGGGGTACATGGACGTCCCGGTTATGAGGACTGTCAGTGCAGAGACAGGTCCACATGGCCCCACCGATGTATAGCAAGGTGCTCTCCAGCAACTTGCTAGCAGTGAAGTGCGGGTGACCCATGAGAGGGACGGTGGTGTTCGAGCACAAGGAAGTGGGGGCTCCTCTCCAAGCGCTCTCACTCTCTTGCCACTGCCGAGCCCTCGGTCAGAGTCCCATCCGCCTGAGCCAACAGAGATGGCCGAATCTGCCCCTGCACAGTCACAGGAGGAGCAGATTTTGGCGGGGCCTTCACAGGCTCGCAAAACCAGAGGACGGCCGCCAAAGGCGTCAAAGCAGGAGCAGCAGGGAAGTGAGCAGGCTGCCTTCACATATGCTGAAACCACAGGGGTCTCACAATGTAGAAGCGCGCGTAAGAGGAAGATGACACGTTAACAATCATGAGGGTTCTCATTTGGGTGTTATGATAGATTAATTTGTAAAGTTGCTGCTCTTTGCCAATGTTGTAATAAATTGATGCTGAACGAAGGTTTGGCATCGTTGCCATCTGTGTGCTGACAATTTAAGGTGGCACAGTTTAGGGTGAGTGTGCCTTTAAAATCCAGCGATGCAGGTTACAGTGGATCTATAGTGCACAACATGTACTTGCAGCCTATGCACAGAATATGCCCCCCAAGTCACTCAATCATCAACTTCACCGATTTCTAAATGCCAAGATTTGAGAGTGCAGCTTTTACACTGCCGTTGCAGCTGTGAAGTCTCCAGCTTGCTGGTGTTAACGCCACACTTACCTGGCGTGTTGTCGAAACGTTGTGAAACCTGACCCAGAAGCTGGAAAATCAAAAACCCTGTGAAAAAAGCTTTAAAGTACCACTTAATAGGCAGTTAAGGGCCTTTAATCACTTTCTCACCGCTTGGTGTTGGGTTCGCTTGCAAATCGGAGATCCGACACTCGGGAAAGATGCGTGGAGGCGGGATCACGGATCACGGGTTAGGAACCCACCGTCAATCATTACAAATTTAACCTCTGACCTGCCTCCAATCCCTCCCTCTGAGCGCTGGCAAAATTCTGGCCATAGAATCTTACAGCACAGAAGGAGGCCATTCGGCCCATCGTGCCTGTGCCGGCTCTTTGAAAAGGCCCACTCGCCTGCACTTCCTCCCATAGCCCTGCAATTTTTTCCTTTTCAAATATATGTCCAATTCTGGTATGAAAGTTACTATTGAATCTGCTTCCACCACCCTTTCAGGCAGTGCTTTCCAGATCACAGCAACTCGCTGCGTCCAAAAAATTGTAGAGATCCGACATGAAATTAGTTTGAGTCAGTCTCAGGCCAGTTCCTGGTGGACAGAACGTACAACTGCACATCATTTGCTACAAAATTGACAATCTCATTCAGAGCGGCCACAGTGATGGTTTCTGTGGGTCATGGTAACGGGTGCAGTGAGAAGGCTCAGATACATCCTGATAAGAATTCCTCTGGCCACTGTGTGTAGCGACGTAGTTAATGCATTCGAGAAGATTCCCATGTTCAAATGTGTTTGTCACATAGCTGGAAATACTGAACGAGGAAATTTTGATAAACAGATTTCTGACATTGTTACTCACAGTTCCCATTACTGGGAGCAGAATGGAGCAGAAAATGCTTTATCATGTAACTGACCTCGCCCTGATTCTGAACATTTGAAATTAAGTGCATCCTTGATGGTAGTTCTTTGGAGATCCTGACTGTTTCAATCACTTTTTAATTTATTTGTCTTTAATTATTTATTGTGGCACTCTTTCCATTTTTCGAATTCACGTGGAATACTCTCCAAGGGAAAAGCTTGCCTCCCTGACTGTTGCATTGTGTAACCAATAGAAAGGGTTCCAGGCCAAATTTTCATAATTACTTCACAAACATTCTCAAGACCACAGAAAGGGAAAACTACTTAAAATCAGCCTACTTTGTCTAATGTCTCGCAGTTGGATCCTGTTTTCATTGCTTATACAAAGAAAACCATTAAAGAGTGCTGTGTCTCCTGTGACAGGCTAGTCTTTTAGAGAAAAGAGAACCAATTAGAAAAGCTAAAAGAATAAAATTACCTGAAATTAGACTGGTATGGCAAAAGGTTCATTGAGCATTTACACTCAGACAGGACATGAGCTTGTTCTGATGAAAGGTCTGTGGTGTATATGCCTTTAAGAGCCCCTGTGTACTGTAATGCTGGTAATGGCCACTCGGGCTATATAAGCCTGTATAGTGTCTTGTATCTGTTAGTTCACCTCCAGACTTTGTTCAGTCAACACCTGTGAAACCAACTCCTGCATTCCGTGTCTCCATTAACACACGGATACAACAGTGGCGACGAAATGGAAACGGACTTACCTGCAATTCAGCAGCACCTCAAGGAGATCGATTCCTCAGACGAAAGTCGAAGAAAAACAAGAAAGAAAAAAAAAAAACTGTGGTTTCACCAGCTAGCCGAGCTGGTGGCAGGTACTGCAATAATCCTTCCTGGGCGGCGGGCTGGGGCTCCATCGGCTGGCTCTGCAGCGGGGCCAAGCAGCGAAGGCGGAGGCAAACGGAGACAGAGGGTGGAGCACTCGGGAGATGGCCGGCGCTGCAAAGCAGGTCGGCGTTCGGACCAAGCAGAGGGAGGGAAAAGTCCCAGAAAGTCCGGCGGGAACGAGTCTCCACCTATTAAAAGTACCTATGTAAATAAAAACCGCGGAGAACAGTGTTGTCAGAAGCGGCAGCGGCGGGAAAGCGCGGGAGGTGCCATTTTTTTTCTGCGGGGAAGAAAGGAAAGCGCGGGAGGCGCCAATTTTTTTTCAGGATGCCTAAGACTGGCAATATTACTGATTTCGATAGCGATATAGAGGATTGGACCACATATGTGGAAAGAGTGGAGGTATATTGCACAGCAAATGAAATAGAGGATGATAAAAAGGCATCAGTACTTCTAAATCTAATGGGCGCAAGGACATACGGGCTGTTACGAAACTTAATCACTCCAGCCAAACCGAAGGACAAGAATTTTAAGGAGATTGTTGATACCCTACAGGAGCACTTAAACCCAACACCGCTGCTGATAGTGGAACAATTCAAATTCTTCAGGATGAATCAGCACAAGAATGAAAGTAACACTGATTGCCTCACCGAATTAAGGAAGCTGTCAAAGCACTGCCAATTCGGGGCAGGACTGGCAGATTCTCTTCTAGACAAATTCGTCTGCGGTCTCCTAAATGAAGGAACACAGAAAAGGCTACTTTCTGAGAAAGATTTGACACTGGACAAGGCTTTCAGTGTGGCTGTATCATATGAAGCAGCCGCAAGAGGAGCTGCAGAGATACAGCAAAAGCCACAGGACTTCGGCACCCATGAAATGACACAGGGTTTCGAGAGATGTTACCGCTGCAGCAGATCCACCCATGACCACAGGGACTGCTGGTTCAAGGACAAAGCTTGCAGGCAATGCGGAAAGATTGGACATTTTGCACGTGTATGCTGATCTGGAAACAAAAAATCCACGGACAGGAAAAAAATCAACAAGGAAAAGTACAGAAAGGTACAAATGATGACGGACAGTAGCTCCGAAGACCAGAAGAGCGATAGCGACTCTGGAAACAAGAGACTAAGCTGTCTCAAATTATATAATGTAATTGCCAAAGAAGATTACCAGACCATTTGGGTTACCCTCACGATAGCGGGGTCCCCTGTTAAAATGGAGCTAGATACAGGATCGGCTCTGGCCGTCATAAGTCGACGGGATTACGAGCGGCTATTTCCGCATATACCTTTGAAAGACACATCCATTATCTTGAAAACATATACGGGGCAGAAAGTATACCCCAGAGGGAAAATAAGGGTGCCTGTTGTATACAACGGCAAGGAAATACAGAAGTTGTATTTATACGTTCTGCAAGATGGTGGTCCACCGCTGCTGGGACATGAATGGATCAGGAAGATACGTTTAGACTGGCACTCCATTCAGGCACTGACGGTGACCAGTAAGAAAAAAAATGATGATGACGTCATACCTGAACGATTAAAAGACATCTTGGCCAAGGAAATGTTTCAACAGGAACCTTGAAAGGCGTCACTGCCTCAATAGAAGTGGAAGATGTGGCAATTCCCAAGTTTTTTAAGGCAAGGCCGGTGCCATACGCAATTCGTCCAGCAGTCGAGGCAGAGCTGGAGAATTTGGAAAAGGCAGGTGTATTATCCAAGATAGATTGGAGCGAATGGGCAACACACATCATCCCGGTCATGAAGAAAATGTTGAATAATGATAAATCTGAAGAACAGAGAAAAATTCGCATCTGTGGGGACATCAAGGTGACTGTAAACCCGGTCCTTCACACGGTACAGTATCCTCTTCCGAGGATAGAAGATATCTTCGCCTCACTATCCGGAGGGAAACGTTTCACCAAAATTGACTTGGCACAAGCATATCTACAGATGGATGTTGAAGAGGCCTCTAAAAAGTATCTCACGATAAATACACACAAAGGCCTGTACCAGTACAATTGACTGGTTTTCGGAGTAGCATCAGCTCCAGCTATCTGGCAAAGAGCTATGGAGCAAGTCCTCCAAGGGATTCCGGGGCCTCAATGCTACCTAGACGACATCCTTGTAACAGGAGAAAACGACAACGAGCACCTTGCCAATTTGGAGCAGGTGCTCACGAGGCTGAAAGAACGGGACCTACGAGCAAATCGCCCCAAGTGCGAATTTTTCCAGAAACAAATATCATATTGTGGCCACATAATTAACGAGGAAGGGTTGCATAAGTCACCTGAAAAAATTGAAGCGGTCATAAAAGCCCCAGCACCTGAAAATGTCTCACAATTAAGGTCGTTCCTGGGATTGATAAATTACTATCATAAATTTTTACCGAACTTATCAACTCTTCTGCACCCTCTTAACAAACTGCTACAAACGGGAGTAATTTGGAAATGGAGCGAAGAATGTAAACGTGCCTTCCATAAATGCAAAGGCTTGATCACGTCCAAGGAAGTTTTGGCTCATTACAACCCATCACTGCCAATCAGACTGGCGTGCGATGCATCCCCTTATGGCGTAGGAGCGGTATTATCGCATAGGTTCCCTAATGGCTCGGAGCGGCCGATAGCTTTTGCGTCATGCTCATTGAACTCAGCTGAGCGTAACTATGCCCAGATCGACAGGGAAGCACTCAGCCTGGTATGGGGAGTGAAGAAATTCAACCATTACCTACACGGACAAAAATTTACCTTGTTGACTGACCATCAACCCCTCGTCTCCATATTCAACCCTAAAAAGGGTGTTCCCATGATGACAGCGCAAAGGCTACAGAGGTGGTCCCTTTTCCTAGGGGCACACCAATATGACATAGAATACAAAGGATCAAAACAGCATGGGAATGCTGATGGTTTATCGCGCCTACCGTTGCCAATGGTAGAAGAGGCACCTACAGTGGACCCAGTGGAGATGTTCCACTCAACCATAGTGGAATGTCTACCAGTAACAAATTCTGCCATTGAAAAGGAAACGAGGAATGACCCGACTCTCTCACGAGTCTACGATTTAACGGTGAAGGGTTGGCCAGCACATGGCGAACCACTGTTGCCAGCATTCTCGCAAAGAAGAGAACAGCTGTCAGTGTGCCGAGGAACCTTGATGTGTGGATCCAGAGTGGTGATTCCACCCAAACTCCAGGATAAAGTGCTAAAGGAGCTTCACGAGGGGCATCTGGGTGGAGTGTAAATGAAGAACCTAGCCAGAGCGTTTGTGTGGTGGCCAGGTATCGATGGAGACATCGAAGAAATGACCAAGAGCTGCCTAGGATGCCAGAAGGTCCAAAACGCCCCACCACAAGCCCCTCTACATCCATGGGAGTGGCCCTCATCTGCATGGCAAAGGGTACACATCGACTTTGCTGGTCCATTTATGGACTCAATGTTCTTAATCGCGGCTGATGCACACTCCAAGTGGCTGGAGGTAATAAAGATGTCCTCCACCACCACGGAAAAAACCATCACAGTATTAAGGACCATATTTGCCAGGAATGGGCTGCCTGAACAGATCTGTTCTGATAATGGACCGCAATTTGTGTCCGAAGAATTCAGGAAGTTCTTAAAAAACAATGGGGTTAAGCACTACACGTCCGCCCCATACCATCCCGCCACCAATGGATTGGCTGAAAGGTTTGTCCAGACCTTCAAGAAGGCCATAAAGGCCATGGGTAATGAAGACATAAATCTACAGCATAAGGTAGATAACTTCTTGTTTGCATGCAGGAATGCAACACATGTGGTTACAAACCAAACTCCCGCCATGATGTTCTTCAATAGAAGCCTAAGATGCCGGCTGGATTTGATCAAGCCAAACATCAGAAGGGACGTGGAGAACCGGCAATTTCAAGGCATGAATGAAAGGCCAACTAGAACCTTCCAGATAGGTCAACAAGTTTTGGCCCGGGACTACCGTACCGAGAAATGGCAGCCTGGAACTATTTGCACACGACTAGGACCGCTGATGTATACCATGGACATTGGAGAAAGCATATTAAGGCGCCATGCTGACCAGATCACAGAGTCATCCGAAAAGGGACAACCTACACCACAACTCTATACGCCTAATGATGAAGCAGAGATACCCATAGTATCTACCTCCGATCCGGTGATACTGGAACCAGATGAACCCGACACTGGCATTCAAGCCGAATCGACCTTGCCAAAAGAACCTACTACACCACCAAAAACTAATACACCACCGAGGCGTTATCCGGACCGAGTCAGGAAGCCTCCAGAGAGACTGACTTATAATTGATTAACTGCAGCAAATGTGTAGATTATTGTTCTTGTAACATGTTAATTAATGATTACTTAAAATGTTATGTACTGGTTGTCTAAAAGGGGAGGAATTGTGGTGTATGTGCCTTTAAGAGCCCCTGTGTACTGTAATGCCGGTAATGGCCACTCGGGCTATATAAGCCTGTATAGTGTCTTGTATCTGTTAGTTCACCTCCAGACGTTGTTCAGTAAACACCTGTGAAACCAACTCCTGCATTCCGTGTCTCCATTAACACACGGATACAACAAGGTCATTGACCAGAAATGTTAAGAGGTGTTAGAGATTAAGGGGAAACTTTTGGTTGGTTAGTGCCTCCTGTTAGTGCCCCCTGTTAGTTCCTCTGGTGGGCACTAACGGGGTGTGATGTGCCTTCAATAACCACAGAACTAGAAGTTATAGGCCTAGAAATTGAGTGGGCTTAGCGCCCATTTTGCGGCGCTAGAGGGCATTGCGCTGGACTTACAGCCGGTTTTGAAATTGACTAGGGCCCAACATCGGCGTTACACCGGTAGCGCTGCGCCGGCACCGATGACGTCATCGGTGTGCGCAGCGTCCCGGTTGCCGTGGTGACGGGCCCCAGCGCCGAAATTCAGTTGCGGCCGCCTCGCCCGTGGCAGCCGCAACTAAGACTCTGGCAACAGAGTCTTGCACGACTTTGCGCCGGCGCATAAAGGTGGAGCGGCGGCTGGCCGCTTTCCCGCCGGCCGCCTGCCCGCACCTCCCTTCCCGGACTCCCCCACCCCCCCCCCCCGCGGAACAGATGCTTCTCGGCTGCGAGCCCGGCACTTCCCCGAGGTGCCGGGCTCATTTTTGTGAAGATTTTACCGGCCAGCGGGCGGGTGCAGGCAGCTCCTCCTTAACTGAAGGAGGAGGCCTGCACTTCCCGAGCCTGCTGCACCGCATCGGGCGCCGCAGCGCCGGAATAGCGCCGCAATGCGGCGCGTAGCGCCAGTTTTCAGGCGCAAACAGCCTTCAGTAGCGCCGGCAGCCGTTTGGGCGCGACGCTACTGAATTTTTGGCGCGCACAGCGCAACTTAGCACCGGCGCTAAATTTCCGGCGTTAAGCCCCGGCGCAGCGCTACCTCAATTTCTAGGCCCCAGACCTTAGCAAGTTGGCTTTTAATCACTAAGATCAGAGCTAACATCTCAACACACCGACTGGCTCACAGGAATGAGTCATACAGATCCTGGGATCTTTAAGTAAGAGAAGTCAGGGGCGGAGCCAAGAGCCAAGACCTGGAACCTTCCAGGTTAGTCAGGAAAGAGGAAGTGAAACTATACACCGTGTGGGGGAGGGTAATATACATGAGTGCAGAACGAATACAGGCAAGACAAACAGATTTCATTACAGGGTGCTAACGACTTACCGCCCGAGCACGGCAATTTTAGCGCTGCCTGCTAAATTGACCTGGCGGTTTGCGGTGGCGCTAACCACTACTGCCATGATCTCCTGCGCCCAGATATCATGATGTCATCGAAGCACGCAATGCCCCAGTAGCACCCCGGACTGGGAATTGATTCTCACCCCCTGCCTCAGGGCTTGCCGCTAGGAACGACAGGTAGAGGGGCACGTTTTGCAGTCGGCTGGGAGCTGGGGGAGAGCTAATAAAAGGCGTGCACTTCCTGCTTTTTCCTGTCAGCAAAATATTCTGCATACGCAGGTCGAGAGAGGGAGAGAGGCATCTGGAGAACTTTAACGCTGTCCTACAAAGACTTTTCAGCTTCCTATTTCTGTCAGATTTAACATTACCACATTTAGAAGATTTAATGGGGGCTGTATTAGCACAGGGCCTTGTCCTCTAGCTTCACCGTCGGAGGGAGTGGAGGCGGAGAGAGAGAGTGGAAAATGTGGCCAGAGGGCCAACAGGGCTCTGCATAGGAGATCTTACCCTCCCAAGGTATTCCGGGAGCAATTCTCATACATTCATCTGTCTGAGGTACAGCATTTTAGAAGGCTCCGCTTCAGCAAGGAGGTGGTCACTGAGCCCTGCCACCTCCTGCAACCAGAACTCCTGCTCAGGACCAGGACATCTCTGTCCAACGGCTCCTTCCAGGCTTCAACTGGGGATATTGCCAACATCTCCCAGTTCGATGTCCACTGTTGCATCCGGGAGGTGACAAATGCTCTGTACAAAAGGAGAAGGGAGTACATCTCATTCCCCATGACCCGAGACAAACAGCGTGAATGCACATGTGGCTTCGCTAGGATAGCGGGCTTCCCCATGGGTCAGGACGCCATTGACTGTATGCATGTGGCATTGCAGGCACCTCATGAGAATTCAGAGGTTTTCCGCAACCGCAAAGGCTTCCACTCTCTGTACGTCCAGTGGATTTGCGACCACATAAGAACATAAGAACATAAGAAATAGGAGCAGGAGTAGACCAATCGGCCCCTCGAGCCTGCTCCGCCATTCAATAAGATCATGGCTGATCTGATCCGAACCGCCAATCTACTATCACAGAACCATCTCCTGAATCTAACAGAATTAGACACATGAAATAGGAGCAGGATCAGGCTACACGGCCCCTGGGCCCGCTCCGCTACCCACAGGGCCATGACCGATCCGAACCTAGACTCATGTCCAAATTCCTGCCCGCTCCCCATAACCCTTTATTCCCTTTACTTCCAGGAAACTGTCTATTTCTGTTTTAAATTTATGTAATGATGTAGCTTCTACAGCTTTTTGGGGCAGCATATTCCATGGACCTACCACCCTCTGAGTGAAGTAGTTCCTCCTCATCTCAGTTTTGAAAGAGCAGCCCCTTATTCTAAGACTATGCCCCCTAATTCTAGTTTCACCCATCATCGGGAACATCCTCCCCGCATCCACCCGATCCAACCACTTCACAATCTTATATGTTTCAATAAGATCGCCTCTCATTCTTCTGAACTCCAATGAGTAGAGTCCCAATCTACTCAACCTCTCCTCATATGTCCATCCCCTCATCCCCGGGATTAACCGAGTGAACCTTCTTTGTATGTTTTCAATGATTTTGCTCCTCTTCGCACCACAGACCGTGCATCCTCGCCGTCAATGCCCACTATCCTGGCAGCAGCCATGATGCATTCATCCAGCGCCAGACTGATGTCACAAACCTGTTCCAACCACCGCATCAACCTTGTGGCTGGCTCCTCGGGGACAAGGGTTATCCACTCTGCACCTGGCTGATGACACCGCTCCGTAACCCCAACACTCCTGCTGAGCTTGCCGACAATGAGAGCCATAGCGCAACTAGGAACCTCATTGAACAGACGATTGGTGTGCTGAAGCAACAGTTCCGGTGTCTTGACCACTCTGGAGGAGCCCTGCAGTACTCCCCCGATCATTGTTGTGTGCTGCATGCTTCACAACCTCGCAATTCTGAGGACCCAGACATTGCCACCTGGGATTGGTGGACCACCTCAGGAGGAGGAAGAGGGAGAGGAAGAGGAGGAGGAAGAGGAGGAGGATGAAGATGAGGATTAGCAGCAACAACGTGGGAGGGAGATGCTCAATGTTGCTTCTGCAAGAGCCATTCATGAATGCCTCATAAGACACCGCTTCTGATGAATGACAGAGAAGATGGCTTTTGGGATGAACAAGCACGTCATTACAGCCATCCCGCAGCCCCTATTACCAGGCAAAGCTCCAATGTGTAACATAAGCAAATTTGTAAGGTTACAATAAAAAAAAAAATTTCTGACCAACTGTGTCTTATTAAGCACAACCAATAACAAACAAACACAACAATTCATTAACAAACAGAATTGGTTCTTACCACATCGAGATAAGTCTAAATAGAGTGAACAATGTATTAACATATACACATCCAACTTTGGGACAAACACTCCCCCCATTTGTTAGAGAATGTTTAGTTATTCGGCCTTCTTCAATGATTTTGCTCCTCTTCGCACTTCCCCCGTTCCCAACCTACTGCTCCTCTGTAATGGGGCCCCAGTGGCTGCAGCAAGGCTGGTGGAAGGCTGCTGAATGTTGAATCCAGTGACTGCAGATGGCCTTGAAGGACGCCCTCGACTAGCTCTGGGCCTGGAGGGCCCGGCTGCAGACTGCACCAACACTGCATGGGCGGCAGCAGTCTGGGATGGCTGGGTTACAGGCTGTGGCAAGTACAATGGCGGAGTGGCAGTGGTGGCAGTAGGAATGCTGTCATACTGAGAGAGGACAGCACCTTCCTGCTCAACCGACACAATGCCACTCCCCCGGAGCAGTACCTCAGCATCCGGAGCAATCTGCTCGAGCACAGATTGCTGGTCTGCTGCGGCATCGTGAGATCCCCGGTGGACAGTGGGCAACTCAGCGATGATGGCAGCAGCCAACGCTTGTATGACATCAATCTGAGACTGCATCAGAGCAGTCTGAGATTGGATGGCACCAACCAATGATGCAATTCCAGCACTAAGCCATTGCGTTGCCTCAGCCTGTGTTGCAATAGATGCTGCCACCTCACCCATTACACGCGGCATGAGGTCTGGGTCCCCACGGCCTCCCTGCAATTCAACCATCCTCTGCAACGAGGCAAGGATGGGTTTGAGTGTTTGCGCACAGATGACAGCTGTGCTGACGGCGGACTCCTCCACGCTCCTAGCCAGTGCATCCATGCTGTCGGGCACCCTTGCCATTGAACCCATGAGCTCAGTGTGCATGCTCATCGCCTGCGTATTCATGGCCACAATGTCGAGGTTCTCATCCGAGTCCTGTGCAGCAGAACTCCGGGGAGATGGCCCCCGAGCTTCCCTTCCCCCATGGCGTTGCTGCAACCTGCTGCGTCCCAGAGCTTCACCCACATCAGATCCAAATCCCCTGCTACCCTCCAGTGAATGTGTGGCCCCAGTATCGGATGTCTCGCCCTCGGGAGATGCAGGCGGTGACTTCGTGTTCCTCCTCCTCTCCCGTGTCTCTGCCACTAGGAGGCTGAGGGACAGGCTGGTCAGCTGGTGGCTCACTCTCTGAAAGCAGGAAGGTACAAGAGTGGCTTTGACATGAGGGCAGGGGGGCAGGAAGGGAGCAAGGAATGGAGACAATATAGTCAGATGGAAAATGGGAAAGGCTGGTGTTGTGAGGGGGAAGTGGTATGAGAGCGGGGAGAGAGATGGTGAACATCCTGTTGCTGTTCCCAAGGGGTTCGACCTCTTCAACTGCCACAGCGTCCATGACATGACTGGCGATGAGTCTGTGAACTCGCTCCTCTAGCTGTGTGAGGGGGTGCAGCTCCGCCTGACCTCCTCCAGTGCTTTGTTGCTCCCTCCGGTTATGTGAAAGCTTGGCCTGCAAGAAAAAGGACAGCATGTGAGTGAGTGTGCAGCCATGTGTTTGGCAGATGTGCCTACCGTAGTTGAATAGCCATTAATGTCTGCAAGGTGTGAGATGTGGCTGTGACTTTTAGTAGATGGGCATAGTTGCTGGGTGAGTGTTGGGGATTTGGCACTTTATACCGTTTGTGCACAGAGTGAGGTTGAGATGGTGGGATTTAGAGGTATTTCAAGCATCTACTCACCCTGACCACCCGAGTGAGGTTGTTGATCTTCTTGTGGCACTGGGTGTGAGTCCTTTGGACCAGGCTCCTGGATGAAACATGCTGGGCCACCTCCCTCCACACCCTTGTAAACCCTCGGGGCAATGGCCTCCTGGCAGTGTCTGGAAACAGCACTGCCCATCAGCGTTCCACAGCGCCAACCAGAGCCACCAATGCCTGGTCGCTAAACTGGTGAGCTCTCTCCCTGGGCCTCTGAGCAACCATGATAATCGTTGTTCAAGATTTGCACCTCCTTGCAGGCCCAGGTCAACCGCAGCAATGATCAGCAAGATGGACCCTCCCCTTTAAGAACTGGAAAACGCCAGTCTGTCTGAGTACAAGGGTGATTGACATCGCCTGAGCTTGAGTAGCATTCTGAGGTAGCCTCCCATTCCCCAACGTTAGCGCCCTAAGAGAATTGTGTAGTGCTTGATTTAGCACTCCAATCACCTCCAGGGGCGTTGGAGACGAATTTCCTGGTCACCGGCGATAATTTGCACCCGGCCGATATTAGTGCCCCAAAATGGGCGATACCGAATTTTTCCCCCGAGCAGTTTATAAGCAAGTGCAGGGCCAGGGAAGGCGGGGTTGGGGATTAGATGGAGGAGGAAAGAACAAAAGGGACGGTCTGTGACAGGGTGGAAGGCAGGAGAGATTAAATGACAAAAGGGATGATGGTGCAAGGCAAAAGGGGGTGATAATGGGACAAGTAAAGAAACAAAAGAGTCATAGAGTCATAGAGTTTTACAGCACAGAAAGAGACCCTTCGGCCCATCATGTCTGCGCCGTCCATCAATCCCTGTCCAGTCTAATCCCATTTTCCAGCATTTGGTCTATAGCCTTGTATGCAATGGCATTTCAAGTGCTCATCCAAATGCTTCTTGAATGTTGTGAGGGTTCCTGCCTCTACCACCCTTTCAGGCAGTGAGTTCCAGATTCCAACCACCCTCTGGGTGAAAAAGTTCCTCCTCAAATCCCCTCTAAATCTCCTGCCCCTTACCCTGAATCTATGCCCCCTTGTTATTGACCCCCCTACTAAGGGGAAAAGTTCCTCTTTATCTACCCTATCTATGCCCCTCATCATTTTGTACACCTCAATCAGGTCCCCCCTCAGCCTTCTTTGCTCCAAGGAAAACAACCCCAGCCTGTTTAGCCTTTCTTCATAGCTGAGGCGCTCCATCCCAGGTAACATCCTGGTGAATCTTCTCTGCACCCTCTCCAAAGCAATCACATCCTTCCTATAGTGAAGCGACCAGAACTGCACACAGTACTCCAGCTGTGGCCTCACCAGCGTTTTGTACAGCTCCATCATAACCTCCCTGCTCTTATATTCTATGCCTCGGCTAATGAAGGCAAGTATCCCATATGCCATTTTAACCACCTTATCTACCTGTTCCGCTGCCTTCAGGGATCTATGTACATGTACACCAAGGTCCCTCTGACCCTCTGTACTTCCTAGGGTCCTACCACTCATTGTGTATTCCCTTGCCTTATTTGTCCATCCAAAATGCATCACCTCGCACTTTTCAGGGTTAAATTCCATTTGCCACTTTTCCGCCCATCTGACCAACCCGTTTATATCGTCCTGTAGCCTGAGGCTTCCCTCCTCGCAATTTACCACCCCACCAATTTTCGTGTCATCTGCGAACTTACTGATCATACCTTTTACATTCTCATCCAAATCATTTATGTAGATCACAAACAGCAAGGGACCCAGCACCGATCCCTGAGGTACCCCACTGGACACAGGCTTCCAGTCACAAAAGCAACCTTCGACCATCACCCTCTGCCTCCTGCCACTCAGCCAGTTTAGGATCCAACGCGCCAAGGCACCCTGGATCCCATGGGCTCTTACCTTCTTGACCAGTCTCCTACGCGGGACTTTGTCAAAAGCTTTACTGAAGTCCATGTAAACCACATCCACAGCATTTCCCTCATCCACACACCTAGTCACCCCCTCGAAAAATTCAATCAGATTGGTCAGACATGATTTACCCTTGACAAAGCCATGCTGACTATCCCCGATTAATCCTTGCCTCTCCAAGTGGTGACTAATTTTGTCCCTCAGAATTTTTTCCAATAATTTCCCTACCACAGATGTTAGGCTCACTGGCCTCTAATTCCCTGGTTTATCCCTGCTACCCTTCTTGAATAATGGTACTACGTTAGCTGTTCTCCAGTCCTCTGGCACATCCCCTGTGGCCAGAGAGGTTCTGAAAATTTGTGTCAGAGCCCCTGCAATCTCCTCTTTTGCCTCACACAACAGCCTGGGATACATCTCATCTGGGCCTGGGGATTTATCCACTTTTTGGCCTGCTAAAACCGCTAGTACCTCCTCCCTCTCGATGTTAATATGTTCAAGTATGTCACAGTCCCCTTACCCGATTTCTATGTCTACATCGTCTTTCTCCATAGTGAACACAGATGCAAAAAATTCATTTAAAACCCCGCCTACATCATCTGGCTCTACACACAGATTGCCACTTTGGTCCCTAATCGGCCCTACCCTTTCCCTGGTTATCCTCTTGCCCTTAATATACTTATAAAACATCTTAGGATTTTCCTTTATTTTGCTCGCCAATGTTATTTCATGGCCCCTCCTCGCCCTCCTAATTTCTCTTTTAATTATGCCCCTGCACTTTTTATACTCCTCTAGGGCTTCCTCCGTCTTTAGTCTTTTGTAATTGCCAAAAGCCCCCCTTTTTTTCCTAATGCATTTTTGTATATCCCTTGTCATCCAAGGTTCCCTTTGCTTGTTGGTCCCACCCTTGACCTTTACAGGAACATGTTGGCGTTGTACTCTCTCTATTTCCCTTCTGAAAGTCTCCCACTGTATTGATGTGGATTTTCCTATAAGTAGCTGCTCCCAGTCCACTTTGGCCAGATCCTGCCTTATCATATTAAAATCGGCCTTCCCCCAATTTAGAACCCTTATTTCCGGGCCGTCTTTGTCTTTTTCCATGACCACCTTAAATCTCACCGAATTATGGTCACTGTCGCCAAAATGCTCTCCTACTGACACTTCCACCACTTGCCCGGCTACATTCCCTAGAATTAGGTCCAGTACCGCCCCCTCTCTTGTAGGACTTTCTACATGTTGGCTCAAAAAGCTCTTCTGGATGCACTTTAAGAATTCTGCACCCTCTAAGCCTTTCACACTCTGACTATCCCAATTAATATTGGGGAAGTTGAAATCCCCCACTATTATTACCCTATTATTTTCGCACTTCTCTGAGATTTGCCTACATATCTGTTCCTCTATCTCCCCCTGACTGTTTGGGGGCCTATAGTACACTCCCAGCAAAGTGCTTGCCCCCTTTTTGTTTTTAAGTTCTACCCATATGGCCTCATTTGAGGAACCCGCTAATATATCGTCCCTCCTTACAGCAGTAATTGACTCCTTAATTAATATTGCAACACCCCCTCCCCTTTTACACCCCCCTCTGTCTCGCCTGAAGATTCTATACCCCGGAATATTGAGCTGCCAGTCCTGACCCTCCCTCAACCATGTCTCCGTGATAGCAACAATATCGTACTCCCATGTGTTCAACAACAACTTCAGTTCATCCACCTTATTTGCAAGACTCCTTGCATTAAAATAAATGCCTTCCAGCCCTGCCATATTCCCTTTTGCCTTCACATATTTGCTCTGCCTTTCCAGCTGACTTGTTTTTTCCTCCGTATTTGGCTGTAAATCACCCCCTACTATAGCTCCACTCTGTATCCCATCCCCCTGACAAGTTAGTTTAAACCCCCCCCAGCAGTGCTAGCAAACCTCCCCGCAAGGATATTGGTTCCCCTCTGGTTCAGGTGTAAACCGTTCGACTTGTACAAGTCCCACCTTTCCCAGAAGCAGACCCAGCCTATCTGCTCCCCTTACTATAGAATCCCCTACCACTATTGCTCTCCCACTCTTTTTCCTCCCTTCCTTGGGAAAAAAGGATGGGTTTATTCTAATACAAAAAGAAAATACTGCAGATGCTGGAAATCTGAAATAAAAACAGAAAATGCTGGAGATACTTAGTGAAGAGAGAAACAGAGTTAATGGCCCAGAAATTCGGGTCCCAACTCGTGAGTACGCATGGGGCGCTCATGCGTAGGCCCAACGAAAGTGCCGGTTTCGTGCATGCACTGCGCATGCGTGGGAAACCGGAACTTCCGTTCCCCTGAAAGAAGGGGTTTAGAGGTGGAACACGTGCGCCGGAGAGGCAGCGTGTGCGCATTGAACTTACATTTTTTTTCCAGGTTTTTCCGGGAGGGCAAGTCTCCAGAAGTTAGACATGTAAAAAGCAGGTGCAAGACCTGCTTTTAACAAGGTAAGTGGTGAATTAATTAAAATTAAAACATTTTTTCCACAGGTTTATTATTTTTAAATACTTTAAAGAAAGGTAAGTTTATTTTTAGTCCCATTAGAAAATGTAATTAATTTTTTCAAAAATTTAAATTATTGTTTAAAATAGTTATTTCATGTAATTTATAGTTATTTTAAAAATGTGATTAAAAAAAAAATTATTTGAAGTTTTAGTGATGTTTTGGGGCTCATAGTATTTATAGGTTTGACAGCTCTTCCTGTCAAACTTATGAATGAATCATTCCCTGCTACCATTAGCTCTCCATGGCCCACGTGATCCCAGGGGACGCTTCGAACTAACTGCGCCCCTGGGATACGCAAGCACTGCGCGCCGGCAGATGGAGGAGGCCCAGGATCGGAATCCCACGCGGGCCCATAGCACAACGGCCGGCGCGCTAGGTAAGCGCAGGTCGGAGGCTTGCACCCGCAGGAAGCCCCCGACTCGAATTTCTGGGCCAATGTTTCAGGTCGATCACCTTTCGGCAGATGAAAGGGCATCGATCTGAAATGTTAACTCTGTTTCTCTCTTCTCAGATGCTGCCTGACCTGCTGAGTATCTCCAGCATGTTCTGTTTTTATTATGGGTTTATTCAATTCTGCTGTAACCATTTGCACCTTTATACCATCTTTTTGCTGAGTGTTTTCCAGAATTTTCTGTCCTAAATAACAAGTTTCAAAGACAAAATACTGCGGATGCTGGATATCTGAAATATAAACAGACAATGCTGGAAACACTCAGCAGGTCAGGCAGCATCTGTGGAGAGAGAAACAGTTAACGTTTCAGGTCGATGACTTTTCGGCAGAACTGGAAGAAGTTAGAGGTGTAAGATTCAGATCTGCAGTTCAATCATTGTTTCTCATGCAAATGTGTCTCTCTCAGGACCAGCACAGCATGCCCCTGAGGCTCTTTCCATATTAAACTAGCAATGCCATTTTCTGGCTCATATGTAAATGTCACCCAGCGACCTATAACGGAGAATCTACTAGGCACCTGAAAAGAAGCATTTAGAGTTCTGAATGGGGGCTCGTAAATCTATTGGCCGGAATTTTCTGGCACCTGTGTGGGCGTGAGTGGAGGTGGTTTGGGAGGGAAATTTGAAGTAACTTGGAGCGGGTCGAGAACCCGCCATCATCCCGCCCCCACGCGCCTTTCCCTCGGGCACGTTTGCCAGCACGGGAACGATCCGAATGGCAGAGGTGCCCGACGTAATTTAGGTGATTATTAGTTATTTGTCAGACCCTTAAACCTCTTTTTAACCCTACCTTTCAAATATACCCTGGATGACCACAAGAATCACACAGCTCGGGAACCACGTCTGTCAACCTAAGGCAGAAGTTGAGTGGCCATTGATCCAGCTGATTAATGCACAGCATGGAAAGCACTGTAAATACTTTCACCTGACACCTGGTCACTTTTCTAAGGCAGATGCTGATGCTGAGTTCATTGTCAGCACAGATTTAGCTTTCTAGAGGTTGCAAGTCTTTTCAGGAAAGTCGCAATCCACTGTCACCTCATTGGTAGAACCTATCACACCATTGACAGCTTGCTTCTCTCATCTCTACATGACCTGCTATCTATTACATAGATGGGTGCCGTTTATACGGTCTCACCTTGGTCCTCAGAATTTGACCACGATGAGCCCCAGCACCAGGCACACCAGCAGCACCAACAACAACGCCACCAACCTTCTCCTCAACCACCTGATGCTGCCCAGATCAGAGGGCATCAGCACAGGGCTGCACCGCACCGGAGGCGATACCCGCAACACAGGGTATACAGGCAGAGGATAAGCTTCCTCAATATGACGGAGCAGCAGTGTCAAAGGAGGCTTAGGCTATTGTGCCAGGTCATCGCAGACATTTGCAGATTGCTGGAGCAAGACCCGCTGCCCAGAGAACCTGGTGGACACGCCTTACCAGTGGCTGTCAAAGTCAACACCGCCCTCAACTTCTTCGCCTCAGGCTCCTTCCAGGGATCTGCAGCAGACATTTGCGGCATCTCGCAGTCGGCCACCCACAGATACATCGCACAGGTCTCTTTTGCCCTCTTTGACAAGTCAGCCAATTATATCAACATTGCCACTGATAAAGTCAGTGTTACTGAATGGCTTTACCACTCTGGCTGGCTTCCCATGGGTGCAGGGTGTCATCGACTGCACACATGTGGCCATCAGGGCACCCCATCATCACCCATTTGTCAACCACAAGAGCTTCTGGTTGAGTGAGAGTGATGGAATGAGTGTAAGAAATGGAAGAGTTACATGGGTAGAGGGTGATTATGATGGAGTGCAGTGCCAATGCCAAATGGCCTCCATTTGTGTTGTTAGTTGGTATGATTGCATTATGTAAGATTCGCAAAATTCCTGCATTTCCCCGAAGGCTGTTATTAATAAACGGGACCCTGCGTGGACATTTTAAATTAAAAGGGGTACCCAAGATGGTGTCCATGCCTCGTGGCAGAAAGTCTGTGGGATTCTAAAATGGATTCTGCAACGCAGACAGCTTGGGAGAAATCAAAACTAAGGCTGCAGGCTTCTGTGAAGAGAAACTTTGTATTTTGGAACCAGACAGGACTCTGAATTATGCATTAGACCGAATTGGAGACAAAATCTAAATTCAGTTTAGGCCTGTAGTTAAGGCCATCAAACAGTCTGCATATATTATTGGAAACAGATTAACACAGCCATTGAGGCCGGACAGGCCCATCAAGGAACTTTCAGGACAATACAAGTCAATTATCGGGCCAGTGGATGTGATTACTGGCCATCTAAAACCCAGTTAGTATGGATTGCTACCATTATTTTAAACTAGCCCGCCAAAATTAAAACAAAGAACTAACCTGATTTGGTGTGCAGATAAGGGTTTTCGACGAAGGTATAATTGAAGGCCCCGGGTAGCATTGAGTAGGTTTGTAAAGACGGAGAGTTCGTGAGTTGGTGTCCAAGATCGTCAGGTGCGTTCGTTGGTTGGTGTGCTGGTGCTGCTCCTCGGCCCCTCGCCCTCGTGGCTGCCGCTCTTTCCCTGTCCCACGCTTACCCTCTGGCCTTTGCCCGCGCCCTTTTTCCTACTCCATCTGGAACCGCCCCGGCACCGGGTCGGGCGGACATGGACAAATTCAGGCCAGGCGAGGCGGGACGCGGCAAGGGGAGAAGGGAAAACCACCGAGGGGCAGACCGGCTGAAGAAGACCAAACGAGGGGAGCCTTCGAATCATCGGGCCTTCAGCCTCGGCCGACCTTCGAGTATTTGCACACCAACTCAAACTGGCCGCTGTCGACGAAGAATCATCCCTGCAAGGTAAAGTACCCAAACAGAGACTTTAACGTTGGGGTACGCGAACCTGGACAACGCCCTTGCAGCGCCCGAAATCCACGTGATGATGGCAGGTTCCAGAGAGCACCAAGAGCGAACCCCGAACCCAACCGTTGTTTTGAGTCTAACAAACCTTTTGATTGGTGAGCATGAAGTTCTGACCCCTCAGAGATTAATCTAGTTAGGTATAGGAGGTGGGTTAAGGATAAGGGGATTGTTAAGATAGTTGTTTTCCCTTGATGTGCCATGTGTTCCCCATTCCCTGCATAAATATAAGTATTATTATGATTCTCTTGTAATTTTTGCCTGTAGAAGTGTACACTAGTAATTCTTTTCCATGAGATTGTATTAAGTTTTCCTCTCCAATAAATTCTTGGTTTTGTTTGCATCCAACCACCTGTCTACTCAAGTCTTCTCTGTACCACCACCTTGTACCTAAGTCCAGTGTCTAGAACACAGGGGTGTGGGAGCGATTCGAACCGCTCACAAAACAGTCAGAGGCATAACTGACTGGGCGCACGCACGCGCCAAGCAACACCAGCACCCGCCACCCCCTACAATTAGGATGAGGGTGAGTGTGTAGGGGGTTTCTCTTGCTCGTTCTGGTCTCCTACCAGGCTTCATGCAATAATTACCCTTGGTGGTTCGACCCACTCTTCCCTACGGTTCTAGACCTTGGTCTTAGGTGCAGGGAACTGTAGTGCAGAGAAAGACTCAATAGACCAGGTTGAATAGCACGAAATGGATGCTTTTATTATTAAACAGTTTGCAGCATTACAAAATACATATCATAAGCACAAATCAAATCGACTACAAGCATGCACATATCTATAAACTTCTTCTTCTTCGGCCTGGGTCGTCGATGATCTCCCGACAACGGTACCCGGGCCACCCTCGTCGTCTTCCCGTCGTGGCCGAGCCTTGTCTGGCTGAACACCGACCACGTTGTCCTTTTCCGAAATGTCCGTCCGAAGCGTCTTTAAAAGATGAAACGTCCTGATCGAATTCCGAAGCTACCGAGGTAGAAGAGGCGCCGATGGACTTTTCAAAATCCATAGTTATACCCTTTTGGGCCAGTCTTATCTCCCGCCAGATCCTAGTCCAGTCTTTGTAATATTTTTGGCGGGCAGAAATCTCTGCAGGGGCGCTTTGTCTTGTAATGGGAGCCGGTGATAGCTTAACTGGCCTTCCTGGCCGATAATGTCTTTTACTTTGTCACCGTAACTCGGTTCGCATATTGATCGGTCTGGAGATTTCCCTTGATGGCTGTTAAACGGTTTTTCCTTTGTACATTAAATGGGTTTAAGTGTTCATTCATTGTCTGCCCATATCTTGATGGGCCCCATCCTGTTGCCTGAAACTGTCTTGTACTTAGAATCCAATTGAATATGTATGCCCATTTCCCTGAGTTTCGGTTTCCCGATACTGGCTTTCGCGGGCTTACTGTTCTCAATCCACAAGCCTGTCTGGCTTGCAGTAACAGAAATCAAATGGTCCAAGAAACTGATCACGAGGTCCGGCGGCCATTTTGTATGCCCTTTTAACAAAGGTTTTATCTGTACAAGCTTCTTTTGGTCAATAAAGCTGTATTATTAATCCTGTTATCTCGTGTGATTATATAATGAAAATTTTCGAATCTTACATTCCCCCCTGTGATACTGATAGCTTGCTTACAGTATCAATAATCCTTGGTGAGCAAATTTTCCCGATTCCTCACGTCCAAACATTCCCGGTAATTAACTATCTATGACCCCCATGACACATGCAGTTCCCATTTCAGAAAATTATCTTGTGTACAATTGGACAATCATAGGCAGTATTACCTTAAACTATAACACATTAAACTTTCAGATGTGAAGGGCCCAATGCTCCTTGCACCACCTGCATACACCATTTATTAATCAAAAAAAACAAACTTCACCATACGGCTATAACATTACAATATTCACACACTTAAACCATGCAGTAGCTGAAAATCTAAAGATGGAGGGACGCCTTTTAACTTTAACGCTAGCTGTCTACACTGGGGTGTCCTCTTCCCCTACTCGTACATAGCGTTCTCTCCATTCTCCTGTGTTCTCGTGCCTCTGGAGGCGTTTGCCTCTCTTGCAATGCACGAACAATAAAAATATTACAATTAAAACCTGACACACTACTAGGATGTGGGATGCTATTCTAATCCAGGCCGGGATCTCTATATTGGTGAACAGGTCCCACCATGGTGGGGTGACTATATCCAATATGTCTTTTCCTATCTCTATTGTCTTCTGCTCCAGTGTGTAGAAATGTTTCTGTGAAACTATAACGGCTTTTAAAATCTTGGTGAGGTGTTCGGGGAGAGGGGGAATGACATAACCAAAATGCACGATGAATCGCTACAAGTCCGTGAAATTCTCTTTTACAGTGAGGTGAACGGTGGAGATGCAGGAATGGGGACAATCCGTTGTTGTGCCACTTGAACTTCAGCCCTGGGTTTGAAACAGAAACTGCTGTCACTGACCGGACACCACTCGTGCTGTCCATGGCGGTAGTGAGGCGCTGCAGTGGTGACACAGTATGTCCCACCTCCGATATATGCCACCTGCGGGGGCACATGGTCCTTTGCCATTGCCTCCATGGTGCAATTTATCGGCTTCGCGCTAGCGGCTCTGAACCCGCACTGTGGTTTCAAAAAGGCATTCAAATGCTGGGGGCACAGGATGATGTGTGCTCCCCGGCTACGACACCCCGAGAGGTTGGTGCCTGTCATCGTATGCTCCCATCTGATGACATAAGGAGGGACCACTGCGTAACGAATGTGCGCACCCCCCTGAATGACTCCAATGTTCTCCACCCTGTATACCGGGGCGGGCCTTGCTGCGGGACCCAACACCGGCATCCTTATTATGATTCCCATGATAGTGTGATTCGAGCGTCCGCAGTCCACTGGGACTGGGTACGCCTCTGCAGCTAGACTGAGCTGGCACGGACTCAATGCGTTCTCGAAAGGGTGGAGCGCTTGCAAGTGCTTGTTGCTGATCCAGGACGGGACCAAACCTTGTTTTAAATCCTCCAGATTACTGCGGACCTCACCCAGTAACCACGCCCCGTATAGCACACAAGCCTCGTTCTGCGCAGCCTGATCGGACGCATACCGATCCTCCTTAATGAGCGCATTCACTGTCCTAGCGTGCTTCTCCAGTTCAGCAATTATTTCCTTTAAGTGTAGTGTCATGGCTTGGTCTTCATGCAGCTCAGAACCCACTACCTTATTTTCGCTTGACAGTATGTTCCTCAACTGGGTTTTTAAACCATTGATCTGTGTCTGCAGCTCCACGTTGTCTAGAGCGTTGACAACAGACGTTCCGGTGTTAAAAGCAGTGAAAATGTCATTTACAGTATCCCTTCTTTGCCTCCCTACCCGATCCAAAACTTCCTGTGGTGTGGTGTATAATTTGGCCTTGTCGATGTCGGCAAAGTCAAACTCGTAAAATTGTCTGAACATTCGGGTTAACAGTACCTGGTACAACTGTTCCGTCTCCCTGGGACACCACTCCGGCAATCGTACATCAGTGCGGTTTAAAATCACGTGAACATGCTGTCCGAGCAAATCGTGTATGGGGTCGGGAAGATTTCGGGGTGGGTGACCACGTACGCCACCACGGACAGTTCAGCTTGCTGTGCGCTCATAGTGCTGGGCAGCTTAATTGCCAAGGCAATGTTTGCCGCAGGGTCATAAACTCCACACCCTGTGAGTCGTTCGCCAGCAGATACCGTGCTGGAACCGTCTACATAGATCTCGCGGCCTGTGGGGTGTATCCCGGCCCGTAAACCTATGTTAACCTCCCATACCCCTTCGACGGAACACCTATGGGCTGTTCCGGGATATACCATGTTGGCTGCGAGCTTCGGCTCGCAGAGACCTTTAACTTTGAGATCCATCTGGGAAAGTAGGAGGGTCCAGCGCGCAATCCAGGCGCTGCTTACAGTCCCATCCTTAATCCTTCCATCTAGAAGCATCTTTGTGGGGGTGTGATGGGTGAGGAGAGTGATGGGAGAGGTTCCTGTGAAGATCACTGATCTGTTCACAGCCCAATGCGTGGCCAGGAGATGCCGTTCGCAATTGGAAAAACTCCTCTCCACATCCGTGAGTACCCTGGAGGAATAGACCACTGGTCTCAGCTTGCCGTGTCGCTCCTGGAGCAGCACGGCGCTCAGGCTGTCCCCACTAGCGGCTACTTCCAGGAAGAACTCCTCTCCCCCATCTATGGCCCCTAAGGCTGGCGCGGTCTGCAGATCCCTTTTCAACTTCTCGAATGCTGCCTGACACCCCTCATCCCAAGACCACTCGACTCCCTTGTGTAAGAGTCGGAGTAGCGGGGCTGCTGTGGCTGCATAGTCCTCGATGAAATCCCTGCAGTACCCGGTCAACCCCAAAAAGGACCTTACACCCGTTATTGTGTTAGGGATCGGTAGATCTTGCACCGATTCCCGTCTAGCCTTATCTATGGCTCTTTCTCCAGCACGGATGGCCAGACCCAGGAATTTCACCTCTTGCCGGCCGATCTGTGCTTTCTTTGGGTTTACTTTGAAACCCTTCCTTTCTAGCAGTTCCAATAATTCGGCTAATAGTGGGCCGTGCTCCTCCCTTGAGTCTGTGAACAGGAGTAAGTCGTCCACATACTGCACTATCTGATTGGGCTGGCTAAATTCTTTCAAACTTCCCGCCATGCATTGATGGAAAATGCTGGGGCTGTTGTGAAAACCCTGTGGCAAGCAGTTCCAAGTGTACTGTTGCCCTTTAAAAGTAAAAGCAACTTGTACTGATCCTCCCGCCGCATCGGGATGGACCAAAAACCGTTCGAGATATCCAACACTGTGAACGTGGTCGCGGATGCTGGAATACTCCCTATTAGGTCGGCAACTGCTGCTACCGTGGGCGCGCAGGCTGGGATGTTACTGTTGAGGACTTTATAGTCCACCGTGGCCCTCCACGAGTTGTCCGGCTTCTTTACCGGCCATAATGGGGAGTTCACGTGAGTGGCTATTTGTCTCAACATGCCCTGCTGCACCAAGGAAGATATTGCTGTCTCCATGTCGGGTTCTGCCTCCTTGGGGAAGTTATACTGCTTTTGGGGCCGGATCATGGGGTCCCCGTCTACGCTGACCTCAAACCCGGTGACCCTCCCACAGTCGTGCTTGTGGGTGGCAAACGCGGTCAGATTGTCCGACACAAACGCTTGCAAGTCCGTTGGGACGTCCGCGACCAGAAGCTCGAGGTCGCAAACCCCTGACGGCTTCATGGTGCACAGGGTCCCCTTTTCTCCCTTCCCTGGGATCACAACTACCTTACCTGAACCATTCTCGGCTCCCCAGAGACAGTGATTTCTAAGGTCTACGAGGATTCCGTGTTCCACCAAGAAATCAGCCCCGAGGATGCCTTTTCCGCCCCCCTCATTCCACTTCAATAGGATGCACGTCCATGTGGTGTGGAGTGCTCCCAAATGAATGGAGAGCGGGATGGAGTACGCGCCAGCCTGTTCTCTGCCTGTGAAACCCGCTACTGAGAATGGAGCCTGGGTAGATAGAGGTGAGGCAAAAGGCTTAGCCGTGTGGATCATGGTGCATGATGCTCCCGTATCCAACAGGTAACTACCCTTTTCCTTCTCCACCTCCATCTCCACAACAGGTCTTCTCCACGCGTCATAACGGAGCGGGCACAGGTAGACGGGCTGCGCGGGCTTCAGTCATTGGGGCGCTGCGGTTGGGGCTGTGGGAGCAATAGGGTTGTTGACGACTGCCACCTTCCCCTGCGAGGCCATTAGAGGCCGCATTGTCTGTAAAATCGACTCAATCGCAGCAGGATCCACAACTGCACCAGCTCCTGGTGCTGGGGCAGGAGCTACGGTTTGGTTTTGGGCTGGTGCTGAGGCGGCGGTCTGGGCTTGGGCTTGGACTGCGGGAAATTTCACTCTATTATCCTTCCACGGATTTCTACAGTCCCGGCGCCAATGACCCTCCTTTCCACACCCGTAACAACTGCTCTTGGCTTGGGGGGTGCGATTCCCCTCCTGATGCCATTCTTTTTTAGCAGGAGCTGCAGGCCTCGCCTCATGCACCTTTCCCTTTGGGGGAGGCGCACCCCTACTCTTGTTGTTCCTGTAACTTATCATTAGCTGATCAAGCACTACGTCCTCCGTGGAACGGGGGTTGGTGGGGTCAAACCATACCTTGGCCTGCTCCCTCACCGTCGGCAAGCAGTTGGCGACCAGACACTGGAGCCAATGAGCCCTTTGGTCATTATCCAGCCCGTCCCGGTCCGGCCCGCCCGGGCAGCTGCGCCGATACACTGGCCACAACCTTCCGGCGAAAACCCGTGGGGGTTCCCCCTCTAGCTGTATCGTCCTTTCCAATCGGAGGAACGGACTTCCATCACCCTCCCCTATAATCTCCAGGATCTCATCCCGTATCTCCTCGCACGTTTTTCGCCCTCTCTTGCTCTCGTCAGGGAGACACTGGAGGAGCGAGCTGTCCAGGGAGAACAGCAGCATTTTGGACTGTTCAACACCGTCGCAGTCATTAACTGCTGCGGTTTGCTCCACGTCCCGAAAATGCACTGAGGGATCTCCTGACTCGGAGAGTTTTGGGATGCTACTGATCATTTCCCTTAGCTGTCGTGCGCTATGGGGCATTATGATCTGATTCACGAGGGGTCCGTCATCGCCATTGTCTTTGTTCGGACCGAGCCTCTGGTGTCGCGTGGGACACATCGGCGCCGGTCCCGACCCTACTACCTGGTGTTGCTCTACATCAAGAACCCCTGTGTCTGACTTCTCCGTTTCCTCCCCTGGAGTCCAAGACTCGGTATAGGCAGGAGGTGCTGAGGGCTCGGGGGTTGGTACCCTAACTGTCTCTTGTGGAATCAGTCTTTTGGATTCCTTGGCTAACAGTAGCTGGCTCGCTGGCGGGTTTATGAGACACACCAATCCGTTTGCCTTGGCTAGGGCCATTCTCAGGTCCTCTAGCTCCCTGTGGCAAGCGCTATGATTGGTATTCTCAGACCTATCCTCCATGGCCATCTTATAGGCTGCCCTGGCCCCCAAGATACTTTCCTCCTGTGTCGCTACCTGCTTGGCTAGGCAGAAACACCTCTCTCTCATTCTACCTTCACTGGCCTTGGCCTCAATGACCTGACATTCCAAATACTCTATCCGGGTCTCATGGCGGTGAGTTGCGGATTGGCGTTCCTGATTCAGCGCGTTAAGCGATTGAATCAGTTTCTGACCTCCCGCAACCTTTTCCTCTACTTCTGTAAGCAGCCCTTTGATCTGGGCTGTCTGTGCTCCAACGACCGGTCCAAAAGCTGGACCTGCTTCTTGTAACACATCAGCCAGACCGCCTTTTCTACAGATCTTTTGTGCTCTTTGCTTTCTGTCCACTTGATGGCTGCGTCTAGCGGGCGCCTATCTCTTAACAGGTCAGATATCCACTGTTTTGTAAGGTTCACCTTCCCAAAAACATAATCCGCTATCCTCTCATCCATCACATTTCGTTTATTTAAACCTTGATCTAACACGCTACATTCCTGCTGCCAAGGTCCTGCCGCGGTCGCCATTTCTGTAGGGGGTTTCTCTTGCTCGTTCTGGTCTCCTACCAGGCTTCGTGCAATAATTACCCTTGAGTGGTTCGACCCACTCTTCCCTACGGATCTCGACCTTGGACTTAGGTGCAGGGAACTGTAGTGCAGAGAAAGACTCAATAGACCAGGTTGAATAGCACGAAATGGATGCTTTTATTATTAAACAGTTTGCAGCATTACAAAATACATATCATAAGCACAAATCAAATCGACTACAAGCATGCACATATCTATAAACTTGATTCCATGGAAATGGGAAACACACGGCACATCGAAAAAGGGGAAACACATTACGATTACTCTTACCCTCTCCCTCCCTTTAGACCTAAACTAAGTTTCGACTTGAGGAACTCAGGATCATGCTCACCACTTTCAGATTCGCAAAAGAGGGGGTTCGCAGCCTTTCGGCACAGCTTTCCGTCGTCACGTGGATTTGGAAACTTCTGGCGCAGCTTGTTTTTCTCTCTCTCTCAGGCGATGAGGCAGTGGACACAGCCTCGATGAGCGCTCGTCAAGGATGGATCAGTTAAAGCTGTTGTGGATTTGGATTCATGGAGGAGTCTCTGCCACCGATGTGATGTTGAATAACTGGATGCACATGGGAGAGTCCAGTGAGGAAAACCCTGAGAATGGGATGTTGAGGCACAGGAGTGCTAGGCCCGGAATGTCCTTTTCCTCCGGCCTGGATCGTCGGTTTTCCTGAGGGTGTCTTCTTCTTCGGCCTGGGTCGTCGATGATCTCCCGACAACGGTACCCGGGCCACCCTCGTCGTCTTCCCGTCGTGGCCGAGCCTTGTCTGGCTAAACACCGACCACGTTGTCCTTTTCCGAAATGTCCGTCCGAAGCGTCTTTAAAAGAAGAAACGTCCTGATCGAATTCCGAAGCTACCGAGGTAGAAGAGGTGCCGATGGACTTTTCAAAATCCATAGTTATACCCTTTTGGGCCAGTCTTATCTCCCGCCAGATCATAGTCCAGTCTTTGTAATATTTTTGGCGGGCAGAAATCTCTGCAGGGGCGCTTTGTCTTGTAACGGGAGCTGGTGATAGCTTAACTGGCCTTCCTGGCCGATAATGTCTTTTACTTTGTCACCGTAACTCGGTTCGCATATTGATCGGTCTGGAGATTTCCCTTGATGGCTGTTAAATGGTTTTTCCTTTGTACATTAAATGGGTTTAAGTGTTCATGCATTGTCCGCCCATATCTTGATGGGCCCCATCCTGTTGCCTGAAACTGTCTTGTACTTAGAATCCAATTGAATATGTATGCCCATTTCCCTGAGTTTCGGTTTCCCGATACTGGCTTTCGCGGGCTTACTGTTCTCAATCCACAAGCCTGTCTGGCTTGCAGTAACAGAAATCAAATGGTCCAAGAAACTGATCACGAGGTCCGGCGGCCATTTTGTATGCCCTTTTAACAAAGGTTTTATCTGTACAAGCTTCTTTTGGTCAATAAAGCTGTATTATTAATCCTGTTATCTCGTGTGATTATATAATGAAAATTTTCGAATCTTACAAGTGTGAGGGGTGGCTAGTCAGATGGGGATGTGATAACGTAGCTAGAGAGGGATGGGTGGATGTGCAAGGTATGTTGGTGTGAGTAATGATGTGCAGGAGTAGGGTAGGGAAGGCAGAGTGATGGGGATGTGATGAGAGGCACAGCAGGATGAAGTTGAGTGTGGCTTTGCACTCATCTTTCCTGATCTAATGAGATAGTTGAAACGTTTGCAGCACTGCATCCAGGTCCTCCTGACAACATCCCTGCTGTTGACCTCCTCTGCTATTTGGAGCCAGGCTCCTTTGGTCTGCTGAGGAGGTCTCTTCTGCCCATCGGAAGGGAAGAGGACCTCCCTGCGTGCTCTGGCTCCCTCCACAAGCATATGGAGGGAGTCATGGGAGGACCTGGGTGCAGCTCAGTGCAGTCATTTTGCTTAACTTTCCAACACTCCAAAGGTCCAGTGCAGTGTCTGTACAATCCTAGATGAACTTTCCAATGCAATGTGGCCATGGCTGTTTTAAATATCCTGGCTGAAAACGCGTCATCGATGCCATCATCAGACCTCCATCATTTAATAGGGCCAGGTGACACGCAAGGCTGCCTTAATAGGCACCATTAAGGGAAAGTCGATCTCAGAAGTGGGATGAAATGAAGAACGAGGTCCCGACCCTCCACAGCGACCGTCCGCTCCTGACCCGCCCAGGTACAGAAAATTCAGGCCATCATCTCCCAGTTCACTCTATCCATTTGCACAACCATGATCTTCAAGCTTTTGATGCCCATGTTCTTCAACAAGATGTTTACAATACTCGGGACCTGTCAAGACTTGGTATTTTTGGGGACATGTATTATGAAAAATGTAATCTATATTTTTCACTGCATTAAAATAAACCTGTAATAGGTGTGCAATTTACATCAATTGTCACTGCTTTTCTTCAATAAAAATCTTCATAGTCTGACACAGTTCACTGGAGGGAGCGAGCCTCTGCATTAATGGCAGCATTCCAACTACTGGAAAGGAAAAAGGAAAAATATGCAGGGTTATGGGAAAAGAGTGGGGGAACGGGACTAATTGGATAGCTCTTACAAAGCTGACACAGGCATGATGGGCCAAATGGCCTCCTTCTTTATGTAAGATTCTGTGGAAAGCCTTCTGAAAGTCCAAATAAACCACATCCACTGGTTCTCCCTGATCTATTTTACCAGTTACATCCTCAAAAAATTCCAGTAGATTAGTCAAGCATGATTTACCTTTTGTAAATCCATGTTGACTTTGTCCGATCCTGTCACTGTTTTCCAAGTGCTCTGCTATTACATCTTTTATAATGCACTCTAACATTTTCCCCACTACCGATGTCAGGCTTGCTGGCCTATAATTCCCCGTTTTCTCTCTACCACCTTTTTTTAATCTCATCCTGTAAACGCTGTATTTCTTTTTCATGGTGTTGAATCTCCTCTTTATGATGCTTTCTCATATTTTCAAACCGATAACTTTCCTTTTCCCTGAAGTACTTGTCTGCTCCAGTGCTGCTTCTCTTACACCAACAGGACCTCCAGCTCCCAAGTTCTATCTTGGAATCTGCTACCGATTGATGTGATTGCAGCTTATTAGTCAGATTAGTTACAGCCCAGCTAGAGAAGACACTCTGGAGATTAAAATCCATGAGGAAGGCAACGGCAAATCACCTCAGCTATTCTTCCCTAGTAGGTGGCTCAAGGATCTCGTGTACATGAGACTTCAGTTAAGCCCTGCCCTAGGGCAGAACGCACTGGACGGATGGATTGCATGTCCAAGGATGTTCTTTCATCATAATATTGTCGCAGATTTGTATTTCCATACCTGTCTTTGATATTCCAAAACTGCTACTTGTATTCAGAAATTTCTGGCCTGCAAACCCAAGATTCCAGACAGTAATGCCCCTTTAAGATTTGGTCCCAGCACATTATTTTTCCCACCTGATTATGCATTGACATATTTCTTCACCATTACTGTTTGGAGTACCCTCCTGTGGTTAATTAAGATGGTAATGAATTGTCTGTTAATTTTGAGAATTTAAACTTTTAATTGGATGTTGCTAATGAGATATTAAATCATTACAACGTGATGCAATATTTGGATACTGTCTTGCCTCTATTTAGCAGATAGTGTTAAGGTGATATGTTGATAATTTATAACTGAAAAATTGTTCTTGTAATTAAATAATTCAGAAGTATTCCCCTTTTTAAAACCAACCAAAATTCAGGTAAATCTTTAATACTCTGAAAAAACGCTTTATAGTTTGAGCATAGTTCGGCTCTTCTCCATCACATTTCCTAATCTGGGACCAGTATCATGGGAAAAATTGTATAGCTCATATATTTCACATCAACTTGAATAAAGTTATTGTTTTTTTCATAATAAGGAAACTAATAAGCCAAACTTATTTGAGGAGTTGGGGGTGTTGGTGGTATGTCTCATCAAACTAAAGGATATAAGTCCGGATGAATGGAGCAACTTACAACTTTTTGCATGGTTACATCATCTCAACTATTAACAGATCAGGTATATAGTGGGACCTAGATACAGAGTAAAGCCCTCTCTCTCTGTCCTAACAACATCCCTTAAATCACCCTCAGACATGCACCTCCACTGCTCCCGTACAACATCTCTGTTTCTCATACTGGTCACTCTTATGATTCTCAGGTAGGTCCTGAGAAAGTCAGGCGGGTGGGGGCAGGAGAAGTGATCGGAAGGGAAGGCAGAAGAGATTGGAAGAGAGGGGCCAATCGGGAAAGAGGGGGGAAGCGATTGGGAGGGAGAGGGCAAGCGGAAGTGTAAGATTCGCAAAATTTCTACATTTTCCCGAAGATTATTATTAAGAAAAGGGACCCTGCATGGACATTTTTTAATGAAAAAGGGTACTCAAAATGGTGTCCGCGCCTTGTGGCAGAAAGCCTGTGAGATTTTAAAACTTAGACTCTGCAACGAAGGCAGCTTGTGGAGAAATCGAAACCAAGGCTGCGGTTTCTGTGAAGAGAGACTTTGTATTTTGAAACCAGACAGGACTTTGAATTATGTATTAGATCGAATTGGAGACAAATCTAAATTCAGTTAGGCCTATAGTTAAGGCCATCAAGCAGTTTACATATATAATCGACAACAGATTAAGGAAGCCATCGAAGTTGGACAGGCCCATCAAGGAACATTCATGACAAAACAAGTGAATTATCGGGCCGGTAGATGCGATTACCGGCCATCTAAAACCCATTAGTATGGATTACTACCATTATTTAAAATAGCCCACCAAGATTAAGACAAAGAACTAGCCTGATTTGGTGCGGAGATAAGGGTTTTTTGAAAGGAGTATAATTGAAGGCCCTGGGTAGCAATCTCTCTCTCTGCTCTGCTCGGCTCTTCCGCCACTCGCCCTCATGGCTGTCGCTCTTTCCCCGTCCCGCACTTACCCCCTGGCCTTTGCCCGTGCCTTTCCCCACTCCATCTGGAAATCGCCCAGGCACTGCATCGGGCGGACACGGACAATTCAGGCCAGGCGAGGCGGGACGCGACGAGGGGAGGAGTGAAGACCAACTGAAGAAGACCAACTGAGGAGATGAACTGAGGGGAGGCTTCGAACCATCGGGCCTTCAGCCTCAGCCAACCTGCGACTATCTTCATACAAACTCAAACTGTCGGCCGATGACGAAGAATCATCCCTGCAAGGTAAAGTACCCAAACAGAGACTTTAACTTTGGGGTACTCGAACCTGGACAACGCCCTTGCAGCACTTGGAGACCAGGTGATGACGGCAGGCTCCAGAGAGCACCAAGAGCGAATCCCGAACCCAACCGCTGTTTTGAGTCCAGCAGACCCCTTTTGATTGGTGAGCATGAAGTTCTGACCCCTCATAGCTTAATCTAGTTAGGTATAGGGGGTGGGATAAGGATAAGGGGATTGTTAAGACAGCTGTTTTCCCTCGATCACAGAAATCACAGAAACCCCACAGTGCAGATAGAGGCCATTTTGGCCCATCGAGCCTGCACCGACACATATCCCACCCTATCCCCGTAACCCCTACACCAACACATATCCCACCCTATCCCCGTAACCCCACGTATTTAATCCCCCTAACACTAAGGGTCAATTTATCATAGCCAATCAACCTAACCTGCACATCTTTGGACTGTGGGAGGAAACCGGACCACCCGGAGGAAACCCACGCAAACGCGGGGAGAATGTGCAAACTCCACACAGACAGTCACCCGAGGCCGGATTCGAACCCGGGTCCCTGGCGCTGTGAGGCAACAGTGCTAACCACTGTGCTGTGTGTTCCCCATTCCCTGTATAAGTATAGTTATTCTTTTGTATTTTGCCTGTAGAAGTGTACACTAGTAATTTTCCATAAGATTGTATCAATTTTCCTCATCAATAAAATCTTGGTTTTTGTTTACATCCAACCACCTGTCTACCCGAGTCTTCTCGGTACCGCTGCCTTGTACCTAAGTCTGGTGTCTAGAACCCAGGGGTGTGGGAGCGATTCAAACAGCTCATAAACAGTCAGCGGCATAACTGACTGGGCGTACGCGTTAAACACCACCACACGCCACCCCCTACAGAAATGGCGACCGCGGCAGGACACCGACAATAGGGTTGCGATGCAGTAGACAGTGGTTCGGATGAACGAACCATGATGGAGGAAAGGATTTCTGATTACGTGTTTAGCAAGCTGAATATCACTAAGAAGTGGATCACCACGCTGTTAAAAGCTGGGCATCCGATAGATGCAGCAGGTAAGTGGACAGAGGGAAAGGAACACAAGAAGTCCTTAGAGAAGGCAGTATTGGCTGGTGTGCTTTAAAAAGCAGGTCCAGCTCTTGGACAGGCTCGTTGCAGCACAGGTATTCGAGTTAAGGGAGTCAGCCCTGGAGATCCAGGATAAGGCTCTTGCGGGGGAAAAGTTATTAGTAGCTTTACAGGCTTTGAATCAGGAGAGAGTGCATTTAGTGGGAGAACACAAGGCCCAGTTGGTATACCTATGGTGCCAAGTCACCGAGGCCAAGGGAAATGAGTTCAGGTTGCGGGAGAAGAACGCCCGCTTGGCAAGCAGATCAGGGAACAGGAGGAGAAGGTACAGGAGGTAAAGGCAGCGTATAAGCTAGCGAGTGAATAGGGGTTTGAGGAGGCAAACCACGGCCCCTGTAAAGTGAGGATAGAAAATCTGAGCCGGGCCCTCTGGAAGGCAAAAGGCATGGTATGCCTCATAAGCCCAAAGGCAGGCCAGACAGAGTTTATGGGGAATGAGGGGAGGACAGTTCCAACATCACCGGTAGTGTCTAGGGACGACCCGGTTGAGAGAGAGGAGACCTCACGGCCACCACCCGTAGCACCAAGTTTCAGCGAGGTTTGGCAGCAAGGGGGGGTGGAACCGGGGGTGGAACCCGAAGTGGAGCCCTAAGTGGAGGCAGAGGTAGAGCAACCCCCACCAGAGAGGTTGGAGCCAGGACCAATGTGCCCAGCACAGCATCGGAGGTTCGGCCCACCCACTAATGGCGACATTGAGGGACTCCTCCAAAACCAGTTCGTATTGCCCTTTAACAACCAACAGCTTAGGGCGATGGTGAGCCATCTCCCGAGGCTCTCCGAAAGGGGAGAACCCTCGATCCACTTCAGGGAAGTAGAGCAAACCGCCAGCGTCAATGACTGCGATGACGCGGAGAAGGCCAAAATGCTGCTATTCTCCCTGGAGAGTAATCTCCTCCAATTCCTCTCTGACGAGTGTAAGAGGGGGCAGTGCGGTTATGAGGAGCTTAGAGATGCGGTTCTGGAGGCCATGGGGATGGATGAGGGAAGCCCTTTCTCCCGCGTGGAGAAAATGATCCAGCGCTCAGGAGAAAACCCGCAGGCTTTTTCGGACCGGCTGTGGCCGGTGTACCGGAGTGCCTGCTGGGGAACGCCGGACCAGGCGTTCCTGAACGTGGATTCCCTGACGCATTGGCTCCGTTGCCTGGTGGCGAACAGCTTGCCACAGGTCCGGTCCAAGGCAGAAGCCTGGTTCGATCCGAAAAATCACCAGACCACCGAACTCACGGTAATTAGGCAGCTCACTCTGGCCTATAAAAACGGTAGGGGAGCCGATGCACACCCACCCAAGGGAAAGGTGCATCAGGTAAAACCCAGACCGGGTAGGAAAGTGTGGCACCAGGAAGGGAGTAACCCCCCACCACCAAGACCAATTGTTACGGGTGTGGGAAGGATGGTCACTGGCGGAAGGAGTGCAAAAACCCTTGGAAGGATAACAAGGGAAAGTACCCCACAGCCCCAGCCTAAAAGGCGGGGGCAGGGACCCCTTCCGCAGAGGTCGAGTCACTTTTGGACACCATGAGGTCCTTACTGACTGGCCAGGGGAGAGTAGCAGCCGCCACCGGTGCTCTCACCCCGTCAGCCCCATCCAACTCAGCCGTGACTAGAGCCAACACAACCTGTTTATCTGTGTTCTCTCCGAAATGATGAGTGGAAAAGATCCCTTTTGGAGATGGATGGGGAGAAGGTGACGAGGACCTATCTGTTAGACACGGGGGCATCGTGCACCGTGATCTACTCAGCTAACCCCATCGCCTCACCTCTCTCCAGCGGGGTCCCATACAGTCTATCAGGGTTCACGGGTAGGGAACAGGCCGGCTCGTTTTCCATCCCGCTCGCCATTCGGATAGGACTGCTCCACTCCAAGTGGACGTGTGTCCTGATGAAATGGGATGTGGAGGGTGGAAGAGGGGTCCTAGGGGCTGATTTTATAGTAGGTCACGGGATCCTCGTGGATTTGAGGAATCACTGCCTTTGGGGGGCAGGCAAAGTGAAGAACGGAGGGATCGTAGTTATCCCGGGAAAGGAAGGGAAGGGGACCCTGTGCACCATGAAGCCCAAAGAGGATTATAACCTCGGGCTCATGGTCAGCAACACCCCACCAGAGTTCCAGGCATTTGTGCAGGCCCACCTGGCCACATTTGCCACTCACAAACACAACTGCGGGAGGGTCACAGGGTTTGAGGTCAGTGTAGACGGGGACCCCATGGCCCGACCACAGAAACAGTATAACTTCCCCAGGGAAGCAGAACCGGACATGGAAGCAGCCATGTCCTCGTTAGTGCAGCAGGGAGTTCTGAGACCGAGAGCGGGCCACGTGAATTCTCCGCTTTGGCCGGTCAGAAAACCAGACAATTCCTGGAGGGCCACAGTGGACTATCGGGTGCTCAATAGTAACATTCCAGCCTGCGCACCCACAGTAGCTGCAGTTGCCGACCTCATCAGGGGTATTCCAGCATCCGCGACCACTTTCACGGTGCTGGATATTTCCAATGGGTTTTGGTCCATCCCTGTAAGGAGGGAGGATCAGTACAAGTTTGCCTTTACGTTTAAAGGGCAACAGTACACGTGGAACTGTTTGCCTCAGGGCTTCCACAACAGCCCCAGCATTTTCCATCAGTGCATGGCCAACAGTTTAAAGGGTTTTACCCAGCCCAGACAGTTGGTTCAATATGTGGATGACCTGCTCCTGTTCACTGACTCGAAAGAGGAGCATGGCCCGCTATTGGCCGAACTGCTGGAGCTGTTGGGACAGAAGGGTTTCAAGGTAAATCCCAAGAAATCGCAGATCGGCCAGCAGGAGGTGAAATTCCTCGGTCTGACCGTGCGCGCTGGAGAAAGGGCCATAGATAAGGGTAGGAGGGAGGCGGTACAAGAACTACCGGTCCCTAACACAGTAACGGGTGTGAGGTCGTTTCTGGGGCTAACCGGGTACTGTAGAGATTTCATTGAGGACTATGCGGCACCACAACCCCTCTGCTCCGACTCCTACCCAAGGGAGTGGAGTGGCTTTGGGATGAGGGTTGCCAGGCAGCATTTGTCAGGCTCAAGGAAGACTTGCAGACCGCGCCAGCTTTAGGGGCCATAGATGGGGGAAAGAATTTTTCCTGGAGGTAGCAGCCAGCGGGGACAGCCTGAGTGCTGTGCTGCTCCAAGAGCGGCACGGCAGGCTGCGGCCAGTGGTCTACTCCTCCAGAATGCTCACAGATGTGGAAAGGAGCTATTCCAATTGTGAGCGGCATCTTTTGGCCACACATTGGGCTGTGAAAAGATCATTGGTCTTCACAGGCACCTCTCCCATCACCCTCCTCACCCATCACAAACCCACCCAGATGCTTCTGGACGGGATGATCAAGGATGGGACAATGAGCAGTGCCCGCATTGCCCGCTGGACCTTGCTCCTCTCACAGATGGATCTGAAGGTGAAGGGTCTCTGTGAGCCAAAGCTCGCAGCCAACCTGGTATATCCTGGAACAGCCCACCGGTGTTCCATAGAAGGGGTTTGGGAGTAAACATAGGTTTACGGGCCGGGATACATCCCACAGGCCGCGAGATCTATGTAGACGGTTCCAGCATGGTATCTGCTGGCAAGCGTCTCACGGGGTGTGGAGTTTACGACCCAGCGGCAAACATTGCCCTGGCGATTAAGCTCCCCAGCACCATGAGCGCCCAGCAGGCTGAACTGTCCGCGGTGGTGTACGTTGTTACACACCCTGAAATCTTCCCCACCCCCTACACGATTTGTTCGGACAGCATGTTCACGTGCAATTCGTGTACGGAATACCTGCCCATCTGGTCCCGCCGTGGATACACCGCCACTGACGCGAGACCCCTCACAGTAAAGCCCCTGCTGGAAAAGATCCTGGCAGCAGTGGGGGAGGAAGGGCAGGTTTTCATTCACAAGGTGAAGGCCCATTCCTCCACAGAACCCCGCGGCCACGGCAACCAGCAGGCTGACTTGCTCGCCAAGGAGGGTGCCCGCACAGGCACTTTCTGGGACCCATTTGGGTCCAGACCCATGGCGGTGGTCAGAGGTAGGGATGAGACCCAAGGGAGTGTAGGGGTAGCATTAGCCCCGGACCTTAAGACAGTCCAAGCCCAAGACCCTGTCCTAAAAGCAGTCCTCAGCGCAGTTGCTGAGGGAAAGGGAATGGAAGGTCCGTACGGCACAGCGATCCTCTCCGTGAAAGAGGGCATGCTGTTCTGGGGGGAACAGTGGGTTGTGCCGCAGCAGCACCGGAGGGAATTCCTTCAACTGCCCCATGAGGGTCCAGGAGCGGGACACCCAGGGCCTGAGACCACCTGGCAGCGGGTGGAACAAGCGGGATGGTGGCCAGGAGTCAGGGACGATGTCCACGAGTTCTGTGCAGGCTGTCTTGTGTGCGCTGCAAACAACCCTGACCCCCACAAAAGGAAGGTCCCTATGGGACACGTCAGGAGGGTAGAGGGACCATGGCAGTCAATATAAGTCAACTACATCGGGCCCCTGCCCGCCGCCCAGGGAGGCTATGATACTGCCTAGTCCTGGTGGACGTGTTTACCAAGTGGGTAGAGGCTTTTCCCTGCAAGGCAGCCATAGTTCTGGGTACTGCCAGGAACCTGGTCTGGGAAGTGTTCTCGCGGTGGGGACTACCACAGTTTGTGGAGTCCGACCAAGGGAGTCACTTCACCGGACAGGTGATGCAGAACACCCTTATGCTGTTGGGCATTGAAGGGAAATGGCACGTGGCCCACAACCCGCAGTCATCAGGGATTGTGGAACATATGGATCGGACCCTCAAAGAAAGGTTAAGAAAGGAGACGGTGGACTCGCCCCGTAAATGGGCCGAGATCCTACCGTTGGTTTTGATGGGGATCCGGGCCAACCAGTCTAAGAGCACGGGATATTCCCCGTACGAGCTAATGACTGGCCGGGTTATGCAGACCCCCACCCATGTACTAGCCCCGGTGCTCACGGAGGGTCAGCTCAGAGAGGTCAACTGGGACAGGTTCACCCGAAACCTTTTTGAGCACCTGAAGCAGGTCCATGAGCAGGCAGCTGGGAACATCGGAAGACAGCATCGGAGTAACCGATTGCTGCTCGAACCGAGAAAGCACAACGAGTTGGAGGTAGGAGATCAGGTCATGGTAAGAAACTATGCCCGAGTAGGGAGTTTGGAGCCATTGTACATGGGGCCCTACAGTATTGTAGATAAAGCCAGCCCCATGGTTTTAGCCATGAAGATGCCCCGGCGTACAAAATGGTTTCATATAAACCAGTGTAAGCTGTTTACACCTGAAAGGGGAAAACAGCCAGTTGGAAAAAGGTCTGCGGATAAAGATCCTCAGCCTGCAGCAGGAGCGAGTTCACAGACTGCACAGGCAGGCGCTGTGGCTTGCTTAAAGGGAGGGGCCATCCCGCCCATCGATTGGGCCACTCCCCCACTCTTCTGGGATCCAGATGAGGGGGAGGGACCTGAGGGCAAAAACCCCGCCCCTAACCCAGGTATAGAGAGGGAGGGACCTGAGATCGAAAACCCCGCCCTGGACCCAGCCATGGGACCTGGGGGCGGAGACTCTCAGCTCGCAGCAGCAGGCTGCAAAAAGTTACCTGCCCCCAGCCCAGGTTCGGGAGGGGTCAAGCCTGAGGGAGCAGCGGTTCGGGTTAAAGGCCCAGCGGCCAAGAAAGCCCCACCCGGCAAGGCCCCCAGAAGGGCCCTGCGGACGCCCCAGCCAAGAAAGCCATGGTCACCCGCCCTCCAGTTACCAAGGGCCGGCCCTCGAGTCAGGGAAGGGTCCAAGGACAGAGGTCGTCAGCCAGCAGCCTCGGGCTGCGAGGGACCAACCATGAAGGACGGTGCGGTCACGCCGGGTGTGGCGGTGAGCCGCAGTCCAACCAGGGATTAGCCTGGCCGCCTAGAGACGGGCAGCGGATGTATATAGTTTAGTTTAAGTTTGTGTTTATTGTTGAGTAATTATTTAGCTTAAGTTTGGGTGTTTTTGATTTAAGTTAAATGAAGTGATGGGTAGTGTTAAGTAAGTAATCTGCTAAGAGAGTGTATATTTGGGGTCGAGGTCGCAGGACCCGACCATGCTTCACCAAGCCAGAGAATCTCTTGGGGACCTGGCTGCATGTTTTTGTACCTTTTGCAGAAAGATTTTCGGGATGGAATGTATCGTGACCCTATTCGCCCTGATCGGGATGAGTGTGGAGAAGAGGGGTGATGTCCAGGACTCCCACATCTACGGGTGTTCGGGAGACAAGGCGCCCCTAGCGATCGATGGGAACGGTGAACGGGATGCAGTGGAAACCGCCGTTTACTTCCACGAGGGAAGGTGGCCAGGATGGCTGGGGTCCAATTCGTCTCAGTACTCCAGCCAAACCGGATTCACGTACGAGGAAGCCTCTCTCCTGTGCCCCAGGGTACGAGTCGTTACCACGAGGGTCAGCGTCACCGTTGGAAAGCGAATATGTTTTACGTGTAAAGGACACATTCCACTGGATAGCTGGTGGTGGCTCAGGAAGTTAAGCAAGGACATGAGGAACCCCGAAGTCGAGTGGGGACGGGTGGGAAACAACACCCATTGGACGATTACCGGGACTCATGGAGGACTAAGCGTGTGTTGGGACAAGTGGTGGGAACCGGATCAAGGGATTTACATCTGTATGTGGGGGTCAGAGGAGGTCTGCCCTCTTATGTTCATTAATAAATTGACATTCTTATTATGAACACAGCTAGCTTTTGCTAGACACTTTTATTGAGCGCATGTGGGCTAGGTACAATATCTGTAGAGGCTTCTATCTTGACTGCTGCCTTGTGGGTAGCCTAGTGCCTCATAGGTAATGTAGCCTTAATATATATACAGCTGGGTAGTGTAGTCTTATACATACAGCTATATACAGCTCTACGGCTCCACCTAGTGTCCACTATAGAATGACATGTTATTGATCATTACATGTCCCGCAGGCATATCCATCATTTTCCACCGGCAGTGGCATGACACTGGGGAGGGGATGAAGTGGGATACCAGCCTGAAGGTGTGTGCGGTCCCTTACACCCCGATCCAAGTCAACGCCGCTGAGCTTGTGCCCCACCCACGGCGCAGGCGGCAAGGTTACCCAGGGAAGGTTGCCCCACCACCACCAAGGGACCAGGGAATGGGTTGGTACTAGTACATACCGATCAGATGCTGTACCAGGGGGTACACTACGTGGTAGCCTCCGTGATTTTGAATCTCACCGAGGTACATTTGCAGGAGTGGTGCCCCAAGGAAACAGAGCAGCTATACCAGGCCCTATTAAAGGACATGTTCAAGAAGTTTTACGAGTTCGATTTTGCCCATGTGGACAAAACCGAACTCTACACCACACACCGAGAGATATTGGGTAATGCAGGGAGGCAAAGAAGGGGAGTATGGAATGATGTTTTTACTGCGTTTAATACTGGGTCGTCTGTCATCTATGGATGACATAGAGCTGCAGACCCAGATAAACGGTTTAAAAACACAGTTAAAGAAGATATTACTGGATGAGAACAATGTAGTGGGCACAGAGTTGCATGAGGACCAGGCCATGATGGCCCATTTAAAAGAGATCATAGCCGAGTCGGAAAAGTACGCAAAGACAGTGAATGCTCTCATAAGGGAGGACAGAAATGCTTCTGACCAGGCTGCGCAGTATGAGGTGTGCGTGTTATACGGGGCGTGGTTACTGGGTGAGGGCCGCAGTAATCTGGAGGATTTAAAACAGGGTTTGGTCCCCTCCTGGATTAGCAACAAGCACCTCGCAGCCCTCCACGCTTTTGAGAATGCATTAAGCCCGTGCCAACTCCGGCTAGCCTCCGAAGCCTACCCAGTCCCGTGGATTGTGGGCGGTCCAACCACACAATCATGGGAGTAGTAGTTAGGATGCCGGTCATGGGTAGGACAGCCCGACCTGCACCGGTATACAGGGTTGAGAACATTGGAGTCATTCAAGGGGGTGCACACATTCATTTCACAGCAGTCCCGCCTTACGTCATTAAGTGGGAGCACGCTATGACAGGTACTGACCTCTCAGGGTGCCGGAGCCGGGGAGCACACATAATCCTGTGTCCCCAGCAGTTGAATGCCTTTTCGAAACCGCAGTGTGGGTTCAGAGCTGCTGGCGCAAAACCTATAAATTGCACCATGGAGGCAATGGCACAGGCCATGTTCCCCCGCAGGTAGCATATATAGGGGGTAGGACATATTGGCCTAGAAATTCAGTAGCGTTCGCCAGCCGTTAACGCCTTAAGAGGGGTAGATTTCCAGCGCTAGGCACTTAGCGCCCGGGCGCAGTCCGAACTGCGCCTACGCCCAACTTCAGTTGACATTTAGCGCCGACGCAAAGTGTTTGCGCCCGCTCAGCTGCGCGCGCAGCTTATGACGTCATTTCGTCGCGCAACGCTGTTTGTGCACCCCAAACCGGAAATTCAGTGGCGTCCGCCCAATGTGGGCGTGGCGCTGTTAAGAACTGTGAACTGGAACGCAGCAGAGGCCCTGCGGGCCTCGGGGAGTGCTAATTAAAGGGCACTTAGACTGAACTATAAAAGCCAGCCATTTTGCTGCCATGACTTTAGTGCTTTGGATTTCTGGACAGAGACCAAGGAACAGACCTTACTGATTTGGGACAACATAGGAGAGGTATTTTTGGCTTCTGGCCAGAGCTTGGAAATTAGACTCATTGTGATTTCACTGTTTGCAAGTTTATTATGGGGGCTGCATGGGGTTCCAACCCTCAGTTCCAGCATTATGTGCGAAGGGCTCGCAGACGCTGTGTGAGAGGGCCAGCCATGCCTAGACGCAGAGGGGCCATCAGGCGTCGGCAACGTAGGCCTTACCCACTCAGGGAATACCGGCAGCAGGTGTCCTATCTCACCATGACTGCCGCGCATTGTGTTAAGAGGCTGCGCTTCAGAAGGGAGGTGGTTGCAGAGATCTGCCAGCTGCTTCACAGAGATCTGCGTCCACAGCTGATGTGCAGGACGTCTCTGTCGGTGGAAGTGAAGGTCACGGTGGCTCTGAACTTTTATGCAAGTGGCTCCTTCCAAGCCGCTGCTGGGGGCATAGCGAACATCTCCCAGTTCGCCGTGCATCGCTGCATCCGGCAGGTCACCGATACCCTTTTCACAAGGAGACACCAATTCATCTCCTTCCCCATGACCCTAGGGAGGCAGGAGCAGCGTGCAGTCAGATTTGCCAGGATCGCCGACTTCCCCATGGTGCAGGGCGCCATTGACTGCACGCATGTGGCTATGCGGGCACCTATCGACAATGCCGAGGATTACCGCAACCGGAAGGGCTACCATTCCCTCAATGTACAGCTGGTGTGTGACCACAGGCAGCGCATCCTAGCTGTCAATGCCCGCTTTCCAGGAAGCAGCCACGATGCATTTATCCTGCGCCAGACTACTGTGGCTGACATGTTCGAGGCACAGCCTCCACCAAGGGGATGGCTTATTGGGGACAAGGGCTACCCTTTGTGTACATGGCTCATGACCCCGCTCTGCGCGCCCAGGACCCCTGCGGAGGAGGCATACAACGAAAGCCATCAAGCCACAAGGAACATCATAGAGCAAACGATTGGCGTCCTCAAGCAACGGTTCCGCTGCCTGGATCGTTCCGGCGGATCTCTACAGTATTCGCCGGATAGAGTCTCCCAGTTCGTCGTCGTTTGCTGCATGCTGCACAACCTGGCTATCCGCAGGACTCAGGCACTGCCACCTCGCGTTGGACCACCACCTCAGGAGGACGAGCAGGAGGACCATGAGGAGGAGGAGGAGGAGGAGGAGTACCAGCCCAGGAGGGAGCCACAAGGTCCAAGGGTCGTCCGCCGGCGGCTTATTGAACGACACTTCTAGGCCCCCTGTCAGGGAATGGCTTGTGGCAATGAACGCACCTGAATGCAGCCACTCCGCAAGCCCTCAGCCGGTTAACGCAACAACCACTTGAAACATGACACCTGGACAAGCTGAATAAATAAAAAGCTTTATTTAACAAACTCAGGGCCCTTCCCACATGAAACAGAAAAACAGACAAGACCCCCAAAAAACAGTCAAAAACATATCTCACTCCCACAACCTGGGGAGGAATAACAAAAATTGTCCTTCCAATTGGCCTTCATCCTCGGCCTTACCAAAATAAGCCCCCCCCCTCCAGAACACAAACACCCCCATATAAAAAAACATTTGCCTTCATCTTCGGCCTTACCAAAATAAGCCCCCCCCCCCCAGAACACAAACACCCCCATATAAAAAAAACAGTTGGCAACACACTCTACTTGGTGTGCCGAGAGGGCGAGTCCTTGTGCAGGCTTCTCCGGCCCCTGCCCGACCTGTTGCTCCGCCTCAACCTGGGCCCTGTGGGTGTTGCAAGGCTGGGGGAAGGCTCCTGAGGGGCACAATGCGTGACGGCAGATGCCCTTGGGGGTCGGCCTAGACGAGGTCCGGCCCTGGAGGGGCCGGCTGCTGACTGCTGCAGCTGTGGCTGGCCAGCATCAGTCTCTCCAGCAGCTCGTCGCACCTTGGCTGGGGGAGTGGCAGTGGCAGCTGCAGCAATGGGGGCAAGCTGGCTGATGCCAGGCGCTCGCTGGTCACCAGAGACACTGGCACTCGGCCGGCCTGGCACTGCAGCAAGCGCAGCAATCTGGTGAAGGCCAGACCGCTGTGCTGCAGCAGGGCGGCGGGTGCCCTGGCGATGCTTCCGTGACACAGCGAGTGTGGCAGAAGTGAGTGCGCGAACTGCCCTGGTCTGTGCCCGCATCAGATCAGCCAGTGTCTGGACGGCGCCACTCATGAACTCGCGACTCGCGTCCTGTGCTGCCGCGAGTTGGTCGACACCCCTGGCCTGTGCTGCCGCGAGTTGCTCGACACCCCTGGCCTGTGAGTCCCCGAAATTGGCCACACTATGAGCCAGGGACTCAATGGCCTGAGGCAACTGTCCCACAACCCCCATGAACTCGTTGTGGCGCCGCTCCGAGGCCGCGGACATTTCATCAAGGAGGCGCACCTCCTGGGCGAGGACCGTCTCCGGACTGGAGGGCGGACTCTCCCTCTGGGGAGAAGGCCGCCGAGTTGCCCGACCCTTCCCGCGTGCCTGGACGCCACTGGGCCCAGCAACTGCCCTCCCCTGCAACACTTCCCCCCTCTGGGGAGAAGGCAGCCGTGCTGCCTGACCCTTCCCGCGTGCCTGGACGCCACTGGGCCCAGGAGCTACACCCCCCTGCAACACTTCCCCCTGGCTCTCCTCCAGGCAAAACGTGTCCCCTCCATTGCCATCCCCTGGCGCGGATGAGTGTTCCCCCGATGTGCCGCCTTCCTCTTGGTCCTCGTCGTCCTCCTCTTCCGAGGGACTGGCACTCTCAGCTTCAGGGACCTCCTCCTCACCAGCTGAAAGCAGGAAGGCACAAGAGTAGCTTTAGAGTGAGGACAGGGCGTCAGCGAGGGAGGCATGAGTGGTGCCATTATGCGCATTGGTGGGACAGTGGCAAAGGATGTAGATCTGAAGTGCAAGGGGAACCAGAGAGGTCCAAACGGTCATGTCCTTACCATTGGGTCCAGCACAGGGTCGGCATCTCCAATAGCAACGGGGCCAGTCACCCGGCCACGCACGAGTCGAGCCACGCTCTCCTCCAGCTGACTGAGCTGCTGGAACTGGGGACGGCCTCCCCCGGTGACAGTCTGGCTCTTCAAATTCCACGCCAGCTTGGCCTGCAAGAGAAAGGACGGCCTCTAAGTACAGTGTGGTGCCCTGTTGTTGTGTGCACTGCCTCCCATGGTCGAATAGCTTGGCCAGTGTGGTGCCCTGTTGTTGTGTGCACTGCCTCCCATGGTCGAATAGCTTGGCCAGTGTGGTGCCCTGTTGTTGTGTGCACTGCCTCCCATGGTCGAATAGCTTGGCCAGTGTGGTGCCCTGTTGTTGTGTGCACTGCCTCCCATGGTCGAATAGCTTGGCCAGTGTGTTAAGTGCAGAGAGTGCTATTGATGATCATGCCAGTGCCATAGCTGCGGGAGGAGGGCTGGCCATTAGGCCTTTGAGGTCCCTTTGCCCATAATGTGAGGTGCACATGCAAGGATGAGGAGGACACTGGAAAGGGTACTCACCCTGACCAACCGACTGAGGTCGTTGAACTTCTTGCGGCATTGGTCAGCAGTCCTGGGGACATCGCTGTTGGCTGACACCCTCAGGGCGATTTCCCTCCAGGCTCTCCTGTACTGCCTCCTGGGAGCCTTCTTGCCACTGTCCGGGCACAAGATCTCTCTGTTCTTTTCCAACCCCCTAAGCAGCACCCTCAAAGCATGCTCTGAGAAGCGCTGCGCTCATTCACGGGCCTTCTGCATGGCTTCAGGCGCTATTTGGGTCCACCAGCAGTGTTCAGGCCTAGCTGCAGGGCTCCACTATCCAGGGCATGGCTGCAGACAAAGTCGACCCTTCCCCCTTTAAGAGCTGGCCGGCGTCAGGGTGTCTGCTGTCAATCAAAACATGACCGCACCTGCGCTGCGCCCGGCCTCGGCGTTATCAGTCCGCACCGCCGGCTTAGCGCCTAAAGGTAGGAGTGCAACGCCAGTTTCAGCGCTCGCCCAAACTCCTTGGCCAAAGCTACTGAATTTCGGCGAAGTGGCCTCCACTTTCCGGCGGGCGCTAACTTTAGCGCCCGCCCGACTTTACCGCCCCAAAAGTGGCTACACTGAATTTCTAGGCCATTGTGTCACCACCGGCGCGTCCCACTACCAGCATGGACAGCATAGCTGGTGTCTGGTCAGTGAAAGCAGCTTCTGTTTTAAACTCGAGGCAGAAGTTCAAGTGGCCCAGGAGCGAATTGTCCCCATTCCTGAACCCTCCACTGTGCACCTCACTGTGAATGAGAATTTTACGGATTTGCAAAAGTATGTAGCCCTCTTTGGCTATGAAATTCCCCCTCTCCCTGAACACCTTACCAAAATACTCAAAGCCGTTATAGTTTTGCAGAAACATTTTTACACTCTCAAGCAGAAAACAGTAGAGATAGGGACTAAGATATCGGATATTGTGATTCCACCCTGGTGGGACATTTTCAATAATATAGAGGTTCCTTCGTGGATCAGACTGGCTTCCCACATTCTTGTGGTTTGCCAGTTAGGGATAGTGTTATATCTAGTTTGTATTCAGTGTAAGGGAAAAGGTCAGTGGTCAGAATACCGAAACCAGAGCATCTGGAAGGAACATTATGTAAAGGTGGAGGGAGATCTGCCCGTTTGAGTCCTTTTCTTTGTATTTTGATGAAAGACTGTTGTTTTTTGTGTTTGTTATTTTTAATAAAGGTTTTTCTGTTGTTTTTTTTGTGACGCATTTAATAAAGATGTATGTGTACCAAATGGTGCAGGGGTGTTGGACCCCCTCCATGCTTAGATGTGTGTAAAGTCTGTAATTTTACTCTCTGTATGCTGATGTACGCTACATTTTCACGGAATGGGAAGTGCATGTGTTGTGGGTATATTAGATAGGTAATTACAGGGGAAGGTTGACTATGGAGGGTCAGAAAAATTTTGCTCACCTTGAGAGAATGATACTTCAAGCAAGTTTTAGTATCACAGGGGGGAATGTAAGATTCGCAAAATTTCTACATTTTCCTGAAGGTTATTATTAAGAAAAGGGACCCTGCATGGACATTTTTTAATGAAAAAAGGTACCCAAAATGGTGTCCGCGCCTCGTGGCAGAAAGCCTGTGAGATTTTAAAACATGGACTCTGCAACGAAGGCAGCTTGTGGAGAAATCGAAACCAAGGCTGCGGTTTCTGTGAAGAGAGACTTTATATTTTGAAACCAGACAGGACTTTGAATTATGTATTAGATCGAATTGGAGACAAATCTAAATTCAGTTAGGCCTATAGTTAAGGCCATCAAGCAGTTTACATATATAATCGACAACAGATTAAGGAAGCCATCGAAGTTGGACAGGCCCATCAAGGAACATTCATGACAAAACAAGTCAATTATTGGGCCGGTAGATGCGATTACCGGCCATCTAAAACCCGTTAGTATGGATTGCTACCATTATTTAAAATAGCCCACCAAGATTAAGACAAAGAACTAACCTGATTTGGTACGCAGATAAGGGTTTTTCGAAAGGAGTATAATTGAAGGCACCGGGTAGCAATCTCACTCTCTGCTCTGCTCGGCTCTTCCGCCACTCGCCCTCGTGGCTGTCGCTCTTTCCCCATCCCGCGCTTACCCCCTGGCCTTTGCCCGTGCCTTTCCCCACTCCATCTGGAAATCGCCCAGGCACTGCATCGGGCGGACACGGACAATTCAGGCCAGGCGAGGCGGGACGCGACGAGGGGAGGAGGGAAGACCAACTGAAGAAGACCGACTAAGGAGACGAACTGAGGGGAGGCTTCGAACCATCGGGCCTTCAGCCTCAGCCAACCTGCGACTATCTTCATACAAACTCAAACTGTCGGCCGACGACGAAGAATCATCCCTGCAAGGTAAAGTACCCAAACAGAGACTTTAACTTTGGGGTACTCGAACCTGGACAACGCCCTTGCAGCACTTGGAGACCACGTGACGACGGCAGGCTCCAGAGAGCACCAAGAGCGAACCCTGAACCCAACCGCTGTTTTGAGTCCAGTAGACCCCTTTTGATTGGTGAGCATGAAGTTCTGACCCCTCATAGCTTAATCTAGTTTCAAATAAAGCTGTTGGACTATAACCTGGTGTTCTGTGACTTCTTACATTAGTTAGGTATAGGGGGTGGGATAAGGATAAGGGGATTGTTAAGATAGCTGTTTTCCCTCGATGTGCCATGTGTTCCCCATTCCCTGTATAAGTATATTATTCTTTTGTATTTTGCCTGTAGAAGTGTACACTAGTAATTTTCCATAAGATTGTATCAATTTTCCTCTTCAATAAAATCTTGGTTTTTATTTACATCCAACCACCTGTCTACCCGAGTCTTCTCGGTACCGCCGCCTTGTACCTAAGTCCGGTGTCTAGAACACAGGGGTGTGGGAGCGATTCGAACCGCTTATAAACAGTCAGCGGCATAACTGGGTGTACGCGCCAAACACCACCACATGCCACCCCCTACAGAAGGAAAGGTGGAAGTGGTTGGGAGGGAGTGAGCGACTGTGAAGAAGGGGAGAAGTGATTGGGAGAAAGGGGGCGACCAGAAGGAAGGGGGGGAAATGATTAGAAGGGAAGATGGCGACCAGAGGCCAGCAACAGTCTTTGGGACTGCAAGGGAGCGGGAAAAGCATTCCTGGTCCTTCCAGTTCCACATTCCCACAAGTATTTGTTAAAAAATGTAGCATTTTGGTGGCGACCTCCAGCAGTCGGACGTAGACCACATCTTCCTGAACGCAGCCGGCCCGGCGCCAACTGTGTTCAGGGCAGCTCAACTTTGCATAGGAACCCTCAGTCAGGCATAATGCTCCTATTGCCATAGGCAAACGGCCTAATGCCTGTTTCAGGCGTGGACCCTGGACACCTCTTTTCATGCCTTTACCAATATGGCTGGCGACACACTTCCAACAGGTAATGAGTGCACGCGCCCCGCTCCCCATATTGGATACTTAGGCGCCCATTTTCTGCCTGATAAATGGGCGCAAAGCCATCGAATTTGTAGGCCAATGTTTCCAAGCCATTTTTCAGAAGATGGGAATTTATCAAACTCTATGGGCTAGATTTTCAGTTGCTTGCGCCAGCAGTTAGCGCCTTAAGAGAAGTGATTTCCGGGCGCTATGCATGTAGCGCCCGGGCGCAGCGCAGTTTGCGCCCCGCCCCAAATTAAGTTGCCCGTTAGCGCCGGCGCAAAGTTTAGCGCCCGCCCGGATGCGCGCGCAGAAAATGACGTCACATCCTCGTGCAATGCCCTTTGGCCGCCCCGATTGCAAACTTCAGTCGGACCGTCCCATTGTGCGGCGGGCGGCCGGAGCGTTTGGAAAAAGGAACGCAACACAACCAGCGCGGGCCCCGGGGGGCGCTAATTAAAGGGAACGTCCTCTCCAGTATAAAGGCCATCCTTTTTTCAGAAAACAGTCTTGTGCAACGCATTTCTGGAGACACAACAAGGAGGATAGCTAACTGGTTTCAAGCAGCAAGAGCCAGGTATTTTTGGACTCAGGCAACAGCGCTGCAAGTGGCCATTTGGAAATTAGAGTGTTTTCCAGGATTTGATGGGGGTTGCATGGGGTGCCAACGCGGAGCTGCAGCTCCATGTCCGTAGGGCTCGCAGACGCATTGTGAGAGGGGCAGCCCTGGCTAGAGGCAGAGGGGGCTACAGGCGTCGGCCACGTAGGCCTTACCCAGTCAGGCTATACCGCCAGCAGCGCTCCTACCTAAACATGAGTGCCGCGCGATGTGTTAAAAGGCTCCGATTCCGAAAGGGGGTGATTGCAGAGATCTGCCACCTGCTTCGCCGAGATCTGCGGCCAAAGCTCAGGTGCAGGACGTCTCTGTCGGTGGAAGTGAAGGTGACGGTGGCATTGAACTTCTATGCCACCGGCTCCTTCCAATACGCTGCTGGGGACATAGCAAACATCTCCCAGTACGGCGCGCATCGCTGCATCCGCCAGGTGACCGAAGCACTGTTCAGAAGGAGAAGCCAATTCATCTCCTTCCCCATGGCCCTGGAGAGCCAGCATCAGCGCGCATTGGGATTTTCCAGACTCGGGGAATTCCCCTTGGTGCAGGGCGCCATTGACTGTACGCATGTGGCTTTGCGGGCCCCTCTGGAGCATGGCGAGCAGTATCGCAACAGGAAGGGCTACCATTCTCTGAATGTGCAGCTGGTCTGTGACCACAAGCAGCGCATCATGGCAGTCAATGCCAGCTTCCCAGGCAGCAGCCACGATGCCTTTATCCTGCGGCAGAGTACTGTGCATGACATGTTCCAGGCACAGCCTCCCCCAAGAGGATGGCTACTCGGGGACAAAGGCTATCCTTTGTGCACCTGGCTCATGACCCCGCTCCGCGCGCCCAGGACCGCTGCTGAAGAGGCCTACAACGAGAGCCATCAAACCACCCGCAACATCATCGAGCTAACTATTGGGGTCCTCAAGCAACGGTTCCGCTGCCTTGATCGCTCCGGAGGAGCTCTCCAGTATTCGCCGGACCGGGTCTCCCAATTTGTGGTGGTTTGCTGCATGCTACACAACCTGGCTATCCGCAGGACTCAGGCACTGCCACCTGACGTTGGACCAGCACCTCAGGAGGAGGAGCAGGAGGAGCATGAGGAGGAGGAGGAGGAGGAGGAGGAGGAGCAGGAGTACGTTCCCAGGAGGGAGCGACCAGGGCCAAGGGCCGCACGACGCCACCTTATTACACGGTACTTCTAAGCCCCCTGTCAGGGAATGGCCAGGGGCCATGAGGGAAGATGAATGCAGCCGCTCCGCAAGCCCTCAGCCGGCGAAGCCAACAAACACTAAGAAGAACAACCATGGAGACTGCATGAATAAAGATAATTTTTTATTACACAAAAATGAAAAGCCCTTCCCACATGAATCCCCAAAAACAATAAACGGGCCCCACAAAAAGCCCAACAAACGACTCACTCCCACAAACTGGGGAGGAGCCACTCCACCTTTATTGAAACCGGGCCTCAACGTCGGCCTAACGCAAAAAAAAAGCCATCCAAAAGCACAACCATGGGCAAAATAAAGATGGCCACCGCCATATTAAAGGAAAGCTGGCCACACCCTCTACTGAGTGGCCCGCGAGGGCGAGACCTTGGCCAGCATTTTCCCTCCCCTGCCCTGCCTGCTGCTCCTTCGCAAGCTCTGCCCAGTGGCTGCTGCGAGGCTGGGGGAAGGCGCCTGAGGCTCAGATGCCCTTCCGCCAGATGCCGCTGGGGGGCGGCCTACACGGCGTTTGGGCCTCGAGGGGCCGTCTCCTGAGTGGCGCACCTGAGCCTGGCCACCATCAGCTGCAGCCGCTTGCCCTTGACGCCCCAGAGGGGGAATGGCGGCGACGGATGGCGCAATGTGGGCCAGCTGGCGTCTGGGATGCGCTGGCTGGTGCTGTGGCGCGGTGGCACTCGGCCGGGCCCGCACTGCAGGATCCGCAGCAATCAGCCGACGGCCGGCTTGCTGGGATGGTCCAGCGCGGCGCCTGCCCTGGCGATGCCTGCCTGAGACAGCGCGTGTGGCAGCAGTGAGTGGCCCTGTGGTCCTGGTGTGCGCGCGCATCACATCCGCCAGGGTCTTGACGGCATCAGTTAGCATGCGGCCAGTCGCGGCAGTTGCTGCCCCGAACTCGCGCACACTGGTCGCCAGCGACTCGATGGCCTCAGGCATGCGCCCCACCACGCTCATGAGCTCCGTGTGGCGCCGGTCCGAGTCGTCGGCCATCTGATCGAGCTTCCGCACCTCCTCCGAAGTGAAGGTGTCCGGACTGGAGTCGCGACTCTCCCGCTGGGGAGGAGGGGGCCGAACTAGGGGACCCTTGCCGCGTTGGTGACGGCGAGTGTGCCGAGCAGCAGCACTCCCCTCTGATCCTTCCCCCCTTTGGGGGGAAGGCCGCGGGCCACGCGCACGGCTGCTGGGTGGCTGGACGCCACTGGTCCCAGAAGCTGCATTGCCCTGCGACAGTTCCTCCAGGCACTCGTCCAGTGAGGAGGTGTCGAGCATTTCCTCCTCTCCTGCGGGACGTGACTGTTCCCCCGAAGGTCCGGCTTGCTCCTCCTCCTCCTCCTGGTTGGAGGTGCTGTCACTGGCAGCCTCAGGGTCCTGGTCGTCACCAGCTGAAAGCAGGAATGCACAAGAGTAGCTTCAGAGTGAGGAGACGGCGTCAGCGAGGGAGTTAGGACTGGTGGGATTCAGCGCAATGGTGGGACAGTGGCAAAGGAGGTAGCTCGGATGGGCCAGTGCGACGCGAGAGGGCCAAAAGGCGAGGTCCTTACCATTGCCGGGCAGTGGAGGGTCGGATACACCGCACGCTGTGGGGACAATCACACGGGCTCCCATGAGCACACACACGCGCTCCTCCAGCCGAGTGAGCTTCTGCAGCTTGGCGCGGCCACCCCTGGCACGGGCCTGGCGATTAAACGCTACTTTAGCCTGCAAGAGAAAGGATGGGCTGTAAGTGCGCAGTGAAGCCCTGATGTAGTGTGCACTGCCTCCCATGGTGGAATAGCTTGGACAGAGTGAAGCCCTGATGTACTGTCCACTGCCTCCCATGGTGGAATAGCTGGGCCAAAGTGTAGAGTGCCGAATGGCCATTTGATGCTCATGACTGTCCCAATGCTGCTGGCTGAGGGCTGGCCAAAAGGACTTTCAGGTCCCTTTGCCCATCATGTCAGGTGTACATGCAAGAATGAGGAGGAGACTGGAAAGGCTACTCACCCTCACAATCCTGGTCAGATCGTTGTATTTCTTACGGCATTGTGTGTGGGTCCTGGGGGCCTCGCCGGTGAACGTCACCCTCTGGGCGATCTGCTTCCAGGCTTTGGTGTAGTCGTGGTGGGTTGGATTCCTCCCACTCTCTGGAAACAAGATCTTGCGCCTCACCTCCAGAGCTGTGACCATTATGTCCAGATCACCCTCTGAGAAGCGCAGGGCACGCTGACGGGCCTTCTCTGGCGTTGCCATGACTCCCTGGGGCTGAGCAGTAGTGTTGAGGCCTCTTTGCAAGGCTGCAGTGTGCAGGGCGTGGCAGCAGACCAATTCGTCCCTTCCCCCTTTAAGAGCTGGTCGGCACCACGGGGTCTGCTGTCAGTGCAAAAATGACCGCACCCGTGCTGCGCCCCGCCTGGGCGCTATCCCTCTGGACCGCCGGCTTAGCGCCTAAAGATAGTAGTGGAACGCCTCTTTTAGCGCTCCACCAACCTCTTAGGGCGAAGCCACTGAATTCCCGGCAACGGGGCGCTACTTTGGGGCGGGCGCTAACTTCGGGCGGGCGCTAAGGTTAGCGCCCCAAAACTGTCTATACTGAAAATCTAGCCCTATAACCTGTGTGTGTATTTTACACACCCCTTGAAGAAAATACATAGGATGGATTTAACTTCTAAGATTGGTCCAGCTTCTTTACTGAAAAATATGGTAGTTTCATTCACATTTATGATTTCACCAGATCCCCTGTTTCTTTTGCTTACCAGTTCTGACACTAATTATTCTTTGGAACTTGGTCCTCATTTCCCCCCTCCCCTCATGTATATCACTTCACCAATGATGTCTCCTGAGATGCCGGGTCCATGGAATTGTCATGCCAAGAAAAAGAGTTGGTCAAAGGCATAAAACTCAGAACTTAAAGCTGGAGAGATATTCTGGAGCCTTGCGTGATCATCTTTGGGGACGGGGAGAAATAAGACATTACTTTTCCCTCAGGAGATTTAAATAGGTTTGTAGAGTCCTTGATAAAAGCCAATTGTATGAAATCTGTGGAAGGAATAGATTTGATGAACCTAAAGGTCTTTCTTGAAAGACGCGTTTTTATGATCTTAAGCAGCGAGGGGAAAGGTCAGAAGCTCAACCTTTTGGGAATCACTAGTGCAAATCTCCATTCCATCCCCTTACTCCTAACCATTCTGATTCAGACTGAGACAAACATTGGTGAGAAAAATGCCTTCCTCAACCATGAATTACGGCTGTGACTGATCTCTGATGTTGAAATAAATTTGCATTAATAAACTCAAGGACCCTTTGCTGTGTATCCGTTAGCCCCTTATTTTTCAAAAAGAAATGCAATTCTCAGTAAGATTCTGACCTTGCAACAGAATATAAATTTTCTTTTTACCAAAATTGGGTGAGCTCGCGGGGGCGGATGAGTAAGTGACTCTGTACAAAGGCAAGCTGTCCTTCAAAGAGTGCAGACATGAATGAAACCTACGAGGCAAGAGGGAATCACTGCAAACACCTTTGTGAATTTGCCGCTCGTTTCATTTTAATGTTTTGACAGGCAGTGTGGCAAAGTTCAGCAATCTGCAGAGCACAAGATTGCATTCAGTGTGACTGTGCATGGGTGGAACTGAATACAGTCTGTAGCATCATGTGCGTTCAGTTAGTGCTAAATTTCTTCACAGTTTGATACATGCGCTGGCTCCCTTTGCTGCAGAGAGCTGAAATTGAGTCGATTGGAAGCAGGCTGGTGTGAATACCCAGGTTTGCAGTAGATCCCAGATATATAAGGGTGATTTTTCAAGGTTAAGTTTCCTATATGGAGCTTTACTATCTGGGGGGGGGCTCAAGTTGGTGGTGAGGTTCCATCGCAGTAGCACGTCTATCTAACGAGGCTCCATGTTGGAGCCATAGCCGTACAAAAGCAACCCTTGTCCAGAGCTTGTAATAGTTGCCATGGGGATTAAAGGGAAGGAAAGTCAAAGGGGGATTGCTTTTTGGTTCTAAGTATTGTTAAGGTTAGACTTCTTAATGTATCAGGCACCTCCCTTGTCAGGTCCACTTGCCTCGGTGCCACTGTTGGGATTCGGCCTGCTACATCTCTGAGCGTCTCCATTTGGAACAGCCTGGGAGGCCAATCTGGAACCTGAAGAACATCCTGTGGGCATCTTGTACAAATTAAAATGATTAAAAGTCTGGTGATTTGAAGTTCACACCCTGCGTGAATTTATTAATCCATTTTCTTTTCTTTACTGAATTAAATTTTTGGTGACATGTTTTTTTGCTGCTCAGTAATGGGACCTGGAGAAGCAGATCTGTCACAAGGATGGGGGTTATTTTCGCTCAGCTCAGATAACTCTGCAAGCTAGTCCCTTAATGGACAGAGGATTCTACCTGGGCAGGTAGTGGGAAGCTTACCAGCACTTTCAAAGGTAAACAGTGCTGTTTAAAAGCAAGAAAGACTTGCATTTCTTAGCACCTTTCATGACCTTAGGACATCCCAAAGTGCTTTACAGCCAGTGAAGTAAGTTTTGAAGGGTAATCACTGTTGCAATGTAGGAAATGCAACAGCTAATTTGTGCACAGCAAGCTCCCACAAACAGCAATGCGATAATCTTTTTTAGTGATGTTGATTGAGGGATAAATATTGGCCATGACACCAGGGATAACTCCCTCGCTCTTCTTTGAACTAGTGTCTTGGGTTCTTTTACATCCACCTTAGTAAGCAGACAGGGCCTCAGTTTAATGTCTCATCCGAATGATAGCACCTCCAACCATGCAGCACTCCCTCAGTACTGCACTGGAGCGTCAGCATAGATTTTTGTGCTCAAGTCTCTGGTATGGGACTTCGAACCCACAAATGTCTGACTCAGAGGCCAGAGTGCTACTAACTAAGCCATGGCTGACACTTCCGCAGCTTAAACTCCAGCAATATCCTTGCATACACTTGGTGGTGTATGGGGGCATCCTTTACCTGGGTTACGGTAATTTACCTTCCTTTACCTGGTTTACGGTAATTTACCTGGTCAAGCAGCCTTTTTTTCCACTGCACTGTTACCAATACCAATCAGCGGTTTCGAATCGCTAAACCCACCCTTCCAGTTCTGACTGGAGGAGCTTATAATTAATGATATATTAAAAATGGACAAATGGTTTGGATGCAAGAAAGTCAAACTTTATTAACGAAATAAACTACACAACACGATCAATGTAATCATGGTAAAATTGCTTAGATAGGGGAGGAAAAATGGGCATAATGAGGGAAAATGACTAAAATGACAATTCTAACGAAATCCCACTTTACTCCCCACCCCTATGCCTATCCTAAGTTGCCTTGTGGAAGGTCAGAAAAATATATGCTCAGCACTATAATGCCAGCCCTGTGTCCCACGAGATCTTCACTGTCCTGAAGTAAAGAAACACTCTAGTGTTTTAAAAGTAAACTGCTGGTGTTCTTACTTCTTCAGACAGACTCCCATGCTGTAGAGGGCACACGGAGGCAAGCCAGACAGAGAGAGAGAGAGGCCTCCGAGAAGTTATCTCTATATACCCCAATTTTGGGGCCGAAATGTTCCCGCCCACATCTGGAGTTTTCTGGGCTAAAACAAAGGGATCCAAACTGTCCACTTGTCTGGGATGGGTTTGAATAAAGTTGCCATTGTCTGTGATGGCTTTCGCTAAAACTGCAGGGGTTTTGAATGTGTCTTCATTCATCATGATGGGTTTGAATGGGGTTGCCATTGTCTGTAATGGCTGTTGATAAAACTGCAGGGGTTTTGAATGTGTCATCATTCATCCTGATGGGTTTGAATGGGGTTGCCATTGTCTGTGATGGCTGTCAAAAAAACTGCAGGGGTTTTGAATGTGTCTTCATTCATCCTGATGGGTTTGAATGGGGTTGCCATTGTCTGTGATGGCTGTCGATAAAACTGCAGGGGTTTTGAATGTGTCTTCATTCTGAGGCCAAAATGTTCCCGCCCACATCCGGAGTTTTTTGGGCTAACAGGGATACAGCTGTCCCCATTGTCTAGTAATGGGTGATTCAAAACCATTCATTCTTAAACTGTTCCTTTTCTTAGTCTAAAAAGTCTCTTGCATAGTTTAGGTGTGTTTCATTGTGTGTGATGGGTTTTGAATGGAGTTGGATTACTATGTAAACAGAAACCCATTCTCTTGTGGTCATTGAAATTGCAGTCAAGTGGTTTTAATCCCTTGTGCAAACATCCTTGTAAATAAACATCGATTGTCTCTGGAGGGAGGGGGAAACTCCCCTTTTGATTGACAGAATTTGACTGCCAACTTTGATCCCCTCCCTTTTCACAGACATACACGAGCTGCTTCCAAGCCCTTTTTCCTTGGCCATGCTTTTCTGATGGTCATTTTTATCCCTGGGCAATTTACCAAACTCAAGGGTACAATTTTTAATAAAAATGTACTGCCTTAAGGTGTGCAATTTTTTACAAAGTTCTTTGATTCTGGTGTTGTCCAAGTGCTGCTTAGCTCACGGGCCCCTTAACGCAGCCTTTTGCGGTTCTGGGCACATTTTAAAACATTGTCCAACCCAGAGACTACTTAAATCACACAAAGTCTTTGTCCACGATGTGGATTAATATTTCCCGATCTTCGGGGGATGAGGGGATTTTGCGAACCACTACATTCCCCCCTTGGCTACTTCCAACTTGCTTGTAGTATCCTCTTGAAGAAGTGAGCAAAATTTTCTGACTCCTCATGAACAACCATCCCTTGTACTTACCTATAGCTCCCTATCACTGAATCCCCGACCGTCTATTCCCCTCAAATCCGAGAAAAAACCGTGGTACGGTAGGCATCTACAGATACATCAACTACAAAATGTTACAATAAGAGGTCTCATACCTCTGCACCACTTGTTACATTATAACATATTACAAAATGTTGCAATCTTGGTTATACAATGTAATCAAAATGATCCCAAGCATGGAGAGGGTCCTACGCCTCTGCACAGCTTGGAACTGTAAAACAAAATATAAAAAATCTTCATTAAACATTTGAAACAAAATGCTAAAATAAACCCCGACCATCATGTGCCAATGATGGGTCGCGAAATTCGAGTGGGTATTGCTCCTCCCAACTGGGCAGTAAATGTTCCTTTCACCCCCGCTTTAGTGGTCTTAAACTTTTGAAACATACAGAATGGATTTTTACAGAACAGTCTGATCCGCCCGCCCCGAGCCATTCCCTTGTCCCTTTGTGGAGGCGGGGTGAAGGGTTGGGATTTGAGCCAGTTGAATGTTGCAGTCAAACGACACAGCATGACAACCTAGTTTCAGTTGAAACTAGTTGAAACCACAAATGGAACAGATGGTCAGAAACTGAACTACAAAAGTGATCAAGCATGTGGAGATATGAGAAGCTGCAATAACAAGGTTAACCTTTGCAGAACAATCGGATTACGAAGTAACAACTGTCACGCAGATGTATGTAAGGTATATTTGATTAACTTTTAAGCCATGTCCAATCACGAGTCACTGACTCAGATCAGCCGAAGCCACGATGAAGCAAGAATGGACCCTGCGATCCAGATAACTGGACAAACTTAGATAAAAGACAGAACTGAAAGAAGGGGGCTTAGCTAACGATGTAAAGTTATAATTAGGTTGTTTTTGAAGGAATATAATTGGGCCGGATTGGCCAAGGAATAAGTAATGTAATAACGGCTATCGGTGTGCTCCAGTCTTGTACTGTATATAAGCTTGTGAATTTTGTTGATCGGAGAGAAGGTGCTCGCACAGACCGTGGGGTCTGAGACGCTTCTCCCAGAGCTCTGTTTTCAATAAACTGCACCTTTTACTTTACCACAGATTAGATGTGAATTTATTTTCACCCAACAAATTGGCGCTACGAGCAGGGTACTGCGGAGCTGGAAGACCGCCTGCACCAGTGAGCGGGGCGAGTAGTCAGATCTTTGCCCGTCCAGAAATTGGATCACTCGGAAGGGCGGTGTGACAGTGATGCAGTATCGAAAGAATCTGCTATCCGTGACGGGTGAGAGATGCCGTTTAAATAGTGGTTAAGTTGATTGAAACCTGATGTGTTATTTTGGAATGTAAACGTCTCGAGGACCCATACTGAGCCAGAATTAAGAGGGCGACTGGGCCCCACGTGAAGGCCAGAGTTAATTGGGAATCTGAGACAGACTAAAAGTCTGTCTGCTGTGTTGCGTTGCGGGATCTGTTGTATTGCATTACGTGATGTATTGTATTAATGTGTTAACGGCTGCAAGTGAAATAATCACCTCTGACAGTGAGATAGTTACAAGTCAGGACCGCCATCACTAGTGGTGGACGATAGGTAGACCTCTGAGAATGAGTTATTAGGGGGGACCGGGAAGCAGTAAACTAGTAACAAGAGTTAATACATTATGGCAGAAGGTGGAGGCCCAGACTGGGGTCCGCCAGGATCAATGAGTCGGCTCTATGCTGACGACCAAAAGGGTTTGATCGATAAAATGAAGAAAGATGGGTGGGATCCACTAGAAAAACCAATAACACAATGGGAGTGGTGGGAAAAGCAGAAACAAAAGAAAACTAAGAAAGCAGGAGTAATTTTAATACATCAGTTAGTAATGTTAACAAAATGGGTTAAGACACAAACCAGTAAGGTAGAAGAACAAGAAATGAGAATAGCAGAATTAGAAACTTTAGTAGAAAGGATGGAATTGACAGGCAAGGGAAAAAGAGACGAATGGGATAAAGAATAACCCCTGGTGTATGCCTCGGCTCCACCTGGAGATGAAAGTGATATTCCGGTAGTGCCGATGGCACCCGTAATACGGCACCCAGTGCCAGCTCAAAATCGATATCAGGCTTTCTCACCTCTTGAAAAACAAGCCATTCTTAAAGATTTAGGAACCCTTAAACCCCGTAGTCAGAACTCAGAGTTCTGGAGGAAGTTAGAGGAAATGTGGGAAATCCATGATTTACACCCTCGAGACATCCACCAGTTAGTTAGGGCGAAATGCCCAGCCGACAAATGGAGAAATATAAACCCCATTGCAGGCATGCAAGCTGGAGCGTGGGCGGATGCAGTACCTGCGAGTGCCGCACTGGCGGCACAGCGGGCAGCATACGGGCCCTTTAAGATCACAGTAGAAACGGCACTTGGGGCCCCTACTATAAACTGGGGAAAAATCCAATCAGTAAAGCAAAGAAAGGAAGAATCTAGTAGTGATTATGGAGAACGATTGTTTGACGCCTATTGCGAATCATCAGGGCAAGCAAACCCACAACGAACAGACCAGCCCTTCATCCAGATGTTTAAGGATGGACTCTCATTGGCACACCAAGCCATCCTAAAAATGGCGGTAATAGCCGCCCCTACGTATGATCTCGCAGTTCAATGGGCATGTCAGATAGATGCAAAGAAAGCTGAACACACTGAAAAGGGAGGTGTAAAAAATTAAACAGGAAAGGGTAGCAGCATTATTAGGGGGCCAACCGTGTGAAATGTGAGTTGCCACAGGAGCATCAGTATCCTTGACTGATTTGCCCCTTCCGACAACCAAGGAGTATATATATATAGTAGGAATTTTATACCGAACTTTGCAGCTAAAGCAGAACCCATCCAGAAATTGGTGAAAGGGGGAAGTCCCGGTAATACCCCGGTAGAGTGGGGACCAGAACAGGAGCAGGCATATGTGGGTTTAAAACAAGCGCTGATATCGGCTCCTGGCCTCGGTCTACCCGACATGAGGAAACCATTCCACATTCATTGTGAGAACGAAGGGGTGTTCTACGCCGCCGTGATAACCCAACAACATGGGGACAGGTGACGGCCGGTAGCATATTACTCCACTAAACAGTCATCCGTAGCCGCTTGATTATCACGATGTGTAGCAGCACTGGACTGCGCAGCGTGGGCGGTAAAGGTTAGCGAGCCCACAGTAAGGACCGGGGACATTATCCTCCAGACCAGACACACGATAGTAGAAATGTTAAATAATAATAAGCTACGGTCAGTATCTAACATGCGAAGGGCACGTTGGGAAACTTTGTATATTTAACAGGCGATACCTGCAATCAATCTCAATAACCCTTTGGAAAATTGTTAATACATCTTTAAAATGTATTTGACTATAGTATTGTTTTGTGGAATATGTGTGGCGTTGACCGGAGTGACATGCCACCCGGCACGGGAAAAGCGAGAGTTACATGTTAATACGTTTTTGTATATGAGTTATGTGTATGTAAGGGACAAGGGAGAAAGTGCGTGTTGGGTATGTAGCCATATCCCAATCCACTCCAACGGGGGAATCCCTCTTAGACCAATACCATTGAACGTAATTCAAATGGCAGAATGGTTAGTTAGTAGAAGCAATACGAGCAGTAGTACTAATGGTAACGACACCCAGAGCAGAAAATGGGAGGAACAAAGAGTACAGTTCAGGAGTGCAGGATATCCCTTAAACATGTTTGCAGGATGGTACAAACCCGTGTATAATATAAGGAAAAAGCCACCGTACCTTATCCTCACAAACACAACTGGGGTAGGAAGACCCGTTGGGGCGATATGTTGGATAAGGAATGTAAGCAGAGGGGAAGAGGGGAATCTGGAAGCAGGAAACAGTAGTTGTAAACATAATTGGACAACACTCGAACAAGGTTCACCCTTAGAAGTTTGGTGGTTTAACACAACTGGTTTAACAAACCTCACTAGTGGGGGGAAATGGAACGGAATCACAGGGAGTAACGGCGAGTACAGCTTTTCCACAGTCTCAACAAATATGAACCTAACTGCCTATAACGGGACCTATTTTATTTGTGGGCATAAGGCATACCCATTGCTTCCACGAAATTGGACTGGGTATGCTATTTGGGATATGTGGTGCCATACATCCATCACTTGCCCTCCCTAGCAGATCATCAACATTATCGATCCAAAAGGGCAATTACAGAAACAGAGCGGTTCTTCGCTATTTTATTCCCCGGGTATGGGACGGCTAGGGCAATAAAGGAAATTCGACTCGTAGCATCGGTATTAGAGAAAGTAGCTAATGACACAGCTGAAGCCCTGTCTGAAATAAGTGCAGAAATGGTGGCTATGAGAACAATAGCTCTCCAGAATAGGATGGCCCTTGATTATCTCCTAGCTAAAAAAGGTGGCACATGCGCAATGATAGGCGCTGAGTGCTGCACCTACATACCAGATAGCTCAGAGAATATAACCAATTTGGCCGAACATATACAAAAGGAGGTAAAGAAATTACACCAAACCTCAGGGGAAGGTTGGTTGGACTGGCTCTTCGGAGGATCATGGGGATTGTATTTGATACATGGATTTATAATTGTTGTTGTAGTGATGACAATATGTTGTGTTATGATAACAATTTTGAAGGTATGTTGTAAATTGGCACTCGCCAGCATTCCAGTAGCATCTGGAGATGCGATAAAACCCCTGCTATCAACGACAGACGAACTACAAGCAACAGGAGAAGACGACGAGGAAGATGAGTCTCACATGTAAAGAGTCATATGATGATCAATGAAGGATGAGCTCAGGACAATTGAGCCCAAACCTCAATACAGGGTGACTACCCGGTGGATGGCAAGGAACAGCATTGGAAGTTGGTATCCCGGGGCAAAATCTAAATTTGTACCGGGACCAACAGGAGGGATTGAAAGGTTGGGATTTGAGCCAGTTGAATGTTGCAGTCAAACGACACAGCATGACAACCTAGTTTTGGTTGAAACTAGTTGAAACCACAAATGGAACAGATGGTCAGAAACTGAACTACAAAAGTGATTAAACATGTGGAGATATGAGAAGCTGCAATAACAAGGTTAACCTTTGCAGAACAATCGGATTACGAAGTAACAACTGTCACGCAGATGTATATAAGGTATATTTGATTAACCTTTAAGCCATGTCCAATCACGAGTCACTGACTCAGATCGGCCGAAGCCACGATGAAGCAAGAATGGACCCTACAATCCAGATAACTGGACAAACTTAGATAAAAGACAGAACTGAAAGAAGGGGGCTTAGCTAACGATGTAAAGTTATAATTAGGTTGATTTTGAAGGAATATAATTGGGCCGGATTGGCCAAGGAATAAGTAATGTAATAACGGCTATCGGTGTGCTCCAGTCTTGTACTGTATATAAGCTTGTGAATTTTGTTGATCGGGGAGAAGGTGCTCGCACAGACCGTGGGGTCTGAGACGCTTCTCCCAGAGCTCTGTTTTCAATAAACTGCACCTTTTACTTTACCATAGATTAGATGTGAATTTATTTTCACCCAACACGGGGTACCCCTTATGTTTCACAGACCGAGACCGGGGAGTATGGGATCACGACTCCCAGTCCCTCCCCCTCCCGTCTTCCCTCGACTGGCTGCAGAAAATGATGGGTGCCTGTGTGGCGGCTCTCACTGGCCCCACACACAAACTTGGAACCCAGATCTGGCCACCCACTCATCCTCCCCAGCCACACTTACATTCTAACTTTGCCCGTGGGCCCCCGGGTGAGTTCCTCCCTCCACCGAACGCACCCACGCGACTCTTGGGTCTCCGCCTCCCCTTTACAATCTTTCCCGGGCCATCACCACCCACTCCCAGGGGACACATCCCTATCTGACAAGGCGCCTGTGCTTCCCCATCATGTCTCCTCAATAGCGAGGTCTCCCGCAAGTGACATTCGGTCAGGATAGTGCTGGGCTGGGGCCGTGTCCCACCCAGCTGGGGCCATTCTTCTGCGTAGGATGAGTAGGCAGGTTCCTCCGGATCCTGTCCGGTTTCTCCCGCAGGTCGCTGCGGGTTCTCCTCCTGGATTTGTCCAGTGGTGAGGTGATCCCCAACATTCTGTATCCATATCTTCATTCGATGCCCAGCTCGGGCTGGGAGAACAGGGCTGCTCCTTTGTCCGCTTTCCTGCAAAAAAACTTAAAAGGACATGCAGCCAGGTCTCTCACTGACCTTAGGTGGAGACATGGTCGGGTCCCTCGACCTTGGACCAAAACACAAGCATTTGGCACACTTATAAACTTAAACATTAAACTTAAACTCAAAACTACTAGTTACATTCTAAACTTAAAATGTAAACACCTTAGAAGCAAGCTATAAACATTGTTAACTTAACACAAAGCTATAATACAAATGCCGCCTGTCTCTGGATGGCCAGGCTAATCTCTGGTGTCACTGTCGCAGATTACTGCTGCCTGCAGCGAAGCTGGACTGCCTCCTGCTTCTGGTTATGGCTGCTAGTTGGGGACATCTGCGATCTGTTTCCTCCCGGGCTCGGGAGATTGCTCTTTGTGGCGGGTACTCTGGTGACCATCTTATCTTGGGCTTGCGGACCCGCTGAGACCTTCTGAGGGGCGTCTCTGTGGGGGAAACTTTCGCTGACGGACCCTGACCCTGGGTCATAGCCCTAGCTGGCTGGGAACCTTCTCCCCCTGATGCAAACAGCCCGCACTGTATAATATACCTGGCAGCCTGCCGGTACTTGGGGTTTGTCTCCTTTTCCCTACCCACTCCTCTACTGGGGGCAGGTATGCCCTCACCACCCGCTGCTGGTGGCTGAAAATCTTCCTCTCCAGGTCCAAAACCTGGTACCAGCTCCTTCCTTATGTCCCGTGCAAGAGGAATTGCTATCCCTTCCTCCCCAGTGTTGAACACCATAGGGGGAACCACTCTAGAAGCGGGCTGGGGAGATTGTCCCTTTAAACAGGCGACTGTGCCTGCGCGAACCTCCTCCCCGGAGTCCCCCGGCAGAGGCTGTGAAACCTCTGTATTCAAACAGGCGTCTGCGCCTGAGCAGGAAAACTGAAGAGGAGCCGCTGGGGTCACGGGCTGGGGAAGTGCGCCTGCGCGAACCTCCTCCCCAGAGTCCCCCGGCAGAGGCTGTGAAACCTGTGTCTTCAAACAGGCGACTGCGCCTGCACAGGAAAACTGAAAAGGAGCCACTGGGGTCACAGGCTGGGAAACTACGCCTGCGTGAACCTCCTCCCCAGAGTCCCCCAGCAGAGGCTGTGAAAGCTCTGTCTTCAAAAAGGCAACTGCGCCTGCGCAGGAAAACTGAAAGGGAGCTGCTGGGGTCACAGGCTGGGGTACTGCGCCTGCGTGAACCCAGTGTTGGGAAACCTCTCCCCTCAGGTGCGTGACTGTGCCTGTGTGAACATCCTGTTCAAAAGACTGGGGAATCCCTGTCTCCAGACCAGCGACTACGTATGTGCGGGCAGTCTCTTCTGTGAATGAACTCGCAGCAGCCTGCAGATTTCTACTCTCAGGCTGCTGTTTCTCCGTTTCTGAACTAGATAACTGGTTTAAATTTAAACTTTGGCCAAAACTTAGGTCCCACTGGGGCGGTGAAGTGTCCCAATTGGTGGGCCGGACAACCTTTCCCTTGAAACAAGCCACAGTGCCTATCTTTACAGCCTGTGAACTTGAACTTGTATGGTCAGATTTATACAGTTTACATTGGTTGGCGTGGAACCACTTTGTGCACCGGGGTAGTTTTACTGCATAGACCATGGGGCTGGCCCTATCAACGATACTATAGGGTCCTATGTAAAGTGGCTCTAAACTTCCCACCCGGGCATAGTTTCTTACCATCACTAGGTCTCCTATCTCCCACTGGTGGCTCTTGCTAGGCTCGAGCAGCAGCCGATTATTCCGATGTCGTTTCCCCATGCTGTCTGCTGCCTGCCCATTGTAGTGTCCGAGGATCAATAATACTCAGGCTGCAGGAGAACAATAAAATAGGTATTTACTGAACAGAGAGTAATTTAAGACTGAAATACAGAAGCCTGCTATGGCTTTATATACAGGGGTGGTCACTGCCGGTACTGCAGTATAGAATCAGTTCTTCTCTTAAAGGCACATACACAACAATTCCTCCCCTTTTAGATAAACAGTACATAACATTCATTTAACAACTAAATAATAATTAATTACAATTACAATTTTCTCTGTACTATATACATCAACTGAAATAATCATTTATAAGTTCAGTCTTTGAGGAGGCTTCCTGATCCTGGCTGGATAGTGCCTTTCTCGAGTATCCTGTTCTTGCGGCGGAGTTGATTCTGGCTCATTGTCATTGGTTGGTTCGTCAGCTTCCAATACCACTGCTTCTGAGGTAGATGCAATCTGTACTTCGGGTTGATTACCAGGTGCACCTGCTCGTGGTATGGGTTTGGCTTGTTCCTGTGACCCTAGAATCTGGTCAGCATGGCGTCTCACGATGCTCTCTCCAACGTCCACTGTGTACATTAGTGGCCCCTGCTGTGTGCATTTCGTTCCTGGCTGCCATTTTTCTGTTCGGTAGTCGCAGGCCAAGACTGGTTGCCCTATCTTGAAGCTCCTGGTTGGCTTCTCATTTATGTGCTGGAATTGCTTATCCTCAACATCTCATCTTATGTTTGGTTTGAGCAAATCCAGGCGACATCTTAGCCTTCGGTTGAAGAACATTATGGCTGGAGCTTGGTTGGTGACTGCATGTGTCGCATTCCGGTAAGCAAACAAGAAATTATCCACCTTGTGTTGTAGTGGTATGTCGTCATTATGCATTGCCTTTATGGCCTTTTTAAAGGTCTGGACAAACCTCTCAGCCAATCCATTTGTGGCTGGATGATATGGGGCAGATGTGTAATGCTTCACCCCATTATTCCTCAGAAACCTCCGGAAATCCTCTGACACAAACTGTGGCCCATTGTCAGAGCAAATCTGTTCTGGCAAGCCATTCCTGGCGAAATGGTCCGTAGGACTGCAATAGTTTTCTCCATGGTGGTGGAGGACATTTTAATGACCTCTGGCCATTTCGAATGGGCGTCCACAGCGATTAGGAACATTGGCCTAGAAATTCAGTGCCCTTAGCGCCGATTTTGCGGCGCTAGAGGGCCTAGCGCTGCAATTGGCGCCGGCGCCTAAATTGCCTGGGGCCCTTCCGCCGCGGTAGACCGGTAGCGCTGCGCCAGCACCGATGACGTCATCGGTGTGCGCAGCGTCCCGGTTGCCATGGTAACCCGCCCGAACTGGGAAATTGACTTGCGGCCGCCTCGCCCGTGGCAGCCGCAAGCAACGTTCTGGCAGAGGTGCCTTGCACAAGTTTGCGCCGGCGCATTAAAGGCCCCGCGGCGGCCGGCCGCTTTCCCGCCGCCCGCCTGGCCGCAGCTCCCTCCCCGGACTTCCCCCCCCCCCGGAACAGAAGCAAGCCCGGCACTTGTCCGAGGTGCCGGGCTCATTTTTAATAAGATTTTCGCGGGCCGCGGCCGGGTGCAGGCAGGTCCTCCTTAAGGGAAGGAGGAGGCCTGCACTTCCCGAACCTGCCGCACCGCAGCGGGTGCCGCAGCACCGGAATAGCGCCGAAATTCAGCGCATAGCGCCAGTTTTCAGGCGCTAACAGCTTTCAGCAGCGCCGGCAGCCGTTTGGGCGCAGAAGTAGTGAATTTTTGGCCCGACCAGCGCGACTTAGCTCCGGCACTAACTTCCGGCGCTAAAGCCGTTGCTGCGCCAAAACCCAATTTCTAGGCCATTGTGTCCATAAATGGACCAGCAAAATCAATGTGTACCCGTTGCCATGGAGATGAGGGCCACTCCCATGGATGTAACGGGGCCTGTGGTGGAGCGTTTTGGAACTTCTGGCATCCTGTGCATCTCTTGGTCATATCCTCGATTTCTTTATCGATTCCCGGCCACCACACAAATGCCCTGGCTAGGCTCTTCATTTTTACCCCTCCCAGATGACCCTCATGAAGCTCATTGAGCACTCTATCTCTCAGCTTGGGTGGAATTACCACTCGGGATCCACACATCAAGGTCCTCCGGCACACTGACAGCTGTTCTCTCCTTGGCGAGAATGCTGGCAACAGTGAGTCACCATGTGCTGGCCATCCCTTCACTGTCAAATCATAGACCCGAGAGAGTGTCGGGTCATTTCGGGTTTCCTTCTCTATACTTGAGTTTGTAACAGGTAGACATTCGACTATGGTCACATGGAATATCTCAACAGGGTCCACTGCAGGTGCTTCCTCTACCATAGGCAACGGTAGGCGCGACAGCCCATCAGCGTTTCCATGCTGTTTCGTACCCTTGTACTCTATGTCATACTGATGTGCCCCTAGAAAAAGTGACCATCTTTGCAGCCGTTGCGCCGTCATCACCGGAACGCCCTTCTTTGGGTTAAAAATGGAAACCAGGGGCTGATGGTCAGTCAGTAGGGTGAATTTCTGCCCGTGCAGATAGTGATTGAACTTCTTCACCACCCACGCCAGGCTGAGGGCCTCCCTGTCAATCTGGGCATAGTTACGCTCAGCTGAGGTTAAGGAGCGTGACGCAAAGGTTATTGGCCTCTCTGAACCGTCAGGGAATTTGTGTGACAGCACCGCTCCACTGCCGTAGGGAGACGCATCACATGCTAACCGAATCGGTAGTGTTGGATTGTAGTGGGCCAATACTTCTTTTCAAGCGATTAGGCATTTACATTTCTGAAATGCACGCTTACACTCATCACTCCATTTCCATGTTACTCCAGTTTGCAGTAGGGCATTCTGTGGGTGCAGAATTGTGGATAAATTCTGCAAGAAATTATGGTAGTAGTTCACCAACCCGAGGAACGACCTCAGTTGCGACACATTTTCCGGTGCTGGAGCCTTGACTACAGCCTCAATCTTGTCCGGCGACTTATGCAACCCTTCCTCATCAATCATGTGGCCACAATACGAGATTTGTCTCCTGAAGAACTCGCATTTGGGGCGGTTGGCTCGTAGCCCATATTCCTGTAATCTCGTGAGCACCTGCTCCAGGTTGGCAAGGTGTTCACTGTCATTGTCGCCCGTAACCAGGATGTCGTCCAAATAACACTGGGTCCCCGGGATCCCTTGCAGGACTTGTTCCATCGCCCTCTGCCAAATAGCCGGGGCTGATGCTGCCCCGAATACCAGTCGATTGTACTGGTAAAGGCCTTTGTGAGTGTTTATCGTGAGGTATTTCCTAGACGCTTCTTCCACCTCCATTTGTAGATACGCTTGGGCCAGATCAATCTTTGTAAAGCGTTTCCCTCCAGATAGTAAGGCGAAAATATCTTCTATCCGGGGAAGTGGATATTGTACTGTGTGCAGGACTGGGTTCACAGTTACCTTGACGTCCCCACAGATGCGAACCTTCTTCGGTTCCCCAGGCGTGCTGCTCAATGATTTCTTCATTACAGGAATGATGGGTGTGGCCCACTCGCTCCAGTCCACCTTGGACAGCACACCCGAACGCTCCAGACTCTCCAGCTCTGCTTCAACGGCTGGGCGGATCACGTAAGGTACCGGTCTGGCCTTAAAAAATGTTGGGTTTGCGTTATCTTCGATTTTTATCATTGCCGTTACTCCTTTTAGAGTCCCAAGTCCTTGTTGGAACACCTCTTTTGCGTCAGTTAGAATTTTTGACAGTCGTCCAGGTGTGACGTCATCATCCTTTTTATCAGTCACAGTTAGCGCCTGAATGGTATGCCAATCCAATTGTATTTTTCAGATCCATTCACGTCCCAATAATGGTGGTCCTCCATCTGGTAGTATATATAGATACAGTTTCTGTGTTTCCTTGCCGTTGTATTCAACTGGCACCCTTATTTTTCCTCTGGGGTAGACTTTTTGCCCCGTGTATGTCTTCAATACAATGGACATGTCCTTCAAGGGTATGCGTGAGAATAGCCGCTCATAGTCTCGTCGATTCATGACAGTTAGGGCTGATCCTGTGTCCAATTCCATCTTTACTGGGGACCCTGCTATCATGAGGGTGACCCAAATGGTTCGGTGATCCTCCTTTGCGATCACGTTGTGTAACTTTAGACAACTTAGTCTCCTGCTCCCAGAGTCCTTATCACTCTCCTGATCTTTCGAACTACTGTCTGTCAATTCCTTTACTTTCTTGTACTTTTCCTTAGCAGTTCTTGCAGTGTTTGTTTTCTTTCCCGACCTGCAGACTCTTGCTATATGTCCCATTTTCCCACATTGCCTGCATACTTTGTCCTTAACCCAGCAGTCCTTCTGATCATGGGTTGTTCTGCCGCAGCGATAGCACTTTTCTGCTCCATACGCCATTTCGTTAGCGCTGTATTCCTGTGGTTTCTGTTGTATTTCCGCAGCTCCCCGTGCTGCTGCTTCGTAGGATACTGCCACGCTGAAAGCCTGTTCTAGCATCAGGTCCTTTTCCGAAAGTAGTCGTTTCTGGGTTCCTTCACTCTGGAGCTCGCAGACAAACTTATCCCGTAAGGTGTCTGCCAGTCCTGCTCCGAACTGGCAGTGCTTCGATAACTTGCGTAGTTCCGTAAGATAGTCAGCATTGCTCTCATCTTTGTGCTGGTTTCTTTTATGGAACTTGAATCTTTCTGCTATCAGCAGCGGTGTAGGGTTTAGGTGTTCCTGTAAGATATTAAAAATCTCTTCAAAACTTTTCTCCATTGGTTTAGCTGGGGTAATTAAATTCCACAATAGGCCGTACGTTCTCGCGTCCATCAAATTTAATAATACTGACGCCTTCTTTCCATCGGCCACCTCATTTGCCTTGCAGTACACTTCAATTCTTTCCACATACGTGGTCCAGTCTTCTACCTCGTTGTCGAAAGCAGTGATACTGCCACTCTTCGGCATCTTGAGTGATTTAAAATGGCGCCTCCTGCGCTTTTTCTTCCTCCCCAATAAAATAAAATGGTGCCTCCCGCACTTTTCCTTCTTCCCCAATGTAATAAAATGGCGCCTCCTGCACTTTTCCTTCTTCCCCTTGCTGCCATGCTGCTCCTAGCGTTCTACAGGGTAATGGCGGCGACCCGCGGCTTCGGCGCATATCACTTTCCCTTCCCCGCGTTCTATCCTCTCCACGCTGCCCTGTTCTTAAGCACTTACCGCGCCCTGTGCGCTCCACCCTCTCTCTCTCTCTTCCTCCTGACAACGCTGCACGGCCCCTTTGCAGAGCCGCTCGATCGAGCCCGAGCCCGCCGCAGTCCAGAAGGGTCAGCGCACTACCTGCTACCAGCACGACTTGCTGGAACACCTCGACTGGGGAGCCAGGCCCAGCTCGCCACAGCCTCCCCTGCAACTCTCCGATGGATCCCTGGACGGTTGCCCGCGGTCGACGCCCGCCGTTCTGATTTCGACCTCCAAGAAGCTTCTCTTCAGGGAAAAGATCCCCGTGAGGTGATGCAGTACTGCATGTGAGTTCAAACCTGCCCGTCGCCAGTGTAGTGTCCGAGGATCAATAATACTCAGACTGCAGGAGAACAATAAAACAAGTATTTACTGAACAGAGAGTAATTCAAGACTGAAATACAGAAGCCTGCTATGGCTTTATATACAGGGGTGGTCACTGCCGGTACTGCAGTATAGAATCAGTTCTCCTCTTAAAGGCACATACATAACACCCATAAATTCGTTTGAGGTTTTCTAGGAGGGTTCGGGCGAATTTATCCCGGTTTATTTCCTGCAGTTCTCCTTCAGTGAGGACTGGGACAAGGACATGAGTGGGGGTCCTCATAACTCTGCCGGTCATGAGCTCATGTGGTGAATGCCCTGTACTGGCTGGCCCGGATCCCCATGAGGATCAGAGGTAGGGTCTCTGCCCATTTTTGGGGCGACCCCACTGTCTCTTTCCTCAGCCTTTCCTTAAGGGTCCGGTTCATGCGCTCCACAATCCCTGAGGACTGGGGATTTTGAGCGACATGCCACTTCCCCTGAATACCAAGCAGCCTGAGGGTGTTCTGCATGACTTGGCCAGTGAACTCGCTTCCCTGGTCGGACTCCATGAACTGGGGTAGTCCCCACCGCGAGAACACCTCCTTCACCAAGATCTTTGCAGTCCCCATTGCTGTGGCCATCCTGCAGGGGAAGGCTTCCACCCATTTGGAAAACATATCCACCAGGATGAGGCAGTATTTGTAGCCTCCCTGGGTGGTGGGCAAGGGCCCTATATAGTCAATCTGGATCGACTGCCATGGTCCCTCCACCCTCCTAATGTGTCCCATGGGCAACCTCCTTTTCTGGGGATCGGGATTATTTGCTGCACACACAAAACAGCTAGCACAGAACTCGCGGGCATCATCCCGGAGTCCTGGCCACCATCCTGCCTGTTCCACCCATTGCCAGGTGGTCTCAGGCTCGGGGTGTCCTGCTCCCGGCCCCTCATGGGCCAGCTGAAGGAACTCCCTCCGGTGTTGCTGGGGTACTAACCACTGTTCCCCCCTGAACAGCATGCCTTCCCTTATGTCGAGGGGGGCTGCGCCGTAAGGGCCTTCTAACTTCCTGTCCTCCACCACTGCACTCATGACAACTTTCAGGACTGGGTCCTGGGCTTGGACCGTCTTGAGGTCTGGGGCTAACACTACCCCTGAGCTCCCTTGGGCCCCATCCCTACCTCTGACTGCCGCCACGGGCCCAGACTTATACGGGTCCCAGAAAGTGCCGGTGTGTGTGCCCTCCTTGGCCAGCATGTCGGCTTGCTGGTTGCCCTGGCTGCGGGGTTCTGTGGAGGAATGGGCTTTCACCTTATGGATGAAAACTGCACCTCCCTCCCCCACAGCTGCCAGGAATTTCTCCAGCAGGGGCTTTACTGTCAAGGGCGTCCCGTCGGCGGAGGTATACCCACGACGGGACCAGGTGGCCAAGTACTCCGTACACGAGTTGCAAGTGAACATACTGTCAGAGCAAATCGTATACGGGGTAGGGAAGATGTCGGTGTGTGTAACCACGTACATCACCGCGGACAGTTCAGCCTGCTGGGCACTCATGGTCTTAGGGAGCTTGATTGCCAAGGCAATATCTGCCGTTGGGTCAAAGATCCCGCAACCCGTGAGTCAAACCCCAGCGGATACCATGCTGGAACCGTCTACATAGATCTCGCAGCCCGTACAATGTATCCCAGCCCGTAAACCTATGTTCACTTCCCATACCCCATCTATGGAACATCGGTGGGCTGTTCCAGGGTATACCATATTGGCCGCAAGCTTTGGCTCGCAAAGGCCCTTTAACTTCAGATCCATCTGTGAGAAGAGAAGGGTCCAGCGCGCAATGTGGATGCTGCTGACTGTCCCATCTTTAATCGTCCCATCCAAAAGCATCTGAGTGGGTGTGTGGTGTGTGAGGAGGGTGATGGGAGAGGTGCCTGTGAAAATTAAAGATCTTTTCACAGCCCAATGTGTGGCCAAAAGGTGCCGTTCACAGTTGGAGTAGCTCCTCTCCACATCCGTGAGGACTCTGGAGGAATAGACCACGGGTCCCAGCCTACCGTGCCGCTCCTGGAGCAGCACAGCACTGAGACTATCCTCGCTGGCTGCTACCTCCAGAACAAACTCCCTTTTCCCATCTATCGCTCCTAGGGCTGGTGCGGTCTGCAGGTCTCCCTTTAACTTAACAAATGCCGCCTGGCATCCCTCATCCCAGGACCACTCCACTCCCTTGTGTAGGAGACGGAGCAGAGGGGCCGCTGTGGTTGCATAGTCCTCTAAAAAATCCCTGCAGTACCCCGTCAATCCCAGGGACGACCTCACTCCTCTTACTGAATTGGGAATCGGTAACTCCTGGACTGCTTCCCTCCTTGCCTTATCTATTGCCCTCTCTCCTGTGCGGACAGTCAGACCCAGGAATTTAACTTCTTGCTGACCGATCTGCGCCTTCTTGTGGTTGACTTTAAACCCCTTTCTCTGCAGCAGGTCCAGCAGCTCAGCCAGCAGTGGTCCATGCTCCCCGACCGAGTCGGTAAATAAGAGCAGGTCATCCACATACTACAGTAACTGAGTGGGCTGACTGAACTCCTTTAAACTATCCTTCATGCATTGGTGGAAGATGCTGGGGCTGTTGTGGAAACCCTGTGGCAGACAGGTCCAGGTATACTGCTGTCCCTTAAAGGTGAAGGCAAACTTATATTGGTCCTCCCGTTTTAAAGGGATGGACCAGAACCCATTCGAAATGTCCAGCACCGTGAATGTGTTCGCGGATGCTGGAATACTGCTAATAAGATTAGCCACTACTTCTACTGTGGGGGCACACGCGGGGATATTGCTGTTAAGCACCCGATAGTCCACCGTGGCTCTCCATGAATTGTCCGGTTTCCTAACCGGCCAAAGTGGAGAAATAACATGAGTGGCTATGGGCCTCAACACTCCCTGTTTAACTAAGGAGGTGATGGCTGCCTCCATGTCGGGTTCTGCCTTCTTGGGGAAATTGTACTGCTTCTGTGGTCGGGTCATGGGGTCCCCATCTATTTTAACCTCAAACCCTGTGATCCTCCCGCAGTCGTGTTTATGGGTGGCAAACGCTGTGAGGTTTGCCTGCACGACTGCCTGCAGTGCCTCCGGGACACCATTTACCATGAGCCCGAGGTCGTAACCTTCTTTGGGCTTCACAGTACACAAGGTCCCCTTACCCTCCTTGCCCGGGATGACCACTACACCTTCTTCCCTGTCTGTGCTAGCCCCCCAAAGGCAATGGTTGCGGAGATCCACGAGGATCCCATGGCTCACCATGAAGTCGGCCCCTAGGATCCCCTTTCCTTCTTCCTTATTCCACTTTGCCAGGATGCGCGTTCACTTAGTTTGGAGCGTGCCCAGATGGACTGAGAGGGGCCTGGAGTATACCCCTGCCAGCTCCTGACCGGTGAATCCCGGTAGTATGTATGGAACCCCGTTAGACAGAGGTGAGGTGGTGGGATTTTCTGTATGGATCACGGTGCATGATGCCCCCGTATCCAATAGATAAGTTCCTGTAACCTTCTCTACCTCCATCTGTACGAGCGGTCTCTTCCATTCATCGTACCGGAGATTACACAGACGGACAGGCTGTGCGGGCTCCAGTCATTGTGGGGAGGCAAAGGTGGGCGAGGGGGCTGCAGCACCACTGATGGCTGCTACCTTTCCCTGATTGGCCCTGAGGAAGGATTTTATCGACTCCATGACGGACTCGGCTGTATCGGGAGGAGTTTCTGTCTCTGCCTTCTGAGTTGGGGCTGCGGGGGTCCTGGCTTTATCGTCTCTCCCAGGCTTTTCACAATCCCTGCACCAGTGGCCATCCTCCCCGCACCTGTAACAAGTGACCTTGTTCTGGGAGGGACGGCTCCCCTCCTGGCGGCACTCTTTCTTGTATTGAGCCCCAGGTTTAACCTTGTGGACATTACCCTTTTGCTGGGGGGTCCCACTAATCCTACCATTCCTATATGCTACCGTGAGCTGCCGGATTGCAATCTCTTCGGCTGCTAGGGGGTCTCGGTGGTCAAACCAAGTATCAGCCTTTGCTTTTATCTGGGGCAGGCAATTGGACACCAGGCAACGAAGCCATTGGGTCTGCTGCCGTTGGTTCAGGTGTGCCCTATCTTGTCCCCCTGTACACGCATTGTTGTAGATACGCCACAGCCTGTCTGCAAATGCCTGTGGGGTCTCCACTTCCTTCTGTAGTGTTTTCCCTATGCGATCGAACGGACTGCCGTCGTTCGCACCCATGGCTTCCAGTATTTCCTCCTTTAGGTCCTCAAAACCCTTCTGCCCTCTCTTAGCCTCATCTGAAAGGGTCTGATAGAGCTTACTATCTACAGAGAAAAGCAACATTTTGGCTTTCTCTTCGTCATCACAGCCATTAACACAGGTTGCCTCTTCTATCTCTTGGAAGTGCATTTAGGGGTCTCCCTTTTCAGAGAGCAGGGGAATATGTTTCACCAGGCCTCTGAGCTGTTGAGTATCATAGGGTACCAGATAGGTATGCTGAACAGCCCCTGGGTAATTATCGTTCACGGGCGGACCATACCTCCATTGTCGGAGGGGGTACACTGGTCCTGGTCCCCGCCTGTCAACGGGACCTGCTGGTGTTCTCCTACCACCCCATTGTCCACCCCTTCTTGCTGCCAGAGCTTCTCAAAACTCAGAGCTGTGAGCTGCGGTCTCGGGATCTCTAATTCCCTAGCCAGCTCTGTTCTTGGTGCGGCCTGTGGGGCGGTTTGATTTGGGCTGCTGGTACTGTCCGACGGACTTCCCTTCGGACTTATGAGACATACCATCCCTTTAGTCCTTAATAACTCCATACCCAAACTCTCTATCTTTCTGTTACATGGGGTATGATCTGCTCCACTAAACTTTTGGTCGCAGGCCAGCTTATAAGCTGCCATTACCTCCCTAACATCTTCCTCCTGCTCTATTACTTCTGAGGTGAGGCGGGCATTCTCTTCCCGCAGTCTCATCTCGTTACTCTTTGCTTCTGTAATTTGGCACTTTAGGAACTCTATCTTGTGCCTCGCATGGCTTTTGCCCTCGCTAGCTTCTTGGGTGAGGTGTGCGGTTTCCTCCTGTAGCCATATCTCACTGTCCCTAGCCTCTGTGACTTCCTGCACAAGGTGCTCGATCTCTACCTGGCATTTCATGACCTCTAGTGTGAGGCGTGCATTTTCTTCCCACACCCTCATCCCACTATCTCTGGCCTCATTCACCTCTCTTATGAGGCGTTCTACCTCCGCCTTGCATTTTTGAAACTCTGACTCCCGATTCTTGACCTCTGTAACCTCCTGCCGCACCCTCATCTCACCCTTCTTAACCCAGCCACCTATACTATAATAGGTCAGCTTACACGCTGCCGCTAACTTCTGCAGGGCTACCCACAGACTGAAAGCAAGAAAAGCAAGAGCTGATGCTTTCTCCAGATCCAGACCACTTATCATATCAAAAACTGCCTCCAGTCCTGCCGCAGTCGTCAATTTGTAGGTGGGCATCCTTTACTTGGTTTACGGTAATTTACCTGGTCAGGCAGCCTTTGCCACTGCACTGTGACCAATTCAAATCAGCGGTTTCGAATCGCTAACCACCCCCTCCAGTTCTGACTGGATGAACTTATAATTAATGATATATTAAAACAGACAAATGGTCTGGATGCAAGAAAATCAAATTTTATTAAAACTAAAGAAACTACACCACATGATCAAAGTAATCACGGTAAAATTGCTTAACAGGGGAAGGCAGATGGCAAAAATGAGGGATAAATGGCTATAATGTTAACCTTACAATCTTAGCAACATTTCCCTTAAATTACCAGCCCTATACTTCTCACTAGATTGTCTTGCTAGTATGTCAGAAGCCTTGCTCACCTGCAGTCCAAAGAGTAAAAGAGACAAAAAGGGGGCAGAGGACTTCCTGGGCTTAATCTTTATACCCTGGGAGTCCCTACTCTTTTCGCGCCAAAAAGGTCCATGCGCAATTTTGCGCCGAAAAGTCCGAATACACAAGAGAAGGACTTTAACTTCCTCCATTCATACATGGAGACATCACGTAGTAGAGTCAATTTCAGTGAATGGATGCGTGTAAACAACCCATTGTGCTTGCTGCCCGATGATTGGCTGATTCAAACGGGCTACTCCCCAGTGTAAACAAGCAGCTTGTAGGTTACTGGACCCACCCAATACCACAGGGTGACTGACAGCTCGGGCTCCATTCAAACTTACTACAGGGCAGCGCTGAGCTTTTCATATGCTAACAGCCTGTCTGTCCTGTTCTGCTGCCTTTTAAAATTCTGTTTCCATGAGGTCTGTTCAGCCATTTTTATGTCCTGGGCAATTTAAATAGTCCAAAACTCAAGAGTACATCTGTTAATAAAATGTACAATCTTAAAGTGTGCGATTTTCACAAAGTTCTTTGATTCCAGTGTCCAAGTGCTGCCTAGCTTACGAGCGTTTTAACGTAGCCTTTTGCGGTTCTGGGTATGTTTTAAAACATTGTCCAACCCAGAGACAATTTAAATCACACAAGTCTTTGTCCACGATGTGGATTAATATTTCCCAATCTTTGGGGGCTGAGGGGATATTGCGACGCCTACAGTTACGAAATATAACCTGATTTGCTGCTCTCTGAGAGTGAACCTGATGGTCCGCAAACTCCATGTCATGTTCAACTCTGAGGTAAACTCATATCTGACTTGACTCCAATATTCCTATTTCCATTTTCATAACATCATAGAAATACACTGCTACCCCATCCTCCAACCCAGTCATGAGCCCTCCTCTCAAGGCTGGATTTATCTGATCCATTTGCAACTATCTTCAGCCAGAAGTGCCGAGTAGATGATCCTCCTCCTGAAGTCCCCACCATCACAGAAGCGCCAGTCTTCAGCCAATTCGATTTACTCCACTTGATATCAAGAAATGGCTGATCACGCTGGATACAGCAAAGGCTATGGGCCCCGACAACATCCCGGCTGTCGTGCTGAAGGCTTGTGCTCCAGAACTAGCCGCGCCTCTAGCCAAGCTGCTCCAGTACAGCTACAACACTGGCAACTATCCGACAATGTAGAACACTGCCCAGGTATGTCCTGTCCACAAAAAGCAGGGCAAATCCAACCCGGACAATTACCGCCCCATCAGTCTATTCTCAATCATCAGCAAAGTGATGGAAGGTGTCATCGACAGTGCGATCAAGCGGCGCTTACCCACCAATAACCTGCTCACTGATGCCCAGTTTGGGTTCCGCCAAGACCACTCAGCTCCCGACCTCATTACCGCCTTGGTCCAAACATGGACAAAGGAGCTGAATTCCAGAGGTGAGGTGAGAGTGACTGCCCTTGACATCAAGGCAGCATTTGAACGAGTCTGGCAATAAGGAGCCCTAGTAAAACTGAAGTCAATGGGAATCAGGGGGGAAATGCTCCACTGGCTGGAGTCATACCTAGCACAAAGGAAAATGGTTATGGTGGTTGAAGGTCAATCATCTCAGCCCCAGGACACCACTGTAGGAGTTCCTCAGCGCAGTGTCCTAGGCACAACCATCTTCAGCTGCTTCATCAATGACCCTCCCTCCATCATAAGGTCAGAAGTGGGGATGTTCACTGATGATTGCACAGTGTTCAGTTCCATTTGCAGCTCCTCAGATAATGAAGCAGTCCATGCCCGCATGCAGCAAGACCCAGACAACATTCAAGCTTGGGCTGATAAGTGGCAAATAACATACGCGCCACACAAGTGTCAGGCAATGACTATCTCCAACAAGAGAGAGTCGAACCACTGCCCATTGACATTCAACAGCATTATCATTGTCAAATCCCCCACCATCAACATCTGGGAGTCGCCCACATAAATACTGTGGCTACAAGAGCAGGTCAGAGGTTGGGTATTCTGCAGCGAGTGTCTCACCTCCTGACTCCCCAAAGCCTTTCCACCATCTACAAGGCACAAGGCAGGAGTGTGGTGGAATACTCTCCCCTTGCCTGGATGAGTGCAGCTCCAACAATACTCAAGAAGCTCGACACCATCCAAGACAAAGTAGCTCACTTGATTGGCACCCCATCCACCACCTTAAACATTCACTCCCTCCACCACCGGCATACTATGGCTACAGTGTGTACCATCTACAAGATGCATTGCAGCAACTTGCCAAAGCTTCTTCAACAGCACCTCCCAAATCCGCGACCTCTACCACCTAGAAGGACAAGGGTAACAGGTGCATGGGAACACCACCACCTCCAAGTTCCCCTCCAAGTCACGCACCATTTTTTTTGGTGTTTTGGGGTGGTCAGTCAGCCATGTGTCTGAGCTGTTCCAGCCCCATGCAGTTCGAATCGCTGCCCCTTTGGTTCTGACTGCCGGACTTATTTCAGTGGCGATGTAGACAAGACGAGATGAGTGGTTTGGTGCAAAGAAAGTCAATGTTTTATTGAAATAAAGGATAAAATTGCTATACAGTGAGAATAATTATGAATACAGCACACTTTTACTTTAACGGGGAGGAGAAACAGACACATTGAGAGAAAATTGACTAAAATTACAATTTAACAATATTCCCCTTAATTCCCACCCCTTATACCTATCTAGGTTGCCTTTTAATGGGCCAGAAAGTTTATGCTCACCAGTAAACGCCTGCTCCATGCCCCTGCAGTCTGCCTTGGATTTTTCACCACCCGAATTAGAGATACCCCAGTAATTCAAAAGTAACTGCGGGTATTCCACTTCAATGGGTGGGCTGTGATGATTCCTCTTGAAGGCAGGGCACCGGAGGTGAGGTGGTAGAGAGAGAGAGAATGGCTTCCTGAGGGGCTATCTTTATACCCCATTGGTAACCCTTATCTTCGCACCCAAATCTGGACGTATCTGGGTCACACAAAAGGGACCAATCTGTCCCCATTGACTGTAATGGGTTTGAATGCGTTTCCCATTTGTTTGACTGGTTTGTGAATAGAGCTGTCCCAGTTTAAAAAATGTCCCGCTGGTTTCTTGAGTGCTTGATAAACAAACCTTAAGTGTTAGTGTAAACAATCCTTTGTCCTGTGGTTACATTTCAACCGCAACTAGATTGACAGCAATCACTTAAGCCCTTGAGTCAACACTGCTAAGAGTTTGTGTAAACAAACAATCCTTTGTTCCTTGTTGAAACTTCCTCACCGCAGTTGATTGACAGTTTCAAGTACTTCAGTATGTCAGAAGCTGGTATTTTTTTCAATCCTTTGTCATCCAGTGCTGGGAGATATTCAGACAGGCTGTCTTTCTCTTTTGCCACGAGGATTGCTGCAGCCATCTTTGATGTAAAATACATTCCAACCAGGTTTTCTTTAATGAAATAATCTTCGGGGGCTTCCGAAATTTTGCGAACCTTACAATATCGCCGATCCTTCATCGTCGCTGGGTCAAAATCCTGGAACTCCCTCCTTAACAGCACTGTGGGAGTACCATCAGCACTGCAGCGGTTCAAGAAGGCAGCTCACCACCTTCTCAAGGGCAATTAGGGATGGGCAATAAATGCTGACCTTGCCAGCAATGCCCACATCCCAGGAACAAATAAATAAAATGTTCTTCTGAGCTCCACTATGCAAAAACTCCATCTCACCCAGAACTCTGTCACTCTTATCCTAACCATTACTAAGGTACACCTTTCACCCCTGTCCTCACTGAACTCCACCAGCTCCCCGTCCCCCAGTACATGAATTTCAAAATGCTTATCCTTTTTTTCAAATCACTCATGGCCTCACTCCCCCTTACCTGTGCACACATATCCCGCTCTATGTACCAGCTCTCACCTTCTACTCATCTGACACTGATCTACTGTGTGTTCCATCTGCTCCACCACCTCTGGGCAGAGCTTTTAGCCAACATGCCCCATAACTCTGTAGTTCGCTCCTTTAAAATGATCTCCTTGTTGCCTCTTTTCCCACTTCAAAAGTCTCCTCAAACGCATCTTATTGACTGTGCATTTGGTCATCATCGGTAGCATTCTCTTCCACTTCTCGTTTGGTGCCTTCTAGTCCCTTCGGAACATTTTGTCACCTGAAAGGGGAATAAATGAGAGTTGGTGTTGACCGCTGATTTACTACCAAGTACTACAAAATTACAGGTAGTCTCAACTCAGCTAGCTCAAGATTGCCCAAACTCGTTTCAGTTAGGACCTTTATTGGCAGCAGAGTGAGAAGAGTTTCATCCTGTCCGTCAATCTAGGCTAGATTTGAAACCAGATCCAAGGAGTGAAGGAAACACTGTTTCAAATGACTAAAGCACTCAGTGTCTGAACCATATATCTTAAATTCTCTACTATCTAGCCTACCTTTACTCCTTAAACACTCTTTCTTGTCCAAGAAAATATGATACTGGATGTTTCAGAAGGATTATTTTTGCTCAGTCTAAATACTGTAAGCAGATGAAAGGTTCGCATTACCTTAAAATACTGTTAAAATGTAAACGCCTGGAATCTTTTAATCTTGCATGATAGCATATTACAAGTAACAGACTGCAGTGATGCCAACTGCAATCAGCAATGATGAGATTTCTTTATTGGGTGATACATTGAGCGATTTCATTTCCACCAGGGCATCCCAATGAATAAGATTGATCTGCACCAGCATTTTGTCAAATTGCTCCTGTAAAAATGGTCATTAGAAATTTACAAGGCCTGTATATAATTTATAAGATGTTGGGGGCTGAGAGATCTACTCCATTGTTAGCACATGGCACTGTCCCTCAGTACAGATTACATTTGGTTCCTATTCAATACCAGAAATATCACTATAAAAGATATTTATTCAAGTTGTTGCTTCTTTCAAGTTAGTATTCAAGATCTGCTTCTTTTTCAGGAGGACAAGATGGTTTGTTCTTAAATAAAAATTTAAATGAAAAAATTGTCACCAAATGTTATGCTTATATCAAGTTGAGGGATGCCAGCATTGGGGAAGGTGAAGTAATTATTATTTCCAGTGTACTAACCAAATAAACATTAACCAGTCTCTCTCCTATAGACATCTCTAGGAACAACCATCAAACCCCTACAAGGAGGCATTCATGAGCAGCAGTTAATTTATTTGCTCTGTGCCATCTGATGACATGCTTAAAACTGGTAATTCATAGGAGTGTGAATGTCTGTGCCCAGTGAGATTTGAACTCACGTCACCCGCGATGGGATTTTGATGTCAAGCTGGCTCTTTAGAAATATTACTAAAACAGCATCCACTCGCAGACCTGCTGTGGCAATGCTGACAGTTAGGGCTGGATCTTGCCAGCCCTGGGGAGGCGGGTTTGGAGGCGGGACTGCCGGAAAAATGGCAGAATTTGGGGGCGGGTGCCCAACCCATGTCATCTTGCCAGGAGGCAGGTAGCTGTCCCGCACTGGGTCCCATCTCCTTGGAGGCGGGAAGGGATTAAAGCCTATTAACTGCTTGTTAACAGGTAGTTAACAAGCAGAAAATAGGATTATCCCCATTTTGCCCACACAAGTGCGGGCTTCCCGAAGGCTCCGAAACCCGCCAGGGTCACCGAGGCGAGCAGTGGGTCTGCAGGGATCAGAGGGGTCCAAAAGCGTGCTGTGGAGGTGAGTGATGGGTGCAAGTGTGGAGAGGTGAGTATCTGAGGTAAGTGTAAAGCGTTAGAAAAAGTGTACTTACCTGCAGACTTCAATCGGTGTGTACGCGGAGAGTCTCGCACCTCCGCGGTAGAGATGACAGATGGCCGTTGCATTCTCCAATGCAGCATCCATCTAATTTCTGCAAAAAAGAAGTTTGATGAGGTCTTGAATTCAAGAAGTCGTCAAACTACAGAGAATGTCAGTGTTTGACAGCTTCACAGAGCTGTAAAATGATGACAATTCATCTGTCAAAAATTTTTGACAGATGAAACGCCATACGCTGACATTCTCTGTAACCGGCTTTCCCTTAATTGGCCTGCTAAGCCCGCTGGCCGGGCTTAACAAGGTCACTCAAGGGAACATAGCGTGGGTTGGCCAGAAGTTGATGGAGGCGGGACTGAAACCCAACAAGTGGGAATTCCGCCTCCAAAAGCTCCCCATTGGCAAAATCCAGCCCTCAGTCTGGGATCTGGCGCACAGTTGTGGCCTAGTCTGAATTGGAGAGTACAGTATAACCGCTTGGGGAGGATGGGGACTAGGGAGCAGTGTACAGCTGTCAAGGGAAAATGGGGACTTATTGTGGTTTAATGTCAAGTATTTATTTAAAAAATTCAAGTAGCTTACCAGGGAAGTATATAACGCCACAGTTTATCCGGTGCACACTTCATCCACCCCTGTTCCAACAACCCCTAATACCATTACTAACCAGAATACTTCAAAAGACTACTAATGCAGGCACCATAACAGGAGACTAAACAATGGCTCTCAACCCACAGGGTTCACTTGTTTAATAACACTGGAGGGGTGGATAGGGTCACCAACCTTCCAGGACTGTTCCAGATGCTCCAGAAATTCAAGATTAATCTCCTGGATACTCTCGCCAGCAAACCAGGAGAAAATTCGTAGGGCCATTAAAAAAAGGGGTGTGTCTTTTTTCATTTTCTTCAATAAAAATGCTGGAGATGGGGAAAAAAGGCTGCATGACTGGCAGTCAAGAATTGTCCAATCAGGTAATGCTTTCCCATTGCCGTGGGAAGGTGTTGCGCTGCGAGGATGGACAAGTCGGAGAACCAATGGCGGGAAGGTGGGGGGCGGGGCTGTTAGAGGTGGGAGGTCATGTGATGGAACCTCCAGGAATACGTCCAACCAGAGTTGGCAACTCGAGATGTGACGTATTGTGGTGATTGAGTTTGGAGTCAAAACTTTTTGTGGAAGGCTGTGTGTGAGAGGAAAATATTTTTGTTTGTAAAGTTTTGAAGCATGATGCTTTTATTAAGATTGACAGCAAAACTGGCCATTCGCAGAGTGTGCAATGACATCCTGTCCTGTCTGTAAATTCACTCCTGCCGCCCCACCTCCCATTGTTTGAGCAGAAAGTGGAGGTACATTCTGGGATTAGTAGCCTGCTACCTGGTTGAGTGTCCATCTCAGATGGGAGCCAGTGCTAGTTCTGGAATTGAAGTAGAACTCATGCACCAGAGAGAAAAATGCAGGCTTTGAAGGAAAAATCTTTATGGGTAAGCTTAAAGATGTTGTTGCAAATTATTTAATGTTTATGGTGTATTATGTCAGAAATTTTATTTTTTAATAATATATCATTAGCTTACTTAGGAAACTTTTCCAAAAAATATTTAGAATAATTTATTTGAGTCCCCTTCTCTCTGCTAATTGTTTATTCCAGTGTTTTTGCCTCCCCCGCCCCCACATTCTTCATCATTTAATAATAATATTTCAGACAATCAGTACCATTCCGTTAACAATGAGTTGTTTCCTTTTTATGAATATGATATTTGAACTGATCGAGCAAGTGTGAGAGATGCATGCTGAGACTTTTAGTTATGTGGCTAGTTTGAGATCTAAACAGGGAAGGTGCAAATCATACAGGAGGGCAAATCACAGGACACATTAAACAGGAATATTTTGGTCAAAAATGTACGTTCTACTAAAAACACTTGAACAACACGGAACATGTGTTTGTCCTTCACAAGACCGCGTGTGTGAAGTCCTCTTTTCCATTTTGCGCTTTGGATTTCTTCACCCTCAAAATAAAAGAATTAAACATTTTGTACTGTTCTATTTAATTCAGAGAGGAGCACACTGATAATCATGGCTTGAAATGTGTTCACTCCGGGAAATAAGGCACTAGTTTTGCAGGCGGCATGATTGGATTATGCCAGTAACTATGGCGTATGGGGTGGTGCAGAGGTCATTCCTAAATGAGGTCAGTCAGATGCAATTTATAAAATTTTCATAATAATAGGCTAGAAATTACTGTTGGGTATAATAGCTGGAGTATGCTTAATGCATTTGTATGAGATTTAATGGAGGTGTTAACCCATTTACTGCCAGCAGTAATGTCTAGCTTCATACGATTCATTACTTGCCTTGTTTTATTCTCATGCTACGTGCTGATTGTACATCTTCAAATCTGAATGCCGTCATGTACAGCAGGGCTGGTAATGTATTCCAAGCCTAGGTTGTACTTTCAGCAATCCCCCACAATGGCTGTTAATTCCAGTTCAGAGAACAGACGAATTCTGCAATATGTGTCCCGATGTCCCTTGCTCAGATTCTGAATCCCACAGTGGGAAGACTGGCAGGCATGTGACCCTGACAGGCTGAAGTATGAACATGTTACTTATGACTTGCTGTCTGGGTTTGGTGGGCACGGTGTCCCCGGTGGGTGTTTGAACAGCATTTGCATGCACACATATTCATTGGTGTGGGGTAAGCTGCACTCAGTACAGATCGGGTTCGACAGTTTGTCCAACCAGCAAATCTAAGGTTCACCAAGCTGCGAAAAGTGTGAGACATAGGCCTAGAATTTCAGTATAGCCAGTTTTGGGGCGCTAACCTTAGCGCCCGCCCGAAGTTAGCGCCCGCCCCAAAGTAGCGCCCCGTTGCCGGAAATTCAGTGGCTTCGCCCTAAGAGGTTGTTGGAGCGCTAAAAGAGGCGTTCCACTACTATCTTTAGGCGCTAAGCCGGCGGTCCAGAGGGATAGCGCCCAGGCGGGGCGCAGCGCGGGTGCGGTCATTTTTTGACTGACAGCAGACCCCGTGGCGCCGACCAGCTCTTAAAGGGGGAAGGGACGAATTGGTCTGCTGCCACGCCCTGCACACTGCAGCCTTGCAAAGAGGCCTCAACACTGCTGCTCAGCCCCAGGGAGTCATTGCAATGCCAGAGAAGGCCCGTGAGCGTGCCCTGCGCTTCTCAGAGGGTGATCTGGACAGAATGGTCACAGCTCTGGAGCAGAGGCGCAGGATCTTGTTCCCAGAGAGTGGGAGGAATCCGAACCACCACGACTACACCAGAGCCTGGAAGCAGATCACCCAGAGGGTGACGTTCACCGGCGATGCCCCCAGGACCCACAAACAATGTCGTAAAAAATACAATGACCTGACCAGGATTGTCAGGGTGAGTACCCTTTCCAGTCTCCTCCTCATTCTTGCATGTACACCTGACATGATGGGCAAAGGGAGCTGAAAGTTCTAATGGCCAGCCCTCAGCCAGCAGCATTGGGACAGTCATGAGCATCAATTGGCCATTCTGCACTCTACACTCTGGCCCAGCTATTCCACCATGGGAGGCAGTGCACACGACATCAGGGCTACACTCTGGCCAAGCTATTCCACCATGGGAGGCAGTGCACACTACATCAGGGCTACACTGCGCACTTACAGCCCGTCCTTTCTCTTGCAGGCTAAAGTTGCGTATAATCGCCAGGCCCGTGCCAGGGCCAGGGGAGGCCGCGCAAAGCTGCAGAAGCTCACTCGGCTGGAGGAGCGCGTGTGTGTGCTCATGGGAGCCCGTCTGATCGTGCGCACAGCGTGCGGAGTAGCCGACCCTCCACTGCCCGGCAATGGTAAGGACCTCGCCTTTTGGCCCTCTCGCGTCGCACTTGCGCATCCGAGCTACCTCCTTTGCCACTGTCCCACCAATGCGCTGAATGCCACCAGTCCTAACTCCCTCGCTGACGCCGTCTCCTCACTCTGAAGCTACTCTTGTGCATTCCTGCTTTCAGCTGGTGACGACCAGGACCCTGAAGCTGCCAGTGACAGCCCCTCCGAGCAGGAGGAGGAGGAGGAGGAGCAAGCCGGACCATCGGGGGAACACTCAGGTCCCGCCGGAGAGGACGAAAGGCTTGACACGTCCTCACTGGACGAGTGCCTGGAGGAACTGTCGCAGGGGAATGCAGCGTCCAGCCACCCAGGAGCTGTGCGCGTGGCCCGCGGCCTTCCCCCCAAAGGGGGGAAGGATCAGAGGGGAGTGCTGCTGATCGGCACACTCGCCGCCACCAACGTGGCAAGGTTCCCCTAGTTCGGCCCCCTCCTCCCCAGCGGGAGAGTCGCGACTCCAGTCCGGACACCTTCACCTCGGAGGAGGTGCGGAAGCTGGATAAGATGGCCGAGGGTTCGGACCGGCGCCACACGGAGCTCATGAGCGTGGTGGGGCGCATGCCTGAGGCCATCAAGTCGCTGGCGACCAGTGTGCGCGAGTTCGGGGCAGCAACTGCCGCGAGTGACCGCGTGCTGACTGATGCCGTCAAGACCCTGGCGGCTGTGATGCGGGCGCACACCAGGACAACAGGGGCACTCACTGCTGCCACACGCGCTGTCTCAGGCAGGCATCGCCAGGGCAGCCGCCGCGCTGGAGCATCCCAGCGAGCCGCCCCTTGGCTGATTGTTGCGGATCCTGCAGTGCGGGCCCGGCCGAGTGCCAGCGCGCCACAGCACCAGCCAGCCCATCCCAGACGCCAGCTGGCCCACATTGCGCCATCCACCGCCGCCATTCCCCCACTGGGGCGTCAAGGGCAAGCGGCTGGAGCTGATGTTGGCCAGGCTCAGGTGCGCCACTCAGCAGACGGCCCCTCGAGGCCCAAAGGCCGTGTAGGCCGCCCCCCAGCGGCATCTGGCGGAAGGACATCTGAGCCTCAGGCGCCTTCCCCCAGCCTCGCAGCAGCCACTGGGCAGAGTTTGCGAAGGAGCAGCAGGCCGGGCAGGGGAGGCAAAAGGCTGGGCAAGGTCTCGCCCTCGCGGGCCACTCAGTAGAGGGTGTGGCCAGCTTTCGTTTTATATGGCGGTGGCCATCTTTCTTTTGCCCATGGTTGTTTGGTTCGTGGGCTTTTTTTTTGCGTTAGGCCGAGGTTGAGGCCCGGGTTGTACAAATGTGGAGTGACTCCTCCCCAGTTTGTGGGAGTGAGTCATTTGTTGGGCTTTTTGTTGGGCCCGTTGATTGTTTTGGGGGATTCATGTGGGAAGGGGTTTTCATTTTTGTGTAATAAAAATTTATCTTTATTCATGCAGTCTCCATGGTTGTTCTTCTTAGTGTTTGTTGGCTTCGCCGGCTGAGGGCTTGCGGAGCGGCTGCAGTCATCTTCCCTCATGGCCCCAAGGCATTCCCTGACAGGGGGCTTAGAAGTACCGTGTAATAAGGTGGCGTCGCGCGGCCCTGGGCCCTGGTCGCTCCCTCCTGGGAACGTACTCCTCCTCCTCCTCCTCCTCCTCCTCCTGCTCCTCCTCCTGAGGTGCTGCTCCAACGTCAGGTGGCAGTGCCTGAGTCCTGCGGATAGCCAGGCTGTGTAGCATGCAGCAAACTACCACAAATTGGGAGACCCGGTCCGGCGAATACTGGAGAGCTCCTCCGGAGCGATCAAGGCAGCGGAACCGCTGCTTGAGGACCCCAATAGTTTGCTCGATGATGTTGCGGGTGGTTTGATGGCTCTCGTTGTAGGCCTCTTCAGCAGCGGTCCTGGGCACGCGGAGCGGGGTCATGAGCCAGGTACACAAAGGATAGCCTTTGTCCCCGAGTAGCCATCCTCTTGGAGGAGGCTGTGCCTCGAACATGTCATGCACAGTACTCTGCCGCAGGATAAAGGCATCGTGGCTGCTGCCTGGGAAGCTGGCATTGACAGCCATGATGCGCTGCTTGTGGTCACACACCAGCTGCACATTCAGGGAATGGTAGCCCTTCCTGTTGCGATACTGCTCGCCATGCTCCAGAGGGGCCCGCAAAGCCACATGCGTACAGTCAATGGCGCCCTGCACCAAGGGGAAGTCCCCGAGTCTGGCAAATCCCAATGCGCGCTGATGCTGGCTCTCCAGGGCCATGGGGAAGGAGATGAATTGGCTTCTCCTTCTGAACAGTGCTTCGGTCACCTGGCGGATGCAGCGATGTGCACCGTACTGGGAGATGTTTGCTATGTCCCCAGCAGCGTATTGGAAGGAGCCGGTGGCATAGAAGTTCAATGCCACCGTCACCTTTACTTCCACCGACAAAGACGTCCTGCACCTGAGCTTTGGCCACAGATCTCTGCGAAGCAGGTGGCAGATCTCTGCAATCACCTCCTTTCGGAATCGGAGCCTTCTAACACATCGCGCGGCACTCATGTTTAGGTAGGAGCGCTGCTGGCGGTATAGCCTGACTGGGTAAGGCCTACGTGGCCGACGCCTGTAGCCCCCTCTGCCTCTAGCCAGGGCTGACCCTCTCACAATGCGTCTGCGAGCCCTACGGACATGGCGCTGCAGCTCCGCGTTGGCACCCCATGCAACCCCCATCAAATCCTGGCAAACACTCAAATTTCCAAAAGGCCACTTGCAGCGCTCTGGCCTGAGTCCAAAAATACCTGAGCTGTTGCTGCTTGAAACCAGTTAGCTATCCTCCTTGTTGTGTGTCCAGAAATGCGTTGCACTAGAGTGTTTGCTGAAAAATGGCTGGCCTTTATACTGGAGGGCACGTCCCCTTTAATTTGCGCCCCCCGGGGCCCGCGCTGGTTGTGTTGCGTTCCTTTTTTCAAACGCTCCGGCCGCCAGCCGCACAATGGGGCGGCCCGACTGAAGTTTGGAATCAGGGCGGCCAAAGGGCGTTGCACGAGGATGTGACGTCATTTTCTGCGCGCGCATCCGGGCGGGATCTAAACTTTGCGCCGGCGCTAACGGCCAACTTAATGTGGGGCGAGGCGCAAACTGCACTGCGCCCGGGCGCTACACGCATAGCGCCCGGAAATCACTTCTCTTAAGGCGCTAACTGCTGGCGCAAGCAACTGAAAATCTAGCCCATAATGTTTTGCTTCAGTAAAAGAACCACATCCATCCTTGTCTAGTAGATTGCAGCTTGGATTATCTGAGAGAAAGTTGCGTTGTTTAAAAGATTCAAATGTGTGCTGTCCAAGGGCTTAGAGATAAACTCGCTACTGTGAAGCTATACAGAACAGGAAGGGTCCAGGTTCCATCCCCAGTCTGTGTGGGATTAGCTGAACTCACCTGAATTGAGGTCGACAGATTTTTATAAGGTAAGGGTGTCAAGGGATATGGATCAAAATGGGTAAATGGAGTCGAGGTACAGATCGGGCATGATCTGACTGAATGGCGCAACAGGCTCAAGGGGTTGAATGGCATTCTCCTGTTCCTATGCTGCTCTCACTAATGAACCTGGCGGTTTGTTTGTTGCTGAGAGGGATTCATTTTAAATGTGTGCTCTGCTTCACTTGAAGCTCTACTGAACGTAATGGTTATGAAGAGAAAGGCCTGCTTTACAGCAAGGTGCTGTGACAGTTGCTATGCAGGATTTGTGGCTGTCGACAAAGCAATTTCAGTGAAGGGATAAAACCTTCACAGCCGCATTATTGATTGAATCGATCTGTGGGACAAGCGTGTGAGCTCAAGTTCACACTCAATTGGAAAGGTGGCCCACTCACTCCTATCTCTGAAGAACATGACAACATTTACCAGATTGCAATGACAGAACAACACCCACCCTCACGTGAGTGCAAAAGACAAGGCTGAAGCATTTGCAACCAACTTCAGCCAGAAGTGCCGAGTGGATGATCCATATCAGCCTACGCCCGAAGTCCCCACCATCACAGAAGCCAGTCTTCAGCCAATTCGATTCACTCCATGTGATATCAAGAAAAGGCTGAGCGCACTGGATACAGCAAAAGCTATGGGCCCCGAAAATATCCCAGCTATCGTGCTGAAGACTTGTGCTCCAGAACTAGCCGCGCCTCTAGCCAAGCTGTCCCAGTACAGCTACAACACTGGCAACTATCCGACAAAATGGAAAACTGTCCAGGTATGTCCTGTCCACAAAAAGCAGGACAAATCCAACCTGGCCAATTACCGCCCCATCAGTCTACTCTCAATCATCAGCAAAGTGATGGAAGGTGTCATCGACAGTGCTATCAAGCGGCACTTACTCACCAATAACCTGCTCATTGATGCCCAGTTTGGGTTCCACCAAGACCACTCAGCTCCCGACCTCATTACAGCCTTGGTCCAAACATGGACAAAGGAGCTGAATTCCAGAAGTGAGGTGAGAGTGACTGCCCTTGACATCAAGGCAGCATTTGACCGAGTCTGGCATCAAGGAGCCCTGGTAAAACTGAAGTCAATGGGAATCAGGGGGAAAATGCATCACTGGCTGGAGTCATACCTAGCACAAAGGAAGATGGTTGTGGTGGTTGAAGGTCAATCATCGCAGCCCCATGACATCGCTGCAGGTGTTCCTCAGGGCAGTGTCCTAGGCCCAATCATCTTCAGCTGCTTCATCAATGACCTTCCCTCCAACATAAGGCCAGAAATGGGGATGTTCGCTGATGACTGCACAGTGTTCAGCACCATTCACAACTCCACAGATAATGAAGCCGTCCATGCCCGCATGCAACAAGACCTGGACGACATTCAGGCTTGGGCTGATAAGTGGCAGGTAACATTCACACCAAAGAAGTGCCAGGCAATGACTATCTCCAACAAGCGAGAGTCTAACCACTGCCCCTTGATATTCAATGGCATTACCATCGCCGAATCTCCCACTATCAACATCCTGACGGTCACCATTAACCAGAAACTTAACTGGACCAGCCACATAAATACTGTGGCAACAGGAGCAGGTCAGAGGCTGGGTATTCTGCGGCGAGTGTCTCACCTCCTGACTCCCCAAAGCCTTTCACCATCTACAAGGCACAAGTAAGGAGTGTGATGGAATGCTCTCCACTTGCCTGGATGAGTGCAGCTCCAACAACACTCAAGAAGCTCGACACCATCCAGGACAAAGCAGCCCGCTTGATTGGCACCCCATCCACCACCTTAAACATTCACTCCCTCCACCACCGGCATACCATGGCTGCAGTGTGTACCATCTACAAGATGCACTGCAGCAACTCGCCAAGGCTTCTTCAGCAGCACCTCCCAAACCCGCGACCTCTTCCACCTAGAAGGACAAGGGCAGCAGGCGCATGGGAACACCACCACCTCCAAGTTCCCCTCCAAATCACACACCATCCTGACTTAGAAGTATATCGCCGATCCTTCATCGTTGCTGGGTCAAAATCCTGGAACTCCCTCCCTAACAGCACTGTGGGAGTACCTTCACCACACAGACTGCAGCAGTTCAAGAAGGTGGCTCACCACCACCTTCTCAAGGGCAACTAGGGATGGGCAATAAATGCTGGCATTGTCAGTGATGTCCTGATCCCATAAAGGAATAAAAAAACAAAATACAATTTTCAACTGTGGCTCTGCTGTACGACAATCAAAATCAGGAATCATATAGAATCTTACAGCACAACAGGCGGACGTTCGGCCCATCGTGCCCGAGTCAGCCCTTTGAAAGATCTATCCAATTAGGACCACTCCTCCGCTCTTTCACCATAGTCCTTCAGGAAACATTAACTGTCTCACAGCTTTGAAAAAAATATACTGGGATTAATGTTTTAGTAACATCATTGCAAAGAGGAAATAAGTATGCTTCTTTTTTTTGCAATGTAGTACCCTTAACTCTGCAAATAAAATCTACAAGAAAGGTCAAATGGGTGAATGGAGAATTCTCATCAACATGCTCCAGCTTTTTGCAAACACTTGAATATTTTTGTATAAACAGTCTCTTGTGGCTTGCAGTAAGTTGGATGACTGGCGTGACATACCATGTAAGGTGCAATGCAATATCCTGCTGCTAATGTAGGTTTCAGTTTAAAGTGTCTTGACCTCTTTAAGGCCACAGAGTCGAATTGCTATAAAGAGGCACATCCTAGGGTCAATTAGAGATTAATGACTGACATTGAGGGAAGTTTGTAGATTGGCAGATGCTGGAAAATTCCAGGTCAAAGGTATTGACTCCTTTTTTGAAAAAAAAGAAAGATAGATAGAAAGATAGAAGGGAAAAAGCCAAGAAAGACTTGTATTTACAGCATGCCTTTCATGACCTCAGGCTGTCCCAAAGTGCTTTACAGCTAATACAGTACTATTGAATTGGAGCCACTGTTGTAATGTAGGAAACACAGTGGTCAATTTGCACACAGCAAGGTCGCACAAACAGCAATGAGATAATGAACAGATAATGGGCCAGAAATTCGGGTCCCCACGGGTGAGTACGTGCTGCGTACTCATGCGTATGGCCAACAAAAGTGCCGGTTTCATGCATGCACTGCGCATGCGCTGGAAACCGGAACTTCTGTTCACTTGAAGGAAGGGGTTCGAGGGTCAAACACGTGCACCAGAGAGGCAGCGCACACGCCTGGAACTTCCGATTTTTTTTACAGGTTTCTCCAGGAGAGTAAGTCTCCAGCAGCTGCGCATTTACAAAGCAGCCGCAAGGCCTGCTTTTAACAAGGTAAGTTGTGAATTAAGTAAAATTAAAATATTTTTTCCACAGGTTTATTATTTTTAAATACTTTAAAGAAAGGTAAGTTTATTTGTAGCCCCATTAAAAACAGTAATTAATTTTTTCAAAAATTTAAATTATTGTTTAAAATAGTTATTTTAGGTAATTTATAGTTATTTTAAAAATGTGATGTTTTTAAAAAAAATTATTTGAAGTTTTAGTTAGGTTTTGGGGCCGATCTCTATTCATAGATTTGACAGGTCTTCCTGTCAAATTTATGAATAGAGATTCCCTTTTACGATTGGCTCTCCATGGCCCACGTGATCCCAGGGGACGCTTCAAACTAACTGCGCCCCTGGGATACGCAAGCACTGCGTGCCGGTAGCTGGAGGAGGCCCAGGATCGGAATCCCACGCGGGCCCATAGCACAACGGCAGGCGCGCTAGGTAAGTGCAGGTCGGGGGCCTGCACCCGCAGGAAGCCTCCGACCCGAATTTCTGGGCCAACCTGTTTTAGTGATGTTGGCTGAGGGATAAATATTGGCCAGGACAACAGGGATAACTCCCTTGCTCTCCTTTGAAGTAGTGTCAAGGGATGTTTTACATCCAGCTGAGAAGGCAGAGGGGGCCTCGGTTCAACATCACGTTGGCAAGGCAACACCTGCGACAGTGCAGCAGTCCCTCAGTACTGCACTGGGATTGTAACAGAAATCACAGAATCACAGAAACCCCACAGTGCAGATAGAGGCCATTTCGGCCCATCGAGCCTGCACCGACACATATCCCACCCGATCCCCGTAACCCCTACACCAACACATATCCCACCCTATCCCCGTAACCCCACATATTTAATCCCCCTAACACTAAGGGTCAATTTATCATAGCCAATCAACCTAACCCGCATATCTTTGGACTGTGGGAGGAAACCGGAGCACCCGGAGGAAACCCACGCAAACACGGGGAGAATGTGCAAACTCCACACAGACAGTCGCCCAAGGCTGGATTCGAACCCAGGTCCCTGGTGCTGTGAGGCAACAGTGCTAACCACTATGCCACCATGTCAGCCCAGATTATATACTCAAGTCTCTGGAGTGGAGCTTGAATCCACAACCTTCTGACTCTGAGGTGAGAATGCTATCAATGAGCCACAGATGATACCTTTTTGCACTTTAAAGAGTATTTGTATACAAATAGTTTGCACTGATGTAATTGAAGGGATTTGAAGAGACACCAAGCCTGCACAGGATGATGGAGTTGAATGAATATGCTTCTGGTAGCCATGATGTACCTCTTCCAATGTTACTCACATTGTTGGTATCCATATCTTTTCTATCAGCTCTTGCAAAGCTATCGACAATTATTATTTAGCAAAAATTATTGTCCAGACACAAAAGACCTACCAAGTCAAGATAGAAAACACCTGAATATTTCAGCATATTATATTTTTTTCAAGTGGTTGCTTTCAAAGAAACCTTGTGGTACGATCTATTTTTAAAATTCTCCATCTTATTTCTGCAGGAATAATTGAGGTAATGCACACTGCAACTTGTGATTTGCTAACTGTTTGAAGGGAACCCCACTTATAGTACAAATAGCTCAAACAGCAGCAGATTTCAAAGCACTTTTGACAGGATTAAAAGTCTTCTCTTTCTGCTAGCTGTAGGGCTCCTGAGCAATAACTAGCAGAATAGATAAGGGGGAACGAGTGAATGTGATGTATTTGGATTTTCAGAATGCATTCGATAAGGTGTCACGCAAGAGGTTATTAAACAAAATTAGGGCTCATGGGATTGGGGGTAACATACTAGCATGGATTGAGCATTGGTTAACAGAGAGAAAACAGAGAGTAGGAATAAACGGGTCATTTTTGGGTTGGCAGGCTGTAACTAGTGGGGTACCACAAGGATCAGTGCTTGGGCCTCAGCGATTTGCAATCTGTATCAATGATTTGGATGAGGGGACCAAATGTAATATATCCAAGTTTATTGATGATACACAGCTAGGTGGGAATGTAAGTTGTGAGAAGGATGAAAAGAGGCTGCAAGGGGGTATAGACAGGTTAAACGAGTGGGTAAGAACATGGCAAATGGAATATAACATGGTGAAATGTAAAGTTATTCACTTTGGTGGAAAAAAATAGAAAGGCAGATTATTTTTTAAATGGTGAGAGATTGGGAAGTGTTGGTGTTCAAAGGGACCTGGGTGTCCTTGTACACGAAGTGCTGAAAGTTAACGTGTAGGTAAAGCAAGAGTAAAGATGTCTTACTGCAATTAAATAGGGCCTTGGTGAGACTACACCTGGAGTATTGTGTACAGTTTTGGTCTCCTTACCGAAGGAAGGATATACTTGCCATAAAGGGAGTGCAACAAAGGTTCACCAGACTGATTCCTGGGAGGGGGGATTGTCCTATGAGGAGAGATTGAGTAGACTAGGCCTATATTCTCTAGAGTTTAGAAGAATGAGAGGTGATCTCATTGAAACATACAACATTCTTACAGGGATTGACAGGGTAGATGCAGGGAGGATGTTTCCCCTGGCTGGGGAGTCTAGAACCAGGGGTCACAGTCTCAGAATAAGGGGTCGGCCATTTAGGACTGAGATGAAGAGAAATTTCTTCACTCAGAGGGTGGTGAATCTTTAGAATTCTCTACCCCAGAGGGCTGTGGAGGCTCAGTCATTGAGTATATTCAAGACAGAGATCGATAGATTTTTGAATATTAAGGGAATCAAGGGATATGGGGATAGTGCAGGAAGGTGGAGTTGAGGTGGAAGATCAGCCATGATCTTACTGAATGGTGAAGCAGGCTCGAAGGGCCGAATGGTCTACTCCTGCTCCTATTTCGTATGTTCTTATGTCAATGAGGTTCGAACAGACTGAGCTCAGTTCTCTAAGTCTGTACCAAAAAAAATGCAGTAAATGATCAGTGTCAATGCTCTTGGTTATGACCTGCATAGACTGTTGAGGTGAAGAACGCAATAGTACTCTCTGGAACAATCCACTGGGCCGTAGCAGTATATGGAACCACTGATTTAGATTAAACAGCTCTATGGCCTCGAATATCTTTTGTGCAAATATTAGTGTCTAAACATTTAACGGCTTGCTATAAAACTCTGTTGCCTATTTTAACAGAGGCTATTCATTTATTTATTAATAGTCAATTATTTCAGAATACAGAACTTACATTTTTGACTTTTGAAACTGTGCAATGCTTCATAACCAATGTTGTTATTGTTTTAAGTTGTCCTGGTTCATGTCATCTGTAAGCAATGTATATAAAAGAAAGAAAGACTTGAATCTATATAGCATCTTTCACGACCTTAGGACATCACAAAGTGCTTTACAGCCAATTAAGTACTTTTTTTTTGACGAGTAGTCACTGTTGTAATGCAGGAAATGCGGCAGCCAATTCGCAAACAGCACTGTGATAATAGCCAGTTAATCTGATTTTTAGTGATGTTGATTGAGGGATAAGTATTGGCCAGGACACCAGGGTAACTCCCCTGCTCTTCTTTGAAATAGTGCCATGGAATCTTTTACATCCACCTGAGAGGGCAGATGGGGCCGCAGTTTAATATCTCATCCGAAAGACGGCGGGCTCGATTTTGACAATGGGGAGCTTTTGGAGGCGGGACTCCCACTTTTTGGGTTGGAGTCCCGCCTCCATCGACTTGTGGCCAACCTGCGCTATTTTCCCTTGATTGACCTTGTTAAGCCCGCCCAGCGGGCTCAGCAGGCCAATTAAGGGACACCTGGTTGCTGGTGACGTCAGCGATTGACATTTCATCTCTCAAGAGCTTTTGACAGATGAAAAATCAATGACAGCTCTGTGAAGCTGTCAAACACTGACAATCTGTCTTCTACCTTGCGTCCTTCTACTCAGACTCATTTAGAGAGCTCTCCAGACCAGAAAGCAGAGGCTGCAACTTTTGACAGTTCAGCGGCCATTCTGCTTTCTGTGCCGGTGAGCTGAGGGACTCCCGAGGACTGAAGGGAGGAAGCCTGCAGGAGAAAGTAAAGGTAAGTTAAACATTATTAAAAAACTTTACACTTACCTCATACACTTACCTCTGCACACATGCACCCATCACTCACCTGCACAACGGATATCTCGCCCCCACCAACCCTTGCAGACCGACGGTCCACCTCGATACCTTGGCGTGGTTCGGAGCCATCGGGAAGCCCACAATTCAGGGATAAAAATAGGGATTAGGCAAAAAACTGCCTGTTAACTACCTGTTAACAGGCAGTTAATTGGCACTAATCCCCTTCCCGCCTAGGGGAGGCGGCTCCCAGCACAGGTCGGGTACCCGCCTCCTGGGCCATTGGCACGGAGGTGGGTTGGGGGCGGGATGGGTTCCTGCCCCTCAATTCTGCCATTTTCCCACCACTCCCGCCTCCAAACCCACCTCCTCGGGGCTTGGAAAATCGAGCCCAGCATCCCCGACAGTGCAGCACTCCCTCAGTACTGCACAGGAGTGTCAGCCTAGATTAATGTGATCATGTCTCTAGAGTGGGACTTGAAACCCTAGCAAATGAGCCACGGCTGACATGGTCTATATATATATATATATATAATATATCTCAATCCTACCTTAATGCAATTTATTCAACAGTGTGGCTTCCTCTATTTGGTACATCACTCTCAGAGTAACTTACTGCATAGTACGGACTACCCTTGTTGGGACACCTCTCTCAGTGTAGCTTACTGCATAGTACAGGCTCCTCTAGTCGGTACATTTCTCAGTATAACTTACAACACGACAAACATTTTCTCTGCTACTTCCTACTGATCAGCTCAGCTACTCCCACCAAAGAACTTGCCAGCTGCTGAGTGACCACATCACACTGCAGGAATTCTCAATCTCAGGAAAAACTTCTTAACGTAATGAGCGGTTAGGATTTGGCATGCCATATTAGATTTAGTAATGTGTAATGAGCCAGATTTAGTTAACAGTCTAACAGTGCATGAACATCTATCCAATAGCAATTATAACATGATCGAGTTCAACGTAGCGTTTGAAAGGGAGAAACGCGAAACAGCCACTAAGGGCTGTATTTTGTCAATGGCGGCGCGCTGGGGGCGGGACTGCTGGTTTTCAGGTTTCAGTCCCTCCCCCAATGACGTCTGGCCAACCCACGCTATTTTACCTTTATTGATCTTGTTAAGCCCGCACTGCAGTGACAGAGGACGTCAGCGTATGATGTTTCATCTGTTGAAACATTTTCTTGAGAAGCTGTCAAACACTGACAATCTCTGTTCTAAGGTGAGCCCTTGCACAGAAGGCTCACCAGAACCTCTTTCCTCAGCAGAAATCAGATGGCTGCTGCATCTGAGAATGCAGCATCCATTCTGTCATCTCTGCTGTTGAGATGAGGCACCTCCGGATCCCCAAGGGTTGAAGCCTGCAGAACGAAACAAAGGTAAGGAAACATTTTCCAACACTTTACCCTCACCTCTCATACTTACCACTCCACACTTGCACCCATCACTCACCTCTACAGCAGACTTTTAGATCCCTCTCACCCCCACAGACCCACTGCTCGTCTCACTGACCCTGGCGAGGTTCGCAGCCGTCGGGAAACCCGCACTTGCAGGGGTAAAATGGGGATAAGCCTCTTAACTGCCTGTTAGCTACCTGTTAACAGGCAGTTAATTGGCTCTAATCCCCTTCCCGCCTCGAGGAGATGGGTCCCTGCATGAGTCAGGGACCCGCCTCCTGGGAAGATGGCACGGAGGCAGGTTGGGAGCGGGTTCGGTACCCGCTCACAGTTTCTGCCATTTTCCCGGCAGTTCCACCTCCATACCCGCCTCCCCAGGGCTGGGAAAATTCCCCTCTAAGATTCTAGATTTTTGTAAGGCTGACTTCAATGGGATGAGACAGAGACTGTTCACAGTAAACTGGGCAAATCTGTTAATGGATAAAACAACAGAAGATCAGTGGGAGATGTTCAAAAAAGCATTTAAGGTGATACAGAACCAGTTTATACCCCTGAGGGGCAAAAGCTCTGCTTGCCAAACAAAACCCAGCCATGGACGAATAAAGAGGTGAGGGACAGCATAAAACTAAAGGAAAAAACATACAAGAATGCAAAAAAAAGCACAGATCCTGAGGAATGGAAAAGATACAAAGAACAGCAAAGGGTCACACAACAGATAGTAAGAGCTACGAAAAGGGAGTATGAAAAGAAACTTGCAAGGGATATCAAAATCAAGACTAATTTTTTTTTACTATTATATTAGGAAAAATAGGGTAGTCAGCAGCAATGTTGGCTCCTTGAAAACTGAAAGCGGTGATATTGTCAATGATAATAAGGAAATGGCGGACGTGTTGAATAATTATTTTGCATCAGCATTTACAGTAGAGGAAGAGGATAGCATGCCAGAAATCCCAAGGAAACTAATATTGAATCAGGGACAATAAAATTAACATTTGTAAAATAATAGTAATGAAGAAAATAATGGCACTAAAGAGTGAAAAATCCCCAGGACCAGATGGTTTCTATCCCAGGATTTTAAAGGAAGTAGGTGAGCACATTGCAGATGTCCTAACTATAATCTTCCAAAGTTCTTGCAATTCAGGAACCATTCCTTTAGATTGGAAAATTGCACATATCATTCCGGTAGTTATAGACCAGTCAGTCTAACATCTGTGGCAGGAAATTACGAGAGTCTATAATTAAAGATATAAAGACTGAACATCTCAAATTTTCAGCTGATCAGAGAGAACCAGCATGGATTTATGAAAGGTAGGTCATGCCTGACAAACCTAATTGAATGTTTTGAGGAGCTGACTAAAGTAGTGGATAGGGGAATGTCTATGGATGTTATTTATATGGACTTCCAGAAGGCATTCGATAAAGTCCCTCATAAGAGATTGTTAACTAAGGTAGAAGCCCATGGAATTGAAGGCAAATTATTGACCTGGTTAGGAAATTGTCTGAGTGTCAGGAGACAGAGAGTACGGATAATGAGCAGATACTCTGGCAGGATGTGACTAGTGGTGTCCGGCAGGGAACTGTGTTGGGGCCTCAACTATTCACAGTATTTATTAACGACTTAGATGATAGCATAGAAAGCCAGATATGCAAACATGCCGATGACACAAAGATAGGCGGCAGTGTAGGTAAAAGCATAAACTTACAAAGGGATATCGATAGACTAAGTGAATGGGCAAAACTGTGGCAAATGGATTTCAATGTAGGCAAATGTGAAATCATCCACTTTGGACCTAAAAAGGATAGAACAGGGTACTTTCTAAATGGTAAAAAGCTAAAAACAGTGGATGTCCAAAGAGACTTGGGGGTCCAGGTACAGAGATCATTAAAATGTCATGAACAGGTAAAGAAAATAATCAAAAAGGCTAATGGAATGCTGGTCTTTATATCTAGAGGACTAGAATAGAAGTGGGTATAAGTTATGATGCAGCTATACAAAGCCCTGGTTAGACCACACCTGGAGTACTGTGAGCAGTTCTGGGCACCACACCTTAGGAAGGATACATTGGCCTTGTTGGCAGGGTTGGTATACCAGAATGATACCCGAACTCCAAGGGTTAAATTATGAGGAGAGATTACACAAATTTGGGTTGTATTCCCTAGAATTTACAAGGTTAAGGGGTGATTTGATCAAAGTTTTCAAAATATTAAGGGGAACAGATAGGGTAGATAGAGTGAAACTATTTCCACTGGCTGGGGAGTCTAGGACTAGGGGGCATTATCTAAAAATTAGAGCCAGACCTTTCAGGAGTGAAAGTAGGAAACACTTCTACTCATAAAGGGTGATAGAATTTTGGAACTCTCTTCCGCAAATGGCAATTGATGCTAGATCAATTGTTAATTTTAAATCTGAGATTGATAAATTTTACCAAAGGTATCAAGGGATATTAGCCAAAGGCGGGTTATCTGGAGTTATATGGAGTTAGGTGGCAGATCAGTCATGATCTCATTGAATGGAGGAACAGGCTAGAGGGGCTCAATAGCCTTTTCTTGTTCCTATGTTCTGTAGGGGGTGGCGGGTGTGGCGCGTGCGCCCAGTCAGTTATGCCCCTGACTGTGAGCGGTTTGAATCGCTCCCACGCCCCTGGGTTCTAGACACCGGACTTAGGTACAGGCAGCGATACAGAAAACTCGAGTAGACAGGTGGTTTGGATGTAAGCAAAACCAAGATTTTATTGAACAGGAAAAATTGATACAGTCTTGAAAGAAGTTACTAATATAAAATTACAGGCAAATACAAATAACTACACTTATGCAGGGAATGGGGAACACACGGCACATCGAGGGAAAACAACTATCTTAACAATCCTCTTATCCTTATCCCACCCTAAACCTAACTAGATTAAGCTATGAGGCGCCAGAATTCATGCTCACCAATTCAAAATCAAAGCCAACTGTTGAAAAGGAAATGCAGGTTTTGAGGTTTAGCTCTCTGTCCTCTTAGGTACCCCATCGCCACGTGGTCTTCAGGAGCGCTGTGCTGGAGCTGCTGCTGCGACGCACCTTCTTCTCCCTCCGCTATCGTTGTCGTCTCGTCCCGATGGGTTCTCCTCTTCTTCTCCCTCAGACGGTCGTCGGCGGTAACGTTACGTCGATGAGACGATTAGCAGTTTTTACTGCTCAGATTTTACTAGCCAGGCATTGAACGCCAGCATATTCGTCATGGCGTGGACACCTGCCTTTATTTGCAGTGTTCAACAAGATGCTTGTCTTCACCATCCTTAAGGAATTTCTTCCCCAAGCGTCAGCTCATAACTAGGCACTTGGTTTAATTAATCGATACGTTTTTCACTGCCCTGCTCTGCCCGTATCGAATTATTATCATCTTCTTCCTCATCTTACAAGACTACTATACAAGTCCTGAACTACCTGCTCAACCTCGCCTTGCCCCCTTCTGCGGCCTGGGCGTCCTGGATGGCTACGGACTTGGGTTTCGTTCCCCTCTTAAGAGTGAGGGCCAAGCGCAGGAGAACAGGGGGGGGGCAGAGCAGGGAGCAAGCAAGCCAGCAGTAGCAGCAGGGGCCGATTGCTACCCGGGGCCTTCAGTTATACCCTTTTGAAAACCCTTATCTTCGCGCCAAATCAGGTTAGTTCTTTGTCTTAAACTTGGTGGGCTAGTTTAAACAATGGTAGCAATCTATACTGACAGTTTTTAGATCAAATCAAATCAAATCAAATCAACTTTTATTGTCATTGTTAGTGCACAAGTGCAGTACAACGAAATGTAGGCTTGCGGCTCCTGAGAGTGTACATTTAGATTAAGACATTTAAACATTCAACATACATTTGGCTTGTAATACATTAACATAAACATAACCATAATAAAGTGCATTGGCAGATGTGCAGGCTTTAGAGTTTATTTGTGGAGTTCAGTAGGATGACAGCCCTGGGAAAGAAGCTGTTCCTAAATCTGGTCGTACGGGTGCGAATGCATCTGTAGCGTCTCCCAGATGGCAGGAGGGCGAACAGACTGTGGCTGGGGTGGGTAGGGTCTTTGATGATGGACCGTGACCTCCGTAAACAGCGTTTCTGGTATATGTGCCCTATGGTCGGTAGCCGGGTGCGTTGGGCAGTTTTGACTACCCGCTGCAGGGCTTTCCGGTCATAGTAGCTACAGCTGCCATACCATACTGTGATACAGTTTGTCAGGATGCTCTCTATTGTGCAGCGGTAAAAGTTAGAGAGGATCAGGGGTGACAGGTTACATCCCTTCAGCCTCCTTAGGAAATATAGGCGCTGCTGGGCCTTCTTCATCAGAGAGGAGGTATTGAGGGACCAGGAGAGGTCTTCCGTGATGTGGACTCTGAGGAACTTAAAGCTGTCCACCCTTTCCACCACAGCCCCATTGATGTGGATGGGGGTGTGACTTCCGCCTTTAGACTTCCTGAAGTCCACAATGATTTCTTTGGTTGTCTTGATGTTAAGGGCCAGGTTGTTATCGGCGCACCACTTCACGAGATGCTGGACCTCCTCCCTGTAGGCTGACTCATCGTTGTTGGTGATCTGGCCTACTACCGTGGTATCATCCGCAAACTTGATGATGGTGTTGGAACCATGAACAGCCACACAGTCGTGGGTGAAGAGGGATTGAGGAGGGGGCTCAGCACACATTCTTGTGGGGCCCCCGTGTTCAGGGTCAGGGGGAGGGAGGTGTGGTTACCTAATTTGACAGACTGGTGTCTGTTTGTTAGGAAGGCCAGGGTCCAGTTGCAAAGGGAAGTGTTCAGGCCAAGAGTTTGGAGTTTGGTGGCCAGCTTGTTGGGGACGATAGTGTTGAATGCTGAGCTGTAGTCTATGAACAGCATTCTGATGTAGGTCTCCTTGCCATCTAAGTGATTCAGTGCCGAGTGTAGAGCAGTTGTGATTGCATCCTCCGTTGATCTGTTTGCATGATAGGCAAACTGGTGTTGGTCAAGAGAGGCGGGAACACTGGCTTTGATGTGAGCCAGGACCAGTCTCTCGAAACATTTCATTATGATGGGTGTGAGTGCGACAGGTCGATAGTCGTTCAGGCACGTCACAGCCGTTTGTTTTGGCACAGGAATAATGGTAGCGGTCTTGAAGCATGTAGGGACTACTGCCTGGGCCAATGAGAGATTAAAGATGGTGGTGAAGACATCAGCCAGCTGATCAGCACATTCCTTGAGTACCCGTCCAGGGATGCTATCCGGTCCAGCAGCCTTTCGTGTGTTCACTCCGCGTAATCACATCTACCGGCCCGATAATTGACTTGTATTGTCCTAAAAGTTCTTTGATGGGCTTGTCCAGCCTTGATGGCTGTGTTTAATCTGTTTACGATTATGTATGCAGACTGTTTGATGGCTTTAACTATAGGCCTCACTGAATTTAGATCTGTCTCCAATTCGGTCCAATACATAATTCAAAGTCCTGTCTCATTCCAAAACACAAAGTTTCTCTTCACAGAAAGCCTGCAGCCTTAGTTTTGATTTCTCCCAAGCTGTCTGCGCTGCAGAATCCATTTTGGAATCCGACAGGCTTTCTGCCACGAGGCACGGACGCCATCTTGGGTACCCTTTTTAATTTTAAAATGTCCATGCAGGGTCCCTTTTATTGATAATAACCTTCGGGGAGATGCAGAAATTTTGCAAATCTTACAGTTCCCATGTTCCTATGAATGCGCTGCCTGATAGGGTGCTGGATACAGATTCAAAAGGGAATTGGATAAATACTTGAAGGAGAAAAGAATATCAGGGATATGGAGAAAGAGCAGGGGAGTGAGACTGATTGGATTGCTCTTCAAAGGAGTCAGCACAGACTTGCTGGGTCGAATGGTCTCCTTCTGTGCTGTGCTGTACTATTCTATGATTCACAGAATTTTCACGCTGGTAATTTCCCACAAAATAAAGGCATTACAGCCTTGATTAGCTAAATCATGGCAGAAAAAAGACACACTGGAGGTAATTTTGACATTGGGTGATAGTGTAAAACGGGCAATATCGATTCAGCCGCCCCTTATACATCTCTCCTGATTTGAAAATTGGGAGGGATGTATAATGGGCAGCTGAACTGATATCGGCTATTTTACACTATCGGCCAAAGTCAAAATTCCTCCCTCAGAGTGGGACATAGTGAAACATCCCAAGGTGATTCACAGGAGCATTAACAAACAAAATTTGAAAACTGAGGATGCACGAGAGGCTAGAATTGGAGGAGTACAGAGATCTCGGAGGGCTGGTGGAGGTTACAGAGCTAGGGAGACCTGAGGCCATGGAGGGATTTGAAAGCATGACTGACAATTTTAAAATCGAGGCGTTACTGGACCAGGAGCCAATAGTGAGCACAGGGGTGATGGGTGAACAGGACCTGGTGCGCATTAGGATACGGGCAACAGAGTTTTGGATGGCTAAAAGGAGTTCAAAAATAACTGTAGGTCTGTTGAATCATGCAACAGCTGAGTGCAAATCAGTCTCAGGCTGTAACACAATCTTAAAAAATTGCTATCGATGTATAGTCTCCCGCCAGGTTGCTGTGTGGTATGTACGAGCGCAGATTGGATCACATTGGACTGGACTTGTGTTTCTTTCCCCTGAAAGGAGTAAACCAAAGGAAGGTTTTATTTAGTATTCTGGAAATGCACGCAGTTCAAATGGCGTCTTCAAATGAGTGCAATGTGCATTTACAAGCACATTATTACTTTTTGAAAGAAACAATTTTTCTGATTTGGATGAGAAATCGCTAAGCTTACTGGGGATGACAACTGTAATCCTGTGATATTCTATTGTGTCAATTGGAGTGTTACTGGAATTGATAAGTAGAAAGCACTGCCGTATCTCTGACTTGGGGCAAGAGTGTCCGTGGGTTATTACAATTCTTACTTAGAGATAAAGCAGTCAGAAACAATACTCATGTTCTTGTCAGCAGAGGCCTGCAGCTCTCAGTATAATCAGATCTTCCCAGATTACCTGAATGAAGTGAACAGTTAATGTTCTTTGTTTACATGGTTACATAATATAAAGGTTAACAGACACCGGCATAAATCGTCACATGTACACCTTACGTTAAAGCAAATAGGATTAAATAAACCTTGAGCGCAAGATACAAAGAATAAACTCTGATCATGGAATATTAGGATACAGAAAGGGTGGTTAAGTCTATCAGACAGAGATACAGGATTATCTTTATGCTGCTGCACTTTAGAGAGTAGGCCTTTGTCAACTCAAGTTATTGACTCTAGAAGTTAAACACATAGGGGCAGCGGGTAAAAACTCATAGGTTGCAAAAGTATAATGCTGTTGCTGTTCCCCCATCCCTTTTCTCCTCTTTTCAAGGTTCTGACTCTCATTGGGGTATGATTCCATGTGTACTGACAGCCCTCAAGAATCCCATTCCCCTGGTTCTTTATGTTTGACCCTAGACAGTTTGCGAAGAGGTGATTCACCTGTGGGGTTATCACAGCTGAATTCAACCCAGCCTTCACCCAATGTCAACTTGTGCAGCTCCTTCAGATTTTGAAGCCATGGAACATAGGAGTCGGCCGTTCAGCCCCTCGATCCTGTACCGCCATTCAATTAGATCATTGCTGATCTGCATCTTTACTCCATTTACCCACCTTGGTTCTGTTACCCTTAGGGTGAGAAATTGGGTGCCTTTGAGCCTCCTGTTAGCACCCCTGGGGTGCGGCGCTGACACCGACTCCCGCCATATTCGGCAGGAGTTTTGTGGCGGTGCTATGGTGTTGCGCCCTGATCACCTTCACCCAGAGATCATGACATAATCGGCGTGCGCATCGCCCCGGTAGCGTCCCGAACCCGAAATTGTCTTCTGCCTCCTGCAGCAGAGCCGGGCAAAAACACCAACAGCTGCAGGAGGCGTGCATTAGTTGGCCAGCCACTTTGGGGGCGATGATTAAAGGCGAGGTGGCCGAGGTAAGTAAAAAAAGAACTTACCTTTCCTGTTGAAGTATTTTTTTTGCGGGTTCCTGCCCGCGACTGATCACTCTGCTTGAGTGCTGGGCTGATCGCACGGGATCACGGCTGCCTTGGTGGTCCAGGTCAGTACTTTTTATATTGCAGAGCCTGCAGCGATGGCCCTTCCCTTTAAGGGAGGGAAGGAGCCTTTGAATGCGGCAGCGCTGCACGGCCCAGTGTGCGGCGCTATTGAAGTCTCCGCCCCACCTGTTGCCGATTGCGCTCCAAGAAGGAAGTGGAGCTTGATTTAGTGCTCCACTTCCTTACTGGAGCGCAAAACTGAACTTTTGAAATGTTTAGAAACATTAGCGCCTGACGCTGATTTTCTCAATTTTTCAATTCACTCCCATAATACCATTACCTAACAAAAATCTATCAATCCCAGTGTTGAAATTTTCAATTGACCCCCAGCCTCAAGAGCTTTTTGGAGGAGAGAGTTCTAGATTTCCACTACCCTTTGTGTAAAGAAGAGCTTTCTGACATCACCACTGAACGTCCTCGCTCTAATTTTAAGATTGTACGCCTTTGTTCTGGACTCCCCCACCAGAGGAAATAGTTTCACTTTATCTACCCAATAAACTTCTTTGCAGCACTCTCTCAGCACTGGGACTTAAACCCCCAATCTTCTGACTTCGAGGTGAGTGTGCTTCCAACTGAGCCACAGCTGACACTGTGACACTGAAGAGGGGAAGGTATTTGATATTTTGAAAGAGCGGATTATGGAATAGTACTGTACTGTGTTGACATTTGAGAGAAACAGAAACTCCACAAGGACCAGTCTTTTAGAACGGCAAAGGGGAGTTCCCCATTCTCTGAAGTGGACACTTTCAGGCCTATAAGTTATTCTCCACTAACAATCAATCAGCTAGAACTACAACAATGCCTCAAAAGCAACGCAAGTTGAACAATTATTAGGGGCAGACGTAAAAAAAACGATGGTGCAGTAAGTCCCTCTCAGTTTGGTAGCACTCTTGGGTCTGGGTAGAAGGTACACGTACAGCAGCATTGTGTGTTGGGGGGTTGGTGGGGGTAGGGGGGTTTTCAATGGTGCTATATGCTGACGTGCAGTGTTTTAAAAGTCCATTTGCATGACGTGTGCGTTCCTTTAAATAACCAATGATTTCTGAGATTTGTGAAATCCCTCCTCAAGGTTTCCACCCCCCCCCACCCCCCAACCGCCGCCCAAACAGCCCCGGCCAACTCGTGAGATTGGAGAATTCTGGCCGCCATTCAATGTTTTGTCACATAAAATGGAGGACAGTGCCAGCTCATGCAGCTCACAACCCCCTGCATGCTGGAAATGGCTCTTTCCATGAGAATAAGCATTTTGGTAGATACTACACATGCTGCGCAAATGGGAGCGGAAGTCTCCTCCATCTGCTCAAAAAGCAGATAGTTTGTTACTGCATTTTTGTCTACTTCAGTTTTTTTTCCTAAAATACAACTGATGGAAATGTTGGTATAGCTGCAGCTTAACCCATGAAAAGGTCATGTCCCACTGCAATCCCCCTGTAACTATTACTTTCTCCATGTTGTACGTTAGGCCACTAAAAGAAAAAGAAAGACTTACATTTACACAGCACCTTGCATGACCACTGGATGTCTCAAAGTGCTTTACAGCCAATGAAGTACTTTTTGAAGTGTAGTCACTGTTGTAATGTAGGAAACGCGGCAGCCAATTTGCGCACAGCAAGCTCCCACAAACAGCAATGTGATAATGAACAGATCATCGGTTTTTAGTGCTGTTGATTGAGGGATCAATATTGGCCAGGACACCGAGGGTAATTCTCCTGCTCTTCTTCGAAATAGTGCCATGGGATCTTTTACATCCACCTGAGAGGGGAGACAGGGCCTCGGTTTAACGTCTCATCCAAAAGACGGCACCTCTGACAGTGCAGCACTCCCTCAGCACTGCACTAGAGTGTTAGCTTAGATTTTTATGCTCAAGTCTCTGGTGTGGGGCTTGAACCCACAACCACTGGGTTTAGTTTTCACAGAAAATCAAATTGAATTGCCGAATGTCATCCTAAAACATTAATAAGATTACTGAAATCCAATAAAATATAACTTATTCAGTTCCCTGGAAGCAGTGTCCTTGATTATAGGCTTTTATTCAGGGTTCACAGTTGTATGTTGTTTTTAGTTATTCGCTTTTTTGAAGCGGTTGTTCAGTATTTGAGTTCTGTAGGTTAGCAGGTAAGCATTTGTCTACGTAGCAATGGTCACTGCACTTCAATAACTCAATGTGTGTGAGGTGTTTCTTCTCTTATCTTGAGATGTTTCTGCAAGATGCGATAAGTTGCTATATAAATGTAAGTCTTTATTTCTCCTGTCCCATACAGTTAGAACCATGTCTTAAGTGAAGCAGGATTCAGCCATTAGTGTATATTTATTTCAGGAAGGGGAAGAATTAAACTGGCTGTAGAACGGGAACCACTGCTGTGAAGAGCTGGCAAAATTATTTGGTTTCAAATTGCAAGGAAGGAAGTTTCTCACCTTTTCAGATGAGTCATTAGAGGTCCTGCTGCAGGAGGTACCGCAAAGGAGCTGGGCCTTCTTTGGAGTAACACACTAGACTCCTATTGAACCATAGGTCCATGCTCCATGGGCAGAGGTTGCAGATTGTGTCAGTGCGGTCTCCTGACTCAGTTGGATATGGGCAGAATTTCAGTGGCATCAGAAATACCCAATGTACCCACCATTACATTACTGTTCTGCCATAGAAGGCAAGGCACAAATCCTTAGGGAGATAGCATGCAAAACACAGAAATAACTGTTATCCCGACTCCCCACACTCTTGCACATAACAAGATCAACAATCAGCTCAGAATGAGCGATGTCAACAGAAAAAACAAGCTGGCTACCTTGCACTGTTCTTGCATAGAAAAGGAAGTGGGCTGGGCACAGGGATAGTGTTTGCAATGCTCTGGCAGTTTCTTCCACCTTCATGCATTTTATGTGTTTTCAGACCAAGTTAATACACAGTCACGGAGAGCGGGCCAAGACAGGCAGTGGACCAGTCATGTTGAAGTGTTGCACTTTGAGGGGACTGTACCGTTTGGGCGTGTGTCTGTGGAGTGTATAAATGAGGGTAAGATTGGAAGTATAGTGCCATCACCTAGCAAGTATCTTCCATTTATGATTATCCTTCCTGCACTGAGTCATCTTCTCAATCTTGGTGGTGCAGGCAAGCTTTGCTTAGAACAAGATTAGCACCAAATATCTTATGACCTTAGCTCTCTTTGAAGGGTCAATTGTAATTTTTTTTATACCTTCTTTCTTCTGATAGGTTCTTCCCAAAACGATAGGGACAGACCAAGAGGCACCTCGGACCCTGGCACATTACAGCAGCTTGCATCAAAGACTCTGCCTATCTCAGGCACCAGTACAGATATTAGAACTCCAGAGAATGTATATCATAGGTTTGAAGAGTAGACATTTTGTGCTGGATTTTGTCAGTGTGGGCGGGCTGAGGCATGTCAGGTGGAAATCATGTCAGGACCCCGACTCCTAAGTGAAGTGTTGAAAAAGTGCGATTTTCCCCTAATTGGGCAATTGATTTCCTGCGTATGGGAACCCCTGGCCCAATGAGTCTTTTCATACAGAAAGTCACCTCCGATGACTGCCTCATCATTGCTGCTGGATTTAAGGCCTGCAAGCAGCCTTGCTTCTTCTGGAGACTGCAAACGCTTTGCAAATTGTATGAAGGAGCTGATTTCCCAACAATGTCCACGATCAAGCAAAAGTGTGCACCTTGGTTTGATGAGCCCTCCCTCCAAGCTCTGGTGCACGGAGCCAGATGTAATAAGGAGGTGCTGTTCCCTTCCTCAGGGAGAAAAAAGCCACCCCAGCAGACAAAAGCTGTGTGGCTGCAAGTAGCCGAGGAGGTGAACTCCATTTCAATGAGCCGCAGAACCTGGCTGCAATGCAGGAAGAGGTTTCATGACCTTCTCCGCACAGGAAAATTGAGTATGACTTTCCCATCACCCTCAATCTGATCCCCTTCGCCTCTCCTCACCAGCACTCTGCTTTGCCAACCTCTTCCTCCACATCCCACTTGACACTTACATCCCTGCACCCTTACCCTATGGTCACATTCACTTAACTATTCGACCATGCAGCCCTCGCACTCCCTATCATGGTGATGCAATGACAACAACAACTTACAATACACAGGGAGGGTACTTTGTATCCTTCTAAGCATCTATGCTCACTCCTTGATTTTTACTCAAACTCCACTTGTGTCCCTCATTGCACGAAAAGAGAGCCCACAATAAGAGGGAAAGAGCCATGACTGGAAGAGGGCCACCCTCAGTAGCCCAGCTCACCCCTTGGGAACAGGCGGCCCTGGAAATCGCTGGGATCGAGGAGGATATCCATGTGGGGGACGAACAGACGGGCGCATCACAGCAAGCTGGTGACAGAATAGTTTGGCATCTCTCTCATTGACATTGCATGAGTCACTGATAATCACAGAATCACAGAAACCCCACAGTGCAGATAGAGGCCGTTTCGGCCCATCGAGCCTGCACTGCCACATATCCCACCTGATCCCTGTAACCCCTACACCAACACATATCCCACCCTATCCCCGTAACCCCACGTATTTAATCCCCCTAACACTAAGGGTCAATTTATCATAGCCAATCAACCTAACCCGCACATCTTTGGACTGTGGGAGGAAACCGGAGCACCTGGAGAAAACCCACGCAAACACGGGGAGAATGTGCAAACTCCACACAGACAGTCACCCGAGGCTGGATTCGAACCCGGGTCCCTGGCGCTGTGAGACAACAGTGCTAACCACTATGCCACCGTGATGCTCTTACAGATTGACTTATGATCATCTGCACTATTCAATCCGCATGTAACCTTGATCTCACATCTCTAACTCTTTCCTTTACTCCCCCACAGGACCATCGAAAGCCCCCGTCGCCACTGTCCAGGAGGAAGAGCCTGAGCTTCCAAACTCCTCAGAGGAAGCTGCAACCTCTGAGGGCACAGCATCAGCAGAATACAGCACACCCAGCACCAGTGCAGACACTCACACCTCAGTGGGACCTTCGGGAGATAGAGTAGTGTTGGCACCTGATGTATCACAGCTCACAAGTGAGCATCAGCAGATGGTGGAGACAGTGTCAGCAGTGGAGAGTCCTCGTCAGAAGGTGCAGGACTCTGCCAGCACGGCTCAGCTGCATGTTGACCCTGTGCCTCCGGGTCCATCCAGAAGGAGAGTGGTGCTGGAACTCCAGGAACAGGTGCAGGAGTCTCTGGCAGGTTTTGTCTCCAGGGTCGCTGTGAGTGTGGAGTGAATGGAGGAGCCCCTCGCTAACATGAGCAGAGCCTTTGTGGAGGCGTTGGCGCATGAACGTATCACCACGGAAAGGATGGCAACCTCCTTGGAAAGGATGGCTAACTCCGTGCTAAAGCTGGCTACCGTAGAGGAGAGGATGGCAACGGCAGAGGAGAAGATGGCTACGGCCATGGAGGAGCTTAGTCGCCAGGGTATGGAAAACATGGTAATTGTTCAGACTAGAATGACATCTCTTGAGGAGCGATGGTCAGCTATTGAGCAAACAAACCAGACCTTCATGGAAGTCCTCTGGAGTAGGATTTCCAGCACAGAAACGGGCCCTCATGGCCCCCTGAAGTGTAGCAAGGTGCTGTCCAGCCACTTGCTAGCTCTGAAGTGGGGCTGACCCATGAGAGGGATGTTGGTGGCAGAGAACAAGGAAGTGGAGGCTCCTCTCCAAGTGCTCACATGACCATGCCACTGCAGAGCCCTCGGTCAGAGCCCCACCAGAGTCCTCACCCAACTGAGATGGGCTTCTCAGCCCCTGCACAGATGCAGGAGCAGCAGACTGTTGGTGAGCCTGCACAGGTTCGCAACCCCAAAGGACGCCCGCCAAAGGCGTCGAGACAGGAGCAGCAAGAAAGTGAGCAAGGGGCCTCTGCATCTGCTGAAGCCACAGGGGAAGCACCACGTAGGAGCACACGTAAGAGGAAGATAAAGCACAAGTAGTCACAAGGGTAGTCACTTAGGTGCTGTGCTGTTTTGTTTTTGGACCAGCCATCATTGTCATTGTATTATAAACAGATTTGATGGCAAACTGTTGAAGTTGTGGCCTGTATCATTTCGCAAATGGGACTTTCACATTGAGGGCTTAGGGCGACTTGCAATTGAGGTCAGAGTGATAGGAATCCGCAGGTTCTTGCCATTGTTGATGCTCTGATAAAAAGGTGCAAGACAAAAGTTTTTGATTGTGCAGGCTCACCAAATCTGGCCAACATGAGTGCGTCCCTTGCATCCCGGGCAGCAATGTGGTCGCGCACTGGTGCCTTCTGGCCTGTGCAGCTTCAGGTGGGTGAGCAGCAGCTTGGCGCTCCTGTTGTTGCTGCTGCTGTTGTTCATGGTTCTGCTGCTGCCGCGGCTGGTCTTCGTCTGGACCTGATGTCCAGGAGGAAAGGAATGAAATGGTCACTATGCTTCTGGTATATGCCTCAGTTGAGGAAATGCTCAGTCAAGGTGGGGAGAGGGGTTTCCCAGGAGGTCACACTGGAGATGGGTGTCAGGCTCCAAACTTCCACAACACTGATTATGCCTGCTAAAAGTTCGCCCAGACCTGAGACAACAAATTTCTGCCACCTGCAAATGATCATCGGTGAAAACTCCTTTGTAATGGTGGAGCTGTAGCTGTTAGTAAGCAATCCAATTGTGAGGCCGCCAGGATTAACTGGCGTGTTCCAGAGGAGGCGTGTAGGATGTGGGAAATGTGTTAAAATCAGAAAGGTCTCTCACAATGGGATAATAGAGGTAATTAAGTGGTTGTTAAGGGCCTTAAGGGCCTATCCCACCTCTTGGAGGTGGGATGAAAAGGGGGTCAGAAAACACGCACTTGGGAAAATTGCTGGGAGGCGGGATAGAGGCAGGATCGGGCCTGCCCGCCATTTTTGGCGAATTTACCATCTTGCACACCTCCAAACCCACCTCCTCGTGCTTGGCAAAATCGAGCCCTTTGTGATCCTTCACTCACAAGTGAGGAGGAGCAAGTGGAGGTGCCAGCTTAAGGAACAGCAAGGAGCAGACGTGGCTGAGTGCCCAAGATGCTTTCCTGCTGTATGAGCAAGAGATTGGAACCCTACTGGCTGTTTTCAGACATGAGGTCATGCCGTCCTTTGAGCCTGCACAGCTGGTGGACAACTTGCAGTCGCTCACCCGCAACATCATTGCAGTCATATGGTTAAGTGTGGAATACCATGGATTGAGTGGCATCTTTACAGAAGATCGCACAGTCATTGTTCAGAATCTTTCAGCGTTTGTGTGCTACTATTTAGAACAGAAATTTTTAGGTTACAATGCTCTTAAACAAAGATTGTCTCTTCTCAAATGTAGGCTGATATTCTAATTATTGTCATACACACACAATTTACATCAGAGCCTCCATCAATAAATATGAACCTTTCTTCAGTGATGTTTGCAACCACTCAAACCTGCACAGATATAAACGTTTTATTTGACCTAATATCATCTCAGCACCATAAAAATGACAAGCACAAAGATATGATTCAAGAAAAATCCTAGAAACAAGAGGCTGCTGTCAAACAAATGAGTTCAGTGAAACAAATGGGCTTGAATTCAATTAGAACGACCATGTATTATAGTAGAACTGTAACATCAGTATCTTGGCTTCAACATTACAAAGCAACACTCTTAATGTATTGTCACAAGTAAATCAACACTGATGAATAACTCAATAGCAGAAATGATTCTTGTTACCTGTGTTTATGGTTGTCAGCACTGACCCTACAATCGTTTCATGTTAGTAGGCTAGAGAGGCGCACTATACATTCCAGTAATGAAAAAAAGACTAGCCTTGGTTTTCACTGAGTCTTAAATACAGTGACAGATTTATTTTATTATTCACCAAGCTTTGTTTTACAATCACACATTCAGCACTTATTTTAAGATCCTGTACCATTGTATAAAACTGTACATATCTGTTCTGATTTCGTTCTATTTCTATTGTCCTTGTTTCTCTAGCATTCCACTCTCAACCCAATGGGGTAGAAGTTTGACTTGGGCGGTAATGCTAACCGGGCGGTATCACATCGGCTGCCTGCTTTACGCCCCGTTTGATATTCCGTTCTATTGAAGTCAGTGGAGCTGAATATTGGGCGGGGAGTCGAACGGGCGGCAGAACCACTCGGTTATCGCTACTGCCTAAGACAAACATTTGCCTCAATGAGGCAGAAATTCCGGTCCCTACGGGTGTGTACGCACTGTGTACTCACCCGTAGGGCCATCGGAAATGCCGGTTTTAGGCATGCACTGCGCATGCGCTGGAAACCAGCATTTCCGATCTGTCAAGAAAGCTTTTGACAGATCCTCCGGCTGCCCTGGAGAAGGGTCTCTGCGGGGGGGAGAGTTCCATTTTTTGGAGACCCTCCGCCCGCAGAAAAAACTTACAATTATTGCGTCTGCTTTTACCAGGATAAGAGTTGAAAAAAAGTTAAAAAAAAAAAAAATTCCACTGATTTATCATTTAAAAATACTTTAAAGAAAGGTAAGTTTATTTTTAGCCCCGTTAAAAACTTTAATTTTTTTTTTAAATAACATTTTTGTTTGAAATACTTAATTTATGTAATTTAAAGTCATTTTAAAAATGTGATTTTTTTTAATGTATTTAAAGTTTTACTATGTTTTTGGGGGTGATCTCTTATTCATATAGTTGACAGGTCTTCCTGTCAAATGTATGAATGGAGATTCCCTTCTCTGATTGGCTCCCCATGGCCCACGTGATCCCAGGGACGCTGCGAACCGCCTGTGCCTCTGGGATACGTGGGCCCTGCGCACCGGCAGTTTGAAGAGGCCCAGGAGCGGAACTCTGCGCCTCCCGGGAGCCCTCCCTTCCAGGCGCAGATTTTTCCAGATCGCAGCCCTCTGCCTGCGGGAGGCCTGTGAATGGAATTTCTGGGCCAAGTTATGTCTACAGCTCTACTCAGGCACATTACAAATCCCATATAAGAAAATACCACCAGTACTTTCTTTCCAAATAAGGGTTAAAAAGGTATCTAAAATGTTGGACTTGTAAAGGAGATAAGATAACTATTCTTAAAGTTTTCTATGTCGATACCAGTCCCCGGGTTTTGAATGTGACAATTATTGCAATGGTTCGATTAAGCCTATTG